>NC_141171.1:76305000-77555000 GCF_055505025.1 Bos grunniens
CCTTTTAAAGACTGAGAAAATCCCCTTCCATTTATACTGTACTGAGGGTTTTCATCATGATTGGATATTGAATTTTGGCAAACATTTTTCATACCTATTGAGATGATCATAATGATTTTCTTCTTTGTACTTTTGAGGTGGTGAATTACTTTTATTTCCAGATTAAATCCTACATACATAAGATTTCTTATTCTTTTCTGATACTGTTGAATACAGTTTGCTAAAATATTTTCATGGATTTTTAGGTCTCTGCTTATGAAGTATGTTTGTAATTTTCTTTTCTTATAACACTTTGATTTTGTAATCAGGTTTTTAAAACCTGGTTTCCAGGTTTTAAATTGGAGCAAAACAACTGTTCTCAGAACTTGCTATGTTTCCATTTCCATATTAAGTAAAATATAAAGATGTGACCTCCTGTTCCAGATTTTGGAAGAATTGGTGAAAAATTGCTACTATACTAGTCCTGCAGGAGGAGAAGGCAATGGCACCCCACTCCAGTACTCTTGTCTGGAGAATCCCATGGATGGAGGAGCCTGGTAGGCTGCAGTCCATGGGGTCGCTAAGAGTCAGATATGACTGAGCGACTTCACTTTCTCTTTTCACTTTCATGCATTGGAGAAGGAAATGGCAACCCACTCCAGTGTTCTTGCCTGGAGAATCCCAGGGATGGGGGAGCCTGGTGGGCTGCCGTCTCTGGAGTCGCACAGAGTCGGACACGACTGAAGCAACTTAGCAGCTAGTCCTGTGGGAAGAATTTTACCTATAAATTCAATTTCTTGAGTGAGTAGTTTGTGCTTGCAAAGAATGTATCCAAAGCTGTCATATTGTTTTAAAGCTGTTCGTAGTTATCCTCCTAGCATCATTGTCACTTGTCGCTCTGTCCTTCTCTCAGTCCTGATACTGGTAATCTGTGCTTTCTCACTCTTTTTCCTTACTAATCAGATTATTGTTTGTCCATGTGTTTCAGTGGACCATCTTTTGGTTTTATTGACTTTCTCAGTTGTGCTTCAGTCAGTTCAGTCACTCAGTCGTTTCTGACTCTTTGTGACCCCATGGACTGCAGCACACTAGGCTTCCCTGTCCATCACCAACTCCCAGAGCTTGCTCAAATCCATGTCCATCAAGTCAATGATGCCATCCAACCATCTCAGCCTCTGTCGTCCTCTTCTCATGCTTTCAATCTTTCCCAGCATCAGGGTCTTTTCCAATGAGTCAGCCGTGCTTACTATTTCACTAAATTTTGCTGTTATTATTTCCTTCCTTCTGCTTGCTGGGTTTAATTCAGTCTTTTGCCTGGGTTTAATTTGCCCTTTGGTCTTAAGTTTTAAAGTTAGAGTCTTAAATCACTAACTGAACCCGTTCATCTGTTCTAATATGTGTTTTGCTATTCATTTCCCTTTCTGCATTGCTTTCACTACACACTACAAATTCTGATATTTGAAAATATTTTCTAATTTTCCTTTTTATTTCTTCTTTGATGCATAAGTTATTTAGAAACTGTTATTTAACTTCTAAATATTTTAGAGATTTTCAAAATATCTTTTTATTGTTGAATTCTAATTTAAATCCATTGTAGTCCTAGAACATATTTTTTATGATTTCAATTTTCTTAAATATATTAAGACTTGTCTCATGGCCAAGAATATGTTCTTTCTTGATGAATAGTCTGTGTACACTTGAAAAGAATGTGTATTTTGTTAAATGTCACTGGGAGAAAGAAGATGGTTGGTAGTGTTGTTTAAATGTTTCATATATTTACTGCTATCTATCTAGTTTTCTAGAAAAGAGTGTTGAAATTTCCAACTATAATTCCCAATAAAGTCAATGAAGGTTTCACATTGGATATAACAGATGAGAGAACTGGGTCCTTCCAGATGTGAATAAGAATTCAATAGGGTGTTTACTGCATAAAAGGAATCCCAGAGTAAAATGCAAAATGTATAAAATGTAAGTATATCAACAGCTAAACAAGATTATGAAATTTTACTTATTTTCTAACTGCAACTTTCTGTTTAAAAAGGCTTTTGTTCATAGATAAGAATAAGAAGACATTAGAAAAAATGGCACTTGGGACATTTATATAAACTTTTAATTTTATTATTTTGTTAACAATGCTTTAATGTACTTTGTATAATAGAATAAAATGTTTTTACTATTAAATTTGTTTCAGTATATTTTGCGTGCATGCCAAGTTGCTTCAGTCGTGTCCAACTCTTTCTGCTCCTGTGGACTGAAGGGCACCAAGCTCCTCTGTCCGTGGGATTCTCCAGGCAAGAATACTAGAGTGGGTTGCCATTTCCTTCTCCAGGGGATCTTTCTAATCCAGGTATCAAACTTGCATCTCTTATGTCTCCTGCATTGGCAGATGGGTTCTTTACCCCTAGTGCTAGAGGTAATGATAATTATCTTGATGTGTTCAGAATTACATAAACAAGAAAACAATAAAAAAACCTTTCTGTAAAGTGAAAAGTAGGTTTGAAGAAGGAGAAGCTGAGAGATCTGATAGCTTAAAATTTTCCCACTTCATGAAGAACCATGTAGTCATGCTAAAAGAGATAGACCCTACCCTAATAGCAAAGGGAATCACTGAAGGATTTCAGGGAAGAATGATTGATAGAATGGCATACAGAATTTATAAGACCACCATGGCAGAAAGTAGAGCATCAAGGCAGAGAAAAATAATTAAGCATTTAGAAATTCCTATAATTTTACTGAAAGACAGTAAACGCCTATATAGGAAGGAATTGCTGAACTCAGGGAAGGATTTCTGAAGAAATTTCATTTGCGGATCATTTGTAAGTGAATAATTACAAAGGAGATTTCCAATAAATTTAGGCTTGATGAAAAATTTCAGTCAAAATTAACCTAAAAAACACAAGATAATTCATATTAAAGAATAGGTTGGTGCTTTGTAGGTTTTAAATATACGAAGTTTGAGTTGACTGTAGAACTCCTAAGTAGAATTCAGTGGAAATAGAAATCAAAGGAAACAGTGGAAAACAGCTGCAAATAAGGTTTAAGGTTTAGCATTGGACCCTAGTAATAAGTGAAATTTTTTCAAAGAGGGATAAAAATGTTAAAGGGAGTAATCTGGAAAGAATCTGGTCACTAGGATTTGGACAAAAATGGAAAGAAATAGTTTAGGCAGAAGACACAAATCTGTACCAAACTTGGTCACACCATTGTGTTTATTCTATGAGAAGATTAACTGGTTTTATTCAATGAGAAGCAAAATTCTACTCATTTCATCTCATGTTCTTTCTGACTGAGATGAAATAAAATGAAAAATCCCAGGACTATATTTCTGGAATCATTTCCAGTTTGAAATGCCTTGGCTTATGTTTTGGGTCAAATCTCAAAGGGCTTCCTTTTTTTGCATTTCTAATTATGGGGCATGATATAATATAATTTTCCCTAAATTAAATCTATTAAGCTTGATATTATAAGCACTCTTCCTGTGCCCTCTCTCCCTCAACAAAGTCAGTTTTGCAACAAAAGTAGGTACGAACCTGAGGGTTTTGCTTCTTTGAACAGTTGAATGATCTAATTGGATATGCATCATTAAGTTTAAAAATTTATAACTATTGTGGTTTTTCTGCTGAGTGACTTTCTTTTTTCAAGGCTTATTAGAGAATCCAAGCCCATTCTCATATCCTCCTGATTTCCATTGCCACATCAGCTCAGATAAACCATTGTTGAGAATGCTGAAGTCAACAGCATGCTGATCTTTCATAGTAGAAGCAATTTCCTGTTTTCAAAAACTTGTAATGAGATTTAAAAAAATACAAACAAATCTAATATATCCGCAGTAGAGATTACAGAGTTGGATAAATGCAGACAAACTGATGTTTAAACTGTTGTAACCTTCTCGAACATCCTATTATTATTTTGCCAGCTTGATTCTCTACTCAGGGAGTGGAGAGGGTCTGGAATAAATACAGAGGCTTCCTAAACTATGTAACCTAAGGTTGAAATGCATACAGAATTTAGTCACTTCAAAAGGGAAGACCCTGTCTTTTAAATATTTTAGTGACTAATTTTTATTTCAAAATGTGAGAAAAAGAAATGTATTATTTGAGTGGGACTAATTTTCAAATATTATGAGTTGTGCTATGAGAATGTTGTTGTTTAGTTGCTAAGTCACGTCCAAAGCTTTGTGACCCCATGGACTGTAGTGTGCCCGGCTCATCTGTCCATGGGATCTCACAGGCAAGAATACTGGAGTGGGTTGCCATTTCCTTCAGGGGGTATTCCTAACCTAGGGATCGAACCTTTGTCTCCTGTACTGGAAGGCAGACTCTTTACCACTGAGCCATTATGGAAGCCCCATGTTCAATTTTTTTTCACTCCTATGGAAACGCATTTGTTGTTGTTTAATTATTGAAAACCTTCTAGTATTTAAAACCTTAAGAAAAAATTTAGGCTTTTTAACTTCAAAGATTTTCTTTTAGAAATTCAGCAGCCTACTCGCCATAAGTAATAACATAACTGTCATCACATTAGAGTTGTTGAAACACACCATCCATGCTTCAAGTTTATCACATGCTTTTCAATTAACTGTGAAAGAAAATGAGGACGCATGTTTCTACTTTGCAGTATTTAGTTACCCCTTGTCACCCCCCCACAACATCTGTTTCATTTATTTCCTGTGGGGTCAGCACACTTGCTGAGGCCTTTGCCACTTATCCACTGGGCTGAATTTGTGTCCTTAAGGACCTCTCTTTCCATTCTGACCTATTAATTACACCTGACCCATCTGCCAGATTAATCTTCCCCAAAAGGCTGGCTTGGATCATTTTATCAGAACAAGGTGGTCTGCCTTTCATGACTTTTGTATCTAGAATCTAGGAGAGATAAATAAACATTCTAAATAAGAGATGAGATAGATTGATCCAGGACTAAAACAGTGAAGAGATGATTCTTGATAATCAAAGAAGAAATGTATTTCCTTGTGATCTTTTGTCTTTCACTTGAACTTATTGAACTCTTCCTCCAAAAATGAAATTTAAATTCTAGTTTATTTAACAAAGTGTTCCAGGAGGCATGTATTACTTAGCAATGATGGTAGAACCTTATTTCATACCACTGCTGCTGCTCTAACCCCTTTTCTCTATTCACTAATATACATTTTCATTTACCCACGCATCAACTTTGAGTCCTCTGAAGAGACCTTATACTTCCACTGCTCCATGCCTTTGTTCATGGAGTGTGGTTCTCTCACAAGCATTCTACTTCACAATAGTCTGTGCATCTCATAGGGTGACTCAAATGTTTCCATGTGCACCTGTCTGATATTAGACGGGAATAGTGAATTCATCTTTGTGCGCCTTATTCATCATTAACCTACAAACTATAGCAAACTGTTTTAAATAGAAAACTAGTAAAGGCCTAGTAGAACCTCTGACCATCCTTATTTTCTTAGTTCAGTAAACATTTACTGAAGATTATCCCATTTCATGATCTACAGTAAATGAAAAATGCTAACAGTTATAGAACTCTTACTTTCTCTAAGGTGTAGTACTTAAATCTTGACACAAAGCACAATATTTTCATTTACCCCAAAAGTTTTCCAAAGGGAATGTTACTATTCTTATTGGCAAGATGGAGAAACTAAGGTACGTAGAATCTAAGAAGTTCACCAATATCTCTCAACTAGGGACTGGAGGCAGGAGGAGAAGGGGACGACAGAGGATGAGATGGCTGGATGGCATCACTGACTCGATGGACGTGAGTCTGAGTGAGCTCCGGGAGTTGATGATGGACAGGAAGGCCTGGCGTGCTGTGATTCATGGGGTCGCAAAGAGTCGGATACGACTGAGCGACTGAATTGAACTGAACTGAAGGGCCATGAGGGCTCCACTAATTGCAAAGCAATACTGCTCCTCTGTTACACACATCTCATTTTTCATTCCTGAATCTGAAGTATCAAGGGCTGGTTGAACTATCCACAAGCTCTGCTGCTGCTGCTGCTGCTGCTGCTAAGTTGCTTCAGTCGTGTCCGACTTTGTGCGACCCCAGAGATGGCAGCCCACTAGGCTCCTCTGTACCTGGGATTTTCCAGGCAAGAACACTGGAGTGGGTTGCCATTTCCTTCTCCAATGCATGAAAGTGAAAAGTGAAAGTGAAGTCGCTCAGTCGTGCCCGACTCTTAGCGACCCCATGGACTGCAGCCTACCAGGCTCCTCCGTCCATGGGATTTTCAAGGCAAGAGTACTGGAGTGGGGTGCCATTGCCTTCTCTGTCCACAAGCTCTAGGGGACAATATAACTTGCCCAAGATCACTAGAGTTTAAGGCACAGCAGAACTGCGTAAGAGATTTTTTGAGATATGTGTTCTGTTCATGACCCCTCATTGTCACGATGAGGTCCTTCTTCATTAGAGATTTTGACTTTGCAATGGTAAGTTTCAGATAAAACAAACAGCAACAACAACAAAAACAAACTGTGCAATTTTGCATGTTTTTAAAAATAATTTTGTTCTGCTATTATGTTTTCACCCAAGTACGTGCAAAAAGCACCCTTCTAAGTGTATAAACTTACCCACTGCAGGTCAAGAAAAACCAGCCCCAAATAGTTTATACTGTAACATTACAAAAATCTGTGTCCACAGTTCCATTTGTCCAGAGCAACCAACTAGCTTTGTTTGAGCTTTATTATATGTTGTTAAGCTAAATGAAACACAGAAAGCAATGATTTAGTGAGAATCATGGGTTTGCCAACACTAGTTCAAATTAGACCTGCCAGCTAACCCCTATTTCTCACCTGTGAGTCCAACAAATAAATGATAAATGTTGGCACAATATTTATATTGTTTTTTTTTTTTTAATATCCCACGATTTACGACCCTAGCTGTCCTTGAGAGACTTCATGTGTTTGTTACAGTCTCTTCCAGAGATAAATCATCGAATGGCAACTCGACATCTGTGCTCAGGGAAAATTCAGACTCATTCTACTATATTCCATTTCCCAAGAAATGTTGCTATTCCTCATTGATTGTGTACAGAGGATTAATTATCCTGTCAGTTGGTGTATTTACGTCCTTGGTGGTTGTATCGGCTCACTGATTTTAAAATGGCCGGGATGTGTCCTGCAGCTGGACATATTTGTTTTGTAAGCACTCTCATTGCCGCATGCTGCTACCCAACAGAAGCAGTGTCTGTATTTCAGGACAACCAATGGAACAGGAAAAGTCTTCATCAGCTGGTTATTTTTAACTCTTCAAGAGAAACTGGTTGGTATGTCTTTCATTAAATTAGCCGCTAGTAGTGCACAGTGGGAGAAGGAAATGGCACCCCACTCCAGTACTCTTGCCTGGAAAATCCCATGGGCGGAGGAGCCTGGTGGGCTGCAGTCCACGGGGTCGTGAAGAGTCGGACAGGATTGAGCAACTTCACTTTCACTTTTCACTTTCACGCATTGGAGAAGGAAATGGCAACCCACTCCAGTGTTCTTGCATGGAGAATCCCAGGGACAGGGCAGCCTGGTTGGCTGCTGTCTATGGGGTCGCACAGAGTTGGACACGACTAAAGCGACTTAGCAGCAGCAGCAGCAGCAGTGCACAGTGATTAAAAGCAAAAATATCTAGACTCGATTTCCAACCCTAGCAAATATTGGCACTTTGAGTTGTGGGGTGGGGCAGAAATTGCTTACACATTCTGTCTCTGAATGTCCTCAACTTTAGAAACACGTATTAATAATGTCTACATCACAGATTGCAGAAAGAAGTAAATGAAATAAACCAAATCGCCTAACAAGATATTTAGTAACTGACACTCAAAAATGTAGCCACATCATTTTTCTTATAGTTAGCTGGCTCTTTTCATAATAATGACATCTACTCCATTTATTATAATTTGCCTATTTAATCATGCAAGTACCATTTAATGACTAAGTGTATTATCATTAAAATATACTTTATTATGGAATCTTTTTAAAACCTGCTATATGAAAATTAAGAACCATGAGTCATGTAATCATTTCAGTGTTTCCAGTAGTATTGTTCACCTATATAATAACAAAAATAAAACCCACCTTTTCAGTAAAATTCAATAAGATATCTCTCATTAAAACAGTATTTTTTACTCTATTTGAGTCTTAAGCATACAGTTTTGAGGCTATGAACTATTGTGACTATGATATCTTATTAGTGTGGTTGAATTTTAATAACTTGGAGTTATGTGGGGTAAAAGGATAATTTGTATCTGGTTCAACATAGCCAGCTATGGTACAGATAATTAGATCATAGGGTCCAAATGTGGAGATTCAGTATAAGTAAAATTAAAGTAGTTTTTGAGAACAAATCAGTAAAACAAAATGAAATTTGTACTAAACCTGAGACCTTGAGCTATGGATATTAGAGCAATTACTCTCTACTGTCCTGCTTATGCAATCATCCTGTAATGTAGAAAAACTGAGTACTCTTTCTTACAAGTTATTTTCCTTCAAGGTTAAATTACAGATCTCTTCCTTTATATTATATTCATTACAGTACATTTCAAGAAGAAACAATATAGTCTCTAGCAAAACCTTAAAGAAAAATCTCCTTTCATTAAAAAGAATTTGAATAATATACTCAGTAATCTGGAAGAATGTTGAAATATTTTTCAATATATGAACAGAGTTTTATAGAAGTAACAACATTTTCGGAAATAATTCTTATCTGCTGAAGAATAAGAAGCATCTCCTTATAAGTGTTCCCGTGCCCCAGGAGACACGGATTGAAGGAATGAGCCACTCCTTCATTCTATTACCTTTTACTGATGATCTTATATGCTCCCATATCCCAGACAAGATGTTGGGAATAAAAGATGAACAATCCCTAGAGATTCTCAGTATTTACTAGATAAGACACACACACTACACAAACACACAACCGGCACCCTTTATTACAACACATCTGTCTCCCTAACTTTAGGAAGAGATGACCCTATCACAATCTGCTATGAAGAGTCTCCTAACATGGTCTACACTTATGTCTGTATCATACAGTTTAGCATTTAATGAAATATTTTGCTCATTGTCTTCAAATGCACTGCTGTTTATTCTCAAACCAGATAATCCACAATTTTAATGTAGAAACATGATTTATTTATATTTTTTAAAATTTTCCAGACACCTGAATAATGCAGTACTCAGAATAGACACTAATCAAAAAAAAAAAAAAATCATGATTATGTTCAATCTAGGTCATAGTAAAAATGAATCACTCTTTATATTGGAATATCAAAAGAAGCATTTTAAGTTATACAATCTTGGACCACCTATTTTAAGCTAAAAATTGCAATTTTTACTTTAAAAATTTTCTCTGTAGTGCTTATCATTGTTTTGTTTAGTTAATATTTTACTTATTCATTTTGCTTATTGGAAATCTTCCCCAATAGAATGTAAGCTCTATGTGGGGTAGAAATTTTTGTCTGGTTTATTCACTTTTTTAGCCCAATGAATAAAATAGTGACTGATATATAGAAAGTGCTTAGTAAATATTTGTGGAATGAGAGAACAAAGGAATGAATAATAGCTGTCTTTACAATCATGGGAATTTTATTAGTGTACTCTACATTATATATCTTTTTGCCATTTCATACTGTTCATGGGGTTCTCAAGGCAAGAATACTGAAGTGGTTTGCCATTTCCTTCTCTGGTGGACCACATTTGTCAGAACTTTCCACCATGACCCACCATCTTGGGTGGCCCTACACAGCATAGCTCATCATAGTTACACAGAGTTAAACAAGGCTGTGATCAATGTGATCAGTTTGGCTAGTTTTTTGTGATTGTGGTTTCATTCTTTCTGCCCCCTGAAGGGGAAGGATAAGAGGTGTATTTAAACTTCCTGATGGGAGAGACTGACTGTCGGGATATCTGGGTCTTGTTCTGATGGGGGAGGGGCATGCTCAGTAAGTCTTTAACGGAAAAGGAGAAAAGGAAAGATATGCCCGTGTGAATGCAGTGTTCCAAAAAATAGCAAGGAGAGATAAGAAAGCCTTCCTCAGTGATCAATGCAAAGAAATAGAGGAAAACAGAATGAAAATGACTAGAGATCTCTTCAAGAAAATTAGAGATACCAAGGGAACATTTCCTGCAAAGATGGGCTCAATAAAGGACAGAAACGTATGGACCTAACAGAAGCAGAAGATATTAAGAAGAGGTGGCAAGAATGCACAAAAGAACTATAAAAAAAGATCTTCATGACCCAGATAACCACGATGGTGTGATTACTCACCTGGAGCCAGACATCCTAGAATGTGAAGACAAGTGGGCCTTAGGAAGCATTACTATGAAGAAAGTTAGTGGAGGTGATGGAATTCCAGTTGAGCTATTTCAAATCCTAAAAGATGATGCTGTGAAAGTGTTACAGTCAATATGCCAGCAAATTTGGAAAACTCAGCAGTGGCCACCAGACTAGAAAAGGTCAGTTTTCTTTCCAATCCCAAAGACAGGCCAAAACTGTTCAAACTACCACACAATTGCACTTATCTCACAGACTAGCTGAAAATTCTCCAAATCAGGCTTCAAAGTACATGAACCATGAACTTCCAGATGTTCAAGCTGGATTTAGAAAAGGCAGAGGAACCAGGATCCGTTGGATCATAGAAAAACCAAGAGAGTTCCAGAAAAACATCTACTTCTGCTTTATTGACTACACCAAAGACTTTATTGACTATATCAAAGGACTGTGTGGATCACAACAAACTGTGGAAAATTCTTCAAGAGATGGGAATACCAGACCACCTGATCTGCCTCCTGAGAAATCTGTATGCAGGTCAAGAAGCAACAGCTAGAACAAAGGACTGGTTCCAAATTGGAAAAGGAGTATGTCGAAACTGTATATTGTCACCCTGCTTATTTAAGTTACATGCAGAGTACATCATGCAGAATGCCAGGCTGGATGAAGCACAAACTGGAATCAAGTATGCTGGGAGAAATATCAACAACCTCAGATATGCAGATGATACCACCCTTATGGCAGAAAGTGAAGAGGAGCTAAAGAGGCTCTTAATGAATGTGAAAGAGGAGAATGAAAAAGCTAGCTTAAAACTCAACTTCACAAAACAAAGATCATGGCATCCAGTCCCATCTCTTCATGACAAATAGATGGGGGAACAATAGAAACAGTGACAGACTTTATTTTCTTGGGCCCCAAAATCACTAAAGACAGTGACTGCAGCCATGAAATTAAAAGATGCTTGCTCCTTGGAAGCAAAGCTATGACCAACCTAGAGAGTGTATTAAAAAGAAGAGACGTTACTTTGCTGACAAAGGTCCATCTAGTTCAAGCTATGGTTTTTCCAGTAGTCATGTGTGGATGTGAGTGTTGGATCATAAAGAAAGCTGAGCGCCGAGAAATTGATGCTTTTGAACTGTGGTATTGGAGAAGACTCTTGAGAGTCCCTTGTGCTGCAAGGAGATCCAGTCAGTCCATCCTAAAGGAAATTAGTCCTGAATATTCATTGGAAGGACTGATGTTGAAGTGGAAGCCCAATACTTTGGCCACCTGATCCAAAGAACTGACTCATTGGGAAAAACCCTGATGCTGGGAAAGATTGAATGCAGGAGGAGAAGGGGATGACAGAGAACGAGATTGTTGGATGGCATCACTGACTCAATGAGGAGTTGGTGATAGACAGGGAAGCCTGGCATGCTGCAGTCCATGGGGTCACAAAGAGTCAGACACAACTGAGCGGCTGAAATGAACTGAACTGACATTATATACAGGAGAAATGTATCCATCCCCTTAAGTGAGCAAATAGATGATCAAATTTTGTGATAAGGGTATAATACCAATAAAATAACCCAATGTATTTTCTCAGTACCAACATGCACATAACAGATTTTAGTATTTTGGAAATCATACTGAATTTTAAAATTCACACGCATACACAGACACACGCATGGATGCACACATACTGTGTTGGTTTTAATTATTTTTCTCTCCATTAAAAGGCGGTTAGTTTGTGCTTTTGTGTGTTTTAGTTGATATTTTATTACAGTTGAAGGAATGTGGTCATTTGCTCTCTGTTGGTGGTCAGTATCATGTCATAACTTTAGCTATAACCATGGTTATTGGTAACTGTGATGGCCAACATGATTGACACTGGTAATATAAAACAGGTATGGTGCCCAGGGGGAAGCCGTTCTTTTCTCACATTTTCTCAACAATTCAGATAACTATGTCAAAATAGTTGCCATGTTTTGGTACTTAACACAGCTTGACAGCTAAAGTTATTGTTTTTTAATCTCTATTCTTATTTATTTGTTATTAATTTAAATTTATTTTTTGAAGTATAGTTTTGTTAATTTCTACTATACAGAAAGTGATTCAATTATATATATATATATATATATATATATATATGGCTTATCAGAGGATAATGAATATAGTTCCCTGTGCTATATGGTAAGACCTTGTTGTTTATCCATTCTATATATAATAGTTTGCATCTGCAAACTCCAAACCCCTGACCCATCTCCCCTGCCCCTCACCTTGGCACACAAGTCTGTTCTCTATGTCTGTGAGTCTGTTTCTGCTTCACAGATATGTTTGTTTGTGTAATGTTTGAGTCCACGTATGAGTGATACCACGTGGTGCTTCTCTTTCTGACTTACGTCACTTAGAATGATTGTCTCTAGGTCCATCCATGTTGCTCCAAATGGCATAATTTTATTCTTGTCAGTGGTTGAGTAGTATCTCATTTGATAAATGCACCATACTTCCTGTATCCATTCATCTGTTGATGGACAATTAGGTTGTTTTCAAGACTTGGCTATTGTAAATAATGCTGCCAGAAACATAGAAGTGCATGCATCTTTTGTGAATTACAGTTTTATCTGAATATATGCCCAGGAGTGTGACTGTTGGATCATATGACAACTCTTATTTTTAGTTTTTTGAGGAACCTCCATATCCTTTTCCATAGTGGCTACACCAATTGATATTCCCACCAACAGTGTAGCAGAATTCCTTTTTCTCTGCATCCTCCCCAGCACTTGTTCTTTGTAGGCTTTTTAATGATGGCCATTCTGATTGGTGTGAGGTGGTAACTTATTCTAACTTTGATTTGAATTTCTCTAATAATTAGCAGTGTTGAGCATCTTCTATTGGCCATCTGTAGATCTTCTGTGGAGAAATGTCTATTTAGGTCTTCCTGATAGGTAGTGATTTTTAGATATTAGTCAAATAGAAAAGAATGAACTCAACTTTTACTAATTTTATTTAGGTATTTTTTTCTACTTTATTGAAATGTAACTGACACAGAACACTGTATAAGTTTAGGGTGTATAGGA
This sequence comes from Bos grunniens, assembly GCF_055505025.1. Lineage (NCBI taxonomy): Eukaryota > Metazoa > Chordata > Mammalia > Artiodactyla > Bovidae > Bos > Bos grunniens. The sequence goes on from NC_141171.1 coordinate 76,318,284, forward strand.
TATTGATTTTACCTATGTATATTGTGAATGTATATTTCTTTAAAAAGAAAAGAGTGTACATACCAACTAGACTATCGTAGCTCTCTCTTACAATTCCACACTAATTTTATGTAAAGCATCAGTGGGGATAACAAAAGAAGCAGAAATATCCAGGTGCAAACATTTTTCTGTCCTAGCTTAAACTCAGTGAGTTGTGACATTAGTTGTTAAACATCAACAGCGTTTACTGAGTAACTATGTGGTGGATAGTATGAAAGATGCTTGTTGTACATTGTGGTCTCTGCTTTATGGTTGACCAGACTGAGGCTGAGGTGAATAACTTGACCAAGGTCAAACTTAAGCAGTGGAACTCAGGATTGAATCATGATGCAACTCCATTCTGCTTTGAGGCCTTGCTCTCTAGTTAACAGCGCTGGCTTAATTGAAGAGCATCTTCAGGCCAGACCAGTGGATCCCACCTTAAAAGGGACCCTACTTGGTTTAAGCCTCTGTTGTCACCATTTTGAAAATCATAATAATTTTGGACAAGCAGCCTTGTGTTTTCACTTTGTATCAGACTCTAAGAAAGCAAAGTTAACAAACACATGAATAGATGATCAACATCATTCATTATCAGAGAAATGCAAATCAAAACCACAATGAGGTACCATCTCATGCCAGTCAGAATGGCTGCTATCAAAAAGTCTACAAACAATAAATGCTGGAGAGGGTGTGGAGAAAATGGAACCCTCTTACACTGTTGGTGAGAATGCAAACTAGTACAGCCACTATGGAGAACAGTGTAGAGATTTCTTAAAAAACTTGGAATAGAACTGCCATACGACCCAGCAATCCCACTGCTGGGCATACACACCAAGGAAACCAGAATTGAAAGAGACACATGTACCTCAATGTCCATCGCAGCACTGTTTACAATAGCCAGTACATGGAAGCAACCTAGATGTCCATTGGCATACGAATGGATAAGAAAGCTGTGGTACATATACACAATGGAACATTACTCAGATTTTAAAAAGAAAGCATTTGAATCAGTTCTAATGAGGCTGGTGAAACTAGAGCCCATTATACAGAGTGAAGTAAGTCAGAAAGAAAAACACCAATACAGTATATTAACGGATATATATGGAATTTAGAATGATGGTAATGAGGACCCTATATGCCATACAGCAAAAGAGACACAGATGTAAAGAACAAACTTTTGGACTCTGTGGGAGAAGGCGAGGGTGGGATGATCTGAGAGAATAGCATTGAAACATGTATATTACCATATGTGAAATAGATCGCCAGTTTAGGTCTGATGTATGAGACAGGGCACTCAGGGCTGGTGCACTGGGATGACCCTGAGGGATGGGATGGGGAGGGAGATGAGAGGGGTGTTCAAGATGGGGAATACATATATACTCATGGCTGATTCATGTCAGTGTATGGCAAAACTACTATAATATTGTAAAGTAATTAGGCACCAATTAAAATAAATTTAAAAAATTAAAAAAAGAAATGTACCAATCTAATGCTGCACGTGACCTTGCAGTTATTCCTATTATATTATTATTTCCTCTCTCTTTTACCATCTAGAATTATTATATGCTTTGCGTTGCTAAAGGGGCTTTTACAAAAGCAGGACAAATGCATTTATGTCCTATGGAGGCTGCATGCTAATTACTAATCTGACAGGGTGTAATAACAATACAAAAGCATCAACGAAGAGAAAAAAAAAATGAGCAGAACATGCAATTATTTTGTGAAAGAATTTCTTTGCTTGAGGGAGAAATCTGCACATTTACCATCTGCAACAATGGAGATGTTGAACTACTTAAATGAATTACCCCAGCTCTGTACACATGTGTATATGGAAGAGGATGAACTTGAAATGACATTAAGTAATTTTGTATTGACAAAATATAAAAATAAGGAATACCAAAAGACATGATTAATAGAGTGAACTCGCACGATGCATTTGCAAATTTTTTTTCAAATGGCTACATTAATTTATTTGAGAAATCAAATGTGATGTAAAGTAATATAAATTTCCCAGGCTAAAAAAATATATTGTGTAAAGCTTTCATTATTCTTCATAATGCATGTGAACTGAACAACTGCACATAGGCTGTAAGGGAAAAGAGTTAGTATATTAATACTCAATTTAAGAATTAGAAAGTTTGTGACTAAGAGTACATTTATTCAAGAAGTTAAATCACCTGGAGAAGGACCCTGACTAACCTTTGTGGTGGTGCCGGTGGTGTTGAGTTGTGTCTTTTTGTGACACCATGGACGCTAGCCCACCAGGTTATATATTACACCTCTCTCCTAAAATTATGAATAATAGGGGAACAAAAATATTATTTCAAAAACAAAATCTAGTATGTTTATACTCTTAAAAGTAAAGTTTTTTAGACATTTGTCATGCTCAATAATCCAGATGGACATTCTTTTAAAATGAGAAAGAATGCATCTTTAAAGATATGAGGATATATACTTATAGTAATCTTAATTCGTCTGTGAATTCCAATGACTAGTGATGTCATATACTGCCATCAGCCTAGAGCTCTCACACAGCTGCAAAGAACTGTTCAAAGATTACGCTTCACATAGTAGAAAAGCTTTTGTACATATCTATATAGAATTGTATGTAAAATATATATATATATTTTAGAAAACATGAATTTTTGCCTAGCTAAAAAAATTATGACATTTTGATTGTACTTAGTGTGAATAGAATGCTAGAAATCTAATTTATATTTACTCAAAACTTTGATATGGTTCCATGTTCTTTGGCATCTAATATTACTGCCAAAGGACTAGAAAGTTTATTACTTTAGTGATTAAAAAAATTTTTTTTGAATGAGGCGGGAGTATGCTTTTGGTTGGGCTCAATGCCAGATCAGTGATTAAATTAAGGTTGAAGGACAAGGATGTTTAGGGAAAATAAGTGTATTAAATCACAAATGCTGTTGTTACCTTTACTTTTTCTCCTGTTATTTGTGTCTTCATTTATGCCTTTCAGGGGCTTGGTCATTTAATTCCCAGTGATGTTTTTTGTTTTTTAATAGAAACAATTATAAATGTAAGTCAAACATTAATGATGTTGAGTAGATTTTTCTGAGTTCTGTTGTGAATGGTCACTTCAGAAAAGTATACTTGCCTTACAGACTGTGTCCCCAGGTGACATCAATTTGAAAGACAGATACAGTGAAGCTTAAGCGTGTCAGCTATTATCCTCCTCTATTTGTAAACCTTTGGAGGACAGGGAGCCAATCTGTTCATCTAGATTTTTAAAGTGACTCGACAGATCTCTGCTTATTTAGCATATGATGATATGGGAAAGACATGTATTTGTCTTATTTTGTTGATTTCATGGTCATTAAAAAAAAAAAAATGCACATGCCCCACTAGGAAAGTTGAGAATGTTCCCCATGTGTAAAGTTTTTTGGAATTGGATTTCTTTTAGTATTCTCTAATGTATTATTCTCCTGTTAATTTACTTTATTATTGAGTGTAATTTATTGAAAGTTATCTCCTAATACATTTCCCTTTTTTCTTTCATCTCTTTGGAATATTTAGCATCTTGGTCTAATCACAGGTGTAAATGTGATTCTGATTATAATATTGTTTTTTTGACCAAACTCATTTAACTTAAGACAATAGATATCTCTAGAAGATGTTTATGAACCATCCCCAGCCCAATCATAAAGCGGGAGGAAGTGAAGATCTAAAAATCTCATTGCTTGTTGACTTTCTGTACCAATCTCTCTTTCCTAGCATTTTCTTATTCCAGCTGAAAAAGAATCCATGGAGTTTCATATAGGGGAAATGGCATTTCTTTTCTGAATTTATGAATATTGAAGATATAAGCATCAACAGGCACATATAAACTTCTTTGGTCCCCAGACTAATCACTATGGCATCATCCTTAATGCCCTACCTGCTCTAAGTTATAATGTCAATATGATTACAGTTATAATGTTATAGCTTAAGTCTTTGTGGTGGTGGTGGTTTAGTCACTAAGTCATGTCTGACTCTTGCTACCCTATGGACTATAGCCTGCCAGGCTCCTCTGTCCGTGGGATTTCTCAGGCCAAAATACTGGAGTGGGTTGCTATTTCCTTCTCCAGGTGATCTTCCTAATCCATGATTGAACCCATGTCTCCTGCATTGCAGACGGTTTCTTATATTATGGTTGGATTCTTTGCCGACTGAGCCACCAGGGAAGTCCCTTTAACTTCTTCCTCGGGTGGTATTTCATATAGATGGTTCAAAGACATTCATAATTATTTTAGTAAGTATAACTCAATCATATTTGAATTAAATAATTAAACAAACAATTTAAATAATTTACTAAATAAATTAGAATTTTATTAAATACTTTAAAATTTTATTAAATAAATGATTTTAAAATAGTTTATTAATTTTAATAAACAGAACTACTAAAACCTGATAAATATTTTTTGTCAATATAAGCTGTATTCCCGATTAAGTTATGTTACTGTCATATGCTGAATTTTTTGCTCAGAAATTATTAAACATAATCAAAAGTTAACTGATGAAAGTGATGACATAGAAACTTTGTTATCCTGCATAGTATAATGCCATGTATTTTGTTGTAGGTGAAATTCATTTGAATAAGAGGATTTCATGGCATAATGAAGGGGAAAAGAACATTTTAGCCAATATCTGATTTTTTGAAAGTTAATCATCTTTTAAAATACAGTGTTGTGTATCTCTGTAGATTATTTCACATATTCCATAGACTTAGAAATTATTCTTTCAGGTTAAAGGGCAAAGGCAAAATGTATTCCAGTGAAAAGCAAGCTATTAAAGAAAATTTGTTGTTGTTTGGTTGCTAAGTCATATCCAGCTCTTTGCGACTGCATGGACTGCAGAATGCCAGGCGCCTCTGTCCTCCAATTCATGCCTATTGAGTCAGGGATGCTATCCAGCCATCTTATCCTTTGTTGCCCTCTTCTCCTCCCGCCCTCAATCTTTTCCAGCATCAGAGTCTTTTCCAATGAATCAGCTTTTTGCATTAGGTGAACAAAGTATTGGAGCTTCAGCTTTAGCATCAGTCCTTCTAATGAATATTAATGTTTGATTTCCTTTAGGACTGATTGGTTTGATCTCCTTGCTGTCCAAGGAATTCTCAAGAGTCTTCTCCAGCACCACAAATCGAAAGCATCAATTTTCAACGCTCTGCCTTCTTCATAGCCCAGTTCTAACATCCATATATGACTACTGAAAAACCCATAGATTTGACATCTTTCTTGGCAAAGTGATGTCCTTGCTTTTTAATACGCTGTCTAGGTTTGTCCCATAGCTTTCGTTCCCAAGGAACAAGCGTCTTTTAATTTGATGACTGCAGTCAATATCTGCAGTGATTTTGGAGCCCAAGAAAATAAAATCTTAAAGATTATTAGTTGAGAACTTGGTGTTAGTATATTCTGAAAACTTTTGACTCACTGGTCAAAAAAGTCTTTGTTTACCTTACTTTATTGCCCTATATTACAGAAATGCAGATAAACTCATACATGGTGAGGGGCAGGGTCAAATCCCATGTATATGTTATTCTGCAACCATGCAATGTTGAATAAACAGTATAATTAGTGATATATAATTTAGTTATGATAGTTTTGATTTTAAATGTAATAGAAGAAAACATTTTAGAAAAAATAAAACTGACAGCTTAGTTTAATGTTTGTCATAAAATCTTTCCCTCTCTTTTCATCCAATCTGTTCTTCACTCTTTTACCAAATCCTCTATATTCTCAACCACACCTGAGAGCTCATTTCTACTTTTTGGTTTTCCAGGTACATTTCTCACTAGAAATTAACTTATTACCATCAATTTTTAGATCACAGTTTCAAGAGAAGTTGATAGGTTCCATTCATATTCCTGAATGATGTCACAGAATATGTTATTGGTCAGTCTATATTTGTTTGCCTTTGAGTCACTTCTTTTCTGGGTTCAGTCAACTTGAGCTCCATATGGAAGATCATATGCCCAAAATTCCTGCCTAAAAGTTACCTCTCCAGCAGGTCTATAAGATGGCATGGACAGCTAGAATAAGCAAACCTGTTGTCTCAGCTGGGAAAGAATCTGCCTACAATGTGGGAGACCTGGGTTTGATCCCTGAGTTGGGAAGATCCCCTGGAGAAGGAAAAGGCTACCCACTCCATTAATCTGGCCAGGAGAATTCCAGGTTCTCTATAGTCCTGGGGTTCTAAAAAGTTCAGACACAACTGAGTAAAGATGAGAGTGGGATGGGCAGGTGAGGGGGGGGGGCATACCGTTCTTGATATTTATAATGATGAAGCATAAAATTGATTTGTCATAGTTTAAAATGATAAACTGCCTTCAAATACATGTTACTGTTAGGAATGGCAAATGATACACTTTTATTCAGAGCTCAACTTTCATTTGATATTGAGAGAGCTGGCAGAGCCACACAGGTCAGCTCATTACAAAAAGCTCTCAAAATGGAATCTTTTATCATCACTGAAAATTCCCTGGGAGCATCTCTGGATGAGGGAACTTGACTATTACCTATGCATTCTTCACTGTATACCATTTATATATTAGCCGAATTTATTTAAGAATTCTTTAAGAGTTTCATTGAAAATTTGTATTAGAGAACACTTTAAAATACAACTACAACATTTAGTTGTTCTAGTACAATTTTAACTTTTGTGAGTTAGGAGTAGAGATCCGGAAAGGTAGGGATTCAAATACCTTGACTATTTATATGTTAGTTTTCCTTAAGCCACACTGCTTCTACCCAAAGCTAAATTTTAAAATATTCTGAATAATGAGGTTGTTGTTGTTTAGTCAGACACTAAATTGTGTCTGGACTCTTCACAACCTTGCGGATTGTAGGCTACCAGGCTCCTCTGTCCATAGGATTTTCCAGGCAAGAAATAACAGAAAGAAAGCCAAGTGTTTCAAGTGAGTAAATCCAGAAACTAAAACTAAGTAGCAAAATTTAGAACTGAGTCTCCAACCTAGTTAGCCTAGTGAGAAGAAGGGAGTCTTCTGCAATTCTTTTTTTCAACAGCAAAGCTGAGTGGCAGCATCGGAAATGTCTCTGTCATTCCTAAACCTTAAAATTACCTGTTTATCTTCTCAAATAAAAGACAAAAAGTTAAATAACATTTGTTTGAATACATTATATATGAAAACACTCTGAAAGCTCTTGTATACTATACAAATCTAAAATATTCTATTTTATAAATGTAAATATAGGAATCTAAGAATAATGGAAGGTATCTTTTAATACACACTTGCTCAGGGCCATCCGTAATAGAGATTAGATATTAAACCACTTTAATGCATTCTATTATTAAATTCTTACCTTAGTCCTATGAGGTTGTGGGTACTAATATTAACCCCATATTATAGATAAAAAACATGACACTTGGAATAAATGAGTAGCTTTGCTAGTAGGTAATTTGCTAAGATTCTGGAATCCAGCTACTGGAACTTCTACAAGTATTTATGGTCCTTCCTATGTATGACAGTATCAACTTCGTGGTTGATTTTTGTTTTGTAATGCAGGGTGATCCGAGTTCATATTCTGACTCAATGATTTATGAGGTGAATTACTTCAAAAAAGTTAAATTCTACAAACTTATTTCTCTTATAATAGAATTATAGTTACACTAACTACATTAGAGATGTAAAAATACTGTGAGAATTAGAAAAGTAATGCATAGGCTTTAATAGTCTGTAGTGTTATCAAACATTTGTTCACTTTCTATTATATCATTATAAAAAATATCATTATCAGGTAAATATAAAAGAGGTGGTCACAATAGTATTTTTCATATGTTTAATCATTCATGATATTCTATTGACCAGGCTAGGGTATTAGAATGTAACAACTGATGGTTCAATTTTTGTTCAATTTTTATGTAATTAGGTCTCACATTTTTCTTTTCTATTTTAGTGCTCATCTTTCTTCCTATACCTCATATTAAAACTTCACAACCATTGAAGAAAGATACTTTGGAAATGTACTGGGGATATGTTACACAGTGTTTCATATATTACATATATTTAATGTATAATATATATATAATATATATATATAATATAATATATAATAATGTATAATAAAGAAGAAAATAACATATTTTTAAGATCTCCTAGTTTAATATTTGGTTGAGTTAAAAGTAAATCATATTTTATTGATGATCATCATTGTCACTGTATGCAGAATTATTTTTTAAGTGTTATATTTTCTATTGGAGTCCTTTCTCATATTCACATGATAAAACATTAATGTCCTTTCACAATCCCTAAAACAATAGGTTAATTTACAACTTGAAAATCTCTCTCTCTCTCCATCTCTCTCATGGCTTAACCACCCAAATAAAACTTCAATTTACTTTTCTAAACCAATTTCTCTCTCTTAATTTCTTAAATGAAACCTTCATGAAACTAGACTGCATGTTGTGTAGCTGTCTTCACAAGAAAAGGAAAAGTTTGGAAGAATTGTAATCTACTCACTTTTATGTAGATCATCAGGATAGTCTAAAATTACCATTGTCTCTTGAAAAATAATCTTGGTTGAATTGAAGACTAAACCATTCATAAACTCAAGCAAAACTGTGCACTCCTATGATTTTAATTCACTTTGTACTAGAAAGCTGATGTTACATCATGCAAGGTACACCATGATCTGATTATAAGAATCAAATCTTAATGTACCTTGGGAGAGATGGTCTCTTTAAAATAACACATAGAAGAATCAAAATAACCAAACCAAAAGAGCATTTTGTAGGTCACTTAATATGTCTCTTGACTCCTTCTCTTAATAACTCTTTGTGACCCCTACAGTCCATGAGGTTACAAAAAGTTGGACATAACTGGGTAACTAACACACACACACACACACACACACATGTTTGATGGCAGTAGGGCAATATCTCCCATGGTGCCTGGTTAGTGCCTTGCACAAACTTTGTGTTCAACAAACAACTGATTTCTAAATTAATAGAGGCAGCTGTTTAGGCTCAGTGTAGAAGATTAAAACCTCTGACCTTTACATTGTATGTTTAGGAGAGGCAGAAGAAATGTAGATTTTGAATCAAGTGCAGTTTTAGTAATTATTATAGGTGTAACATTTGGTATCTAAATAGTACCCGCAAATAAATAAGCTTACAAAAAAGCAAAAATAAAGGAAAAAAAAAAGATTTTGACTATAGAGATATATTAATCAGTATCAGATCAGATCAGTTGCTCAGTTGTGTCCGACTCTTTGCGACCCTGTGAATCGCAGCACGCCAGGCCTCCCTGTCCATCACCAACTCCCGGAGTTCACTCAGACTCACATCCATCGAGTCAGTGATGCCATCCAGCCATCTCATCCTCTGTCGTCCCCTTCTTCTCTTGCCCCTAATCCCTCCCAGCATCAGAGTCTTTTCCAATGAGTCAACTCTTCACATGAGGTGGCCAAAGTACTGGAGTTTCAGCTTTAGCATCATTCCTTCCAAAGAACACCCAGGGCTGATCTCCTTCAGAATGGACTGGTTGGATCTCCTTGCAGTCCAAGGGACTCTCAAGAGTCTTCTCCAACACCACAGTTCAAAAGCATCAATTCTTCAGCACTCAGCCTTCTTCATAGTCCAACTCTCACATCCATACATGACCACAGGAAAAACCATAGCCTTGACTAAATGGACCTTTGTTGGCAAAGTAATGTCTCTGCTTTTGAATATGCTATCTAGGTTGGTCATAACTTTCCTTCTAAGGAGTAAGTGTCTTTTAATTTCATGGCTGCAGTCACCATCTGCAGTGATTTTGGAGCCCAGAAAAATAAAGTCTGACACCGTTTCCACTGTTTCCCCATCTATTTGCCGTGAAGTGATGGAACCAGATGCCATGATCTTCGTTTTCTGAATGTTGAGCTTTAAGTCAACTATTTCACTCTCCTCTTTCACTTTCATCAAGAGGCTTTTGAGTTCCTCTTCACTTTCTGCCATAAGGGTGGTGTCATCTGCATATCTGAGGTTATTGATATTTCTCCTGGCAATCTTGATTCCAGCTTGTGTTTCTTCCAGTCCGGCATTTCTCATGATGTACTCTGCATATAAGTTAAATAAACAGGGTGAAAATATACAGCCTTGATGAGCTCCTTTTCCTATTTGGAACCAGTCTGTTGTTCCATGTCCAGTTCTAACTGTTGGTTCCTGACCTGCATACAAATTTCTCAAGAGGCAGATCAGGTGGTCTGGTATTCCCATCTCTTTCAGAATTTCCCACAGTTCATTGTGATCCACACATTCAAAGGCTTTGGCATAGTCAATAAAGCAGAAATAGATGTTTTTCTGGAACTCTCTTGCTTTTTCCATGATCCAGCAGATGTTGGCAATTTGATCTCTGGTTCCTCTGCCTTTTCTAAAACCAGCTTGAACATCAGGAAGTTCACGGTTCACGTATTGCTGAAGCCTGGCTTGGAGAATTTTGAGCATTACTTTACTAGCATGTGAGATGAGTGCAATTGTGCGATAGTTTGAGCATTCTTTGGCATTGCCTTTCTTTGGGATTGGAATGAAAACTGACCTTTTCCAGTCCTGTGGCCACTGCTGAGTTTTCCACATTTGCTGGCATATGGAGTGCAGCACTCAAGTAATTTTTAATTTTTTCTAATCAGTATAGAAAACATTAAAAATTACTTGATCTAGAATCCTGATTCTGTGTGTTCAATCTCAAGACCCATTCTATTTTAATCCTTGACTTAGAGTTTATAAGTTATGTTTCCTTTCATCTCTAGGTAGAGAGGAGAAAAGTGCAAGTGCTGTTTTCAGGCAGAGGAACACTCACTTTTTAATATGGACTAGCATTTCCAAATTATATATATTCTACCTACTTATATTGTTTGTACCAGATGTCCAGGTTTTATACCTAAATAATAAAGAAAACCATGTGTTCTTTGAAAAGTTGAAATTTTCCACAAGCAGAAGGAAATTGAGACCATTAATAACTGCTCCCAACCTACCTGCACATTTCAAATAAACTCACACTCACAGCTGGAATATTCTGTTTCTTCCTGTCACAGGGATTTGCATATGCTACTACTTCAGCCTGGATGCTTCTTGCTCAGTACACATCACTCATCTCTCTTTCGTTTAAATAACATTTATTTATTTTCAACTCCCTTTTCAAATGTCACTTCATCAGGAAAAAACCTCTTTTAGTCTCCTCTAAGCTGGAATCATCTTCCTTTATAATAAATTCTCATAGATGACCATTTCTTTCATGTGAAACCATTATCTCACTACTAAATAAGGGAATATTTGCCTCCTCCTTTGGACCAGAAGCTAGAAGGGTGATGATAAATCATAGGTATTTTTATCCACAAGTATCAGACAGTGTAATGTAGGTAACTTTATTGAATAAAAAATTGGAGTAATTTGATTCACATTTATTTGTAAAGTACTGCTACATCTCAGTTTTAATGTGGCATATATTCCATGAAAGTTTTCAATTATTTGGCAACAGAGTCAATATTGATCAATATTTTTTTAATTTGTCCTCAACAGTGATTTCTTAAATAAATTTAGACTCTTCATTTATTTACCTTGGAGTACGTATTACTCTTCACAAATCACTCATTATTGTTCAAATATGTTTTTATTTTTTTATCCAGTTCTCAAAATTATCTACATTTTTTGCCCGAAGCTAGCAATAGGACTTTTGCTCCTGCTGTTCTTTACATTCTGTTTTTATCGAGTCCAGTCTCTTTAAGAGTCAGCAACTTGTGAACACTATCCTAGCTGTAGCTGGTCACTGAAGATTCTCAGCCTCTCTTCTCTCTGTTTAGCCAGGTTTTGCTCATACTTTAACATTTACTTTACATCCCACCTTCTCCCTGACAACCCCAGATTCTGATCATTGCTTTCTACTCCTGAGGTCAATTGTACTTTTAGGCTGCATCATGCAATTTAACACTTTCTTATATAGTGTTTTGTATCATTAGTGACGGTTTTACATGTTCAATCTTGGATTCCTCAACTAAAACAAGTGTTTACAGAGTCAGGAATTGTGCAAAAACGTCTGTGTGTCCAAAGGCAGTTCTAAGCAGGTCATTGTCAGGGTCCCAGTCACACTCCTGGTGCCAGTTACTAGTCATTCATCAAGTTTCAGTTCCAGCTGCCTTTGTGAGGTCTCTGTCTACCCTTAGAACTTGGCACATACCAGTATTATGGCCATTTTGTTGTTTTTGCATTGTCAGTTTTATCTTTTTTTCCCCTCTGCCTCCTCAATAGGACAAGAGTTGTTGAGGAAAAGAACGATGTCTTTTATCACTATTATTTCCTTAGGATCCTGCACAGTGTCTAGTGGAGAATAGAGGTGCAATTGTATTTGCTAAATAAATTAATTAATGATCTTGACCTCTTTTCATTTGAACAGGCATCGCATCTTCTTACTTTATAAGAGGATTACAGAAATTTGGATAAACTCTTAAAAATGTATCTGCTTAGATCTTTAAAGTGCACTAAAATGAATTAAATTTTGCATTAACATTTTACTCTGTGCACAGAGGATAGCATAATGACTAAAGATGAGCTTTGTAATCAGATGTGTCAGCATTCTGATTCTGTGTGCCCTCAAGAAGGTTACCCAGCCTAAGTCTCAGTAACCTCATGAAAAGGAAAAATATGACTAAACACCTCACAGTGTTGTTGTAAGAATTAAGTAGCATAATGCATAAGTAAAGCTCCTGGCAAATTGGCACAGAATTGGCATACTGAGCTTTCAGTATGTTTCAGTAAGCTGTTACCTATTAAAGCAATTTAAGAGGGGAAAAGCCTATCTGTTATTTTTTCTGCTTCACAAATGTGAAGACAATTGCATGTTTTAGTTGAATATACATTTAAAAATATAAAATACAAAGCACAAAGACAAGTAGACTACCTTCTGTTCAGTTCAGTTCAGTTCAGTCACTCAGTCATGTCCGACTCTTTGGGACCCCATGAATCGCAGCATGCCAGGCCTCCCTGTCCATCACCAACTCCCGGAGTTCACTCAAACTCACATTCATCGAGTCAGTGATGCCAACCAGCCATCTCATCCTCTGTCATTCCCTTCTCCTCCTGCCCCCAATCCCTCCCAGCATCAGAGTCTTTTCCAAGGGGTCAACTCTTCGCATGAGGTGGCCAAAGTACTGGAGTTTCAGTTTTAGCATCATTCCTTCCAAAGAACACCCAGAGCTGATCTCCTTCAGAATGGACTGGTTGGTCTCCTTGCAGTCCAAGGGATTCTCAGGAGTCTTCTCCAACACCACAGTTCAAAAGCATCAATTCTTCAGCACTCAACTTTCTTCACAGTGCAACTCTCACATCCATACATGACCACTGGAAACACCATAGCCTTGACTAGACAGACCTTTGTTGGCAAAGTAATGTCTCTGCTTTTTAATATGCTGTCTAGGTTGGTCATAACTTTCCTTCCAAGGAGTAAGCGTCTTTTAATTTCATGGCTGCAATCACCATCTGCAGTGATTTTGGAGCCCCCAAAAATAAAGTCTGACACTGTTTCCACTGTTTCCCCATCTATTTGCCATGCAGTAATGGGACTGGATGCCATGATCTTCATTTTCTGAATGTTGAGCTTTAAGCCAACTTTTTCACTTTCCTCTTTCACTTTCATCAAGAGGCTTTTGAGTTCCTCTTCACTTTCTGCCATAAGGGTGGTGTCATCTGCATATCTGAGGTTACTGATATTTCTCCCAGTAATCTTGATTCCAGCTTGTGCTTCTTCCAGCCCAGCGTTTCTCATGATGTACTCTGCGTATAAGTTAAATAAGCAGGTACTTATAAAACCCAGACTACCTGGAGATACTATACTGAGCCTGGCAAACCTTCTTTGTAAAAGGCCAAATAGTACATTTTTCAGTTTTGAAAGCTGTATAATTTCTGTTACAGCCACTCAACTCTGTGTTTGTATCATGAAAGTAGCCACAGATAGCAAGCAGACCAATGAGCGTGTGTTTGTGCTCATGCTTAGTCACTCAGTCGTGTCTGACTCTTTGTGACTGTAGCCCACCAGGCTCCTTTGTTCATGAGATTTCCCAGGGAAGAATACTGGAGTGGGTTGCCATTTCCTCCTCCAGGGGATCTTCCTGACCCAGGGGTCGAACTGACATCTTCTGCTTAACAGGTGGATTCCTTACCACTGAGCCAGCCACCAAAGAAGCCCCTATGAGCATGAATTTGTCTCACTAAAACTTTACGAAAGCAGTGGATCAGACTTGTCTATCCTTAGCTCCCTGGATATATGTATGTCTTACTGTATAATTCTACCACAGGTAATAGCTTAATATTTGTATAACACATTTGTGGATTTGTAATCATTTCTGCAATGATGCCACTATTTTAATGGAACTAGAATGTTTAGAAGGTAACCTTTAAGAAATATTAAGAAATATTTTCATCTTTTTGCACATTTGAATACATATTTCTAACCTCAGTTGTGAATGAACTGTTTATCAAGACAAGATTTATGTTAGTCATTGGCCATGGTTAAGTCAAATTTATCACGAGATTTTACCCTGGCATTGTGCTTGTGCTCATGCTCAGCTGTGTCAGTTTTTGGGGGCTCCATGGACTGTATAGCCTGCCAGGCTCCTCTGGCCTTGGAATTTTCCAGGCAAGAATACTAGAGTGGGGTGCCATTTCCTCCTTCAGAGGATCTTCCTGACCCAGAGATAGAACACATGTCTCTTGCATCTCCTCCATTGGCAGGCCAGATTCTTTAGTACCACCTGGAAAGCCCACTTAAAGGCTAATAAAAGCCTCATATCTTCTTCGGTGTACTTTTGCTCATGTGTCTTTAAAATCAATTGGACAGCACATCACTTAGTGCAAGGATCCTTGGCTTCCAATCCAAACATGTCTAAGTCCCTGTCCAGATGTTTGTCTTGCTAGCTGTGTGTCCCTGGATGAGTTCTGTCACAAGATAGAAATAATACTTATGCTAAAACAGTGATTGTTAACCCGGGACTTTTTTGTCCCCAGGGGACAGTTGTAATGTCTAGAGACATTTATGATTGTCACAACTTGTAGGGATAGGTGTATCATGGGCATCTAATGGGTAGAAGTCAAAGATGCTGCTCAACATCATGTAGTGTACAGGACAGGCCAGCCTTTCTCCCAAAGAACTATCTGGCCCAAAATGTCAATAGTGCCAAGTTTGGGAAACCTTGCCCTAAATGTTTCTGTGAAAATTGATTCACACTATGCTGTAAATGGGGCTTTCCTGATGGCTCAAAATGAAAGAGTCCTCCTGCAGTGGATAAGGTACAAAGAGATGGGTTTGATTCCTGGGTCAGGAAGATCCCCTGGAGGAGGAAATAGCAACTCACCCCAGTGTTCTTGCCTGGGTAATCCCATGGACAGAGAAGCCTGGTGGGCTACAGTCCATGGGGTTGCAAGAGTCAAATATGACTGAGTGACTGAGCACACTTGTACGCATGCACATGCTGTAGAGGTTTAGCAGAATGCCTGGCTCAGTAAATCTTAACTATTAATAACAAGACAAAATTCTATTGACTGCTAGAAAATAAACACTTATGAAAATTTTGAATAAACACAAACATGTATAAAAATAAATGAAGTATCCATTCTGAAGAACTAGAAGCATGTTGATGCATATTTAGATTAAATAATGAAGTTGATACTTATTCGTGTATGCACTGACATCTGGATTCCACATGCTCTTTGTGAGCCTTGAAAGGTTTTGAATGATACTTGCTGTTCTGTCATTGCCATGACAAACGTTTTATCCTGATGTTACTATCAGACTTGCTTTAAATTCATGTGGGAAATTTGAAAGTTCTATTTCCTATCTTAAAAATCAATGACAACTTAATCAATGCTGCTAAAAACAAGCCCCAGTTCTTATGTAGTAGGAAAATAAACAAGCTGGAGAATTAAAAGTGACAGAATCTTCACATCAAGGACAGAGAACATACTTCCAACTAGCTCTTCTGTATTTGTAGCCTGAAAAATTCCGTCTGCTTGGTTCTTTCCTCAGGGGATTGAAGCACCTTGAAAGGGATAAGAGAACTTCAGCACTGCAATAATGTTTCATATCATTAGATTGAAATTAAGTAAATAATAAAATACTAAACTGTTACATATATTCAGATTTCCCAAATCATAATTTGACATATCCAGCACTATTTGCAGACCAATCTTCCCTACCAGAGATCCACTGCTGTCAGCCCTCTCCTCTGCAGAACTGAAGTAGGGTAGCGAAGAAGAAAAACAAAAATATCTATCAGATGATTTTTACCAAACAACAGCAAAGCCTTCACACACACCTTGAAGCTCTGTTACTTACTCAAATGTAAATGTGAGTCAGCCATAGTGTACTATAAGTAATTAAAGAGCTGGGATTGTGCCAGTCATCAATTATATCCAGATATGCAAATTTAAAATCCAGATATGCAAAATTAAATCCAGATATGCATAAGGGTGTCAGTTGCTACCAAATGGTTTCTTTGAGTTGGAGTGACAGGTGAAATCTAAGGGAAATTGGACTGTTTATACCTCACTTAAAAGTGTTAGTGGCTATTCCAGAAAGAGAAAAACAAATATCATATCAGTTCAGTTCATTTCAGTTGCTCAGTTGTGTCCGACTCTTTGTGACCCCATGAATCACAGCACACCAGACCTCCCTGTCCATCACCAACTCCCGGAGTTCACTCAGACTCAGTAATACATACATGTGGTATCTAGAAAAATGGTTCAGATGAACCTATTTGCAGGGCAGGAGTAGAGACACACACTGAAAGAATGATATATGGACACAGTGGGTTGAAGGAAGGGAGGGTGGGAAAAATTGGGACAGTAGCATTGGCATATACACACTACCATGTGCAAAATTTCATGCAAAGATGGGCTCAATAAAGGACAGAAATGGTATGGACCTAACAGAAGCAGAAAATATTAAGAAGAGGCGGCAAGAATACCCAGGAGAACCATACAAAAAGATCTTCATGACCCAGATAACCACGATGGTGTGATCACTCACCTAGAGCCAGACATAATGGAATGCAAAGTCAAGGGGGCCTTAGGAAGCATCACTGTGAACAAAGCTAGTGCAGGTAATAGAATTCCAATTGAGCTGTTTCAAATTGTAAAAATGATGCTATGAAAGTGCTTCACTCAATATGCCAGCAAATTTGGAAAAGTCAGCAGTGGCCATAAGACCAGAAAAAGGTCAGTTTTCATTCCAATCCCAAAGAAAGGCAATGCCAAAGAATGTTCAAACTACTGCACAATTGCACTCATCTCACATGCTAGCAAAGTAACGCTCAAGCCAGGCTTCAAAAGTATGTGAACCATGAACTTCCAGATTTTCAAGCTGGATTTAGAAAAGGCAGAGGAACCAGAGATCAAAATTTCAATATCTGATGGATCATACAAAAAGCAAGAGAGTTCCAGAAAAACTTCTACTTCTGCTTTATTCACTATACCAAAGCCTTTGACTGTGTGGATCACAACAAACTGTGGAAAATTCTTAAAGAGATGGGAATACCAGACCACCTTACCTGCCTCCTGAGAAATGTGTATGCAGGTCAAGAAGCAACAGTTAGAACCAGGCTTGGAACAACAGACTGGTTCCAAACTGGGAAAGGAGTATATCAAGGCTGTATATCAAGCTGGAATCAAGATTGCAGGGGGGAATATCATTAACCACATATATGCAGATGACACCACCCTTATGGCAGAAAGCAAAGAGGAACTAAAGAGCCTCTTGATGAAAGTGAAAGAGGAGAAAGAAAAAGTTGGCTTAAAACTCAGCATTCAACAAACAAAGAAAATGGCATTCGGTTCCATCCCTTCATGGCAAGTAGATGCGGAAACAATGGAAACAGTGACAGACTTTGTTTTCTTGAACTCCAAAATCACTGCAGATGGTGACTGCAGCCATGAAATTAAAAGATGCTTGCCCCTTGAAAGAAAGGTTATGACCACCTAGACAGCATATTAAAAAGCAGAGACATTGCTTTGCCAAAAAAGGTTGATCTAGTCAAGGCTATGGTGTTTCCAGTAGTCATGTATGGATGTGAGAGTTGGACTATAAAGAAAGCTGAGCACTGAAGAATTGTTGCTTTTATGCTGTGGGGTTGGAGAAGACTCTTGAGAGTCCCTTGGACTGCAAGGAGATCCAACCAGTCAATCCTGAAGGAAATCAGTCCTGAATATCCATTGGAAGGACTGGTGTTGAAGCTGAAACTCCACAATACTCTGGCCACCTGACGTGAAGAACTGACTCACTGGAAAAGGCCCTGATGCTGGGAAAGACTGAAGGCAGAAGGAGAAGGGGATGACAGAGGATGAAATGGTTGGATGGCATCACTGAATCAATGGACTTGAGTTTGAACAAGCTTCGGGAGTTGGTGATAGACAGGGATGGGGTCCCTGGGGTCCCCATAGTCCATGGGGTCGCAGAGTCAGACCTGCCTGAGCAACTGACCTGAACTGTGCAAAGTGATAGCTAGTGCGAAGCTGCACAAATAACTCAACTTGTTGCTCTGTTATGACCTCAAAGGGTGGGATGGAGAAATGAGAGGGAGGCTCAAGAGGGAAGGGTTGCATACAGCTGATTCACTTTGTTGTTTGCTGGAACCTAACACAACATTGTAAAGCAATTATACTCCAGTTTAAAAAAAAAAAAAATGTTAGTGATTATTCAGTTCCAGTTGTCTTTGGCCATATAGGCTCAATGTCAGAGATTTCAAATTTTTTTTCCAAGAAAGCTAAGCTTTTCCAAGAGAGCTGGTTAAGGTTAACATAAAATGATAAATCTGTGAGACTGAAATAAATGTATAAACAATTCAAAAATAGTATAAAGTGGTACAACCATGTGAGAAAACTGTCAGTTACTGTTGAAGTTAACACATCTCTACCATATGACCTAATAATTCTACACAAAGATATTTACCTAGAAAAATTAAAATATATATCTATGGAAAGATTCATATAAACATATTCACAGAGGCTTCTGTTTCATGATAGTCCCCACTTGGGAGCAACCCTATCACTGCTCTTCAAGTAGTTGTTCAAATGACACGTTTCCTTACTTGCCTGACTACTCTCCAATGAATATGTTCTGTCTGATTCAACTTAGAATGGATCCTGAATCAACTAAAAGATTTTCAGCGTTCTTTGACATCAAAGGACACAGTGGGTCTGATCTTTGCTTTATACTAATTTTGATATTTTTATAAAGGTAGTTAAAGGTAGTTATATCTTTCCATTGATTTATATTTTTCTGTTGATTCATATTGAACAGTTTCTGAAATGTTCCAAACTCTTCTGTATTTTCTCTGATATACTGTGTCTTATTCTTCCCTTGCACAAAGCATTTTTTGTTGTTTTGTTTTATTTTTGGCATAATGCAATTCATTGTAATCTTACTTAATTTGGTTCATCCATTTCTGTAAGCTGCTTAACTGTATGGGAACTCTTTGTTGTGGAGAGGTGAAATCCTTAGGAACACCAGAGTTGTAATTATCTTTGCCATGATAGACATAGACTATAAACTAAGTGTGTTTCTGTTAGTTACCCATATCATCCATGCAATGTGGAGTTGCTCTTTCCTCTTTATTATTTTATAGATGAGAAAACTGAGGTTCAGAATAGTTAACTCACTCTCCTATAGCCATACAACTAGTAAGTGCAGAGCCAAACTGTGTTCTATGTGTAAACCAATTTGAAAGTCCATACTTCTAACCATTATAATTTTGCTTACCTGAAATTTGAAAATCATTCCTATCAATTCCATCAATTGGTAAAACATACAGTAAGATTTGGGTCAAAGTACTAAAGCAGTTAAGAAAGTTACTCTTTATTTATTTATTTATTTTAATTTTATTTTATTTTTAAACTTTACATAATTGTATTAGTTTTGCCAAATATCAAAATGAATCCGCCACAGGTATACATGTGTTCCCCATTCTGAACCCTCCTCCCTCCTCCCTCCCCATACCATCCCTCTGGGTCGTCCCAGTGCACTAGCCCCAAGAATCCAGTCAGTTCAGTTCAGTTCAGGTGCTCAGTCATGTCCAACCCTTTGCCACCCTGTGGACTGCAGCAAGTCAAGCTTCCCTGTCCATCACCAACTCCCAAAGCTTGCTCAAACTCATATCCATCAAGTCGTTGATGCCATCCGACCATCTCATCCTCTGTTGTCCCCTTCTCCTCCTACCTTCAATCTTCCCCAGCATCATTGAGTCTTTTCCAATGAGTCAGTTCTTCACATCAAGTGGCCAAAGTATTGGAGTTTCAGCTTCAGCATCAGTCCTTCCAATGAACACCCAGGACTGATTTCCTTCAGGATTGACTGGTTGGATCTCCTTGCAGTCCAAGAGACTCTCAAGAGTCTTCTCCAACATCACAGTTCAAAAGCATCAATTCTTCTGTGTTCAGCTTTCTTTTTTTTTTTTTTAATATTTATTTGACTGTGGAGAATCTTAGTTACAGCTTGTCGAATCTTTGATTTAAGATCTTTGATCTTCTTTGTGGAATGCAGGATCTTTTAGTTATGGCATGTGGGACCTAGTTCCCAGGAGAGATAAAACCTGGGTCCCCTGCTTTGGGATCATGTAGTCTTTGCCACTGGCCCACCAAGGAAGTTGAAGAAAGTTAGTCTCATACGGCACACACCTTTATCAATTTAGCTTAAGTAAGGCAACGGAGTGCTTCTCAGGTGTCACTAGTGGTAAAGAACCCACCTGCCAATGCAGGAGACATAAGAACCACATATTCAATCCCTGAGTCATGAAGATCCCCTGGAGGAGGGCACAGAAACCCACTCCAATATGCTTGCCTGGAGAATCCCATGGACAGAGGAGCCTGGCAGGCTAGTCCACAGAGTTGCACAGGGTCAGACATGACTGAAGCAACATAGCATTACTCACGGTAAAAAAAAAAAAAAAAAAAAAACATTATATTTATAAGAAGGAACTTGACCCACCCCAATTTTAAAAAATCTTATTTTAAAAAATGTAATTAGGGGGAAGGCGCCAAGATGGCGGAGGAGTAGGACGGGGAAAACACTTTCTCCCCACAAAATCATCAAAAGAGCATTTAAACGTCGAGTAAATTCCACAAAACAACTTCTGAATGCCGGCAGAGGACATCAGGCACCCAGAAAAGCAACCCAACTCCTCGAAAGGAGGTAGGAAAAAATATTAAAGACAATAAAAGAGACAAAAGAGGGAGGGACGGAGTTCCGTCCCGGGAAGGGAGTCTTAAAAAGAGAGAAGTTTCCAAACACCAGGAAACCTTCTCACTGCCGAATCCGTGCCGAGCTTTGGAAGCACAGAGGACAACATAACAGGGAGAAAAAATAAATAAACAATTAAAACTCGCAGATTGCGAGCCCTACGGTAACTCCTCCAGCGGAGAAGCAGCGCAGACACCTGCATCCGCCATTAGCAAGCGGGGGCTGGGCAGGGAGGCGCGGCGCGGGCTGCATCGCTGAGAGTAAGAATCTGGCCTGAATACCCTGAGCACTATCTGAGCGAAATAATTTGGGCTAGCAAACCAGACTGTGGGATACCTACCATGCGAAAAGCCAGCCCTAACCTAAGACACCGCCAGCCCGCGCACGAAACAAAGGACTAAACAGAGGTAGCCGGCTGCAAACCTTCCCCCTCCGGTGACAGGCAGCCAGAGCCGGAAGGGGGCAATCACAGCCCCAGAGAGACATTATCTATAAAACTGGCTTCTTTGCTAACTAAAACTTATTGGGGGTCTGGACGGTCAACATCTGCCTGAGAAGGTGCGCCGGTTTTACACCCAGATAACCAAGTGGCGGGGAGGCGGTAAGTCGCAGCATTGGCGCTCGCCAAACACCTCATCACCTGAGCTGCTCGAATCTGGGAAGAGCACAAAACGCAGCCCCAACTGAGTCTGCGCCTCTGAGGACTACCTGAGTGCCTGAACCTGAGTGGCTTGGACCTGGGAGGTGTATGCAACCCAGGGCCAGCCTCGGATTGTTCCCGGCGGAACAACCTAGAGCCTGAGCAGTGTGGGCAGGGAGGCTACACGCGCCGTGAGCGGGGGCAGACCCAGTGTGGCTGAGGCACTGCGAGCGCACGCCAGTGTCATTTGTTTGCAGCATCCCTCCCTCCCTCCCCATAGCGCGACTGAACAAAGAGAAGAAATACAGCTCCACCCACCAGAACACCGACACAAGCTTCCCTAACCAGGAAACCTTGACAAGCCACCTCTACATACCCACACACAGCGAGGAAACGCCACAATAAAGAGAACTCCACAAACTGCCAGAATACAGAAAGGACACCCCAAACTCAGCAATTTAAACAAGATGAAGAGACAGAGGAATACCCAGCAGATAAAGGAACAGGATAAATGCCCACCAAACCAAACCAAAGAGGAAGAGATAGGGAATCTACCTGATAAAGAATTCCAAATAATGATAGTGAAATTGATCCAAAATCTTGAAATTAAAATGGAATCACAGATAAATAGCTTGGAGACAAGGATTGAGAAGATGCAAGAAAGGTTTAACAAGGACCTAGAAGAAATAAAAAAGAGTCAATATATAATGAATAATGCAATAAATGAAATTAAAAACACTCTGGAGGCAACAAATAGTAGAATAACAGAGGCAGAAGATAGGATTAGTGAATTAGAAGATAGAATGGTAGAAATAAATGAATCAGAGAGGATAAAAGAAAAACGAATTAAAAGAAATGAGGACAATCTCAGAGACCTCCAGGACAATATTAAACGCTACAACATTCGAATCATAGGGGTTCCAGAAGAAGAAGACAAAAAGAAAGACCATGAGAAAATACTTGAGGAGATAATAGTTGAAAACTTCCCTAAAATGGGGAAGGAAATAATCACCCAAGTCCAAGAAACCCAGAGAGTCCCAAACAGGATAAACCCAAGGAGAAACACCCCAAGACACATATTAATCAAATTAACAAAGATCAAACACAAAGAACAAATATTAAAAGCAGCAAGGGAAAAACAACAAATAACACACAAGGGAATTCCCATAAGGATAACAGCTGATCTTTCAATAGAAACTCTTCAAGCCAGGAGGGAATGGCAAGACATACTTAAAATGATGAAAGAAAATAACCTACAGCCCAGATTATTGTACCCAGCAAGGATCTCATTCAAGTATGAAGGAGAAATCAAAAGCTTCTCAGACAAGCAAAAGCTGAGAGAATTCTGCACCACCAAACCAGCTCTCCAACAAATACTAAAGGATATTCTCTAGACAGGAAACACAAAAATGGTGTATAAACTCGAACCCAAAACAATAAAGTAAATGGCAACGGGATCATACTTATTAGTAATTACCTTAAACGTAAATGGGTTGAATGCCCCAACCAAAAGACAAAGACTGGCTGAATGGATACAAAAACAAGACCCCTACATATGTTGTCTACAAGAGACCCACCTCAAAACAGGGGACACATACAGACTGAAAGTGAAGGGCTGGAAAAAGATTTTCCATGCAAATTGGGACCAAAAGAAAGCAGGAGTCACAATACTCGTATCAGATAAATTAGACTTTAAAACAAAGGCTGTGAAAAGAGACAAAGAAGGTTACTACATAATGATCAAGGATCAATCCAAGAAGAAGATATAACAATTATAAATATATATCCACCCAACATGGGAGCACCACAGTATGTAAGACAAATCCTAACAAGTAATATCATAAAAAACAAAGAAAGGCTGTAAAAGTGTTCCAGATTAAAAGAGACTTTATCAACATGACAATGAAATGCAATATCTGATCCTGGACTAGATCTTGTACTAGAAGGAAAAAGTGCTAAAAAGGACACTGAGGGTCAGTTAACAGTATTAGAATACAGACAGTAGATTTAATAAAAGTATTTTATCCATGTTAAATTACTGAAGTTGACAACTGTACTATTACAGTTATTAACCGAATATCCCTATTCTTAGGAAATTCAGAAATATGTACTGAAGTATGTGGGATACTTCATGGGAATAAAAACCATGATATCTGCAGCAGGCCTTCCAAGAGTTTAGAAAAAAACTTTTTGGGTGGGGAGCAGACAAATAATAAAGAAATGGGGTGAAATGATAAGAACAAGTGAAAAATCTGGGCAGAGGTTATATGGATATTATTTGTATTATTTTTGGAACTTTTCTTTAAGCTTGACATTAAAAATTAAAAATGCGCAAAAAAAAAAATGTAATTAAAAAAAATGTAATTTGAGGCCTGCATAAACTGGTCTGGATTTTTATTTATAGTTTTCAACCTTATTCTCGTCAACCCAATTGGTTTTCCTAAGACACTTTTCTTGCTTCATGATGTTGTCACATTTCTGAAGTCAAGTTGCACCTGTAAATTGATGTATGCATTTAATGCAGTAGAGTCTTTAAGGGTGGACTTATAACATGATGGTTCATTGAGAAACTAAGGTAATCTGTCTTAGAATGTTTTGAAAGCTAAAGTCATGTTCTGGTTTGTAACTATCGTTATCCATCTCTTTCTTCTTGAAAATGAGAGCTGTGTTTTCCTTCTCAGTTTTCCTGCAGCTCTCATGTGTTAGTCGCTTAGTCATGTCCGACTCTTTTTGACTCCATGGACTGTAGCCCACAGGCTCCTCTGTCCATGGAATTCTCCAAGCAAGAATACTGGAGTGGGTTGCCATTCCCTTTTCCAGGCGATCTTCCTGACCCCGGGATCAAATTCAAGTTTCCTGCATTGCAGGCAGATTCTTTACCATCTGATTCACCAGGGAAGCAGTTCTCTTATTGGCCCTTTATTCCATAGGATTAACTCAATACTGCATTTTCAGCATCATTTATAAGTTTCTAACTTTGGAAGGTACTAAACACAGGCAAAGCCATGAAGGCTGTCAAGGAAATGATGTTGCCTGCCATATCGGTGAACAAAGTATGTTCCAGCCATCACATTACAGCCTTGATGGTAAGCCCTGAGGGAACTCAGTATAGAAACTGCCTCTAGCAGTCAGCCTCTGCAGCCTGAGGAGTCTGGGATAAGAAAGCACAAGGTGATAGCCCATATCAGAGGAATGATTTCAGTAAGCCCAGATTCTTACACCACCCCATGCATTGAAAAATGTGATATCTGTTTTTTTTTAAATCAACAGTAATCCTTTGATGCTCCAATTACATGGTTTTTATTGCAGAGACTGTGTGTATATCATGGCTTCTCCTCACATCTTTGGAGCAGTCCCTTAGAGCTATCTGAGAGGCAATGTCCCCAGCCTAAATCCTCAGTTCTGTCCACTGCTGCTACTAAGTCACTTCAGTCATGTCCGACTATGTGCCACCCCATAGACGGCAGCCCACCAGGCTCCCCCATCCCTGGGATTCTCCAGGCAAGAACACTGAAGTGGGTTGCCATTTCCTTCTACAATGCAGGCAAGTGAAAAGTGAAAGTGAAGTTGCTCAGTTGTGTCCAACCCTTAGCGACACCATGGACTGCAGCCTACCAGGCTCCTCCGTCCATGGGATTTTCCAGGCAAGAGTACTGGAGTGGGTTGCCTTGCCTTCTCCTCTGTCCACTGAATAAAACATAATTCTCACATTTTAGGTTGTGCATTTTTGTCAGTCCACAAGGCATTTAGGGCAGAATGGTGCTTCTCAGTACTTTAGGGCCCTCCCTAGTGGCTAAAGCAGATAAATAATCTGCCTGCCAATGCAGGAGACACAAGAGATGTGGGTTCCATCCTTTGGTCAGGAAGAAGATCCCCTGAAGGAGGAAATGGCTACCCACTCCAGTATTCTTGCCTGAAAAATTTCATGAACCGAAGAGCCTGGTGGGCTACAGTCTATTGGGCTCAAAGAGTCAGACACGACTGAGTGTGAGCCCCCTCAACCATGCATCTCAAGTGTTTGTTTTACTCTTGGAATACTATGCTTTTGAAAAAAAAAATTTTTTTTTTTCCTCGTTAAACCAAAGAACTTCTTTTTTTTGTTTTTGTGAAGATACAAACTTTGAAAGATCTTTTGTTTGTTCTTGTGCCTTTATAAGCATGACTTTTTGGATTTCAGCTTTCCTGACCTCATTGTTAACTCAAAAACTTCCATCTGTCTTTATTGTTTGCACATGGACCTTAAAAATCTAAAATGAATACAGATTTCTGTGTTCAGTAGTGTTTAAGAACAGTGCAACCTAGCATTTTGGAATATTTATAGGTTAGGCATTGTAAGTACATTTCAAAACTTACCTAATCTTTACCTTTAAGAAATTGTAAGCTATTATTCCTCTTCAGTGGTTACAGAAATTGAGAGTTTAATTTGCTCAAATTACAAGAACTATTAAAAAAAAAACACACACACACAGAATTAATCCATCTAACTCCAAACCTATCTTCTTAACTAACATTCTTGCCAAAATCTAATCTTCTGTTAAGTCCTTTATGTCCTTCTTACCACCTTATTAGACATCTTATATTACAGAATAATACCTACTTTTCCTCTCAACTTTTAAAAATATTCTGAAGATTTTAGAATCATATATTTTTTATTTAACTGGGTCATGTAAGGAAGTATTCAACAGTAATTTTTTAAACCATATTGGATTATAATAAACATTCCTATATGTAGGAGACGGCAGGGTGGTGTCACAGCAGTGAGCATTACTCCCTAGGCTGCAGGAGGCCTGAGGCTATGTGTTCCAAGTTCCACAAGCACTTCTTCCATTTGATGCTTGAGGGGTGGGGTTCACATCTGCGCAACAACTCAGAAAATTTGCATTAAATAGTAGTATCTAGTACTTCACAGTGGAGGTAAAGCAGAAGATATGGGGGAAGGCCTGTCCTGGGAAGGCCTCATAGGGTCCTGCTTATGGGGAAGCCTGGTGTGCTGCAGCCCATGGGGTCACAAAGAGTCAGACATGACTGAGTGGCTGAACAGCAACATTTACAGTGTGACTTCCAACAGTGTGACTTCCAAAAGGGAATCATGGAAAAGACCCTGATGCTGGAAAAGTTTGAAGGCAGGAGAAGGGGACAACAGAGGATGAGATGATTGGATGGCATCACCTACTCAATGAACATGAGTTTGAGTAAACTCCGGGAGTTGGTGATGGACAGGGAGGCCTGGTGTACCACAAACCTCTTTGGGGTCGCAAAGAGACAGACACAACTGAGTGACTGAACAACAGTTACAGTGTGACTTCCAACAGGGAATGTGTAAGTATCATGGAGGAGCTGGACCCTGCATTAACTCTTTGTAGCAGAGATCACAGTTCAGTTCAGTTCAGTCACTCAGTCGTGTCTGACTCTTTGTGACCACATGAATCACAGCACGCCAGGCCTCCCTGTCCATCACCAACTCCCAGAGTTCACTCAAATTCAAGTCCATTGAGTCAGTGATGCCATCCAGCCATCTCATCCTCTGCGTCCCCTTCTCCTCCTGCCCCCAATCCCTCCCAGCATCAGAGTCTTTCCCAATGAGTCAGCTCTTCACATGAGGTGGCCAAAGTATTGAAGTTTCAGCTTTAGCATCATTCCTTCCAAAGAAATCCCAGGGCTGATCTCCTTTAGAATGGACCAGTTGGATCTCCTTGCAGTCCAAGGGACTCTCAAGAGTCTTCTCCAAAACCACAGTTCAAAAGCATCAATTCTTTGGTGTTCAGCTTTCTTCACAGTCCAACTCTCAAATCCATATATGACCACTGGAAAAACCATAGCCTTGACTAGACGGACCTTCGTTGGCAAAGTAATGTCTCTGCTTTTCAATATGCTATCTAGGTTGGTCATAACTTTTCTTCCAAGGAGTAAAGGTCTTTTAATTTCATGGCTGCAGTCACCATCTGCAGTGATTTTGGAGCCCCCCAAAATAAAGTGTGACATTGTTTCCACTGTCTCTCCATATATTTCCCAAGAAGTGATGGGACCAGATGCCATGATCTTCATTTTCTGAATGTTGAGCTTTAAGCCAACTTTTTCACTCTCCTCTTTCATCATCATCAAGAGGCTTTTTAGTTCCTCTTCACTGTCTGCCATAAGTGTGGTGTCATCTGCATATCTGAGGTTATTGATATTTCTTCCAGCAATCTTGATTCCAGCTTGTGTTTAATCCAGACCAGCATTTCTCATGATGTACTCTGCATATAAGTTAAATAAGCAGGGTGACAATATACAGCCTTGACATACTCCTTTTCCTATTTGGAACCAGTCTGTTGTTCCATGTCCAGTTCTAACTGTTGCTTCCTGACCTGCATACAGATTTCTCAAGAGGCAGGTCAGGTGGTCTGGTATTCCCATCTCTTGAAGAATTTTCCACAGTTTATTGTGATCCACACAGTCAAAGGCTTTGGCATATTCCATAAAGCAGAAATAGATGTTTTTCTGGAACTCTCTTGCTTTTTCGATGATCCAGCAGATGTTGGCAATTTGGTCTCTGGTTCCTCTGCCTTTTCTAAAACCAGCTTGAAGATCTGGAAGTTCACGGTTCACGTTTTGCTGAAGCCTGAAGAATTTTGAGCATTACTTTACTAGCGTGTGAGATGAGTGCCATTGTGCGGTAGTTTGAGCATTCTTTGGCAGTGCCTTTCTTTGGGATTGGAATGCAAACTGACCTTTTCCAGTCCTGTGGCCACTGCTGAGTTTTCCAGATTTGCTGGCATATGGAGTGCAGCACTTTCACAGCATCATCTTTCAGGATTTAAAATAGCTCTACTGGAATTCCATCACCTCCACTAGCTTTGTTCATAGTGATGCTTTCTAAGGCCCACTTGACTTCACATTTCATGTCTGGCTCTAGGTCAGTATTCACACCATCGTGATTATCTGAGTCGTGAAGATCTTTTTTGTACAGTTCTTCTGTGTATTCTTGCCACCTCATCTTAATATCTTCTGCTTCTGTTAGGTCCGTACCATTTCTGTGTTTTATTGAGCCCATCTTTGCAAGAAATGTTCCCTTGGTATCTCTAATTTTCTTGAAGAGATCTCTAGTCTTTCCCATTCTGTTTTTGCCCTCTATTTCTTTGCATTGATTGCTGAGGAAGGCTTTCTTATCTCTTCTTGCTTTTCTTTGGAACTCTGCATTCAGATGCTTATGTCTTTCCTTTTCTCCTTTGCTTTTCACTTCTCTTCTTTTCACAGCTATTTGTAAGGCCTCCCCAGACAGCCATTTTGTTTTTTTGCATTTCTTTTCCATGGGGATGGTCTTGATCCCTGTCTCCTGTACAATGTCACAAACCTCAGTCCATAGTTCATCAGGCACTCTATCTATCAGATCTAGTCCCTTCAATCTATTTCTCACTTCCACTGTATAATCATAAGGGATTTGATTTAGGTCATACCTGAATGGTCTAGTGGTTTTCCCTACTTTCTTCAATTTAAGTCTGAATTTGGCAATAAGGAGTTCATGGTCTGAGCCACAGGCAGCTCCCCATCTTGTTTTTGCTGACTGTATAGATCTTCTCCATCTTTGGCTGCAAAGAATATAATCAATCTGATTTCAGTGTTGACCATCTGGTGATGTCCATGTGTAGAGTCTTCTCTTATGTTGTTGGAAGAGAGTGTTTGCTATGACCAGTGTGTTTTCTTGGCAAAACTCTGTTAGTCTTTGCCCTGCTTCATTCCGTATTCCAAGACCAAATTTGCCTGTTACTCCAGGTGTTTCTTGACTTCCTACATTTGCATTCCAGTTCCCTATAATGAAAAGGACATCTTTTTTGGATGTTAGTTCTAAAAGGTCTTGTAGGTCTTCATAGAACCATTCAACTTCAGCTTCTTCAGCGTTACTGGTCGGGGCATAGACTTGGATTACTGTAATATTGAATGGTTTGCCTTGGAAATGAACAGAGATCATTCTGTCGTTTTTGAGATTGCATCCAAGTACTGCATTTCGGACTCTTTTGTTGACCATGATGGCCACTCCATTTCTTCTGAGGGATTCCTGACCACAGTAGTAGATATAAAGATCATCTGAGTTAAATTCACCCATTCCAGTCCATTTGAGTTTGCTGATTCCTAGAATGTCAATGTTCACTCTTGCCATCTCTTTTTTGACCACTTCCAATTTGCCTTGATTCCTGGAACCTAACATTCCAGGTTCCTATGCAATATTGCTCTTTACAGCATCAGACCTTGCTTCTATCAGCAGTCACATCCACAGCTGGGTATTGTTTTTGCTTTGGCTCCATCCCTTCATTCTTTCCTGAGTTATTTCTCCACTGATCTCCCGTAGGCATATTGGGCACTTACCGACATGGGGAGTTCCTCTTTCAGTATCCTATCATTTTGCCTTTTCATACTGTTCATGGGGTTCTCAAGGCAAGAATACTGAAGTGGTTTGCCATTCCCTTTTCCAGTAGACCACATTCTGTCAGACCTTTCCACCGTGACCCGCCCATCTTGGGTGGCCCCACGGGCATGGCTTAGTTTCATTGAGCTAGACAAGGCTGTGGTCCTAGTGTGATTAGATTGACTAGTTTTCTGTGAGTATGGTTTCAGTGTGTCTGCCCTCTGATGCCCTCTTGCAACACCTACCGTCTTACTTGGGTTTCTTTTACCTTGGGCATGGGGTATCTCTTCACGGCTGCTCCAGCCTAGCGCAGCCACCGCTCCTTACCTTGGACAGGGGTATCTCCTCACCGCCGCCCCTTCTGACCTTGAACGTGGAACTGCTCCTCTAGGCCCTCCTGTGCCCGGAAACCACCGCTCCTTGGAGGTGGGCTAGGTCCTCCCGGCTGCCGCCCCTGGCCTCGGGCGTGGGGTAGCTCCTCCCGGCCGCCACCCCTGGCCTCTGACATGTGGTAGCTCCTCTCGGCCGCCGCCCCTGACCTCGGACGTGGGGTAGCTCCTTTCTGCCGTTCCTGCGCCATCACAGCCTGGCACTCTCGGCCGATGCCCCTGACATGCTCTTTTCCTATACTAATAGGATTTTGCTAGATACAGAGTTTGACTACATTTCCCAGGCTCCCTTGCACATTTTTGACCATAAGGCTAAGTTGTCTCAGTGGGAATGTAAATAGAAGCATAGTGGCCTCCAGGCCAAAACTTTTTAAAAAGCAAGTGCTGCTTTGGAATGTTCTTTCTCTCCTTCTAATGTTTGGATTCAAACAAAGGCTTGGTGGGATGACAGAGCCAGGATATAGACAAAGCCTGTTTCTTGAATCAACATGGATAAAAGCTACCAACAGAACAAGTACCCCCTGCCTCATCTTTTAAATACGTGAGAAATAAACTTCTATTATTTAAACACTGATATGTGGTAGTGGGTGTATCTGTGATGGCAGTTTGCTGCTGCTGCTGCTAAGTCACTTAAGTCATGTCCGACTCTGCGACCCCATAGATGGCAGCTCACCAGGCACCCCCATCCCTGGGATTCTCCAGGCAAGAACACTGGAGTGGGTTGCCATTTCCTTCTTCAATGCATGAAAGTGAAAAGTGAAAATGAAGTCGCTCAGTCATGTCCTTTTTCAAACATTTAACAAAATATATATATCGCCTTTCATGATCTTATAGCTGAGATCATTGGGGAAAAGTGTGTTCTAGGGGGATGAGCCAAAAAGAGAAGAAAAAGATTATAAAACACACAGATGCTCTACAAGAGATAGAGAGAGTGATCGGTTCTGAGAGAACTTTTAAAAGTTTTCCGGAGGAGAGGACTTCAAGGATGAAGATTACACTTTCAAAAAAATTGGAGCACAACAATCTAGAGAGTGAGGACAGTCTCAACATAGCTGAAGGAGTCAGGAATGGATAATGGCCTGTTCCTAGGAAGTTTAGTCTGGCTAAGGCACGGGGCACAGAACAAATAAAGATGAAAAGGTATTAGGATGGAGAGTTAGACCTGATTAGATCTTAGCATTTTTTAAATCAAATATTTATTTATTTGGCTTTGCTGGGTCTTAGTGCAGCTGGTGGTACCTTCAATCTTCATTGCAGCATACGGGATCTTTAGTTGCAGCAGGGGGGATCTAATTCCCAGACTAGTGATGGAACCCAGGGCCCCTGCCTTGGGATCACTGAGTCTTAGCCATTGGACTACCAGGGAAGTCTTTTGAAGCATTTTTAATTCCATGTGTGGTTAGCAGATTAATAACCACTGGTTCTAAGGATTAGTACATCAGCATGTTGTTGGGAGGAGGGTGGTTATTATTCTGCTAACCAGTAAATATATTAGCATTGATGAAAAATTAATCAGTTGATCCAAGAAAAAAAATGGAAAATTTTATTTGAGCCAAAATTGAGGATTATAACCTGGGAAGAGCATCTCAGAAATCTCTGAGAATTGTTCTGCCCGTTAAAAATCAAGGCACAATTATGTAAGGTTTTTGAGATATAGGTTGTTGTTTAGTCACTAACTTGTGCCCGATTCTTTATGACTCTATGGTCTGTAGCCTGTCAGGTTCCTCTGTCCATGGGATTGTCCAGGCAAGAATACTGGAGTGAGTTGCCATTTCCTTCTCAAGGGAATCTTCCCGAACCAGAGTTTGAACCTGAGTCTCCTGCATTGGCAAGCAGATTCTTTACTGAGCCATGAGCTGTACATCACATGCTTATTATTGACAATTTACCTAATCCAGATCTAAACATCGTTGTGGTGGGTCATGTGACCCCTTACAAGATCAAGAAAGGATGCTTTCTTTCAAGGAGTTGTCTTGGTATTGCTTTTTATGGTTGAGCAGGTATTCCTACTGAGGGGCAAGTTTGGTCAATGTATAGTACAGATAAAAAGAGTACAGTGTTGGGGGAGGGAAAATGCCAAAGGGCAGAGAAGAATTTTAGTTTAAATTTCTCTTTCCTTGCCATAAATATATGACTTTTATTTTCACAGTAGATTATGTGGCAAAGGGGAATTAAGGTTGCAGATGGAGCTGAGATGGTTTATTAGTTGACCTGAAGATATAGAGATGATCCTGGAGTACCTAGGGTAAGCCCATGTGATCACAAAGGTCCTTAAATTTTTGAGAGCAATTCTCCAAAAAAGACATACTGATGGCCAAATGGCACATGGAAAGATACTCAACATCACTCATCATTGAGGAAATGCAAATAAAAACTACTACAAAGTATCACTTCACACCAGTCAGAATGGCCATTAAAAAAAAATCCACAAACAATAAATACTAGAAAGGATGTGAAGAAAAGGGAGACCTACACTGCTGGTGGCAATGTAAATTTGTGCAGTCACTATGGAGAACAGTATGAAGGTTGCTTATAAATCTAAATATAGAAATACCATATGAACCCAGCAACCCCACTTCTGGGCATATACCAAGAGAAAACTGTAATTTGAAAAGTTACTTACACCCCAATATTCATTGCAGCACTATTTACAACAGCCAGAACATGGAAGCAAGCTAGATGTCCATCAACAGCACATTAGATTAAGAATATGTGGTACATATATGCAATGGAATATTACTCAGGCATAAAAATAAACAAAATAATGCTATTTGCAGCAACATGGTTGGACCTAGAGATTGTCATACAGAGTAAAGTCAGAAAGAGACAGATAAAGGGTACAAATTAACTTATTTAGAAAATGGAAGTAGAATCACAGATATAGAAAACAAACTTATGGTTACCAGGGTGTAAAGGTGGGGAGGGAGGGATAAATTGAGAGATTGGGATTGACATATAAACTCTGCTATATATAAAATAGATAACTAACAAGGATCTACCGAAAAGCACAGGAAACGCTATTAAAAAACTCTATGGGAATGCAAACTAGTACAGCCACTATGGAGAACAGTGTGGAGATTCCTTAAAAAACTGGAAATAGAACTGCCTTATGATCCAGCAATCCCACTTCTGGGCATACACACTGAGAAAACCAGAAGGGAAAGACACGTGTTCATCGCAGCACTGTTTATAATAGCCAGGACATGGAAGCAACCTAGATGTCCATCAGCAGATGAATGGATGAGAAAGCTGTGGTACATATACACAATGGAGTATTACTCAGCCATTAAAAAGAATTCATTTGAATCAGTTCTAATGAGATGGATGAAACTGGAGCCTATTATACGGAGTGAAGTAAGCCAGAAAGAAAAACACCAATACAGTATACTAACGCATATATATGGAATTTAGAAAGATGGTAACGATAACCCTGTATACGAGACAGCAAAAGAGACACTGATGTATAGAACAGTCTTATGGACTCTGTGGGAGAGGGAGAGAGTGGGAAGATTTGGGAGAATGGCATTGAAACATGTATACTATCATGTATGAAACGAGTTGCCAGTCCAGGTTTGATGCACGATACTGGATGCTTGGGGCTGGTGCACTGGGACGACCCAGAGGGATGGTATGGGGAGGGAGGAGGGTTCAGGATGGGGAATACATGTATACCTGTGGTGGATTCATTTCGATATTTGGCAAAACCAATACAATATTGTAAAGTTTAAAAATAAATAAAATTTATAAAAAAAAAACTCTATGGGAGAAGAATCTTAAAAAAAAGAGTGAATATATATAATGTATAACAGATTCACTTTACTGTACACCTGAAATTAACATATTATAAATCAATAAAAAAAATTTTAAATAAAAAATAAATAAAAAATTGTGAGAGGAAGATGTGACTATGAAAAATCAAAGAACTGCCAACAAGAGAGAACTTTGCCCCATAAAGCTTGCTTTGATGATGGAGAAAGGGTCATACATGAGTCAAGGAAAGTGGGTGGCCTCCTAGAAACTAGAAAAGGAAATAGTTCTCCCATAGGGCCTCCAGAAATTACTACAGTCCTGGCAGCACATTGACCTGGGCCCAGTGAGATCTGTGTCAGACTATTCATCTACAGAAAATAAATGTATGCTATTTTAAGTTGCTACATTCATGGTAATTTGTCAAAGCAGCATTAGGAAATTAATACTCTGTGCTAAGCCTGACCTTAGAGAACAGAGAGTATTGGGATAACTGCTTCAGAGGGTCAACTGAGTTAGTTGGTTAAGACCAGAAAAAGAGTGGCAGTAGCCTATTTTTAATAGATCAGGTGTCAAATAAGAGGTTGGAAGAACAGAGATAAGGAAGCAGAGCAGAAAAATGTGCTAGGAAGTGAGAATATGCTTAGTCTGGAACCCTGTGTCATCCAAAATGTAGAGGGGAAACTGTGATATATTTTGAGGGCAATGTGTCATATAGGCTTATATAACATTGACTAGACACAGGAGAATGATTCCAGCTGGGGGATAAAAAGATGTGGTACATATATACAATGGAATATTACTCAGCCATAAAAAATAACAGAGTAGTGCCATTTGCAGCAACATGGACCAGCCTAGAGACTGTCATACAGAGTGAAGTAAGCAGAAAGATAAAAACAAATACTTACAATATCACTAATATGTGGAATCTAGAAAAATGGTTGAGATGAACTGATTTGCAAAGCAGAAATGAGTCACAGATATAGAGAACAAACATATACATGGATACCAAGGAGGGAAGGGGGGTAAGATGAATTGGGAGGTCAGGACTGAAATGTATACACTCCTATGTATAAAATAGATAACTAATGAGACCCTACTGCATAGCACAGGAAACTCTATTCAATGCTCCATGGTACCTAAACGGGAAGGGAATCTTAAAAAGTGGATATATGTACATGTATGACTGATTCACTTTGCTGCACAGCAAGAAATTAACATAACATTTTAAAGTAACTGTACTCCAGTAAAAACTAATTTTAAAAAGATATTGTTACAAACTTGATAACAAACCAAGAATTTTGTCTCCTGTTCATTCTTCTGAAGCATTTGTAAATCTTTTTATGCTTCTCCACTCCACATACTACTTTATACACAATGCAGCTGCAGTTTTACCCTGAAGTGCAGACCTATGTAAAAGTGACATCTTGTGTTGCTTTGATGCATTGCATTTCTGGTTTCCTCTGTCATAATTCCTCTGTTCTGGAAGCTCTTTTGCTTTTGTTACTTTGTTAAACAGAAAAGAAACACTAAATTATAATCATTGCAATATAAGAAATATGACTCATGATATAAACATATTAGGCTGTTTTCTGCCTTATTTACAACCTGTATTTTAGTGAAAGGTAAATCGTTCCAAGGCTGGAGTTTGCAGAATCCATTCCATTATCTTGTAATGGATTGTGAAATGAGAGAGAAAAGTCTGATGATTAAAATTAGATTCAGTAATTATTAGGAAAATGCCTTAAAATAGAAAATCTACTGATTTGAAATGTCTGGAAACTAGCCTGCTTTGTAGAAGGTATTTTTTGGAAATGTTACTTTCTGCCACTAATGAGGTCCTTGTGGTTCCAGGTGTGAGTATATTATCCTATCTCTTGCTCTAAATTCCTTTCACTGTGGATTTGGAGCCACGATGACATTGTATCAGAATGTGCCAATATATTTCAGTTAGGCCACAAATAAGATACTCATGCAGTGAGTGAATAAAAACTGTACAAAAACCTGGAGAAGTATCTAGGTGACCAATACAATTAATACTTAAAAGGCTGGCATCAGAAATGCCAAGGAAAAGGGAAAGATCTTCCCAGCATGTTAGTAAGGATGAAGGTGGTAGGATGAAATCTAGAATAATAAGGAACAGGGAAGAATATGTGGTTGAAAGGGAAAAAGAAAAACTAAATGAAAGAAACAGCATGGGCATATGACCACCTCAGATAAAGAGTAAGAGAAAAGCCCAAAGCTTAAAACTTAAAGAGAAAGGTAGGTTGAAAATCCCGAATAATAAAACTAGGGGACTGCTGGGAAGAAACACTCTGGAGAAGAAAGAAAAGGTGCCTGCTTCAAAGATAGATGATACAGAATCTTAAACGAAGAGGAAAAAATGGTTGTCAAAGGGAAAGAAAACCACAGAAGCTAGAAGCTTAGTGTCAGAGAACATTGTTACACATCCCAGCCTTTGGATGAGAAAGAGAATGAAGGCTATGTGGGAAGGCATAATTTCACTTTTGTAATTAACATGGTAAATTGCAGCATGTACAAATTCATCAGTCACTCAATGTCTATAGCCCCAACAAAATGAAGTGAAATGTCAACTGTTTGATGTGGTAAAAACAAAATGGGTTACAGAATCAGACATCGAGTTTGAAGCTGACTTTCACTTGCTCTGTGATCTTTTTAAGTTTCTTAACTATTCATCTTATTTCCTCATCAGTAAAGTGAAGACAACTGCACCTTCTTCCCAAAGCTATTTGAGGGAGAGCTGAAATCAGGAAATCTCTTTGTGCCTGGCTGATATGAGAACTTCAATTAACAGTTTGTTAGGAGAATGGAAAGTCCCATGGATGGAAGAGCCTGGTAAGCTGCAGTCCATAGGGTCGCTAAGAGTCGGACATGACTGAGTGACTTCACTTTCACTTTTCACTTTCATGCATTGGAGAAGGAAATGGCACCCCACTCCAGTACTCTTGCCTGGAGAATCCCAGGGATGGCAGAGCCTGGTGGGCTGCCGTCTGTGGGGTTGCACAGAGTCAGACACGACTAAAGTGACTTAGCAGCAGCAGGAGAATGGAACTGGTCTCAATTCTTTCTGCTGAGGTAAATCATAATGATGTGAGGGATCAATAAGAGAAATAGACTTCTAAAATTGCTTCTGTATCACTTATATGGAGGAGGGAAAGACAGTTACCATCACCACGGACATGGACACCTCAGACACAACTGAGCGACTGAACTGAACTGAACCCCTTTTTCGTAGAAAGAGCCAATAATCAAGGGCAACAGAGAGGGTAATTTGGGACAGGCAAAAGGTAGAAGCATTAGTCTATTTACATATCATTTCCCACTTTAGCATATAGAAACTGTGGTAGAAAAAACATGATACAGTTGCCTTTATTCCAAAGTTAACCTGCGATATCAGGGATGATTTACCTGGGATAAAGTATGGTCTGTAGGCCGCCTACAGCGTTACCCACTGTGAAGTGAAGTGAAGTGAAGTGAAGTCGCTCAGTCATGTCTGACTCTTTGTGACCCTGTGGACTGTAGCCCACCATGCTCCTCCGTCCATGGGACTTTCTAGGAAAGAATACTGGAGTGGGTTGCCATTTCTTTCTCCAGGGGATCTTCCTGACCTGGGGATCGAACCTGGGTCTCCCGCATTGTAGGAAGACACTTTACCGTCTGAAGTCACCCACTGTGGTAGCGGTTCAAATTGTGAAGTCCTGAAATCACATCTAGATTTTCAGAGACAAATGTCTATGTGCTGGGCCCAACAATTTAATGCTTTTTAGTAAGGTAGAACAGGTTTTGGTGGTAATCAGGTAGTATTTTTGAAAAAGAAAGATAGGTTTATCCTTGGGCCCCTGCTGAGATTTCTCCTGGTGATTCTGATAATACTTTACTGCCAATATCCTGGTTGAAAGTTGTTTTCAGCAGTCTTCACTCCCAGGTAGCTCAGTGGTAAAGAGTCTGCCTGCCAAAGCAAGAGATGCAGGAGACATGGGTTCAATCCCTGGGTTGGAAAGATTCCCTGGAGGAGGAAATGGCAACCCACTCCAGTATTCTTACCTAGGAAATTTCATGGACAGAGGACCCTGGCAGGCCCCCGTCCATGGGTCACAAACAGTCAGACATAACTGAGCATGCATGCATGTATCCATGCACTTCCTGTAATAGCAAACCGGATTTGGGTTCTTCACAAATTTCCTCAACTTGTGCAATTATATACATTGGAAGAGAAGGTGACTACTTTAGCAAGGTCCAAATATGTGCTTGATATGGCTAGTTATGGTTCCTCCTGTTGGAAATATTGTTACTACTACAGAGTTTAGGACAACCAAGATGGATCGAAGGAGCAGTTAATAGCTGTGTTCAAGAGGTGTCCATACACTTTTTAAAGTAAGATATATTGTATTATTATGGAAAGGCTGCTGGTGGTAGGAGAATTAGGCTATGGGATCCATGCCATGAAAACCTCATGCATCAGACATTCAGATATTAAAAAAAAAAAAAAAATAGGAAAATACAGTTTAAGTTGTTTCAGTTTTATAAGCTGCATTTAGATCAATTCAGGAGGTTGGCTAAAGGGAAGAAACCTACTTGCCTGGGAAATCCCATACAGGAGCCTGGTAGGCTACAGTCCCTGGGATCCCAAAAGAGTTGGACACGACTTAGGGACTAGATAACAACAGAAGTAGGTAAGTCAGAGTAGCACAGCCTCAGATGTATTTGTGTAGCCAAAAAACCTACCCATCTCATAAACTTCTCACTTGACTCTAACCACTCTGGTAAGTCTCACTCAGCATAGTCCACACAGAGGTGATCATTTCTTTCCTTGTCCATCATTGTATCTCATACTGAGATGCATCATTCTATAATTATGTCTTTAAATGTTTATTTTATATCCTGGGAAGTGGTGACCCCCTTGAAGACAGATGTTAAGTCTCATTCATCTGTCAACCCCCAGTACTGAGCTCAGGACCTGGCACATGATAGGCAATTGATATATGTTGCTTTAATGACTGAAGTTATGGTGAAAGAAGTGACACAGCTGTGCTCTCTCTACACAGAGAACCATTTTAGTAAGAAGGCAAGGGCAAGAATATGAATTACTGTGTTGTGAGATAGAGTACGGTTAGAGTCATCAGAGATTTCATCTAATTAAGGGGATTTCAAAAGACTTCACAGAAAAGATGGTGCTCAAGATTAGACTTAAGGAATTAATAGGTTTTTCAACAAATGGAGTGTATTTGGAGGAGAGTGGCTATTTCAGATAAATGAAACAGCATGAACAAGGTAGAGGCAAAAACTCAGGGAATATCAAGTGAACAAAGCTAAAGTCATTCTGAATAGAGTTTCTTGTAGGAAAGGCAATTAGATTTTATCTCATATGGCATGTATGACGAATGGCAAACTAAGATGAAAATATTGCAAATATTTTACAACTAACAACAATAAACACTGAAAACTGTTAAAGATATCTTTCAACTCAGCAATGTATTGTACTTTGCTGCTGCTGCTGCTAAGTCGCTTCAGTCGTGTCCGACTCTGTGCGACCCCATAGATGGCAGCTCACCAGGCTCCTCCATCCATGGGATTTTCCAGGCAAGAGTACTGGAGTGGGGTGCCATTGCCTTCTCCAACTAATTCACTAGTTTATTATGCAATAAAATTACAGAGGCTTTGAATAAGTTAAACTGGCTAGTAACAACTAATCAGTTTTCTTCAGTGATTACTGTTCTTCTTCATAGGTAGGATAATTAATTCACAGATGGTCTTTCTGGTCTATCTTCAACTATTCTTACACTACATAGTCAATTAGGGACATCTTTTTACAGATATATGAAGAGAACACAGGTAGCTTTACATAAGTTGAGTTTGTTAAATCTGTTTGTTATGACGGGATTTCTGACACAAAAATTGCTCACTGCACACTGAACCCCAGAGAAGTCATGAAACAAGACAGCTGATGTTAGGAGGTATATGGGAGTGGGGTAGGGTGAGAAGTCATGGATAAAAGGCACAAAAAGACAGGAATATTTCAGTTTTGACCAAATACTTGGGTCCCACCTAAGGTACTGATTATGTGTAGGAAACTCTGCTTTCCAGAAAACTGTGAGATTTGCAATTATTAAAGATATAATGTCAAATTAATTATTGGCATGTCAGTGTTAGCTAAACCCTTGCTATTCAAAGTGGTATCACCACCACCCCAAAACTTGTAGGAAATGCAGAATCTCAAACTCTACTGGGTAGGAAACTCTACCCCAGATCTACTGAATCAGGATCAATAGATGAACATGATCTCCAGGTGATTCATATGCCTGTTAAAGTTTGAGAAGCACATAAATATTTGCACCATCCAAGGGCAAAACATTGCCTGGAAAATTTTCTGGTACAGTCATACTGAATTCCTATTTCATGGTAGAATGTTGGTATTAACCCAAGATGTCACATGGTAAACTAAAAAAAGGATAATTGAGGGAATGTAAAAAGGATAATTGCAAACATTGCTGGTAGAAGACATTTGAAAGTTCAACATAAGGCAATCAAAAATTTTAGAAAATCCAAATCAATATAAATAAAGGGCAGGTGAAAACCATTTGGTCCATATTGGCATGATAGCTAGAATGTTAAGGACTTGTTGTTGTTCAGTCATCCTATGGATTGCAGCACAATCCTCTGTCCTTCACTATCTCCCAGAATTTGCTCAAATTCATGTCCACTAAGTTGGTGATGCTATCTAACCATCTCATCCTCTGTTGTCCCCTTTCCTTTTGCTTTCAATCTTTCCTATCAGGGTCTTTTCCAGTGAGTCCGCTCTTCTCATTAGATGGCCAAAAGTATTGGAACTTTGGCTTTAGCATCAGTCCTTCCAGTGAATATTCAGAGTTGATTTCCTTTAGGATTGACTGGCTTGACTTCCTTGCTGTCCAAGGGACTCTCAAGAGTCTTCTCCAACACCACAGTTTGAAGGCATCAATTATTTGGTGCTCAGCCTATTTTATTGTACAGCTCTCACATCCTTACATGACTACTGGAAAAACCATAACTTTGACTATATGGACCTTTGTTTACACAGTAATGTCTCTGATTTTTAATATGCTCTCTAGGTTTGCCACTGCTCTTCTTCCAAGGAGCAAACTGTTAGTTTCATGGCTGCAGTCACTGTCCATAGTGATTTTAGAGCCTAAGAAAATAAAGTATTTCACTGTTGTCATTGTTTCCCCATCTATTTGCTGTTCATCTAGTCAAGGCTATGGTTTTTCCTATGGTCATGTATGGATGTGAGAGTTGGACTGTGAAGAAGGCTGAGCACCAAAGAATTGATGCTTTTGAACTGTGGTGTTGGAGAAGACTCTTGAGAGTCCCTTGGACTGCAAAGAGATCCAACCGGTCCATTCTAAAGGAGATCAGCCCTGGGCTTTCTTTGGAAGGAATGATGCTAAAGCTGAAACTCCAGTACTTTGGCCACCTCATGCGAAGAGTTGACTCATTGGAAAAGTCTCTGATGCTGGGAGGGATTGGGGGCAAGAGGAGAAGGGGACGACAGAGGATGAGATGGCTGGATGGCATCACTGACTCGATGGACGTGAGTCTGAGTGAACTCCGGGATTGGTGATGGACAGGGAGGCCTGGCATGCTGCAATTCATGGGGTTGCAAAGAGTTGGACATGACTGAGCGACTGATCTGATCTGGTCTGATGGGACCAGATGGCATGATCTTCATTTTTTGAATGCTGAGTTTTAAGCCATCTTTTTCACTCTCCTCTTTCACCTTCATCAAGAGGATTTTTAGTTCCTCTTCACTTCTGCCATGCAGGTGGTAACATCTGCATATCTGAGGTTACTGACATTTCTCCTGGCAATCTTGATTCCAGTTTGTTCTTCATCCAGCCTAGCATTTCACATGATATACTCTGCATATAAGTTAAGTAAGCATGGTGACAATCAATATACAGTCTTGATGTGCTCCTTTACCAATTTGGAACCAGTCTGTACTTCCGTATCTGGTCCTAACTGTTGCTTCTTGACCTGTATACAGGCTTCGCAGGAGGTAGTTAAGGTGGACTTGTATTTCCTCCCTTTAAGAAA
Source organism: Bos grunniens (assembly GCF_055505025.1). Classification (NCBI taxonomy): domain Eukaryota; kingdom Metazoa; phylum Chordata; class Mammalia; order Artiodactyla; family Bovidae; genus Bos; species Bos grunniens. Next base: position 76,360,769 of record NC_141171.1, read on the forward strand.
TTTCTAGTTTTCTGTGATCTACACAGTCAAACGTTTTAGCATAGTCAACGAAGCAGAAGTAGATGTCTTTCTGGAATTCTCTAGCCTTTTCTATGTTCCAACAGATGTTGGCAATTTGATCCCTGGTTCTTCTCCCATACTATCTGTAACATTTTTCCTCATAATCCATTAGAACAGTAGTCTAAACAAAACCCTTTTTTAAACAAGGAAAGCCTTAGAGAAAGATACAAGATAATTAATTATACCTGAAGTTTGCACAATGAACTGAGAGCAATATACCATTGAAAGTCAAAGGATTATTACAGCCTATTAACAGTAAAGATGTCTACTGTACTGGAAAACAAATCTTAATTTTTACAGTTTATGACTATGCTAATTCCCCAAACAGATACTTGGGTGACATTTATGGTAACTGAGGAAATTTTTCTCTTCCTTTAAGCATAAGAATTTGCATTTTCTAATGCCACATACCTAGTAAAACATTGTCATGGAGGGAGTAAGTTATTCAGGAGTAGATGTAGCTTACAATAATATCAACACTTTCATTTCAAGCTCATTGATTTTTTTTTTTACCTTAATGAATATAAGAATTAGTAAAGTACAAAAAGCCCTATATCAGTTGAAAATCTTCTCACAACTCAATTTAATTTAATTTGAAAATAGCTGTTTTACTGTCTCTCAAACTAAATTTAAGAAATCAAACAGAGCATTAACATGTTAATTAATAAGAGGTTCAGTGGGAAGGTAGGAAATGATTAGTTGCATTACGATTCCTTCAGATTTTCTCTAGGAAACTCATTAAAGGGCTCTTCAGAAGTGCTTTTCTGAAAAGATGACAAACACATGGCACGTGTTTTTCAAAAATTTCAAGGTGTAAGACCTGTACTTGATTTCTTTCCATAGTCTAAAGGCTCAGAAATATGTTCAAAAGGGGAGACACCTTGGTGGCATTTAATAAATAACATGGTGTCATGTCCCAGACCATGCGTGTGCAGCCATTTGGAGAGAAGAGGTCAAACTGAATGCACTCAAGCTCAGAAGCCATTCTCTTTGGGTTGGCCATGAAGACAAAGGTCCATCTAATCAAAGCTATGGTTTTTCCAGTAGTAATGTATGGATGTGAGAGTTGGACCATAAAGAGTGCTGAGCACTGGAGGATTGATGCTTTTAAACTGTGATGGTGGAGAAGATTCTTGAGAGTTCCTAGGACTGCAAGGAGGTAAAACCAGTCCATCTTAAAGAAAATCAGTCCTGGATATTCGTTGGAAAGACTGATGCTAAAGCTGAAACTCGATACTTTGGCCACCTGATATGAAGAATTGACTCATTGGAAAAGACCCTGGTGCTGGGAAAGATTGAAGGCAGGAGAAGTGGGCGACAGAGGATGAGATGGTTGGATGGCATCACCGACTCAACAGACATGAGTTTGAGCAAGCTCCAGGAATTGGTGGTGGACAGGGAAGCCTGGTGTGCTGTAGTCCATGGGGTTGCAAAGAGCTGGACATGACTGAGTGACTGAACTGAACTGAACTGGTCGAGAAGAGATATTCCATGTTTTCCTTCTAGGAGTCCAGAGATAGATGAGAAATTCTCTAAGTAACCTACATTTTATAGATTTTTACATTTTGCAAGAATTTTCTGTAAATATGAACTCGTTGATCTCAACCAATCAGGTAACTAGGGTTTCCCAGGTTGTGTAGTGATAAAGAATCCATCTGCCATACAGGAGATACAAGAGACAAGGGTTTGATCCCTGGGTTGGGAGGATCGTCTGGAGAAGGAAATGGCAATCTGCTCCAGTATTCTTGCCTGGGAAATTTCATGGACAGAGGAGCCTGACAGGTACAATCCATGGGGTTGTAAAGAGCTGGACATGACTAAGCAGATACTCACACACACACACACACACACACATTCAGGTAACTAGGTAAGTTGGACATAATTCGCAGAGGAAGCAAAAGGCAGTCAAAATGGTCAAAACTCACTTTAGCTATCTTGTTGCACATGTTTATAAACTCCAATTTCTTTCTCTTTGTCTCTGTATCTTTGTCTCCATACCTAAACAGACTGTTTTCTAAATGTGTTTTAGATGCTTACGCAAGTATATACAATTCCAGATAAAATATGCTTTGGATATAAGAATAGGGAAGGAAAAGTGAAACAGCTATGAAATCAGTGTTTAACATACCAAAGTCTTATATTAGAGAAGACCCCAGACTTGGATGTCATTTTTGTACCCACCAATGGAAGAAAGGGCATAGGTGGCATTTTTAGTCGTGGTTCTCAAAAACTGTGCCCCTCAGTCAATAGTGTCAGCATCTTCTGGGAATTTGTTAGATTTGGAGATTCTTGGACCTTTCTTAATCAATCAGATTTGCTAAATCAGAACTTCTGAGGGTAAGGCCAGCCATGTTTCAATTAACAAGTTCTCTAGATGAATCTGATATCTGATCTCAAATTTGAGAATCACTACAATATAGAATTAGTCATAAGACAAAAGCAGCTAACCAATTACTTATAAAGGGGATTATATTCATGAGATGGGACCTTTTCTATTCATTCACTTTTGCATTCCTGCCACGTGGAAGAGATCCAGGCATATATAGTACTGCTGCTGCTGCTGCTGCTGTCGCTTCAGTCATGTCCAACTCTGTGCGACCCATAGACGGCAGCCCACCAGGCTCTGCCGTCTCTGGGATTCTCCAGGCAAGAACACTGGAGTGGGTTGCCATTTCCTTCTCTGAACATGCCATAAATTCTTATTGAATCAATAAACCATTCCTTAGAATATCTTCTAAAAGTTCTTATAAAGTGGGTACAGTCTAATTTTGCAAACAAATTCTTAATAAGCAACCTGCTCTAATAAATAGAGCAATGGGCTTCCCTGATAGCTCAGCTGGTAAAGAATCCGCCTGCAATGCAGGAGACCTGGGTTTGATCCCTGGGTTGAGAAGATCCCCTGGAGAAGGGAAAGGCTACCCACTCCAGTATTCTGGCCTAGAGAATTCCATGGACTGTATAGTCTATGGGGTCACAAAGAGTTGGACACGACTGAGTGACTTTCACTTCACTCACTCAAATAGAGCAACACATTTCATGCCAATTTTATAAGTGGAAATATAGGGGTGAGTCAATAAAACTAACTGCATGAATAGCCAGGAAGCTAGAATAGCTAGTCTCAAACTTGGCTATTCAAACTTGATCTGATCATCAGAATTACATGGGTTCAATCCCTGGTCAGGAAGATCCCTTGGAGGAGGGCCTGGTAACCTACTCCAGTATTCCTGCCTGGAGAATCCCATTGACAGAGAAGCCTGGCAGGCTATAGTCCAACAGGGTTGCAACGAGTCAGACATGACTGAAGTGACTTAGCATGCATGCAAATATATGTAATACATATATAAATATTATATAAACAAAATAATAGAATCATACATATATAAATATTATATAAGCATAATAAATATAATTATTTTTATTTCTTTTGACTTGCAGTTTTTAGCTTAGTGTATCTTAAGCAACCTTTTGTCCCAAATCATAGAGGGATAATTCTTTTTAACTACTGAACAGTATTCTTTAACACAAATTAACTATATCTGATTTAATCATTTCTCTATAAACATTCAGAACTATAACAACATAGTAAACAAATTTATGATATTTAATAAATAAAAATAAATTTTCATAACTTTGTATTTCTTTAGGGATTTAGGCTTATTATAATAATTTACTATTAAAAAAATAGTCCTCAATATCTTCCCTTCTCTCCAAATTACACTTAAAGGATCTCTCTAGCAGGAAATTGCTCATTTGTTTATTATACTGTTATTTGTAGTTCTGAATGTTAAGAGAATATAGCATTATTCTCTCATAGTATTTGTATTATACAAATACCTAATATTGATATTTTAAAAGCATGTTAAAAAATTCTCAACAGGTAGATTGTTTAAATGGCTGAAGGATTATAAAAAAGGAAAGAAGGGAGGAAATCTCAAAGAAATTTCAGCAGTTTTATTTAGGAAAAAATATAATAATCTACATAAAAAGGCATAGCACAGAAGAAATAAGACCAGATGAATGGTATGATAATCCACAATCACAGAATAATTCTATTTGAGGGAAGAAGATTTATAATGATGTGTTGGTGGAAATCAACAAAGTTAAAAACAAAATTAAAATTCCTTTTAGCTCCAGGTTTTATGAATGTAATAAACTAGATGACTATCATAAACTGAATTAATCACTGATGGAGAAAGCAATCTTTGTCCCACCTTTTTTGTGGAAGTCATGAAATCAACTGCAGAAAATATAATGCAAATATTTTAGAACATAAAAGATCAAAGTTTTAGAACATATATAAAATAATCCTTTCTGACAAATTTAATTTCTCATGTTTATATATATAAAAAAAAAAACAACAGAAAGAGCTGGCTTCTTTGCCATTATCTGCAGTCCATATACCAGAAGATTTTGTCTATTTTGCTAAGAAAGGCTCAGCAATCTATCCTCTAAAAGCATGAAATTACTGAGGGCTAAGTGGCAAATGGTGTTAGAAGCATCGTTGTATTAACTATTTTCTGCCTAACAACCTGGAACTTAGATAAAGATCAAAGTTTACATAATTTTGATAGTGTTTATCAACACACTGAAGTTTTAAAATGAAGTGTTTCCACATCAGTTGACAAGGTTTCCATTTATGAGCAGCCCAATAAGATAAGATGCTCTTTCCTGTTTATCTAAACCAGCAATTTTGGTGTAAAACTTTCACTTGCAATGAATGATGGGACAGGTTTAAAACCTGCTTTCCCCACAAATTGTAATTGGCTAAAATGGAACAATTTGATGGTATCTTATGTAGAGGGAAATGTCAGAAATTAGGCTTAAAAGTAAAAGACATGTGGGCAAAAACAAGACTGCTGAAAACTCTGCCTCTTATGACTTGTAAATAATGCACCAGATCCCAGAAAGGAGATACGGGTTTCATTGTTTTACACTCCTTCAACAAGGAAAGCTTTTGGATACTAGAAAGTAAATTAATATTTCCACATGTTGGTACAGTTGATGGCTCTCTTCTTTTTTAAAAAATAAATGTTTATTTATTGGCCACGATGCATCTTAGTTGCCGTTGTTGTTGTTCAGTCGTGTCCAACTCTTGCCACCTCATGGACTGCAGCACAGCAGGCTTCCCTGTCCATCACCGTTTCCCGGAGCTTGCTCAAATTCCTGTCCATTGAGTTGTGATGCCCTTCAACCATCTCATCGCTTGTCTCCCCCTTCTCCTCCTGGCCCTCAATCTTTCCCAGCATCAGGGTCTTTTCCAACCAGTCGGCTCTTTGCCATACGTAGGAGTTGTGTTGCGTCATGCAGGATCTTTCAGTGTGGAGCATGAACCACACGGGCTTATTACTTGCAGTGCATGGGCTCAGTAGCTCCGTGGTATCTGGGATCTAAGTTCCTTGGCCAAGGATCGAATCTGCACCCCCTGCAGTAAACGCAGATACTTTACCACTGGACCACCAGAGCAGTCCCAGTCATTCTCTTCTTGAAACACCTTCATTGCCTTCCCAGGCATCCTAAGCATCCATACCACACTGGCACTTCTTTCCTCGGCTGCCATGGTTATCACACCTGATTCCCCCAACTTCTAAGTGCTGGAGTTTCTAGCACTCAGTCCTCCCATTCTTTTTCCCCTTATAATACCCACTTATTTCCTTAGCTTACAAACCAATTGTATTAAGTGTTCTAGTTTCTGGCCTTTGTTCCACTGTGATTCCAAAAATGTATGTGAAACTACCAATCAACTTGCTTAGTATTAGAAGACAAGGATCTTTTTAGTAGGTAACATTTTGGAAAATTGAAGATATATATTTCTAGATAATATTCATTATCCAGATTATCATGTCAGACTGTGCAAGGCATGGGATATACCTTCTTTTATTTTACACTAATACTGCCCAGTTAGGTAAGAAATGTTGATCTCATTTCACAGATGATGAATGTTCCCAGGGTCCCAGATCCAGGCGTAATGTTAAAATAGTTGATATCTGGGTGCTTACTCTGGGGTCTCTGCTGCCTTGGCTCCTCAATTTACTCACCCAATCCTTCTGTGAGGTAGATGGTATTGTCATTGACATTTTGCAGGTGAAAAAAGCAGATTTATGAAGCAAGTAACCTAAGATAAGGGGCTTCCCAGGTGGCTCAGTGGTAAAGAATGCACCTGCCAATGCAGGAGATGTGGGTTTGATCCCTGGGTTGAGATTCTCTGGAGGAAGAAATGGCAACCCACTCCAGTATTCTTGCCTGGAAAGTTCCATGGACAGAGGAGCCTGGCAGGACAGTCCATGGCATCGCAGAGTCAGATCAGGACTCACACACACACACACACACAACCTAAAGTGACAGAACAAATAGGTAGAATATCTACAATGTAGCTTTTTGAACTCTACAGTTGATGCCCCTTTTCATGTTGGCACATTGTCTTTTAGGGAGGCAAAGAAGGGGCATTGTCCAGACAGGCAGTGGGTAACCAAGAGTCACCAAGAGATGACTAGAAACTTGACTAAGCAGATTTTTTTAAAACATAAAAAAAGAGAGAGACTATAAAGATGAACTTTGTCTATTTATAATTTTTCTGACAAATCTGTTGACAGGTCCTACTGCATGTTATTCAAGTTATGCCAACAGTAATGACTACTGAAATCTTTCCATTACAACGAGAGCCATTTTCCTTGATTCACTTGTTTTTTCTTTCTGGTAGATAAAGATCAATTTCTGAATTAATTTTTAAATAGCTGGCTTGCCTTAAGGGCTCAATGCTCTACTCTTCTGATCTTAAATCATGTACTAAAACTACTATCATAGCAATTTTCAATACTAAAAGCAAACAAATATATAGTGAAGTCTCTCAGTCATGTCCGACTCTTTGTGACCCCATGGACTGTAGCCCACCAGGCTCCTCCATCCATGAGATTCTCCAGGCAAGAGTACTGGAGTGGGGTGCGATTTCCTTCTCCAGGGGATCTTCCTGACCCAGGGATCAAACCCAGGTCTCCCGCATTGCAGGCAGATGCTTTAACCTCTGAGCCACCTGGAAAGCCCCCCAAAAGCAAACAAAATCTATCCTCAATTACTATGATTTCTACCCTTCTCTTTATGATACATGTTTAAAACTTAATACTATTAAAGTGGTTAATTTAGCTATGTTATAGAACTTATTGTAAAAGTTGTACATTTAGATTATCTTTTACATCTAAGAAGGTTCAAGTACTAATTTCATTTAGCCATTAAATTTTTATTGAGCATCTACTATGTGAGACTCTGAACTATAGGCAATATATTGTTGAGGTCCTTTAATGGACTGGAACCTGGTGGTCCGGAGTCAACCGATAAGGAAGTAAAGGAGAGAAAAAGAGACTGATATTCCTTGGTTTATGCAGAAAGCCAATAAAGCCCCTGCATGGGGCTTGCTCTATTCATGAAGGCCTCAGGCACCCTCTTAAGAGGGTGAAGGCACAGAGCACCTTCTTGAGAGGGTCTTAGAAGCCTGGGCAGGAAAGTGAACCTGGAGGGCCTCTGCACTCCAGGGGATCAGCCTGAAAAAGAGACAGATAGAGAGAGAGGGGGAGAGAGGGAAAGCAAGACACGGGGACCAAAGCTCTGATGGAACAGAGCTGTTTTATTTAACACTGTGTGAGTTTTTATACTGTCTTACAAAGCAGCTATTTTCAGCAGAGATAAAATAAAAACTTACAAATTATCAAGGAAACACGAGGTCATCCATATGAAAGAGAGTGTTGTAAATAATTACTTTTACCATATAGTTCATAAAAAGGAAGTGGGTACTTATCACCATATAGAAAAACTAACAAAGGACATGCTTGGGGAGAGGCTTGCCTCTCCTCTTAATTCCTGCATATTCAGGAATTAATAAGGAACAGAGGATTCCTGACAGATCTAAAACAGCACACAGGAAGCCTCCTGTTAAATGCTTCCTGATAATATATCAGTTCTTGCTCTAGAATTTAATGTCCAAACAATAGAGCACATAGATAAATAAAAAGCTCTGAACTTACATGTAACACACACACATGTATACAACTAAAAGTAACAGGTAAAAATAAGAACATTCATAACTTCTTATGAAATGAATTTTAGGAATAAGGCAAGTTTAAATGTTCGTTGAACAAGCAGTTCAAATAAACTGATTATTGAAAAGCCAACAGATATAAACATGTACAGTTGGGGATAAACTCAGCTAACATGATGAGCCAACAGCTCAACGAGGTGAAAGAAAAAGTGATGGATTGGAGAAAGATACAGATCGCAGTTGGTCACAGGTGGTCAATAGGCTTTGGGTGTAAGTAGGGAATTTTAACAGAAAGTATGGATATGAGTGTTCAGTATAAAGAGTGAGTCTGTTAGGGGACCTCAGGTAAAAGAGTAGCTACTGTCCAAGAAATCAGTCAAGCAGATTTTGTAGAACAGAAAGTGTAGATAGCTATTACAGATCATTAAACTCTAAGCATGGCACCTTTCTGGGCACAGGGACTTGTGCAGCTGCATGGGTGGGATTTCCATGTAGCTTGCCCTGCTCTGACATGTAGAATTGTTAATCACCCTTCCCCCTTTCTGTGTAGACATGATAAATGTAGTAGCAGCCATTCCTACTCTGAATTGAGCTAGCAGTCTAATCACGGTGTGTTTAATGGCGGGATATGGCAGGGCCTCTTACTCATCCCTGATTTAGGTACAGGTTGTGTTCCATCACAGAGATTTCAAGTCCTTGAACTTCTCAACCTTGGATTGAGATAGTAGGTTAATAGGAAGGGGAGTTTGACTTCCTTGCCTCTTGCACGGGCTCCACATCTTCATTTTGCACTGAGGTCTGCAAATGGAAGGTTGAGAAGGGAACTGAGCTTTACCTGCCCAAGAAGAAAACCTCTTAATATGGACATGGCAAAGAAACAAGTGACAAGAGGGAGGGTTTTAATATTCTTTTACTTAAAAAAAAAAAAAGCAAGATGATTATGACAAAATGTGACCAATGAATAATTACGGTTGTTGAGACATGAGGCTTGTTAAGTTAGTCTCTGTAATTTTCAGTTCCCTTTTTTTCTCTTAAAATATTACTTAGTGGCTCAGATAGTAAAGAATCTACCCACAATGTGGGAGACCTGGGTTTTATCCATGGGTTGGGAAGAGCCCCTGGACCTAACCCACATTGGGAGAGTCTAAGAAGGATAAAGAAGGATATATCAGGTAAAAGGAACTACATATGGAAAAAAAAATATGGTACATTCAGAATGTTGCACAATGTCTATCCACATTGAATGGAGGGTGTCAGTGGCATGCAGCAGAGAAGTCTCAGCTGAGTTTGGAGCAGTACAAAGACAGGAGAATATAAATTGTTTTATATGTCCTCATGTTTTTTAGGCATATTTCAATTTCCTTGGCACATGGATAAAGCCTATAATCACATGCTGACAAAAAATTATAGATGAAAATATTTCTATAGATAATATATAGCCTGATAGAGTGGATTCACCGAACAACATCCATAAAACCTTTATCCAGAATGATGGAAGAAGGCTAAATAAATTATATAAATCTAAAAATTTTCACAGTTTGAATAGCAAAGATCAAAGTTACTCAGCTTTATCTGGATTGAATCAGCAATCTGGATGAAATACTTCGTATTAAATTTCTCCCACACTAGCCTATCTTCTCATGATGAAATGCTTCCTCAATTTGTTCTGAGTTACTGGTAAGGGCACTTCTCCAAAACAGAATGAATCTGAGAAATCAATCTTCAAAGCATTTTGCCCTTGAGCTATCCATATATGTGTTTGTTTTAATAAAAGAGAGAGAAGTAAAGGTTTTTCTCAATTGTTTACCTGCACAGGATACATCCAATATTAATGTGATGATGCATATTCTTAATAATTTCCAGAATAATTGGCCTCTAATTTGATTGTTTGAAAGTTTAGATTTTTCTATGAGCATTTCCTTGAAGTGAGAGAATAAGTCTCTGTGTTTTATAACACACATATACACAATGCAGAAATATTGGAATATATAGATTCGTATATCCATGTTGCCAGTTCAAATCCAAAAGATATGCCAAGAGAGCTTATTTTGAGAATAGAGGTTATGATTATAAAATATAGCATTGTTGTCGTTTAGTCATTAAATTGTGTCCAACTCTTTTGTGACCCCATGGACTGCAGCTCGCCAGGTTCCTCTGTCCATGGGATTTTCCTGGCAAGAATATTGGAGTGGGTTGCCATTTCCTTCTCCAGGGGATTTTCCCAATCCATGAATTGAACCTGCATCTCCTGCATTGTCAGGCAGATTCTTTACCACTGAGCCACATGGTAAACCCAAGTATAGCATACACAACTTCAAAATAAATAGCTATTTGTCCTTATGTGAAGTAAAGCCACTTCTATGTGGCCAAATATGACAGGGTGATCTTTCAGCTCTCAAAATATAATCTTTGAAAGAAGAGAAACACATTTTTATAATGATCTTAAATAAGCACATTTGTGAGAACAATTGTTTTGTCTTCTCAGCACATTATTACTGAAAACCTAAGGAGGCTTGATTCTTGTCTCTTCTAATGGTCCTTTTAGACATACACTTTACCAAATAGCATTGGCTTAAAATACTGCCTTCAGGGCTGTCATAAAAATGACAATGTTAAGTGGCTGTACACTGATGGTGTATGTTTCTCTGTTCTTAAAAATGAATTCATATTCCTTTTTTTTAAACTCTTAACTAAATATACTAAGCTAAATATCTGAAATAATATACTGAGCTAAATATACTGAACTAAATATCTAATACATGGGGCTCAGAATTTTGACACTAAGGAGTTCTAATTTCAACAGTGCCTCTTGTTGTGAGGATCATATATGATAATTCAGATAAGACTCTTAGCACAGTGCTGGGTACTAATGAAATCTCTCTTTTATCAGCCTAACTGAATGTGTGAGGATATGGTTTGTAGCCAATCTATAGAACTATTCTCGAAGATCACTAAGAATCTGAAATTATTCTTATATAAGCTTGGTCTCTAATGATATTAGGTAGAATGTTCCAAGTTCCCCTATGAAACAAGCGGTTCTCAAATCTCAGTGGGTTAACCCAACCAACTGCATTTGTATTATGTTTTCTTTTGTTTTGTTTTCATTCTCAGTCAGGGCCAGTAGAATCTCAATGAACTATCGTTACCCGCTAATCTAAGCTTGTGGACATGCACGCATGTTCAGTTGTTCAGTTGTGCCTGACTCTTTGCGACCCCCTTGACTGTAGCCCACTGGGCTCCTCTGTCCATGAGATTTTCTAGGCAAGAACAGTGGAGTGGGTTGCCATTTCCTTCTCTAGGAGATCTTCCTAACCCAGGGATTGAACCCATGTCTCTTGCATCTCTGACATTGGCAGATAGATTCTTAACCAGAAGCACCACCTGGGAATCCGAAGCCTGTGGACACTCCATTTTAAATGAACTCCCAGAATTTACTTGGCAAGGGAAAGGAAATGAGATGAATCGATCACTGGATCTTAAAGTGTTAGTAAGAAAGCAATAGACTCTTTTGGCCCCATGTCACTGGCCAAAGAGAGCTTCCTAGGTGGTACAGTGGTCACAAGCTAGAATCAAGATTGCCAGGAGAAATATCAACAACTTCAGATACGCAGAGGATACCACTCTAATGGCAGAAAGTAAAGAGGAACTAAAGTGTCTCTTGATGATGGTGAAGGAGTAGCGTGAAAAGGCTGGCTTGAAAGTCAACATTCAAAAATTAAGCTCATGGCATCTGGTCCCATCACTTCAAGGCAAATAGATGGGGAAAAATTTAAATAGTGACAGATTTTGTGTTTTGGGGCTCCAAAATCACTGAGGATATTGACTGCAGCCATGAAATTAAAAGGTGTTTGCTCCTTGAAAGGAAACCTATGACAAGCCTAGAAAGAGTATTAAAAAGGAAAGACAGCACTTTGGGAACAAAGGTCTGCATAGTCAAAGCTATGGTTTTTCCAGTAGTCATGTACGGACATGAGCGTTGGACCATAATGAAGGCTGAGGGCTAACCATGTTCAAATTGTGGTGCTCAGAAGACTCTGAGAGTCCCTTGGACAGCAAGGAGATCAAACCAGTCAATCCCAAAGGAAATCAACCCTGAATATTCATTGAGGTATTTCTTTTCTTTCTTTCTTTATTCATTGGAAGGACTGATGCTGTAGCTCCAATACTTTGGCCACTTGATGCAAAGAACTGATTGATTGGAAAAGACTCTGATGCTGGGAAAGATTGAAGGTAAAAGGAGAAGGGGACAGGAGAAGATTAGATGGTTAGATAGCATTACTGACCCCGTGGACATGAATTTGAGCAAACTCTGAGAGATAGTGAAGGACAGTGGAGCCTGGCGTGCTGCAGTCCATGGGGTCGCAAAGAGTGGGACATAACTTAGCTACTGAACATCAACAACACTATCCAAAGACAGCCACAGGCTACTTACCTACTTAGACACAGAGTGGGGCAGGGGAGGGGGGTAAATATGTGCCCTGGTGACAACTACTCTCCCCTTTTAGCTTAACTGTGAGACAGATAATTGGAAATAAAAGGTTTTCCCTATTTGATACTGTGAACAAATTCATCTCTGTAAAGTAAAGAATTTCGTAATATCTAGGGGAAATTTTTGCTATCTACTCTCATAAGAATTGAAAACCTCATAAATGAACATGACTAAAATCCATATTTATAATTCCAAGAGAATTATAAGTGAGCTCTGGCTAAATACCCAGTTCCTTTAGTCTATTTACCAGGAATTCAGGAAACTTAGGAAGGACATGCTGCTACAGCACATCACTTTGATAATAAGGCTTGGAGAAATGTGATTTTCAAAGTTTGAACCCATCAAGCTGAATCTATTGTTTGCCACCTCCAGTCTCACATATAATTTTTCAACCAGGACAGGATGACAAAAAAAACCCCCCACAAAACTACAGCAATGTGTCTGAGGTGTTAATATGGAATGCAGGTTTAGTTGCAGATGGGTTTTGTTTTAGAAGCAATGAGACTGCCACACACAGAAAGACATTTAAAACATTACGTTAAGCTAAACAAACACCACTTTTCCAAGGTGCCTCATCATTAACCTTGGACTGTTGATATGCCTAGGGACAGAAAAGCAGAAAGCAACAAGATGTAAGATGACAGGTTACAGGAAAGACAAACAGTATTTGTAGTGTGTGTAGGTCTGTGGGTGGCTTGGGGTTGAGGGCAGGTAGAATTGGCAGTAGAGACGCATAGTAGATCCTATATTTCTGAATATTTAGGGATCATAGCCTATGCAATCAGATTTACATAGAAAGGGAGTTGAAGCTGAGTTTGGATATCACTTTATACTAATAATTCAAATCAAAGACTGGGGACTGGTAGAGATAATGGGAGAGGAGGAAGTGGGTTGCTCCTTATTCACTTCTTAGATACCAGCACTAATTGTGATCTTATATTTTCTATTTTTAGGGCTTTCCCCCTTCTCTATCCCAAACAGCGAAGTAGTCATTGTTATTACAGAGGGGATATCGCTCCAGGTTTGTTCTAAAATTATAAATGCCTGGGGTTATTTAAAGTCTATTTCAGTATTTTCTTCACGTGTTCACAACATAGTCTTAAAGTAGCTGAAAGACATCTTTTCAGGTGAGATGAAGTTGTAGAGTGTTCTTTGCACACACAATGTTCCTGGCAGGTCAACTAAGTCAAATACTTTTCCAATATGACTGTGTTGTCCCGCTGTACATTACATCAACAATTTTTATGTAACAAAAACAGATTTCCTAGCCTTGGCTGATTGACCATTCATTCCAAGTAATAGTCAATAAAACATAGTTGCAAGATAGCAAGAGAATTTGGATAATCCCTCAGAGTTTGTTAAAATGGGCTTGGCCTGTGGCTCTGCTCCTGAGAACCAGCTGTCTTCACTACCACATTTCTTCTGTGATGTTTCCAAGGATAAAATGGTAGCACACACAAGGCATTTTTGGTGCCATGCTGATGATGGAGGCACTCAAAGAAATGACTGCTGTACTAAGATAATCACTTTTTCATCCTTAAGGAAGCCCATTGTCTCTTCTTACTAGCTATTAGACGTTGCTGAAGATGCCTTTTCCTGTTGTTCTTTTAAAGAGGACCTCAAATTAAACCTATTACACCTTAGATCCCAATTACATGGAAATCCACAACCTTTCTGAAATGTGTTTAAGCGCTAACATGAAGACCCACTCCATTCAGTATTCCTACTAACTGGTTTAAGGTCTTGACATTGCCTGGTAAGAAGATTATAGAAATGCCTGAAGGACAATTTTGGGTATAAAAACAAATGTCCCCTTGTGCATTACAATTGCCAAAAAAATTAAAAAAAAAAACACAGCCCTTTCATCTTTTTATTAATTGTATAATTAATGCATTCTGTGTACTGATAAGAGTAATGCCATGTAATTAATTTTTAAGAATTAAAAACTTGCCTTTATCCAGCCTCATGGTCTACTTTCATGTTTATAGCTGTGAATATAAATCCTCTTATCTAATTATAACATGACTGGTTTCATTGTTGAAACAAAGCAGTTCTTTGTCATTTTTTATTTGATTATGTAATATTTATTTTATTATATTAATTATATTCTATCCAGAAAAAAAAATAAGACCCAAGGACTTAATATTTTAAGTCTTGCAAAGCTTATCAGAAAAATGCCATGCTGCTTTGGATAAGGTATGATATTTCATTTGTTTTCTGTGTCTGTTTTTGTCTTCCGTGATTACCCATTCTGTTTACCAAAAGCCTCAATTAGCATTTGAATAGTGAGCCAGAGAGCAGACAGGTTGAGAATTCTTATAGAACTAATTTGGCAGTCCTTCTCCTTTCCCCCCTTCTCTCTTCATAGCCTTTTCTTTGCCTCTAATCAAGCTGCAGTTATTAAAGCCAGAATAAAAGACCTGATTTTCCATGACATTGATGCATGCTGAACAGAGCCTTGATTTGCTTTTTCTTTCAGCAATGCTAATTGGACTCAAAGGAAATATTTAGTTTATAATAGTGAATGAAGAATTCATTTAATTTTAGGAAAGGGGGAAATCAGTAATGTAACTAGCATATATGTTTGTGTGTGTGTGTATATATATATATATATATTTCCAATTGTTTCCTTCCTTTAAAAGTATTTTTCTTAATGTTTCTCATAAATAATAGAGTTATTTAATTATCAATGCCTCAGGTTGCAGAAATTTACAATTGATGGAAAGATTTCTGATCTCTGCTTGAAAGAAAAAAGAATGTACTGCGTTTGGGAAATTTGGTTTCAGCTACGTCTGATCAGTATATAAGAAAGAATTCATTTAAGCACAGCTGTTTTCAAGTACTATTTGCACCTCAGATAGCTGGATGTCTTCCAGACTAAGCTGTCATCACCAGTCACTCTTCACATCAGATAATGGCTGGTATTGTTCATGAGACCGTGCTGTTGAGATAGAATAAGTGCAGAACTTTACACAAGAAGCCTGGTTAATATTAAAATGTCATGTGAGTGTTGGTCCTCATCACTTTAAAACCTCACTTTGAGGAGGAAGTACTTATTTTAAAAGTATGAGTCAACAGATTAACAGAGTTGTAGCTCAAAAGAAGAAAAGCAAATATTCATGTGGGTAGAAGGGATTTTCGATGTACCAATGTGTTGTTTAGATACTGCATGAAGATTAGATGCAATGTCTTCAATTAGAGAAACATTTTTCTCTATATCAATGTGCAATGCTTCCAGGACTGTTGTATCATTATTAAGGTGTTTATATTTTCATCTGATGAATCCCCTCAATTATAAATTTGGGAAGAGTCTTCTTGCCAAATATTTAACAGAAGCCAAACAGGACTTTGGGCTTCCCTGGTGGCTCAGATGGTAAAGAATCTGCCTTTAGTCCAGGAGACCCGGGTTTGATCCTTAGGTCAGGAAGATCGCCTGGAGAAGGGAATGGCAACCCACTCAATATTCTTGCCTGGAGAATTCCATGGACAAAGGATCCTGGTGGGCTATAGTCCATGGGGTCCCAAAGAGTTGGAGACATCTGAGTAACTAACACAGAAAGAAACAGGACTTCATTTGGACATTTCTGATTTAGCTTCTCCCCACTTTTTGAAATGAAGCTTTCCACCCATTCTAGTCATATCAAAGTGCTTTTATTTCTCAGAAAGCATCATGCTCTTGACTTTGGACCTTTGAATATACTCTTCTATGTTCTTGGAATCTTTCCTTTCCCCTGTTTACTTGGCTTCTTTCTATTCATTTTTCAAGGTTCAGCTTAAAAATTACTTCTTCTTAGTGTCTTCCTTAATCCTTTATGCCAAATCCCATTAAAATATCACACGATTACTTCCACACTATATATAACTATAGGTTCCTTAACACATGTAGTCTAACACTTCCCCTGCTCTGTAGTTATACCTTTACTTGTGAAATCTCTTACTATAGCCTCTGGGAACTGACTATGCCTAACACAATGCCTGGCAGAGTGGACTTTCAGTAAGTATGTATGGAATATGTTGAATTGAAATAAGTTGATTCAAGATTTAGTCCAACTTGGAAAAGTCAAAAATGTAAAGGGAAATTTTATTCTATTTATTGATTTACTTATAAGACTGATTTAGGTTTTAATAATTTATTACATTAAATCTCCTTCAGATTTTAAATCATATTATTGGCAAATGACATTTAAAAGACATAAAAGAGCTCTCACAGTCTGTCTCATATAGGTATATGTTTTAATCCTTAGATCTCTCTTCTCTTTCTGTATAGTCACTGTAAGCAACCTTAATCAGATTGTGTGAGTACTCAATCGCTTCAGTCATGTCCGACTCTTTGCAACTCTATGAACTATAGCCCACCAGGCTCCTCTGTCCATGGGATTTTCCAGACAAGAATACTGGAGTTGGTTGCCATTTCCTCCTCTAGAGGATAATCCAGACCTGGGGATCAAACCTGTGTCTCCTGCGTTTCCTGCATTGGCAGGAGTATTCTTTACCGCTGAGCCACCAAGGAAGCCCCTTATCATATTAATAACTACAGTCTAGACCTCTCTTCTGAGCCCCAGATCCCTTTACTAAATTGCCTATGTGATATTTCTTCTGCAGTATCTCAAAAGACACGTCATATTCCACATTGCTCAATTCATGCTCATCTCCCCCAAATACCTGGTCCTCTCCCAGTGCTCTTTTCTCAGTGAGTAGCAGTATCATCCATCCTGTTCAGCAAATGAAAAATCTTACAGCCACTCAGGTTAGCTCTCTTTACTTTCGTATCCAATCCTCTGACTCTCACCTTCTATATACATGACTTTCTGGTCCAAGCTGCTTATTTGACCTACTCCAATAGCTTCCCAAATTGGTTCACTTACATTTATTATTGTCCTGCTCTGACTCAAATGCATTAAGAATGATCTTTCCATTGCCAAGTTTGAACATTTCATTCCCTTGCTTAAAAATCTTTAATGTCATCCTATTGCATGCTAAGTCGCTTCAGTTGTGTCTGACTCTTGTGAGACTCCATAAACAGCAGCCCACCAGGGTCCTCCATCCACAGGATTCTCCAGGAAAGAATACTGGAGTGGGTTGCCATTTCCTTCTTCCCTTAGGCTTAAAACAAAATTAACGAACCTCACCTACCCTAATGTTCAAAGTTCATTTCTTACCTACTCCTCTAGCCTCATATTATACCACGTTCTCTATTGCTTTTTCTGCTCTGGTTTAGAGAGTCCAACTTAGGTGCTATAGGGACTTCTCTACCATAGACATTTATACATCTGTTTCTTCCACATATAACATCATTTCTTCACCTTCTTTCCCTAGTTAATTGCCGTTATCTTTCAGATTTCTGGTCATTTTTTACTTCTTCAGGAAACAACCTGCTATATCTAATTAGGTGAAAATATTTTGCTCTAACACATTTAATTCTCTTTTAACATTTCTTATCATGCCTATGGTGCTACCTTTACATGCTTATTTGATTAATGATATCTGTTTCCTGGACTCCATGAGAGCAGGGTCCATGTCCAGCATAATAATGGCCCATAGTAATCGTACAATTCATGTTTGCTGAATGAAAAATAAATAAGTGAATGTATGCCAAGTACTGTGCTAAGAGCTTTAGCTGTTCAATAAATATTTGTCAAATAAATGAACTGTTCAGTAGGCTGGGTGTTTGGTACCATGGAAAACAACTAAGTATTGAACTTTCTCCCCCTCTTAAAAAATCTATTTCCATGATTTCTATGTAACCTTTCAAGATAAATTATTGTTATGACAATACTTGAAAACACCTAGTGCTATTATCTTACGAAATAACAATTCAGCAGAAATTTGTGCACCCTACAATATGCTTTATGAGGTCAGAAAGAGCCTGAATACTTGAAGAAGTGAAAGAAAAGGAGGCAAGTATAGTAATATTGATGGTGTCCCCTCCTCAATCCCTTGCCTCTACACATTTCCTGATAATTTTGAAGGTATTATTATCTGTTCAATTTTTAATATAAGGAAACAAAGTCCCAGAGAAAGTAAATATCTGCCAATGTTGTACTACAAATGGGTAGTTCTACTGGAATGCTAGTCTATAACTTTCCCCCTCCCCACTTCTCTTTGGCTCTTACACAGGCATAATTTGAATGGTACAATTATAATGTGTTTACCCAAACAAAATAATTTTGATCCTGAACAGTCAAGTTTTTCAGTTTATACGTATGGCAGTTATTTTCAGTTTCATTATAACTCCATTAATGAATAGAAAGTAAGCTCTTGATGAGAGCATATTTGTATTTGTTTTTTAAATATTTATTTCTCCCTATTAGCATCTTCAACATAATAGTATTTGGTTAATTTGTCTCCTTTTTTCTTCCGATCTAAATCAACAAAAATAATCTTTATTTACATTTAATATGCACATGTAGTGGGTTGAATAGTGTCCCCCCAAAATTTATCTCTACTCAGAAATTCAGACTAAGATCTTACTTGGAAATAGGCTCTTTGCAGATATAATTAGTTAAGGGTTGAAATAATGTCATAATGGATTTTAGCGTATATGTCCCTATGTGAATGTATGCTCGGTCATATCAAACTCTTTGGGACCCCAGGGACTGGAGCCTGCCAGGCTCCCCTCTTCATGGGATTTCCCAGGCAAGAGTACTGGAGGGGGTTTCCATTTCCTTCTCCAGGAGATCTTCCTGAACTAGGAGTTGAACCTGCATCTCCAGTGACTCCTGCATTGACAGGCAAGTTCTTTACCAGCTGAGCTACCAGGGAAAGTGGGCCCTAAATTTACTAACTGATGTCTTTATTAAAAAAAGAAGAGAAAATACAGACAAAAAATGAAAATGATATGAAAGAGGAGGCAGAGTTTAGGCTCATGTGTCTACAGACCAAGGAATGCCAAGGATTGCCAGCCACCACCAAGAAGGTAGAAAGAAATAATGAAGGGTTTTTCTGAGGAGCATTCAGAGGGAATGTGGCCCTACTGACAACTTGACTTTGAATTTCTAGTTTCTATAGCAGTGAAAGAATACATTTCTGCTGTTTTAAGCCAGTCGGTTTGTGGAAACTTGTTGTCACAACCTGAGGAAACTAACACAGTGTTCAATTCAGTCACTCAGTTGTGTCTGACTCTTTGCTACAGCATGGACTGCAGCACTCCAGGCTTCCGTGCCTATCACTGACTCCCGGAGCTTGCTCAAACTCATGTCTATTGACCTAGTGGTGCCATCCAGCCATCTCATCCTCTGTCGTCCCCTTCTCCTCCTGCCTCCAATCTTTCACAGCATCAGGGCCTTTTCCAGTGAGTCAGTTCTTCCCATGAGGTGGCCAAAGTATTGGAGTTTCAGCTTTAGCGTCAGCCCTTCCAATGAATATTCAGGACTGATCTCCTTTAGGATGGACTGCTTGGATCTTGTCGCAGTCCAAGGGACTCTTAAAAGTCTTCTGTAACACCACAGTTCAAAAGGATCCGTTCTTTGGCGCTCAGCTTTCTTTATACTCCAACTCTCACATCCATACATGACTACTGGAAAAACCATAGCTTTGACTAGATGGACCTTTGTTGGCAAAGTAATGTCTCTGCTTTCTAATATGCTATCTAGGTGGGTAATAGCTTTTCTTCCAAGGAGTAAATGTCTTAATTATATATGAAAAGTGATTTTGTAGCCCCCCAAAATAGTCTGTCACTGTTTCCATTGTTTCCCCGTCTATTTGCCATGAAGTGATGGGACCAGATGCCATGATCTTCGTTTTCTGAATGTTGAGTCTTAAGCTAACTTTTTCACTCTCCTTTTCAGATTCATCAAGAGGCTCATTAGTTTTTCCCTTTCTGTCACAAGGATGGTGTCATCTGCGTATCTGAGGTTATTGATATTTCTCCCTGCAGTCTTGAGTCTAGCTTGTGCTTCATCCAGCCTGGCATTTCACATGATATACTCTGCATACAGTTAAATAAGCTAGGTGACAATATACAGCCTTGAAGTACTCCTTTCCCAATTTGGAACCACTCTGTTGTTCCATGTCCAATTCTAACTGTTGCTTCTTGAACTACATACACATTGCTCAGGAGGCAGGTCAGGTGGTCTGGTATTCCCATTTCTTTAAGAATTTTCCACAGTTTGTTGTGATCCACACAGTCCAAGGCTTTGGCATGGTCAATAAAGCAGAAATAGATGTTTTTCTGGAGCTCTTGCTTTTCTGATGATCCAAAGGATGTTGACAATTTGATCTCTGGTTCCTCTCCTTTTTCTAAATCCAGCTTCAACATCTGTTCACATACTGTTGAATCCTGACTAGGAGAATTTTGAGCATTACTATGCTAGCGTGTGAGATGAATGCAATTATGTGGTAGTTTGAACATTCTTTGGTATTGCCTTTCTTTGGGATTGGAATGAAAACTGACCTTTTGCAGTCCTATGGCCACTGCTGAGTTTTCCAAATTTGCTGGCATATTGAGTGCAGCACTTTCACAGCATCATATTTTAGGATTTGAAATAGCTCAACTGGAATTCCATCACCTCCAATAGCCTTGTTTGTAGTTATGCTTCCTAAGGCCCACTTGACTTCACATTCCAGATTGTCTGGCTCTAGGTGAGTAATCACACCATCATGTTTATCTGGGACATGAAGATCTTTTCTGTATGGTTCTTCTGTGTATTCTTGCCACCTTTTCTTAATATCTTCTGCTTCCATTAGGTCCATACCATTTCTCTCCTTTATTGTGCTCATTTTTATATGAAATCTTTCCTTGGTATCTGTAATTCTCTTGAAGAGATCTCTAGTCTTTACCATTCTATTGTTTCCCTCTATTTCTTTGCACTGATCACTGAAGAAGGCTTTCTTATCTCTTCTTGCTATTCTTTGGAACTCTGCATTAAAATGGGTATATCTTTCCTTTTCTCCTTTGCCTTTCACTTCTCTTCTTTTCTCAGCTATTTGTAAGGCCTCCTCAGATAATAATTTTACCTTTTTGTATTTCTTTTTCTTGAGGATGGTCTTGATCACTGCCTCCTGTACAATGTCATGAACCTCCATCCATAGTTCTTCAGGCACTCTTTCTATCAGATCTAGTCCCTTGAATCCATTTGTCACTTCTACTGTATAATCATAAGGGATTTGATTTAGGTCATACCTGAATGGTCTAGTGGTTTTCCCTACTTTTTTTTCAATTTCAGTCTGAATTTGGCAATACGGAGTTCATGATCTGAGCTACAGTCAGCTCCTAGTCTTGTTTTTGCTGACTGTATAGAGCTTCACCGTCTTTAGCTGCAAAGAATATAATCAATCTGATTTCGGTATTGACCATCTGGTGATGTCCATGTGTAGAGTTGTCTCTTGTGTTGTTGGCAGAGGATGTTTGCTATGACCAAAGGGTTCTCTTAGCAAAACTCTGTTAGCCTTTGCCCTGCTTCATTTTATACTCCAAGGCCAAACTTGCCTGTTACTCCAGGTATCTCTTGTCTTCCTACATTTGCATTTCAGACCCCTATAATAAAAAGATTTTTTGGGGTGTTAGTTCTATAAGGTCTTGTAGATCTTCATAGAACAGTTCAAATTCAGCTTCTTCAGCATTACTGAAACTAACACAGTGTACTGAATTACAGTAATTCATTTCACTTTAGGGGAGTGCTTAGCTGAGAGACAGAGAAGGCAATGGCACCCTACTCCAGTACTCTTGCCTGGAAAATTCCATGGGCGGAGGAGCTGGTGGGCTGCAGTCCATGGGGTCGTGAAGAGTTGGACATGACTGAGCGACTTGACTTTCACTATCCACTTTTATGCACTGGAGAAGGAAATGGCAACCCACTCCAGTGTTCTTGCCTGGAGAATCCCAGGGACGGGGAAGCCTGGTGGGCTGCCGTCTATGGGGTCACACAGAGTCGGACACGACTGAAGTGACTTAGCAGCAGCAGCAGTAGCTGAGAGATGCCTCTTAGATATGATGTTCTGTGGGCTCCCACATCTCTATCTTTCCAGGAGCATATGGGGAGCTGACTCATTAGAAATATTTTGGTAGCTTAAAAAGAAGATGAGCAGGTTTCTTGGTGCCCACAGACTTTTAAATTATGAAGGAGCTAGGGGACAAAATTACAATTCATTGAGCCTAAACCTAGTCATCTATTCTGAGGAAGAATACAGATAAGAGTGGGCTTCCCAGGTGACAGCAGTGGTAAATAACCTCCCTGCCAGTGCAGGAGACAGAGGAGATGTAGGTTCAGTCCCTGGGTCTGGAACATCCCTTGGAGGAGGGCTTAGCAACTCACTCCAGTAATCTTAACTGGGAAATCCCATGGACAGAGGGAACCTGGTGGGCTACAGTCCAGAGAGTTGCAAAGAGTTGGAAAGGACTGAAGCAACCTAGCATGCAGACATGCACAGACAGGAATAAAAACACTGAGTTACTTTTGAGAGCCATTGCCTGCATGGCTGGGAAACTAGTTGTTTATGGGGGACAGGAAAAGTCGAGAAAAGTCGAGCAGGTTATTATGGAAGAGTTGATGTACATGTATTCACCCACTCTGCCAGTTGTCATTCAAGTCTGCCAGCTGAAACAGTTAGAAAAAATTCATAAAGGACTAAATAAAGCATCTCTGATATTTCGAAAAATCTCTTGCTTCCTATTCCACCGTTTGGAATCATTTTGTTCTAGCTATGTCTGAAATTTATCCTCTCAATTAACCAAAGATAAGGAAGGATGCCTTCTTTGCAAATCCAAACCTATAAATTTCAGGAGGAAAAAACACTGGCCCGAAGGTAAATTCATCAAACCTCTACGCGATACAGACTGAGTGTGTGCAGAGCGGACGATGTGCTGATCGTGCTTCAGGAGATACAGATCATTAAAACGCCTTCCCCGTGCCTGTAGCTGGGTTGTTTATTACAAAAGTAAGAATCACTAACGTGTCCTCCTTGCTAGAACCATAAATCTGAAACCTCTCCTTACAAGAACTGTGATTTGACAACTGCGATACCATCGCTCCCCCTGCTGGTCAAATTCAGATTGTCAGCTGCCTCTGGCAAACCATTTTATCTATTTCTTCCATTCAGTCCTCCTCGGACTTGTTTCTGTTATCTAGGTATCATTTGTTTCTTAATCCTTCATCTCATCTTTCCGTGCTATTTACCTACCAAATAGCAATTTTTAAATCTATTTTTAAAATAATTCCCTTGTTAATGTCTTTCACACTCAGGTGGTCGCTAGAATGACGTTGCTTTTCTTTTAAGATGATTTCAGCCACTCTGCTAGCACACCTGAAATCTTCTATCTCCTTCTTTGGAAATGCAGTTTCTACTGGCACAGACCCTTAGTACAAACTTCTCTGCATGCTCACACAATAGTTGAATATATTGGAAACAAAAGAAAAGTGCATCAAAACCCAAGGGTCACTAAAGTTTTAGAAAACAACCATAGAACAGAATCAAAGCACTTGCAAATTCATCTATCCAAATTAAGAAAAACTCTATGGAAATATAGGAGGCCAGTGACCATTTTTTTTAATAAAGTATTTTTTTATGACCATATAAGGAAAACTTTTCTTGTTCTGAGGCAAAACTCTTTCACCTTGAACAAAAGAACTTAGATATATATGTTTAATTTATGATTTGAGGTATATTCTGGCAGTTGCCTGAAACATGAGTTATAGGTGACTGCAGAATCCTGATAATTCAGATCTAGACCCTGAAGACAATTCCCTAGGTTAAAATAATGTATACACAGGCAATAAGGAGCATGTGTATGCTTTGGCAGGAATGGATAGAGGGCTAACTAGCTTTTAAGGAAGACAAGGAGGAAGGTGTTGTTTGGTATTTGTAACCGTAAACTTCCATGTATGCCTTACTGGATTAGGAGCTACCTGAAGACAGACATTGTCAGTAGTCCTCTTCTGGTTTCAGCATGAACATAAAAGTCATTGGATGAATTTTGTGTGGTTTTTCAAAGAATAAATGCATGAGTGAGTACCACAGGCCCTTAGTTCGCAATGTCCTTCCTGTCTAAATTAACCTTGTAAGGCTCATTCAAAATAGAAGTCAGGGACTTCCCTGGTAGTCCAGTGGTTAGGTGTCTGTGCTTCCACTGCAGGGGCAGCAGGTTTAATCCCTGGTCAGGGAACTAAGGGAGAAGGCAATGGCACCCACTCCAGTACTCTTGCCTGAAAAATCCCATGGACAGAGGAGCCTGATGGGCTGCAGTCCATGGGATTGCTAAGAGTCAGACATGACTGAGCATCTTCATTTTCACTTTTCACTTTCATGCATTGGAGAAGGAAATGGCAACCCACTCCAGTGTTCTTGCCTGGAGAATCCAAGGGACGGGGGAGCCTGGTGGGCTGCTGTCTATGGAGTCGCACAAAGTTGGACATAACTGTAGTGACTTAGCAGCAGCAGCAGGGAACAAGATTCCACATGCAGCACATGGTATGATGGAAAAAATAGACATCAAAGAAAAAGAAGACTTAATTACTGGATTGCCACTGAATATTTAGTTTATTTTGTTTATATTTTCTCAAACAACAAGCAATGCCTTTGTAAAATATCCTACAATACAAAGTTCATGGGATAGGTATAATAAATGTTGCCAGACTCAGATAAATGTATTAGATATTATTCAAATAAATATACTAGATATTCTGGAAGTCAAAACCATAAAGTAAATCATATATAAAATATTTAATTTCCAAATTGTATGCTACAAATAAACCTTTTAAATTTGACTAATAAATATTTATTAGCCAACCTCTGTGGCTCGTTTCTATTGAGCAAACACAGTGCTAAGATAATGTTCAAGAATCATAGGCCTCAACTGGTGATATAGTAAACCCTGGGGCTGCTGCTCTCAAAAATCTTGTAAAATAGTGTTTCCTGGATATCTCATTGCCTAGTATAGCATAATACGTGTGATCTGCTTTCAGGAAGAATCAAGTGTGAAAATCAACGCCCCTCCCCGCCCCCACCCTCAACTGCTGCAGTACTGGGCAAATGCAGACCACAGGGTTCAAAGTCAATGAGCAAAGAAGACAGAGGAATGATAAAGCACGGGATTGCAAAGGGTATGAAGTAAGACAAGCCACATTTACAACTGACACTAGGAGCCTCTTTGGGGTGACAGGCCTTTTACAAAGCACATTTCAGGAAGGAGTGCAGGTATTAGAACGTGGCCTTATGTGTGCATGCATGCAAAGTTGCTTCAGTTGTGTCCGACTCTTTGCAAACCTATGGACCTTAGCCCACCAGGCTCCTCTGTCTATGGGATTCTCCAGGCAAGAATCCTTGAGTTGGTTGCCATGCCCTCCTCCAGGGGCTCTTCCTCACCCAGGGATTGAACCCACGTCTCTTATGTCTCCTGCTTTGGGAAGTGGGTTCTTTACCACTAGCACCACCTGGGAAGGCCCTGAACATGGCCTTATATTGTACTTTCAATTTTTGTAGATGGAGAATGTAAATTCTACTGTTACTTTGGCTCTCTGTCAAATTATAAAACAATATATGCTGATTGTTAAAAGAAAAAATTCAACATACAGTATATCCCTGTGCTCATCCATTATCAACCCTAGATGGAACTACTGTGAACAGTTTTGTAAATTTAATTTCAGGTCATTTAAAACTACATCTAATAAGCTTAAAATGCATAGATTATTATGTAAAAGAAAACTTTATAACTCTCTTCCTCCCTGTGTGTATGTGCGTGTAGACGTGTGGTTTATTTATTTATTGCAGATTTACTTATTTATTTTTAGTTTTTGGCTGTGGTGGGTCTTCATTGCTGCACGCAGGCTTTCTCTAGTTGCAGCAGTGGGACTACTCTTTGCTGTGGTGTGCAGGCTTCTTATTGCTGTGGCTTCTCTCCTGTTGCAGAGCACAGGCTCTAGGCGTGCAGGCTTCAGTGCTTGCAGCATGTGGCCTCAGTAGTTACGGCTCATGGGCTTAGTTGCATCGTGGCATGTGGGAAATTCCGGAACCAGGGACCAAACGCGTGTCCCCTTCATTGTACGGTGGCTTGTTAACCACTGGACCACCAGGAAAGCACCAACATATGGTTTTAAAAACGTAAGTGGGATTTTATGACATTGATATGACTCTCCTGATAGAATTAAGTGACCACTCTTACAGACTTACAAAAAAAGACAAGACTACTAATTATAGGGAACAAAAAGAAAAATTAGAAGACTATGTATTTATATGATTAATGTATTTATGTATAAAGAGGGAACAGCTGGACAAAAATGGAAATAATTTCTGTTCATTGTGCCTGAAAAAGAGTTAAACTCCCAACTAAGAATAAATTTAAAGTGTGTATCATAACTCTATTGGGTTTAGCTATATTCTGTCTATATTATTCTAGTATCATACTTTGTACACAACACACACACATATTCAATACTATAACTTTAGTCATTCTTGACTTTATCTTTCACACGTTGACTAATTCTTTAACATATTATTAGATTCAAAGAACCTCATCTAATGACTACTGTCAGCATTCCAATTCCTAGTGTGACACAATCTAGGAGATTCTCACCTGTCATAGAATGTTGCCCTGGCAGAGTTTATTCTTATCTGTATATGCTCACATCATATTTATGCCAGCATTTCCTCTGTTAGTGTTTTGCAGGATATTCTTCCTCAGGATGTTAACAGAGCTATGGGACGGAGATGGAATGTTCCATGTAAAATGGGTGAAACAAATTTCACCCATTCAGAAATTTCGATGCTCTGTAAGATAATAATGTGTGTTATGCATGCATGCCAAAGGAAGATATAGCATGCTTATTTTCCAAATGAATTTATTCAAAGAACCGTATTTTGAGCAGTGGACCGGTTTATGTCTTCTAGAACTAGTATTTGACAGAATCTAGTTTTGGAAATGGCACCCCACTCCAGTACTCTTGCGTGGAGAATCCCATGGATGGAGGAGCCTGGTGGGCCACAGTCCATGGGGTCGCTGAGAGTCAGACACGACTAAGCGGCTTCACTTTCACTTTTCACTTTCATGCATTGGAGAAAGAAATGGCAACCCACTCCACTGTTCTTGCCTGGAGAATCCCGGGGCCAGGGGAGCCTGGTGGGCTGCCTTCTATGGGGTCGCACAGAGTCGGACACGACTGAAATGACTTAGCAGCAGCAGCAGCAGCAGTTTTGGAAATGTTTTAGTTTTAATAGTGCACAGCACATCAAGCTGTTAAGATTGAGGTGATCAATTTAAGCATATTCTGGGAAAACTCACGCTGAAAAATGTTTTCAAAAGAGGTGAAGAAAGCCCAGTAATTTCTGCATTTGCAAAAGAAGTCCATTTTTAACTTGTATTCTTAAAATAATAGTATATTAAAGTGCCAGATGGTTGGATAGCATCATCGACTAGATGGACATGGGTTTGGGTGGACTCCGAGAGTTGGTGATGGACAGGGAGGCCTGGTGTGCTGCGGATCATGGGGTCGCAAAGAGTCAGACATGACTGAGCGACTGAATTGAACTTCACTGAAAGTGCCAGTTATATGGAGACAAACAGAAGTTGTGAGATTCCAAAAGGTAATTTGGCAAGAATGATGATGATCTCTGTTGTACAAAGTTTACATCTATCTTTCTAAAACAAAATATCTTTTGTATCATTGCCTTACAGCAAAATGATTAATACTCTGTACTTCATCTTAGCAGAGCTATTCTAAGATCATTTTACTTTCAAGAGAAAAGTTACAGCCTACCCTAGGTTTACTCTTTTGAATCTATTCCGTTCATCATTGTTACAAAACATTCATATTTTCACAATATGTATATAGCATCAGATAGTTCTTTAAATATTTTGGAGCATTTTTATTTAGTAGTTTTCCTTCTAGAACTGTTTGTTAAGTAAAGGTGTTTTTACACCCTTGTCAATGATTACTCAAAAGAGAGACTCTCAACTGCAGCAAATCTACTTAGAAGTGAAACACATTGATAGTATAATCGAAGAAATATATTCCAATGGACAATATTGTTACATCATGAATTGATTTGAAATGGAATAGTTTATATTAAGTGTAAAATAGTGAGGAAGATGGATCCTTTTGACTGCTACACTATAAAAGTTAAATATAACCCTTTCTTTAATAAGGTCGTAAAGCTCACTATTTTGCACAACTGCATTCTAGAGTAATAAAAATGGCTTCTGCAAAGAGAAGAAGATGAATTTCCTTTATTTTGATAGTAAATAAATGAATGAATGTGGGGGAAATAAAATTGATTCTTATTCTGATTTTCTTTATTATTTAACTTGTTAAGTGAAAAAAAAAATGCAACCAAGTAAATTTAAGGATCAAATTCGCTTTATTAAATAATTCATGAATTGGCCAGAATCCCATCTAACAAACAAAAAGAGCTCTACCTACTGAGCAGAAGAAAAGGAAGGCTTTTTAAATGTGGGAAGGGGACAGTAAAAGAAAATAATTAGCAAAGAATGCATTGTATTAGGCAAGCTTCTGAAAGGGAAGGGATTTTTAGGCAGAATACCTCACTTAGTGCTGTCCAGGTAATTCTGGGTGATTGGTTAAAGGTTCCTGGAATTGGGGGTTTGAAACTGCAATTAGGTTAGTTATTAAGTCTCGATTTGGTGACATTGGCTTAGTACAAGTGACTCTACTTTGGACCCTGTGGTCTCTCTTTTTTTTTTTAATGTCTGCCTTTTTTATCGGACTCTCAGCTTAATAGAAAAATGTGATCAAAATTTAAAGTATTGGTTCCCAGGTGGCACTAGTGGTAAAGAATCCACCTGCCAATGCAGGAGATGCAGGTTCAGTCCCTGGGTTGGGAAGATCTCCTGGAGGAGGAAATGGCAGCCCGCTCCAGTATTCTTGCCTATGAAACCTCATGGACAGAGGAGCCTGGCAGGCTACAGGCGATGGGGTCACAGAGTCAGACACGACTCAGCAACTGAGCAGGTGCAAGGTGCAACTGCCTGCCTCTGCTCTGTAGTTCTCACTGCTTTTGTTGATCCTGTGTGGTATTTACAGGTCATCACATTTTTTGTTTATTTGTTTATTCTTTGCTTAATCTCTGTGATATCCGTAGGCAACTACTTCAGGTTCACAGTTTTTCAGCTGGTCATTTTCTTCAGGTTTCTAGGACCCAAACCAATTAAAATCAAATAAGTTGAAGAAAGACCCCATATAGAGAGTCACCTTTTTAAGCTAAGTAGCTTGCTCAGTGATGTTATTCAATTGCATTTAAATTTCCCCAGAAGAGTTAACCAGGGGTACCAGCTGGTGCTGACCACAGCCCTGAACCTCTCTGCTCAGCCAGAAGATAATCAACTGCTTTCCTATTATCAAGAACAACTTTGACCAGAGATGGTAGGATTTGGGATGGTGGTGGTGGGCAGCTATTGCCTTAGTAGCAGATTCTACATTATTTCCAAAGTTCAGGAGAGGTCCCCAATCATATTCTTACTTACATTTATTCCTAACCAGAGAAGTATGTCCCAATAAAGGAAGCAAGTCCTGAATCATGAACACCTCCTGGTAAGTCCTTTCTAACTTGATGATATAAATTTAGGGGAGTTGACCAATGAGTTGTCTTAGTTGGTTTGTGGAAAGTTAAGGGCACAGTTAAATAACCTAAGAAGCATTGTCCAGTTAGATGCCATTCATCTAGGCATTCATAGACCCAAAGAGAATAATAACTACCTCAGGCAAAAATAAGTCACGTCAGGGAACAAGCCACTTT
Organism: Bos grunniens; assembly: GCF_055505025.1. NCBI lineage: Eukaryota > Metazoa > Chordata > Mammalia > Artiodactyla > Bovidae > Bos > Bos grunniens. The sequence continues at coordinate 76,391,026 of NC_141171.1, forward strand.
TCTTAAGGTGGGGAAATGGATTTATTGCAAGGATTGTTGTATTTGCACATTCAAGCCAGGGATTGGTTAGGTTTTCTCCTAGCCTAAGACTAGGAAAAAACACTGTCCTAGAATCCAAAGGTTACCTCCCCCTTAGCTATGGCCTGAAGGATATGAATGATGGTATTTTCTTTCCAGGCCTATGCCAGAGTATGGGAAAGAGAGAAAAAAGGGTTTCATGTTAATTAAAGTATGAAGACTTGATCTGGTGTCTTGGGAGGAAGCATTCTGTCTCAATGTTAGCCACTTCTCTTGCTTGTCAATTTGATTTGGAAGTCTTTAATGTTTGTCTAGAATAAGCTTTCTTTAGCTGTATGATACGTACCTAAGACTAGAGCCCCTGAAGTTTGTTTGCCATCTGTTTATTGAGAAAGACCTGGTATAGTCTCTTCCAAGGAGATTCAAGAGCCATCTTTGTTCTTGTTGATGCTGACTCAGATGGGTCAGAGAAAATCAGAAATGTTAGTTTGGAGAGCTGTAGATAGATACTTGAAAAAAGAAGATGGATCAGAATCCAATCTGGTTTACAGATATTCACACTTTTGCAAAAGCATCAGAGTAAAACAATTGATATATCTAAATGACAAAAGACTTAAAAATGCCCATTATTAAAGATCTGATGAGAGTTTATGATATGGAGTTGACTAGGAAATTTGTTTTTTTGTGTGATATACAGTATCTCAATATAAAAACTTGATTTATGATTAATAATATTATACCAGGACATATCAATATCTAGGAATTTCACATAATTTCTGGAACATTTATAACATATAACTATACATCACTACGGACAAAGCTAGTGGAGGTGATGGAATTCCAGTTGAGCTATTTCAAATCCTGAAAGATGATGCCGTGAAAGTGCTGCACTCAATATGCCAGCAAATTTGGAAAACTCAGTAGTGGCCACAGGACTGGAAAAGGTCAGTTTTCATTCCAATCCCAAAGAAAGGCAATGCCAAAGAATGCTCAAACTACCGCACAATTGCACTCACCTCACACGCTAGTAAAGTAATGCTCAAAATTCTTCAAGCCAGGCTTCAGCAGTACGTGAACCGTGAACTTCCAGATGTTCAAGCTGGATTTAGAAAAGGCAGAGAAACCAGAGATCAAATTGCCAACATCCACTGGATCATTGAAAAAGCAAGAGACTTCCAGAAAAAAAATCTATTTCTTCTTTATTGACTATGCCAAAGCCTTTTGTGGATCACAAAAAGCCTTTTGTGGATCACTGTGTGGATCACAATAAATTGTGGAAAATGCTGAAAGAGATGGAAATACGAGACCACCTGACCTGCCTCTTGAGAAACCTATATGCAGGACAGGAAGCCACAGTTAGAACTGGACATAGAACAACAGACTTGTTCCAAATAGGAAAAGGAGTACCTCAAGGCTGTATATTGTCACCCTGATTATTTAACTTATATGCAGAGTACATCATGAGAAATGCTGGGCTAGAAGAAGCACAAGCTGGAATCAAGATTGCTGGGAGAAATATCAATAACTTCAGATATGCAGATGATACCACCCTTATGGCAGAAAACAAAGAGGAACTAAAGAGACTCTTGATGAAAGTGAAAGAGGAGAGTGAAACCTTGGTTTTTAAAGCTCATCCTTCAGAAAACTAAGATCATGGCATCTGGTCCCATCACTTCATAGGAAATAGATGGGGAAACAGTGGAAACGGTGTCAGACTTTATTTTTTTGGGCTCCAAAATCACTGCAGATGGTGACTGCAGCCATGAAATTAAAAGACGCTTACTCCTTGGAAGGAAAGTTATGACCAACCTAGATAGCCTATTGAAGAAAGAGACATTACTTTGCCAACAAAGGTCCGTCTAGTCAAGGCTATGATTTTTCCAGTGGTCATGTATGGATGTGAGAGTCGGACAGTGAAGAAAGCTGAACACTGAAGAATTGATGCTTTTGAACTGTGGTGTTGGAGAAGACTCTTGAGAGTCCCTTGGACTGCAAGGAGATCCAACCAGTCCATCCTAAAGGAGATCAGTCCTGGGTCTTCATTGGAAGGACTGATGCTGACGCTGAAACTCCAGTACCTTGGCCACTTCATGCAAAGAGTTGACTCATTGGAAAAGTCTCTGATGCTGGGAGGGATTGAGGGCAGGAGGAGAAGGGGACGACAGAGGATGAGATGGCTGGATGGCATCACCGACTTGATGGACGTGAGTTTGAGTGAACTCCGGGAGTTAGTGATGGACAGGGAGGCCTGGCGTGCTGTGATTCATGGGGTCTCAAAGAGTCGGACATGACTGAGAGACTGAACTGAACTAACTGATACAGCTACAACATAAGGAAGGCTTAGAATTCCATCATCTTTGATAATACTTCCCATGTAATTTAACATTCAAATAAACCTAATTATTTTAACATTTCCTTTTAATGAAAAGAAAAACAAATCTTTTTATGCTCCTAAAGTCCTATGAACAATTTCAAAGTTAGTTCAAGGTAAAGAGACTACACCTAGACTTTGATTTTTGGGGGGTTTGTCAAAAAGGCTTTAAACATTTATTTCAATAGAACAATAATTCACTGTGAAACAGTATTTAGTTACCCATTTAAGCAAAGTAAAGTTAGAGACTTTGCAAGCAAATATGGAAAATTGCATAATTATTAGAACAACAACAAAACAGCAAACAAACCATTAGTTCTTTTAGAAGAGAAGACTTGGTTTTAAGTAACTAGAGACCTGATGATGACAGTGTGAAATGTGGGCAACTGTTTTGATAAAAAAGAGAGTCTTTGCTTTTAAAGTCCTATTACTTTAAGAAAAACCCTTTAGAGTGGCATATCAAGAGCAGACCAATAGTCCATAAAAATTTTTTTAGCACAAAAAAAAAAAATCCCACTAGTTTGTTTTTCCTATTAAACACCATGTACATGATTAAATTCTTTTCAATCTTTGCTAGTTCTGAGTGCATATAAAATCCTTTTTGCTTATTATTTCTAGTAGTTTTAATTGCATATATTAGAATTTTAAACCCTTAAAACTTTTAATTTCTAGTGAAAACTAAGAGGTAAGAAGTTATAAACTGTATTTTACATTAGCATTCTGTAGTTTGGCAGATTTATAAACATCTTTTATGATTTCTAGAAATGTGATCTTTCATAAGGAAGTCTCAGAAAACATGTTTACTAATAAATCCAGATATTTTAAATTCCTCTATAAAATGAAATAAAACAAGGATAAATCTATGTTCAGTAATTACATTTCAGTATTTTATTTGGAAGTGATCTGAGTTTTTAATGAATTTAACTTAGCTCAATACTTAGCAATAGTTTAAGGTTTCAGGTTACAAAAAAAAATAGAAATCATTTTAAAAGTTCAACTAGAAACTTTTATCTAACTTCTTTTTAATCTATTTGTTTTTAAAAATTAGGTCAGGTAGAATAAAAGTTGTATGTTTGTATTACATTCCGTGTTGATAACTCTAAACATGTTCCTGTTATAAGTAAACCAAGGACCTCAAACTAGCTTTTATTTACTTAAGATTAGTTCTAGACCACATGAACTTGAAAAGCATTTGGATTGGCTTCTGTTTTATTTCTTTAATTGATATAAATTATTGTTTGGTTTTAGAAATTTAAATAGAGCTTTTTTACAAATTAATTTTTAGCAATACCATCTGAATGTAGAAAATAACACACATCTAAAACACACACATACAGAAAGAAAGACACATGTAAAGTTCACTAGCTATGGAAAAACAAAAAAAACAGTTGGAATAAATAATTAAGTTTATTTGCCCAGATGGTTAAAGCTTTTTCTACTAATATTTGTGAAGAAGACATTTGCCAAATTTCTAGTGATCTAGTTTTCCTTCTGATAAGAATTGTTTCCCAGCAGTTTGTAGAATATTTACATCTTAAAGGCAGAGGAATGGGATGCAGATTCCTCTCAGAAGAACTTTGGTTTCCTAAGGCTGCAGTCCATGGGGTCACAAAGAGAGAGACAGACTAAGCTACTGAACAACAAAGGCTGATACTTACCAGCTGTTTTAGATAAACAAGGGAAGTTTTGGGATTGGTAAAAGGAATAGGTGAATTCTGAATTGTCTCTGGAGTGGGACTTCTAGTTTTGCAAAGTTTTGTAAATTAAGGCCAGTTGCTTTGAATTCTTCAAAGAATTCAGTACCTTAAATGATATTATAGGTTGATCCCCTCATAAATACTCTTGAGTATCTTTAGCCACAATTGAAGTGCAACCTGTTGACTTAAAAAAAAAAAAAGCACAATGTGAGAGTTGTGAATTAAATTTTATTTGGGGCAAGATGAGGACTGCGGTTTAGGAGACAGCACCTCAGATAGCTCTGAGAAATGCTCCAAAGAGGCAGTGGGAAAGGTCAGTATATATGTGATTTTGGTGAAGAAAGAATACATGCAACCAAGCACATGTTTTTCCAGAAATTTTCTGCTAGTCTGATGAAGCTTTCTGATAGTCACAAGGGACAGTCATCACCACAGAGGATTTTAGTGCTTTTCTAGATATGAGGAGATACAAGAATTGGGCTCATAAAATCAGCTCCTGAAAATATTTAATGACCTGTCCTGCCAGTTCTTCCTGAGCACAGAGCGGCTCATTTCTGCTCTCTACCCTGAACCCCTTTCAGGGGATGTTGAAGGTCAGGAGCAGAAGCAGCACATGATTTAATCCCTATAGAAGTGGATGGATCCCAGGGACGGGGGAGCCTGGTGGGCTTCCGTCTATGGGGTCGCACAGAGTCGGACACGACTGAAGCCACTTAACAGCATCAGCAGCAGAGGTAGATGGCAAGTGCCAATTTATAGCTGATAAACCCACTTTTCCATCCAGATATATTTTGTGTCTCCCAATCTGACAGTTACCAAGCCAAGCTCTCAGGATGCAAAATCCTTGGTTTTCTTTTAGTAAGATCTTGGCCATTTTATAGGTATTTATAGGTTGTGGGACCAGTTTTTAAACAACTGTAGTGGTGTAAGGTGGTATACTTGACTCTGTGGAGTTTATGGATTCTATGTTATTATTATTTATATATATATATATATACTTTTTTTTTTCAGCTAAGCTTTGGGTCTCTTTTTTCAGAGACCTTTGGGTCTCTTATGAGCCAAACTAATACCTAAAAGGGATGTGTCTCTGTGTAAGGGACTGTGTACAGGACGTCCATTACATAGAAATTTTCTTGAAGTTGGTAGGTAACTTAATGTCAATCTAACGCATTCCACAATTAACTTATCCTAGCATAGGAGTCTTTGGTTTTGGTAGCAATAGCTCTAATACCTCTTAAGTGCTTTATCTGTGCCCACCAATTTTTGCACCTTTTTGACATCTGAAATTGCCAGTAACAATTAGCCTTTATCTACATGAAGCAACCATGTGCACTTTAACATATGAGAGTAGCCAAGAGTTGTTGCTGTGTCCTAAGAGAAGGCCCGATGCACACTACCAGTAATTCCTGAGGCACCTTGCGCTGGGGAAGAGCTTGAATTCCCAGACCTCAACAACTGGGGACTGGGGACTGTGCCCTGCCAATAAGGGGATTTCCAGGTGGCACGGTGGTAAGGAATCTGCCTGACAATGCAGGAGATGCTGGAGACATCCCTGCATTCAATCCCTGGGTCGGGAAGATCCCTCAGAATAGGAAGTGGCATCCCACTCCAATATTCTTGCCTGGGAAATCCCATTAACAGTGGAGCCTGAAGGGCTGCAGTACATGGTGTTATGAAGAGTCAGACACAACTGAAACGACTTAGGATGCACAAACGCATAGATAGGAGTAACACTGAGTCATTTTTGAGAGGGAGATGCCTGAATGGCTGGAAACTAGTTGTATATGGGATACAAAAGGGAAAAGTAGGGCAGGTTATTATGGAAGAGTTGATATGCACACATTCACCTACTCTGCCAGTAACAGTTTCCTAAATTCAACTGAGTAATTTAAGAATCAAATTGGCTTTCTTAAACAATTCATGAATTAAGCATCATCTCATCCAGCAAATAGAAAGGAGCACCACTGAGTTGTAGAAAAGGAAAGGTTTTTAATAGTGGAAAGAGGGGTTAAAAAGAGAAATTATTAGCAAGCAATGCACTGCTTTAGGTGAGGTTGCCTTCCAAGTGCCTATTGGGCAGATCACCTTGCTTAGTTGTTGACTGGGTGATTCCAAGTTAAGTGGCTACAGATTACATTTCTGAGGGGTTGAAATGAAATTTTCTTAGGTACTAAGTATTGGTTTCCTGATGTGAACTTAAGTGACTCCAGTTTGGGCCTGTTGCCTCTTTTTTTTTTTTTTTTTCTTTTAACAAATTATAATTAAGGCACATTTATATACTAAATTATTTAACATATAGAAAGCATTTTACCAAATTTCTCATGCAACAATACTATTTCTGTTTCTTTACCTTCTTCAGTTCAGTTCATTTCAGTCGCTCAGTCGTGTCTGACTCTTTGCCACTCCATGAATTGCAGCACGCCAGGCCTCCCTGTCCATCACCAACTCCTGGAGTTCACTCAAACTCACGTCCATCCAGGCTGTGATGCCATCCAGCCATCTCATCCTCTGTCGTCCCCTTTTCCTCCTGCCCCCAATCCCTCCCAGCAGCAGAGTCTTTTCTGATGAGTCAACTCTTCGCATGAGGTGGCCAAAGTACTGGAGTTTCAGATTTAGCATCATTCCTTCCAAATAACACCCAGGACTGATCTCCTTTAGGATGGACTGGTTGGATCTCCTTGCAGTCCAAGGGACTCTCAAGAGTCTTCCCCATCACCATAGTTCAAAAGCATCAATTCTTCAGCGCTCAGCTTTCTTCACAGTCCAACTCTCAACAAAGTCGCATAACTTCAATTCACAAACTAAAAAGTATCAATTATGATCATAAATTATTATTTGAGTGGAAAAAAATGATTCTAATTATTAAACATCAGCTGCCATCTGTTGAGTAGCTACTCTTTATCAAAGATTATAACACTCCATTTCCCCAGTTTTTTCAGGCTAAATTCTAGAATTCACATCTTTATGTTCAGAAAACTATTTTTCCCTACAGGTCATCTTAACCTGAGTTATAAGAGTTAAAATGAAAGCGAGGTGGTTTCCTCAAAAGAAATATTATTGAGAGTCTATTACCAAAATAAGGGGGATTAATACTTAGGAAAATCAGGCTTTTACAACTTCCAAACTTTTAAAAACAAATCAACAGCACTTAAATATTTAACAATTTTAATTCTCTATCTTCTTCCACTTGTAATGGAGTGGGATATTAATTTCTATAATGTTTTTTTTATCTTGAGTTCTTAGCTATTCTCTGGATTTTTCATTCCATCAGCTTTCTAGTCCCTTATATTATACCTGCCATCGCATATAGATATTTGCCAGCATTCCACCTTCTGGCCCTCGTCCATCGTCTTTTTCTCTTAAACAACCATTCTGGGTCAGATTGCTGTTTATCACAATAAGGAGAGTGGACTCTATTTGATAGCACCGACTTTCATATTAAGAACAGCAAATGTTCTTTCCTGTTCTAACTTTTGAGGGACAGTTCTGGCCATTGTCCTTGCAGAAAGTCCAGGATTGAATCTGTCCCAAGGATTTCTGAAAACAAGCAAGTAATATTATGCATTGAAGCTGAAAAATTTAAGGAAAAATTAAGTCCAGCAGGAAATTTTTATTATTGGTTAAATTTATAGACCTATCAATTAATTTCTTACCCAAGAGGCTTTTTGATCACTAGCCCAGAATATAGATTAATGACGATCATTTGCAAATAGATGCTTTCTCTTTCAAAAACAAAGTGGGAAAACCAAGTTTTAAATGGTTCCTATGGAAAGGTTTTCAAAGAGACTTATTTGCATTACTAAGTAAGATTAAGTTGATACGCAGTTATTTTCTTTTGACACATGAGTGAGCAAGTATTCATACAACATGTTTATTATGGAATTAAGTGAAAATAAATTACAAATAGGAAAGATGGAGATTTATTTTGGAAATATGTTTCCATTTAATATTGTCATGCTACTTTGACATTAGGTAATTTTATATTACTAAACAAGTGAAAAATGAGATCTTCTAGAAAAGAACATGTTCTTACACAATTGTACTACACATAAAAATTATTTAAGTAGCAAATCACATTTAAAATATTGAGCACTTATTATATCCACAGCAAGGTAAGTTTAATTGGATATTAAATTTTAAAATCCATGAATACCCAGAAATATTTTTTAAATTTCAAACATTTTAATAGAATAGTTTGTGGAAGAAGAGAGAAAAAATTATGGAGTCAACATTCTTTGAATAAAGAAAACTGAAAATGAACACTTTTACATGAGAATAAGTTGTCACCAGAAAACATAATAGCTACATATCCTGTAGGCATTCCATCTTATATTGGCAATGGAATTTTGATCTCCTGGAATTTGCAATTGAAGACAGGAAAATTATAAAAAAGATGAGCATACCGGATCACCTGATCTGCCTCCTGAGAAATCTGTGTCCATATCAGGAAGCAACAGTTTGAACTGGACATGGAACAACAGACTGGTTCCAAATTGGAAAAGGAGTACATCAAGGCTGTATATTGTCGCCCTGCTTATTTACTTAATGCAGAGTACATCATGAGAAATGCTGGGCTGGATGAAGCACAACTGGAATCAAGATTGCCGGGAGAAATACCAATAAACCTCAGATATGCAGATGACACCACCATTATGGCAGAAAGCAAAGAAGAACTAAAGAGCCTTTTGATGAAAGTGAAAGAGGAGTGTGAAAAGTTGGCTTAAAACTCAACATTCAGAAAACGAAGATCATGGCATCCGGTCCCATAATTTCATGGCAAATAGATGGAGAAACATTGGAAACAGTGAGAGACTTTATTTTTTTGGGCTCCAAAATCACTGCAGATGGTGACTGCAGCCATGAAATTAAAAGATGCTTGCTCCTTGGAAGATCATTATGATCAACCTAGATAGCATATTAAAAAGCAGAGACATTACTTTGCCAACAAAGTCTGTCTAGTCAAAGCCATGGTTTTTTCATAGTCATGTATGGATGTGAGAGTTAGACTATAAAGAAAGCTGAGCACAGAAGAACTGATGTTTTTGAACTGTGGTGTTGGAGAAGACTTTTGAGAGTCCCTTGGACTGCAACAAGATCCAACCAGTCTGTCCTAAAGGGAAATTGGCTGTGAATGTTCATTGAAAGGACTGATGTTGAAGCTTAAACTCCAATATTTTGGCCACCTGATGAGAAGAACTGACTCATTTGAAAACACCCTGATGCTAGGAAAGCTTGAAGGCAGGAGAAGGGGACGACGGAGGATGAGATGGTTTGATGGCATCACTGACTCAATGGACATGAGTTTGAGTAAACTCCTGGAGTTGGTGATGGACAGGCAGCCCTGGCGTTCTACAGTCCATGGGGTCAGAAAGAGTCAGACACTACTGAGTGACTGAACTGAACTGAACTGAACAATGAAGAGGAATATGAATTCAGCATTGAGTATTTAGTATGACATTTGCATTCTTTAAGAAACTTACAATAAGTTTATTTTTGATAAAAGTGACAGATTCTCTGCTCAGTAATTTGTTACTACTCATTGTTTCTATTTCATTCAGGCATTTGCAATTATTTTTGATACCTTCTGTACAAAAATTATGTAGTATTTCTAATCAATATATCACATATGACAAATTTAAAAATGTTTATGTTGCAAAAGGACATGCAGCTAATAAATTCTTCACTAGTATTAGAGCCAGAGAGTTTACTTGGCTTTCATCTCTTGCCCTTAAAAATTTTGATGTTCTGGACTCCCATCCCTAAAGATGTTGAATCAGATGCTCAGTATCAAAAAGTTAGTAGAGTGATAGGATTTTGTTTTAGTTCTAAGCACCATTGCATTACCTCATGCTTTGAAACGAAAATAGGGAACAACATCAGCACTACACTTTTTTTCTAACAACAGAGCTCATGAATCAAATTCCACTTTTACCATGCTGCTGCTGCTAAGTTGCTTCAGTCATGTCCGACTCTGTGCAACCTCATAGATGGAAGCCCATCAGGCTCCCCCATCCCTGGTATTCTCCAGGCAAGAACACTGGAGTGGGTTGCCATTTCCTTCTCCAGTGCATGAAAGTGAAAAGTGACAGTGAAGTCACTCAGTCGTGTCCAACTCTTCGCAACCCCATGGACTGCAGCCTACCAGGCTCCTCCACCCATGGGTTTTTCCAGGCAAGAGTACGTAGTGGGTTGCCATTGCCTTCTCCGCACTTTTACCATAAGTCTTAAAAAATTAACAAAAAGCATGTATGAAATTTAATGACTGATTGAGCCATAATGTATTATTCATGTGATGTTGGAACAATACATCATTCAGTTCAGTCAGCCATTTCAGTCACTCAGTCGTTTCCGACTCTTTGACCCCATGAACAACAGCACACGAGGTCTCCCTGTCCATCACCAACTCCTGGAGTTTACCAAAATATATGTCCATTGAGTTGGTGATGCCATCTAACCATCTCATCTTCTTTTGTCTCCTTCTCCTCCTGCCCTAAATCTTTCCCAACATCAGGGTCTTTTCAAATGAGTCAGCTCTTTGCATCAGATAGCCAAAATATTGGAGTTTCAACTTCAACATCAGTATTTCCAGTGAACACCCAGGACTGATCTCTGTTAGGATGGATTGATTGGATCTCCTTGCAATCCAAGGGACTCTCAAGAGTCTTCTTTAACACCACAGTTCGAAAGCATCAATTCTGTGCTCAGTTTTCTTTATAGTACAACTCTCACATCCATACATGACTAAAGGAAAAACCACAGCCTTGACTAGACAGACTTTTGTTGGCAAAGTAATGTCTCTGCTTTTTAATATGCTGTCTAGGTTGGTCATAACTTTCCTTCCAAGGAGTAAGCGTCTTTTAATTTCATGGCTGCAATCACCATCTGCAGTGATTTTGGAGCCCCCAAAAATAAAGTCTGACACTGTTTCCACTGTTTCCCCATCTATTTGCCTTGAGTGATGGGACGGGATGCCATGATCTTAGTTTTCTGAATGTTGAGCTTTAAGCCAACTTCTTTAATCTCCTCTTTTACTTTCATCAAGAGGCTTTTTAGTTCTTCTTCACTTTCTTCCATAAAGGTGGTGTCATCTGCATATCTGAGGTTACTGATATTTCTCCCAGCAGCTTGATTCCAGCTTGTGCTTCATTCAGTCCAGCATTTCACATGATGTACTCTGCATATAAGTTAAATAAGCAGGGTGACAATATACAGCCTTGATGTACTCCTTTTCCTATTTGGAACCAGTCTGTTGTTCCATGTCCAGTTCTAACTATTGCTTGCTGACCTTCATACAGGTTTCTCAAGGGGCAGGTCAGGTGGTCTGGTATTCCCATCTCTTTCAGAATTTCCCACAGTTTATTGTGATCCACACAGTCAAAGGCTTTGGAATAGTCAATAAAGCAGAAATAGATGTTTTTCTGAAATTCTCTTGCTTTTTCCATGATCCAGTGGATGTTGGCAATTTGATCTCTGGTTCCTCTGCCTTTTCTAAATCCAGCTTGAACATCTGGAAGTTCACAGTTCATGTATTGCTGAACCCTGGCTTGGAGAATTTTAAGCATCACTTTACTAGCGTGTGAGATGAGTGCAATTGTGCAGTAGTTTGAGCATTCTTTGGCATTGCCTTTCTTTGGGATTGGAATGAAAACTGACCTTTTCCAGTCCTGTGGCCACTGCTGAATTTTCCAAATTTGCTGGCATATTGAGTGCAGCACTTTCACAGCATCATCTTTTAGGATTTGAAATAGCTCAACTGGAATGCCATCACCTCCAATAGCCTTGTTTGTAGTGACACTTCCTAAGACCCACTTGACTTCACATTCCAGGATGTCTGGCTCTAGGTGAGTGATCACACCATCGAGATTATCTGAGTCATGAAGATCTTTTTTGTCCAGTTCTTCTGTGTATTCTTGCCAAATATCTTCTGCTTCTGTTAGGTCCATACCATTTCTGTCCTTTATCAAGCCCATCTTTGCATGAAATGTTCCCTTGATATCTGTAATATTCTTGAAGAGATCTCTAGTCTTCCCTATTCTATTGTTATCTTCTGTTTTTTTGCATTGATCACTGAGCAAGGCTTTCTTATCTCTCCTTGCTATTCTATGGAACTCTGCATTCAAATGGGTATATCTTTCCTTTTCTCCTTTGCTTTTCACTTCTCTTCTTTTCACAGCTATTTGTAAGGCCCCCTCAGACAGCCATTTTGCTTTTTTGCATTTCTTTTTTTGGAGGATGGTCTTGATACCTGTCTAAGTTACAAACCTCTGTCCATAGTTCATTGGGCACTCTGTCTATCAGATATTGTCCCTTAAATCTATTTCTCACTTCCACTGTATAATCATAAGGGATTTGATTTAGGTCATACCTGAATGGTCTAGTGGTTTTCTTCACTTTATTCGTCTGTTTTGGCAATAAGGAATTCATGGTGAGCCACAGTCAGCTCCTGATCTTGTTTTTCCTCACTGTATAGAGCTTCTCCATCCTTGGCTGCAAATAATATAATCAATTTGATTTCAATGTTGACCATCTGGTGATGTCCAAGTGTAGAATCTTCTCTTGTGTTGTTGGAAGAGGATGTTTGCTATGACCAGTGCATTCTCTTGGCAAAATTCTATTAGCCTTTGCCTTGGTTCATTCTGTACTCCAAGGCCAAATTTGCCTGTTACTCCAGGTGTTTCTTGACTTCCTACTTTTGCATTCCAGTTCCATGTAATGAAAAGGACATCTTTTTTGGGTGTTAGTTCTAAAAGGTCTTTTAGGTCTTCATAGCACCGTTCAAGTTCAGCCTCTTCAGCATTACTGGTAGGGGCATAGACTTGGATTACTGTGATATTAAATGGTTTGTCTTGGAAACGAACAGAGATCATTCTGTCATTTATGAGATTGCATCCAAGTACTGCATTTTGGACAGTTTTGTTGACTACAATGACTACTCCATTTCTCCTAAGGGATTCCTGCCCACAGTAGTAGATATAATGGTCATCTGAGTTAAATTCACCCATTCCAGTACATCTTAGTCACTGATTCCTAGAGTGTTGATGTTGACTCTTGCCATCTCCTGTTTGACCACTTCCAATTTGCCTTGATTCATGGACCTAACATTCCAGGTTCCTATGCAGTATTGCTCTTTGCAGCATTGGACCTTGCTTCTATCACCTACTTGGGTTCTCTTATCTTCGACATGGGGTATCTCTTCATGGTTGCTCCAGCAAAGCATAGCCGCTGCTCCTACCTTGGACATGGGGTATCTCCTCTTCGCCACTGCTCCTGACCTTGAACATGGATCAGTTGAATACATCATTCACCTGGATAAAAGGGAAAACAAAACAAAACAAACAAAACAAAACACATTTTCTCTTTGTACAATTATTTGAGAAAGCCTTATGTGGAAGGAACCATTGGTCCCACTCCATACAGTATACGTTATCTCATTTTATATCTATGATGAATTTTAAGGAAATCCTTAAATAGTTTTTACAGCTCTTATTATATAAAAGTTCACAAAGAAAGGAAAGGAAAATAAGCATAAAAATTTAAATTATTAAGATATGTTACTTAGATTGTTGTAGAGGGACAAAAATATCTGCTATCAGAAAAACAAATGAGAGTGGTACAACTTTCAAAAAACCTATATTTCTTTTCTAATTTTAGCTCTAAAAGATGCTCTGACTTTTGAAAAGCTTCTTTGCTGACCTTTGACTGTTAACTGAAAAACATTCTTCTTCTAATGGTAAAAAATATTTGCTGCTTTTTGAATCTCTTGCATGTCCTGAATTCTGTAGTGCTAAGATCGCTACTGACAAATATCTTTAGTTATTTTTTTTTGTCTTTGGGTTATATTCAGAACACTATATATATACATATATAAACTTGTGACTCAGCTGGTCAAGAATCCACCTTGAATTTGGGAGACCTGGATTTGATCCCTGGGTTGGGAAGATCCTGTAGAGAAGGGAAAGGCTAGCCACTCCAGTATTCTGACCTGGAGAATTTCATGGACTGTATAGTCCATGGGGTTGCAAAAAATCGGACACAAATGAGCGACTTTCACTTTCACTTTTTGTTTTCTCTCTATATGTGTGTTTGTATATGTTATATATGTATATATATATGTTATATATGTGTGTGTATATATATATTATATATGTGTGTATGTGTATATATATGTTATGTATACATATATGTGTATATATACATATACACATATAACACACATATATGTATATGTTATATATGTACATATGTTAGGAAAACAAAATAGAAATATCCCCATAGGTAAATGTAAATTATGGAAAAAAATCTTCCTTATAAAGAGTGGGAACACAACTGGTCGTATTCCTTCTACCTATTTGAATAAAATATTTGAATATATTAAAGCTATCTGGATGTATAGCCAATAGTTTCTCCTTTGAGATGACCAATGTATATGTTTTATATTATTTTAAATTTTAAATGTTATTTCTTATACGAGATTTTAAAAAAACTTATCCCTGATATGTCTTTGTGTAGCAGTGTTGGCATTATTACAAATATTCATTGTTACACCTTAAAAATAAATTGCTCTGAAAAAATGGTCACAATAGCTTTCTGAAGAACCACTTCCTCTTTTAAAACTAACCCAGTTATTATTATCTTACCACAAGTAGCCCGTTTTCTTACCTTCATTGGAAGCAGAACTTGAAAAGAACCATGGATCAAATTCAGTTCTACAACACATTAAGAAATAATGCATGTTTTACTGGAATATCAAAGAGAGAGATGTAGCCATGAGACAAAACTTCCTATTTAATTGAAAATCTCTCAGTTGTGTCCGACTCTGTGACCCCATGGACTGTAGTCCGTGGAATTCTCCAGGTCAGAATACTGGAGTGGGTAGCCTTTCCCTTCTCCAGGGGATCTTCCCAACCCAGGGATTGAACCCTGGTCTCCCGCATTGCAGGCTGATTCTTTATCAGCTGAGGCACAAGGAAAGCCCTTCCTAAAATCTTCCCTTCCTAAAAACTTCCTAAAATGTCTTTAAAACTCTGTATTCTCCACTTACCATCCAGAACTCGTTTGCCCCTAAAGTCATCTTATTTCCCAACTTCCATCTCCCTACGTGGAGTAGAGGGTGATGCAGGGACAGGGCATAGAAGGTGGGTGAAACTCTCAGCTTCATGAATCCAGTGAAATTCCTCCACAAAGGGAAATAATTTGAAATTCTGTAAATTGAGTCTTATGATGATATGGGTGTGCGTTGAAATCCCAGACCTGGGCTTTACCAGTGGCATTACATTTGGACAATTTTAGTAGCTATGAGTCTTTTTTTTTTTTTTTTAAGTTGTAAAAGTGGTATTTAATCTTACCTCATGAGATCTCTGTGAGGATTATATGATATGAGGTAGGTAAAATGTGCAGTGTATAGTAACTTCTTTTCCTATTTAGACTTTAGTGAGCAGACTTCTTTGTTTATATCCTGAGGATACCTGATTTCCTAATTCTTCTTGAAAATTTTGTGTGATCCTTTTTCTATCCTTCTCTGGTCCACTTGAGTATTCTGGCCTGGAGAATTCCATGGATTGTTTGGTCCATGGGGTCACAAAGAGTTGGACATGACTGAGCAACTTTCGCACACACGCACATACTGGCCCCAGTCAGTAAACACTTATTGTATGTCTAGATCTCTCAGTGAGCGCTGACTGCATACAATACTCCCCAACACAAACATGAGAAGCGTATTTCATACCCTGTGAAGCCAGGCAAAGTTTAAGAGCCTTAGCACATGAAAGTGATTTAAAAAAAAAAAGCATTTGACATTTCTAATCCATTGAGTTAAGTGGTTATGATTCACTAGGCATTCTACAGAGGGTGGGGTCTGCCAATAGCAAAGTTAGTGGGTTTGATATGTTAAAATTTTATTCTATTAGTTATAAAATAGAAGGTAAAGTTTAATGCAAGGTGCTCATCCTGATCTTTTCTTTCATTCTTGTATTAATATTCCTTATGGTCATTTACTCTTGTTTGTTTGATTTTGCTTTTCTTTGCTGCCATTCCTCCCCACTTATTTTCGTCAGAACGCCTCCCTAACTCTTAGTCCATACAACCTGGGAGCTGTGAATCCTACCTGTGTCTCGAAGACTGGTATTCTACTTAGGGTTCGCTGTTCACACAGTTACATTACAGAAGCCATGCTGGTTGATTCAGGGACAGCATGTGATCCAAGAAGAGCAAATACAGCAGTTGTCCAGATTGGAGAGAAGAAACAGCCTGTTGCACCTGGCTTCCTTTCCTTAGCATAATGCTTAATTTCTGTAATCTAACCTGAGGTGATAGTGGGCTGGAGATGGGCTGACAACTGTGTTGCTATGGAATGAAGACAGGAAACGATGTAAATAGTGAAGGAAAGTAAAATTCAATCCCAGGGATACCGTTTGAAGTTCTGGCTCAAGCTGTGTATGAGGCTGCCTTTTGACATTTATCCATGCCAGTAAATTCCTCTCTGTTTTTCTTTAAGCCAATTTTAGTTAAATTTCTATAACCCACATTATAAATGTTCTTAACTGATACTTCCTTCTACTTTTGTTTAGTAAATGGTAATTTTCAACTCACTCTTTTCTGCTCTGTTTTCTCCCTCTCTATTCCCTTCATGTATCATTTCCCTCACTCTTTGTTACTTCACAGTTTAAGTTGAAATTATGAAAATAGCCCCACATAAACAAAAATTCTTAAAATCATTTATTTATGATGCCTTTCATTCCATGAGGTTTCACTTGCCCTTTATATCTGATGTCCCTTTAATTAATTTGTATCATGCTTCTTAAAGGACCCGGCACGGCACCATATACCCCATATGCACTCAAAGTCTTAATTGGAAATAATGATAATGATCAACCTCATGAAACATTTTAAACTCTGTCCTTGTTCACCTGGCAAGCTGTGAACATGAAAGATGGGCAGAGAACTATTCACTAGGAAGCAAAATTAATGAGCAGGGACAATGTCTAATTCTATATATTTTTAATCGTGTCTATTACAGTTCTCACTCAATGCAAATTAATAACATTAAGAACAGAATTTGTAGTTCTCTTATAAGTCCATGGCCAATGTCCTAAAAGACAATGAACTGTTAGGTTACAACAGTCATATTTTTCATTTGTTCTTTTTTTCCTTCTTTCAGCTTTTCCTTCGAAATGTTGAAGAATTATTTTAAAGTACTTCAGAATCATCACCATTTTCCCATTTCTTTAAGTCTATCAAAAGCAGATGACATATTGGATTCTCTTCCAGGGCATTTCTTATGGATTTATAAAGCTATTTTCATATAACCTTGACGAACCATCTTCATTTTTATTCTGAGCGATTTCTCACCTCTCTGAGATACTGCTTCACTTGCAAAACTGTGAGTTGGGAAGAACCCAACATGGTAAAAACAAACGTCATGACCTGGATGTGGCGCACAGACCTTTCCAGGGTCAGTCTGAGGGCTCAGAACGGGGATCAAGTAAATCCTTTGTTTTTCCTTTTTCTCTTTCAGTCTTTGATGATGTGTACAAATGCACATGAAGGATAAAAGTGGTTACAGAGCTTGCTTTCCCTTTCAATGGCCTGTCTCAAGGAGATCAGGGGAGATGACATATTTTTTGGATATTCTTAAACTCTGCATCGGATGTTATTTTACACACTTTTTCCATAAGACAGTTCCAGTGATAGAAATTAGTCATTGTAATTGATTTATTACCTACCCTATGACCAAATTATGCTTGTTTAGAAAAAAATCTGATACATACATAGACAGAAAAACACTGGAATGACATGCCAAATGATATATTGTTTCTCAGTATGCTAAGCTGGGTGATTTTTATTTTTTTTAATTTACTTTCTAGTTTTCTACATGTTTACATTTAATAATCTTATATTAGTTTTTTTTTATAATAATCACATAATAAGTAAAAAGAAGACATATTTTTTATTCTTACTCCTTGATATTTTTTTTCTTTTGTGTCAAAGATTTTTAAATGATCATGCCCATCAAATTGTATGTAAACTGTTTCCCTGAATTAACTACAAGAATAGCTCAGGAAAAAATTTTTCAATAGTGTTCAGTTTAAAATTGTAATAGCCATTACTGCCTACTCAGACTATGGAATAATTTTTCTTTAGTACATAATCTTTTTTTAATCAAATGAAGTTGATGGGCTATTTGTTTTTGTTAAAAAAAAAAAGGCATTAAACATGGCATGAAAAGAGTGAGGCAGAGAAATATAGTAATAATTTTGGAGTGTCTAAGACAGATGTGACCCTACTTCCCTAGGAGGCAAAGAAGTGGAAAATGGGCAATAAAAAGTTTGAGATTTCCTAAAAAAAAAGTCCAGTAGGGACTCTCCCCACTTTCTGCTGAATTTAAATGCACTAAGAAGAAAATAGTGTAAGATCCTTTTCTGTTAAGAAGATGAGGAAAAATAAAAGTAGAATTCAAGTGAACTGATTTCCTTGTTCAATTTATTTTTAAAAATGTAAGTAGGTAGGTACTTCCTCTCTGCGGCAAATTTTAAAATGTGTAATCCAGTACAAGCTGATTTATATTCAGAAGCATGATGTGATATTGATTTGTATATATATATACCATGTGTTTAAACTGCCTTGCTAAGATGAGTCTTCTAGTGAATCTTGCCCTTGCTAAAGAATAGTCGAAGTCACAGTTGAAGCTGTTCTGGGTTAAGGCTTATTTAGGTTCACCAATTTGAAATAAAGAATATTTTATAATTTCGCTTTTTTGAACAGTTATTATTGGTTAACAACAGAAGATATAACATAGAAGAAGATATAACAGAATGAAAAATACTTGAAAACTTTGTATTCTCTCAAAAGCAAACATATGAATCTTGTCCGAAAGTTTTTCAACCTTTGCCATATATAAAGGCTTTGATAAAGGTTTTGTTTTTGTTTTGTTTTGCTTTAGCTATAAGGAAAAACTGACTCCCAGCTTCATGGCTCCAGAAAATGGAACCTAAGCCAATGAAAGTAAGAAAGATCTATTTAGGATAGTAATATATAATGGCAAGGCTATCTGAAAAAGAGCCTTTTCATTTACCGCAAGATATATTGACAGTCTACTTTAATCCTTGGGATACACATACAAAGTCACTGTAAGACACTTTAGACATATGTAAGCCTAACTCTTATGTTTTTAAGTTCTTGTTACTACAGTAATGAACTTCAAATACATCAAATAGAAAAGATCAGTCACAAGCTTACACACTTAGAAGTTTCTCTGCTAGGAGCATAGTCTGGACTTGTAGGGACACTTTATTACTGGTCTGTAGGGGGAATCTCCTCTGAAATAGGATGAAATGTTAGACTCTTCTTTCTTTTATGTATTAAGGTAAAGGAACAATTTTAGTGAACTATGTAGTAAGTGACTATTCCCCACTGGTTTCAGAAATTTAAACATTCCTGTGAGAGTGGTCCTGACCACTTTGAACTTTTAGTTTCTTGAAAATTAAATGTATTCACACATTATGCCACTAAAAAAATTTGTTTGCCTTGCTCCTGAGATAAAATAGAACAGCCCCATACTAAACAAAACATCTTTAAATGGTGTAGTAGTAGCAAGAAGAGCTATTATGAATCAGGAACATTCTGGGGTTTTTATATTTGTTTTTTTCTGAAAACCATATTAATTGATTAATTATGTGTTAAGTTTCATCCTATTAAGAAAACAGTCAGATCACTCAAAGTACCTACTCTATGCAGCTCTGATTCTGTTGTAAAAGAATGTAATACAGTGCACTTTTATGTTATAAATATTATTGGCAAAGAATGAGAAACAGGAAAGAGAACAAAACTTTTCCATTTGAGCTTTTAAAGGATTTCTGAGACCTACTCTGTTTTTTTTTTTCCCTCCTATGCATCAATCAGGAAATGTGATTATCATTCAGAAAGAATTATACACTTAACTACATACATAAGTAAGAGGTTTGACTGGGCTACCGGCTTTGAGGTTCAAGTGGCATTTACAAAATCAAAATCATGAGACAGAGGGGACAAGGTTACCATTACGGAGGCATTGAGACTCAGACAAGTGCCCTCAGGGAGTTAATACGGTTAAGGTTACCCATGTTAAGCGACATCTTCTAAAAATTCTGTCTTGAGTATTACTTCTATTTACTAGAACAGGCTAATTCATTTGTGTCAAATGGGACTTTTGGATATTCAATTTTTTTTTTTACTGTCACCAAAATTATCTCAGAGGAGCAGCTCTGACAGGTCAATCATTGCAGATGGTAAGTGCTTTGTTAATTATACATAAATTTAGAAACAATTGTAGAATGTCTTGCCTCAGGAGAAATTTCTCTCTTCCTGTTTGCCTCTACCAAATTAATTTCCTGTTTGTGAACAGATAACAATCTCAGCCATGTGGTAGAAATAGCTCCTTGCTCAAATATGCAAGTGTAAATAAGCAAAGAATATCACAAATAAACAATGCCACTCTTTTTAAATAATGCAATGTGTGTAATTAGGAGTATGCAATTACAACACTGTATGGCTCTCAGTGTAACAATTAGGTTTTCAGTTAAATGTAATTTGTTCCAATGTAAATGTTTTTCCTCAATTCAGAAGATTCCCTTGAGTTGTTTCAATAAGCGTATTTCTGCAAAGACTTGCAGTAGTGCACTGCGTTCCATTATACAAATCAGAAAGGACAACTATATTATGATAAACTACTGAAATTTTGAAAGTACAGGTTTCCAGTGCCGTCTTGAGATAGAAAAGTAGGGATGATCATCTTCTGGGAACTGTTGACATATAAGAATGCCTTTGTGGTAGATACAGAATACACACACACACACACACACACACGCACACACACACTTCTTTGTGATGTGACTTCCATAGAAAGTGGAGTCTTGATCCCCACCTCTTGAACCTGGGCTGAGCTTGTGACTTGCCCTGACCAGTCCGGTATAAGTGATGTTATTTGACTAGTGAGGTTAGGTCTTAGGAAACCTTAGAATTAGGACCTGAGATTGTCATTTAAAGAAGCTAGTCTATGGACGAGGAGAGCCAGGTGGCAAAGAGACTCCCAGTGACAACTCAAAGCACTGGCAAACATGTGAGTGAGGCCTCTTGGGTCTTCTAATCTCACTGACCCCTACCTGAGTCCAGCCAGCTGAGTAAGCTCAGGTGAAATATGCAGATGAACTGTTCAGTCAACTAAGAGAATTGGGGGAAGGAACTAGTTATTGTAGTTTTAGCTTGTAAACCCTAGAGTGGGTCTATGTAGAAAGACCAGTTGAAACTGTTGTCCTGGGTTTCTCCTGCCATCACAGCGTTTGGTGCTCTCACAGTGTTTTGTTTTCCAAGGCAATTAGGTAACTGCCTGCCAATGTAGAAGTGGGCTTGATTCCTGGGTTTGGAAAAGCCCCTGGAGAAGGAAGTGGCAACCCACTCCAGTATTCTTGCCTGGGAAGTCCAATGGACAGAGGAGCCTGGTGGGCTACCATCCATGGGGTTGCAGAGTTGGACATGACTACATGACTAAACAATAATAACAAAAGTTTACTCTACTTACGAAGTTGGGAAACACCATTACATTTTTAGTAGAAAGAAAAATGACTGAGAAAACCAGAAACTTGGTTCAATAACATTTAAAGTAAATTACAGATGGGAGATCATCTAGGTCAATAGATTGAAAACTGTACCTTTCAGATTACAAACACAGGGAGCAGGAAGATATTCTTCAGGACTATTCCAGTGGTTATGACAGAGGAGGATGGTCTGAATTTCTCATGATTGCTCCAAGCACACCAGCTTTATTTTTATTTATTGTATTCCCATGTGAAAAAATAATTCTCTTAGACAAAACATGTAAAACCACTGCAGTTCAGCCCTCAGACTTCTTCAGAGGATCATATTAAGGCCTAGAAAGAAGGCAAATCCTCACTGATTTGGCTTCTTTCTACTTCTCTAGTATTCTGTCTGTCCATCTCATGGGTCATCAAACTCCTACCCTGAACCTTTCTTTCCCCTAACTCAATCCTGAAGCTCTACTATCAGGTACAATTTTTTTTTTCTCCTAGATCCCTGTCTTGGGACAAGATTATTTCTGTATTCTGCGTGCATCATCTCTGTTAGGAAACATTCTTGGGACTGCCCTCTCCCCATCAAGCCATGTTGGATGTCTTCTTTACTATTTCAATCGCCTTTTCTTTCTTTTCATTACAAATACAAAGGCCTAAAACAGGGAGAGGAAGATACTGTTCACAGGTTGCAATAAACTGGTGTTTGCTTTTCTTGTATTGAAGACTGAAAGATTTTGAGGGCAAGAAACATGACAAATTTATCTTGTACCTCCAGGGCCTGGCACAGACAGATGGTGTGCAACACATATGTGTGGAGTGAATGGACAGAAGAATGAAGTGATGAAATTTCTAAGTGATTGAGGGGTTTCTCTTTCACCAGACCTGTCAAATGAAAGATTAGCTACATGCTAGTAATGTTAATGTTTGGATTAAAAGGGAAGTGGGAGAAAGGTTGTGAAGGGCCTTTTATATCATATATAATAGGTGGGCTAGAGAAGATTTTAAGCAAAGAAATGCCTTTAGAAAGATTTTTCTGGCTGATCTGTGGAATAGTGCTTTCTTAAGGTGAAAAATTAGAAATAAAGAGATCACTTAGAAAGCGGGAAAATTTCAGTGATTTTTGCATCAGTTCAGTTCAGTTCAGTTCAATTCAGTTCAGTTGCTCAGTTGTGTCCGACTCTTTGCAACCCCATGAACCGCAGCATGCCAGGCCTCCCTGTCCATCACCAACTTCCAGAGTCCACCCAAACCCATGTCCATCGAGTCCGTGATGCCATCCAACCATCTCATCCTCTGTTGTCCCCTTCTCCTCCTGTCCTCAATCTTCCCCAGCATCAGGGTCTTTTCCAATGAGTCAGCTCTTTGCATCAGGTGGCCCAAGTATTGGAATTTCAGCTTCAACATCAGTCCTTCCAATGAACACCAAGGAATGATCTCCCCCAGGATGGACTGGTTGGATCTCCTTGCAGTCCAAGGGACTCTCAAGAGTCTTCTCCAACACCACAGCATAAAAGCATCAATTCTTTGGCACTCAGCTTTCTTTATAGTCCAACTCTCACATCCATACATGACCACTGGAGAAACCATAGCATTGACGAGACAGACCTTTGTTGGCAAAGTACTGTCTCTGCTTTTGAATATGCTGTCTATGTTGGTCATAAGTTTCCTTCCAAGGAGTAAGTGTCTTTCAATTTCATTGCTGCAATCACCATCTACAGTGATTTTGGAGCCCAGAAAAAGAACATCAGTTTTAGAAAGTAAGGAGTAAAAGAAAAGTGAGATTTGGAAGTAGAAGCCCTGACTTCAAATCCTGGGAGTGGCATTTACCATATACTCTACGTTCATTATTTGCTGAGATTTTCAATGTCTTCACTTGTGAAATGAACATTATAATTCAAGCTTAACAGGAATAAAAGTATTAAATTGGGGAAACGGTTATACAGTTATAATGCACTATAAATTGTTATTCATTAACTAAGTATGAATTATACAATTGGAACCAATAATATTCACTTTTAAGATGCTATACTGGCATCTTTTTAAATTGAAAAATCCTATAAATTTAAGTTTTATGTTAACATCCTCCTACTATCATATGTCTGATTGATCCTCATTATACTACAACACTAAACTGAAAAGGTCTTTCTGGTTTTTCTTAATTGGAAAAGCACACAATAAATGGAAAATATCCCAGTAAGAGGAAAAATTATTTTAAAAAAAGAGTAACTGTGTCACAGGATTGAATTCAGTTATTATGCTTATTTGGAAACTGTTTCAGTTGTCTACTGCCATGTACAAACCACTCCAAATTTTAGTGTCACAAAACATCCACCATTTAGCTATGCCTACGGATTCTGTGGGTCAGGAATTTGGACAAAGTACAGTGAGAATGATCTGTCTTTGTCCTATGATGTCTGAGACCTCAGCTGGGGAGATTCAGATGACTGAGGCCTAGAATTATGGGGATGTTTTTAGACTTACATCTCTGAGGCTCGAACTGGGGGGAGATTGAAAGCCTGCACGCAGCCGGGCCTATTGGCAGCCTTCAGGGAAGTCTCTCCATGTGCCCTGGGCTTCTCTCAACATGGCTAACTTGACATAGTCAAATTTCTTACTTGCAACCAGCACAGATGATCTCAAAATCAAACAGAAAGTACATGGACTTCTGTCACTTAGCCTCAGAAATTCCAAAGGGCCACGGCCACTGTACTGTGTTGATGAGAGCAGACCCAAGCCAATCAGGATTGAAAGGGAGGAGACATAAACTTCACTCTCAATGGGAGGAATTCATCGACATGATTTAAAATCTCCACACTGTTTCACTGAGGGAACGTAATAGTTTTGTTTTTTTTTTGTTTTTTGTTTTTTTTTAAGTAAAATACATGCTAATTAAAACATGTATTATCCATGTGAAAGTCCTTGAAAAGACAATAGGAATTTCCTTTGAATTTTGAGTTTTTGTTTTTCTGATGAATTTTTCCCAGTGTCCCTCAATAAAACTGAGGTAGAGAGAAAAATATAGTCCCCTGCAACATTGAGTGGATCTGATCTTGTAAATTTATGTAAAATACTATTTTATAAATAACAATAATGCTTTCAATAATGATTAAAATAATTACAGATAATATTAAATAACAACTTTGTAAAGTAGTATACAAATCCATTTATATACATTACTTTAAGATGAACATACTCTTTATTATACCCATTTTAGAATAAGCAAACTGATATAGTTGAGAGATGTTTCCCACTTTTCTGTGTAATAAAATTTTGAGATAATAAGGTGACAAAATTTTAAAATTTAGAAAATGAATTTAAAAAACAAAGTGTTGTGAACTTCAAAAATATGTATTAAAAAGCCAAACATAAACACTCTTTAAACTAAAGTTAGAGCCACATGCACAGAGAATGTCAGAGTTCCTGGAAGAGGTAGCTAACCCAGACTGAAGAAATAAGTTCCCTTGAGGAAACAGCATCTGAACTTAAAAAGTAAGTAGTGTTCATCTGGGCAGTAGAGTAGACCATTCTGGTTTAAGAATGTAAATTAAAGAAGTGGCGAGAGATCTTGTTGGAGCAGTAGGCAAGAGTTAAATATCAAGGAATTTACCTGTCACATTATATGTATCGGTTTTTGTTTTCCAGTTAAGGAGTATAGTGACCAAACTTGGTAGTTTGTCTTGGACATACTAGTTTATGCCCGTTGTTCCAGAAAATTAGTAACTGTGCTCCTTTCACTAATAAAATGTTCTTGTTTTCTTTGGAAACAGAAAAATGGTGTGGTTTGGCTACTAATCATCAATATTCTTCACAAAGAGGGAAGGCAACTTATTTTTTATGTGGCTGTGTCAGTTCTTAGTTGCAGCACGTGGGATCTTCACTGCCTCATGTGGGATCTTTCACTGTGGTCCACAGACTCTCAGTTCTGTAGGGTGGGCTCAGTTGTTATGGCTTGTCGGCTTAGTTGCTCTACAGCATGTGGGATCTTAGTTCCCTGACCAGCGACTGAACCTGTGTCCCCTGCATTCCAAGGTGGATTCTTAACCACTGGACCACCAACGAGGGAAGTCCCCAAAATATATTTTTAATTTGTGATTTAGACAGATTTGCAAGACCTTGGAAAAGAATGAAGTTAATAAATTTTAGGATGGCTGCAAAGATTCATGGGAGAAATTTTGAGATACTGAATTGTAGTAGGAATAAGATGAAAAGTACAGATTGTAGACATCTAACCAAATTTGATGACTGACTATATGTGAAGGATGAAGGAGGCAGACCTGTCTGAGACTGAGGAAGAGAATATCTTCCTCATTGTCTGCTTTGGGTTTATTATTGGTGGTGGGTTTGGAGTGAGTAATAAAACCTATCTTAAAGGATATACATTTTGTACAATGTGAATATAATGAGATTTTGTGCAAAAATACTGACCCTAGACCAGTTATCACCAAGCTTTCTTGGATTTTATATGGAAATTAATTCTAAAAATAAAATAGTACAAGCATAAGAAATGAGGTGGATTTGACAGGGTACAAAGAAAGCAGCTTTATTCTTCTTTCTTGCTACATTTGCCAAATTAAAATTTCAGGTTGGTCCTCAAAACTTTCCCAGTAATTTCCAAGGTTTCAATGTCCTCATTAGAATTGTCCAGTCCAGACCATTATTTCATAGCATTGATACTCATCCAATTTAAATTTTCCGTATACTGGCTTGGATCAACTTATGCTTAAAGTCTGCAGTAAGTTGGGTGAGTTCACAGTGAGAATGGGAAAAGGGACTGGGCGCACCCTTAACTTGTTTACTCTTCCCCCAACTTATCCTTCTTCACATCTTTCACTACTGTGCTGCTTCTTGTTCTTCCAGGGATGGACAGAGGAGCAAGGGGAAATTAGGGTAGACAAAGTCTTGAATGAGAGAATCGTAAGCGTTACCAGTATTGGATGAGGAATACTTCTTCATTATGGAAGCTTTTGTCTTTGCAGCACTAGTGCAGGTTCCCTGGAGCTTGTTCCTCTAGGGCTCTCTTGAGTATAGTCTGCTGATGAAGACAGTGCACCCTATGTCTGCTTAGACTTCCTCTCAGTGCCCGCTTTCACAATTGGATGAAAACTACTTGAACAAAATTCATTATAAAACTCCCTAACAAAGGTGTGAGAGAAAAACATCTGGTTTACCAAGGTGGGACTATGACTCATTCCTATAAGAGGATGCTATCTTCATTCTGCTGGGCTTCCTGGTGCTTAGGTGATAAAGAATCCACCTGAAATGTAGGAGATGCCGGTTTGATCCTTGGGTCAGGAAGATCCCCTGGAGTAAGAAATAGCAACCTGCTCCAGTATTCTTGCCTAGGAAATCCCATGGACAGTGAAGCTTGGCAGGCTACAGTCCGTGGGGTCATAAACAGCTGGACACGACTGAGCACATACACATTTTCATTCCTCTACCATGTGTCTCTCTAGTCAGCCTCACTCTTACAGAATTTTCTGACATGAGCCCCTATGTTCCCCAAACTCCAGAGATAGCTCACAATCTGTGAGTGTGGTTCCTTGAAGTCCTTCTGTTTAATTACAGAAGGACATAGGGGAAGCAGAGAAGATATACTAGTCTTCCAATATGTTCCTCCTTAAAGGAATTCTCTACAATCTCCTTGATGAATTTCCCTCCTTCTCCTCATACATTCTTTTCCTAAGCAATGAGCTAGTCTGGTTTGCTTAATTAGCATATCTTTCATAGATATCTGATCTGGAATCTATTTTTTTCTGCTTTTTTGAGTCTAAACCTAAAAATTTTTTAAGACAATAAGGAAATTTGTATTTAATGTTCTGACATATTTACTAATGTGTCTATTGTATAGACTACTGAACTAAAATAATAAACATAAACTAAATTATATTTAAGAATTATAAAAAAGGTAAAAAATACTCTATAAAATATAGGAACTTTTATCTCACTCTATAAAATATAGGAATTTTTATCTCACTTTTATCTCAGTAAAATATTAATATTTACTTGCTAGTATAAGGTGATTATTTTGTTTTAAATCTTTAAACATTTTGAATATAGTCTTCATGTTATCAATTCATTTCAGTTCAGTTTCTCAGTCGTGTCCGACTCTTTGCGACCCCATGAATCGCAGCACGCCAGGCCTCCTTGTCCATCACCATCTCCCGGAGTTCACTCAGACTCATGTCCATTGAGTTGATGATGCCATCCAGCCATCTCATCCTCTGTCATCCCCTCTTCCTCCTGTCCCCAGTCCCTCCCAGCATCAGAGTCTTTTCCAATGAGTCAACTCTTCTTATGAGGTGGCCAAAGTACTGGAGTTTCAGCTTTAGCATCATTCTTTCCAAAGAACACCCAGGGCTGATCTCCTTTAGAATGGACTGGTTGGATCTCCTTGCTATAGTGATCAAATATCTGAATTTTAAGTTCAACTTATTTTTATTCTTGATATTAATGACTTTTATGACTGAAAGACAATTACTCTCAATAGTACACAAGTATAAAGGGAAGTGCATGGTTGATTATGTTTACTATATTACTCAATCATAATGCATACTTTTCACTCACATCGACTAATTATGCAACAATTTTTATTGAATTTTTATCTGTAAAATTTCTATCTTTGCTTACATAGCTTTGTTTTCTCATAAACAAATTTGAAAGGCTTTCAATTTTAACACATGTCTTCAAGATACACTGGAACGTTTTCTTGAGCACAGATTAGAAAATTCTGTTTCCATTTTTAGGATGCACATATGAAAGTTGATTTGGTAACAGAATTCATGAAACGATCAAAACACTTTCAAGCATTCATTTTCTAAATACTTGTTTCTTGTACAAGTTTTTTTTTTTTTTTTTTTTTTTAATAGCAGTAATTTTCCCATTCCTTGTTAAAGCAGTGGGTGACTTGAAGGGAAAGAAAGATTAAGTGGTCATTTTTCAAAATTATTTTCCAAGTTGCATAGTTTTAACAGCCAGCCATCATGAGAAATATTAGATGCTTGTTTCTTTTTATAGCATTCTTTAAAACGAGAATAAATTTTTCACCCTGTATTTTATTTACTTATATATCACTTTGTCTATTTTTACAGTGAGATGGATGACCAGTGAATCTCATGTAATACAGAAGATTCTTAGAGCTTCTCTGTCATTCAAAGTACATCTTTGTTATTGTTATTCTCATTGAGCTGTCTGCTGTACCTGTATTATTCTGACTTCAGCTTATTGCTTTAAAAGCTCCCCCTTCCTAAGACTCACAGAATGAATTTCCAACTGTAATGATAGCTCTTCAGTCTTACTCTGGAACAACTCTGTCTGTCTGTCTGTCTCAATTCTAGTCTGATAAACTGCTCCATTCGTGGCTGTCCTTGCAGTTAAAGTCTTCTTCCCACTTATACCTTTTCCCCCTTCTCTTACTACTGTTGAGGATGTGCTTTTTGGATACATTTTATTGTAGCCCCTGTAGTTGTTATTTTTATAGGGGAAATGCTATCTAGCATATGTATATATAAGTTAAAAAAGACTGGAAAACGTATTTTATTTATTTAGCTTTATAACAAAAATGTCTTAGTTTGTCCTAATATATATTTTTTTCATAGTTTCAGCAATGTTTTCCAGGCATGTGACAACACTATTTACAAACAAAATAATGCATTTTAATCTGTTGCCACATCATTTGCCACACCATTATCTCAGTCATTTTTACTGTGTCATGGAAAAACAATGTTTTCTTGAAGGGGAAATTTTTGTCTTTCATAAGAAAAGACTTTGAAAGAGATGCTGAATTCTTTTAAAATACATTGCTAATTGTGATATCTTTATTTTAACATCACTGGACATGGAACAACAGACTGGTTCCAAATAGGAAAAGGAATACGTCAAGGCTGTATATTGTCACCCTGCTTACTTAACTTATAGCAGAGTACATCATGAGAAATCCTGGGCTGGATGAAGCACAAGCTGGAATCAAGATTACTGGGAGAAATATCAATAAGCTCAGATATGCAGACAACACAACCCTTATGGCAGAAAGTGAAGGGGAACTAAAAAGCCTCTTGACGAAAGTGAAAGAGAACAGTGAAAAAGTTGGCTTAAAGGGCATCTGATCCCATCACTTCATGGGAAATAGATGGGGAAACAGTGGAAACAGTGTTAGACTTTATTTTTTTGGGCTCTAAAATCACTGCAGATGGTGACTGCAGCCATGAAATTAAAAGATGCTTACTCCTTGGAAGGAAAGTTATGACCAACCTAGACAGCATATGAAAAAGCAGAGACATTACTTTGCCAACAAAGGTCCGTCTAGTCAGGGCTATGGTATTTCCAGTGGTCATGTATGGATATGAGAGTTGGACTATAAAGAAAGCTGAGTGCTGAAGAATTGATGTTTTTGAACTGTGGTGTTAGAGAAGACTCTTGAGAGTTCCTTGGACTGCAAGGGGATCCAACCAGTCCATCTTAAAGGAGATCAGTCCTGGGTGTTCATTGGAAGGACTGATGTTGAAGCGGAAACTACAATACTTTAGCCACCTGATGTGAAGGGCTGACTCATTTGAAATTACCTTGATGCTGGGAAAGATTGAAGGTGGGAGGAGAAGGGGACAACAGAGGATGAGATGGTTGGATGACATCACCGACTCAATGGACATGAGTTTAGGTATGCTCCAGGAGTTGGTGGTGGACAGGGAGGCTTGGCGAGTGGCAGTCCATGGGGTCGCAAAGAGTCGGACTCGACTGAATGACTGAACTGAACTGAACTGAACTGGTTTGTATCTCAAGGCAATATAAACACTTAAAGCAAATTTCATCTGTATTTCAAATGACCCCTGGATAATTCCAAAATTTTCATTAATTTCTTATATGAATTGATGATTTTAAAAATACTTTATTTATTTTTGGCTGTGCTGGGTCTTCATTACTACACAGGCTTTTTTTCTCGTTGTGGTGAGCACAGGCTACTCTCTGGTTGCAGTATGCAGGCTGCTCATTGCGGTGGCTTCTCGTTGCAGAACATGATGTTCTCCATGTGTGTGGGTTTCAGTAGTTACAGCATGTGGGCTCAGTAAATTGTGGCTCCTGGGCTAGTGCAGAGGCTCAGTAGTTGTGCTGCGTGGGCTTAGATGCTCCGTAGCATGTGGGATCTTCCTGGATCAAAGATTGACCCCACCCATGTCTCCTGCATTAGCAGGTAGATTCTTTACCACACAGCCCCCACTGAAGCCCCTGATTACATTTTTAAACCTAGTCTTGTGTGTTCCTAATGGAGAGTAAACCAAGTGCTGGCTTAACCATGTTCTTGTTGCCTGCTAGGGCTTCCATTATTCGTATTGTCTTAACTGTGTGGTTTGTGTGCAGTGGTCTTTTGAAATTATATCACCAGTTTAGGGAAGTTAGTTTGTTCACAACTTTAGAACATAGTCCGTAAATCCATTTAGCATGGCTCACATAAACATCTGCATATCAGTATGACGAAAGTGACCAAAAGAGTGAGGATGTTTCCTTCATTCTCCCTTAGAACTTTACACTTCCCTCAGGATAGCATCACGGGACATCACACCCTAAGATCTGCCCCACAGACCCAATGAGGGACCAGAATCATTCTACATATTTGATATTAATAAAACCCTTTTCAATTTTTGGATTATATTCTCTAATATTTCCTTTGTGCTCACCAGCATTTGTTTGCATGTCCTGTGGTGTATGGATTTAAAAAAATAATATTCACAAGCTAAAAGTTGAAAGTCATGCTTTATTCGGTGGGAAATTTTAGAACTTCAAGTACGAGAGACAGGATCTCAGGTTACCCTGAGAGAACTACTTCAAGGAGGCTAGGAGACAGGGGAACCAGGTTATACAGAAGTTTTGCAACAAAGGGCAGGTAGTCTGAATATCAAAAGATTATTGTAAATTAAAGAAAACCAGATATCTCAAGAAATTTTTCACTTTCCTATGTATAGGAAGAGTCTGCGCTCATGGAAATCACTCCTTTGATTTGCACCTCAGCTGTCTGGGGCCAGTGTCTTCTGTTTTCACATCCTGAATTTTCTCAGGGCTCACTGTGGAGAGTGGCTACAGTCTGATAGTTGCTAGATGGCAGGTATTCTTTCCTTCTCGAGTTCTCTCAGGGCTCACTGGCTCATCATCCATGGTGACTACAATTGCTGTGGATTGTGACAAGAAATATTCCATTTCTCGGGTGTCTTAGTCTGATCAGGCTGTATAACAAAATACCATAGGCTGAGTGGCTTATACAAAAGGAGACATCTACTTCTCACAAGTTCTGGAAGCTGGAAAGTCTAAGATCAAGGCACCAACCTGGTCACACTCTGGTGAAGACCCTCCTCCTGGTTCACAGTCAGTACCTTTATCTTTACACAGTGGGAGGGCTAAAGAACTATGTGGGGTCTCTTGTAAGAAAACAATAATCTCATTCATGACAATTCCACCCTCCTGGCCTAAGTACTGCCCTTAGACCCCACCTCCTAATACTATTATCTTCAGGGGTTAAGATAGCAACATATGAATTTGGGGTGGGGCACACAATATTCAGATCATAGCAGCTGATGTACACATTTCATATTCTTAAGAATTTTGTTCTAGATCAAATTCCTCCAAAGATGGGGACTTCACTCCAAACAAGAAAATTATTCTAACAATTCTGAGAAGATCTAAATGCTAGAAATTCCATCATCATCATACATATTCAAAAATCTATTTACTCATAACTTTTGCCTACCAGTCCCAGCTAGTAGGACTGTGAGGGAAGACACAGAAGAAGAACTTTTAAAATATTTTGTTATTTATTCTCTAATGCACATTGTGTGTGTGTGTGTGTGTGCTCCGTCACTCAGTCATATCTGACTTTTTGTGATCCCGTGGAGCATACCAGGCTCCTTTGTCCATGGGATTTTCCAGGCAAGAATATTGGAGCAAGTTGCCATTTCCTACGCCAGGGGATCTTCCTCACCCAGGAATCAAACCTGTGCCTCTTGTGCCTCCTGAATTGTCAGGCAGATTCTTTACCACTCTACCACCTGGGAAGCTCCAGTGCATATCATGCAGGTTATCAAATGACTTGCATACTTAGCACAGTTATCACCCTCATCTAAGCAGAGATTTCTTTCAATGTATTTCTAAAATAGTTATCTAATAGAACTTAAGTGATATGTCATATTAAATGGCAGTTCATTCACAAACTCTGTTTCATCATATAATTCACAAGTAGAGATATTCTGTAATTCTCTGGAATAGTTACTCTGAATTGACCCACAGATACTCTGAAATTTATATCTCTTTTGATTCAATTGGAAAGAACTCACTTCATCTCTGTACAAACAGGGCCCTTACTAAAAACTGTTCCTTCATTTCCATAGCATGATCTGATGCTGTCTTTGTGGTGAAGGTTTGCTCTTGTGCCATTTTAATGTTAAACTGAGATCAGGGAGGAGGCTCTGTTGGAAGATTTCATTATGAGTGCCATACGGAAGACAATACCTCAACATATCATCTAGATAACTCTCCAGACTTTCTGAAAGACAGAACTGACAAGACACTGTCGCTTCTAGTGGTGTGATTTTAGCCTCTGAATAATAAATATGAGAACAGTGAAAGGTACACAGTCAAAAACCCTACACACTCAGCAAAATGTGATCCTAGAGTTAACTATTAGAGATTGTCCTGGTTTATTTGGCCCTATAGTCTTCTCAAAGCATAGCATATTTCTCCTAAGAGGATTATTTTTTTGTCTTGATGGCAAATTCTCAGAACAGTGGACTCTTAGCAGGTGGCCTGACAGTGAACTCATGGGTGGGTGTTTCAATTGCCTGTAAACAAAGAGTCTGTTTGCATTTCATAGCAAGGTCACATAAACAGTTTCTTCTAGCTGTGATCATATATCTTTTACTCATTAACATAAAATTAGATGACTTCATAAGATGACCCCAAATTGAACACTTTTAAGAGTGAAAGTGTATGTTGATAACAATGAAGTTAGGACAAGAGGCACAGACCAGAACCATCCCAGGAAAATTTGGATATCTGATCATTCTATGTAAAATGTGTGTTGGCCAACAAGACACAGCCAGAGAATCCCAGGCTTTTCATAGAAGTGCTCCCCTAACCTGACTAACCTGACTACATCAGAATCCCAGGGTTGGTTATAAAAAATGCTGATGCCCATGCCTCCTTCTTAGATAGTTGGATTGCCCATATTTTTAGGTCCCTGGCTGATTTCCTGGCTTCTCAGGTGGTGCTGGTGGTAAAGAACCTACCTGCCAATGCAGGAGGCGTAAGAGACCTGGGTTCAATCCCTGGGTAGGGAAGGTCCCTTGGAGGAGGGCATGGCAGCACACTCCAGTATTCTTGCCTGGAGAATCTCATGGACACAGGAGCCTGGCAGGCTACAGTTCATAGGCTAACAAAGAGTCAGATATGACTGAAGCGACTTAGCATCCTCGGGTGATTCTGATGGTGACAGTAATCAATGAAAACTAGTATAAACTTCTCTCTGAAATTCCTCTACATTGTATCTCACAGTGAAATTTTCATATACACATAGCCTATTTATCCTCTATTTTGTTGTTGTTTAGTTGCTAATTTGTGTCCAGCTCTTTTGCGACCCCGTAGACTGTAACCCGCCAAGCTTCTAAATTTTTTTAAATCTAATATGCGTATTTTCTACATTTTTAATATCTTGAAATATGTGTACCTTCTACAGTTGTTTGGGAGGGGAAAATTTCCTCCTACTCCTCTTGCTTCTTTTGGCTGATCTAAGAATTAAATAGACATGAGACAGATTAACAGGAAAAAAATCTAATTTAGTGTGTATGGAGGTCTCATAGACTTAGAAACTAAGGAGCAACAAAAGCAGGCTGTTTAAAAACCTTTTAGACAAAAAAAAAAAAAAAAATACATTTAAAAGCAATTGACAAGACAAACTTAACCTTGCTACTAATTAGTGAGGAAACTAAGGACGGTTTATTAAAACAGATTTCTTGACCCTGAACTCCCTATATCTGGTGATAAGGATGTCTCCTAGTACAGGCAAGTTTATTTCCTTTTTTCAGGGGAACAGAGAGGAAGATCAGTGTCCTTCTTGCTCTGTCTGTTCCCTAAGTAATTTTAGTTCAAAGTAATCAGTCTGCTACTTTTGTATACTTGGGGGTAGCCTAACCTTGTGCTCACCATGAATAATGACATCGTAATATCAGGGTATAGTTTTTATTGCTGTGCTTTCATGGACTTTGTTTGTTTTTCCTGGAGGCATGACTGGACAACTATAGCCTACCAATGTTGATGTTTTGGTGAATAAACCACTTGAAAATCAAAGAAAGAATAATGTGAGATCTAGTTGCTGTCTGAGCATTTTCTGTTGATACCTTCAGATACAAGTTAAAAAAAAAAAAAAAGAAGCATTGAATTTTACATAATGGATGCCAGAAAATTTGAAGAAAATTTCTGGAGGCAATACTGGTGGGGAGTGGGGGCTCTTTTGTGAAATAATTCATTACCAGTGACTTTGGTGGCACAGAAGATGATACCCTGTAAAAAAAATCCAGCCATTGATAAATCAGAGTTGAAGAATGATTCAGAATAATTGGATACAGGGTAAGGAGTTAAAAGAATTTCTTAAAGCAATTGTTAAGCTTAAATTTGCCTTATCATGTATAAGAATTCTATGATAAAAGAGTTCTTTCAATTGAAAATGACAAATTCAGTATGATAAAAATATATTATTTATTTGACAGAATTTGTATTTTCTCAATGATACATAGGAGATATTGATTGATAATACATGGTATATGCACTCGTTAAAAAGAAAAATAAAATAAGTTAAATCCTTTGGGCAACTTTGTTATTTCACTGAGACAACACATGCCTCAGAGTGAGTGTACATCAAGGAACATTAATATAAGTTAACCTCAGTTCCTATGTACCTCTAATAATATGAACATTTCCTCACAATGTGTTTGCATTCAGTGTTGAAAGTTTTTAAACTTTGTTGTTCTAAAATAATCAAAGTAATTATCTGACCCTCTATCTGGAATGTCCTATGTTAGAAAAAAATTAGCTGGGTGATTTAATGAATTTTCAAGAGCAGTTTGAGTCTGCATAATGATAAAAACAAGCCAAAGCCTGTTTAAGATATGATTCCACTGTACGGCCACACACACACAAATAACAGCAGTCCCTTCCAGACTTAATAGGATGCTTGCAAAGTTGTTAACCACCAAAAGCAGTCAAGATGAGGAGACTCAGGCCTACATAAGTAGAATGTTTGGTCCCAGCCCCCATCTTCCACGACTTTCCTCTCCAGTTGTCTTTCTTTTCAGCCTATGCAGGGAAGCCCAGCTGCCAGCAGACAACAGGCTGAACGGTAGCCAGCTGCTTTATAACTGTGTTAGCCAGAAGCCCTCATGAGAAATATTTTTCCTGGAAAATAAATTATAACATGTCTAAGTGGTGCCTGACAAAGCTAAACAGGAGGCATGCTGCTCTATTGCAAATTCATCTGCAGTCTCTGGGTAGAGAGACAAATAAAAGCACTTCATCAAAATCAGTCACAGAAACCCAGAAATACCCATAGGAGACCACTAAACTCTAAATACCAATCAATTTCTCCAACTTTTTTTGTCAAACTTGCAGGTCCTTTTAAGCACTGTCTTCTTGAACTGCCTCGCAGCAGCTGGCTGGTGTGGAGGAAGATCAGAAGGGGTCCAGTTTGGGGCCCTTCTGTGACACAGTGGCTTATCTAACTGAGGACCCTTATTGCTGAAGGGGTTTTTCATCCTTAGAACATCAATTAAGTATGGTTAAAGCTAAAAGTCTGCTTTTACTTCTATGTATTTGCAGTAGCTCTGCTCAAAGAGGTTTGCCTGTATATACTAGGAAATAATATAAAGAGAAAGTGTATTAAGAAGCTGCCCCTCTGATTGCAAGTTTAAAATTGCACCTGGGAAAGCAATTCAAAATATAGCCCGTAGATATTTTAATATTTGCTGATCCCAGAATAACCACAGTTTCATTTGGGCAAGGTATTGATGATTTAATGAGATGCTAGTCTCAGTCTTGACCTTGATTTAATCAGGGACTTGTGATGGGATTTAATCAAAGTACTTATGATGCACCTATTTTGCTGAAGGCACTTTGCTAGGTACTGCAGGGATGCATCATAATATATACCTTCCAGAAGTTTATATTTTCATTCTAATAGTCAGAAGATATTTTTTTCCCAGGCTATGCATATGACTAGTTGTGTGACCATGAGAAAATCTTTTATGATGATGATTTAGTTGCTAAGTCATATCTGACTCTTGTGACCCCAGGGATTGTAGCCTGCCAGGCTTCTCTGTCCATGGGATTCTCCAGGCAAGAATACTGAAGTGGGTTGCCATTTCCTTCTCCAGGCTGTCTTTCCCTTTCAGGAATTGAACCCAGGTCTCTTGTATTGCAGGCAGACTTTTTTTTACCAACTGAACTACAAGGGAATCCCAAGAATACTGGAGTAGGTTGCCATGCCTTTCTCCAAGGGATCTTTCCAACCCAGGGATCAAACCTGAGTCTCCCTCATTGCGGTCAGATTCTTTACTGTTTGAGCCACCGGGGAAGATTTTTTTTCAGGCTGTGCACTTTACTAGTTGTGTGACTATGAGAAAGTCACTTAGTTTTTATTAAAGAGGATTTTGGCATGTAATTTACACATAAAAAGCTCATTAAAAAACAACACATGAGTGGGAAGACCCAACCAGTTGAAACATGGAGAGCATCAATCAACAGTAGAGATGGAGATGAAGTGGATGGGTCCATAAACATTTGGAGAAAAACTCAACAATTCTGCCAAATGTTACTTGCTAAACTAAGGATGCCCCATTACATTTACATTGATTCTATGGAGCTGGTAAGATTTGCACTTGGACAACTGAAAGATAGGGCTCTAGATGTGAGATATCATTTAATCATTTAATCTCAGTAGAGATCAGTCTTCTCTATAATGAAATATAGGTAGCATTCTTGTGACCCATCTCTATTTCAAAAATATACAAAGTGAAAACAAAGGTGTGAAAATACTTGGAAAGCAAAATTCTGTTTGGATGTGCAAGGCAGTATTATTATTTGCAGAAATGTTTTAAGTGCTATAGATTCAAGTAAGTGGGCCACTCAGCTTTTAAATTGTCTCTTCTAATAACTGCAGCCATATGTAATTTACATAATATAAAATTAAAGACATTAAAAGAGTTAGAGAAAATATGACTGTTTTCTTAAATGCATCACATTCAAATTAGAGAAATCTAAGGCCCAATATCACAAAGTCAAAGTCATCTTATTCAAGCCTCACTTCAAATTGCCTTAATTTACGAAATAGATTCATCCATGAGAACATTTCCAAATGAGGTAATGCTAGAGCAATTCCATCCATGAAATTAGATATTGTCTACATGTTGATAAACTCTAATTTTGTGCAGATTGCACTGGATTTATTGATTTTTCCCCATGGCTAATAACAAAACATAATTATGTTTATATTAAAGAGTAATCTGATAAAAAAAGAGACAAAATAGAGGTTCTTAGCATAAAAATGTGAACCACTTGGCCAATATGCAACATATTGTGGGACTGACAGAGAAGTCTGTGTTATACGAGTATAGTTGGTTAACAAAGTATAATTGGTTAAAAAACAAATAAAACAAAGATGATTTCACACTTCAGAAAATGTTTTGATTCAAATTACTTCTTGAAAAATAAAATTAAAAGTCATGAAAAAAGTTACTGTCATATTTTAAAAATGTAGCTCAAAAATCAACTATGCTCTGTTTTTTTGGAAGAGAAACCCAGTTGCAGATCTTCAATTTCATAAAATGGTTTGTTCGTTAAAAAGTAAACATTAATGAACTCTGCCGATATTTAACATATACTTCAAGACTCATGTAGCTGTATCATTCTGAAACTTACCTAATTGATTCTGATCATATGTTGTATGTCTCCTTATATGTTGTTTTGACAGATTTCATAGTTAAAACCTGACTTGCAAGTAGGAAGCCTATCAAAAGTTGTATCATTTAAGCAAAGTTTAAGTAAGTTGTTTAAGGCATGCTTCATAGACGTTGGTTCTGTGAGCAGCTCTCAAACCCACATAGTCTCCTTTTTTGTTATACACTTATCTTTTAATGGCAAAATATATTATTTTAAAAGCACTAGAATTATAGAAAATTTTACAGCAATTATGACAAAGGATGGATTTGTCACAACTCAGTTGGATAATGTTAATAATACTAATTTGGCTTGTAAATACAGAAATATTTCACTGTACCTAAATATAAGTGTAGTTTAGATTAAGGAGGATTGGAACAGGAACCAGAGTTATTAATAACTTCGCTGTTCAGTTGCCAAGTCATGTCTGACTGTTTGTGACCCCATGACTACAGTTCGTTAGGCTCCTCTGTTCTTCACTATCTCCTGGAGTTTGCTCAAATTCCTGTTCATTGAGTCAGTGATACTATCTAACCATCCTCTGCCTCCCACTTTTCCTTTTGCCTTCAATCTTTCCCATTATCAAGGTCTTTTCCAATGAGTTGCCTCTTCACATCAGGTGGCCAAATTATTGCAGCTTTGGTTTCAGCAACAGTCCTTCCATTGAATATTCAGGGTTGATTTCCTTTAGGATTAATACCTTGGCATGTGCCAAGTCTCTGGTTTGCTCTTTTTCTATCTGTTCTGCCCACCCAACTCCCACCCCATAGAGTGGCTTTTTCTAATTTTTTGTTTGTTTGTTTTGGTGTTTGTTTATCTTACATAAAATAGTTTTTTCAGAACTGGAATTTTGTTGTTAAAACCAACAAAGTGACTTGAACCCTACCTAACTCAAAAAATTTATTTAAAGAAAACTTGATTAGTCTACTGTAGGTTAAGTAACTACTCTACTCAACTGATTTTGGTTAGGGAAATAGGCTCACATAGTCCAAATATATAGAGGTGAGGGGGAGGAGTAGAAATTTCCTAAAAGTTGTAATTGGACTGGGCAAGTGCCCAGAAATTTTCTACTCCATTGTTAAATGGAGTTTATTTTCATGTTTATTTTCATGGATTGTGAACATTAAGATGCTGGAGGCACAGTGCCATTGCTATCTCTTGGTCTGTGTTAACTTCTTTGTGATAGGGTATTGCTGAGCGACTGATCTGATCTGATCTGATCTGATTGCACATATGAAAATACATGCTTCAAAGGATGAGAGGCACATTCTTTCTATTTGGGACCACATCTGAAAAATGAACAATCAATAATTAACCAAAATTAGTTCCTATATATTGACTATAGTTCGTTTCTGGGAAATTAATTTAAAATAATTTTTTTAATTGTAGTAAATCTCTAGAAAAATGACATTCTATAAATGAGGATTGTCTGAGACCAAGAGGAGGGGAAAATATTAGACTTTTTGCTAGCTATTTCAAATACCAGCCTAAATAATTAAATGCAAATTAAGAACTTCAGTTCTAAATATTTGTAAGTCATTTCCCCAATCCTACATATCTATTATAGTTGACATAGCTAACATTTATTGAAATCATACCAATGTGTGAAGTAGGATGCTTCTTTACATGCATTACTTCATGAAATTTTAAGAGGTAAATATATTTTATATTCACATTTGAGCATCAGAATGACTGAGTTGCTTGTGAAAGGTCATGAAACTAGGTACTAGAAGTACCAGAATTTTAACCCCACTTATATCTGAAACTAGAGTGTAGTTCTGTGTCCAATGTTTTACATCACCCATTTTTTTTTCAATGCTTACTCACATTAAAAACATCTTCCAGACACACATTAGCAGAATTTATCATATCTACTCTCTTTTTCCTACGTAAGATCTTTTCCATTCATTCCTTCTAAGTGTGGCCACTTAATTTCTAACATTTTGTCGTGTTAAAAATTATTCAAATAATTGTTTACTTATTATTTGCAGATGTTTTTCCTATGAATCTAAATACTGTTATAAGTAAGGATCATGTAAATCAATATTTGTGAAATTAGTAAAACTAGAACTACAAAGGCTAATACAATATGGTAGTATAACAGAGATGTAAAAGAAAAATGTTAAAATCCATTTACAAAATAGAGGTATAAGGTTAGAGAAGCAGATTATGAAATTTTAATAAATTTCAGATGAAACATAGAGTGTTTCATCTCTATGTTATATTTAGGTATCTTTTCTATGCATTATAAATTTGATTAATATGGTTAGTACCTAAAATTCAAATAGTCGCCTTGTTAATTTTTGTTTCAGGGCTTTGAAATGTGTTCCTATCTCAATCATGCCTCATCATGTCCTGTCATGTAACTTAATTCAGCCGCAGTCCTCTAAAATACTCTGTCCCAAGATTAAAAAGGCCAGCAAATTCAGATTCCCTATTACCCAAATGGTAATGAAGCTTAAATAAATGATTCCTGTGCAGAGTGGAGCAGTGGTTCACAGGTATTCCGAGATGAATCCTTGGAGCACATTTCCTCATATTAATAGTGTGATAAACCAGAATATGATTGGAGAAGGCAATGGCAACCCAGTCCAGTACTCTTGCCTGGAAAATTCCATGGACGGAAAAGCCTGGAGGGCTGCAGTCCAAGCGACTTCACTTTCACTTTCATGCATTGGAGGAGGAAATGGCAACCCACTCCAGTGTTCTTGCCTGGAGAATCCCATGGACGGGGGAGCCTGGTGGGCTGCCATCTATGGGGTCGCACAGAGTCGGACACGACTGAATCGACTTAGCAGCAGCAGCAGCAGTGTGGAGATGCTAATACTCACAGTATGGTTACCTCTACTTCACTCATGAGGACACTAAAACTTAGAGAAAAAGATTTCTATCTAGAAATCTGGTCACCAGCTCAAGCTCTGTTGTTACTTTACTTAACCCATCATATATAATAAGCTAATATTTCTTTAGAAAATATTGTATATCAAAGCCCAAATCTAAAATGAGTGAAGAAAGACAAGGGGAAAACTTACTGACCTTAAAATATAATAGTAGCAGTATTAAGAATATGATGGGTAATGGCAAACGTTCGTTGGAGATTTCCTATCAATCAGGTTGTGCATACGTATCTCAATAGATCCTCACAATAAGTCAATGAGTTAAGTACTGTTGTCTTTTATTTTCCAAGCTTCCCCAGAAAATGGCAAAGATAAGATTGCAATTTATAAAAAGGCAGTGATGCCATCCCACATTCTATACAACTGTACTGTGATTTTCAAAGCCTTTACCATGCTTCAAAGCCATGAAAACCGTAGGTGTATGTGTGTTTGTGTGTGAGTGTGTGTGTTTCCATGTGTTGTCATCTGTTGTGGTTTTTAGAATAAGAGTACCAGGTACATGAGAGGGGTCACGTATTTTTGGTACTGATCACTACTTTTCTCCTGTTATGCTTCATGCTTCTAAAAAGTAATAAACTCAAGCCGCATAATTCTGTAAAGTCTCTTGCCATGCCATGCCATGGGACTGATTATATGCACATCTTTCCCATCTTAATACAAGTTTCTTAAAGAGGGCATCATGCATTGTTCATATTAGACTGTCCATAATGTTTGTCATATGAACTCTCAACACTGTATTTAACAAATGCTATAAGCATGGTGAACAGTATACACATAACTTTAGCTCTATTTCAGAGCTAAAGCACAGAACTACCTAAATATATCAAAACAGAGTTCTCCTATATGTGCTTTATACAAAATCTACTCTTCTTCAGTGAATGACCACCTCAGTTCAGTTCAGTTCAGAACAAGCTATTACATTACATAATTATTCTTAAATATGTAAGATCAAGGAGGTCTCAGAGCCATTTTATTTAATACTCCTTTGTTAAACATTTTTAAATCAACATGATTCTATGTGAATAATATTTCAATGCTTAATTTCTCTCAATAAACAGTGTTTCAAAATATTAGAGAAAACAGTACTTGAAGATGTGTTTTGCAAAGCAAATGCAAGCTTTGTATTTACAATCTGTCTTTTTAACCTTTGATCATGTCAGGGATAACAATATATTTTAGCACTCCCAGATAAGTAATAACTGTGAATCATTAAAACATGTTGTCATTAAATTTCATTATAGCTGTTCTTGTTAGAGTTATGTTAGTTTGTTACCAGACTTTTTGCACCAATAGAAATAAAAGATCAGTTCTCAATAACTCTGTTCTTAAAATTGCCTAAAAATCCCTTATCTACAATATGACAAATAATATTCTCAGTGAGCATTTTCTCATTTTGGACTATATTAGGAAGACGAGAAAAAAGCAATGAAAGTGTTTCCTAAAACAGTTCCATGGCACGCAAATAGGAATGGTGCCCACAGCTTTAATAAGTGAAGCGCTGGGGTGACGGTTTGGAGGAGTGCTAGCTCTACTTAACATATGCATCCATCTTAGCATTCTTGCATTTATTCTGTTTAGAAGATGGCTAAATCTCAGTGGAGAAAGCTTTAATTTCCTTTCAAATGCCATTGGCCTAGAATGCTTTGATCATACTGAGATTTGTCCAACCCCTGTCATGGCTATTCTCTGATGATTTCAGGCTGATTTGCTTTGTACATCAAAGGCATAAAAGGACCTTTCTACAACACATACTTTTGGCTCCACATTTTGAAGTCTCTTGAATACTCATGAGTCATGTTGTTATAAGAAGTGGCCCACTGTTAGACACTTAGAAAATAGTTGCACCCAGCCTTTATTGCTTTTTCTCAAAATCAAGGGTTCTTATGTGACTATTCCTCAATTATGTTACTACACATATAAAAGATGATTTCTAAGTTATGTTCTAATGCTAGCATGTCAAATTTTAATGTTGTCAGATATAAAACTCTTTAGGTAATAGAAAAATTTAAAGTCAAGAACTAAATTCAGGTATTTGAAAAGAGTGATCACAGTGGTTTATCATCCACAAGTTTCCAAATTACATTTTGGATGCCGTAATAGCAAATATTCTAGAGAAATAGAAATAACCCTTGATTATCTATTTATATCAGGATGCAAATCTCCTGTAGATTTTTGTTCCTTTTTCTCTATTTGTCTTTGGGTGGTATGTGTGTGTTGAACAGAAATGAACAGAAAAAAATAGAAATGTGAATTAAATTTAAATTGCTCAGTTAATATTTATACAATAAGATATTAAAGTCAAAGAGAGTTTTATCTATTGATTCTTATAGCAAACTAGAATGCTGGAAAATGTGCTATTTCCACTTATCATTGTCACCATCACTGAATGAAAATAAATAATGTTAGTATTAGAAATGTTGCAATTTAGATGTGAAATATAGGTTATCAAAATAATAACAATGGCTGGCATTTATTAGTAATTTACAATATATCTGGCTTCCCTGATGGCTCAGCTGGTAAAGAATCCACCTGCATTGTGGGAGACCTGGGTTTGATCCCTGGGTTGGGAAGATCCCCTGGAAAAGGGAATGGCTACCCAATCCAGTATTCTGGCCTGGAGATTTCCATGGACTCTAGTCACGGGGGTTGCAAAGAGTTAGACATGACTGAGCCAATTTCACCCTTTACAATATATCTGGCACTTTCCCAATGAATAGCTTTCAGAAGTGTCCTGAGTTAGATTCTTTTATTACCATGATTTTACAGACGAGGAAGCTGAAAGGTAGGTGAATAAACTATATAAAGTTCAAAGGCAAATAAATGATCGTCAGATCCTGTGTTTCCAGTCTTTGTGCTCTATTGTCTCCCATATAGAATATTTTACTTTTTCTAGTATTAAGATATTTTATGATAATTTTAAATTTTAAAAATTTCTCTACTGATAATTTATGTTTTCATACTGAAAGATCTATTCCACTTTGCAATAACATAGTAATTTAAAATTTTCCTAATTGAATCTTTGGGTTGATGGTATACACTTGTTTCACAAAGATTTTAAAATGGCTGTAA
Source organism: Bos grunniens (assembly GCF_055505025.1). NCBI lineage: Eukaryota > Metazoa > Chordata > Mammalia > Artiodactyla > Bovidae > Bos > Bos grunniens. Next base: position 76,435,601 of record NC_141171.1, read on the forward strand.
TGGAAGCAACCTAGATGTCCATGAGCAGATGAATGGATGAGAAAGCTATGGTACATATACACAATGGAGTATTACTCAGCCATTAAAAAGAAAACATTTGAATCAGTTCTAATGAGGTGGATGAAACTGGAGCTTATTATACAGAGTGAAGTAAGCCAGAAGGAAAAACACCAATACAGTATACTAACGCATATATATGGAATTTAGAAAGATGGTAACAATAACCCTGTGTACGAGACAGCAAAAGAGACACTGATGTATAGAAAAGTCTTATGGACTCTATGGGAGAGGGAGAGGGTGGGAAGATTTGGGAGAATGGCATTGAAACATGTAAAATATCATGTATTAAATGAGAAGCCAGTCCAGGTTCGATGCACGATACTGGATGCTTGGGGCTAGTGCACTGGGATGACCCAGAGGGATGGTATGGGGAGGGAGGAGGGAGGAGGGTTCAGGATGGGGAATACATGTATACCTGTGGTGGATTCATTTTGATATTTGGCAAAACTAATACAATTATGTAAAGTTTAAAAATAAAATTAAATTAAAAAACAAAACAAAACAAAAAAAAACAAACAAAAAAATAAAATGGCTGTAATGAAGCAATGGTTCTATTACTTAAATATTACAGAAATTTACTTTCCATTTATTTAATTTTAATGAAAACATTTAGTAAATGTTTTTCCTCTTAAATCTTTTTTATTATTTGCAGTTAAAGAAATATATATACACACATATATGTATATATTAGAGAACATGTACAACTAATAGATTTTATAAAATTGCATGTTCAAAAATCTCTGATGACCACAGCATTTTCCCCAATAATATAATATCTACTATTAAATCTCATATATGTTCTGATGACTGATTAGTCTGTAGGCTATATGTTATGATTCTTCAGTAATTCATTTAAAGTGATATTGTTAAAATAATGTCTTTGATGAAATGCCTAACATATCATTTCAGTTAATATTTTAACTCCTACAGTTATTTATGCATTTAATTATCTTCAGAACTTATAACTTAGCAATGTGCAGACACATCAGTTGGATTAATTTTGGGTGGGTCAGTTGAGTTGCTCAGTCATGTCTGACTCTTTGTGAACCCATGGACTGCAGAACGCCAGGCGTCCCTGTCCATCACTAATTCCCATAGCTTACTCAAACTCATGTCCATTGCATCGGGTGATGCCATCCAACCTTCTCATCCTCTGTCGTCCCCTTCTTCTCCTGCCTTCAGTCTTTCCCAGCATCAGGGTCTTTTCCAGTGAGTCTATTCTTCGCATTAGGTGGCCAAAGTTTTGGTTTCAGCTTCAGCATCAGTCCTTCCAATGAATATTCACGACTGATTTCCTTTAGGATGGACTTGTTGGATTTCCTTGCTGTCCAAGGAACTCTCAAGAGTCTTCTCCAGCACCACAGTTCAAAAGTATCAATTCTTCAATGCTCAGCTTTATTTATAGCCCAACATACGTGACTACTGGAAAACCACAGCTTCGACAAGACGGACCTTTGTTGGCAAAGCAATGTCTTTGCTTTTTAATATCTGTCTAGGTTGGTCATATGGCACCCCACTCCAGTACTCTTGCCTGCAAAATCCCATGGACGGAGGAGCCTGGTAGGTTGCGGTCCATGGGGTCGCTAAGAGTCGGACACGACTGAGCGACTTCACTTTGACTTTTCACTTTCATGCGTTGGAGAAGGAAATGGCAACCCACTCCACTGTTCTTGCCTGGAGAATCCCAGGGATGGGGGAGCCTGGTGGGCTGCCGTCTATGGGGTCGCACAGAGTCGGACACGACTGGAGTGACTTAGCAGCAGCAGGTTGGTCATAGGGTTGGTTTAACTAAGGCATAAGCCCTGAAAAGACTAAATGAGATCATATATAACTAAAAATGTTGAAAATATTTAAATACAATATATTTTTCAAAATGTATTAAGAAATGAGTAGACTGATTTAAATGAAGATATTGAGAGTAAAGAAGTAATATTTTAATCCTAAATTCCATTCATAACTATTACTTCAATTTTTCTTAAACCTTGTGAAACATGAATTGTTGAAGCTGTATTTTAAGCTTTTATTTCATAACTTGTTTTATTATTAATAATTCAATTTTTTATTCATAGTGAGCTTTAAAATTAATTTAATAAAATTATAGTTCACCTATTAAAGTATATAATAAGAATGACCTGAATGCTAAATTATTAAACTTTTCAGTTATTGTTGATGAGAATTTACTGCTGTGAACAAGTTGAATTCCAACTCTGAGAATATGAATGTGGGTAGAGATAGAAAATCTAACCCCCTGAGGTGATTATCAACTCTGCTTCTGTCTTGTTTTCAGAAACATTAAAGTATGGGAAATGCTCATCTAAAAGCCATAAAAATAAAATACATTCCCCCAAATGCAAACCTGAGCCCCGATGTTTTGTTGTGGGTTTGTGTTCCTTATATTCATGTAGTAATTTCTTGGTTTTTCACTGCTTCTTTAAAATGAATCAGTTTACTACATTCTACAAAATGCCAATGATCTCTATCAGTTATGAACATTATCAAAGGTTAAGAGTAGTATCAGGTAGAAAGTACATAATTTGAACTAATTTTGAAATGGAATCATATATCTAAGCAGTGCATGCTATGCATTTCCTACACTGTTAACAGCAATTTTATAACAATTATTCTGTTTCTCTAACTATTTACAAGGAAGCAGCCCCTCTTCATTTCATTTTTGGCTCTATGGAAACAGCCTTTGTGAAAAATCTGCATTCCATTCTCAGTATAAATGCAAGCTGACTGGCACCAAATCTATGAAGTAGAACGTTTATACAGTATACTCAGCCAAACAACTCACTTATAAGGGAAAAACAATCATTTGGGTCTGTGAATTGGTTTCCCCTGTTGATTTCAGTCACATTAAATAGAAACAGCCTCAATCTCCATGTTTAATTGTTCTCTAGTTCTCTCCTGATAGTAAGTGGAAATTATACCAACCCTCATTTAAATAGCAAGAAAATAAATGATACTAGAGCTAAAGTACAATTTCTACAACATGGAGAGTACAAAAAAACCTTTTTAGAAATTATTACATAAATGATCTGAAGTGTCTCCAGTATATACAACAAAAAGCCAAGAAAGTATTTAGATTGCTATATGACCTTATTTCATCTAAATTGTGATTGATACACACAAATAAATTTATAGTGGTATTTGCAGCAAGTATACAACTTAATGGTCCAAAACAAATCCTCTTTTCTTAAGAAACCATCGAATATATTTTTGTAAACCTTTTTTTTTTTTAACAATAATACTTCACATTTAATGAACATTTATTATGTGCCTATTATATTTTTATTAGTGATGTATACACTTCCATTACTTCATATAGTAGCGTATGAATTGTTCCCATTTAACAGAACTGAAAACAAAAAGTCATTAATTTAGAAAATGCACATTGGGAACTATTCTGATAATATAATCTGCTAGTAAATAAACCAGAGATATAAAAGCAGATACATTTGTTGTAATTCCTGACATCTCTGAGCCTATTTCCTGTTGACAGCTGGTTAAACAATATGCTCAAATAATAAGCTAGTAAGTACTTGAACTCAGCTTCCGAGTACTGTACTTTTGTATTATAGCTTGTAGATGAGTGGGGCATATTGAGCAGTTGAAGTAATTATACAGAAAACTCTATGTATCATCATTGTTTTTATTCTTGCCACTTCTATCATCAGATCATTTAAATACACATTAATTTCATTTGACTTAGGATATATGTTACTTCCAATCATGTCTATGAATGAGATGTTCTTAAAGATAAAATGAATTGGTATTTGATTTGAGCCTTGAACTGATCTTGGATTATAAAGAGTGGGAAAAAAAGCATCTGTTACTTTAACACATAGCAGAGATTTTATTAATATGCTGAGAAGCTATGTGCAATATGTAAATGGAAATCTCTCATTGTAATATTCTTTCATAGTTCTAAATGGTGCCATGACTGAGGTCATGCCATGATGTTTAGCTTGGTTTGTGAAACTGTAATAGCTTGGCTTTTTTGACAGATTTTTCATTTAAATATTTGGCTCTACTTACATAGGAGGTTGCCATCATTTGTAAGCTTTCCTCTTTTTCATCTTGTAATCTCTGCAGGATGAAAAATGTTCTGATGCTATGGAAATTATTCCAGCACAGATGCATTTAGATTGCAGAAATTGCTTTGGGTTGTTTAAAGCAAGACATTTTTTTATTGTTTCCATGATGATTGGATGCTTCATTAACCCCTTTATTGTTGACATCCTATGGAGACTCGATATGTAGTCTTAATTATTTTAAAAGACAATTCTTTGTTATTTAGCTGGTGATTAAAAACACATTAAAAGATGGCACAGAAAGACTATTTTTGTTCATTACCAGATCTGAAAATCTAATCATGTAGTAAGAGACTAATTTTCACATAATTCTTAAAACAATAAGTACACTACTGTAGAAATTATTTGTGCTGCCTATATCAGTTAATTAAGCAAACCACATGAGAGAGAGTGAGAAGATGATTATTTTCTATTAATCAAATGGAAAAGTCAAGAGTAGGCACTTTTATCAATGCTTTTAAGAAAATATCTCAGTGAATTCATGAGATAAACCTAAAATATTTGAATGCAAGTAGAACCAATGTGAAGAAAGAATAATGACGGAAAGTACATGAAGTTAATTTCAAAGAAAGAAAACAAAATGCCCAGTGATGGAATTATATGTGTTAGGGGGAAAAACGAGGGCAGAGATACTGTATTATTCAATGGATGTTAATATATTGCTAAGTAAAATAATCACACCTAATCCTTTCATAAGTACAAACCACTGACACCTTCATGCTAAGAGTGACAGGCAAACACTTATTTTACTGTGTTCACATACTAGAATCTGCCATTTCAAATAATCAATGAAACTTTAATAATAAAGGGAAATTGATCGCTATGAACATATTTCAGAAGAAATGGCAGATTCCACCTAGAATATGATATTATTCCATTATGTGTCAGTTACTATAGTTGCTGAAGCTTTTAGGAAGAATAAATCTTTTGTTTTTAACTTCAAGTAAGTCCCCACCTAGCCTGAGTTCTCTTTCAACATTTTATTTATTTATTTATTTTTAAAGTCTCTCAGGTGGGTCTGAATCTTTGTGACCCCATGGACTGTCCATGGAATTCTCCAGGCCAGAATACTGGAGTGGGTAGCCTTTCCCTTCTTCAGGGGATCTTCCCAACCCAGGGATTGAACTCATGTCTCATGCATTGAAGGTGGATCTTTTACCAGCTGAACCCCAAGGGAAGCCTAAGAATACTGGAGTGGGTAGCCTATCCCTTCTCCAGTGGGACTTCCCGACCCAGGAATTGAACTGGGGTCTCCTGCTTTGCATGCAGTATCTTTACCAACTGACCTATCAGGGAAGCCCTGTTTAACAATAAGTAAATATTCTGTGAGTAGGTGTTTCAGCTTAAATGCGATCTCCAGTGTTTAACATGTGCTAGGCAGTGGACTAGTAGTTTTACATACACATTTTAAACTTTAGCTGAAAATTTACCAGATATTATGTCCATAATATAGATGAAGAAAGAGACTTAAAGTTAGTTAATAGACAACATGTGGGTTCTCTTGAGTTCCAAAGCTGTTGAACTAACCAGTGTGTAGCACTGCTTGCCTCCCAGTCCTCCATGTTTTTTGTTTTTCCAATTTGTAAGAGATAAGATTCTAAAAATAAGATTATTTTTTATCATATGTACATTATTCATAAAATGTTAACTTAAATCTCAAAAGGCATATGTAGTCCTTTTTTTCTTTTTAAAAACTATGTCATTTTCCATTGACTTTCTTAGTCATTTAACCAACATTTATTATATTGTTGTTATGCTTAGTGACCAAGTCTCTGTGGTATTGGCTCCTGGGTAGATAGTTGCCTTATATTGGGCTGTGTTTATATGACTCAATTCCCCTCATTCTCCAAAATGACATCTGATCTTGACTTCTCATAGGGAAGGGTACAACTTAAGTTAATGAAAGTCAAGCTCACTCTTTTATTTTATTTTGATTATGCATATGCAGACAATTTAAATAATCTTCACAACTGAGATTTTGCTTTTCACTGTTGAGCCATCTAAAGGGAGCTAGAGCAGTTTTTTTTTTTAATCTCTCACATCTGTGTGTGTGTGTGTGTGTGTGTGCGCTTCGTCGTGTCTGACTCTGTGATCCCATGGATTGTAGACCTTCAGGCTCCTCTGTCCATGGGATTTCCCAGGCAAGAACACTGGAACAGATTGCCACTTCTTTCTCCAGGGGATCTTTCCAGCCTAGGGATCAAATCTCTGCCTCTTGTGTCTCCACGTGATTCTGTCTCCAGGTGGATTCTTTACCACTGCGCCACCTGGGAAGTCCTCTCACATATAAGTGATATCTAATTTACTTTTAATTGAAGGTGTGTATAACAACTGGCTTCTGTTAAGCATCAGTTGGATTTCTGTAAAAACAACAATCTCCATCAATAAACTGACCAGATGGCAACTTAGGTAAAGGAAGGAGATGGATAGCTTTCTAAAACCAGGGATATCCCCTGTAATGAGGGTCAATTGAAAGGTATGCGTGTTCTTATTTTGCTGAATAATAAATTCATGTAAGTTATACAGTAACTGTGATACATGAGTTTTCATTGTACATTCTTGGAGGATCAGTCGTACACTCTGGAACATAACCACCCTTTCATAGTGGATACTTTAATCCATCACATTGGAGGGCAGAGTGGTTTCAAGGAACAGGCATGGCTTAGGATGGGGAGAGAGAACATTTCATTAAAAACTAAGTTTTGATAGTTTTGATAGAATACTACTTTATAAACACAAACTAAACACATTATCACAAAGAATAGAAACCCCCCACCTCTCTCCCAGGGCTTGAAAACAGCCTCTCTGCAAGGTAAAGGAAGAGCAGAGAAGAGCAAAACAACATTCTATCTTTGATGACCAGTTACAGCAAAGACAATGACTTATAGCCCTATGGCACTCCTGGGGTAAATATAAATACAAATATAGACTATATAAATACATGCTCTATGGCTTCAGCCTTACTTTAGAAACTATTTCTAAAAACCATTTTCAATGAATGATATAACATTTTAGAACAAAAATTGGGAAATATAATGAATATTAAAAAGAGCTTAGTGTTTGAAATCACCTGAATTATGAGACTGTATGAAGCTATTCTCTGTGAGGAAAAAATTAAATTTTCAGATGGATGAAGTCAGAGTGGAAACAAATAATGAACTGAGAGATGGAATTAGCAACCAAATAAAGATATTATTTGCCTTACAGAAAATTCAGTAATGTGTTTGTTTGCCCTTCCAATAATTAAAAATGTAAACACTGGTAATTACATAGTTTGTCAACTACATTCTTTTCTCTTTTATTATAGCAATAGAAAGAAAATATAGAATGGAACAAAACCTAACTCTGAGAATTAAGTTGAAATATGGTCAGTTCTTTGTTAACAGGAAATTAAATGGACAACCAGCAATCATCCAACGAGTTGGGTGGTTCCAATCCAAATAATTTAATGTAAATAAAATGCTGTCATCTTGGTGTTTCAAGGAACAACCCATTGAAACGACCCACTGCCATCAAAGCAGCATCTCATTAACCTTTTAAACTGGCATTCATTAAATTTTTAATTCTTCAGTCCAATAGAAGATCATTGTAATAGCAGAAGCCTATGGTTCATGCCAACGCCACTGTGCTATAAAGAATGACACAGTATGCTCCAGGGCAAGGACATGCAAAGGACACAGTGATTTTCCAATGTTACTTCAAGTCTTAAAGAGGGAATAAAAAGCTCATGCCTAGATGGTATTTATTTATATGTTTAAGATATTTTCTTATAGTTGTAATATTTTCCTTTGGGCATAGAAATTTTAAAATGAGTATTATAAGTGCATTGTAAAACTGCAAGTTCTATGTTTTCACTGATCTTTATTTTCACTTAATTGTTACAAAACAGAAATAGTTCTAATACTAATTTTCATATAGTTATATAAGTTGAATTATTATAAAGCAAACATCTATGTCAAGAGCTAGAACTTTGCCAATGATCTCAGAAGTTCCTCCTGTGTCTCCTTAACAAAAACAACTATCTTGAGTTCTATGGTAGTTTTTTTTCTTATATTTATTATGTTATTTTTAAAAAATTGAAATTAAAGGAAAATTCTACAGGTTGCACCTCAATCCTCTTTTTCTCCTATGTGATGTATCTGCTGAAGAAGCCTACCATTGGAATTACAATACTGATAATACAATACTAATATTATAATTATCAATAAGATGAATGAAAAAGGTTTATATTTCTTTTGCATAATCTTTCCCCATATCAGCATTGTTAGGGCTATATATGACTATTACATATTATTCTCTTGAATTAAACTATCATTTAGTTTTGGCTTCAGAACTGACTATATATTAATTCTCACTGTGGCTCAGCAGTAAAGGATCTCCCTACAGTGCAGGAGACACGGGTTCGCTTCCAGGGTTGGAAATATCTCCTAGAGGAGGGAATGGCAACCCACTCCAGTATTTTTGCTGGAAATATCCCATGGACAGAGGAGCCTGGCGGGCTACAGTCTGTGGGGCCACAAAGAGCTGGACATGACCGAGCAACTGAGAACTACTATCAGGGTTTATATTGATCGCTTTCTAGTCATGGTGGTGGTCTGAAGCTCATATTCTACTCATTTCCTAAAGACACAGTCCTAAAATCAAAACTCCCTGAGGTTTTGAATGATGTTGACCATTTAGCTCTGCCTTTTGTACTTGAAAGTGAGTTTTGGTGAATACAGACTCCTTTACTCACTTTTCCTTTTTCTTAAAAACAAAAATATTAGTTTTTTTTTTTTTTTAACACCAAAAACATTTTATATTGGGTATAGCTGATTAACAATGTTGTAATAGTTTCAGGAGTACAGCAGAGGGAATCAACCATACACATACATGTATCCATTTTGTCCCCAACCTCCTCGCATTCAGGCAGGCACATAATATTGAGCAGAGTTCCATGTGTTATACAATAGGTTTTTCGTTGGTTATCCCATTTTAAATATAGCAGTAAGTAAATGACCTTCCCAAAGTCGTTAACTATCCCATCCTCCCAGCAACTATGAGTTCATTTTCTGTCTGTGAGTCTCTTTCTTTTTTGTAAGTTCATTTGTATCATTTCTTTTCAGATTCCAGGTAAGAGATGTCATATAATATTTCTCCTCTGTCTGACTTATTTCATTCAGTATGATACTCTCTAGTTCCATCCTCGTTGCTGCAAATGCCCTTTCTTTCATTCTTTTTAATGGCTGAGTAGTATTCTGTTGTATATATATGCACCACATCTTCTTTATCCATCCCTCTATTAATGGATATTTAGGTTGCTTCCATGTATTAGCTATTGTAAACAGTGCTGTGATGAACATTGGGGTGGATGTATATTTTCAGGGCATGTTTTTTTTTTTTTTAATTTTGTATGCATTCATGTCCAGGAGTGGAATTGCAGGGTCATATTATAGCTCTATTTTTTGTTGTTGTTTTTTAAGGAACCGCCATACTGTTCTCCCTAGGGGGTATACCAATTTACATTCCCACCAACAGTGCAAAGTTTCCCTTTTCTCCACACCCTATCCAGCATCTGTTGTTTGTGGATTTTTTTGAATATTCCTCACCTTTTCTTTCCTAGAGTATCTTTAATATACAGCTCTGTTTTCTTCTGTCATAAAAAAAGTCACTGTCAAAATTTTTGTGATAATTTAATTTCATTTGCCTTTTTATGCCTAATACTATTAACTTTCTTACAAAATATTTTACTTTAATGTTTATTAAACTTACAAGCATATGTCTTGGTGTTTATTCAGTTCAGATCAGTTCAGTCACTCAGTCATGTCTGATTCTTTGCGACCCCTCAGACTGCAGCACTCCAGGCTTGCCTGTCCATCACCACCTCCTGGTGATGCTCAAACCCATGTCCATCGAGTTGGTGATACCATCCAACCATCTCATCCTCTGTTGCCCCCTTATCTTCCTGCCTTCAACCTTTCCCAGAATCAGGGTCTTTTCCAATGAGTCAGTTCTTCACATCGGGTAGCCCAAGTATTGGAGTTTCAGATTCAGCATCAGTCCTTTGAGTGAATATTCAGGAATGATTTCCTTTAGGATGGACTGGTTGGATCTCCTTGCAGTCCAAGGGACTCTCAAGAGTCTTCTCCAACACCACAGTTCAAAAGCATCAATTCTTCAATGCTCAGCTTTCTTTGTAGTCCAACTCTCACATTCATACATGACTACTGGAAAAACCATAGCTTTGATTACACGGACCTCTGTCAGCAAAGTAATGTCTCTGCTTTTTAATAAGCTGTCTAGGTTTTTCATAGCTTTTCTTTCAGGGAGCAAGCATTTTATAATTCCATGGCTGCGGTCACCATATGCAGTGATTTTGGATCCCAAGAAAATAAAGTCTGTCACTGTTTCCATTGTTTCCCCGTCTATTTGCCATGAAGTGATGGGACCAGATGCCATGATCTTTATTTTTGGAGTGTTGAATTGTAAGCCAGCTTTTTCACTCTCCTCTTTCACTTTCATCATGAGGCTCTTCAGTTCCTCTTTGATTTCTGTAAGGATGGTGTCAACTGCATATCTGAGGTCATTGATATTTCTCCCTGCAATCTTGATTCCAGCTTGTGCTTCACCCAGCCCAGCATTACACATCAATCAAATGAGTTAATTGCTCAAGCACCAAAGATTTACAACAGGCTCTATAAAAATTGCTGGCATATTGAGTGCAGCCCTTTAACAGCATCATCTTTGAGGATCTGAAATAGCTCATCTGGAATTCCATCACTTCCACTAGTTGTTCATAATGATGCTTCCTAAGGAACATTTGACTTCACATACCTGGATGTCTGGCTCTAGGAGAGTGATCACACCATCATGGTTATCTGGGTCATTAAGATCTTTTTTTGTATAGTTTTGTGTATTCTTGCCAGCTCTTCTTAATAGCTTCTTCTTCTGTTAGGTCCATACCATTTCTGTCCTTTATTGTACCCATCTGTTCATAATTTGTGTCTTAGTTCTTGGTACATTGTAAATGCTGTCCATCGGTCTTGGATTTATTCTTAGTGGCTCTGTCTGCTTTTAAATGGAAGTTCAAGGAGATTCAGAATCTCTCATTGTCTCAGAAAATCTTCAGTAACATTAACAGTAAAAATAGTTCCTCCTTGTATCTTTATATATAAAAGCCATTGTGACAGTTTATATTAGATTACCTCATTTAATTCTCATAATAATGTACTTAGGCATTGTTATTACCTTTATTTTACAGATGATTTTAAGGAAAGTTTTATAATGTACCCAATATTTTACATGTAATAAACATGGAAACAAGATTCAGTAAACCAGTCTAATTAATTCTTAAGTTCTTTATAACTCTGGATCAATAACATGTTTTAGAGTCCTATTTTTCACAGTGTATGGCAAAATTTACTCAAACACAAGGTAAATTTTTTTCATATTTTTGGTTTAAACAAGTAATAATTCATTTTCTCACCAAAATCAAGGGTAGTTCTAAGTCAAATCTGCTAGTATCTACTATTAAGATAATCGTTTCATTTTCCTCTGTGATATTACTCTTTTTTCTAGTTTTAGTTATTAACATATATCTATCATTTAAAAAATTATTTTATTGAAGTATAGGTGATTTACAATGTGTTCATTTCTGCTGTACAGCAAAGTTATTTAGTTTTACACATATATACATTGTTTTACATACTCTTTTCTATTATAATTTATCACAGGAAATTGAAATAGTTCTCTGTGCTATACAGGAGGACCTTGTTGTTTATTCTATATGTAATATTTTGCATTGTTACTACCAATCTTTGTTGTATGTTCAATTGTTATAATGAAGTTCAAGAGAACTTTTAACTTCACAAAGTTACCTCTTCTGTTATGAATATTTTTGTGAAATATTCAGAAACATTATATCTTGTATTATGAGGACTTTGATCATTTACATATGATGATTTTAAAATGAGATAGAAAAGATAAGCACTGAATATCATTAGTCAAAATACAATTTTATTTGCTGTAGCTCCATAAGACTTTGAAACAGATATAGGAATGAAGTAGTTATTGGCCAAAATTCTAAAGTGTTATTATTACCTGGTAATTTTTGGTAATGACTTAAGATCCTGATAAAAAGGCTATATAACTGGCCTAGGGTTCTTATCCTTTGACATTTATGGGTTTCATCGTCACCATGCAAGCCATAACTTTAGTCAGATATCTTAAGAAACATCAAATGTCCTCTTACATAATGATTTTATTTCACATGTAAGAGAAGCCTATTTTCTTCAAACTTTTCTTGCCTTTATCCTTATCCAAAATGGCTATAAATGGGTCAAAGCCAAAAATTCTCTAGAACTTTGCAACAAAAATGATTATCTGGGAACTAAAGAAATGACAGAAAAATCCTTATGAAAATAGTGAAATATATGATTTGGAGAGAAAGTATCATTTCTAAAGTCAATATATTGGGATAAAAGGCACATTCAATATTTTCTGTGTGTTTTTATTTTATTCTCATTCTATTTGAAAATCGACATTCCATTACATTGATATACATCATAACAACAAGTTTCTGACTTTATAATGTTAATATTTTTTCACAGAATGCTTACAGTTCTGATAAATTAAGTCAAACATTGGCATTGAAAAGTAACTTAAATCTGAACCATCTTCTAAATACCAAATGAATTAATCTTAATTTGTCAAATGAATACATCTTAAGTTTTAAGTATCAAACTTGTAAATAACACATGTATACCTGTGGCGGATTCATTTTGATATTTGGCAAAACTAATACAATTATGTAAAGTTTAAAAATAAAATAAAATTAAAAAAAAAAAACTTATAAATAAGCCTGTTTTGGATGCCTTAGTTTTTGTTTGTTTGTTTTCTGTCTTTAATGCTCTTACATATAGGTGAGCATATTCTCATAATGAAAGTCAGGTCATGTGATATAATAAGTAGTTGAATATTTGTGAATAGAATTGTTTCTGGGATATGTGGCCATTTTAGATAAATATGTTTATGAGTCTTACTATGCAGAAACTGTATTTATTTATGGAAGGAATACTACGAGCTATAGAATCATTGAGCATGAACTATCATTTCAGTTGTTTTTCAGACTAAGGATGTTATATGCTTGAGATGTTCCCCACAAGTCTCATTCATCTGTAGTGTTTGTGGGAACCATGCTTAAGACATGATGGGGATCATACCTAGAACATTTAGTTTTTTGCTGTGGTAGAGACCACAAAAGTGTATGTTGCTTGTTGAATTATAACATCCAAAACTACTAGATTATTACTATTGTTGCTAAAACTTATTACTATTAAGTTGCTTTTATACTTGTGTTTCCATATTGATTAATATTCATCAAGCATATTGTCTTTTATAATAACATCTTCACATTTATGTAACAGAAATCATCACTAGAGATTTGAAAACAAAATAACATTATCAGCTTTACTTTCAGGTGATAGCCACTATTCAGGTGAAATTTTTAATTTTCAGGGAATTCCTCATCCCAAAGAGGAAGTGACTAATTTGAATTCAGCCTTAAATTTTGTGAGCAGTTTGGTCATTGATGAGTGAAATGTTTTTTGTAAACCATCTGATTTTCACATTGATCATGCCTTCTAGTTAAAATAATATTCAATAAAGGTTTTGCTTTGTCTTTAATCAAACTTTAGTGGTAGTTTGGTCTATTCATTTATCCATTCTCATTTTTTATACAAATATTTTTGATTATTGCCCTCTGGTTCAGCACTATGCTGGACATAGACAATATAATGATGAGCACTCATGGACACAGTATCAGCCCCTTGGTATTGACACTGATGTGATAAAGACCAATGTTATATTTCTTAGTGTGTAATTATTTCATTTAACTTGTCACTTTGATAGAGCATCTGAAGGGGATATCAGAGTCCAGTGAGAGTTTAAGAGAATTTGGTTTCACTAAGAAGACCTAGAAATTGATGAGATTAATGAATATGCAGGAGATAACAAGAGGAAGATGGCAGGAGAAATAATTCCAGGAGGAAAAAGCATAATTTACTAAAGATCTTTGGGAGCTCATGGTCTCAGTTGGGCTCAGTTTTGGACATTTTGGACTTGACACGCAGCCATGATATTCAAAAAAGATTTCAAGTAATTAAGGTATTATGAATCTAAAGCTCTGGAGAGATATGTGTAGAGAACAATTGAGGACATGGATATGCATTAAATTGTGAGGGAGCAAGTATAGAGTGAAAAGAAGAAATGAATTTGGATAGAGCCTGGAGAAATTATGACAGCAGTACCTTGGCAGAAACAGTTGAACTTGTGAAGGAGAGAATGAAGAGCTGGAAAGGCAGGGGGACCACAAGGTAAATGCTTTGAAAAGGAGGAAAGAACTTTTCCTTATCCAAAATAATGGCATCACCAAAGCTCTGTTTCCTGTGTTATTTCATGGTTTTTATTGGAATCAGATAATTTTGAAGTACCATTTAATTATTTGTAAGATTGGTAGAAAGATCCTCAGGCTTCAAAACCTTCTGTTGCAGAGAGATAGTGGGTGTGCAAGTGTAATTAGAATTTGTAATTGCAGGTCTCAATACAAATCCCTTTGTAAGATTAGAAGTTAGTGTGGCTCTCCTGTTACTGAATAGCATGCTCCTAACACCTTTTCTATCCTGTGCCTATCATGGGGGTAGGTTTACTTGTTGCTGCTACTTATTATTGCATTTCACTTGATCTGGGTTGTCCAGATTCCACATAAGATGACAGACAGCTGAATAATTGAAAGCACATAAAACTTGTATACTGTCGGGCCTTCTTTTTAGCATCTAGTCTGACAAGATGACTCAAAAAAATAGGATGATAAATCCTTAGGAAGGTAAGAGGAAAGTTCTCATGATTGAGGCTTCAAGATGGAGAGAATCTGGTATACAAGTCTGTAAATTATAGAAATCTTCACTGGTGTAATGAGCCCTTTACTGTAAGACAGTAACAAGCAGAATTCAGCACAGCATCTCTAAACTGGTAAAATGTTAAGATGTTTAGAAAATTAAAATATTTTTATTAATTCCTTGTAAATGGTAACATTTGCCTGGATACCTAAAATTTATGCATTAGATGAACATGAAGTAGTTTTTACTTTTCTATTTAATGAACATCAGAAACTAAGATCAAGTAACATTTGTTATTAATAAAAACGGTGTTATAATTTTTGCTTTCTTGCATTTAGCTTTAGCTAATTATGGTTTGAGAAAATTTAGTTCGTGATGTTGGGGCTAACAAGTTTCATCTATATTAAATTATTTCCTTGTAAGAACTGACCTTTGTGGAAATACATGCACAGAGTTAGGAGGGTTTCGAATTAATCTGAATGACAACTTATTAAAATGTGTTCCTTATTTATCTGAATTTAAGCATAAAGGCTGTATCTTTAAGTTATAAATTTTTATATATAGTATCAAAGTTTTTAATTTTTTCAGTTCATATGAACAAAATCTTTTCCTCAAGCCAAATAAGAATAAGCCTACAAATAATCACTACAAAGTTAGAAATATGAATATTGGAAAACTTTCCAAAAGAAAATGATTTTTCATAAAACTATTCATTCTACTACCTCAAATGCTATTTCTAACTAATAACAAGTGAAATGAACAGTCTTCAAAATAAGAAGATCAATCTAATTATTTTGAAAAATAAATAATTTTAATCTAATTTTATATTCGATATCTAATCCAATCATATATCATTTCCCAAAATATCCTTCATTATTGTGAAATATAAAATATTGGTTATTGGAAGAGGGTATATAACCTCTTCAGAAAACCATCCTCACTGATGGAGAAACTCTTTTAGAAACTCAAGGCATGTGGCCTATATTCACTTAAGGTATAAATGGCTTCTCTTTGTTATTATATATTTTTTCTTTTTCTACTACTCCTCACTCTGCATGGTATATTGTTAGGGTTAATAAATACTTGGTGAACAGGTAAAAATAAAAGCACAGTGCATTAATAGTTTCTAGTTGGAAAGTATACAAATTTTAGAAAAAAATGAATATATAGTTTAAACCAAAGCAATCATTTAGGCTAAAATGATTAACCTAATATAGAGAAACTGCATTGTCATTTCTTTACTTTTACGAGAATGAGACATAAAGACAACCCCTGACTGGGACATGAGCAGGGAGAGATTAGAAGTTAAGATGCTCTGGGAATTTTTTTTGAAGATGTTACTAGTGGGGAAGAGAGCTATCAAATTGTGAAAGGGTGAGGAGATGAAAGAATCTTCTTCTCTTCACAATCAGGATCAGAAATAAAATTGAAAAAGCAATGGAGAAGTGAATCATAAAATGTTAGCCTTATGTTAAGGAGGGTGTAAGAAAGAGCTATAGGGTACAAAGTAGCCCTTACCTAAGACTATCAAGAATTGAACTTGCATACTGAAAATACACACACACACACAACATTCACACTCACAAACACAACCCCCACATACCTACATACACATACATTCCATAAATAGAAATGAAAACAATTCATAAGCTAACATTACATTGTGTGATGTAAGATACAAGTACAGGGATGGAAGTGGCACCACCATGCTTTAATTAATTCAATATCCTGGCATCTTGCTTCTCTCATAAAATATGGGCACAGCATCTCCATTCAGCTACACAGAGGTCTCATGTTACTTTCATGTATTGCTAGTCAGGTTAGGGATAGAAATCAAAGTAAAGGGAAGCAATGTGAGGCCTGCAAAACAAACGACAAGATCAATCTTGACTTTCTTTTTAAGTCTAGAAAGAAAAAGAAGCCTTGATCAATCAACACATATTTATGGAGTGAAAAATCTCATTAAAATCTTAAATGTTAATTTTGACCTAAGGATATTTTGCATTCTTTTAATTAGACTTTTAACCAAATATATTCTATTTGTGAGCTCTTATGAGTTAGTATAATATTAATCACCAAGTGTCTTGGTATATGATCTTAAAGAATACATTTTGTTTTTAATTTGGATAGATAAGACCATTATCTTTTATGTTTATTATGGGTAATTAAGTATTTGGCTTTTCTAAAAAAAAAAAAAAATACTTCTCAGTATTGAAATCAAGGGTAATAAATGAGCTCTACAAACGTCAGAAGAATTTGAGAAGAAAATTATGCAATCTATTTTTAAGTCATTTTCTTTTTGGAGTCCAGTTACACCTTAATCATTTTAAGTTACTTTAGAAGTTAGTTTTTTCTGTTACAAACACTAGCACTGAGATGATACAGGCATTTATAAATAAATAGACATTTTTATGGTGACGCAGTTCA
This sequence comes from Bos grunniens, assembly GCF_055505025.1. Taxonomy (NCBI): domain Eukaryota; kingdom Metazoa; phylum Chordata; class Mammalia; order Artiodactyla; family Bovidae; genus Bos; species Bos grunniens. The sequence continues at coordinate 76,453,056 of NC_141171.1, forward strand.
AGAAATTACTAAAGGTGTTTAACTTGTAGGAAATTATTTAGCGATTGAAATGACCTGGCTCATTCTGTTTGAATTTTTAGTCTCAAAATGTTTAGGAGATCCTCAGAGAACAGGCTAAGACAGATATGAATAGTCTCTTTTAAAACTTGAGTTTCTAGGGTGATTCAATTCAGACTTTAAAACTTACTGTAGTAGATTAAAAATAATTCACACCCAATACAAAAGAAAATTTTGGTTAAAGCACGGGGAAATTACCTGTTAGCATGGAGGGGAGAAACAACCATCCAAAAGCAGTGATTATCACAAGGCAGACCATTATGTACTGATATGAAGGGTACTGAACTTCTAAAAATAGTATAGAAGTACTGTGCTCCGGCTAACAAGTTAAAATCCTTTTAAAATGTCAGAGAGACAATCTAACGAGGCTTCTCCATTTCTAATTCTACACACTAACAAGGTTAATCAAACCATGAAGTAACAGTGAGGGCTTTCACAATTAATGTTGTAAAATACATAAACCAACAGCTAATTAATCAGCCCTAAGGTTACTATACTGCTTGTGGAAAATTAGTAATAGCAAAGATTCATGACAGAGAGAGAGATAGATGACAGGTCATGCTCTGTGAGTTTCAATTTTAACTAGCAAAGACTGTCAGAGTTATACCTAAGGTGCTGTAGTCTTTTTTTTTTTTTATCAGCAGTAGAAGCTTGACTAGCATTAGAAACAATTATATTTTGAATATATTTATAAGTTCAAGTAACTATGTCCCTTGTTTTTAACAAAAATAGACAAGAAAAAATAATATTTATATTTCAGATTTCTCTTCCAAATAGCATTTCATCAACTAACTAGTAAAAGAAAAGTTGGATTAAATACATGAAACAACTTTGCTAGATGATATATTTAACCTTTTAAAAATTATAGAAAAAAAGGCTTTACTTTGTTTTTTAAATATATGCCAACTTCTAATAAACAAACTGTTCAAGAAAGATGAGAATTAGAGATTAATCATAATAAATTAACTATATGAAAACATTTCTGTAATTCTGTTATTTTGTATATAGAAACTGAATTTATCAAGTGACGTAAAGTGAAGTCACTCAGTCACGTCTTGACTCTTTGTGACCCCATGGACTGTAGCCTACCATGGAATTTTCCAGGCAGGAGTACTGGAGTGGGTTGCCATTTCCTTCTCCAGGGGATCTTCCCAACCCAGGGATTGAACCCGGGTCTCCCTCATTGCAGGCAGACGTTTTACCGCCTGAGCCACCAGGGAAGCCCAAATTTATCAAGTACAAACCTTATTTCCTTGGGGAAACCACGTTTGACTTTCTAAATAAAAGGGAGATAAAGGTAATATTTCAAGCATATCTCTATAGTCTATTTTTCAGTGGTGTTACAACTTAAAAAAATAGAAACCACAAGCATAACTCTCTCTCTCTCTCTCTAAAAAAGGAGACAAGTAAGCAAACGATATAGCCAAGCTGCATATTTTAACTAAAGTTGAATATAAAGCACTGGCAGTGTAAGTAGAAACTGTTGACACTGGAACTTAGTGTATAGGGGGCGACTGGTGGTCAAAAGCAGTGGATCTGAATTGAGAAAGTGGTTACAAGATGGAGATAAAAAAGATTGGGAAATAAAGTTAGTCATACTTTGGAATAGTTGGTGATGATCTGAAAGAACTGGGCACATATATGGAAAATATTGACCATATTATGTTAAATAAAACTATATGATTTAAAAAGTTCTTATAGTCTGTCTTCAAACATATATAGCTAATATTACATTTAATATATAACATATATACACAATGTATACAATATGTATTCACAATATTATAGATCTACAACATGCAATATTACAAATAAAATATTTATGTAATTTTCTACACAATATTATTATAAATAATCTTTCATGCATAAATATTTGTGAATTCATGAGACAATACACACCAAACTGTCAACACTGATAGTATCTAGAAAAAAAAGTGCATGAAACATAGGATGATTAAGGATAATTAAGGAGTTTTCCTTTTAATTGTAAATATCTTGGTATGATTTCTGTCTTTTGCATATAATGCAAAGTGATTGCTTGAAATGATTAGCATATGAAATACATATTTTATATGGGAAGTATACAAATGGTAGGTGTTAAGTAAGTGCATTTCAGAAATAAAATATTTTTAGGTACTATTATTTTTAGAAATGATGAGCTTTATCAGTTTATATGATTCCGTTCAGTTCAGTCGCTCAGTCGTGTCCGACTCTTTGCGACCCCATGAATCCCAGCATGCCAGGCCTCCCTGTCCATCACCAACTCCCGGAGTTCACCCAGACTCACGTCCATCGAGTCAGTGATGCCATCCAGCCATCTCATCCTCTGTCGTCCCCTTCTCCTCCTGCCCCCAATCCCTCCCAGCATCAGAGTCTTTTCCAATGAGCCAACTCTTTGCATGAGGTGGCCAAAGTACTGGAGTTTCAGCTTTAGCATCATTCCTTCCAAAGAAATCCCAGGGCTGATCTCCTTCAGAATGGACTGGTTGGATCTCCTTGCAGTCCAAGGGACTCTCAAGAGTCTTCTCCAACACCACAGTTCAAAAGCATCAATTCTTAGGTGCTTAGCTTTCTTCACAGTCCAACTCTCACATCCGTACATAACCACAGGAAAAACCATAACCTTGACTAGACAGATCTTTGTTGGCAAAGTAATGTCTCTGCTTTTGAATAGATGATCATAAATGCAACCAATTACGATGCTGTTGTGTGGAATGATCAGAGAAAATGGAATATTGGGAGCATGTTTAAATCCTATAGTGGTTTAGAGGAGAATGAATATGAATTAGTACAAAAAAAGGCTCTCAGATACATTTTTGTATCTCTTTCAAAGTTAAGGAATATATAAAGAATAACTCTAAATAAAACATTGATTCCTATTAGATCTTGTTAAAGGAAAAAAGTAGAGAAATTAGTGATTCTGTAGAGAATTATGGATCAACAGAAATAAGGAATCTAAGTTATTGTATTATTTGTGGGTTATGTGACATCTTCAAAAAAAAGCAAAGGAAAAATAGGTAAGTAAAATGCACATTTAAGTTTTAGTTTAGTAAGTGACTTTTGGTTGGTTTTTCTTTTTGGTTAGGGGATTGAATTAGTTAGAAATTAGGTGTATTTTACCATAAAAATTATGTTTAGTTTTTTACTTATTTTAAATTCAAGTTTTTTTTAATATATCACTTTTCAGTTCAGTTCAGTTCAGTAGCTCAGTCGTGTCTGACTCTTTATGACCCCATGAACTATATAGCACAGCAGGCCTTCCTGTCCGTCACCAACTCCTGGGGTTTACTCAAACTCATGTCCATTGAATCACTGATGCCATCCAACCATCTTATCCACTGTTGTCCCCTTCTCCTCCTGCCTTCAATCTTTCCCAGCATCAGGGTCTTTTTTAATGAGTTATTTCTTCGCATCAGGTGACAAAATATTTGAGTTTCAGCTTTAGCATCAGTCCTTCCAATGAATATTCAGCTTTGACTAGATGGACTTTTGTTGACAAAGTAATGTCTCTGCCTTTTAATAAGCTGTCTAGGTTGGTCATAATTTTTCTTTCAAGGAACAAGCATCTTTTAAATTCATGGGTGCAGTCACCATCTGCAGTGATTTTGGAGCTCCTAAAAATGAAGTCTGTCACTGTTTCCATTGTTTCCCCATCTATTTGCCATGAAGGAGTGGGACCAGATGCTATGATCTTAGTTTTCTGAATGTTGAGTTTTAAGCCAACCTTTTCACTCTCCTCTTTTACTTTAATTCTAAAATACTTTCATATGAATAAGGTTAAGGGAAAAAAACAAAACAAAATAAATGTCTTATAGGCCCAGATAATTTCTGACTATATTTGAAACAAAATAAAATTTAAGGTAAAATGCCAGCATTGCAGACTATATTGAAGACACCTAAAAGCTACCTGAGAAACTGGTTCTACAGTTTTATAGAAATGCAGATACAAGACGTTCGTTCTAAGGCAGGGGAGTTTGAAGTATTTAGTTTATCAAATAACAAAGCTTATTATAATGTTTATGAAAGGTATACAAAATTAAGTAGTATGATGGAAAATGATAGGGAGTTCAGAAGCAGATACACACTCACAGGGACCCCTGGTATTTGATTTAGGAGGCACTGCAACTTTTTGGTTTCTATTTTAACATTATTTTTTGTTTCATTTTGTATACTTGGTTGATGGGAGAGAGGAAGAAAGAGAGACAAGAGAAAGAGGCAAAGGGGGAAGATGAAGGAGAGGGAGAGGGAAATCAGGTAATACCAAGTATTGGTGAAGATGTTGATCAATGGGAACAACTCTCATAAATTGTTGGTGAGAGTGTACATTAATATAACTTTGGAAAATGTTTGAGTTATCTGGTAAAGTTAAATAAATGTATATATGAATAACTTAGTTCCTATAAAGTGAAAGTGAAGTCACTCAGTCATGTCTGACTCTTTGCGACCCATGGACTGTAGCCTGCATCAGGCTTCTCCATCCATTGGATTTTCCAGGCAAGAATACTGGAGTGGGTTGCCATTTCCTCCTCCATACATTCCTATAGATATAAGAGAAATATATGGGCTAGAGAAAAACATGAATATGTTCATATACAAGATTATTTAAGACAGCTTTATATTTAGTACCCCAAAACTGGAAACAACAAAAATATCTGTCAACAGTAGAGTGAATAGATTGTACAATATTCATACAAGTTGCATAGCAATGACAATGAATGAACTTGAAGTAAACAGTATGAATTAACCTTATAAATACAATTTTGAATTAAAGAAGCAAGACAAAATAATATGTTTCAGAGTTACTAAAACAATTAAAAAAAAAAGTAAATGAGTTGATGTAAGGCTAGCTGTTTCTTCTAGAGAAAAGTGGAGGGTTGACTCAAGAAAGATGAGATAGGAACATCTGATTTGCTACTACCTTATAGATAATGTTTTATCACACAGATAAAAACATTTTTTTCTAGACACAGATTCTTTTTTTCTTTAGTAAACATATATAACTGAAATGATGACTAAACCAACAGAGCAGAGAAATGTACAGTTTACAATTCAATGCCAAAGTTATTGATATAATTACATGAAAAATGTTCTATGAAAGATATTGTTACTCATTTTATAGTACTTATTAATGCTTAGTTGCTCAGTTGTGTCCAACTCTGAGATCCCATGGGCCGTAATCCACCAGGCTCCTCTGGCCATGGGATTCTCCAGGCAAGAATATGGGAGTGGGTTGCCACTTCCTACTTCAAGTACTTATTAAGCCTTGTATTTAATTTTACAAACTTTATTGTACACATATTGCCTTTTTAAAGAGTATTAAAATTAAAAAGGAAAGTTTCCATCTGCTGCTTTTCCTAGGCCTCCAAGTTAACTGATAAATTTCATTGTGAATCCCTCAATGTGGAAAGTGAAAGTCACTCAGTCAGGTCCGACTCTTTGCAACCCCAAGGACTACATAGTCCATGGAATTCTCCAGGCCAGAATACTGGAGTTGGTAGCCTTTCCCTTCTGCAGGGGATCTTCCCAACCCAGGGATCAAACCCAGGTCTCCTGCATTGCAGGCAGATTCTTTACCAGCTGAGACATAAGGGAGCCACAAGCCACAAGCCACACCCCTCAAGGTGGAAAATAATTACTAAAAGGCTTATGTCTGTTTCTCTCTTTGCATGTGTCTTTCTAAATACCACATACATTTTATTTCCAAAATATGAATCAAACTCTACACACTGTTCTGCACCTTGATTTTTCCCACTTATGTACCTCTTGGGGCACTTTCCACATATGTGCATACAGATCTGTTTACATTTTGAATAACAAAATTGTTTATTTTCCATATGGATATAGCAAGTTTATGTAACCATTTCTGCATATATGAGCATTTGGTGGTACTCAGGGTTTTTTTTTTCTCATCACATAAGATGGCCATTAGTACAGTTTGATATAAAATTTGATTTCCAAATGTAGGGTTTGCACTGGGATCCCCGGGACAAAGTATTATAATTCTATGTTGTGATGAATGTTGCCAAATTATCTCCTGAAAAGGTGGTGCCAATTTATTAACATGAAAAGTATGAAAGTGAGCTCTGAGACTTTTAGAAGATTTTCTTGAAACTTAATCTTGGTAGAATTTAAAGAAGTTTGAAACTTATGTAAATAAAGGTTTTCAAAATAGTTGATACATTTTAAAATAAAAATGACTGCTCTTGAAATTATTTTTGCATTAAATATTTAAGCAATACAAAAAGCAAAGTAAAAAAAAAAATACAAGAAAGAAAATGTCTCACAGTATTCAACCACAGAGGACTACAGTCAAGGTTAGGAGAACATCATTTGAAGAATCTCTCTCAGAATACACATAGCTAAAGGAGATATAGCTAGGGAAGAATAATTTTAGTAAAATAGGATGATGGTTCATATTTAATGCTATTGTATTTGACTCAAAGAGAAGTTGAAAAATTGGAGGAGAAATTGAAGGAATTATTATGGTGCAGGTATATTATTTTTTTTCCTCATATAAGATATTAAAGTTTCATTTTAAGATTATAAACATAAAAAATATTAAGAGAAGTAATGTTTAACTGCAATTATCAGTATAGACAAGATTTATGATTCCCTAAAAGTGAAAGATGGTTATAATGGCGCTTATGCTTGTTCCCAGCTCTCTTCCATCCATCAGTTCAGTTCAGTTGCTCAGTCATGTCCGACTCTTTGTGACCCCGTGGACTGCAGCGCGCCAGGCTCCCCTGTCCATCACCAATTCCCAGAGCCTACTCAAACTCATGTCCATCGTGTCAGTGATGCCATTCCTAGCCTACTCTTTAATTATTATATTAACAATTGAAAAGGTTTAAACCATTTTTTATTTTCTGTTATGTAATTATGATAAACATTTGGGGTGTGTTGTGTTGGAGAAGACTCTTGAGAGTCCTTTGGACATCAAGGAGATCCAACCAGCCCATCCTAAAGGAAGTCAGTCCTTCCAATGAATATTTCAGCTGAAGCTGAAACTCCAACACTTTGGCCACCTCATGCAAAGAACAGACTCATTTGAAAAGACCCTGATGCTGGGAAAGATTGAAGGTGGGAGGAGAGGGGGATGACAGAGGATGAGATGGTTGGATGGCATCACTGACTCCATGAAAATGAGTTTGAGTAAACTCTGGGAGTTGGTGATAGACAGGGAGGCCTGGCGTGCTGCAGTCCATGGGGTCACAAAGAGTTGGACACTACTGAGTGACTGAACTGAACTAACTGAACTGAATCATTTGATTAAATCACTTACCATCAATCTTTTTATCGTAACACTTTTGTTCTTTAGGACATTGTTCAAATTCATTTGGACACCTGCATTTTTATTGTTAAGTAGTGTTTTATAATTTTATATTATAAATAATACTACTTACAGTTAGAGGACACCCTAAAGATGCAGCATATGTAGGCCAAAATAATCTAACAATGAAGTTGTCAGTTTCTCAAAGGCAGGAGAAAACTGCAATGAAAATGATAAAAAACAAATCATAATATTGAAAATTGATTAGTAAGTACATAGTTGCAAGAATCTGAAAGGAGAATATACTTAAAAAATCTCAAAGGAAAATGTTCTAGTGATTCACAACTCCCTCTTCTTCATGCTCCTCTCCCTTTCCTGCTTTCCTAGCTAACATCTAGCTATCCTATCGTATTCTGTCTATCTACCTATTAATCATCCACCCATCCATCCATCCATCTCTCATCTATCTATCCAGCTATCTCTCTATCAACATGTTTTAAAATGCTTATTATTTTTTCATTATGTTGACTTGAAACAAATAGACTGATAGATATTTTTCCAGCAAAGATGGGTTTATTTGGGATCAACAGAGAACAGCAGTTTAGGGTCTGCAGCCATGTCAAGTCATGTGCAAGTCCCCATATGGCAAGAGGAGAACTAAAACCCCTCTATAGGGAGGAAAAGGAAGTTGGGAAAACTACAGTATACAAGGAGTCAATTGCTTTTCAATGGCTGAGTCATTGTTAGGAAAGAAATTTTTCTTCTTCCTCATGGACTTTGTTATAATCACAGGATCTGGGAGATCCCCCTACTGTTCTCCTGATTATTTAATTGAGGTTTCTGTTTATTAATGGGCTTCACAGGTGGCTCAAGTGGTAAAGAATCCACCTACAATGTAGGAGATACGGGTTCAATCCCTGGGGTGGGGAAGATCCCAACTTGGGGAGGAAAATACCTACCCACTCTAGTATTCTTGCCTGAGAAATCCCACGGGAAGAGGAGCCTGGTGGGTTACAGTCCATGGGGTTGAAAAGAGTCAGACACATGTGAGCATGCACACACATGGATATTTATCAATATTTTACAATTAGAAGGATTCTAGTTTTCAGTGACTTTATAATTCTTCTTGGCCCTCCTACTTTGGATTTTCTTACTAAAACAGGAAAGATACAATGATAGAAAAAATAATAGAAATGTAATTTAAGCCAGATTACACATCCAAAACAGACAAAACCTGACCAAAGACATAATTATGTCAAAAACTGAAGCTAAATTTTATGTGTGTTCTTTTTTTTCTGCCTCAGGACCACCAGTAATTGCTCTCATACATTCAGTTAGAATGTTACACGAAAGCATTCTTATACAACATGCTAAAATGGAACCACAATTATTAAGTCACAGGACTTTTTTCCATAAAACTCACAATGTCGGCAAATGTCTCTCCTCCCTGGAGAAATTATTTTTTCCTCCTATGTTTTGGAATTCAGATATGTACACACACATGCACACACACCTCAGTGTAAAACTAAATCAGAGATGAAGTGACTCTTATTAGAAAGAGTGAAAACAATTTTCCTTGGTTCCTATTCACCTGTATAATGTGATTTCTTGAAGAATGAGATCTTAATTATTATGATTTATTCAGCATAAGAGTTCAAAGTTTTGCATTTTACATTTTGATTTGAAGTTTCAAAAAGCCTTTTGCTGTGAGAAAAGCAGTTTCTATGATTACTTCATGAAATACAGATGACTTGAAATGGAATCAGTATAGCAAGTAAATTTTTGGTCTTAAAAAGTAAGCCTGCCTTGCTTTCTAATGTCATTTTTTTCTTTTTTACATCTGATCCCATCTTTTCCTCCTTTGCACGGTGTTAATAAGATAGGAGATGAAGGAAGAATGTTTGCGGGACTGATTATAAAACAGTGAACATTTCCTGGAGGGGCTTATGCACATATGATTCACCACACAAATGGATCTTTGATTACTCCTATAGCTTTATGCAAATTATGATTTGTGATATCAGTGAAGACCAGAAATCATTTTCAATATTTTCACTGCAGCACAGAGCAAACCTACTGTGGAAAAACAAGTCAAGTGTTATGCTAGCTGGTTGCTCTCCCTATCATTACAGAGCACTTTAGGAGGTCCCCTTTTATTCGTGTCAGCTGTATGGTTTAATTTAAAAGTAATTCCAAGCATTTAACACGCTTCCTTCATTTTAAAGAGTACTTCTTAAAAATGAAAGGGATTCAATCACTTTTTGGAGACAGACAGAGGGTACAATACATTTGTAAGTCCCATCAGTGAAGGTCTGATGGTTTCTGATTTAAATAGTTTTTATTAAATATGAAATGTCCAAATTACCTAATCATTGTCTCCTGTAAGATAAACACAGTTTTCCCAGGCCTTTCTCCAGAGTCTTATCTCAGAGCTGCAGGATGTCAGTTGATAATGTTGCCTTCATGTTAGACAAGCAGACAAAATAATTTGATTGTACTGCTTGCCATGTTGTTCTAAGCAGTTCTTGAAGAACTAAAACCACTTTGTTTCTGGTGGCATGACAAAGCCCATTACTTTCATTTTTTTGAACTCCTTAAAAAGCTTCAACATCAATAAGACTGCTTTCAGAGCATACTGGTATAATGTGTTTAGTCTTGTCTAGTTTATCCATTCAGAGGTAGACATAAAACAAAAGTTAGGATGGTAGGAAAAATGTTTTTCATGCTGCAAAAACATGGCAAAATTACAGGTAATTACTTTTTAAACTGACAATCACTGAAGTAATTGTTTAAAGTTAAATTTTAAATAAATTATTCAAAAACCTATAAACCTATATCCAAATGCTAGTCAGTAATTTCTGTACTGTTTGAATATTTTGCAATGCTCACACAAATGAAAGACTTTAGAAAAAATGATCAAAATAATCTTTACCATTATTTTCTGGAAGTAAGAGTAAAATGCTTTAAATTTAAAAATGTGAAATGAGAAGTTTTTTATTTTTACACTCGTGAGAGAGAAGTACAGGAAATGTAAAAATCAATTCAATATAGTGGCAATCTTTTGAAATAAGAGGGTAAATTAAGCGATTGGATATTTTTGAAAGATAAGCGTGAATAAATTTAAAAATAAAGCTTACAGTCAATGCATAACCACTTGGTGACCTCATGCAATGCACATATTTTGAGTCCATTTTTCTAATTTATAGAATAGGAATATAGTTATAGATGGGCTTCTCAGGTTGCTCAGTGGTAAAGAATTCACCTGCAAAATAGGAGACTCAGGTTAGATCCCTGGATCAGGAAAATCCCCTGGAGAAGGACATGGCAGCTCACTCCAGTACTTTTACATGAGAAATCCCATGGACAGAGAAGCCTGGTGGGCTACAGCCCATGGGGTTACAAATAGTTGGCTACAACTTAGCAAGTAAACAGCAATGGAATAGTCATAGATACGTGAAGGCAGGTCATCTGATCAACTAACTCCACACTGACACTGACAGACAGAAACCAGCATGTTCCCTGTCCTCAGGGAGATTATGTTCTAGTCCAGAGAGCAAAATAAATAAATAACCAAATCATTGTGTACTTAAATGTAAAACTGTGACTGTAATTAAGTACTACAAAGAAGAGGCTACATGGTTTTCAGTTCAGTTCAGTCCAGTTGCTCAGTCTTGTCTGACTCTGCGACTCCATGGCCTTATGAGAGCTTATATAAAGCACAGTTTGATGTAGTAAGAGAGGTTAGAAGAGACCTCTGTGAGGACAAAGATCTTGTACTGCATTTTGTTTGAATGAACTGGTTAAATAAAGGATGGAAGCACATTTCAGGCAGAGGGACTTAGAATGTGAAGATACTGTCAGGGGTCCTGAAGGAAGAAGTAACCTTCTATAGACAATGGAGAACATGGTGGAAAATGAGGCTTAACAAAGAGTAGACCAGATAGGGCTCTGGAGGATATTGCAGGATTTTTTTTCTTAGCCCTGCAAGAGGAGCCATTGAAAAGCTTTAGGAAAAAAGGTGATTTCTAATCTGCTCTTCAAATTAGACCAGTGTGAGCCACAGTGGAGGTGCTGGGCTTGAAAATGTGCTATAAATTTTCAAATGCCCCTCAAGCTGTTCCTACATTGATAGTTGTGCTACCCATTCCTAACATCACCACATTCTGAAGAGAAATTTACCTGCTTGTCGTTTTAAAATTTTCTGTCCGTCTTTCTTAGAAATAGGGTTGGGAATAATATACATGAGATTGCAACACACAATAAATAGGCGCCAATTTATTCACACAGTGACGTTGTAGGACACATTTTTTCAACAAAAGATGCAGTAGGAAGTTCATAGTTTTAAGTATGAGAAAAACATACTTAAAATCTTTCCATGGAAAACCAATTCTTGTATACTAATGTGATAGTAGCTCTATTCTTACTTTGAAAATGTGTTATGATTAAAAAAACAAGTATAAAATAATATTGGCAAATGGATGTGTTTATAATGTAAGATTATAAGAAAACAGATTCATTTATGCCCATGATTTATTGCTTGATCTTTTTAAGCAACATAAAATGGTTGAATTAACATGTGTTCATGATCCTATTGAGTAACTTCTACAAATATCTGCTCCTTTGAATTGAAATTGCCATTTTAGCCATCAAATAACTGTAAACTTACAAAACTTACCTAGCTCCTCTGGGATACAGAATCTTCTTTGGCAAAATGAAGGCACTATTCAAATGGCTGGGACTTCCCAGGTGTCCCTAGTGGTAAAGAATCTGCCTGACAATGCAGGAGACATAAGAGATGTGGGTTCAATCCCTGGATCAGAAAGATCCCCTGGAGGAGGGCATGTCAACCCACTCCAGTATTCTTGCCTAGAGAATCCCATGGACAGAGGATCCTGGTGGGTTACAGTCCATGGGGTCCTTAAGTTGGACACGACTGAGCAACTGAACACATTCAGAATGGCTACCAAGATCCGTCTAACACAGTGCTATTAGAGACCCTTTAAGTTGTGATCATGAAAAGTCTCGCAATGAACTGATGTTGGCAGCCAGCCATCAAAACCATCACCTTCTGTTTATTTGAGCATCAATATTGCAAAATGGCACTTTGGGGAAATTGCCAAAAAACTATATCCTGATGAATTTACCGTTTTACTCTCTTGGTATCTACCTTGTATTTTACTGCCACAATATTCTTTACTTTGTCTATCAAAGTATAATCACCAAGAATAATTGTATTATTTACTCATGGTATTATTGATATATGATTCTTAAAATAGTAAATCTAAGGTAAGCTTAAAAAAAAATCTGTACTGATATACACATCTGGTTAAAAGGTATTCCTCTGCTTTATCTCTAAGTACTTGACTAACTTCTTAATTCTGAGGGATCAACAATAATTTCCAGTGTTTACCAGCAATCATAGATGACTAGCAGTTAAAAAGCCATCAGCCCTGTCACATTTTTCAAAGAACAGAATCCCTTTCCAGATGGTCCTTCATTTGGCTAATGGACAGCCTAAGGGGATAAAAATGTCACCTGTTGTAGCTAGTCAACAGTATTAATAAAAACACAAAAATAGACCATTCATGCAATGGCAACAACCCCAAAACAGATTTATGAGTTCCTTTACTGAGTTAATTTGCAATGATCATCATTTTAGCATTTTAAAGTTCCAGTTCTTCCCTGAATTTTCCAACACTAAGTTTAAAAAAACATCAAAAATAAATATTAGAAAATAAAAACTTATTTCCCAAAGCAAAGCGATGTTTAAACATATGCACCACAAAATCAAGTTAAATGTTGATGGGTTTTAAACGTATTTCTCCCATGAAAGTTAATAGTCATGTGAAAGAAAAGAGAATAGCCACATAAAGGAGAAACTATGTATAATTTTTGAAACTCTGGTAAAATAAAGGCAATTTTCTTTTTTCTAATTCATATTTACTAAATTACATTTTGCAAACTATAAACCAATACAACCCAATTGTTTCTTAATAAGCTGTTTTTCTTTTCTTTTATCTAACTTTATATATGAGTGATGCCCTCTATGTGCAATGTGTTCCCCTTGTGGTAAAATCTTAACTGATGTTTCAAGATCCAGATCATAGATCTCCATCTTCAGGTTTCCATTATTTTTATCCATATAAGCAGTGACAACACATTCTCAGATGCTCAAAAATGAAAGCATGGATGCCTAATCATTGCAAGCAGATTTTTCTGAAGTCACCTTTTCAAGTCACCCACTGAGGTGACATTACAGAAGATGTTAAAGTCTAATCTATAGGACAATCCAAAATCATAAATATATGAGTTAAATTGAATTCTTACTAAATAACTTTCTTTCAATTTATATGAAAAACTTATATTTTAATTACTATACAATCGAGAAGTATAACAAGGCAGCATACATTTAAAACGTCCACCGGGAATAAAACAAGCCAGTTCTGATAGCCAGTTCTATTTCATCTTTTGTTTTCAGTGAAGTAAAACTAAGACACACACATTACATAAATGCCTTTTTTATGTTATAAAGATGTATTTCAAAAATTGTTTTATATATTTCAAATAATTTAGATCCTCGGTTTTCTTTAGTGCCCTATAGTTTTTCTTCTTAAAAATCATAGAATATATTGAAAGCAAATGTCAGCACTATGCAGGCATAATATCATTCTCTATTTTGCTGCTCTATGGAATGTGGTAAAAATTCAACAAATCATCATAACTTACCAAGCAAGTCACTAACAAAGAAGTGAACTAATACTTTTCTTCCAGGCCTGATTTTGATGCCAGTATCCACTCAGCTACCTTTAATGGTGAGGAAGGGAGGGGCACAATTAACAGAGGAAGATTGTCCAGCTAATAGCTTCACACCTGACAAAAAACCAAAAGAATTAGAAGCTAGTTTGCACACTCAGTCACTGCTGCTGCTGCTGCTAAGTCGCTTCAATCGTGTCCGACTCTATGCGACCCCATAGACAGCAGCCCAACAGGCTCCCCCGTCCCTGGGATTCTCCAGGCAAGAATACTGGAGTGGGTTGCCATTTCCTTCTCCAATGCTTGAAAGTGAAAAGTGAAGGTGAAGTCGCTCAGTCGTATCTGATTCCTAGCGACCCCATGGACTGCAGCCCACCAGGCTCCTCCATCCATGGGATTTTCCAGGCAAGAGTACTGGAGTGGGGTGCCATTGCCTTCTCCTAAGTTATGTCAAACTCTTTGTGATCCCATGGACTATAGTCTACCAGGCTCTTTCATCCATGGCATTTTCCAGGCAAGAATACTGAAGTGGGTTGTCATTTCCACCTCCAGGGGATCTTCCCAACCCAAGGATCGAACCTGTGTCTCCTGCACTGGCAGGAGTCACCTAGGAATCAGAAGCTAGTTTAGATAGTTGCAGAATTAAATAAATTGTAAGTTAAAACAATGTTTTATCAGTAAAGTCCTCCTGCTAATGCAGGAGATATGGATTTAGTCTCTGGGTCAGGAGAATCCCTGGAGAAGGCAATGGCAACCCACTCCAGTATTCTTGCCTCAGAAATCCCATAGACAGGGGAGCCTGGAGGCCTACAGTCCATGGGTTTGCAAAGAGTTGGACATGACTGACTAAACAACAATGACAAAATAGTGTCTTATAAATTGCTTTCTTTCTGTTTGATAATTTTGTAGAAATATATAAGAATCTTCTCAGGGATACTTTTTAAAAAATACATAAGAATCTTCTCAGGTATAGTTTTTGAAGTTAAAGACAACAATAGCATCTTTGGAGAAGATGCAAAATTCTCCTAAAGGAAATAAGATTCCAAATCTAGCATGAGACATGGAGAAACATGTTCTTCAACTGGAATGTTTTAATAAAAAGACATGATGCTAGAATTTTATTTTGTGAAATCTTAGAAACAGTTTTCCAAAGTAATTGATGAAGAATCTTTGCCAAAACCCTCATTGCATTCTTAGCAGATTCATTAAAAAATTTTAAAATAATGATATATAAACCCTTTTACACAAATTTTTGTTTTAGGTCCTGTAGCATATGAAAGTAATAATAGATCTCAAATTGAGTAGTTATATTTTTTCCACTTGACTCTAAAATTAAAAAGTAATAATTAAAAGTTCAGACATAAACATATATATCAAAAAGAGAATCTGCATAGAATATCAAGTAAAATAATCTACAAAAACAACTAAAGCAAATGTTGTTACAGAGACTTTATATATCTGCAAGTAGCTGTGCATTTGGTAATCTGCTTTCTACTTTGAGTTCCCAGAGAAATCATGTTACCTAATAATCACCCTGAATGTCATATTTTCATTTTTTTTCTGTATACAGCTCAATAACCTACTTGAAGCTTTAAAGAAAAGAATTTGTGACTAAGAGTCCTATATTTTAGGATCATTGGCAGTGATATGAATAATGGCTTCTTATCGAAATCCCTAACAGAAAGGAAACCATGTCTACAAAAAGAATATATAAGGCCACACCTCTAAATGGTATTTTTAGGTTTAAAAGGGTTTTTTTTTTCCGTATCATTTAAGTGCTACTAATGTTCAGAAAATTGTATAAAATTTATCAAAGCCAAATTCCTTATTTTTATCTTCAGATTCATAAGGGACCACATGGTGTTGATATTTTTGAATCCCAGGTAAACGTATTTGCACACTTTCTGTCTAACTTGCCTCTTTTACTGAGCTGCTCCTGTACCCGTTTCAGTTCACTGTTTTCCAACAGGTGCTTTTTGTCTGCAGCTATGGTACTTATGGTACACAAAGTGGAAGAAAATATACCAAACACACAAAAATGTACTTTAGACTTTGAAAATCACATAAATAAAGAAAGTCATGTATTACAGTTTCCCAGAAATGTTCGGCACTTAATCTCTCTGGAATCAATTAAAGAACTTTTGGCAATTTATTTCCAAAGGAATCAGTTGAAGAAATGGATATATTTCATCTTAAGAAAGGGCTTAACCATAAAATGCCTAGGTAAACTTTGCTTCTAACTTAATATTAGTTGTTCTAACTGCATTATAAAATAGAGGTTATTATAATTTCTAGCACCCAGGGTATTATGATGATTGTAGGAAATTATTCATTTTAAATCTTTAGATAATTATTTGGGAAAAAGCAAATCCTCTATGAGTCCTCTATCTATTATTAGATAATAATTATAGTGAGGGACATTGGAAATAATAATTATGAAGAATTAACCTACGTATAATATGTTGGTATAAGTACAAACAATTTTTTAGTTACATATTAAATGTCTTCTCAGTTTGTGGAATATAGAAGTCTTCATTTTGACCTAAAGATTAACAATTAAATTGGCAATATAAAATAATATTCTTATCCATCAGTTGTGATCATAATTTTTTGGAGGGAAAAAAAAAAAAACATCAAAAATGGTATTTGCTTTCCTAACAAGGCAACTATAGCATTGATACAGGTACACTTTTAAAAAATAAAATAAGAAAAATATAATAACCATTACCTTCTCATTTTTATGAGTATGCCAGAGTCTCATTAGATATGGACTATTTCATTGCCTTGAATAATTCAGGGACTAACAAAAGAACATCTGTGTAACAAAGCACTACCCCTTGAAATTTAAAATCTCATTAATGAATTAAAACAACACATTAACTACCTCAATATCATGGAATAAGTCCATTATGAAAATGATCATTCTTATATAACAAAGTCAAATGGAAGTATTATAAGGATGTTGCCCAAGGTCATTATGAACCACAAGCCAAATTTATAGTCTTCTTTTCAATTTTGTAGCTAATTGATACATTTCAATGGATAATACAGCAACTATTTGGTGATAGACTCAATTTCCTAAATGTCTTAAAAAATCTTTCAACCACTTCATAAACATTTAATTTCATAAATATACTTTCTCCAACAGTGTAAGTTACCTATATTCAGGAAATCTGTTTGTCTCATTCACTACTGTATCTTTAACTCCAGCTCTAAGGCCTCGGAGGCAGTAAATGCTCAGAAAATATATTAATATGTCAAATTTATGTCAAAATTAATACTGAGACATGCAAGCAAGACTAAACAGCTACTTCTGCAACAATGATTATTCAGTATTTTGAAGGCATACAAAAAATATGTTTAAAAATCCTTTACTGAATATGTGCACAGGAATGGGCTGCTTACTCTGGAGAGTATACAGCATGAATTGAAATTTATACTGGCCCCAGGAGCTTACAAAACAATAGGTGAACTAACAAAAAGCTTGGTAAGTTTACATACATTATGAGAAGTAAAAATAAATACTGATGACACAACAATCCATAGTGAATGAAGTACTGCCACTATGGAAGATGGTATGGTGTTTCCTTAAAAAACTAGTCTTTTGGACTCTGTGGGAGAGGGAGAGGGTGAGATGATTTGGGAGAATGGCATTGAAATATGTATAATATCATATATGAAACGAGTCGCCAGTCCAGGTTCGATACATGGATGCTTGGGGCTGGTGCACTGGGATGACCCAGAGGGATGGTATGGGGAGGGAGGAGGGAGGAGGGTTCAGGATGGGGAACACGTGTATGCCTGTGGTGGATTCATTTTGAAAAAAATTTAAAAAATGAAAAATAAAAAAAAAAATAAATTAAAATCTGAGAAACAAACAAACAAACAAATAAAAAACTAGGAATAAAACTACCATATGACCCAGAAATCCCACTCCTAGGCATATACCATGAGGAGACCAAAATTGAAAAATACACAAGTATCCCATTGTTCATTGCAGCACTATTTACAATAGCTGGAACATGAAAGCAACCTAGATGTCCATCAGCAGATGAGTAGATAAACAAGTTGTGGTACATATACACAATGGAATATTGCTCAGCCATAAAAAGGAAAGCATTTGAGTCAGTTCTAATGAGGTGAATGAGCCTATTATACAGAGTGGTGTAAGTCAGAAAAAGAAAAATAAATATTATATTCTAACACATATATTCCATCAGATCAGATCAGATCAGTTGCTCAGTCATGTCCGACTCCTTGCGACCCCATGAATTGCAGCACGCCAGGCCTCCCTGTCCATCACCAACTCCTGGAGTTCACTGAGACTCACGTCTATCCAGTCAGTGATGCCATCCAGCCATCTCATCCTCTGTCGTCCCCTTCTCCTCCTGCCCCCAATCCCTCCCAGCATCGAAGTCTTTTCCAATGAGTCAACTCTTTGCATGAGGTGGCCAAAGTACTGAAGTTTCAGCTTTAGCATCATTCCTTCCAAAGAAATCCCAGAGCCGATCTCCTTCACTTCATGGCAAATAGATGGAGAAACAGTGGAAACAGTGGCAGACTTTATTTTGGGGGGCTCCAAAATCACTGCAGATGGTGACTGCAGCCATGAAATTAAAAGATGCTTGCTCCTTGGAAGAAAAGTTATGACCAACCTAGACAGCATATTAAAAAGTGGAGACATTATTTTGCCAACAAAGGTCCATCTAGTCAAAGCTATGGTGTTTCCAGTAGTCATACATGGATGTGAGAGTTGGACTATAAAGAAAGTTGAGCATGGAAGAATTGATGTTTTTGAACTGTGGTGTTGGAGAAGACTCCTGAGAGTCCCTTGGACTACAAGGAGATCCAACCAGTCCATCCTAAAGGAAAGCAGTTCTGAATATTCATTGGAAGGACTGATGTTGAAGCTGAAACTCCAATACTTTGGCCACCTGATGTGAAAAACTGACTGATGTGAAAAGACCCTGATGCTGGGAAAGATTGAAGGCAGGAGGAGAAGGGAATGACAAAGGATGAGATGGTTGGATGGCATCACCAACATGAGTTTGAGTAAACTCCAGGAGTTGGTGATGGACAGGGAGGCCTGACATGCTGCAGTCCATGGGTTGGACTTCAAAGAGTTGGACATGACTGAGCGACTGAGCTGAACTTAGGGTGGAGTTGGAACACATATATACGGAATCTAGAAAAATGGTATTGAATAATTTATTTACAGGGCAGCAATGGAGAAAAAGACATAGAGAACAGACTTATGGACATGGGGAGAAGGGAGGTGAGGGTTTGATGTCTGGAAAGAGTAACATAGAAACTTGCATTACAATTTTTAAAATAGACAGCCAATGGGAATTTGTTGTATGGCTCAGGAAAGGGAAATAGGGGCTCTGTATCAACCTAGAGGGTGGGGTCAGGAGGGAGTTTCAAAAGGGAGACGATACGTATATATACCTATGGCTGATTCATGTTGAGGTTTGACAGAAAACAACAAAATTCTTAAAGCAATTATACTTCAATTAAAAAATAAAATTAAAAAAAGAATGTTTCTGGAAAAGTAAGTAAATGGGTGTGTCAGTGGTGATAAAAGAGAGTTGACATGGACTCAGATTGGATGCAGAAGGCAAGAGAATGAAAGGGCGAAGGAGAGAGAGAAAGAGAGAGAGATTGGATGGAGGGGGGGAAAGGGAGAGAGGGATGAAAGCAAAGATATTTAGGGTTTTAAGGAAAACAGTAAGAAAAAGGATACAGAAGAAGCTGGTTGGAATATAAACGGAAAGTAAAACATTTGCGGTACAGTGTTAGACGCATTTTCTAGGATCCTGTTTTGGCTAAGTGCATTGGTGACGATTTTGCTACTATAATATAAAATGGTTAGGGGACCACCAAGAAATATGTAGGTGAAATGTTAGATAATTGAGATTTATTTCAGTGAAGAACAAGCTTTCATGTTAGCAACATGCTAAATGTGATGCTGTTAAAAGTTCATTATAGTGCAGCCAGTTATCTGATAATTTATTGGCAAATGTGGTACTTTGACCTGCATTTAATAATGAGTCATAACTCTTATGTACATGCTATATCTGAATATAGTATGAAGTATGTATATCATTAATTTTATGTTTAAGCATTGATGCACTACAGAATTGCATGATATCACCCACTATGGGCTGAGCAAAGTCAAAAGTAAAACTAAGCTTACGATTTGAGGAAGAGACAAACCACATAATTAATAAAATCTTAATCTAGTGTTTTAAGTGCTTCATTGGTATAAACAAATTACCAAGACTGGTCAGAGAATATAGTGGCATTTATGCTGGGTTGAGAACGATTCAGAAACCTCCAGAAAGCAATTCACTTGAGATGTGCCCTGAACAATGACCAGTGTTACAACAAATAGAAAAGAAAAAGAGGATAGAGGAAGAAGAGGATAAGGAATAAATTATCAAATGATTTACATATATCATTTGCTTAGTGAGTGGTATATATAAAGAAGGAACTTAAATATTAGTTAGAAGTTGGAAGAGAAAACAGAGTCCAACCAGGCTTTCCACTGAGTTGTATATTGTACATGTCAATTCTCTTATGTACATTATAAGAAGTAAAAATGAGTACTGATGACATAACAATTTTCATAGTGAATGAAAAATCAAGAATGGCTCTGGAAAAAATAAGTAAATGGGTGTGTCAGTGGTGATAAAATATGGCAAAAACCACCACAACATTGTAAAGGAATTAGCCTCCGATTAAAACAAATTGATTTTAAAATAATAAAAAATAAAACATAAAGAAAAAAAAGTAATAAAGGGCAATGGAATCTTTTATTCTTGCACAGAAAGTTAGTTCTGAAACACTACCGTGACCCTAATTCTCACTTTAACCTTGGGTAAGTTACTTAGAATTTCTTCATCTGTAACAGAGTCAATTAAAAATTCCCACTGGAATTTGTGGGTAGTCACTAGAGGCTCCTATAAGAGACTATAATAAAGTAGTAGATATGTAGGACATCTAAACAGAATTACCATGGCCAAAACTGCACAAAATCTAACTTTAAAATGCCCTTCATATACTTCTGCCACCAGTGTTTCAATTGTTAATGTGCTTTTTAATTGAAGGATTTTAATAAATGTTATTTATTTATTTTTAAATTTTTATTGGAGTTTAGAAAAATATATTTCAAAAGATTTGTAAATGGACAACAGCTTAAGATAACCACAGATCTCATTTAAAATCAAGCTCCAAGTCAGACAAGAATGCTAAAGAATCAATGAGATTAAAGTTTATTGGTAAAGCTGGGAGATAAGGCATAGCCTTATGGCATTACTTTGTCCTAAAATACAGTATTATGTCAAATACATTCTCCTTTATTCTAACAGCTTTTTAATCTTAAATAACTTCCTTCTATTCCTCCCAGTTCCTGCAAAGTATCAAAGGGTCTCCATACTCTTAATATTACGGTAACCTAGAATTGACTCATAGGAAAAGACTCTGATGCTGGGAGGGATTGGGGCAGGAGGAGAAGGGGAGGACAAAGGATGAGATGGCTGGATGGCATCACCGACTCGATGGACATGAGTTCCCGGAGTTCACCCAGGTCATCCAGTGTCACCAGGACAAGGAGGCCTGGTGTGCTGCAATTCATGGGGTTGCAAAGAGTTGGCCATGACTGAGCGACTGAACTGAACTGAACTGATGGTGGTTTTAAATTTTATTTGGGATTCAGTATCATTTTTCTGATGATTTCCTAATCCTGGTGGAATTTTCAAAAATGTTTGTTTAAATTGATTTATTTTCTTAAGTTTAAAAACTAGAAACAGAATAGCTATATTGCAATATCTGAGTTAATATAACATGTAGGTATCATATTCCTTAGCATTAACTATTAAAGAATAATAAAACTCCAGAAGGGAAAAGACTCAGTAAAAATAGCTGGGATTTAAAATTATATTTTTCGGCCTGTTAATTTATCATACAGAGTAAAAATAAGCCATAGGTATGAAATGGAAACTCTACCAAATGCCTCTGTGTTTCAGTAAACTTAATTATACAGCACACCATAAAATGACAGTAATATTAGAGAAGAAAAGTAGCAATTTCAGATGTGCAATAACTGCTTTTTACAAGGGTAGAAATTACATCAAGCACATATACCTATTCAGTCTAATACTATTTTCTAGCAAGAGCCAGTGGGATTCACAGTCAAGGGGAGGGAAAGATTTAACTAAGCAGAAATCTGCTTGGTTCAGAAAAGGTTTGTCTATGAATCCACTGCATTGTGAGTGTGTTCATTTGCTAATATATAGGTATCTTATATAAAAATTCGTATTTAATCTTTAAATTTATATGTACACATGTGCTTGTAACAGCTTCAGTCAAAAACCACTATTAATGGATGATTCTTGGCTTTTAAAGGGTGTCTGATATACTTTTTACTGCATCTGATCTAAGTGTATATCACATAGAATGACTTTATGAGGATAGCATCCTGTTACGAATAATAGAATGAATCTCAATATTTCTGAAAAAGCTTTTATGTAATCATGCCAGAAAACTTCCATTAAAAAATCTAAAGGAGTATTATTGAATTTTTATTTCAAATTGGAAAGATTTTTATTCATTTCTGCCTTCTACTATTATTTTCATTAATTTAAAGAGAACACCATACCTTTCTTGGTATGTTGGTACTGGGTTTCTTGTTTATCAGTTAATTAATACCCCTATCATGACTTTGCTTGATATCTGTGCCTAACGTTTCTATAAAGAAGATTTTTTGTCACACAAACCTTGTTTAGAATGATAGCTCGGTTGTTAACTGTTTGATCTCAGGGAAATTCTCTAAAATTGAATCTGTTTCCTCATCTATAAAATTAATATATTAATACCTACAGTCATAATAATTGTTATCCAGGGCAGATGTAACATATATAAAGTTCCTACTACATTGCTAAACATAAAGTAGGTTATAAAGTGCTGATAGCTTTTATTTATTCTATTATTATGTATATAGTATAGTACACACTAGACTGGAGTTCTAATTTCAGTCTTAAATTTCTCTCTTGACCCTAGGCAAATCAACATCTTTGTGGCATTGAAAATATCACTTGATTTTTATCACATCACAGCAAAATCTTCAGATTCTGTTAAAGAGAATATGTGCCTTGCTACTATATAATGTCAGATACTTATGATCTCACATAAAAAGTGACAGAATTGTGTTTTAAGAAACACAGGATAAAAATACTGTTGTGGAATAAAAATATCATAGATTATTAATAAAATTGTTACCTGGCTGAGAACATAAAATCCGTTTCTTTGTGGGTAAAGGAATTGGAAGGCAAGGGCTATATAAGAGGAAAGTGATTGGAATGCCCTAATTTTGTGCTCATGGAATAAAACTGAGGAATTGAAAGCTAGTTTAAAAGAGAGGGACTCACAGTCAGTTTTGATTGGACACAATGTACCTCCTGATAATCCTGAGAAACTGATAGATGAATAAAGTCTGATGCTTCTAGTGTTGTTGGCAGTAGGTTTCCATCAACTGGAATATGAATTATCTCCCTATTTGTTTGTTAATCTTAACATTCTTTTATCAAATTTCAAAGGGTTTTTCTTTCACAACTGGAGGATAAAAATACTCTTTGCTTTTGAGTATGTTTCTAGATGATCCGTTGAACAGATTCATCAAGTTGTTCCTCTAGACATAGATATGTCATGGCCTGTGTATAGTCATATGTGTATACTCCCTCCTTTCTTTTTTCCCTCATTCCTTTCTTCCATCCTAACCTGTCTTCCCTCCTTCCTTCCTATATATTTGCCTGGAGAGGGATTATTCATTTCTTCTCTAAGGTATATTTACACCTCTCTTTGACTAATGTTAAAACTAAGGATTATATGCCTACTTTTTTTTCTCTAAGGATTCTGGGTATAATGACAGATATACAACCAACAAGTTACATGTAAAATGGAATCAATTTCCTTCCATAATATGTGAATATATGTTCCTTAGGGAAAATTCCCATGGATGGAGGAGCCTGGTAGGCTGCAGTCCATGGGGTCGCTAAGAGTCAGACACAACTGAGCGACTTCACTTTGACTTTTCACTTTCATGCATCGGAGAAGGAAATGGCAAACCACTCCAGTATTCTTGCCTGGAGGATCCCAGGGACGGGAGAGCCTGTTGGGCTGCCGTCTGTGGGGTCGCACAGAGTCGGACACAACTGAAGCGACTTAGCAGCAGCAGCAGGGATAAAATTTGAAATATTCATAGACCTCTTAGATCACTGGTCACACATGCCAAAAAGCATATGTGATGAAGTTAACACAGGAATAATAGTGTATTCTTTGACAACTGCAAAATATGACAGAGCACCTTTAGAATGATGGAGATAATTGGTCATTGTCTTTGAACTTGACAATGTACTATGCTCTTGATATACATTGTCTTTGAGCTTATAGCAATCCTGGAATGGTAGATGGTGTGGTCCATCATATGGAAAAAAAAAAAAATGACTACCAAAGCAAGGATTAAATCCACAACAGTAAATAAGCATTATGGTGAGTTTAGAGTAATAGATGTATTCTATGATGACTCCAGAGCCACCAAAGTCAAATTTTACTATCTACCTTAAAGTTTTCTATCATTATATAGGTATAGTCTGTATTTTGTATCTGTAAGAGATTTTATAAATTAGAGAGAAATTCCAAAGATATGCTATTAACATTTTAGGTATCAATTTATTTTTTAAAAGGAAATCATAATTTTCACACTTATAGGATATAAATAGTCAATAGGAAGAGGTCAAATATATTCTGATGTGTTGTCATTTGAGAATTAAGTAGTGCTTCTCAGATTGAAGTAAAGCATCTATCACCAGCTGTGTGAACTCAGGGGATAAAATATGTTGTAAGAGTTCATTATTTTTCTCCATTTCTAGCCACTGTCCCTATTCAGGTATAGCAGCACAGATGGTGTTGTGGTAAAGACACATAACACTGTCAGGAGCTGTAACATATGGCAAAAATCTGGCATTCCTCATTCCCACAAGTTTCAAGGTTAAGATAGAAACTTGTCACTTTTCTGACATTCAATTAACTCCTTTCCTTTGTCTTTACCTGAAAATATAAAAGGATCTTTTAAGAGATTTTTTTCCCATACTTAACTCATTTCTGTGACTCTACCTACTTTCTTTATTTCATTAGCACTGATCTAATGATTTTTTGAATTATTATAATGCATCCTGTGTTATGTCAAAAATATGTTCTTAAAAGTTATTCCATTAGGAATTAAAGTATATTTAAATGCAGTAGAGTAGCTTGGTAAAGGGATCAGTGTATAAGTCTTTTGCAAAGTTAAAGTTATATGTACCTTCTTATATGTATAGTTTGCATATATAATGTTTACTTGAAATAAGGATATGAAAAAATATATTAATATACTAATTTTCATCAGGAAATTACAGGTTTGTTATAGGATGTATATAAGAGAATGTTCTTTTCTGATGCTGTAAATTACAAGTTTCATAGAATTAAAATCTCACAAAAGACATGAAAAAAAATCTTACTAAGAATGAAAAGGCAGTAATTATCTGGCAATAAAGATAAAAATTTGGTCTGCCATAAAGCACACATAGAAATAAGTCTAAAAGCATGGACTTTCCTTCCAAGATTCTTCCTTTGAAATTCAATAACTTATTCATGTTCCTCTCTCATAGTCTTCATCCAGATGCCCAGTCATTCCAGGGAACAGAACAATGAGCCATCTTTGTGAAAAAACTAATTAGAGAAATTTAAAATATGTCTATAGAAGGTATTTAACTCAACATTCTAAGTTAAAAGATAATTATTAGTGTGCTTTCACATAAAAGGCTGAATAATTTTTCTCTTTTAGATGTTAGAAAATAGAACTAAACAGAAAGAGTAAATCTGCTTTTAAAAACAAGTACCATTGGAGTAGAGGAATGGAATTAAATTGCTCGTCCTCAGAAATGTCTCTAGATTTCCAAAATGTTGAACCACAAAAGCTAATATTTATAAGGAGCTGAGGGCTGCATTATGTTTAAGACAACATAAAATGTCTTTTTATTATCTCTGAACTGAGATAGATTACTAGACAGACAGGTTGTTTCTCAAAATCATTTTCTCAAAGAGAATTGACTAAGTCTGCTATATTTTTGTGGCCAAAATTGAAATTTAAATGAGAGAATAGAGAGTTTAACATGTATAATCACAAATCAGGTTCCAGAAAAACTCTGAATGATAGAAATGAGAATAAATGTAACAAATTGAAATTGAAAACATTTCCATTTACATCCCAAATAAACACATATGGAAGTACATAGGAAAATAACTGAGCTCTTTATGGAAAGTAAACCTAGAATGAACAGTGTCAAAAGTGTAACATGACCAGAAGAAATCCATTCGATTGTGGTTCACATTAATAGAGCTAATGTATTCAGAAAGAAAGAAAGTGAAGTCACTCAATCGTGTCCGACTCTCTGCAACACCATGGACACCAGGCTCCTCCGTCCATGGGATTTTCTAGGCAAGAGTACTGCAGTGGGTTGCCATTTTCTTCTCCAGGGATCCTCCCGACCCAAAGATCGAACCCAGGTCTCCCACATTGTAGATAGGCGCTTTACCGTCTGAGCCACCAGGGAAATCGATAGGCGTTGCGTAATTGGGGTTTTATTGCTTCTCCAGCTTTGTCCCTTACCATTCATTTACTTGCATTCCCCAAATCCAATCAAATTAAACTTTGCTTAGTTTCTCAAAGACATCGTGCTCAATTATTTGAGAGATAGAAAGTCATTCTTGGGTTGATCCTTCAGATTTTACCTTAGAGACCCCATGATCAAGTTAGTTGTCTCTCTCGGGCATTCTCATTGCATTCTGGACTTAGAATTCTGTCCCTGATCACACTGTTTTTCGATTGTTGCTTACCTTGCTAAATTTACCCCGCTAGACTTTAGACAGTTACAGACTTCACTTTCTTGGCTCTAAAATCGCTGCAGTAGGTGACTGCAGTCATGAAATTAAGACACTTGCTCCTTGGAAGAAAAGCTATAACAAATCTAGACAGCATATTAAAAAGCAGAGACATTACTTTGCTGACAAATGTCCATAAGTCAAAGGTATGGTTTTTCCAGTAGTCATGTATGGATGTGAGAGTTGGACTATAAAGAAAGCTGAGCCTCCAAGAACTGGTGCTTTTGAACTGTGGTGTTAGAGAAGACTCTTGAGAGTCCCTTGAACTGCAAGGAGAGCCAACTAGTCCATCCTAATGGAAATCAGTCCTGAGTGTTCATTGGAAAGACTGATGCCAATGCTGAAGTTCCAATAGTTTGACCACCTGAAGCAAAGTGCCAGCTCATTAGAAAAGACCCTGATGCTGGGCAAGATTGAATGCAAGAGAAGAAGGGGATGACAGAGGATGAGATGGTTGGATGACATCACGGACTCAATGGACGTGAGTTTGAGTGAGCTCCAGGAAATGGTGAAGAACGGGGAAGCCGAGTGTGCTGCAGTCCATGCAGAAGCAAGGAGTCAGACACAACTGAATGACTGAACAACAATAAGACTTAAGGATCTCTGCAGGCAGGACCTTGTCTATTTTGTAATTACTATTGCATCTGTCTTCTGTACTGTATTGAACATAAACATCTATTCACGGTGTGTGTGTGTTCGGCTCACTCAGTCATGTCCAACTCTTTGGAACCCCATGAACTGTATCTTGCCAGGCTCCTCTGTCCATAGAATTTTCCAGGCAAGAATACCAGATCTACTCCCGGAGATCTCCTTGACCCAGGAATCAAATCTGCATCTCTTGTGTCTCCTGTATTGGCAGGTGGATTCTTTATCACTGTGCCACCTAAGAAGCCCCCAATCATTGAGTCAGATTATTCAAATAAGAAAAGACATAGCTCTACCCACTGTGTGCATGCATACGACTGCGAAAGAAAGTGCTCTGTTCTGGAATATTTCACATACCATCAAGTACCTGGCTAAAAAATGTGCCCAGATGGCCTACCAATAGAGAGAGGAAAAATGTTATATATAATGGCAGAATAGATATCCTCAATGAGGGAAGCACTGAGAAAGACACTATGTATTTTTTTAATGAATGTACCAGAGAAGGAAAATTATATATGTTGCATGAAGCACCAGAAGACATAACTAATCTTAAGAGATAGAAGTAACAGGGATGAATTACACTTCACCATAAGGAAACATTATCTGATGATTAACCCTGTCACAAAATGGAGTGGGATCTTCTTGCACAAGTTCTTTGTCATTGGAATTATCACTTTTGCATATAGAAGAAAGGCAGTTTACAAGTTCATGAATTAGAAAGGAAGTAATACCACATGATTTTATAGTGGAGAAGAAATCTTTTTCCCTCTGCTCATCTAGGTTCTTGTCTGAGAACCACCCCTACAATGACCCCACCCTCTGCCCCCATAATAAAAGACATTAACAAAAGAAAAATAGAAATTTAATAGCGTCTACATAAGAGGTCAATAGTTCCCCCAAGGTCACACAGGGAGCAACTGACATCCATAGCTTCAACTCAGGTTCTCTATGTTGTTGAAATCAGAACTGAAGGAGTACCCCTGCCCAAGTGGCTACAGGTAACTTATTTTAACTGCTGCACACTATTCTCTTGTATGAACTTCCTGATAGAAGTAATTTAAAGATCTTTATTTTTGAACTTTTTGTGCTATTTCAGGGGTATTTTTTTTTAAACATATCATTCCTTTTTTATAAACTTACCCAATCTGATTATCTCTTAATTAGCGAGTTTAATCTGTTTACATTTATTAATAGGAATTTTGAATGTATTTCCTCATTTTATTGGTATTTTCTATTTATACTCATTTTCTTGCCCTCTTTTGTCTTCCTTTTCTGCCTTTTGTGGAATAAAGCTTTCTATGTTCTGCCATAAACAAATTATTCTCTTCTCTCTGCGGGTTTCGAAAATATAGATTATATATTTCAATGTCAACTTTAAAATTTTAATATATATTTTGATCAATAATATATTTGATCAGTAATATATTTTGATCTATCAAGCCTTGTTGTTGTTGTTCAGTCGCTAAGCTGAGTCTGCTTTGTGACTCCATGGACTGCAGTATGCCAGGCCTCCCTGTCCCTCACCGTCTCCTGAAGTTCAGCACCACACACACACATACACACAAGTTATATATGAAAGTTATTAGGTGTTGAATGTGTCCACATATTATAAAAATTTCTATGTTCACCTTTATCTTTTTAACCAACGCTCTTTCTCAGTCATACTTTGCTTGTAATTAATATTCTTGCTTTAATAAGCCTTCTGTTGAGAATTTATGTGATGAAATTTTAATCTTTGTATGACTGGTTTAGCCAGGGATAATATTTTAGGTTGACACATTTTTCCAGACTACGAATGCATTTTTCCATCTGTTTCTATCGACAACAACGTTTTCCTTTGGTTTAATTTTTTTTTTTTCTTTCCCAGTTAATGCGATTTGTTTCTGGCTTTTAAGGTTTTACAATTTATCATTGACATACTCAGTTTCTCTATCATGTTTAAGTGTGCATTTTTATTTATTCAGGCTGTTTATTTAGGCACTTGGAGTGCCTTCTGTGCCATGTCATTATTTGATTGTGAAAATTATCACCATTTCCTTTTTTCAAATATGACTTTCAGTTCATTTACTCTATTTTATTCTTCTAAGACACTTAGCTATAGGCTGGAGAATCCATAGTATTCTCTGTATTTCTTTAATTTTTTAAGTAGTGTTTATATACTTGTGTTTTGGGGCAGTGCTCTAAGTAAATTCCTTAGTACCATTTCAAATTCAGCAGATCTCTATGAAACTGTGTGAACTATTTCTAAAGGCTGGTCTGTTTACTGAATTGGTGGTGGGTTTTTATTTGTTTGTTTTCAGGTACATATTTCTTTATTAAGATTCTTTAAAAATCCCTTCCACCAGTCTTTCTTTTATCTTTGCTTAGTTCATTTAAAAAACTTGACATTTGTCCCTTGGAGGATTGCCAGCTATTACTAAAGTGTTTTACAGTCTTATCCATATAAACATTTCATCTTGGGTAGATTCAGTTTCTGATTGATTATTTGGGGAATTATTTTTCTTCTTCATTTTTTGGTTACCAGGCTTGTTTTGAGTGGGAGGTTCTTATTTTTTTTTCTCTCCTTTTTCTCCCCCCTATAGGTATGTGTTTCCTTTTGTGTGAATCAGTGTTGTGGTTGTCTCTACTTGTCTTTCAGTGATTTTCCAGGTCCTAGGACTCATAGTAACAATATCATGCGCTGACTCATAGGCGAATAACATACATGACCATCAAGCAAGTGGGGAACTTGATTCGTTTCTCAATTATGAATATGTGACCTTCTACTTTCATATTTCACAACTCCATATATGTGGCAGCCTTAGGGAACAATTGTTTTTAGTCTTCTCTAATAAGCAGGAGGAGCCGTGACACACAATCCTTGCTTTAAACACTGAGTCTGGCTCTATAAATCCATTTTATGGGAGCAATTTTAATCCCTGTGACCTCAGAAAAAGTGACCTCTTCTCCTACCTGATTTTGGACTTTAATCCTAGAGGGGCAAAGGATGTTGTATTCACCTTGTATTTATGGCCCATGATAATCTCTGTTCAGTTTGTAAGACCTGCTTTATCTTTATAGTGTTTTCTTTATTTTATATATAATTGTTATGTGATTGAGTCAAAGATTGCATCATAATGTTATTTCACTGTCTTCTCAACAATTCTTCTACTCATCGTTTTGTCATCTGTGGTTGCTTTTGTTTATAATCATGGAGCACAGTATTCTATTTATGTCAGCATATTGATAAAAATGGAATTGGACTTAAAACATACTAACACAATATTACTCATGGAAAGTCATATATATATGTGTGTGTGTGTGTGTGTGTAGATAGTATATAGAAAACCAGAGGAGAAACCACTCTACATGGTGTATCCAGGGGGATCAGTGAATTGAACTCAAGGAATTTTGATTTGACAATCATTTATTGGGTCATCTCAGTGGCAATTTAATTTCAGCAAAGCAATAGCATCTGTAATAGGAAATTAGCATTGTTGATTTGAATACTATTGGCATTGTTGTTTTGTTTGTATTTACATTGTAAATATTTTTGCTGTGTAAGTGCACAAGGGTCCTATATATAGAGACTTTAACTTCACTCTGAATATGATCTTAATTAACCGATATAATAAATAATGGTATATGGCTTCCCTGGTGGCTCAGATGGTAAACAACCCACCAGCAATGCAGGAGACCCAGGTTTGATCCCTGGGTTGGGAAGATTCTCTGGAGAAGGAAATGGCAACCCACTCCAGTATTCTTGTCTATAAACAGAGGGATCTGTGGGATCACAAAGAGTCAGACAGGACCAAGTGACAAACACACAATAAATAATGTTATATAAATACTAGATAAATTTTCTTTTACTGGGAAAACCTCCACCATAAAGTAGAATGAGATTGTATGACCTAATCCTCATAATATTCAAGTGAAAGTGAAAAGTGAAAGTGAAGTAGCTCAGTTGTGTCCGACTCTTTGCAACCCTGTGGACTGTAGCCCACCAGGCTCCTCTGTCCATGGGATTCTCCAGGCAAGAATACTGGAGTGGGTTGCCCCAGGGGATCTTCCTGATCCAGGGATTGAACCTGGGTTTCCCGTATTGCAGGCAGGCGCTTTAACCTCTGAGCCACCAGGGAAGCCTCCAATATTCAAGTGAGGGAGGCTCAACATTGATTTTGTTTCCTGAATTCAGAGGAGGAATTGAGAAAAAAAGAAAAAAGTTAAGTGTTTGTCACAAGTCAAATAAGTGGTATGCCAGGATATACACATGTTTGCAGAACTCTGGTCCTTATTGAAAAAGAAATATACACAGATACAATGGGAAAACAGGGAAAAGAAAGATTTATTTTCAGGAAATGGCTTTATTTCATTAAAACTTTAGTGTTAACCCAGCTCACATATTCTCCAAAGATCTAGTGTATACATTGGATTTAAGGAAATCCAAGAAACAAGATCAAAAACTGAGAGAGAGGAAAAGGTAAACCAAATGATGTAAAAAATAAATTATGAGATACAGAAAATCTCTAGATAATTAGTCAAATTATGTATCATAATAATCCTTTAAATTGTCTATATTATATGTTTCCTCACTTTTCTTTTGGAACCAAGTATTTTCAGGTACAGGAAAATTTTCAACATTTCCAAGAATAACCCAAGCAGTTGAAAAACATTATGACTCTGCCTGTGTGTATTTTAAAATGGTTTAAATAAAGGAGAGAATGACATTTAGGTTTTCTGAAATTAAATAATTATAAAACTATTCTATAGGAATTTTTATGATGATGGCAATATTGTTTGAATAGAAATATAGAATTTCATTTAGTATGAAACTGATGTACTACTATAACAAACTTCCTTTACCCATTAAGTTTTAGCTACTATAACCAATTTAAAATGTAATTTTTCTTTTTGGAGTTAAAACTATTCTTATATTATTTTAAATAAATAATTTGTCATAGTTTCACTGGGAAAAAATGTTTCTTGTGTCTTCCCTAATCTTTTTAACTGAAGGAAATAATGTATTTTATAAAAAATTCTGATAAGAACTCTTCAATGATAACTAATATTTGATGTTTTAAGACAGAAATTAAAAGTTTAATTTTTTAACATGTGAAACACTACGTCATGCCTTGTGAGGGAGGATGAGAAACAATTGGTGCAAATAGATTGCTTCTTGTATATAATTCATCTCTTTAGCAATAAGGTTAATTTCAACTTTGTAAAGCATGACTTTATCATATTTTACCTGACATTCATGTTAAATATTTTACCTCATTGCTGCTACAAAAGGTAAACAGATAGCTATTAAAATTTAAATAAAAAATAAACAAAAATAGTAAAAAAAAAAAACTTTTAGTGAAGACATTTGCCAAAAGAAAAAAAAAATACTAGAATGATTACGATCTAAGAATATCCAACAATACCTTATACTCTACTGGCTATTTAAAAATCAGATATAGAAATGTTGACTATTGGAGAGTAAGTAGACAGCACATATTCAGCACTCAGAATTTTTCACTCATGGAGGCAGCAAATCATCAGATAAATAGCATAGAATAAATTCAGCCATTACCAGTAGGTTTAAGTTAAAAATAGTTTCCCGTTCCATCCTCTTAAGTCAGTGGGAATTTACTGAGCATCACGCTGCTGTGACATCTATATCATACCTGCCAGGTGGCTTCCTGAATTTAAAATGAGGCTAAATCATTGTATTCTATTTTTCTTTTTTGTGTGGAGGAAGAAGGGGAAATATGGATGCTAGATCTAAGAGCTTCTTATAATGTAAAAAATTTGACTGGAGAGATAAGAAGTCAACAGTTTCAACTGGCTCTTGTACTGACTATGTGTCCAGTCACCTATGTCATTCATTTTTAAATTTCTTTATGGTCTTCATTAAATATAAAAAATAATCCTAATAAAATATAAGAATATTATAAATGATCAATTATATTTGGCATACGACATTTAATGTGGCAGAAAATGTTCATTTAAGAAGTTAAGAAAGGAACAGTTTTCTTTAAAATATAAATACTTTAAAAAATATACAGGCCTTTAAATGTGCCAACTTTCTAATCACTGCTCTAAATGCATTGACTCAACTTATTTCATGTAAAGTAGATAGCATATACTTTCATTCTTATATAAATTAATAACAGCAACAAATGAATCATGACACTTTTCCTGATAATTCTGATTATTAGACTTCTTTGTAGCAAGACTCAAAGAAATGTTGGCAGGCATCAATGTTAGACTCAATGCAAGTTCTAAAATTAGAGGTTCTTTGTGTTATTATAATATCATCAGTATTTTTAAGGGTTAGTGACCCAGCATGGCAAACTCTAAATATGCACCAGAGTAAAGTGACCTCCAGTGAGTCATTAAACTCTCTTATCCTTATTTGTTTTGATATCCCTTTCATTTAGAACTTTATACATACACATATACACTTGTGCTTGCATGCATGCACTCACAGACACACACACACACACACAGAGTTTTAGTAGAATGAGGACACCTTTTTTAAAAAAAATATTTTTTATTAATTATAATTACACATTTTTAAAAAAAATTAAATATTTGACATTGCTGTGCTGTGCTTAGTCACTCAGTTGTGTCCGACTCTTTGTGACCCCATGGACTGTAGCCCACCAGGCTCCTATATCCATGGGGATTCTCCAGGTTAGAAAACTGGAGTGGGTAGCCTATTCCTTCTCCAGGGTTTCTTCCTGACCCAGGAATCAAACCAGTCTCTGCTACACTGCAGGCAAATTCTTTACAAATTGGGCTACCAGAGCATAGAAATACTTTATGATATTCTCTATCTGTATCTGTACAACATCTTTTTATCTATTTACCTATAGATGTTCACTTAGATTGTTTCCATGTCTAGGCTACTGTGGATTAATGTTGTAATGAACACAAAAGTGCAGATATCTCTTTGAGATCCTGATTTCATTTTCTTTGCATGTGTATTCAGCAGTGAGCTAGCTGGATGATATGGTAGTTCCATTTTTAATTTTTTGTAGAACTTGCATACCATTTTCCACGGTGGCTGTACCAATGATATACCAACAGTGTACCAACAGTGCACAAAGGTTCCCGTTTCTTGACAACCTTGCAAAACTTTGGTATCTCTTGTCTTTTGATAACAGGTCTTCTAACTGGTGTGAGATGACATCTCTTGTACTTTTGATGTGCATTTCTCTGATGATTGCTGATATTGAGCTTCTTTTGATGTACCTGTTGGCCATTGGTAACGTCTGTTTTGAAAACAAAACAAAACGTTTATTTATATCATCTGACCATTTTTAAATCAGATTGTTTTCACTCTTGAGTTGTATGACTTCTTCACATATTTTGAATATTAATTCCTTATCAAATATATGGGTCACACACATTTTCTCCATCTGTAAGTTGCCTTTTTGTGTTGATGGTCCTGTTTGCCATTCAGTATTTTTCTAGTTTGATGTAGTCCCATTAATTTGTTGCTTGAGCTTTTGGTGTCATATTCAAATCATTGTTTCCAGGATCAACGTATTCAGTCCTGACAACAATTGTTTTCTATTAGCAGTTGTATGGTTTTTGGTCTTATTTTTAAATCTTTTATCCAGTTAATTCTTTGCCATGTGAAAATCTAATTTTTCTAGAACCACTTATTGAAGAGACTATCCTTTCCCTGTTGTATATTCTTGGTTATTTTGACAAATATTAGTTGACAAATATATGAGGGTTTATTTCTGGGTTCTTGAGTCCATTCCATCAGGTCTATGTTTCAATTTTTACCAATACCATACTCCTTTGATTATTATAGCCTGTAATAGCATCTGAAATTAAGAAAAGTGATTCCTCAAGGTTTTTTTTTTCTTTTTTTTTGCTCAGGATTGCTTCGGCTATTCAGTATTATATTGTTTTTGACGTTATTGTATGATTTTTTTTAATTTCTTTGTCAGTTATTTCATTTGTTAGTGTATAGAAATGAAACTGATTTCATTATGTCAATTTTGTATCTGCAACTTTTCTGAATTGTAGATTAGTTATATCTTTTTTTTTTTTGGTGGAGTCTTTAGGATTTCAAAAAAAACCCCACACAGTTTTATCTGCAAACACAAACAGTTTTACTTATTCCTTTCTAATTTGGATGCTTTTCATTTCTTTTTTCACCTAATTGCTCTGATTATGTTTTTAACTACTATGTTGAATAAGAATAGTGTTAAGTGGGAATCCTTATCTTGTTCCTGACCATAAAAGAGTCTCTCAACTTTTCATTGTTGAGTATCATGTCACTGTGGGTTTGTCATTATGATCATTACCATCCTGAGATACACCCCTTCTATAAAATTTGTTGAGGTGTTTTTTATCTTAAAATGATAACAAAGACCACCACAACATTGTAAAGCAATTATCCTCCAATAAAAGAAATGGATATGGTGTTTTTTCAAATCCTTTTACTACATCTGTTGAGATGATCATATGATTTTTATCTTTCATTCTATGAATATACTATATCATATTATTGATTTGCATATGTTGAACTATACATCCCTTGATTATGGTGTATTATCCTTTTAATGTGATGCTGAAACCAAATAAGTATTATGTTATTAATAATTTTTGCATCTATTTTCATCAAAATTTTTGGCCTCTAGTTTTTTTTTTTTTTGTAATATCCTTAACTGGCTTGGGTAGGATTAATGCTAGACTCATAAATCAGTTTGGGAGTGTTTCTTTCTTTTCAATTTTTGGGAGCATTCTGAGAAAGACTGGTACTAATTCTTTAGATGTTCGGTAGAATTCACAGGGGAAACCATCTTGTCCTTGGCTTTTCTTTATTAGGAGATTTTGATTATTGATTTGACCTTCTTACTTGTTATTAGTCTGTTCAGCCTTTCTTCATGGTTCAGTCTTGGTAGGTTTTGTGTTTCTAGGAATTTATCCATTTATTCTAGATTATACAATTTATTGACATATAATTGTGCCAAGTAATATCTTATCATCTTTTGTATTTATGTGTTATTATAGTTCAAGTCCAAAATTTCCTGACTGATTTTCTGCCTGTATAATTTATCCCTGCTATTAATATAAGTTGTCCATTTTCCCCTCATATATTTTATTATTTGCTTAATATATTTAGGTGCTCTGAAGTTGAAAGTATATGTATATCCTCTTGATGAATTGGTGCCTTTATGATTATGTAATGACCTTCTTTGTCTGTTAGTACAGGTTTTTGGCTTAAAATCTATGGTATCTGTTATAACTACCAAAGCTTTCTTTGGTGAGTCTTCTTCTTATCCATCCATCACTCTTCATTCTAATTAGAGAAGTTAAGCCATTTACTTAATATTAATAGGGAAAAACTTACTGATGACATCTTATTGATCATTTTCTGGCTTTTTGGTTGTTTGTTCTCCCTCTCTTGCTGCCTTCGTTTTTGAATTGATGACTTTTTTCGTGGTTGGTATGATTTGATTCCAATATGTGCGTGTGTGTGTGTATCTAATATTGGTCTTTGCCTGCTATTACCATGAGAGTTACCTAAAACATATCTCATAAATCTATATGTAAATCTGCATTTATATCCATATATAGCAGTTTATTTTACTTTAACATCTTTTACTCCAATTGCATACAAAAATCCTACCATTTTATACTCCCTATGCCTTCTGCATTCTGTATGTCTATTACCCAATACATGAGTGGATGAGAATTCCTCTGAGTCTCTTGATATACAGTGCTGGATCCCATAGCTCTTACAAAGTACTTCTGTTTATGGATTGATGCTAAAATATTGTTGTTGAGAGTGGGATATTACAAAGGACCTATTATTCAACCATGTTCTCCAAACTCCACTTCTTTTCAGAGTTACATAGGTAAATGTCTTTTGGATATCCTATGAATATTCCATAACTGTCTTGAATTAAGTCTTCAAGTCAAACTTATTTTCTTATGCATATTGTGTCTCCAGATTTCTGCTTCTAGTTAATGGCATTGATACCTCACATCAGTGAGTTGCTCAGTGACTTTTGAAGTTACCTGGAGTTATTTCTTGCAAATCCTCAGTCACTTAACTCTATTGATCTGCATTAAAATGTATTTAAAAATATTCATCTTAAAAGAAATGCATCATTTCAGTCACTTCAGTCATGTCCCACTCTTTGTGACCATATGGACTGTAGCCTGCCAGGTCCCTCTCTCCATGGTATTCTCCACAAGGATACTGGAGTGGGTGGCCATGCCCTCCTCCAGGGGATCTTCCTGACCCAGTGATAGAACTCACATCTGCTGCATTGCAGGTGGATTCGCTACCCACAGAGCCACCTAGGAAACCCTCCTAAAAGATATATTTTTACCTAAATATTGCCAAGACTCTCCTAGAAATCAACCTCTACCCAATTAATCCTCTCTGTTGCTATTAAAATTGTTTTCTGACAATCAAAATAACAGAAAAAACTCTACATTTTTCCTACTTAAAATATTTTGATGGCTGTATTATTTATAGAAGCAATTGTTAGTCTATGTGAGTAAATTTCCAAATGGTATGGAGAATAAGGAAATAGAATATATCTAGATCAAATACCATGTATACTCTTTTCTAAACTAATCTAGACATCTATGGCTTGGGCACTTTGACTTTTTGCCCTTTCTCTACTTTAGAAAGAAAGCAACCTTTTACCTGTTATGGCACATTGCTTGAGCAAATAGAAACCTATTGCTGAACAAAAGCATCACTCAAATTGTTAATATTAGTTTGAGAAATGAAGCTAAAGACTAGACAAAAAATATCTTTGTGAGTGAGACAGTTTACTATTTTTTGTTTCCGTAAAATTCACCTGGTAGACCATTACAAGTATTTTTTTTATTTTGATTTAACATTCAGAAGGATTTATAAGAATTGAATGCCAGAGTAGAATATAATTTTTCCTATACCTATCTACATGTTAATGACAAAATCTCAAGATACATAAAAAGAAGCAAAGATGTTATGTTTATTTTAGCAGCAGAACATCTTTAATCATGGATATATGAACTAATTATGAATACAGCTCAAATAAAATTGTGTTATTTTAAATAATTCTTGATTGAAATCTATAATATTTTGTGTTGCACAGTAGTAATCATTCTGAAAATTCAGGCTACAGGGAAGCAATATCTAGAGTCTTGTAGAAGTAGAAATTTTAAAAATCAATTTTATCATTTTAATAGAGCATTATGATGGAATAAACTGTAACATATTCCCAACTGTAACATATTCCCTGATATGACTATAATATCAGAAAAATAATTTCATAGGGAAAAATGGAGTAGAATTCAAGACAATGTGTGATGTTGTCAACTTTAAAGAAGAATTTATCTTCTGAAGAGTTAATGATTTTCATAGTGACTGTAGAAAGAAAATTTTAATACGTGTATTTAAGATTTATTTTAAATATTTTATTTTTAAATATAGAATTATTTATAAATCCCTAGAAAGTACATTCTTTGCTACTGAAGTTACAATGAAAATTTGATATCAAGCTAATTTTAAGAATGTTTTCAGGTAAAAACATAGACACTGAAACATAGAATCAAGTCAAAATTACTTATTTAGCAATACAGATTTTTTCATTTTACATTCTAATCTCATGTTCCACCATTTACCTCTCACGTGTCAATTGTGCCAGATAAGTCAGTGTGACTTTGCTAACCTCATGGATTCTCTGTCTCCTGCTTGGGATTGTCTGCCATCTCCATTTTACTAGACTGACGCTGTGTGTAGTTTTGATGCTAATCAAATGACAGCCACTATTACATTGTAGATTCACATTAATAAAATTTATTGAATTAATGAGGTGTGCCAGGCAGTGAGCTAAGCATTTCACAAGACACACTTTCTTTAATCCTTACAGCAACCCTGATGATTATGATGCTCAGACTCAGAGAGGTCTAAAAACATCTATAGCTAAGTTAGAAGTGAGCCTTGTTGGTTAAACGAATAGCCAAGTAAATACTTGGCTGTGGTTGCTTTTGTCTGCTTGTATGACAATATAATGTTTTCATGTATGATTTCTAAGAAGCAGTTCAAGCCTGTGAACTGTTTGGTTGTTTGGATTTCTTTTTATATGAAAAGTCATTACACTTTATTGTAATAACCTGCTTAATGCCTCTCTCCCCTGATAAATTAGAGAATGCAATGACAACCCACTCTAGTACTCTTGCCTGGAAAATCCCATGGATAGAGGAGCCTGGTAGGCTGCAATCCATGGGGCTGCTAAGAGTCAGACACAACTGAGCAACTTCACTTTCACTTTTCACTTTCATGTGTTGGAGAAGGAAATGGCAACCCACTCCAGTGTTCTTGCCTGGAGAATCCCAGGGACGGGGGAGCCTGGTGGGCTGCCATTACGGGGTCGCACAGAGTTGGACAGGACTGAAGTGACTTAGCAGCAGCCACAGACCCTGATAAATGATAAACTTCATTGAGTCAGGGATTGCATCATATTCATTGTGCTCAACTTTGAACAAAGTGCCCAGCATATGTGTTCAGAAATAGATATTGAATCCACAAATAGCCTACCCCATTTTAGTTTTTAGCCAACCCTGATGATCTGAGATCTGAAGCCCCTCTATTTTCTGATAAAATTCACCCTTGAACAATGCAGGGGTTAATCCTCCTGTAACTTATAGTTGGCCCTCCACATCCTCAATTCCTCTGTATCTGAGGATTCAACTAACCACAGATCAATTTCTGGAAACTGAAAGAGGAGAAAGAAAACTGAACTTCTCTCAACTTGTTCACAGTTATTCCATAAGTAGACTTTGCTGATATTTAAAGACAATAGTGGATGTAAATTTATTATTTGATGCATTAGATGTGGTTGAAAATTATGTTTAATTCTAATCATAATTAATATTCATTGACAATATGATTAGTACAAATATGCAGTGACAAAATGTACAATAATAAACTGGCACACATTTCATATTAACAAAGTTTTTATGTCTTCCACATTTTATTAAATGTCCTGCTTTAAAAGCCAAAAATCCAGAAGCATTGGAATTCCCCCAAATACCTTAGTATATGTGAATCCCATACCAAGATTATTTCAGATAATTAATTAATTAGGTTAATTGAGGGAAAATAAGCATGGGTATTTGTGAATTCATAACAAATACCTTTTACCTGAAAATTCAGTTATGTAACCTGGGTCTGGTGAATTAGCACCATCATAGAAGAGGCACTGGGAGAAGAACACTCTTGAGTGTCCAGATGAGTTGACATTTGCAAAGAAAATTGTTATGAAGTTTGCTGTAATTTATTATGAAGACATGAAAATCCACAAGTTGGCAAGTTCAGTTCAGTTCAGTCACTCGGTCATGTCAAACTCTTTGCGAACCCATGGACTGCAGCATGTCATGCCTCCCTGTCCATCACCAACTCCTGGGGTTTACCCAAACTCATGTCTATTGAGTTGGTGATGCCATCCAGCCATCTCATCCTCTGTTGTCCCCTTCTTCTCCTGCCTTCAATCTTTCCCAGCATCAGTGTCTTTTCCAATGAGTCAGTTCTATGCATCATGTGGCCAAAGTATTGGTTTCAACTTCAACATCACAAGTTGGCAAAGCACACACTATTTATCAACTCCCTGTTTAAAGTATGTTCTCTTTTAACATATAAACATTACCTGTGTCAGTGCTTTCCTTTCCAAAGCCTGAAATTGTCATAGCTTGTTTTCAGAAAAACAGTCTTGCAGTGTGTGACATTGATTTTGCATAGAAGGACAAGATTGTCCACACATAAGATAGCTAAAGTAAATGGGGTGGGTGATCCAAAGTCCCTATTCACTTAAAGAGTGGGTCAGATCCTTTGATGAGGAATACCTGGGTAACTCAGCTGGTAAAGGATTTGCCTGCAATGCAGGAGACCCTGGTTCGATTCCTGGGTCAGGAAGTTCCTCTGGAGAAGGGAGAGGCTACCCAGTCCAGTATTCTTGGGCTTCCCTGGTGGCTCAGATGGTAAAGAATCTGCCTGCAATGCAGGAGACCCGGGTTCAACCCCTGGGTTGGGAGGATCCCCTGGAGGAGGACATGGGAACCCCCTTGAGTATTCTTGCCTGGAGAATCCCCACGGACAGAGGACTGGAGGGCTACAGTCCATCGGGTTGCAAAGAATCAGACACAACTGAGCGACTAAGCACAGCACATCACAGCCCCTGTTTTGGAAACCTTTGAGAAACTAACAGTTTTAAAAAGAAGGCAACACATTCTTGAAATGGTTATTCCTTATATTTTGAAATGCCATACTTGTAAGAAATTGTTACTTGGTTTATAAGTTGGTTATTAAGCCTGTCATATTTTTTGCTTTTTCTTTATTGTGGTAAAATATACATGACATATAATTTTTATGTGCATGATTTTAAGTGTATGATTCAGTAGCATTAAGTAAACTCACCTTGTTGTGCAACCATAGTCACCATCCATCTCCAGAACTCTTCATCTGCCAACACTCATTCTGTTCCCATTAAACATTCTGATTCCTATTATCCCCCAACCCCAGTCCCTGGTACCACTATTGTAACTTTTTGTGTGAATCTGATTACTTTAAGTACCTCATATAAGTGGATTCATATAATATGTTTCCTTTTGTTACTGGCTTATTTCACTTAGCATGTTATCTCTGGGGTAAATTCCTGTTGTAACATGTGTCAGAATCTCAGTCCTTTTTAAGTTTCAAATGTTCCATTGTAGGCACACCTAAAATTTTGTTTATCTATTTATCTGTTGATGTATACCTGACTGCTTCCACCTTTGGGTTATTCTGAATAATGCTGCTATGAATATGCATATACACATATTGGTTTGAGTCCTCATTTTCAATTTTTTATGTGTGTATATACCCAGAAGTAGATATTCTGGAGCATATGATAATTCTATGTTTAATTTTTTGAGAAACTGCCATACCATTGTGGCTTATTTTTATCCAAAGGAATCCTCACTGGTTTTTTGTGTTTCTGTCTCATCTCACTCTCTCCACACAATTAGCACCACACACACACATACACACTCTTCCTTTCCTCTTTATTCAGATTAGTTTTAGCAGAGGCGAGTCATTATGAAGCCCATTAATCTTCATTTTTCACAGCAAGATTCATTTTATAGGACTGGAAGATTCAGAAATGGAACCACACAGCACTTCGTCAGCAGCTAGGATTTCTAAATGTGATGCCGAGTGAAAATTAAACACAAGAGACCAGACAGCAGCTCTAATAACTCAGTAATTTCTAAATAAATAGACTGAGATTGATGGAAATGAAAACAGTTTTCTCTAACAAGGGAAAGTGTGCAGGGTAGTAATACTTGCCTCAAATACGCTTTGCATAAGGGATTAAAATTCCTGAAAGCCTCTCATTTCCCCATCAGAGAATTTGTTTCTTCTCTCAGTCAAATGGTGGTTAATTATCATATTTCAAGGAGCAGCTCATTAATTCATTAACTAAAAATAACTAGATATTTATGTAGGAAGATAACACATAATAACGGATAACTTGAACAGCTCTGCCAATGTAAATTTTCTTCCCATTTCATGAAAGTTTTAGGAGGTGATTGCATGCTGAAAGTTTATACCAG
Organism: Bos grunniens; assembly: GCF_055505025.1. Taxonomy (NCBI): domain Eukaryota; kingdom Metazoa; phylum Chordata; class Mammalia; order Artiodactyla; family Bovidae; genus Bos; species Bos grunniens. The sequence continues at coordinate 76,496,341 of NC_141171.1, forward strand.
CTGCTAATTTCCACTTTAAGAATTTAAGAAATTTTGAATTTTGGAATGAAATAAATTTAAAACTATACCCTAAGGAAAATCCTTCTCTTTCCATTTGATCAATTTTGTTTGGTTGTTATGTGTTGACACAGAAAGGTACAATCAAGGGAATAAGAAACTGGAGAGGAAAGAAATAAAGTATTAAAATGACAAACTAGCTCAAGGACCTTGAAAAAGGGAATAGTAGGAAAAAACCCTAGAGAACTAGGGACCTTATCTTTTCTTTCTTCAATTCCAAAATATGCCCCTCATTTTTTTTAAGGTACTTTTATATTTTAGCATACTATTTTAAAAGCTTCTGCTGCAAAGTTAACCCTTTCATGCTTAAACTACCAATGATTGAGAAGTATAATTTGCTTCTTTTAATTATTTTATTGAAAAATACTCACTGAAGTTCATGTATATGATATTTATGATGAATTAAAGACTAGTGATTAAACCAACACTTGGTCATTATGCAACCAAAAAGTACATAATTTTAATTTAGAGAAAGTTTGATTTACATTTTATGTTTCATGACAAACATATGTTTTCCAAGTCCTGACACAATTTCAACTACTATATTAATTCATGTATAAGCAACAGAGTTAAAATAATCTGGAAAGACAGATTTTAAAAGAGGAAGTTAAAAATCAATTTGTATACCAGTTTAGATAATCCTTAAGTGCAGTTTACCCCTGTTAAAGAAAAGAAGATCAATCTCTTCAAAGATCTTTCCTACACATGATTTTCCCCTTGTCCCCACATTTTTCTCGCTGCCTACCTCTGAAGGAAGTCTCATGTACTGCAAAGATATGTTAACAGTAGTAAATCTGTTTGGCCTTTTACAGCATAGCCACTGAGTCCAGAAGCACAAGTAGACACATTTAAATAGTGTTATACTCTTTCACTATTTTATGTATAGTTCTCATGGACAAATGGATTTAGTCTACATCAGTGCTTCTCAAAATTATAATATCTTGAGGAATCTACTAAAATTGAGATTCTGATCCCATGAGTATGGAATGGAGCCTGAAATTCTATATTTCTAACAAGCTCCAGATATTATCGATGCACCTGTTCCATGAACCACATTTTGAGTAGCATCATTTTATAGAAAATGTCATTTGCCTTATTGTCACCTATAGTGATTTCTTCGAGGTACAAATAAAAAGATGTGGCCAAAAAACAGGGGGAGAAGGGAAAGAAAAAGAGAAAGAAGACTCATTTTATTAACCAAGGATAGTGACAGCCATTTTCCCTTTATAATATAACTATGTAGAAGCTTTGCATTGGGGCAAAGGAAGGCTTTAGAACATCACTACATAATTATAAGTAAAGTTTTAGACCAAAATAAGTTTTTGACAAATACTGAAGATTTAGTGATAAGATGGCCAATAAGGTGCCTCTTTTAGAGCACTGGATACAACTGAAAGATTCTGTGTTAAATGATAGACTTTAAAATATCAGGGATGAAAATCAACAATTAATAATAAAGAGGAAGAAAACGGCAGAAAAAATAGATGATCAAAAAGGAGTTCAAAACAACTCACCGAAGATGGAAGAAAATGAGATTTTGATATACTAGGAGGAAGAATGAGACAAAAATACTTTGCGTAACAGCTATGAAGTGAAAGAAAACCTGGGAAGACGGTTAAAGTGAAAGTGAAGTTGTTTAGTCGTGTCTGACTCTTCGTGACTCCATGGACTCTTGCCTATCAGGTTCCTCTGTCCATGGAATTTTCCAGGCAAGAATACTGGAGTGGATTGCCATTTCATTCTGCAGGGGATCTTCCCAACCCAGGGATCGAACCTGGGCCTCCCACATTGCAGGCAGATGCTTTATCATCTGAGCCACAGGGAAGTATATGCATAAGTTAAAAAAAAATTATAATAACTTGTGCCATAAAAAACATAAGACAGACATTTTTAATTAAAATGCTAGCATCTGATTGCTTGGCTGGGGACTTACATGGGAAAGGTAATAAGAAGTCATTTGAGCTAAGTATTAAAAGATGAAAAATGTCCCATCCTGTACTCCTCCTCACTTCAACAAGAGAAGAGCCCGCAGGGACTTCCTTTGTGATCCAGTGGTTAAGACTTTGTGCTTCCAATGCAGGAGGTGCAGTTTTGACTCCTGGTTTGGAAACTAAGACCCCACATGCCCCGTGTGCTGTCCTTAGTCACTCAGTCGTGTCAGACTCTTTAGAACCCCGTGGACTGAATCCCGCTAAGCTTCTCTGCCATGGCGATTCTCTAGGCAAGATACTGGAGTGGGTTGCCATGCCCTCCTCCAGGGGATCATCCCAAACCAGGGATCAAACTCAGGTCTCCTGCATTTCAGGCAGATTCTTTATCACCTGAGCCTCTAGGGAAGCCCAAGAATACTGAAGTGGGTAGCCTATCCTTCCTCCAGGGGATCTTCCCAACACAGGGATGGAAGCCAGGTCTCCAACGTTGCAGGTGAATTTTTTTTTTTTTTTTTTTTTAACCATCTGAGCCACCAGGAAAGCCCAAGAATACTGGAATGGGTAGCCTATCCCTTCTCCAGAGGATCTTCCCAACCCAGGAATTGAATTGGGTTTTCCTGCATTGCAGGTGGATTCTTTACCAGCTGAGCTACTGTGGCATGGCAGAAAAAAAGAGAGAAGAAATAGCATAACAGGCAAAGAAAAACACTTGAAAAGGTAGGTAAACTAAGCCATGTCACTAATAAGTGCTCAGACAATTGGTATTACTAAGGAAGGCAGACACCTGTGTGTGTAGGAGGGGGAGGGTAAAGAGAGATTATGTATGCCAATTCATTTGGGGGATCTGGATAAGAGAAAACATTTTGTTTTTGTTGGTTGGTTAGGAGAAGGACTTTTTTTGCTTAAATTGTATAAAGCTATTTGGAACAACTTCAGGCTTCTTTGGAAAAGAGGAATACTAATGGTGAAAATAGATCAAAGAGAGAGAAGAGTGGTATAGAGAACAGACAAAGGAATGATTACACAAACAGAATTTGATGCAACATTTTCAGATATAAATACTTTATAATCTATATGCAATAAATTTTTAGAGAAAGGAAACAAGGAAAGCTGAAGAATAGTAATATCTTACAGCTCTGGAGAGTTTTCCTGGTGGCTCAGTGGTAAAGAATCCATCTATAATTCAGGAGACATGGTTTTGATCTCTGGGTTGAGAACATCTCGTGGAAGAGGAAATGGCAACCCACTCCAGTATTCTTATCTGGAAAAACTCATGGACAGAGGAGCCTGACGGGCTACAGTCCATGGGATCACCAAGAGTTGGACATGACTTAGCAACTAAACAACTATGGTGACTTTGACCTTAAGTATCTTCAATTCTGAGAACCAGGTCACAGGTTAAATTACAGAGTGAAATTGTATTATAGTGTTATATTGCTCCTTTCTATCAAAAGGTATTAGTTATAAAAGTAGTAACTTTCATTAAAACATCCCTTAAACAGCAGTCCAAAATCTTCATGAATAGTCTGGTTGAGAATAATAGTAGAATAAATGGCTGGTTTGATTTTGAGTTTTCTCTTACTTTACTTTTCCCCTCCCATAAAATGATAGACCTAAGCAATTACATAGTAAATTGAGGGAACCAACCATTTAAAAGTCAAATCCCAAATAATAACAATAACACAACATGAAAGGAGAAATGTATAAATGCAAAGCAACAATTTTAATACATATGGTTGTATCCTATCTCTCTCATCTATCAGCCAATATATTCCAACATATGACTTAGAGAAGGGAAATGAGTTTGGTCTTGCAATTGACTTTCAAATAGCATCACAAGCAAGTGGAATTCGATGGAAAACCACAGCAGATAGACGTTTCTCATTGACTTTCATTAGACGTGCAGCCTGAAATAGGAGTGAGAAGACAGTGCCTCAGGGTTTGGCCTTGTCTTTCTGCAGGAGAGCTGGTGGAATAAAGGAGAGCTCAGTAGATTCATATGTGAGAAGCACTTAAAAACACTGTTAATTTTCCCCTAAGTCACTGTTTACAAAACCAGTAGAATAAATAAGAAAAATATCAATTTATCATTCTCAAAACTATATTCTTAAAAATGACTGACAATGTTTGAATAGAGTAAAAATTCATCCAGTGAAAGAAGTTTTATATATATATATATATATATATATATATATATATATATATGCTCTTTTCCTATAGGTAGGTATTATCCTCTTTTCAATTTCCTGGGTACTGGTATTTTATGAGAATATGCTCCCAGACTACTTTTATAATTCACATCTTGCATAAAACCATATAAATATTGACAACTGAGAGATTTCCATTCACCTGCCAATGGATTACTGCCATTGTTATTAGTAACAACACATTCTGCAATATGAAATCATGTGATAACTGACATACTTCACATTATTTGGGAGTTTTCACATAAAATTGGTTTCATATAAATTTTATGCTAAACTATTCTAAACTATTGTAATTCAAATTCATATACATTTTTAAAGATACATTTGTAGTTTCACTTCTAAAAGCTGGCCTAATTTAAAACCCCAAACTGATAGCGTTATAGTCTTATCTATTTGTTGACCTGTCTATATTTCTCAAAGAAATTAAAGCTAAAAGAATTAAATGCTTCTATAAAATAATAACAGAATACTGACCTTAATATTATATACTTGGATATAAAATCTTATTAGAATTGTTACTTGTCTTCACTCTTAAATCTTTAATACAATTAGGTAGATTAATGACTTTAAACATTTTGTATTAGCTGAATAGTCATGCATAGTTTTTATTATACATGATGTTACCATAGTTATTTTGCTTTTAAGAATGTGACTTTTGCAGTACTTACACAGATGATATTATTACACAAAGCCTGACACAATAGATCTATTTAGCACACTCAATAATTAAGATTACCTGCAAAGAGCTAAAGGCATATGTTCCCAAGAAGAGAAACCCTACCTAATAATCTTTTTATTTTAAAAATGCCCTATCTTTCTTACTAAAAACTTCAGGGCTTTGTACCATTGACAAAAACAGCATTGTCTCAGTTTATAGAATGATGGATAGATATTATAACATAAGATAAATCACCAAATAATCCTGACAGAAGAAACAATGTGTATTTTTTTTTAAATGTCATTTTTGCAGTGCTCTGTAGAGTATAAGTATGTTTTTTTGCTATTTTCTACCCAATAATGAGGAAATTCTAAATGTAAGTAGTAGCGAGTAGAAAATTTGTATCTACTATATAACTGATGGGCTAATTAAATTAGGTTTCTTACAGGTAAAATTAATGACTTAGAGTTCTCTTCCTGTAAATAAGATCTTTTTAAATACAAGGCCATAACTAAATTGGTATTTTGCATAGTAGCATCACTAAGAATGATAGCAGTTTTATGAATTTGCGTAATAAGCTCTTTAGAATAGATGACTATAGTCTTCATTTATTTCATCTGAGAAATCCAAACTGTTATTACCAATATTAAATGTAATCATATTAAGTCCTAAAGCATTATTTGAATTCATTGACACAAAGGCAAATGATCATAGAATGTTCTCTTAAGTACATTACAGAGGAAACAAACACCCCAGCCATTATTTCTGACAGAGGACAGAGTATTAAAATGTGACTAGATGATAGCCCAGCTTGGGCTTACAGAATTAATGAAGAACAAATGTTCTAGGTGACGTGTATGCATGACATTCTCTCTGTGGGATGACCTTCATTCTTCCTCAGTTAGCTAATGAGGATTTCTTTGTTATTTTTCTTGCTGAAGGACCTCAGGGCCTTGTATCATTATTGAGTGAACACAATGTCACCTCAGCTGGCAGAACTGTTTCGTCTCTTGTCAGGAAGAGAAGTTTCCTTATGTCATCTGGAGAAAGCACAACAGAGGAACTGGCAATTGAGACCCAGACATTTCAATCAGTAAACTTGAGCCAGTGGATGTTTCAACAGCTAGAGTTGTTCAGATCTGAATATTTAGCTCTCTTGTATATCCCTTGGAATTTAGGGTGTTTGTTATGAGTGAAGAAAAGTCACACTAATCTATACTTAGGATATTTCTTATCTAGTTGTCATGTTATTTGGTTGCTGCTGATGCTGCTAAGTCACTTCAGTCGTGTCCAGCTCTGTGCAACCCCATAGATGGTAGCCCACCAGGCTCCCCCGTCCCTGGGATACTCCAGGCAAGAACACTGGAGTGGGTTGCCATTTCCTTCTCCAATGCGTTATTTGGTTAGGAGACTTCTATTTTTATGCTATTATGTATATGACACATACACACACACACACATATATGTATGGGGTACTTTTGTTCCCCAAATAGCATTGATACAGCCTCTCTAACCCAAATTCCCAAGTAGATTTAACTGATGGGTGCAAACAAAGGGAAGAGACGGGGTAGGGAGGGATAGAAGAACTGTGTAACAGCTTATCAAATAAAATACCAGCATGACATCCTCTTTTTAACCTTTAGTTTCCTGTTGTTCTTAGAAAAACAAAAAGCATTAGGATGAGATGGTTGGATGGCATCGCTGACTCAATGGATATGAGTTTGAGTAAGCTCTGGAAGTTGGTGATGGATAAAGAACCCTGGTGTGCTGCAGTCCATGCAGTTGCAAAGAGTCAGACATGACTGAGTGACTGAACTGAAATGAACTGAATGTATTGGTAGGACTTCCCTGGTGGCTCAGTTGGCAAAGAATCTGCCTGCAATGCAGCAGATCTGGATTCAGTTCCTGGGTCAGGAAGATCCCCTGAAAAAGGAAATGGCAAGTTATTCCACTATGCTTGTCTGGGAAATCCCATGGACAGAGCAGCCTTGCAGGCTACAGTCCATGGAGTCGCAAGAGTAGGACACAACTCAGCAGCTAAACCACCACCACTAATGTACTGGTGTTGTGAAAATCAGAACACTAGAAAATGCTATGTACAATGACAGTCATAACTTGTAAGGCTGGGTTTTATGGAGGTTATGTATTAGCTCAGACTCTGCAGTGAAATGCATTAGGGTGTGTATGTATCTCTCTACAGGTTAAATACTATTGTTTAACTGTTGAGCTTTTTCCAGTCACTTGAATGTTATTTAGGGGCCTGCCAATATAAAACAGTAGTGAAGGTAAATTATAAAACCTATCTTTTTTGATGCCAGTAATAATAGTTAATGGCTGAAGTTATACAAGTTTGTGAATACAAAATGTCTCCATGTTTTTATTTCTTTTTCCTTAAAAGATTAAATTATAAGAAGGTTTCAGCCAAGGTGTTCCATGATACAGCTCATAAAGATTTGGATCCAGGTTGCTAGAGTATCAGACCTAGATGCAACAATGTCTAACTTATAAATCTGTGCAAGAGAAAAACTTTCTGAGCCTCACATTTCTCTCCTTCATAAAAATAGACCTAGAAAATGAACTTTAGGTCCTAAATGGTTAATTAAATGATATTCAATGAGAAACTGCTTTGAAAACTGAGTCTACCATCATTTATCAACATATTAAAATCAATGTTTATAAATTTTGTCAATTACCTTGATATTTCAATCAAACAGATTGAGTTGAGAAATTTGACCAAACCATGAAGAATTTATAACTTCTAGATAAGATAGTGCTGCTGCTGCTGCTGCTAAGTTGCTTCAGTCACGTCCGACTCTGTGCGACCCCATAGACGGCAGCCCACCAGGTGCTCCCATCCCTGGGATCCTCCAGGAAAGAACACTGGAGTGGGTTGCCATTTCCTTCTCCAATGCAGGAAAGTGAAAAGTCAAAGTGAAGTCGCTCAGTGGTGTCGGACTCTTAGCGACCCCCTGGACTGCAGCCCTCCAGGCTCCTCCGCCCATGGGATTTTCCAGGCAAGATAGTGCTAAGGGACTAATTAACCTGGTTTACCAACTATCTTTGTGGCTTCTATAGACTTGGTGCTTTAATATTGTTCTACATGCATAATCTGAATATGTCTTATTTTGGACAACCTGATAACATGTTTAAGAAGTGATCTTGCCTTGGTGTTCTGCCTACCTCATCCCCTTCCTGCCAGAAGTCTTCCTCCCAGGGGTGCACTTTTCAAATACAAATCAACAAATCTAGAATCCACATCCCTAACCACCTAACTTACTGGGCTCTCACAATCAGGCTACTATCTGCTCTGATCACTGCAGGATCTAGGACTAGATAGCAAGGTCAGCCCCTATGTCTCTGGGTGTGCTGAAATTATCTAAATTAGTCAATTCTAATCCTAGTAACTCTACCTCACTTATGCTTTTTCACAGAAACCATAAAAAAAGGTTCTTGACCTTCTGCCTCTGCCTAATAACAGACCCTGGTGTTCTCATGTGCTCCCTTGCCCCCATGGTTTGATGTAGCATGCCCCCTCCTCTTGGGAACTAGGAGTAATAAAAATCTTTTTTCAATGTCCAGTTGTTTCCTGATTTGTTGGTCTTACTAAATGTTTTCTATTAATATATTATTTTTAAATGATTGGGTTATTTTCGTACCTAGGTATGGTTAAATTTTGGAGAAGGAAATGGCACCCCACTCCAGTACTCTTGCCTGGAAAAACCCATGGACAGAGGAGCTTGGTGAGCTGCAGTCCATGGGGTCACTGAGTCGGACATGACTGAGCGACTTCACTTTCACTTTCACTTTCATGCACTGGAGAAGGAAATAGCAACCCACTCCAATGTTTTTACCTGGAGAATCTCACGGACGTTGGAGCCTGGTGGGCTGCCGTTATGGGGTTGCACAGCATCGGACACGACTGAAGCGACTTAGCAGCAGCAGTGGCAGCAGCATAGCTCAGTTGGTAATGAATCTGCCTGCCATGCAGGAGACCTGGGTTCAATTCCTGGGCAGGAAGATCCCCTGCAGAAGGAAAAGGCAACCCACTCTAGTATTCTTGCCTGGAGAATCCTATAGACAGAGGAGTCTGGCAGGCTACAGTCTGTGGGGTCACAAGAGTCAGATGTGACTTAGCAACTAAACACCACCACCATGAATAAGTTTACTTTAATATGTTAAAAGACATAAAAATAATTATTTAGATAATATACATTTCCCATAGCAAGGTAGTCTAACAAAAGAACCCAAAAAAGTAATATGATAAAACATATTTCAAGATCCTTTTATTTAGATTTTCTTATTTAACTTTCTACATGGAGATTATTTGAAGCCTCATTTAAACCATTTATTTATGGGCTTCCCTGGTAGCTCAGTTGGTAAAGAATCGACCTGCAATGCAGGAGATCCTGGTTCCATTCGTGGGTCAGGAAGCTCCCCTGGAGAAGGGATAGGCTACCCACTCCAGTATTCTTGGGCTTCCCTGGCGGCTTAGTTGGTAAAGAATCCACCTGCAATGCAGGAGACTTGGTTTCAATCCCTGAGTTGGGAAGATCCCTGGAGAAGTGAAGGGCTACCCACTCCAGTATTCTAACCTGGAGAATTCCATGGGCCATAGTCCATGGGGTTGCAAAGAGTTGAACATGACTGAGTGACTTTCACTTTCACTCTAAACTATTTATAGGCATAAGTAGGAGGAAATTAATATTTTACGTTCTTTTCACTTTTTGAAAATTCATTCAATGAATATTTTTTATGTACCTTGTACAATGCTAGGCATATTCTAGACTTTGGGGATATAATAGCAATAAAAACTAACAAACATCTCTATTCTCACTGGACTTATATTCTAGTGTGAATACAATGAAAAGATAAATAAGATACTATCTTTTTACATTGTCTCATGTAGAGGTAAAGGAAAAAATAAGGCATTGAAGACTGACAAAATATGTTGATATTTGTGCATCTGTGTGGGAGGTCAAGGAAGATAAAATCATCAAGCACCCTGAGAATGTGACTTTTGAATAAAAATCCAAAAGAAGTCTGGGAGTTAGCTGTGAGGATATCTGGAGGAAAAGTATTTCAGGCAGAAGAACAGCAAGTGCAGAGATCCTAATTGACTAATAAGGTCAAGGATCAGAGTAAAGGCTGCTATCACTAGGACAAAATAAGCTGGAGGAAAGGTAGGGCATGAAGTCAGAGGGGAAATGGGAAAGGAAAAGAAGATCAATGAGGCTTTGAAGGTAACACCTGGAGATGGGAAGCATCTGAAGCAACTGATCAATATGTTAACTACTTTTTCTGCTCTATTCAGAGAATGCAATAGTAGTTCAAGGCAACAGCAGAGAGAGTTAGCAAAGCTATAGCAACCACTGAGGAGAGACAGACCACAGGGACTTCGGTAGGAGAGTGGCTATAGGAGTAAGTAATACGTGGAAATTATTTAGAAGGAAAACTTAATTTTTAAAAAGTAGATTGTTCGTAGAGTGTGAGAGAAAGAGAATCAGGATGACAACAAAATTTTAAGCCTAGAAAATAGATTTACTAAGGATTGAAATAAGTTTGGGGGAGATGAATTTCCTAAGGTCAGCTTTGAACGTGTTAAGTTTGAGATTCTTATTGAAAACCCAAGTGGAAATGTAAAATAGGGAGCTTGATAGGTAGGCAGTGTATGGAAATATCCAAGCCAGATGTAGTATGAAAGTCATCAGCATATCAATTATATCTAAATGCATTAGGACTAGATAAAAGGAGAAAGTATACATGATACAAATTAACATATTATCATGAAGTAAACGTGCATGTAATTACTACCTGTGCCATAAAAGAATATTATCAACATTCAAAAAGCATCCCTCATGTCACCTCCCAAATAATGCATACTTGAAGCATATTTCACTGAGTATATTTTTTGTTTGGCAGTTCTGTCCATTTACATATTAGATATATCATTCAACGTTCTCTGGATTTCATTTTTTTTTTTTTGTATTGCAAAACCAGTTGTCATTCTGTTGCTTTGATCATAATATTTCTTTTTTCCAGAAATGACTGTTTTTAAATTTGTAATCTTTTTTCTTTCAGATGTTGTGTTATGAGGTGACTAGGTGTGGATTTCTGTTTGCTTGCTGTTGCATTTGCAAAGCTTTGGGAATACTTGGCTTGATGTGTTTAGTTTGGGAATGTTCTTAGTAGTTATCTCTTCAAATATTATTTCTATCTCATTATTATTTCCTCTTTATTCATAGAATCAAACTTTCCTCTTGTATCCTCTATATTCTTATCTTCCTCATTTTTCATCCTTTATTCATTCCATTCTTATTTTGGGGTGTTTTTTAGCATGTCCTTTCTTTCAGTTCATTAATTTTCTCTTTAGCTGTGTTCAACCAGTTCATGATATCACCTCTTAAATTTTTAGTTCAGTAATTCCCAGTTCTGGAACATCATCTGCCAAAATTATCAGTCTTATCTCTTATATTCTTGAAACTAGTACAAATAAATAGTTTAAAGTCAAGATCTCCAATATCTGGAGTTTCTGTGCATCTATTTAATTGCTGATTGTGCTAGGTTTGGGATTTTTAGTTTCTTTGTTTTATTTTCATTTTCTCTTGTTCCCTTGTGTGTATGGATAATACTTATTTTGTACTTTGAGAACTTTTAAAGAAATGTCACTATCTTTCAATTTTTTTGAGGCAGTTATCTTACTTTTCTGATTCATTTATTTTTTTTTCTGTTTTTAAATTTTATTTTATTTTTTAACTTTACAATATTGTATTGGTTTTGCCATATATCAACATGAATCCGTCCCAGGTATACACATGTTCTCCATCCTGAGCCCTCCTCCCGCCTCCCTCCCTGTACCATCCCTCTGGGTCATCCCAGTGCACCAGCCCCAAGCATCCAGTATCGTGCATTGAACCTGGACTGGTGACTCATTTCATATTTGATATTATACATGTTTCAATGCCATTCTCCCAAATCATCCCACCCTCTCCCTCTCCCACAGAGTCTAAAAGACTGTTCTATACATCAGTGTCTCTTTTGCTGTCTCGTATACAGGGTTATTGTTACCATCTTTCTAAATTCCATATATATGCGTTAGTATACTGTATTGGTGTTTTTCTTTCTGGCTTACCTCACTCCGTATAATAGGCTCTGGTTTCATCCACTTCATTAGAACTGATTCAAATGTATTCTTTTTAATGGCTGAGTAATACTCCATTGTGTATATGTACCACAGCTTTCTTATCCATTCATCTGCTGATGGACATCTAGGTTGCTTCCATGTCCTGGCTATTATAAACAGTGCTGTGATGAACATTGGGGTACACGTGTCTCTTTCAATTCTGGTTTCCTCGGTGTGTATGCCCAGCAGTGGGATTGCTGGGTCATCAGATCAGATCAGATCAGTCGCTCAGTCGTGTCCGACTCTTTGTGACCCCATGAGTCGCAGCACGCCAGGCCTCCCTGTCCATCACCAACTCCCGGAGTTCACTGAGATTCACGTCCATCGAGTCCGTGATGCCATAAGGCAGTTCTATTTCCAGTTTTTTAAGGAATCTCTACACTATTCTCCATAGTGGCTGTACTAGTGTGCATTCCCACCAACAGTGCAAGAGGGTTCCCTTTTCTCTACACCCTCTCCAGCATTTATTGCTGGTAGACAATTGGATCACAGCACTTCTGACTGGCGTGAAATGGTACCTCATTGTGGTTTTGATTTGCATTTATTATTTCCATTTACTCTTGCCAGCATCTGGAACCAGAGTACCTCAATCACATCAAAGCTGAGGTGAAATCCTCTTGAGTACCTGTTTCCCTTTCTTTCTCTTACTACTAAGGTATAGCCATTTGAGATACAAACCAATGTAAAGAAAGATCACCTGGGAGCCTTTATTCACAGATATTCTATTCTTAAACCCAGATGCTCTCAAAAACATGGCTCAGCCTCTCAGTAATCCTTAAGTAGATGGTAAATGCTCATAGGAGAAAAACATCTTCAAATTCTAGGGCATATAATTTAATAATTTTTAAATGTCATTGCTTTTCTTTAAGATTTTGAAAAATAATTGTACATTTTGTGAACTTTAGCCAGATACTTATTTTGAGAAAACACTATATAGGTGAAGCTTTACTTGTTTCTTAAAGATATATAACCTAAGCTTATCTTTCATTCAAAAGATATAAACTTCTCTATAATGTCCCCAAACATAGACTTCAATTTTAGCCCAAAATAGATGAATGATAACTTATGATTTTTACCAGGTAAGAAAGAATGGTGATCTAGAGAGTGTTCCAATATGAAATGTTCCTCTTACTAGAGGTTATTACACTGAGCACACTCATGAAACTTGCCATAGGGCTATGTCAAGGCTAGCATGAATAGGGAGGGACATTTGAAGCCTCTGAGTTGTGGAATCACATTGCCATGGTGACCAGGGAGTAGGAATGCCTCACAGAGAACATAGTGAAGGAAGACACACATGCCATGAACCAGAACCAAAACAAAAACAAGATAAAATAAAATAGAGTGGCCATGGTAGTTTCATATTCAAAGGGCACACTGAGATTAATTCTGAAACTGTTTCTTGTTCCTTAAAACTTCCCTCAGAATATATATTGCCTTGCTTTGAATTCCTTTCCATGCCTTTTAGTACTTTGAGGATTAACCTTTGATCTGTATAGAAACACTGGGGAATAGGAGGAAACCTAAATAAGCTTGATTCAGTTTAAACATTGCAGCACCCAACAAATATCCAAGAAACTTGTCATCTGGTATTTGGGATTTATTGTTCTCATCTGGCTTTCCAGTAAGACTACTTTAAAATGCTTGAAATTGTGTGCTGTATTATATGAATATGCACATCAAAGAAAATGATAATAAAATAAAATATTATTCCAAGAACAGCAAAATTAATTAGCTATTTATTATGATATCTACTTAAAAATTTTATTTGTCTATTTTTGAAGGCAAGCAAAAATGTCCAGGCATGGACTAAGCATTTAAGCTTCATATTTTTGTCCTTGTCTGTTTCATATCATTAAGTTATCACAAACCATAAGATAATACAGTACATTACAGGTAGTGTAATCCATTGTAGTAGGCATTACATTACGATGTTGGGAAATTGAGAATCTGTTCATTCTCTTATGTTGGCCACCTGCTATTGTGTTAAAGTTAATAACCCAAGACTGAAGAATGAAAGTAAACGCAGATTTAAAAAGTAATGTTATAATTTGTATTACCTTCTGAGTAAACGTCTTCATTAAAGAAAATCTTTTCAGTTCATGCAGGATTCTGAGTCAATGTCTGCAGCTACTATCAGAAAGGAAACTTTCTGGTGGTCAGGTAAATTTTTGTTTGTTTGTATTAATTTCTATTGATGAGACTCTTTGCTTTCCGTGTGTATCTCAAACATTATTTGAGAAGCAAGGCTTTCAGTTCAGGAGAGAACTGAAAGAAAGAAACTGCCAGTGGTTTTCACAGAAATAAAAAGACCAGAATATGAAAGAATAAGTAGAATAATATGAAAAACATAAATATGAGCATACATTCAAGCCACCTAGTAAGTGATATGATAGTAAGTTAAGACCCAGTTTTTCTCTAGAGTAGTGCAGTGGGTCTAGAGTCATTCAAGAAGGTCATCTGAAATTCAGTATTTTAAAAGTCTAAATTGAAGCTAGCTCTAGAAAAAAAATCAGTTAAAGGCTTTCCCTTTTATTTTGCTCCTTCACAAATTAGTAGTCAAATCAAAACTTATTATAGAGCATATACAGACGTATGGAGATTTGTGTATTGACTTTAAGCAGATGTTAATTCTTTAATCTTTGAATCTCCCCAGCATTAAAAATCAGACTTGTATATAGCAACAAAAGATGCATGACTACTTAAAGTTTGTGTTCATATTCAGGTTTTTCTAAACATACTAAATTATTAAACTATTATTTGATAAGTCACAATTTTTTTTTGCCATATACAGTAATTTATTACATTGTAGTTTATATACCTTATTATTCATTTTTTACCTTATTAATTTATTATTTATTTTAACTTTATTATTTTTATCTCGAAAATAAGTCAAAAATACCTTTTAGCTGTTAGTTATCAGGACGCATGTATCTACTACACATTCATTCCAGAGTCCTGTAGGGGACACATTAATACAATAAAGAACAGATGAGCGAGCATATGGTTTGTTAAGTCATGTTTATAATAATTAAGTCCAGATCACATTTAAATAAAGGGTCAGTAGCACACAAATTAGAAATTTTGATTTAACACTTTTTAGTGGTAAGAGGTTAGGGGCATTGCTACCAGTATGAACAGAAAAGCCACATGCTATGAAATAAACAATTCTAATTACTAAAATGTTAAAAACACAACACTGTGTAAGAAGGTAGCACATTTCAAAAATATGTTTTATGTTTCTATGAAATTTTTACCAGATGGCCAGAGTTGCTACAAGTAGATGACAGATATGAAAGTATTTCTCAATCTAGGATACATGGAAAACAACAAAAATGTATGGACAACAGTTAATACAGATAAAGTGAAAATACATATATGCTGGCTGAATAGCTATTTTTACATCTTTTCCCCCTTAATTTCCTATATCTAACCTAGTTTGGAAGGGTCATATGTATCGACTTCTTAATCTAATAAATCAGCATAAATGTACTGAAGTTTTTTACAATGTAGATGAATTGGAGAAGAGGCTTCAGAAACCATTTCACCAACAGTGTTTTCACCTAGAATTTTTACTCATTCATCATATTTACAGAAATCTCCTAGCCTACATAAATGTTTTTCAACTCTTCTCAGAATTAGCAATCGCAAGTTTTTATGGTCTACCCAGTTCTAGTGAACTCCCCCAAAGGAAGAAGGATCTAGTCATATCCATTTTGTTAAGTGAATCTTAAATCTCAAAAATACTAACAGAGATCACTGAGGCCTCTATGTGAGGACAACTTTATTTGCTTCCTTCAAACTTCACATTAGAGAATGCTACTTGGTGTGAAGGATTATGATCACTGAAAGATCACTGAAAGAGTCACCAGTAATCCAAGGACACAGTATTTTTTATTTTTTTAATTCTAGGCATAGAGAAATAAGAATTAATTAAAAAGAAATTCAGATTAATTAGAAGTTGCATGTTAAAAATGAATGTAACACTGTCAGTTAGCCTGGTGGGAAGTTAGCATAAGAAGGGACAAGTGATCTCCACTGGAGAGTATGGACACCTAGTCAATGTGTTGCAAAAGGGGTATGGGTGGGATGGTTGCCAGGGAAACTGGAAAACCAGTACATTAGACTCTATAGTTTTTCTGACTGACAAGGCAGGGTGGAATTCTTGAGGAAGGATATTGGTTTAAGTTCCTTTTATTTAAGACTCACTGAGTGAAACCATGTCATTGTCACTGCAGTTTATATGTTAAGTTGCTGCTAACTTTGAATTCCAATAGGAACCATAGCGTTATTAAGATAGAATAGTATAAGAAACAGTATGAATGTCACTCCTGACCTCGCTTTCTAGAATTTGTCAAAGAAGGGTTCAGTTCAGGTCAGTCGCTCAGTCGTGTCTGACGCTTTGCGACCCCATGAACCACCGCATGCCAAGCCTCCTTGTCCATCACCAACTCCCAGGGTTTACCCAAATTCATGTTCATTGAGTCGGTGATGGCTTCTAACCATCTCATCCTCTGTCGTCCCCTTCTCTTCCTGCCTTCAATTTTACCCAACATCAGGGTCTTTTCGAATGAATCAGCTCTTCGCATCAGGTGGCCAAAATATTGGAGTTTCAGCTTCAACATCAGTTCTTCTAATGAACACCCAGGACTGATTTCCCTTAGGATGGACTGGTTAGATCTCCTTGAAGTCCAAGGGACTCTCAAGTCTTCTCCAACACCACAGTTCAAAAGCATCAATTCTTCTGCACTCAGCTCTCTTTATAGTGCAACTCTCACATCCACACATGACCACTGGAAAAACCATAGCCTTGCCTAGACAGACGTTTGTTGACAAATGTCTCTGCTTTTTAATATGCTATCTAGGTTGGTCATAACTTTCCTTCCAAGGAGTAAGCGTCAGACACAATTGCCTCCACTTATACTCTTGAAGCTAAGGAGTTCATGGTACAATACTCAGTAGAAGAGTATTATAGGCTCTTCCAAAGAGCCTCTTTGGAAGAAAGACATGGATGGCTTCTGTTAATTACTTTATTAAATAATTATGGTAACTAAAACTCTTATTGCTTAAAGCTTGATTTCCTTTGGAGGCTAGTTTATTCTTTAGAGGTGAGTATTACTGGTTTTCCTTAGAGGAAGGATTCCTGTAAACAATGTGTCATAAACAGAATTTTCTTGCAAAATATCTTTCTCAAACCCTATCACCTCTACCCTAATGTCTCAGCTTCTTCCTGTTCCTCTGAGTCCTTCCCACAGTTCTTTCTAGTTCAAAGTTACTGAGAATCCTATAGACTTGACATCTTCCCAATTCTCAGAAACCAGGACCCATGGAAAGGGAGAAATACATGGGTTGAATGGGAAATTGTGGTTCTGAATAAGCCTTACCTTCTATGTACAAAGCACATGTTCAATAAATTTTAATTGAATGAAACAAATTTCAAAAAGTTGTAATAGAATTGTTCTCATTAGAACATTTACTTGCTCATCAAAAATTACTGAAATTCCCCTAGACTTATCTACAAAGAGGGGTCAAAGCTTTCTTTTCTTGTTTTGCTATTATTTTTTGATGGAACAATTCTTTCTTTCTCTAAGTATTCTCAGGTAGATTCCAAAAGGCAACAACTCAAATAAATGAAACAATTCCAACACATGTGCATGTATTCTAGAAATATTTTTTTAATTATGATCACCTGTCAAGATACTGGCATTAAGTATAGAATCTTAATATTAGCTGAACTTTGAGGTAGTTTTAACATTTCTGAGTGTTTCTCAATGATTAATCAGATTATTGGCCCTCATTGCTAAGTTAAAGGAGAATCTTCACTAAAACTGAAAAGATTTGTAATGTTTCAAAAAAGTCACTGTGCTGTGCTTAGTTGCTCAGTCATGTCTGACTTTGCAACCCCATGGACTGTAGCCCACCAGGCTTCTCTGTCCATGTGGCAAGGATACTCAAATGGGTTGCCATACCCTCCTTCAGAGGATCCTCCCAACCTAGGGATCGAACCCAGATCTCCTCCATTGCGGGCAGATTCTTTGCCATCTGAGCCACCAGAGAAGCCCAGAAATATTGGAATGGGTAGCCTATACCTTCTCCAGGGGAACTTCTCAACCCCAGAATGAACCATGGTCTCCTGCGTTGCAGGCAAATTCTTTACCAGCTGAGCCACCTGGGAAGCCCATGGTCATGGGTCATTGGAAAAGTCATTGGTCATTTTCGAATTCATCCTGGGTGTGATATAGATAACATATTTTTTCTTGCTTTACATGGTCTGGATCCATCTGTGTTTATCTTAAAGCTAGAAACTAAGCAGAAGCAATTTGTTTAATTATCTTAAAAATTTTAATGACATAACATTCTGGCTCAAATTCGGCATGTTATAAAGCACTTTTTTTTTTCTATTTAAAGCATTTAATTCAGGTATTTGTGATTTTTTTTTGGTCTTATGTAAAATACCTTTTTCTTTCTTCGATCATAGAGTATAAAGCAAGTAGAAACAGATTTTGACTTTATTGCTTATAAAACATGAACATAGAATGTATGATTTTAAAAAGGTGTGGATTTCCACATAAACTATTTAACTATGATTTTAAAAGTATGTGCAGTACTTAGTTGTAGTAGAGTTGAACCCAGCTACACATATACTTTTTTAAATATATTTTAATGGTCAGTATGTTCTCTAATACCTGTACTTGTAGATAAAGATTCTCTACCCTAAACTATGATGCTAATTTTAGAAAAAAAACTTATAAAATGCACTAAACATGTACAAAATTCTTCTAGACTGGTGTTAATTTTGCTACAAAAACCCAAAGCATTGATTATTATAGTTATGGATGAAGGGAAAACAGAAAAATGCCTTCCCCTAGTATTATTAGAAAACTAGAAATAGTTTTCTGGTGTCTGTATTAATTTTCATATGTAGTCACATCTCAGAACTCATAATTTTTACTGGACCAATGTACTCATAACATTGTTTAGTTTATGTTTTCAAGTATTGTCAGAAAGGAAGAAAAAAGTCACTAAGTGCTGTTTTTCTTCTTCTTTTTTTTTTTTTTTTTTGATTACTTGTTGTTGTTCAGTCCCTCAGTTGTGTCTGACTCTGCAAACCCATGGACTGCAGTATGCCAGGCATCCCTGTCCACCACCAACTCCCAGAGCTTGCTCAAACTTGAATCCATTGAGTCGGTGATGTTATCCAACCTTCTCATCCTCTGTCATCCCCTTCTCCTTTGGCCTTCAATCTTTCCCAGCATCAACATTTTTTCCAATGAGTCAGGTTTTTACATCAGGTGGCCAAAGTTTTGGAGTTTCAGCTTCAGCATCAGTCCTTCCAATGAATATTCAGGACTGATTTCCTTTAGGATGGACTGCTTGGATCTCCTAGCAATCCAAGGGACTCTCAAGAGTCTTCTCCAACACCACAGTTCAAAAACATCTATTCTTCAGTGCTCAACTTTTTTTATGGTCCAATTCTCACATCCATACACGACTACTGGAAACACCATAGCTTTGATTAGATGGACCTTTGTTGGCAAAGTAATGTCTCTGCTTTTTAATATGCTGTCTAGGTTGGTTATAGCTTTTCTGTCAAGGAGTAAGCATCTTTTAATTTCATGGCTGCAGTCATCATATGCTGTGATTTTGGAGCCTACAAAAATAAATTTTGTCACTGTTTCCATTGTTTTTCTGTCTATTTGCCATGAAGTGATGGGACTGGATGCCATGATCTTAGTTTTTTAAATGTTTGAATTTTAAACCAGCTTTTTCACTCTCTTCTTTCACTTTCATCAGGAGGCTCTTTAGTTCCTCTTTGCTTTCTTCCATAAAGGTGGTGTCATCTGGATATCTGAGGTTATTTATATTTCTCTGGGCAATCTTGATTCCAGCTTGTGCTTCATCCAGCCTGGCATTTCACATGATGTACTCCGCGTATAAGTTAAATAAGCAGGGTGATAATATACAGACTTGTCATATTCCTTTCTCTATTGGGAACCAGTCCATTGTTCCATGTCCATTTTCGCTGTTGCTTTTTGACCATCAAACAGGTTTCTCAGGAGGCAGATTAGGTGGTCTGGTATTCCCATCTCTTTAAGAATACCAGACTTTGATTACTTGAGTTACAATTGTCTTTTTCTGACAGATCATCTTCCAAAGAGGAAAATAAGCACAACTGCAGTCATCACTAATGTTGATTTTTTAAAAAATTTTAATCAAAATGTATCAACATTGTGTGGGACTATAGAGTAGATATTTATTAACAAAGTATTCTGAAAAAAATGGAACATGAAATACAACTAGATGGAAGTAATTAGAATTAAGAAACAGAGAGGAAAAATATAATAGTTATAAATTAATATAAAATTTGTTTGAAACTAAATACCCCAAAAATATTTACTTTAAAATTCTAATTATTTTTATTTTGAAGCATCTCTTAGTCCAGTGCTTCTTAATATTTAATGTGAAGTCATGACTTCTGAGCATCTCTGTAAAATGCAGATTGAGATTCACTTGGCCTGGGTTGGAGCCTGAAATTCCAACAAAATATTGTTGACATTGTTGATCTGTGTACATCAGTTTGAGTGACAAGGGTCTGTAGAACAACCTGAGAATTAAGTTTTTAAAATATGGAGTGTCAAAAAAAAAAAGAGTATCTAATATAAACTTAAATACAAGGATGATAACTAGTTAAACTGAAGAGATATTTGAACAAAATATCGAATAAAATTTCAGGATCACAACTAAAATATTGAAAAATAGCAAACATTGAATTATCATTCTATAAATTCTATACAATATGCTATTGAATGTTACTAAATATGAGTAGAGAGTGAAAGGTGGGAAACATAATTGTTGATGCCTTGAAGAGTGATACATTGAACTGCTGCTGCTTAGCTGCTCAGTTGTGTCTGACTCTCTGTGGCCCGATGGACTGTAGCCCACCACGCTCCTCTGCCCATGGAATTTTCCAGGCAAGAATACTGGAGTGGGGTGTTATTTCCTACTCCAGGAGATCTTCCCAACCCAGGGATCAAACCTGCATTTGTGTCTCCTGCATTTGGCAAGTAGATTCTTTACCACTAGTGCCACCTGGAGAGCCCAAGATATTGAGCATTTGACTTTTATTTGAACCATTCTTAATTTGGCTTCCAAAGATGGACTTCACAGTTTTTTTACCCTTCTAAAAAATGTGAAAGATTTCATTGTGACCACATGTGCAATTTTTCAGGTGAGAGTAATCAAAGATTCCAGATGTCAAACGGTTGTAGGAACAATAGTCTGAAGAGATAATACCTGATTCCTCAGTTATAAACTTCAGGAAGAAAAGAAGGATATATATATATCTATATGTGTGCATGCTATGTTGTTTCAGTCGTTTGCAACCCTATGGACTGTAGACCACCAGGCTCCTCTGTCCATGGTATTCTACAGAATACTGCAATGGGTTTCCATGCCCTCGTCTAGGGATCTTCCCAATCCAGGGGTCGAACCTGGGTCTCCCGCATTGCAGGTGGATTCTTTATCCCTGAGTCACCGGGGAAGCCTCATATATGTATATATGTGTATATATATACACATATATATATGTAAGTATATTATTTGTGTATAACAGAAATATAGATATGGATATAGGATATATAGATATATATTTTTATAATTATATATGTTGTATATAAAATTTTGTTTTATATATAATTATATGTATATATTATCTATCTATATATCCTATATCCATATCTATATTTCTGTCTATACACATATAATATCATACTTATATAAATATAAACACATGCATACATATATGCACATATGCATATGTAGATATACACATAAGTATGCTGTTTATAATTTGCTAACATACTTAAATCATTTAGTCATTTAAGAGTGAAAATATTGATTTTTATATTACTCTATTTGCCATCTTTCTTTTGTATAATATATATATCATACTGAGGAATAAATGATCTGTAGCCTTATTTCAGTGCACCTGGGGCTATGGCTCACTTATGTTTTATATATTTTTACCCACATTTATCTTGAATTGTAACCATAACAAGTATAAATACATTTATCATTTTGAAAATAATTATACTTCAGTTGTCTTTGCAAAACATTTTATGAACAGGAACATGCAGAAATATAATTTAGAACTTGAAATTGCATTGTCATAAAATTTAGAAATAAAAAGGAGCAATCGGACTGTATCAAATCAAAAAATAAACAAAGTAGATGTATTTCTATAAAATTTAATATAAGAAAGTTATTTTATTTAATCATTCTAGAAGCTGGAAAAGACAGATCTCAAATTAACTTAGATTATTTGTTTTGGGAAAGCAAAAAAGATAAATCAGCAATAGAAAATGAAGCATAAGATTATCTTCAAGTGTCTTCCAGTATGACGGTCTATAGCTGTTTGAACCTCTGAAGAAGATGGTTTTGGAAGTAGAGGTAATAGTAATAATTATATGAGGAATAAATATTTTATTTAACTCAAAAGTGATTACCAGTCTTTCAAGGAAAAGTGTGAAGTATCTCAAAAGCCACCTATCATGAGCTGTGTTCATAATCCAACTGATGACAATATCATTTCTGTATAAATTATCCTGTTTGCAATTGGCAACATTTCATATATATATCATATTGTCAAAATTTCAAATATGTATATAAAAATAACTTAAATAAGTATTAATTTTAAGATCCCTATAGGGGACAGCCTTGTTATTAATACCGTGAAGAGCAGATGCTGTAGCATATGGCATACTAGCTCATATTTATGTTAATTTTATGTAAATAGGATTTTAATACAGCAACATTAATCTGTTGTTGCTTTGGTCTTCTGATATATCACTTTACCCTCTTTTTGGATAAGATTAATGTAGGTAGTTTAGACTTTCTCAGAAAGTTCCTTTTTAGCAGTATAAAGAGCAATGACTTACTTAAATCTTTAACACATATGTTTAAATAGAAAGTCAGACCCATAAAGAAACTAAGAATTTATCTAAATCTTATTCTCCTGCTCAGTTGAAGCAGACTTTAAGAAATACAAAAGAGAATCAAATATGTATGTATCAGTGGAGGAAATGAGTATGTATCCATGGAGCAAATAAATATGTTTGTTTTAGCTAAATAGCTATCAATTGGATAGGTAAAATAGACCAGAGGAAAATTCTCCCAAGTTATATTTTAACTTGTGAATCATATTACAAGAGAGTATACATTTCTTCTATTTTGGAAATTAAAAATTTAAGTGGAAACTATTTTTATTAAGGAGATTCTGGTTAACTTTTTAAAGATTGTATTATCTACTTCTAGGTTATAAGCATGAAGATGCATCCAGTTTATTTATTTAATAGTAATGCAACTTGAAACATTTATTTTTTAATTGATATAATTGACATATGACATAATATTAGCTTTAGGTGTTTGTATTACTTTTAGTTTAGGTGATTTGATATATATGTATGATGGGAAATGATCACCACAATAAATCTAGTTAGCATCATCATCACACATAGATACAGATTGTTTTTCCCTTGTGATTTGACTTTTAAAATCTACTCAGTTAGCAACTTCAGGTATACAACATGGCATTGTTTGTTAACTATCGTCACATTACTGTCCATTGTGCCTCCAGGATTTATGCATCTTATAACTGGTAGTTTGAACCTTTTGACCATTTCCTTTATCCCCCTGCCAAACTCCTCCTTTGGTATCCAGCAATCTGTTCTCTGTACCTATTAGTTCAGTTTTTTCTATTTTAGACCACAAATATAAGTGATATTTTATAGTATTTGTCTTTCTTTATTTCACTTAGCATAATGCTCAATTTTTTAATTGTTACACTTTGCAGAATAAAAATATAACACCTAATATTCTTATAGATGAACTATAAGAGAGGGAATTTACCATTTTTGTTTATTCAGAATTATAATAACATTATAATGAAAGAAGAAATGGAATGGAATATTTCATAGTTTTGATGTTTTGATATTTATTATAAATTAACAGCAATTCATGCTAATGTATTTTAACTTTATTTCATTAAATTATGGATTATCATATTATACTACATTTAACATATCTTATAATCCAACATTAAAGATCATTTAGAAGAGAAAATGAGTCATCTAAATTTCAGTCCCATAATAAATTTGTATTGGTTTGTGGTCTGGATTTGGAGGAGTCCGGAAAGCAAATTGCCTCTAATATTTACCTACCAAAAAATAATTATTTTGAAGCTATTTAATAGATATTGTTTTAAAAGATCAGTTTTATGTTCATGTAATTATGAAGCAGAAATAAATGCTACTTTGCTTTTCTAGTTTGAGCAACTCAGTCAAGATCAAGTCAGATCCTAAAAATTCATGTAATTCTAATCTAAGATAAGGAATTAATTTAATCCTGCATAAAGCCAATTTCCACAAGTAAAAGAAACCTGTAGTGATTTAAACATATGAATGACATTTTTCTGGGCAATTGATGGATATTTGAGAAGGACCAAACATATTATAGAATAGAATGACATTAGGCCCCTGACTCCCTGAATTTTGGATAAATCCAAATTTCAACAACTGGTTTTTAATCTTTTGGACTCATTGTTATGCATATGAATTTTTTTTTGTGGAGTAGGTTGCATAGAAATGTATTTTAAAAGAACACTTAAATTGAAAACCTTTGTTGTTTGACAGTATTGGAAATTATGATACAAAATACTCATGTTAATTCTGAAGAAAAAATTAATTGATTATTAGAAAGCCTCATGTTGAAATGTCACTGACATGTCATATTGTCATTTTATCATGATTTGAGAAGAATGTATCATTTAATGAAATATTTAGGGCAGAGAGCAATTTGAACAGAAAATATATATGCCTTCTCACATGACCTCACAATCTTAATGAGCAATGTTTTTCTGCCTACTCAAGTTACCATTTAAAGTCTAATCTTAAATATTGAAGTTACTGATTGCTGCTATCCCACAAAAACAGTTTCAGTGGCTGAAATATAACTACTTTTAGAACATCTGATGAGGTATATACAATCTCCAATCTGGAATCCTCAATTCTTAAAAAAGCCAAGCCATTCTTTGTGTTAAATACTCAATTTATTGTTTCAAAGTATGTGATATTCTGAATTTAAGTGGAAAGGCATAGGATGATATCTGGTTTGTTTCATGACATGTAATACTTCCTGAAGTGGACAGTGATACAGATATACTTCATACGAATAATGCAACTGATTTTATTTTGGGTGCTTATAAGTTTGTTACTATAAATGCCATTCTTGTGCATGGATTGTCATTGCAGCCTGAAAATATTGTTTATTTATGTTTTAAACAAAAATCAAAAAGAATCCAAAAATTTTGCCATACATATAATACTCTGAAT
Source organism: Bos grunniens (assembly GCF_055505025.1). Classification (NCBI taxonomy): domain Eukaryota; kingdom Metazoa; phylum Chordata; class Mammalia; order Artiodactyla; family Bovidae; genus Bos; species Bos grunniens. Next base: position 76,521,762 of record NC_141171.1, read on the forward strand.
AACTAAAGTAGAAAATAATTTCCTGACAGATATACAATAATGACATTTAATTTGGGAAATGACATGGAAGCATAGAGAGGCAGAAAATGAAGTTTGTGTAATATCCTAAGTTATCTAGTAAATGGCTTGATAAATGATCTACAATAGGAACACAAAAATAAGTCATACTGTTAAATGATTAGACACTTTATTTAGGGGAAAGCCATCATTTTGAAAGGTCAATAAATTCTTTTTATTCTCAAAATCTGTGTTTATTGGGATGTCCTGGGAATTTACAATCGAGCCACAGTGAAAGGACAACTCATGTCATCATCAGGAGAATGGGATCAGATCATATACCACTTGACAAGAGCTGGCAATTTAACCTGACAAGAGTCTTGCCAATGAGGAGTTTTAGGAGTTGCACTGCCATGGCAAAGATTTGACATGTCATTGAGGGATGTTGTGCAGAAGCCTGACAATAAACCAGGACTTGCTAATGCAGTTTAGGATTGCTGTAAAAATTTATTAGAAACCAGAGACTGTAAAATTACTATACTTCTTCAGAACTGTTTTTCTTTCCCTTGCTGAATATTTATGTGATGTTTAATGCACAGCACATGTTTTAAGACTTGTTTCCTGATGGTGTAAAAGAAGTCTATTATAATGCACATGAAATTGCACGAAATTCAATTAAATGCATGAGAGAGTAAGTAGAATGTCCACCTGTAAGCCCATTTTGACGAGATTTTTTTTTCATTGATGGTTTTAGTGTCTGCAAATTTCAGGAGTTTCAATAATGGCACTTATGTTTTAAGAAACAAAAGATATTTACATTCAATCAGGAATTAATTTAACAGAACTTAAAAGCATGTGTAACTTGGAGTAACAGAATTCTGTGTGTTTTATTTAGAAGGGATGAAGAGAAAGTCTAAATGTAAAGTTACTATTAATTGGCAATGCAATTATGATTGCTGGATGAGTCTATACAATTCTTATCAGTCACTAAAATAAAACAGAAAAAGGCAAAATAGACACATTACAATTCTCTGTTGTTTTTGCAGTAAGCCAGCTCTTTAAAAGATACTTCCAAATAGTAATGCGGGTCAACTAATTCCTAGATGTAAATCAGTAAATGCCATACCTTCTCACAGTTCCAAATATGACTGAGCCACTACTTTATGGATATCAAGAAATGAATTAATTTTCCCATCCAAACTTTCCTGTATACGTATCATATTCAAGGCAATCTGCTAGCTGTTGTGAGAATGTAACTGTAAGGGACATAGTCACAAATATGCAGCACAAATAAGAGTTTGAGAGCAATTCATCATGATAGATATCACCTCAAAGTGACTGGCCAACATGAAGGCATAATTAAGGGAAGATACCCATCAATTTTAATTCTGGCTACTCTACCTTCCAACTGGACTATAGGATCTTTAAGGTATCTCGCTCTTTCTTTAAGATGTCTTTCACTTGACAAATCCTTTGTAGACGTTTACTCAAACAGTTTTAACCATTTTATTCTCTGCTGTCTATTCAGTCTTTTGCTGACCTCTTCAGTAAAGAATAAACCCCATTTTGAGTGTCCTCAACAGAATAACGCTGTCACTTCTCTCTGCCACAAGTACCTGGAGAAAGGCATGTAGGAGTATTTGGGAGGAAAGAAATATATTGGGAACATTCTGCAATGGTTGAAAGACTGACAGGATGACCGGGCATACCTATACAGAGAATGCAGTTTGGCAGTCAATCCATCATTGCTTTATTCCCATTTAAGAATGGAGCAATTTTTGCCTTGAGGATTGTGACTGCTCACTGAGTTGCATTTCAGACTCTGCTGCATTTCCTCTGCATTCTGCAGACTTGGCAATCTTACGCCACTTCACACTAATTGTGATTGCTGACTCGTGCCTGGATGGGAGGCTGCCAAAAGGGCAGGTATCCCAGAGAGACATCATTACCCAGGTTGGCAAATACCTGAGAGCCCTATTTAATGATACAATCTTATTTTTACAGCATGGGGCAGGCTTCAAGTCTCACAGCATCAGTTTCTGGCCGTAATACTGTTTGGCAAAAGCCTTTCATATACTTTTGCAAACTAAAAAGAAATAAACCATGGGGATATAGATCAATGGTAGATGGATCACATACCTGGGAAGAGTTGGGAAGATGTGAATAGCTCTAGGGTAAACATATTTATCTAATTGCTGGAGAATAAAAGTGAATTCCTTGCTGAGAATAACTTGAGAAATTATATACATAAAAAATAGCTTTTTGTAGAAAGCCAGGACTCTTTTTTTTTTTTTTTAAACCAGATTTTAGTCAGATATTCATTCTGGAATTGAGGTCATTGCTAAGTCATTGAAAACTAAATGAAATAGGTATGACAAGGGGCAGAGAAGCTTTGTAGCGCCCAGCAGGATACACAGGATAGTCTTTATAGTCATTATTATATTTTAGTATTGCATTTTCAAAAAACTAAATGAACTCTCCCTTTCCTTTACTCAAATAATGATTTTTAAATGAAAAATAATGAAAGTATGTGGTCAAAGAAACATCTAATAGTATAATGAATAAGTTTTCCTTGCTCAGAATTCAAATCCACACAACCGATGGCAGCGATTGTTAAAAATTATACATATGCAAACACATAAATATGTGGGCATATCACACATACATAAACACCAGTTTAAAATACACAGTATGTGCAGCATATCAACAATCTCTGGGTCAGGAAGATCTCCTGGAGAAGGACATGGCAACCCACTCCTGTATTTTTGCCTGGAGAGTCCCATGGACAGAAGAGCCTGGAAGGCTACAGTCCATAGGGTTGCAAAGAGTCGGACACGACTGAAGCAAACTTAGCAAGCAAACAATCAAGTATATATCAACACGTACAGGTCCCTTGTGTGTGTGCGTGCTAAGTCACTTCAGTTGTGTCTGACCCTTTGGGACCCTATAGAGTGTAACCCGATAGGCTCCTCTGTCCATGGGATTCTCCAGGCAAGAATACTGGAATGGGTTGCTATTTTCTCCTCCAGAGGATCTTCCCGACCCAGGGATGGAACCTGTGTCTCTTACACCTCCTGCAATAGCAGGTGGGTTCTTCACCACTAGACCACCTGGGAAGCCCATTGGTCTCTTGGTTTCTTTTAAATAACTAAAAAGTAAGATAATACTATGTTATATGGATCTGCTTCAATTTCATTGTGCCACTAAGATTTATTATTGACACTTCCAAATATGAATCATTGTGTGCATACTTTTGAGCATTGAAAGGAGAAAATGTGTTGATTAATTTCTAAAAGTGAAATTACTGGTCAATGATTTGATGATTCAATGTTTTTAAGTATATGATTAAATCACCCTCAAAAAATTGCCCCAATTAGCAATTGGCACAATAAGTAGAAAAGTGCTTGATGTTTTACACCCTTGCTAATACTGTGTATTTTCAAACTTCATCATTTTTAAAACTGATAGGTAGAAAGCAGATTCTCATTTACATTTTTTAAAGTGTCAGCTAATGGTTGAATATAAGAACTTTAGCAACATCTTAATGTGGGTGAGTCAAGCCCTCTTTTAATCAAATTAAATTAACTAGTATATAGATTTTATTTTAATAGACACCAATTCAAGACCACCAACTATAATTATTGTGGATAATTGTGGTTTTGAAAATTAATGGTTAAAGAAAGAAAAAAGAATTTAAAGATGTAGGCAGATAATTAAATTCAATTTAAATCAATCTTTGGTGTGATAACTTGAGTATCTAGCTGCAGGCAAGTATTATGGCAGTAGGATTTTTATAGCAAGAGTCTGGAAGTGCAGAAAAGTTTCAAGTGAGTGAACAGCTGAAAACAAACAAAAAGAGTTTCTTTGCTATAAAATTAGTGTAGTTTCATCACAGAAGTGGATTTTGTCAAGAATGACAGTATTTCATCGTGAATAGTTAGATATTCATAAATCTATAAGTATTCAATATAAAAATCCAAAATATACGGTAAATATCTATATTGCACCATTGTAGTTGCTAAGGTATCTATTTAAACTGTCAATCATATGAAACTTTTTATTCCATGATGGAGCTCAAAGTTTGACTCATACTCTACTTTTTCCAGACTGTTAGCTCACAAAGCAGACCTTCCATTTTCTTGTTAAATCTCATCTATAGTTTTACAAATGACTCAGTACATTCAAAGAACAGCAAAGGAATCATCATCATCTCTATGCAGGATAAAACCTTACATAATACTAGTCTTTTCCTTGTAACACATTTTAATCTTCCTACTACTGAGAATTTCTTCTTGTTCTCTTTTCCTACTTTTTGGGTTTCTTGCTTAAGAACAAAGCCCACATTTCTTAGAACATTCAGCTTTATATTTTTAGAAGATAAAACTTTTGCCAGGTGATAAACATATCGATTTTTTAATGTGGAAAGAGTCAGATTCTCAATTTCTCCATCTGCTCTCTCATGTTTTCTTACCATTCTATTTGTCAAGAATTTGTTCAAGTTGAACCTAGTAGGTAGAGGGGATGATTTTAACATGCCTGTATATAAATAAACAACACAAGTAGAAAGAAATCATGTATCTTAACCCATGTTAGTGCCAATAAGTAGGGATAGTTAACAAAAAAAGAAAAAAATATATATTTTTTTGTTTTCATACACAGTTAAATGACTCTAGGGCTTGAATTTCATTGTATAACTTCATTACCAAGTGTAGTGACGAGCAAATTCAAAACATTAATATCTTATTTACACAAAATGCATTTTTCATTTCCTACCATGTCCCACAGAGAGATGTAATCCAGGCTGTCCTGGTCTCTATCATATGGTCTGTTTAAAAGATAGAGTTAATCGAACATTGTAAGAAGGGAACAGAGTGATTGGAGGATGGTCATTTTATTGTCCCAGTCTAGAAGTGACACACTAGAAGAAGGAAATGGCAAGCCACTCCAGTACTCTTGCCTGGAAAATCCCATGGACGGAGGAGTCTGGTGGGCTGGAGTCCATGGGGTCGCTAAGAGTCGGACATGACTGAGCGACTTCATTTTCACTTTTCACCTTCATGCCTTGGAGAAGGAAATGGCAACCCACTCCAGTGTTCTTGCCTGGAGAATCCCAGGGACGGGGGAGCCTGGTGGGCTGCCATCTATGGGGTCACACAGAGTCGGACACGACTGAAGCGACTTAGCAGCAGCAGCAGAAGTGACACACATGATTTCAAACAAAATTTCATTAGCTAGAATTCATCACACGGGTCTGCCTAAATGATAGAGGGCTGTGAAGTTAAATATTACATTTGCATAGAAGGAGAAGAAAAGAGGATATTGGTGAAGACTAGTAATTTATACAAAATTACCTTTTCATAAAAAGGAAAATTTCCTAAATAATATAATGACCTATGAAGCTGTAGTAATTAAGAGAGTATATCATTGACATAGATTTGAACTAATTGACCAGTGGAATAGAATAAAGAAGTCAAAAAAGATTTCTCATCAAAGTCTCACAAAGGTGCTTCTTCCATAAGGGAAAAAAGCAGAGACCATGTGCTGGAGGCAGATAAATTATGCCTAAGGAAAAAAATGACATTGAATCTTTATTTCATACAAAAACTTAGCTCACTATGTTATAGGTAAAAGAAAAATTCAAAGTCATAGTAGAAAGCATAGAAAAATATCATTTAGAATTTAGATAGAAAGTTCTTAAAAGAAAAATATAATCCCTGAAAAATGTAGGAGTTAGACACACTAACCCCCTGCATGCATATAACTCTCAATTCCCCTAAAATTTAACTACTAATAGCTTACTGTTGACCAGAAGCCTTGCTGATAACACAGTTGATTAACACATATTTGTATATTATATCTATCATATACTTTATTCTTAGAAAAGAATAAGCTAGAGAGAAGAAAATGTTACTAAGAAAATCATTAGGAAAATACACTTATAGTACTTTACTGTATTTAAGTTTATGTCATCTGTTTAAAAGATGATGGAATGATAAAAATAAAACATTGTAACTGTTATACATATTATTAACACTGGACCTCAAAAATACTGCACAGTAATAGAAATGTTTCTTTGAAAGCAAAATTATAGAACAGAGAAAACTAACACATTATTAGTTTTATGTTGTCTATCACTCACCTTATGTCTATGTAAGGATACGTTAACCACTTTAATAAATCTTGCACAGGATATACTACACAACGAACACTTAGGGTAAAATGATGATGTTGACACAGAAATGACATAGTTCTTGCTGTACAGTTATTAGATTTTCACATGAAAATTTACATATACACAACAGATAAGTTTATTAAATGTAGAGCATGGTGATTCAGTTCAGTTCAGTCGCTCAGTCGTGTCCAACTCTTTGCGACCCCATGAATTGCAGCACGCCAGGCTTCTCTGTCCATCACCATCTCCCAGAGTTCACTCAAACTCACGTCCATCGAGTCGGTGATGCCATCCAGTCATCTCATCCTCTGTCATCCCCTTCTCCTCCTGCCCCCAATCCCTCCCAGCATCAGAGTTTTTCCAATGAGTCAACTCTTCACATGAAGTGGCCAAAGTACTGGAGTTTCAGCTTTAACATCATTCCTTCCAAAGAAATCCCAGGACTGATCTTCAGAATGGACTGGTTGGATATCCTTGCAGTCCAAAGGACTCTCAAGAGTCTTCTCCAACACCACAGTTCAAAAACATCTCTTCAGCGCTCAGCTTTTTTCTCAGTCCGACTCTCACATCCATATATGACCACTGGAAAAACGATAGCCTTGACTAGATGTACATTTGTTGGCAAAGTAACGTCTTTGCTTTTCAATATGCTATCTAGGTTGGTCATAACTTTTCTTCCAAGGAGTAAGCGTCTTTTAATTTCATGGCTGCAGTCACAATCTGCAGTGATTTTGGAGCCCCCCAAAATAAAGTCTGACACCGTTTCCACTGTTTCCCCATCTATTTCCCACGAAGTGATAGGACCGAATGCCATGATCTTCGTTTTCTGAATGTTGAGCTTTAAGCCAACTTTTTCACTCTCCTCTTTCACTTTCATCAAGAGGCTTTTTAGTTCCTCTTCACTTTCTGGTGATTACTAACTATTAAGTGGAAATAGATCATCCCAAAGGTCTTCACCCTTGTTGTCTTCACATTGAGTAGGCTAAGGAGAGCGAGGAGGAAAGGTTGGTCCTACTCACAACCTTAAGGGGTAGAAGGGGAGATGAGAGGCAGGTACACTCTGTAACTTTATGAAAATATGTCATCATATCTGTAGGACTTTTTTGATTTTTCGTATCTCTAAAAAAACGTTTCTATATAGGGCCAATCCTTCTGCCATTTGTTTTAGTTTCAGTGCTTGTATCATAGAAGAGTTTATGTTGACGTTTATGAAGAAGTAGAGTGATTTGCACAATCAGAACCTTTCTGCCACATTGTATAATGTCAATTTGTTTTCCGGCCCTGCTTCTTCTCTATCTTCTTCCTCATTGTCTGGCACTAGATCAGAAGCACATATCTCTATCAGGTCATCTTCTGTTAGTTCCTCTGATGTGGTTTCTATTAGTTTTTGAATTACAATAAGATCTGTATCGTGAAACCCTCCACATCCTACTATATTTTTTTTCCATATCCACAATCTCTTTCATGATTTCCTTGTTTGGCTCTGTAATAAATCATGTGAAATTAAGCATAGCATCTAGATACAGTTTTCTCCAGTAACAATTTATTGTTTTGGGTTTGATGACTTCTGTGGCTTTTTCTATAATGATGATGACATCTTCAGTGGTGTGACCCTTCTAGACTTTCATGATGTGCTATTTTATCAGAGTTCTCTTCCACACCGTTGACAATCCTTTCCATAGAGTACCGTGGGTGGTGGTGGTTGTTCAGGTGCTAAGTTGTGTCTGACACTTTGCAACCCCTTGAACTACAGCACACCAGTCTTCCCGGTCCTTCACTATCTCCCAGAGTTTGCTTAAACTCATGACCACTGAATTAGTGATGCCATCCAACCATCTCATCCTCTGTCACCCCCTCCTCCTCCTGCCCTCAATCTTTCCCGGCAGCAGGGTCTTTTCCAGTGATTCAGCTCTTTGCATTAGGTGGCCAAAGTATTGAAGCTTCAGCTTCAGCATCAGCATGAGTCCTTACTGTGGATAAGAAGCCTTAAAAGTCCTTGTGACTCCCTGATCTAGAGGCTGAATTACAGACATGTGTTTTGAAACAAAATAGAACACTTCAGCACCTTTCATTGTTGAATTCATAGGGTTTTGGGTGGACAGGGACATTTTCCAGTATCAAAAGGACATTAAAAGTCATTTCTTTGCTGGCAAGATCCATTTCCTGATTTTAGAGACAAAGTATCAATAGAACTAATCTAGAAAAACCTTCGTAGTCACCAGATAATGCTTTTCTGGTCATCTTTACATTTTTAAAGCAAAATATTTTTTTTTCTTCTTAAAATTATCAAACTGTATTTTTCTGGCATTAAATCTTCCAGCCTTATATCCTTTGTCTTTCTTTTAATTTAAGTTGTCATTTATTAGCTTCAGGTTTTCCTACAGTCATATTAGAGTCTATAGGTATCTTTTCTTATATCAATTTGGCAGTATGAGATAAGAAATTATTTTGCAAAAAGAGAATTGTTTACACATATGGTAATGTAGCTGCAGGAATGGTTTCAGGAATTTGCTTTTCCTTTTTTTTTACAATGGTCCTTACACAGGATTCACTTATCCTGAAATGGGGCAACAGCCAGTGCAGACCTCACTCTATGATACACTTCAAGCAATTCAGCTCTTTCCTGTAAAAAAAAAGGAAAAGCAAATTCATTCACTGACTTATTTTCTATGACTGCTTCAAGTTATAGTAGCAGAGTTGAGTAGTTGAGAAGGAGATCACGTGATTTGCAAAACCTACAATATTTACTACGTGGTCCTTTACAAAAAATTTTTCTGACTCCTGACATAAATGGTCCTCAAAATTGTTCTTTACATGCAAAGTTAAATTTTTGGAATGTGTAAAATAAAACTCTTATCTCTTAAGTGAGTGGCTATTACAATAGAAAGCCTTAGGTTAATGAATACCATTTCTGTCATACATTAACAACAATATACTTACGGTCTCAAAAAGCTAAATACTTGCACTCATTTTCTTCATTATTCATACCCTATGGGCAGTACATGAAAAAGAGTCTTGTTGTTTATGAAATAGTAAAGTTTAGGAAAAAAGTAAATTGAGAAGGCACAAGATTAATATAAAAGTTACCTCCAGTGTACCTTAGAAACAGGCCTAGAATAGCATTAAACAAAAAAAAATCAAGAATTTATTTTCTGTTCTCTCATAACGATTAGTTATTCTAACATAGTTTAGGGGAAATTTATATCTACTTCAGATCAGATCAGATCAGATCAGTCCCTCAGTCGTGTCCAACTCTTTGTGACCCCATGAACCTCAGCACGCCAGGCCTCCCTGTCCATCACCAACTCCCGGAGTTCACTCAGACTCATGTCCATCGAGTCAGTGATGCCATCCAGCCATCTCATCCTCTGTCGTCCCCTTCTCCTCTTGCCCGCAATCCCTCCCAGCATCAGAGTCTTTTCCAATGAATCAATTCTTCGCATGAGGTGGCCAAAGTACTGGAGTTTCAGCTTTAGCATCATTCCTTCCAAAGAAATCCCAGGGCTGATCTCCTTCACAATGGACTGGTTGGATCTCCTTGCAGTCCAAGGGACTCTCAAGAGTCTTCTCCAACACCACAGTTCAAAAGCATCAATTCTTTGGCGCTCAGCCTTCTTCCCAGTCCAACTCTCACATCCATACATGACCAAAGGAAAAACCATAGCCTTGACTAGACGAACCTTTGTTGGCAAAGTAATGTCTCTGCTTTTGAATATGCTATCTAGGTTGGTCATAACTTTCCTTCCAAGGAGTAAGCATCTTTTAATTTCATGGCTGCAGTCACCATCTGTAGTGATTTTGGAGCCCAGAAAAATAAAGTCAGCCACTGTTTCCACTGTTTCCCCATCTATTTCCCTTGAAGTGGTGGGACCGGATGCCATGATTTTTGTTTTCTGAATGTTGAGCTTTAAGCCAACTTTTTCATTCTCCATTTTCACCTTCATCAAGAGGCTTTTGAGTTCCTCTTCACTTTCTGCCATGAGGGTGGTGTCATCTGCATATCTGAGGTTATTGAGATTTCTCCCGGCAATCTTGATTCCAGCTTGTGTTTCTTCCAGTCCAGCGTTTCTCATGATGTACTCTGCATATAAGTGAAATAAACAGGGTGACAATATACAGCCTTGATATATTCCTTTTCCTATTTGGAACCAGTCCGTTGTTCCATGTCCAGTTCTAACTATTGCTTCCTGACCTGCACACAAATTTCTCAAGAGGCAGATCAGGTGATCTGGTATTCCCATCTCTTTCAGAATTTTCCACAGTTTATTGTGATCCACACAGTCAAAGGCTTTGGCATAGTCAATAAAGCAGAAATAGATGTTTTTTCTGGAACTCTCTTGCTTTTTCCATGATCCAGCGGATGTTGGCAATTTGATCTCTGGTTCCTCTGGCTTTTCTAAAACCAGCTTGAACATCAGGAAGTTCACGGTTCACATATTGCTGAAGCCTGGCTTGGAGAATTTTGAGCATTACTTTACTAGCGTGTGAGATGAGTGCAATTGTGCGGTAGTTTGAGCATTCTTTGGCATTGCCTTTCTTTGGGATTGGAATGAAAACTGACCTTTTCCAGTCTTGTGGATACTGCTGAGTTTTCCAAATTTGCTGGCATATTGAGTGTAGCACTTTCACAGCATCATCTTTCAGGATTTGGAATAGCTCAACTGGAATTCTATCACCTCCACTAACTTTGTTCGTAGTGATGCTTTCTAAGGCCCACTTGACTTCACATTCCAGGATGTCTGGCTCTAGGTCAGTGATCACAGCATCGTGATTATCTGGGTTGTGAAGATCTTTTTTGTACAGTTCTTCTGTGTATTCTTGCCATCTCTTCTCAGTATCTTCTGCTTCTGTTAGGTCCATACCATTTCTGTCCTTTATTGAGCCCATCTTTGCATGAAATGTTCCTTTGGTATCTCTGATTTTCTTGAAGAGATCCCTAGTCTTTCCCATTCTGTTGTTTTTATCTATTTCTTTGCATTGATGGCTGAAGAAGGCTTGCTTATCTCTTTTTGCTATTCTTTGGAACTCTGCATTTAGATGTTTACATCTTTCCTTTTTTCCTTTGCTTTTTGGTTCTCTTCTTTTCACAGCTATATATAAGGCCTCCCCAGACAGCCATTTTGTTTTTTTGCATTTCTTTTCTATGGGTTGGTCTTGATCCCTGTCTCCTGTACAATGTGGTCCACTGGAGAAGGGAATGGCAAACCACTTCAGTATTCTCGCCTTGAGAACCCCATGAACAGTATGAAAAGGCAACATGATAGGATACTGAAAGAGAAACTCCCCAGGTCAGTAGGTGCCCAATATGTCACTGGAGATCAGTGGAGAAATAACTCCAGAAAGAATGAAAGGATGGAGCCAAAGCAAAAAGAACACAGCTGTGGTTGTGACTGGTGATAGAAGCAAGGTCTGATACTGTAAAGAGCAGTATTGCATAGGAACCTGGAATGTCAGGTCCATAAATCAAGGCAAATTGGAAGTGGTCAAACAAGAGATGGCAAGAGTGAATGTCGACATTCTAGGAATCAGCGAACTAAAATGGACTGGAATGGGTGAATTTAACTCAGATGACCATTATATCTACTACTGCGGGCAGGAATCCCTCAGAAGAAATGGAGTGGCCATCATGGTCAACAAAAGAGTCCGAAATGCAGTACTTGGATGCAATCTCAAAAACGACAGAATGATCTCTGTTCGTTTCCAAGGTAAACCATTCAATATCACAGTAATCCAAGTCTATGCCCCAACCAGTAACACTGAAGAAGCTGAAGTTGAACAGTTCTATGAAGACCTACAAGACCTTTTAGAACTAACACCCAAAAAAGATGTCCTTTTCATTATAGGGGACTGGAATGCAAAGGTAGGAAGTCAAGAAACACCTGGAGTAACAGGCAGATTTGGCCTTGGAATACGGAATGAAGCAGGACAAAGACTAATAGAGTTTTGCCAAGAAAATGCACTGGTCATAGCAAATACCTTGTTCCAACAACACAAGAGAAGATTCTATACATGGACATCACCAGATGGTCAACACCAAAATCAGATTGATTATATTCTTTGCAGCCAAAGATGGAGAAGCTCTATACAGTCAGCAAAAACAAGACCAGGAGCTGACTGTGGCTCAGACCATGAACTCCTTATTGCCAAATTCAGACTTAAATTGAAGAAAGTAGGGAAAACCACTAGACCATTCAGGTATGACCTAAATCAAATCCCTTATGATTATACAGTGGAAGTGAGAAATAGATTTAAGGGCCTAGATCTGATAGATAGAGTGCCTGATGAGCTATGGAATGAGGTTCTATCTACTTATGACCATATTAAACTGATAAACAAGATTTAATATTATGTTCTGTTCCACATGAGCATGGATAGGCAATTCACACTAAAACAATTTATTTGAAGTTTTCTCAAAAAAAAAATAATCCTTATAAATACATTTAAGGAAAGTATAGTTTGTGCTTTACAGAGTCACATCTGCATGAAATGATAAAAAATACATTGATTGAATTATAGATGATAAAACCATTCATTATTCAATGAATTTTCAGCCTTTCTATTAAGAATGATAAAAACTTATCAAACTAAGACAATCATCAAATTAAATCCTCAGAACTATAAAGCTAATGATCTTTTCAGTTTCTCTCTTGATTTAATATATCTCAAATTGGTTTTCCAATCATACATGAATAGACACATATATACACACTTGTATATATACATATATCCATGTGTATTTATGTATTAGGATAGACTGTATATAGTGATGATACAATGGAAGTGAGAAATAGATTTAAGGGACTAGGTCTGATAGATAGAGTGCCTGATGAACTATGGATGAAGATTTGTGACATGGTACAGGAGACAGGGATCAAGACCATCCACATGAAAAAGAAATGTAGTGTTTACTGCACCATAAATAAGAATTACTATGAGACTGTTTAATAAGTCAGCTTAAATAGAAAAAAAAAAAAAAAAGCAAAATGGCTGTCTGAAGAGACCTTACAAATAGCTGTGAAAAGGAGAGAAGCAAAAAGCAAAGGAGAAAAGGAAGATATAAGCATCTGAAGGCAGAGTTCCAAAGAATAGCAAGCAGAGATAAGATAGCCTTCCTCAGTGATCAATGCAAAGAAATAGAGGAAAACAACAGGATGGGAAAGATGAGAGATCTCTTCTGGAGAAGGCAATGGCACCCCAGTACTCTTGCCTGGAAAATCCCAAGGATGGAGGAGCCTAGAAGGGTGCAGTCCATGGGGTCGCTGAGGGTCTGACACGACTGAACGACTTCACTTTCATTTTTCACTTTCATGCATTGAAGAAGGAAATGGCAACCACTCCAGTGTTCTTGCCTGGAGAATGCCAGGGACGAGGGAGCCTGGTGGGCTGCCGTCTATGGGGTTGTACAGAGTCGGACATGACTTAAGTGACTTTGCAGCAGCAGCAGCAGCAGAGATCTCTTCAAGAAAATTAGAGATACCAAGGGAACATTTCATGCAAAGATGGGCTCGATAAAGGACAGAAATGGTATGGACCTAATAGAAGCAGAAGATACTGAGAAGAGGCGGCAAGAATACACAGAAGAACTGTACAAAAAAGAACTTCATGATCAAGATAATCACAATGGTGTGATCACTCACCTAGAGACAGAAATCCTGGAATGTGAAGTTTAGTGGGCCTTAGAAAGCATCACTACGAACAAAGCTAGTGGAGGTGATAGAATTCCAGTTGAGCTATTTCAAATCTTGAAAGATGATGCTGTGAAAGTGCTACACTCAATATGCCAGCAAATTTGGAAAACTCAGCAGTGGCCACAGGACTGGAAAAGGTCAGTTTTCATGCCAGTCCCAAAGAAAGGCAATGCCAAAGAATGCTCAAACTACCGCACAATTGCACTCATCTCACACGCTAGTAAAGTAATGCTCAAAATTCTCCAAGCCAGGCTTCAGCAATATGTGAACTGTGAACTTCCAGATGTTCAAGCTGGTTTTAGAAAATGCAGAGGAACCAGAGATCAAATTGCCAACATCCGCTGGATCATCAAAAAAGTAAGAGAGTTCCAGAAACACATCTATTTCTGCTTTATTGACTATGCCAAAGCCTTTGACTATGTGTACCACAATGAACTATAGAAAATTCTTTAAGAGATGGGAATACCAGACCACCTGACTTGCCTCTTGAGAAACCTGTATGCAGGTCAGGAAGCAATAGTTAGAACTGGACATGGAACAACAGACTGTTTCCAAATAGGAAAAGGAGTACGTCAAGGCTGTATATTGTCACCCCGCTTACTTAACTTACATGCAGAGTATATCATGAGAAACACTGGGCTGGAAGAAGGACAAGCTGGAATCAAGATTGCTGGAAGAAATCTCAATAACCTCAGATATGCAGATGACACCACCCGTATGGCAGAAAGTGAAGAGGAACTCAAAAGCCTCTTGATGAAAGTGAAAGTGGAGAGTGAAAAAGTTGGCTTAAAGCTCAACATTCAGAAAACAAAGATCATGGCATCTGGTCCCATCACTTCATGGGAAACAGATGGGGAAACAGTGTCAGACTTTACTTTTGGGCTCCTAAATCACTGCAGATGGTGATTGTAGCCATGAAATTCAAATACGCTTACTGATTGGAAGGAAAGTTATGACCAACCTAGATAGCATATTCAAAAGCAGAGACATTACTTTGTCAGCAAACGTCCGTCTAGTCAAGGCTATGGTTTTTCCTTTGGTCATGTATGGATGTGAGAGTTGGACTGTGAAGAAAGCTGAGCGCTGAAGAATTGATGGTTTTGAACTGTGGTGTTGGAGAAGACTCTTGAGAGTCCCTTGGACTGCAAGGAGATCCAACCAGTCCATTCTAAAGGAGATCAGCTCTGGGTATTCTTTGGAAGGACTGATGCTGAAGCTGAAACTCCAATACTTTGGCCACCTGATGCGAAGAGTTTTCTCATTGGAAAAATCCCACCTGATGCTGGGAGGGATTGGGGGCAGGAGGAGAAGGGGATGACAGAGGATGAGATGGCTGGATGACATCACCAACTTGATGTACAAGAGTTTGAGTGAACTCTGGAAGTTGGTGATATACACGTGGCCCTGGAGTGCTGCAATTCATGGGGTTGCAAAAAGTTGGACATGACTGAGCGACTGAACTGAACTGAGCTGAAACACTACATTTGAGTGGAAAAATCTTACACATCCTCTAGTCAAACATCTCATATAAACTCAGTTCACAACACTCATGATAATTGTTCATTCAGCCTCTGCTTTTCATGCTCCATCAACAAGCAATTTACCAATCCTGACACACAACATTCAATTTTAGGGAACTCTAATTATTTGATATTTTTACATAAGGAGAGCCAATATACAACTTTGTGCATTTTATTCAGCCCATCATTCCATATAAATCTAAATAAGTCCTCCTCTAAATCATCCCTTTTCTAGGCTAAACATAAGACTCCTTGCCTCTTGAATGAATACAATTTCCATCTTCTTCCCCACTGAGATTCTTATTACTATTTTCTGAGGAAGAGACTGTTCTAAGTACTTATTCTCTCATTTAATGATCACGTCAGCCCTGTGAGGTGGGTGTCATTGCCCTTTACCCACACATTATTTCAGACTACAAACACAGAGGCAAAACAAAGAATAGTTAGTAATTTGACCCAAATACACAGCCAGTATGACCTAATCTCTGCACGCTGATCTGTCAACTGAACTGTTAAGCATTATGATAGTATGGAAAGATCAGATCAGATCAGATCAGTTACTCAGTCGTGTCCGATTGTTTGCAACCCCATGAATCGCAGCACGACAGGCCTCCCTGTCCATCACCAACTCCCGGAGTTCACTGAGACTCATGTCCATCGAGTCAGTGATGCCATCCAGCCATCTCATCCTCTGTTGTCCCCTTCTCCTCCTGCCCCCAATCCCTCCCAGCATCAGGGTCTTTTCCAATAAATCAACTCTTCGCATGAGGTGGCCAAAGTACTGGAGTTTCAGCTTTAGCATCATTCCTTCCAAAGAAATCCCAGGGCTGATCTCCTTCACAATGGACTGGTTGGATCTCCTTGCAGTCCAAGGGACTCTCAAGAGTCTTCTCCAACACCACAGTTCAAAAGCATCAATTCTTCGGCGCTCAGCCTTCTTCACAGTCCAACTGTCACATCCATACATGACCACAGGAAAAACCACAGCCTTGACTAGATGGACCTTTGTTGGCAAAGTAATATCTCTGCTTTTGAATATGCTATCTAGGTTGGTCATAACTTTCCTTCCAAGGAGTAAGCGTCTTTGAATTTCATGGCTGCAGTCAACCATCTGCAGTGATTTTGGAGCCCCCCAAAATAAAGTCTGACACTGTTTCCACTGTTTCCCCATCTATTTCCCATGAAGTGGTGGGACCGGACGCCATGATCTTCGTTTTCTGAATGTTGAGCTTTAAGCCAACTTTTTCACTCTCCACTTTCACTTTCATCAAGAGGCTTTTGAGTTCCTCTTCACTTTCTGCCATAAGGGTGGTGTCATCTGCATATCTGAGGTTATTGATATTTCCCGGCAATCTTGATTCCAGCTTGTGTTTCTTCCAGTCCAGCATTTCTCATGATGTACTCTGCATATAAGTGAAATAAACAGGGTGACAATATACAGCCTTGACGTACTCCTTTTCCTATTTGGAACCAGTCTGTTCTTCCATGTCCAGTTCTAACTGTTGTTTCCTGACCTGCATACAAATTTCTCAAGAGGCGGATCAGGTGTTCTCGTATTCCAGTCTCTTTCAGAATTTTCCACAGTTTATTGTGATCCACACAGTCAAAGGCTTTGGCATAGTCAATAAAGCAGAAATAGATGTTTTTCTGGAACTCTCTTGCTTTTTCCATGATCCAGCGGATGTTGGCAATTTGATCTCTGGTTCCTCTGGCTTTTCTAAAACCAGCTTGAACATCGGGAAGTTCACGGTTCACATATTGCTGAAGCCTGGCTTGGAGAATTTTGAGCAGTACTTTACTAGCCTGTGAGATGAGTGCAATTGTGCGGTAGTTTGAGCATTCTTTGGCATTGCCTTTCTTTGGGATTGGAAGGCAAACTGACCTTTTCCAGTCCTGTGGCCACTGCTGAGTTTTCCAAATTTGCTGGCATATTGAGTGTAGCACTTTCACAGCATCATCTTTCAGGATTTGGAATAGCTCAACTGGAATTCCATCACCTCCACTGGCTTTGTTCATAGTGATGCATTCTAAGGCCCACTTGACTTCACATTCCAGGATGTCTGGCTCTAGGTCAGTGATCACACCATCATGATTGTCTGGGTTGTGAAGATCTTTTTTGTACCGTTCTGTGTATTCTTGCCACCTCTTCTTAATATCTTCTGCTTCTGTTAGGTCCATACCATTTCTGTCCTTTATCGAGCTCATCTTTGCACAAAATGTTCCTTTGGTATCTCTGATTTTCTTGAAGAGATCCCTAGTCTTTCCCATTCTGTTGTTTTCCTCTATTTCTTTGCATTGTTCCGCTGAAGAAGGCTTTCTTAATCTCCTTGCTCTTCTTTGGAACTCTGCATCCAGATGCTTACATCTTTCCTTTTCTCTTTTGCTTTTCGCTTCTCTTCTTTTCACAGCTATTTGTAAGGCCTCCCCAGACAGCCATTTTGCTTTTTTGCATTTCTTTTCCATGGGAATGGTCTTGATCACTGTCTCCTGTACAGTGTCATGAACCTCATTGCGTAGTTCATCAGGCACTCTATCTATCAGATCTAGGCCCTTAAATCTATTTCTCACTTCCACTGTATAATCATAAGGGATTTGATTTAGGTCATACCTGAATGGTCTAGTGGTTTTCCCTTCTTTCTTCAATTTAAGTCTGAATTTGGCAATAAGGATTTCATGGTCTGAGCCACAGTCAGCTCCTGGTCTTGTTTTTGCTGACTGTGGAGAGCTTCTCCATCTTTGGCTGCAAAGAATATAATCAATCTGATTTTGGTGTTGACCATCTGGTGATGTCCATGTATACAGTCTTCTCTTGTGTTGTTGGAAGAGGGTGTTTGTTATGACCAGTCATTTTCTTGGCAAAACTCTATTAGTCTTTGCTCTGCTTCATTCCGTATTCCAAGGCCAAATCTGCCTGTTACTCCAGGTGTTTCTTGATTCCTACTTTTGCATTCCAGTCCCCTATAATGAAAAGGACATCTTTTTTGGGTGTTAGTTCTAAAAGGTCTTGTAGGTCTTCATAGAACTGTTCAACTTCAGCTTCTTCAGTGTTACTGGTTGGGGCATAGACTTGGATTACTGTGATATTGAATGGTTTGCCTTGGAAACGAACAGAGATCATTCTGTCGTTTTTGAGATTGCATCCAAGTACTGCATTTCGGACTCTTTTGTTGATCATGATGGCCACTCCATTTCTTCTGAGGGATTCCTGCCCGCAGTAGTAGATATAATGGTCATCTGAGTTAAATTCACCCATTCCAGTCCATTTTAGTTCGCTGATTCCTAGAATGTCGACATTCACTCTTGCCATCTCTTGTTTGACCACTTCCAATTTGCCTTGATTTATGGACCTGACATTCCAGGTTCCTATGCAATATTGCTCTTTACAGCATCAGACCTTGCTTCTATCACCAGTCACAACCACCGCTGGGTATTGCTTTTGCTTTGGCTCCATCCCTTCATTCTTTCTGGAGTTATTTCTCCACTGATCTCCAATAGCATATTGGGCACCTACTGACCTGGGGAGTTTCTCTTTCAGTATCCTATCATTTTGCCTTTTCATACTGTTCATGGGGTTCTCAAGAAAAGAATACTGAAGTGGTTTGCCATTCCCTTCTCCAGTGAACCACATTCTGTCAAATCTCTCCACCATGACCCGCCCGTCTTGGGTTGCCCCACGGGCATGGCTTAGTTTCATTGAGTTAGACAAGGCTGTGGTCCTAGTGTGATTAGATTGACTAGTTTCCTGTGAGTATGGTTTCAGTGTGTTTGCCCTCTGATGCCCTCTTGCAACACCTACCGTCTTACTTGGGTTTCTCTTACCTTGGGCGTGGGGTATCTCTTCAACGGCTGCTCCAGCAAAGTGCAGCCATTGCTCCTTACCTTGGAAAAGGGGTATCTCCTCACCGCCGCCCTTCCTGACATTCAATGTGGTATAGCTCCTAATGTTCTCTGAAGATTTTCAGTGTAAATTCACTAAAGCAAAGGGTTTAGTTGTTTTGTCCTGAACACTTTAATAGAGATCAGGAAATAATGTACAAATTATTTCTCTATATGAAACAGAAAGAATATCAATTTTGGGAATCAACCATCTACAGTGTCTACTAATGCATAATAGATTTCCCTTTAAAATCCAGAAGGACTTTAAGAAATCTCTTAAAATCTGTGATATAACCTATATTTCTGAGAGAGGTAGATGAGAATAGTGAATAGAATCTTTTTCTGGAGGGGAATGGAAAATTACTTAATGGAAAGGGTGAATGCTGAGTCTCTTCTTTCTGGAATGTGAAGTACAGGTGTCAGATGGGAAAAGTCAAAGAGAAAAAAAATTGTGGAAAAGTATGGTGAGGATTTTTAAAATGGATTAATCACCATGATATTTTTTCTAATTGGAAATTATTATCTTTTTAGGTATATTGAGAAGGCCTTTGGAACTGAATCTAGTATTAATAGGAAAGGATGTCATAATCAATTAGTCATGCCTTCCATGGACTCAGAAGTGGTAGGAATAACATAAAGACCATTCCTCTAGTCTTGGTTACTATCCAATAATAATTCCCACTGATTATCAGTCTTCTTTAAGAACATCACCTCCATAATTCCCCTAACTCAGCTTTGCACCGTGCCTTGGCTCTTCAAAGGTCCCCTCTCCCTGATCCCCCAGCCACACACACACACACACTGTGCACTAAACAAGCATCCTCTCTGCTTTGCACTGAAACGCTTTTTTCATGAGACACCAGTCCTGTCTATATGGAGAGTATATAACCTTACTTTAACTGAATCTTGACTCCTTTAGGACATTTTTCCTATGTAATAATGAAGACAAACTTGCCTTACCATATGGTCCACATAGCTGAGGATGGGTAGTAACTTCAGAGTCCTCACTCACCAGAACAGCTCAGGACCTTCTTTCCTACATCCTCACTTGAACTATTGCTCCTTTCAGAACTATAAAACTTGGTAACCTACTTCTCTACACAATTCCTCATTTATCAATTTTCTAGTCCTTTTGTCTCATTCATTTAATATTTTGATACCTGTTCCACAATTTTTAAAAGTCGTTCCAGTGTTCTCAGCTGTTATAAATATGAATATAGAAAACCTATGCAGTGTCTTAGCAATTCAGGTCCAAAGATATGACCTCTTTTCAACATCAGTTTCCCTTCCTAATGTCACACAATGAAATTTTATCCCTACTCATTTTGCTTGTGAAATCTACACACCCTGAGATTCCACTCTCTGACAATAGCCTTCAGAGCAAGTTATTGTTCTTTTGCTGTGTTATACCCACCACAATGGTTCACCTTCATGAAGATCACCAATCCCTTGACACCTTTTTTTCCAACAAATTTTTGCTTGCTTTGTTAAACAGCTAAAATATACACGTTTTGGAAACACCCTCAATTCATGTGCCTCATTTGCTTTTCTAACTCAGCTTTCTGGAAGAACAAGCAAATAGAAAACTTGGATGAGTTCAACTGTTCTTCTACTCAACTTCATCTGGATTTCTCAGTGCTTATAGAAACAAAACAAAACATAACAGAATACTTTTAACTATATCAGATTTATTTTCTCCAGATTCAAGGGGGCTTGTCACACTATATAGAGATATTTTTCACTTTCCATGTTCACTCACAGAGAAAAATAGCAGTATAAGTTAGAAACCCCCTCACTTCTGCCACCCTATGTCAGAATTTTACATATTCACACATGTATCTTTTTCTAGTTAAGGCGGGAATGCTGCCTTACTTTACATGCTTCTTGCTCTGATTCTATATTTCAACTCATCCACTCCGGTCTCCTCATATACTTCATACTGTTAATTTGTCCTCTTCCTCTGGTATCGTCAACCTCCTCCTCTATTGTATTTTCCCCTGTGTGCAGGTGAATGTTCAAATTTCAAGTTATTCTCGCCCAATTTTATATTCACACTCAACAAAACACCTTCTCTCTTTTAAATTCAAGTTTCCTGAGAGAATTGTAAACTGCACTGACTGTTCCTTCTTTACTGGCTGTAATTGCCTGGCTTCCTGAACAACTGCAAACTGACTATGCTTTCTATGGTACTTCAAAATTTTTCTCAACAAAGACACTCATGTTTCTAAATAAAATAGATAGCATGTTGTTCTTTTCTTCCACTTCATGGGAAATAGATGGGGAAACAGTAGAAAGAGTGTCAGACTTTATTTTTCTGGGCTCCAAAATCACTACAGATGGTGACTGCAGACATGAAATTAAAAGACGCTTACTCCTTGGAAGGAAAGTTATGACCAACCTAGATAGCATATTCAAAAGCAGAGACATTACTTTGCCAACAAAGGTTCATCTAGTCAAGGCTATGGTTTTTCCTGTGGTCATGTATGGATGTGAGAGTTGGACTGTGAAGAAGGCTGAGCGCTGAAGAATTGATGCTTTTGAACTGTGGTGTTGAGAGTTGAGAGTCCCTTGGACTGCAAAGAGATCCAACCAGTCCATTGTGAAGGAGATCAGCCCTGGGATTTCTTTGGAAGGAATGATGCTAAAGCTGAAACTCCAGTACTTTGGCCACCTCATGCGAAGAGTTGACTCCTTGGAAAAGACTCTGATGCTGGGAGGGATTGAGGGCAGGAGGAGAAGGGGACGACAGAGGATGAGATGGCTGGATGGCATCACTGACTCGATGGACATGAGTCTGAGTGAACTCTGGGAGTTGGTGATGAACAGGGAGGCCTGGCGTGCTGCGATTCATGGGGTTGCAAAGAGTCGGACACGACTGAGTGACTGATCTAATCTGATCTGTTCTTTTCTTACACGATGTCTCTGAAGTGTTAAAATGCCTTATTTTCCCCATTGTTCATTAAAATATATTTTACACACAGTAAAATTGACCTTTTTAGTGCACAGTTCAAAGTTTGACAAGTGTATGCGTGCATGCTAAGTTACCTCAGTTGTGCCCAACTCTTTGTGACCCTATGGACTGTAGCCCACCAGACTCCTCTTTTCATGGGATTGTCCAGACAAGAATACTGGAGTGGGTTGCCATGTCCTCCTCCAAGGGGGTCCTCCCCAGCCAGGGATTGAACCCACATCTCTTGTGTCTCCTGCACTAGCAGGTGGGCTCTTTACCACTTGCGCTGCCACAATTATACAACTACCATTAAAGTCAGTATACAGAATAGCTCCATTGTTTCCAAAATTGTTTCTGTGCTCTTAGTAATCCATCTCTCCCTGCTCAAACCTCTGACACCACCGATCTGTTTTCTGTCCTATAATTGTGATTTTTCCAGAATTTTAAATAAATGGAGTCATAGAATATGTTGCCTTTTCAGCCTAGCTTCTTTCATTTAATATAAAAATGCATTTGATACATACTTCACCATCAGGTTGTGTGTGGATCAGTAGTTTACTCCTTTTACTCCTAAGTAGTATTTACTATCAGAGAAGGCAATGGCACCCCACTCCAGTTCTCTTGCCTGGAAAATCCCATGGATGGAGGAGCCTGGTGGGCTGCGGTCCATGGGGTCGCTGAGGGTCGGACACGACTGAGCGACTTCACTTTCACTTTTCACTTTCATGCATTGGAGAAGGAAATGGCAACCCACTCCAGTGTTCTTGCCTGGAGAATCCCAGGGATGGGGGAGCCTGGTGGGCTGCTGTCTATGGGGTCGCACAGAGTCGGACACAACTAAAGCGACTTAGCAGCAGCACTATTTACTATATGACTGTATCAGAGTTTAATCATTCACAAATGTAAGGATATTTGGATTGTTTCCAGCTAGAGGCAAGTAACAATTCTATGTAAACTTTTATTTATTTATTTATTTAGCTCTTTATTTTATTATTATTTACTTTACAATATTATATTGGTTTTGTCATGCATCAACATGAATCCACCACAGGTATACACGTGTTCCCAATCCTGAACCCCACTCCTGCCTCCCTCCCCATACCATCCCTCTGGGTTATCCCAGTGCACCAGCCACAAGCTTCCTGTATCCTGCATCGAACCTGGACTGGCGATTCATTTCATATATGATATTATACATGTTTTAATGCCATTCTCCCAAATCATCCCCCCTCTCTCTCCCAGAGTCCAAAAGACTGTTCTATACATCTGTGTCTCTTTTGCTGTCTTGCAAATAAGGCTGTGATTACCATCTTTCTAAATTCCATATATATGCACTAGTATACTATATTGGTGTTTTTCTTTCTGGCTTACTTCATTCTGTATAATAGGCTGCAGTTTCATCCACCTCAGTAGAACTGATTCAAATGTGTTCTTTTTAATGGCTGAGTAATACTCCATTGTGTATATGTACCACAGCTTTCTTATACATTCATCTGCTGATGGACATCTAGGTTGCTTCCATGTCCTGGCTATTATAAACAGTGCTGCGATGAACATTGGGGTACACGTGTCTCTTTCAATTCTGGTTTCCTCGGTGTGTATGCCCAGCAGTGGGATTGCTGGGTCGTATGGCAGTTCTATTTCTAGCTATGTACACTTTTAGATACAGATATTTGTGTGAGAGTATGTGGTTTTGGTAAATGTTTAGAGGTGGGACAGATAGGTTACAACAAAGTATATGTTTAATTTTATGAGAAACATTCAGACTGTTTACAACATGGCTGTACTTTCTGCACTACTGCCAGCATATTAGGTGTGTTCCAGTTGCTCCATAACCTAGCTATTACATGGTATTATCAATTTTGTTTTGCTTTATTTTTCTCAGTCAAATATATGTGTAATGGTATTGTATTGTGATTTTAATTGCATTTTCCTAAAAATTAATGAACTTATTTTCAGCTTATTTGCCATCTGAATGACTTCTTACATAAGCATTTGTTCAAATACTTGTTCATTTAAAAAGCCAGGTTATCTACTTTTAATAGAGTTTTGAGAGTTCCTAATATACTCAGGATGAAGTGTTTTATCAGATATAATATTTGCAAATATTTTCTCTCAATCTATGACTAATTTTTTCATTATCTAGTGTTTCCCAGAGTAGAAGTTTCTACTTTTGGTGAAGTCTGGATATCTATTTTTTATTTTATGGGTTATGTTGTTGGTGTCATAGCTAAGAAATTTTACCTAATTTTATTTCCCCTATTTTATCTGTTAAAGATTTTATAGTTTTAAGTTTTACTAAACAAGACCAGGAGCTGACTGTGGCTCAGACCATGAACTCCTTATTGCCAAATTCAGACTTAAATAGAAGAAAGTAGGGAAAACCATTAGACCATTCAGGTATGACCTAAACTGATTTATCAGTTTGGGAAGAATTGGCATGTTAACGATATTAATTATTCCAACCAGTAAACATGGTGCATCTTTCCAGTTCTTGAGTTTATATTTTTAACTGGCATTTTGAGTGATTCTGAAGCTGAAATTCCAGTACTTTGGCCACCTGATATGAAGATCTGACTCATTGGAGAAAACCCTCATGCTGTGAAAGATTGAAGGCAGGAGAAGGGGATGAAAGAGGATGAGATGGTTGGATGGCATCACCAATGTGATGGACATGAGTTTGAATAGGCTCTGGTAGTTGGTGATGGACAGGGAAGCCTGGCGTGCTACAGTCCATGGGGTCACAAAAAGTCGGACATGACTGAGTGACTGAACTGAGTCTTCTGTAGATATTGCACATGTTTTGTTTTGTTTTAGGCTGTATGTCTAAGGACTTGGTATTTTCAGTATAAATATAAGTGGTACATTTTATAACTTCAATTGCCAGTTGCTCATTGCTCATATATAAAAATAGGACTGATGCTTTTGAAAATATTGATATTGTACCATACTATTTATATTCTACTACCTTTTCTGAAGATTCTTTGGCATTTTCTATGTAGATAATCATGCAATTCGTGAAGCTTTCCAATTTTTCCTTTCCAGTCTATGTGCCTTTCCCCTTCTTGCTTTATCTCACTGGCTACAATTTCTAGAAGAATGTGGCAATTTTCTGGCAGTCCAATGTTTAGACTGCGCTTGAATGGCTGAGGGCCCAGGTTCAATCCCTGGTCTGGGAATTAAGATCCCGTGAGTCTCACACAGTAAGGCCAAAAATAAACAAACATAAAATCTTGCAGAATGTTACACAAAAGGACCACTTCTCTCTCTGAACTTCTCTCCTTGGTTTTCTGACACCCATGTCTATTGATTATTTTTTTTTACCTCTCTGACTACTCCATCTCAGTCTCCGTCAGTCTTCTTTCCTCTCTCTTCTGAATGGTTTTTTCTCATTCTTTTTTTCTCTTCAATTCATACATGCTCTCTTCAAACTGTTGTTCAACTGTTGTGATTTTGATGTATGTCTAAATGCTGTTTACTGCTGATGCCGTCATTCTTCTGAGTACCCTTTGAATACTTACTTAATTCTCTGATTCTCAAAGACATTTCAGATTATGTAGGTCAAGAAACAGTTTTTTCTCTTCCTTCTCTTTTACTTGCTTCGTAATAATTTCACCAAACACTCAGATAGTCAATTATAAAACCTGAGAATCTTGTATGGTAACTCCTTTATGACTAAATTTTATGAGATTAAATAATATAAAATTGTCTTTTTTACTTATCAAAACAGTTAAATATTGGCAAGTCCATATGGTTTCACTTAATAGATTCTTTCAACCTCTCAATTCTCATGAATATTTTTGAAATTCATCCACTTCCATTCATCCCATTGCCCTACCTCTATTAATGGATTTCATCATCTCTATCTGAAATATATAGTAGCCACTTAACTGATCTCTCAAGTGACCCTTGTCTAGTTTCTATCATGCCTTCTCCAGTATTTTCTTCAAACTGCAGTGACATCTTTATTTCTGTCCTATCTATTCTGTTTATTTGTACATCCTTGGAAAACCAAGGATTTCTGAGCTTCAGTTTTGTATCTCTATGTTAAATATTGCAGTCTCATCATCTGCTTGTTTTAAAGCCCAGTGAGAATATCTATGGGAAGATGTGTTATAAAATATGAAGCTATTTACAAGATGTTTTCTGTCATTACCTGGTATGGTTAAAATCCGTTCATTTCTTATCAGTGAATTACTTTGATGTAAATCAAACCAACAAAACTGCCTTTTATGGTTAGAAAACACCATACTGTTTGCCTCATTTCCACTGTAACCACAGGACTATTTATCAATAATATCATCAAGAATTACATAGTGTTTTCTTATGAATAAACTTTCACAAATTTCACATGTGTGAATTTCGTGTTTAAGACAGCATGTCCAGACTATATACATTAGATTTAATATGACAACTCATCCACTCAACTGACTTCCAGATTAAGAGATTAAAATAGATGGAGAGATAAATTGGGAGCTTGAGACTGACATGTACAGTACACATTCAGTTCAGTTCAGTTCAGTTCAGTTGCTCAGTCGTGTCCGACTCTTTGCAACCCCATGAATCACAGCACGCCAGGCCTCCCTGTCCATCATCAACTCCCGGGGTTCACTCAAACTCACATCCATTGAGTCGGTGATGCCATCCAGCCATTTCATCCTCTGTCGTCCCCTTCTCCTCCTGCCCCCAATCCCTCCCAGCATCAGAGTCTTTTCCAATGAGTCAATTCTTCGCATGAGGTGGCCAAAGTACTGGAGTTTCAGCTTTAGCATCATTCCTTCCAAAGAACACCCAGGGCTGATCTCCTTCACAATGGACTGCTTGGATCTCCTTGCAGTCCAAGGGACTCTCAAGAGTCTTCTCCAACACCACAGTTTAAAAGCATCAAGTCTTTGGCGCTCAGCTTTCTTCACAGTCCAACTCTTGCATCCATACACACTATCGTACATGAAATAGATGACTGATAAGGACCTAGTTTATAGCACAGGGAACTATTCTCAACACTCTGTAATGAGCTCTATGGGAAAATAATTTTAAAGAGTGTATATATGTGTATGTATAACTGATTCACTTTGCTGTACAGTGGAAACTAAGAAATGTTAAATCTACTATAATCCAATAAAAATTTTAAAAAGAGAGGTTAAAATAATTCTTACACTGTCATAATTACAATCACAATTTTAACAGTCTTAAAATAAGAATACACAATAATTTTGATTTGTATAACTCAGTGCATAACAATTAAACATAAGCTTATTACATAATTTAACAAAAAAATACTTTTAAAAGTTACTTGTTTTCATAACAAATATGAAAAAGCCTTACTATTCATTCAGTTTTGAAAAATTAAATCAGTAGCCATTCATGGCATATGATATAATGCACATTGTCTATCTTTTGTAAGTTCCTTAAGTTACCAAAGTAACCAGCTCCTTTCTGGTAATTTTGAAATACCTATATATTTGGAAACAGTAGGCCAAATGAAGAGAGGTAATGTCTAAATGTGTATTTTACATTGAGCTCAAACATAAGATAAGACCAAGAAAAAAAAAATATCATTATGGCAGAGGAGATTCTGCAGGTAAAGTTTATCAATTAAAGACACCTGTTTTTCTGTTCTAAATACATATAAAGTCATATAATATTTTGACTCAGCAGTCTAGAATAGGAAATTTGAAAACTGGAACATTTTAAAATGAGGATAAAAAGAGACAGTGCTCAATAAACATTTAAGTGAGTAAATAAATGAATAAACTATTGACAACTTGGATGTGTGATAAATTTTATTTAGAAAACCTCTTTGGTGGCTTCCATCAAGAATCTTGTATTTACATGCACCCTTTCATAAAGGGAAAACTCTTAAAAGGTTACTAACAACTTCAATTTTATTTTGTGGTCTCTATCCATAAACCATAGACTAGTAGTCTCCACTTTCTACAAGCCTCAAATAGTGTAATTGCTTTAAATTGTGATCACCTGATCAGATGCCTGAAAATTACCTGATCTATTTAATATAACTTGTTTAGCTGAATCAATTTAATTTCCAGGCCATATGTTCACAAAATTATTTCACTTAATCCATTTCAAGGTGGCTTCCTCTTTTGTGCCTTGCTGATTCACCTTCCTTTGATTGATCCAATTCTAGAGTAAGAAATGACCTACATGAGAATTTTAAAATAACACTGCTCAATAATCAAAAGACACATTCTATTCATTTTCTCAGGCCAAACATTTCAGGAATATTAAGTTGTTTTTAAATTATCTTGTCTTTTTCCTTCATAGAAAATGAAAGGCTTAAAAAAGGTATGTCCTAATCATACCTACAAATTAAAATATGAATATTGGATCATCACAGAAGCTACAATAAATTCCAGTCAAATCAAAATATGATCCATTACATTTTCTGTAGTAATTTATTAAAAGTCCCCTTTCATTTTTACATGTGCTGAGCAAAACTGAACACTTAACTAATATGACAAGAATTGATGTAAGTGGCCATTTTCCACTTAGAAATTTAGTTTTGTTTTCACATCTTTCCACATTAATTTGTTTCTTAAAGCTTTTTTTGACTGTACCTGACTTTCAGTACTGACTTTCAGTAGTTTTAGCTAGATTGCCAATTTTTATTTCAAAATCTAATTTTCTTTGGAAATATAGATTCAAAAGTCACCATTCTGTTCTGTATAAATTAAGCCCGACTTTCCTCCTGTTCACTTTATGTGATCATTATATATAAAGGGAAGTAAAAGGGGATGGTGGGACACTATCTCTTTGCATTAATTTTCCTTTTATTTCCTCATTTCTAGAATCATGACTGAGTCATTTTAGCCTTTTATTATAACTTTTCCATATTATTAGAAAATATATTATGACTTTATTTTGGTTACAGAGAGATGTTTATTGATTAACAGATGTGAAAAATGTGTTTCTATACTTTATTTTCTTATATACAAGGTTCTGGCCTACCTTTAATAAGCCCATTTTTACTTACTAATTGGAGTAGTCTAACATTGCATTTCAACAATTTTTGCAGGTATCTTTAAAAAATTAAATAACATCTTTAGTGTTTCAAATAAATCATTAACTATGAAATCTTTGTTTTTCAAAGAAGAACCATTGATATTAAATTTAGATCATTGATAATTTACTCTTCAAAAGAATCAACTTGATTTATGCAGTCTGACTTTCAGTAAAAGGGCCTTAGCCCTAACTCTGGGAATACTATACTCTTACTATGTCCTTAATTCACAAAATATAACAGATGGGTGGAAAATTCATTAATCTTCACATGGAGTGTTATACCATTTGAGCTCTAACCAATATGAATATGTGAGACCTGTCAACCCGTATTGATCACCTATTCCCTTCTGAATGTTTTAAATGTTTCTTGTTAGTGGAAAGCACATGTCTCAACTTTATTCCCAATAGTATCAAGTAATAAAATATTATTTGTTGGTTAACTAAAAAAACAGATATGATTTAATCTATAGGGTGTTTAAAGAATATTACATCATCTAAAAAATAGATACATTAATTTATATTAAACCTAAAGTACTCTAAGTTCTGTGATCAAAAAAGAAAATTATATCACTTAGTCTGCAAACTTAAATTATGTATTAATTAATTCAACAAGTACTTGTTAAATGACCAATATATACAGAATAATATAGGGGATATATAACAGATGCTGTTGGGGATCTATCAAAATCTCCACACTTTGATCATTTCTACATATATGCTACATCAACTGTCAGCACTTTTCTTTGTATGAGGGCTGTTTCTGGCTATCTGGCTGCTTCATTACCTTTGGGACAAGAAGGACCACTTTCTTCCCAGAAGCAGCTTTAACCAAAGACTGATGGGAATTGATATATAAATATAAATCTCCTCCCATTTCATGTTGGATAAATACGGCACGTGTTTTGCACTGGGTCCCAGACTTCTCTAGCAGAATTCAGTTACATTTACCCTTAATATTAACTTGCTTACAAGTAAACCCTAAAGTGGCTATCTTCTCTGTCTTGCTTCCCATTCTTCTGCTCTTATTTCCAACAATGATATTCCTTGCATTTGACACCTTATCTTAAGGTTTACTTCTCAGGAAACCAAACTAAGACAGCTAGATGGATGATATAGATATGGGTATACT
The DNA here is from genome assembly GCF_055505025.1 of Bos grunniens. Taxonomy (NCBI): domain Eukaryota; kingdom Metazoa; phylum Chordata; class Mammalia; order Artiodactyla; family Bovidae; genus Bos; species Bos grunniens. The sequence goes on from NC_141171.1 coordinate 76,552,114, forward strand.
GCTGCTGCTGCTGCTAACTCGCTTCAGTCGTGTCTGACTCTGTGCGACCTCAAGGACTGCAGCCTACCAGGCTCCTCTGTCCATGGGATTTTCCAGGCAAGAGTACTGGAGTGGGGTGCCATTGCCTTCTCCAAGATATGGGTATGCTGCTGCTGCTGCTCAGTCGCTTCAGTCGTGTCCGACTCTGTGTGACCCTATAGACAGCAGCCCACCAGGCTCCACCGTCCCTGGGATCCTCCAGACAAGAACACTGGAGTGGGCTGCCATTTCCTTCTCCAATGCAGGAAAGTGAAAAGTGAAAGTGAAGTTGCTTAGTCGTGTCCGACTCTTAGCGACCCCATGGAATGCAGCCTACCAGGCTCCTCCATCCATGTGATTTTCCAGGCAAGAGTACTGGAGTGGGGTGCCATTGCCTTCTCTGAGATATGGGTATAGATTTACACAATTCATTATCATTGCTATCATCATCAGGATTCTGGTCTTAAATTCTGATTTGTGCTTCAAAAATAATTAATTCTATAAATTGGGGCCATAGCTTATAGTTAGCATCTCTTCCTGTTTAAAGAGCACTTTTGTTTTTCAGTCACTCAGTCATGTCTGACTCTTTGTAACCCATGGACTGCAGCACGCCATGTCCTCCACCATCTCCCGGAGTTTCCTCAAACTCATGTCCATTGAGTCAGAGATGCCATCCAACCATCTCCTCCTCTGTCGTCCCCTTCTCCTCCTGCCTTCAATCATTCCCAGCATCAGGGTCTTTTCTAAAGGGTCAGCTCTTTGCATCACGTGACCAAAGTATTGGAACTCCAGCTTCAGCATCAGTCATTCCAATGAATATTCAGGATTGAGTACTCCTTTCCTAATTTGGAACCAGTCTGTTGTTCCATGTCCCATTCTAACTGTTGCTTCTTGACCTGCATACAAGTTTAAAAAGTGCATTAGTGATTTTCAATATTTGAAATGGTGGTTATCCTGAGAAAAATTCATTATATCAAGGAGCAAAAAGAGGAACATAAATTAATTAGTTTCATGTTGATAAATAATTTATTGACAGAATAATGTCTTATATATTTTAAACATCAGAATATGATTAATAAAATAATTTCTTTCAGTTTTAATGTTAGTATCCTTATATTTATAGTCAATTTCACTTGCAAATAAATGCACAGTTTTGTCTTTATTTCATTTAATGAAAAAAGCTACAAAGTAAAAGTAGGATTTTTAAAAATAAATATTTCCTTCCAAATTTTTCTAGATTATTCTAATCTAATTCAATTATCAGATCAGATCAGATCAGTCGCTCAGTCACGTCCGACTCTTTGCGACCCCATGAATCCCAGCCTGCCAGGCCTCCCTGTCCATCACCAACTCCCAGAGTTCACTCAGACTCATGTCCATCGAGTCAGTGATGCCATCCAGCCATCTCATCCTCTGTCGTCCCCTTCTCCTCTTGTCCCCAATCCCTCCCAGCATCAGAGTCTTTTCCAATGAGTCAACTCTTTGCATGAGGTGGCCAAAGTACTGGACTTTCAGCTTTAGCATCATTCCTTCCAAAGAAATCCCAGGGCTGATCTCCTTCACAATGGACTGCTTGGATCTCCTTGCAGTCCAAGGGACTCTCAAGAGTCTTCTCCAACACCACAGTTCAAAAGCATCAATTCTTTGGCGCTCAGCCTTCTTCCCAGTCCAACTCTCACATCCATACATGACCACAGGAAAAACCATAGCCTTGACTAGATGAACCTTGGTTGGCAAAGTAATGTCTCTGCTTTTGAATATGCTATCTAGGTTGGTCATAACTTTCCTTCCAAGGAGTAAGCGTCTTTTAATTTCATGGCTGCAGTCACCATCTGCAGTGATTTGGGAGCCCAGAAAAATAAAATCTGACATTGTTTCCAATGTTTCCCCATCTATTTCCCATGAAGTGATGGGACCGGATGCCATGAACTTCGTTTTCTGAATGTTGAGCTTTAAGCCAACTTTTTCACTCTCCACTTTCACTTTCATCAAGAGGCTTTTTGAGTTCCTCTTCACTTTCTGCCATAAGGGTGGTGTCATCTGCATATCTGAGGTTATTGAGATTTCTCCTGGCAATCTTGATTCCAGCTTGTGTTTCTTCCAGTCCAGCGTTTCTCATGATGTACTCTGCATATAAGTTAAATAAACAGGGTGACAATATACAGCCTTGACGAACACCTTTTCCTATTTGGAACCAGTCTGTTGTTCAATGTCCAGTTCTAACTGTTGCTTCCTGACCTACATACAAATTTCTCAGGAGGCAGATCAGGTGTTCTGGTATTCCCATCTCTTTCAGAATTTTCCACAGTTTATTGTGATCCACACAGTCAAAGGCAATTCAATTATAACTCCTAATTATTCTTGAAAAGATCAAGTTAATGTTACAGCATTAAATTCTTAGATTGGTCCTCAGGCTGCAAGAGATGTCACTGAAGCAGATGAATCTAAAGCTCTGGATGCTGTGTTTACATAGTGAAATACTTTATAAAAAATAACTTGAAATAGTTGAAAGCTCAAAAGAATTTGCAAAAATAATACTGAGAGCCATGTATACACTTGTGTACACTTCATCTAGCATTCCATAATGATAGTCTCTTACATATCCATAGAACCTTGTCAGAACCAGGAAACTAATGTTCAGTTCAGTTCAGTCACTCAGTCGTGCCTGACTTTTTGTGACCCCTTGAACCGCAGCACACCAGGCATCCCTGTCCATCACCAACTCTCGGAGTCCACCCAAATTCATGTCCAGCGAGTCAGTGATGTCATCCAATCATCTCATCCTCTGTCGTCCCCTTCTCCTCCTGCCCTTAATCTTTCCCAGCATCAGGGTCTTTTCAAATGAGTCAGCTCTTCGCATTAGTATGATATTAACTGAAATATAGACTGTATATAGATTTCACCAGTTTTCACATGCACTCTTTTGTCTGTGCATGTGTGTCCATGTGTGTTTCCGTGAAATTTCATGATAGAGGTAGTTTTGAGTAACCATCTCCACAATCTGGGAGACAGAACTCTTCCATTACCACAAAGAAACTACTTAATGTTACCCCTGAATAAGTCTATCCTCTCTCAACCCTAATTCTTGGCAATCATTGAGCATTATAACTTTTTTGCTTTGAAAAAACACTATATAAATGAAATAATCCAGTATGTAAACTCTTTAAGATTGGCTTTTTAAAATTCAGCATAAAGTTCTTGAGATCAAATAGCAGTAGTTGGTTGGTTTTTCTTGCTAAGTAGTATCTCATTCTGTGGCTATTTCACAGTTTGTTTATCTATCACATGTTGAAGGGCATCTATAATAAACATTTGTGTACAATCATTTTTGTGAACGTAAGATTTCATTTCTTTAGGATAAGAACTTAGGGGTGTATTTGCAAGCTGTAAGTATGAGTTAGCCTCTAAAGAAATGCTAAACTGTTTTCCAGAAATGCTGTGCTGTTTACACTCTTCCCACAAATAGGTGAGCTCCAGTTTCTTTTCATTCTCAGTGTCTGTTAAGTGCTTTTCTGGCTATCATAAACATGACATGGTAACTCTAGAACAATTCTCAAACAACCTTAGTTGTTTGTACATAAAGTCACTCAAGGAGTTTAAGATGCAGATATCTCCATTATCGTTAATGATAATAGCCACAGTTTATTGTGTCTATAATGGGCCAGCTTGGCCCTAGGCTATTTAGTTCCCATAACAACCCTTTCAGGTAGGTTATTATTACCATCTTAATGATAAAAAATGTCTCAGAGTGATTTAGTAACTTATTGATGATCATTCATACAGTTAAGGGGAGTACCTGAGTTCCAAATTCAGTTTGAATTCAAAATCAAAGATATTACATTAAAGTCACACAGAAGATAAGAGCGACTGAATATTTCTGTGCCATAATTATGAGTTGAAAGTTATATAAGTTCATGAACAGGGGCTGGGCATGGAAGAATGACAGCAATTAATTTATTTAACTCTGCTAAAGTTAGTTTTTAAAATGCTCATGGCTAATTTGCAAGGTGAAAAAAGTTTAAGCCATCTCAAATATCTTTGAGATGTAAAGATCAAAACCACAAAGTTATGAAGACTAGTATTGTTTGGCAGAGAAGAAAGAATGTTTTAATTAAATGTTTCTCATATATATGTAAGCTATGTTATTTCTGGTATCAGAAATTTACTAAACTGATACCAATAAAAATATTTTTAAAAGTAACTGCAGCATGATCCTTTCTACATTAAATTTGGAATATTATGTCTTGTAGCACACTTATATCTCATAGAAACTAAACTTTATGAATGAGTGTTGCTATGAGTATCATATAATCAAAAGACCATAATCTCACTTAAAACACTTTTAATAGAAAATAGCTAAATTTTCTATTTCTTGCCATAAAGCAAGAAATTATGTTGGCTATTCACTTAATATAACAAGTAGCCTATTTAAAAGACATTTATGTAAATATTTGATGTACTGAATGATGTTGGATTTGTACTCATCTTTTGCTTACATGTTAGCATCTGTCTTCAATCTGTTTAGAAGAATGAGCTCTCTGGTTGTTTTTACTGTTTTTAATATTGCAACTTTTTCCCATGGCAAGAGGGAGAGTTATTATAAAATGTGCTTTCTTCTAACCTTAAGAATTATAATTTAAAATACCAGTTTGTAGGCTCAACTTTTAAACTAGATGTACACCTAAGTCACCCAGCCTACAGCAGTAAAGCATTGTGTCACCACTCAAATGTAATTGTTCTAATGGAAAAATTTTATTATTTAAAAACTACATCTCAAATGCAAAATCTTTGCCCACCCCACCCCCCCACCACACATGCACATCTCTATGATTGGAAATAAGCATTCACCAACTCTGTTCTAACTACTAATAACCCAAAGTATATTTATGAACTGTGTTTCCCTGCCTTCTGCATGTGTATCTCAGATTTGCTCTTTGTAGGACCCAAGAGGCTTTGTGAAACTTCTTGCTACAGCCAATTTACTTCTATAGGTAGAAGTGTGAAATTATTAATCCACTCTCCAATAGCCTCCATTACCTTGCAACACTAGGCCTGTTCTGGCTTCCATGTAGCTCTAGCCTCATAGCTCTCATATCTCTATTTTTTGACCTGCTCTTGGGCTTTCAAGTGGGCATAGTTCTTCCCTGCCTCAGGAAACTGACAGTCATCCCTTCCTCCTAAAATGCTTTTGCCCAACTTCCAGCTGTTCACATCAATGTGTCCCTCAGATTTACTTCCTCATACTTCCAAATCTACATCAGTGTTCCTGTTATATTCCCTCATACATCTTCCAGTTTTAGTTTATAATTATCATTACAAAGCAAATTGTTATTGGTGTGAATGTTTGTTTAAAGACTGATTTGTTCATTAAAAGGAAACTTCATCAGGGAATGACAAATGTTTCCTTAACATATTTAGTTCCTCACTTTATGACAGTTGTACAGAAAAAGTTCAATAAATGTTTATCATGTGAATCATTGGTTCATAAATACCTGTTCTGATAGCTCACAGCAAATTTCTGAAAAGGTCACTGTTAAGCAAACCTTATGTTTTGAGATAGACTTCCAGGTCAGAGTCAGTCAAGCATCAAGTTTCCAAATGAGGTAATCATTAAACTGAACACAATTGTACTATAGCTTTCTATAGGCTAGAAATACATGTTTATTTATCTAATTCATAGACAATGTTATAATTGTTAGGAAAATTATATGATCTAGTTAAGGTCTCAATAGAAGAATTCTCTTTGAGCAAGTAAATGTGTTGAGTAGCCAAGATTCCCTACAATTATGCAAATTTTAAGCCCAATTGGGATTAAAAAATTATCTAGGGAAAACATCAATCTTTTATTTCGTTACACTTTTGCCTTTCATGAATGTTTTACTTGCATGTCTCTATATTTGAGGCATTATGGCTATAATTGGGAGTTTGAAAAAAAAAAGAATGTTATTTTCATTCTTTAATGAACTGTTTTCTTAGGGAAAAAATTAAAATCATACTGTATTTGGTAATATATTGCTATGTCAAAGATGGCTATCCAGATATTACCTGAAAATAAACAAAGATAACAAAGGTATTAATAATTTTATTTGAGTGACAAAATATTTTAATTGTCCACAAATTTTAAAGGTTCAGTATGATTTGGTCCAATAACTTTATTTATTAAGTCAGTATTTGGCTAGCTTTCTAAAATGTATAACTTTAATATATCTTTGGTTTGGTGTTATTCATATATTTCCTGAATTAGGGATTTACTATGGTTATTAAAATGTACTTAACATTTTAACTCTTAAAAAATCAATGCATAAGCAACCTAGATGTCCATCAGCAGATGAATGGATAAGAAAGCTGTGGTACATATACACAATGGAGTATTACTCAGCCATTAAAAAGAATACATTTGAATCAGTTCTAATGAGGTGGATGAAACTGGAGCCTATTATACAGAGTGAAGTAAGCCAGAAGGAAAAACACCAATACAGTATACTAACGCATATATATGGAATTTAGAAAGATGGTAACAATAACCCTGTGTACGAGACAGCAAAAGAGACACTGATGTATAGAACAGTCTTATGGACTCTGTGGGAGAGGGAGAGGGAGAGGGTGGGAAGATTTGGGAGAATGGCATTAAAACATGTGAAACGTCATGTATGAAACGAGATGCCAGTCTAGGTTCAATGCACGATGCTGGATGCTTGGGGCTGGTGCACTGGGACAACCCAGAGGGATGGTGTGGGGAGGGAGGAGGGAGGAGGGTTCAGGATGGGGAACACATGTATACTAATTAAATAATTTTCTATTAAAGAAAAAAAATAGAAAAAAAAAAAAACATATTTTATCTTGGATCACTATTAGAAAGCTCAGTCACCTGGATTTATGTAATATGATTTCATTGACAATGTTGGAAATTATATGCTTTAACTTAGAAACCTGACAAGCTTGTAACTTAAAAGCATATTTCAGATATAGTTATGATAACCTAATATAATTAACACAAAAAGGAGTCCAATGACTCCAAATACACAAATTACATGAATTCTGTATATAAACTGATTATACCTTTTATATTTCTTTAGACTCCAAGAATATGCTAGAATATGACCTTATGCTTCATTTTTATAATGGTATGAATCTGTGATTACTTAGAATAATATGAAAGTAGTGCAAATATTTCTTGCCTGGAGAATTCCGTGGACAGAGGGGCCTGGCAGGTTGCAGTCCACAGGGTCACAAAGAGTTGGGCATGACTGAGTGCCACACAGGCTTTCTCTCACACACACAGTGCAAGTATATATTTAGGTTAATGCCCATTAAGACTATTCCTCCCAACATAAGAATGATACTTCTCCACCAAAATTAAGGGTTATCTGTCGTAATCATATGTCAATTTCCTAACAGAAGTAAACAAAATTAAATGTATCCTTGTATTTAGTTCACTTGAAGGCCAAATCTATACATTTCTCTACAAGAAAATAGAAAACTGGATTAAAAATTTTAGTGGCTATTTGATTTCCCTGATTTAACTATCTATTCTGAAGTGTATAGATCTATATGACCAATATAGATAAAATTAGTTTTCCTATCTCTAACTGTATCAAGTGAAAGGAGCACCAAATAAGAAGGTACTTAGGGATACTTGGAATTATTAATAGATTATGGTCAATATGATACAAATGAAAACCACTTTGTAAGACCCCAAGGGAGAGCTTCAAAAAGACAGCCATCCTTTAGGACACTTGTATATGTTAATTAGAAACCCAGACACACCTCAAGTGGGCAATTCTGTAGAATAAGCCCTGGGGTCAAGAACAACAGGCACTAGTATTTGTAACATTTATTAGCAATTTTGTCAAGAAGGGTTATCCCTTAAAGGGTATGGTAGGAGAGCAACAGCAACAGTGTGTTAGTTCCATTATTATTGACATTTTAGTGATTTAATAAAAAAAAGAAAAGAGTTCATCCATTTATGTAATCCTCACCCTCAAGTCCTGGAGAAGGAAATGGCAACCAACTCCAGTATTACCTGGAGAATCCCATGGACAGAGGAACCAGGTGGGCTATAGTCCATGGGGTCATAAAGAGTCAGACATGACTAAAGCGACTAACAACACAACAATACACCTACAAGTAGGGTCCCAACTATCACCCCAGCATTTTCCCAAAGGATAGGTCTCCCAAGCAATGCTCAAGAGAGAAGGTAACAGACAAGCATATTGATGATCAATATTCTTCTCATGTTTCTTATAGCTTTCAACTCAGCATGCTTCTATCATTTAGAGTTTATTGAAAGTTAGCTGAAAATTACTGCATGTTTTTCTATAATTTCAAACTAGTGAGCTTGGAGGGCACACAGATTTTAAATTAAATTCAAGGGAGACTAGGTTTTGCAGAAAAGGAAAAAAAAAAAAAAATCCTAACGGGTAAGAAAATGGAATTTAGAGTAGGAAGACAAGTGAATATTTTATAAAATTTGTACTGACTCACAACGATCAGAGTACAACTAACAGTGGCTTAGGGATTACTCTTTAAAGATGACAATGACTGTGTCATGCTAATATGTACAAGCATCTCCCAAGAACTGAATGGCTTGTTTGTTTACTAAAGATTTCCTACAGGTTATCCCAGTTAAGCTTGATAGCTTGCTAGCAAAGAGTTCCTGCCCAAGAGCACCTCATAGACATTTCATGTTATGGTAAATAGCAACATAAATGTTACACTTACACAGTAAATGGAGGAGGATGCCAGAGGAAGATGGCAGAGTAGAAAGATGTGCACTCATCTTCTCCTGTGAGAACTCCAAAATTACAACTAGCTGCTGAACAACCATCGACAAGAGGATGTTGAATCCCACCAAAAAAGATTCTCCATGTCCAAGGGCAAAGGAGAAGCCCCAGAAAGATGGTAGGAGGGAAGAAATCACATTTAGAATAGAACCCCATACCCACCCCTGGTGGCTCAGACAGTAAAGAGTCTGTCTGCAGTGTAGGAGACCCAGGTTCGATCCCTGGGTCAGGAAGATCCCCTGGAGAAGGAAACAGCAACTCAATCCAGTATTCTTGTCTGGAGAATCCCATGGATGGAGGGGCCTGGCAAGCTACAGTCCATGAGGTCACATAGAGTCGGACATGACTGAGTGACTTCACTTTCCATACCCACCAGAGACACTTGGAGGATTCAAAGAAACCTTGTGTGCACCAGGCCCCAAGGACCCCACAGAGGCCAAACCAGAACTGTGTTTGAGTGTCTCCTGTGGAGGTACAGGTCAGCAGTAGACTGCCACAGGGGCAGGGGCTTTGGGTGCCACAGACATGGGTATGGCATAAGCCCTCTTGGAGGAGGTTGCCATTAACCCCACCTTAGAGCCACCAGAACATAGACAGGACTGTGGAAACAGACTCTTTGAGGGCACAAACAAAATCTTGTACACACCAGGACCCAGGAGAAAGGAGCAGTAACTCCACAAGAGGCTGACCCAGACTTGCCCATTAGTGTCCAGGAGTCTCTGGTAGAGGAATGGGTTGGTGGTGGCCTGCTGCGGGGTCAGGGGCACTCAGTGCAGCAGTGGACTCATGGAACCTTTTGAAGGAGGTCACCATTATCTTCATGACCTCCACCATAGTTTGGCCTCAGGTCAAACAACAGGGAGGAAACACAGCCCCACCCACCAACAGAAAATAGGATTAAATATTTACTGAGCATGACCCTGCCCATCAGAAAAGACCAGTTTCCCCCTCAGTCAGTCTCTCCCATCAGGAAGCTTCAATAAGCTTCTTATCCTTATCCATTAGAGGGCCAAGAGAATGAAAACTACAATCACAGAAAACTAATCAAACTGATCACATGGACCACAGACTTGTCTAACTCAATGAAACTATGAGTCATGCCCTATAGGGCCATCTAAGATGGATGGGTCATAATGGAGAGTTCTGATAAAACGTGGTCCACTGGAGAGGGGAATAGGAAACTATTCAGTATTCTGTCTTGAGAACCCCATGAACAGTATGAAAAGGCAGAAAGGTAGGATACTGAAAGATGAACTCCCCAGATCAGTAGATGCCCAATACACTACTGGAGATCAGTGGAGAAATAACTCCAGAAAGAATGAAGATACTGAGCTAAAGCAAAAACAACAGCCAGTTGTGGATGTGACTGGTGATGGAAGTAAAGCTTGATGCTGTAAGGAAAATATTGCAAAGACCCTGGAATGTTTGGTTCATGAATCAAGGCAAATTGGAAGTGATCAAACAGGAGAGGGCAAGAGTGAACAACGACATTTTAGGAATCAATGAACTTATGGACTGGAATAGGTGAATTTAACTCAGATGACCATTATATCTCCTTCTGTGAGCAAGAAGCCCTTAGAAGATATGGAGTAGCCATCAAAGTCAACAAGAGAGTCTGAAACAATTCCTTCCTCTGGAATGGAAAAGAAGGAAATCAAGATATACCTGGAGTAACAGGCAAATTTGGCCTTGGAGTACAAAACTAAGCAGGTCAAAGACTAACAGAGTTTTGCCAAGAGAATGTACTGGCCAAAGCAAACACCTTCCAACAACACAATAGAAAACTCTACACATGGACATCACCAGATGGTCAATACTGAAATCAGATTAATTATATTCTTTGCAGCCAAAGATGGAGAAGCTCTATACAGCCAGCAAAAACAAGACTGGGAGCTGACTGTGGCTAAGATCTAAGATCATGAAGTCATTACTGACAAATTTAGACTTAAATTGAAGAAAGTAGGGAAAACTACTAGACCATTAAGATATGACCTAAATCATACCCCTTATGATTACACAGTAAAAGTGAAAAACAGATTCAAGGGATTAGACCTGATAGAGTGCCTGAAGAACTATGGACAGAGGTTTGTGACATTGTACAGGAGGCAGTGATCAAGACCAGCCCCAAGAAAAAGAAATGTAAAAAGGCAAAATGGTTGTCTGAGTTCAGTTCAGTTCAGTCACTCAGTCATGTCCGACTCTTTGTGACCCCATGAACTGCAGCAAGCCAGGCCTCCCTGTCCATCACCAACATCTGGAGTCTACCCAAATCCATGTCCATTGTGTCAGTGATGCCATCCAATCATCTCATCCTCTGTTGTCTCCTTCTCCCCCTGCCCTCAATCTTTCCCAGCATCAGGATCTTTTCCAATGAGTCAGCTTGAAAGGTTGTTGTTGAATCACGCGAATACACCAGGATTCTTGGCCCCCGGAGGAGAAGAATTCAATCCGGGGCCAGAGACGAGGCTTGATCGCTCGGAGCTTTTGTGTAATAAAGTTTTATTAAAGTATAAAGAAGATAGAGAAAGCTTCTGACATAGGCATCAGAAGGGGGCAGAAAGAGTACCCCCCTGCTAGTCTTTAGCTGGATGTTATATAGTCACTAGCAGTCTGTTAATGAAAGAAAGGAGTGTCTTAAAATTCAGAATGGCACCAGGCCCCTCACCCATAAGATGCATTTTGGGATAATCTTGGCACCAAATGGTTTATCCTGGGCCATAAAATGATTAACTTGAATCTTGAAGAAGGGCAGACCACCATACAAATAGTTTCATTTACATAGATTAGGGGAACAATATCCATACTGGTTTGTCAAGTAGGTTCTGGGCCAAGAGGCGGAACCGACTTGGAGACAGAGTTTGGGGTAAAGGCATAGTACATTAGCATAGCTTAAGACAAACATTTCCATAAGAAAAAGGCATTGGTTATCTCTAGACTCGAGAATAGCTAACTTCAGGCGAAACCGGGTGTCATTATGGCAACACAATATTTTAAGAGAAACCTCCCTTTAAATTTGTATAGAGAAGGAAAAAATATTGCTAGTTTGTTTCCTCCTGCTGCTTAAGAGAGATAAAAATGTCTGACACTTGCAGGCTATTTCCTCTATTTGGAGACCCCTGGCCTTCCTGCCTGTTACCCTCTCAAGCTCTCCACATCAGGTGGCCAAAGTATTGGAGTTTCAGCTTCAACATCAGTCCCTCTAATGAACACTCAAGACTGATCTCCTTAAAGATGGACTGGTTGGATCTCCTTGTAGTCCAAGGGACTCTTAAGACTTCTCCAACAGCACAGATCAAAAGCATCAATTCTTTGGCTCTCAGGTTTCTTTATAGTCCAACTCTCGCATCCATAAATGACCACTGGAAAAAGCATAGCCTTGACTAGACAGACCTTTCTTGGGAAAGTAATGTCTCTGCTTTTCAATATGCTGTCTAGGTTGGTCATAACTTTCCTTCCAAGGAGTAAGCATCTTAATTTCATGGCTGAAATCACTATCTGCAGTGATTTTAGAGCCCCCCAAAATAAAGTCTGACACTGTTTCCACTGTTTCCCCATCTATTTGCCATGAACTGATGGGACCAGATGCCATGATCTTAGTTTTCTGAATGTTGAGATTTAACCCAACTTTTTCATTCTCCACTTTCACTTTCATCAAGAGGCTCTTTAGTTCTTCTTCACTTTCTGCCATAAGGGTGGTGTCATCTACATTTCTGAGGTTATTGATATTTCTCCTGGCAATCTTGATCCCAGCTTGTGTTTCATCCAGCCCAGCATTTCTCATGACGTACTCTGCATATAAGTGAAATAAACAGGGTGACAATATACAGCCTTGACGTACTCCTTTTCCTATTTGGAACCAGTCTGTTGTATATCCAGTTCTAACTGTTGCTTCCTGACCTGTATAGAGGTTTCTCAAGAGGCAAGTCAGGTGGTCTGGTATTCCCATCTCTTTCAGAATTTTCCACAGTTTATTGTGATCCACACAGTCAAAGGCCCTGGATAGTCAATAAAGCAGAAATAGAAGTTTTGGGGGAACTCTCTTGCTTTTTTGATGATCCAGCAGATGGCAATTTGATCTCTGGTTCCTCTACCTTTTCTAAAACCAGCTATTTTGTTGTCTGAGGAGGCCTTACAAATAGCTGTGTAAAGAACAGAAGTGAAAGGCAAAGGAGAAAAGGAAAGATATACCTATTTGAATGCAGAGTTCTAAAGGATAACAAGGATAGATATGAAAGCCTTCCTCAGTGATCAATGCAAAGAAATAGAGGAAAATAATTGAATGGGAAAGACTAGAGATCTCTTCAAGAAAATTAGAGATACCAAGGGAACATTTCATGCAAAGATGGGCACAGTAAAGGACAGAAATGGTATGGACCTAACAGAAGTAGAAGATATTAAGAAGTCCTGGGGTCCAGCCCCGGTTGGATTCAGGGATTCCCTCAGGAGGACGACGTTGGTGATTAAAAGGATAGATAAAAGGAGAAAGACACAGAGGCTTGACCTGACTGGTTTACGTGGGAAACTAATAAAGTTCGTGACACCGAACTTGCTCTGACTACAGAGGCCGCAGGCGCCCTCTCGAATCGCGAAAGGTGCCCCACCCTGGGCACTTTCTCGAGTGGGTCTTAGAAGCCCAGGCAAGTAAGTGGTCTCAAAGAGCCCCCACACTCCTAGTCAGTCATCCTGAAGGAAGAACAGAGAAGAAAAGGAGAGCAAAGGAAGCAAGAAAGAACGACACGGGGAGACTGAGCTTCGAGCAAGGCCGGTAGCTTTATTTTCAAAGGGAGCTTATATACCTTAAGTTGTGCATAGAGGATAATAGGGGGTGTAAAATCATGCAAAGTCAGCAGTCTTTGATCCTTATCGAGACCAGGGTTTCTTTCCTGCAAACTTATCGTATACAAATGCTTTAGGTGATTTACATCATCTTCTGGCCAGAAGGCCTGTTAATATTTTATGACTCTGATAAAGGTTTTTCAACCATAAGACTTATTTTCTCTAAGAGTAATTATTTTAAAGTTTGGCGCCATCCTCCGAAGGTGTTAGATAAAGTTGCATTCCTATAGAGCAAAGGTGCAGTGGGCTTATAACAAAGGAAAGAATTTATTACCTTAAGGGTCTAAAGTTGTTAACACTAAGGCCACTACTTATTTTTTCTATATACCAACTATATTAATTAATATACTCCTAAGGACACAATATAGGGGATGTGGAAACTTGGCAGCAAGCATTGGCTCAACAATGAAATCTTCTACTAGTTCTATTCTAACAATTTCTAACTCTCTGAGAGGCTCTATACTATTTGACTATCTTAAACTCCCCGTGCCTCTAGCTGTTGGGAGGCTGTAAACAATCGTATGTGTAGCTATAGGAGTCTGGATAAACCTGTCAGGCAAGTTAGAGAGCCATCTGAGGGGTCTGGATTGAAACACTCCTATTATGCCCAGGAGGCTAAATAACTAGAGCCCTAAGTTGATTTCCTTCAGAGAAAGGTGATCGGGGATAGCCCCCCGTTAATGTCAGAGGAGTTGGTGAAAGTTGTAAAATAGTAAAACAGACAGATTCTGGTTTTGGGGTAGATGCTCAGGCAGATCCAGGGGGGCCCTCGAGTCCTGACTCACCTTTGCATATCAGGCCTTTCCACATGACCTTTGTCATGGGTGGGAACTCCTGTGCTGGCTCCTGGCAAAGAAGAGGTGGCAAGAATACACAGAAGAACTGCACAAAAAAGATCTTCATGACCCAGATAACCATGATGGTGTGATCACTCACCTACAGCCAGACATCTTGGAATGCAAAGTCAAGTGGGCCTTAGGAAGTATCACTAAAAACAAATCTAGTGGAGGTAATGGAATTCCAGTTGAGCTATTTCAAATCCTAAGAGATGATGCTGTGAAAGTGCTATACTCAATATGCTAGTAAATTTTGAAAACTCAGCAGTGGCCACAGGACTGGAAAACGTCAGTTCTCATTTCAATCCCAAAGAAGACAATGCCAAAGAATGCTTACGCTACTGCACAGTTATGCTCATCTCAAATGCTAGCAAAGTAATGCTCAAAATTCTTCAAGTCAGGTTTGAACAGTATGTAAACAATGAAATTCCAGATGTTCAAGCTGGATTTAGAGAAGGCAGAGGAACCAGAGTTCAAATTGCCAACATCTGTTGGATCATTCAAAAAGCATGAGAGTGCCAGAAAAACATCTACAGAAGTAGATGTTATTGACTACACCAAAGCCTTTGACTGTGTGGATAACAATAAACTGGAAAATTTTGAAAGAGGTGGAAATACCAAACCACCTTACCTGCCTCCTGAGAAATTGGTATGCAGATCAAGAAGCAATAGTTAGAACAGGACGTGGAACAACAGACTGGTTCCAGATTGGGAAAGGAGTACATGAAGACTTTATATTCTCATCCTGTTTATTTAACATATATGCAGAGTACATTATGCGAAATGTAAGGCTGGATGAAGCACTAGCTGGAATCAAGATTGCCAGGAGAAATATCAATAACCTCATATATGCAGGTAACACCACCCTTATGGCAGAAAGTGAAGTAGAACTAAAGAGCCTCTTGATGAAAGTGAGAGGAGAGTGAAAAAGTTGGCTTAAAATTCAACATTCAGAAAACTAAGATCATGGCCTCTGGTCCCATCACTTCATGGCAAATAGATGGAAAAATAATGGAAACAGTGAGAGACTTTCTCTTTTCGGTCTCCAAAATCATTGCAGATGGTGACTGAAGCCATGAAATTAAAAGGTGCTTGCTCCTTGAAAGAAAAGATATGACCGATCTATATAGCATATTAAAAGCAGAGATATTGCTTTGCCAACACAATTCCATTTTGTCAAAGCTATGGTTTTTCCAGTAGTCATACATGGATGTGAGAATTGGACTATAAAGACAGCTGAGTGCTGAAGAATTGATGCTTTTGAACTGTGATGTTGGAGAAGACTCTTGAGAGTCCCTTGGGCTGCAAGGAGATAACCAGTCCATCCTAAAGGAAATCAGTCCTGAATATTCATTGGAAGGACTGATGCTGAAGCTGAAACTCCAGTACTTGGGCTACCTGATTCAAAGAACTGACTCATTGAAAAAGACTCCATGCTGGGAAAGATTGAATGCAGGAGGAGAAGGGGATGACAGAGGATAAGATGGCTGGATGGCATCACTGACTTGATGGACATGAATTTGAGTAAACTCCAGGAAGTGGTGATGGACAGGGAGGCCTGGCGTGCTGCAGTCCACGGTGTTGCAGAGTTGGACATGACTGAGTAACTGAACTGAACTGAACTGAACAGTAAACAGTCTGATTATCAAATCTTCCTCAGCTTCCCTCCGTTTAGGTGCTTATTTTCAAGTCAATTTTATAACAATTCATGTGTTGGTTCACATCTCACATACCAGGACAATTAAAAAGTTAAAAATAAATATCAAACATTAGCAGGAAAAATAGATTTACCTCTACCTGTAATGTTGCTGTAATTATACTGAAGTCAGTCACTTTTGTCACATTTTTATAGGCTGGTAATTCTCAATTAACATACAGTGTAAAAAATGCTTTGCTACTGGAGATGTGTGGCAATGATTTGTCAAAGAGAAGTTATATCATTACCTCACCTCATGTGATTTCCAAATACTCAATGCCTGTCTTACATTTTAAAGCATGTTTAAATGAACATGTCCTGGTGTCCAAGCTTCTAATTTTGATTGTTTTTTTTTTTTTTTCTTTCCTCTCTCTAAGAGAAGTTCGACTTCTTGACAGAGATTGGCAATTGATGTTAATAGCCATAGTTTTATGAGAATTCACTGCATGCTCATACCATCTAAATATAAGAGTTAAATTACCTTCTATTGCTTGCTAAAATTTTTAATTAATAAAACTTTTCAGTATTTTAAATTTACAGCATGACATTTAAAGAAAATTAGGAAAAGATAAATAGCAAAGATACCACTTACTTGCTTAAGAATAAGCCATTCAGAAGTGAGATTAGTTTTATAAGTTATCATGAGAATCAAACAACAACAAAACTCAACAACCATGAAACATTTCTAAGAAAGTTTCATGAGGTATATTTCAAAGTGAAAAGCACTTACAAATACAGTAAGAATAAAAACATTATTGGACATAATCTTTAGTCACCTCATTGCCTTACACAGAAAAATTTTGAATGCAAATTGAAACTTCTCTTACTCAGTCTTAACCCATGCTCATCACCACCATCACACCCACCAAAATTATCATCATAATCCTCACCATCATAACCACATTTTCCTTTTCATTCTCAGCTTACTCCTCAAATACGTGAAAGTCTATTATGTGCCAAGCACTTGTTTAAGACCACAGAACTAATACAAGTTCCTTTTCAGCTACAACTTCATGTCTATTTCTCTGGGTTCTTAAGTACTTGCAAATGTTCTTAACTTACTAAAAATTATGCCTCTGCATTTCCATGTGTGCTAAAAATGCTTTTGATAAATCCTTTACAGTCATCTGTAGAACTAAAAAATATATTTTAATTCTTATTTAAACACACTGGTTAGATTTATATTTTAAACAAAGATAGTACTTGACAGCTTTGCTTTTGAACAGAAAAATGCATTTTAAAAATAAACTTTAAATTTGAGTTAAGTGTACATTCAAAGAACATCTGGATTGTTTCTAGTTTTTGGCTATTGCAAATAAAGCTGCCAAGAGCATTCATGCACAGGTTTTTGGACTAAAACAGTTTTCATTTCTCTGGGACAAATTCCCAAGTGTGCAAATGTTGGATCATATAATAGTTACATGTTTAGTTTTATAAGATACTGCCAACTTATGTTCCAAATAATTTCAAAGAATTTGCCAAAATGGATTTACCATTTTATATTACCATCAGCAGCTTATGAGTCATCTAGCTTCACTTTGTCCAAATTAGCATTTGCTGTTGTCAGTATTCTTTATTTCAGGCATTCTGATATGTAATATCTTATTGTAGTTTTAATTTAGGTTTCCCTAATGGCTAACAATGTTGAATATTTGTGTGCTTATTTACCATTATCTTTGGTGAAATGTCTGTTCATTTTTAGTTCATGTCTTTTTCCCTGCTTCCTTTTTTTTTTCATACTGCAGAGTTTTGAGAAATCTTTATATACTCAACATATTAGTCCTTTGCTAAATAAATGAGCAAATGTTTCTTTTAATCCATTTTTTGTCTGCTGTGTGTGTATGTTTGACTTGTGTTTTCACCCATTTAGTAGGGTCTTTTGGGGAGCAAAGACTTAATTTTGAAGAGGTACAATATATTGATATTTCCTTTTATCAATCATTTTTTTGATGTCAAATCAAAAAACTCTTTGCCTCACTGTAGATCCTATTTTCTATTTTTCTAAAAGTGCTCTAGTTTTATATCTTTACATTTTAAGTCTGTGATTCATCATGACTTAATTTATATACATGTATGAAGCTTAGGTTGAGATTGGTTGGTGGCTTGACTGATTTACCTCTAAATGGTATTCTTCCTTTAACTAAATTGCTTTTTCTCCTTTGTCTATCAGTTAGGCTATTTATTTGGGTCTGTTTACTTTCTCTGTTCTACCAATTCATGTGTGTATCCCACAGCCAAACCACCAATACCACACTATTTTGATTCATGTAGCTATACAATAGGTTTTAATAGTGCATGGATTTAGTCCAACTACATTATTCTTCTTTTTCAACTTTAGTTTTCTATTCTAAGGCTTGAGATGAGGCTTTCCAAATAAATTTTAAAATAAGTTTGTCTATATCTACAAAACATCCTGCTGAGATTTTGATAGAAGTGTCATTAAACATTTAGATCAACTTGGGTAGAATTGGCATCATTTACTATGTTGTCTTCCAATACATAAACATGGCTTCTTATTTTTTTTTAAAGATTTTCTTTTATTTGTTTTATCAGCATTTTGTAAATATCAGTGTATAAATCCTATAAAACACATATAATTTTGAAGAGTGAAATGCTTTCACCCTCCTCTTCTTGAACTTTATTTACAAATGACAAAATTCCCACCAATATTAATTTAGGGGAACCAAAAAAAAAAAAAAAAAGGTTACAAAAACATAGAGGGACAGAACAGGAGTTGGTTAACACTGAGGAGGAAGAAGTAGGAAGAGTCAGTATTTCATTGTGTGTGGAAAGCGCAGGAAGAGCTACTTAAAAATATTTAATTTATTTATTTTAATTGGAGGCTAATTACTTTACAATATTGTGGTGGTTTTTGCCATACATTGACATGAATTAGCCACGGGTGTACATGTGTCCCCCATCCTGAACCTCCCTCCCCATCCCATCCCTCTGGGTTGTCCCAGTTCATCAGCTTTAAGTGCCCTGTTTCATGCATTGAACTTGGATTGGTCATCTATTTCACATATGGTAATATACATATTTCAATGCTATTTCTCAAATCATCCCACCCTCACCTTCTCCCACAGAGTCCAAAAGTCTATTCTTTATATCTGTGTCTCTGTTGCTGTCTTTCATGTAGGGTCATCATTACCATATTTCTAAATTCCATATATATGTGTTAATATACTGTATTGGTGTTTTTCTTTGTGATTTACCTCACTCTTACAGTAGGCTCCCATTTCATCCACCTCATTAGAACTGATTCAAATGTGTTCTTTTTAATAGCTGAGTGATATTCCATTGTGTATATGTAGGACAGCTTTCTTAACCATTTGTCTGCTGATGGACATCTAGGTTGCTTCTATATCCTAGCTATTGTAAACAGTGCTGCAATAAACATTGGGGTACCTGTGTCTCTTTCAGTTCTGATTTCCTCAGTGTGTATACCCATCAGTGGTATTGCTGGTTTGTATGGCAGTTCTATTTCCAGTTTTTTAAGGAATCTCCATGTTGTTCTCTATAGTGTCTGTACTAGTTTGCATTCCCACCAACAGTGTAAGAGGATTCCCTTTTCTCCACACCCTCTCCATCATTTATTGTTTGTAGAGTTTTTGATAGCAGCCATTCTGACCAGTGTGAGATGGTACTTCATTTTGGTTTTGATTTGCATTTCTCTGATAATGAGTGATATTGAGCATCTTTTCATGTGTTTGTTAGCCATCTGGATGTCTTCTTTGTAGAAATGTGTGTTTAGCTTTTTGGCCCATTTTTTTGATTGGGTCGTTTCTTATCTGGTATTGAGCTGAATGAGCTGCTTGTATATTTTTGAGATTAATTGTCAGTTGCTTTGTTTGCTATAATATAGTGAAAATGAGTATACTACATGAAGCAATCTATACATTCAATGCAATTCCTATCAAGCTACCAATGGTCATTTTTTACAGAACTAGAACAAATAATTTCACAATTTGTATGGAAATACAAAAAACCTTGAATAGCCAGAGCAATCTTGAGAAAGAATGAAACTGGAGGAATCAACCTGCCTGATGTCAGACTATACCACAAAGTTACAGTCGTAAGACAGTATGGTACTGCCACAAAGAGAAATATAGATCAATGGAACAAAATAGAAAGCTCAGAGATAAATCCACACATCTATGGACACCTTATCTTTGACAAAAGAAGCAAAAATATGCAATGGAGAAAAGATCATCTCTTTAACAAGTGGTGCTGGGAAAACTGGTCAACCACTTGTAAAAGAATGAAACTAGAACACTTCCTAACACCATACACAAAAATAAACTCAAAATGGATTAAAGATCTAAATGTAAGACTGGAAACCATAAAAATCCTAGAGAAAAACATAGGCAAAACACTCTGACATAAATCACAGCAAGATACTCTATGGCCTACCTCCCAGAGTAATGGAAATAAAAGCAAAAATAAACGATTGGGACCTAATTAAACTTAAAAGCTTTTGCACAATGAAGGAAACTATAAGCAAGGTGAAAAGACAGCCTTCAGAATGGGAGGAAGAGCTATTAATTTCATAGTGTGTCCTGATTTGAGAGTGCTTCTGCATCTCTGAGGCGGAGGTGCTTCTTCCCACTCCCCTGCTGGAGGCTAGACTCTGAGGCAGTGCTGCAGTGACTTAAGGAGTTTTGGAACCCAGCCACAGACACTCAGAGTGCCTCAGATTTACCTTAATGCCCACTTTTACCATCACACAAGTGGAAAAACTTTTAACTGCCCCGTCCAAAGTCCTCTCAGAATCTCTTCGCTTTCAGGAGGTCGTCTGCATACGTGGTCAGCTGCTGCTGCTACTGCTGCCAAGTCGCTTTAGTTGTGTCTGACTCTGTGCGACCCCATAGATGGCAGCCCACCAGGCTCCCCTGTCCCTGGGATTCTCCAGGCAAGAACACTGGAGTGGGTTGCCATTTCCTTCTCCTAGTGGTTGCCAAAGGCCAGAGCCTGTCAGACCTACGAACGAGGGGCTATAAGACCCTGTGACCACAGACGGACATCCAAGTCCTCTCCAGGGCCCCTATGTGCTCTGAGGGGTCACCAGTATAATGCCAGGGTTGGTGTGAGAAGGACCACAAAGCTTTCTGAAGTGTGTTTCCAACTATAATATTGAAGTGCTGTTTTTCTATGAAATAAACACATCACTGTCTTGGAAATTTCCTTTAGGATAAACAAGAGACTTAAAGCTAACAGAGTGAAAGCTGAAAAGCAAGCTGCTCTTCCAAAACTGATATGTAGAAGCTTCATTTTTAAAAGATGCTAGAGACACTAGTAGCATTGCTCATTCAAGGTACTGTTATATGGCTGCTATCAAATAAGTATTTAAACTTCGACAGAAACCCTCTGAAGACATGTATCACATGGTATCAACAGTGAAAATGCCAAGCTGATTCTTTTTGTGGCTCCATACAGGTATTTTTTTGTTTTGGTTTACTTTTTTGGGGGGATCATTTTGAATTTGTAAACCATGTTATTTTAAAGTACATTTTGCTCTGTAATCAGATAAAAAAGTGTTTTGAGCCCTGGTTCTACTGCCAAGTAGACGAATTGCCTTAGACAGTTTAACTTCTTTGAGCAGTTTACTTGGATCTTATGTGGAAATAATGGTATCTCCTTCTTGGAGAAAGGAGGATTCTAATTGTGATGATTAAATGTGGTGCTTATCACCTACACATTTAATCATGAGTACCTTCTCACTCTCATAAACTTACCTGAAGTGGAAGGTTATTCCTATAATGGAAGCAAGTTAAACCGCAGTAAAAAATATGGAGCCATTGGGGAGGTAGAATCAGCTCAGCTCAGATCAGTCGCTCAGTCGTGTCCGACTGTTTGCTACCCCATGAATCGCAGCACGCCAGGCCTCCCTGTCCATCACCAACTCCCGGAGTTCACTCAGACTCACGTCCATCGAGTCAGTGATGCCATCCAGCCATCTCATCCTCTGTCGTCCCCTTCTCCTCTTGCCCCCAATCCCTCCCAGCATCAGAGTCTTTTCCAGTGAGTCAACTCTTCTCATGAGGTGGCCAAAGTACTGGAGTTTCAGCTTCAGCATCATTCCTTCCAAAGAAATCCCAGGGCTGATCTCCTTCACAATGGACTGGTTGGATCTCCTTGCAGTCCAAGGGACTCTCAAGAGTCTTCTCCAACACCACAGTTCAAAAGTATCAATTATTTGGCTCTCAGCCTTCTTCACAGTCCAACTCTCACATCCATACATGACCACAGGAAAAACCATAGCCTTGACTAGATGGACCTTTGTTGGCAAAGTAATGTCTCTGCTTTTGAATATGCTATCTAGGTTGATCATAACTTTCCTTCCAAGGAGTAAGCGTCTTTTAATTTCATGGCTGCAGTCACCATCTGCAGTGATTTGGGAGCCCAAAAAAATAAAGTCTGACACTATTTCCACTGTTTCCCCATCTATTTCCCATGAAGTGGTGGGACCGGATGCCATGATTTTTGTTTTCTGAATGTTGAGCTTTAAGCCAACTTTTTCACTCTCCACTTTCACTTTCATCAAGAGCCTTTTGAGTTCCTCTTCACTTTCTGCCATAAGGGTGGTGTCATCTGCATATCTGAGGTTATTGGTATTTCTCCCGGCAATCTTGATTCCAGCTTGTGTTTCTTCCAGTCCAGCATTTCTCATGATGTACTCTTCATATAAGTTAAATAAACAGGGTGACAATATACAGCCTTGATGTACTCCTTTTCCTATTTGGAACCAGTCTGTTGTTCCATGTCCAGTTCTAAATGTTGCTTCCTGACCTGCATACGAATTTCTCAAGAGGCAGATCAGGTGTTCTGGTATTCCCATCTCTTTCAGAATTTTCCACAGTTTCTTGTGATCCACACAGTCAAAGGCTTTGGCATAGTCAATAAAGCAGAAATAGATGTGTTTCTGGAACTCTCTTGCTTTTTCGATGATCCAGCGGATGTTGGCAATTTGATCTCTGGTTCCTCTGGCTTTTCTAAAACCAGCTTGAACATCAGGAAGTTCACGGTTCACATATTGCTGAAGCCTGGCTTGGAGAATTTTGAGCAGTACTTTACTAGCCTGTGAGATGACTGCAATTGTGCAGTAGTTTGAGCATTCTTTGGCATTGCCTTTCTTTGGGATTGGAATGAAAACTGACCTTTTCCAGTCCTGTGGCCACTGCTGAGTTTTCCAAATTTGCTGGCATATTGAGTGCAGCACTTTCACAGCATCATCTTTCAGGATTTGGAATAGCTCAACTGGAATTCCATCACCTCCACTAGCTTTGTTCGTAGTGATGCTTTCTAAGGCCCACTTGACTTCACATTCCAGGATGTCTGGCTCTAGGTCAGTGATCACACCATCGTGATTATTTGGGTCGTGAAGCTCTTTTTTGTACAGTTCTTCTGTGTATTCTTGCCATCTCTTCTTAATATCTTCTGCTTCTGTTAGGTCCATACCATTTCTGTCCTTTATCGAGCCCATCTTTGCGTGAAATGTTCCTTTGGTATCTCTGATTTTCTTGAAGAGATCCTTAGTCTTTCCCATTCTGTTGTTTTCCTCTATTTCTTTGCATTAATCACTGAGGAAGGCTGTCTTATCTCTCCTTGCTATTCTTTGGAACCCTGCATTCAGATATTTATATCTTTCCTTTTCTCCTTTGCTTTTCGCTTCTCTTCTTTTCACAGCTATTTGTAAGGCCTCCCCAGACAGCCATTTTGCTTTTTTGCATTTCTTTTCCATGGGGATGGTCTTGATCCCTGTCTCCTGTACAATGTCATGAACCTCATTCCATAGTTCATCAGGCACTCTATCTATCAGATCTAGGCCCTTAAATCTATTTCTCACTTCCACTGTATAATCATAAAGGATTTGATTTAGGTCATACCTGAATGGTCTACTGGTTTTCCCTACTTTCTTCAATTTAAGTCTGAATTTGGCAATAAGGAGTTCATGGTCTGAGCCACAGTCAGCTCCTGGTCTTGTTTTTGCTGACTGTATAAAGCTATAAATATGGTTTAATTTAGAGGTTCGATTGGGGTCTTTCACCCAAAATATCTTTCATAATCTTTGATCTATCTAAAACATTCTTGTTAAACTGAAACTCTGTTTCTGTTCTGTTACTTTATCCTAAAATGCAGATACTCCTGGGTAGATGAGATACTTCACAGGTGGCACCTAGTGGTAAAGAACCCACCTGCAATTAGGAGACTTAAGAGAGTTAGGTTCACTCCCTGGGTGGGGAAGATCCCCTGGAGAAGGAAATGGCAACCCACTGCAGTATTCTTGCCTGGAGAATACTATGGACAGAGGAGCCTGGTGTGCTACAGTCCATGGGGTCACAAAGAGTCAGACATGACTAAGCGACTTAACACATTGATACTAACAACATTTTATAACTTGCTTTATCTACATGGTTTGTACATGCAGTATTTTATCATAACAGAGAAGATTTATTTCTCATAAAAATAATTTTTGGTTGGTGAGGCTTGAAGGTAAGAAATGGCCATATTCTAGCAAGAATAAGACAGGACACAAACATCTATTTGTTTATTTTCTGATAAAGGTGACCAAAGTATGAATCAACTGGTTCTCAATTCTCCTGCATTTTAGAATCATCTTGAGACTTAAATACATACAGCACACATGTACACATACACACATGCATACCTGCATACATACATACGTATGCCATGGCCCTATCTAGAAATTCTATTCTGTTTAATTGGTCTGCAGTGGGCTTTTACATTTGTATTTTTGACCTCCTCACCCTGCCCATGATTCTCCATGCAACTAGGTTTGAAATGTTCTTGTATATAAGTTACAGAAACTGAATGAAGTATTAGGTACATTGAAATGATTTCTAGACAGAGATTCAAAACTTTGTGAAAACAATTTGCCTTTTCTAGATTTTCTCCTTATTTGGAAAAATAAAATAATTCTACTGCATTTAATTACAAAGATCCTTATAGCTTTAAAATTATGTGATTCTAAATATCAAAGATGTTTCAAATTTTTCCTTCTTTTGGCTCTTTGAATCAACATTTGGACATAGACTTAATTTGACAGTTTCCCCCCTAAAGGGGTATTAGATTAATGGATGGTTAGAGGTAGTTTATATATTCTATCCCCAAAGTAAAGCTTTATCTGACATCCTGAAAGGGTTCTGGGTACATTAGGGAAAATAACATTTCCATTCCAGATTCAATACTGATCCATCAAATCTGTTCGCCTGCTGTCAGCAGAAGTTATTGCCAGATGCTTGAGAGAAATGGCCAGAACATTCCTGAATGCCACCAGTTAGCTGCGCAGAACTCAGCTGTGGGGAACAGTTCTCTCTTGTTCCTCCAGATACTGCTCAGACATTATGAATTATTAGCTTTAATTATATTTTTAGTAGCATGGCTCTGAGAGTAAGGATCAGTTACTTTCAAATCCTCCACAAATAAGTTGTAAAAACCCAGTCACACAGTTAGCTTAACTGTTTCAGTAATAGATAAATGTTCCAATGTGTTCTAAATAATCCCAAGAAAATATGCTGGAATCTGTGCCAGTTTATTTCCCACTTCTGGAACTATATTGCTTTAATGAATTTCAACTTTTTAAAAAACATAGATTTTGATGTTTTGGTTAGAGAGTAAGTCCAAGTAGCTTCAAGTTCAGAGTGAATGAGTATGGATGCATGAGGCATGCATATGTTTACATTTAAAATTATTTTCATTTTTAATAATGGGGCAAAGCAGAGTTTTAGCTAAAATGATGGCAGTAAAAGCGATCCCCACTGCCAAGGGTGCTGTTTTGGCTTCTCTAAGGTTGAACTAGCTCAGAGCATGAATAGGCAACTTCATGAGAGATGAAACGCCAAGTGCTCTAAGGCCTAAATCAAATAAAGATCTAGTTAAGTGCCTAATGAACCTCTCAAGCAGATGTGGACAGTTTCAATATGCTAACTATTGTATAAGGTTATTAGGCAGAAAATGCAAAATAAAATCATATTAAACCATTACACTAGATATGGAAAATGGACAAAGCAGAATGGAGACTTTTCAAAATGCTTTTGGACTGAACTTCAGTTCAAGCTTTTAGCATATGTAAGCTCTGAATGGCTTCTTTTAAAAAATGATTTCAAAGATAGTTCAGACTTAAACCAAGTTAAATCCCAATTGTTTCAGCTCCTGTTAGAGATCTTACTTTTTGATTCAGAGGAAACAAAAATTTTAAGCTTCTTCCAATATCTATAAATTAGAATTAAATCTGATCCTGTTGAAAAGAAACAGCTATCATCTTTTAAAGGTTTCCACCTAGTGGCAAAGTTATTATGAGCAAGAGATAGGACCTCGATGATTAAAACAAATAGACACAGTCTAATTACGAAACTGTTTAACCCTTAGTCTTTAGTAAAGTTGAGAACTGTGCATTAAATACATTGCAGATACTAATAGCAAAAGTAATCCACTAACCAGGCACTTAGAATAAGACCTCTTTCTCTTGGGTTCACTTAGATTGCCAGCTTTGTTATATCTTTGTGCGTTCTGTGATTTATACGATTGAACTATATTAAAGATAATAACAAAGAAAAAGGCAGAGAATACACATGTTTTCTTCATAAGATTTTGTCACAACTTCACTATTGACTTATGTAACAAAATCTTATAAAGCACTTGGAATAGAATTTGGAAATATATCTAGAGCCAATACTGCATTTAGGTGACATACTCTTATGGAACTGATCCTAGAATTGTAAGGATGATACTTGTTTACCAGTGTGACCAAAGACTTCCATTACTTAGGTGACCAGATGCAAGAAATGCGGGTTTTAAATGTTTACACTATTTAAGGCTATCTTTATTTGAAGTATACATTTTAGCAACACACTCTGTAAATTGGCCAGGGAGAGAGAGAGGGAGTATCCATGATTTGGATACTTCCTGTGGACAATCAATCACATGTAAGATTCATAAATCCAGTGATTAAAATGAAAAGAGTACCACAGACACTTACATGTAACTAACATAGTCTAGCAAGTTACCTTGTATGTACATTAATCATACTTAGTGTAGAGGGCTCCTATCAGTCCACCTTAAGGAAAAGAGCAACATAGTGACTGTTTCACATTACTTTCCCAACATTTTGCTATGTTGTTTTCAGGTAAAAGTGGCTAAAGTCGGCCTTGAAATGCCAAAGAAATACTAAGTGCATTCAGGCACCTGAGCTCATTGTGCTTTTGAAATTGCTCCGTTTTCTCTGCACCGAGTACACTGACCACTGAGGTTAATCGTCATCAAACAGGGCTTTCTGACCTATTGGAAATTTAGATCTTAGCTTACTTTGTGTTCCAGTGTCCTGTGCTGATCTTCCCAGCCTATACCACGAGCTGTAGAAAACAATTATGGGCTTGGGAAGAGATGAAGCCAAAGAGAGCAAGATTAGCGTCCTGAAGTTTGCCTTTTCTCCTTTTCTTCACATTAGTGTTTTTCTCCACAATGAGTTAACAGAATACGGTGGAGAAAATTCTCCCATAGTTTAAGAAGTTGAACCTCTTTCCTTGCTTAGGTGATAGCACTGACACTTCACACAGAGGGCTAATTTACATTTAATGCTCTGGAAATTAATTACAGAGGATAAAGATAATTGTAAAATCA
This sequence comes from Bos grunniens, assembly GCF_055505025.1. Classification (NCBI taxonomy): domain Eukaryota; kingdom Metazoa; phylum Chordata; class Mammalia; order Artiodactyla; family Bovidae; genus Bos; species Bos grunniens. The sequence continues at coordinate 76,579,923 of NC_141171.1, forward strand.
CCCCCATATGCACTTCCAAAAATAAACAAACAAACCACATCATGATTACTAAGCAGCCATCTATTGCTTAATTTTATGCACAGTGGGAAAGGCACCAGTAGTCTGGAAATGGAGGGAGGGTAGGGAAGAAAGGATACTAATCTGGAATATGTAACAGCAGAGGCAGTTTTATGGGGTAATGACCTGCAGCTTTCCAAGCAGGAATGGAAGTTCTCAAAACCTTATGCACTGGAGTGCAAGGACATGTTTGGGTCTAGACAGGCAGTCAAAAGACTTAAATGATAATTTGACCAAGTTCAAGATTATTTTTTCCTACACCAGTAGGTGGATATTCCAGGCATAGGTCTGTTCTTTTGCTGTTGCAATGAACCAGTGGCACCATTCAAACAAATTCCTCTAACTAAACATTTTTTTTAATATAGAAGACTGAAATTCATTTACCTGGAGAGGAAGCATCAGAATGTTATTAAGCTTATATTATTGTAGAAATATTTTTTTTAGATGCTGCAGTTAACTTCAGTGGGGCCAATAAAACCCTTTGTCAGATGTCCCTATCTGGCTTTTACCAAAAACACTTGTTAGAATTTTGATGTATGGAGGACAAGTAATAATAATTAAAATAAATATAAATAATATAAATATTATAATTGATACTTATAACATATAATATGCTCAGGTTGCTCAGTTGTGTCCAACTCTGAGACCCCAGGGACTGTAGCCTGTCAGGCTATTCTGTCTGTGGAATTTTTGAGGCTACCATACTAGAGTGGGTGATATTTTCTCCTCCAGAGGATCTTCCCAACCCAGGCATCAAACCCGAGTTTCTTGTGTCGCCCGCATTAGCAGACAGATTCTTTACCACTTTACCACCTCGGAAGCCCAATATATAATATAAATAATGAATATAAATATAAATAAATAATATTTGTTCAAATGTCAGACTGTCAATAAGACTCTTATAACCTAATTTCCATTAAAAAAAAACAAACCTTATTCCCTACTTTGATAATTATTTTTCCACTTAATATTAACTATCCCTCTTTATTTTTAATCAGTTGTCATTATTTATTTATGTGTTTGTTTATTAGTGGTCTACTGTACCTAGAATGTTCTGGAGCATATCTTTAGTTTCTAGATCAATGATTGACATATAACAGACAATGTTATATGAGAGAATAGGCAGAGTTAAACTATATGCACTTTGTTTTACAAGATTATCACACAGAATATAGTTATACACCAGGTTTTGATCAACAGACAGAGCATCTCAACAAGCAAGAGAAGCCTGAGTTACTTAATCTTTAAAAAAAATTAAGAAATTCCCAAAAGAGAGCTGTAAAACATTTAAAATGCACTTAAATGTTATAATAAGCAAAATTAGCTCTTTTATTATTTTTAATTGACATACATTATATTAGTTTCAGGTATATAACATAATGATTCAATGTTGATATATATTACAAAATGATCACCACAATAAGTCTAGTTAACATCCATCAACATTACAGGGATACCTCTGAGATTTTGTAGGTTCTATTTCATACTAATGCAGTGACTGAAGATCATAATAAAGTGATTCATGGGTTTTTTATTTCTTAGGGCATATTAAAAAGTCACATTTATAACACTATACTGTAGTCTGTTAAGTTTGCAATAGCACTGAGAGTCATTCCTCCCAAATCATGCCTCTACTTTAGAGTCAGTCCTCCCAAATCATGCCTCTGCTTTATTATCTACAGTTTATATAGTATTTTTAATTCTTTATTTTCATTTCAATAGTTTTCACAGCTTATTTTGCCAAGTGTAGATTTTGTCTCAAGAAGCCACTTTTTTTTTTTTTCTCATCTCCTTATCCATTAAAGCTTTATCATGAGATTGAAGCATTTCAGTCACATCCTCTGACTCACTTCTAATTCTGTTTCTCTTGCTTTTACTATCACATCTAGAATTACTTCCTCTACTCAAGTCTAGGACCAATCTGATGCATTCATGAAGTTTGGAATCAACTTCTCCCGTTAATGTTGATATTTGGATCTCTAAATATTAGTAATGATATCTAGGATTATGAATCCTTTTCATAAGATTGCCATTTACTTTGGCCAGATCCATCATAGAAATCACTATCTATGGATGCTACAGCCTTATAAAATGAATTTCCTGAAGAATAAGACCTGAGAGCCAAAATCACTTCTTGATCCATGTGCTGCAGAATGGATGTTGTGATACCAGGCATGAAAATCTCATTGTACATCTCCATCGGAGCTCTTGGGTGACCAGGTACACTGCCAAGGAGCACTAATATTTGGAAAAGAATATATTTAAAAATTTTTTCTGATGATAGGTCTCATCAGTGGGTTTGAAATATTCAGCAAACCATGTTGTAAACAGTTGTGCTGTCATCGATGCTTTGTTCCACTTATAGAGTAAAAACAGAGTAGATTTAACATAATACTTGAGTCATAGGATATTTGGAATGAATGGTCAATGAGAATTGTCTTCAATTGTGACAAAAAATTCATCTCTAGATTGGTGAAAATGGGAAGCAAGTTATTTGGTTCCAAAATACAGTGTTGGGACAAACAGAGTTATATATATTCCTAATTCAAAAAGGGGAAATTTGAAGGCAAAAGGACTCACTAGCCCCCAAGCAATTTCAAAACCCAACCAGTCAGTTTCCATTAGATTTCAAGGCCAGGGAATAATCCTCTGAGACTTGAGATTCTGCCTTTTGGACCCATGACTGTAGCCTCTGCATAGATCTACTCCTGTACAAATGAATCTGGCCTATAGAATTAGGGTTCTCTGCTTGGGGTTATACTTCATTCATTTTATTCTTTGTTCCTTTTAGACCAGCTGGTAAACATTTCTCAAATGTTCACTGGTAATACTTACCATTTCTCCTGGTAAATATTCCTCAAATCTGGTAGGTCTTCTGTATATGTGATAGAGATTCTCACCATTAGACAGGAAAGCCCTCCACCTATCTTTTTGGAATGATCCCATCTTTATTCTCAATTTCTGCTGAGATGGTTGAGTGAATCCCTGAGCCACATGCTTAATCTCTTTAAGAACCCTTTTTGTGAAAGAATACTCTAAACTTTTAATTGTTTTGAGGCACTAGCCAATTGTAATTCAGCCACATTTTTGGCTTTATAGGCAGAATTTATTTTCTTAAAAGTGAATCTCCTAATTCTAGCATCTTTTGCAATCTGGATAAGCTGAAAATTTCTCAAATCATTAAATCCTTGTTCATTTTTGCTTAAGTTCCTACCTCAATATTTCTGTTTCCCCTTACATTTTACTATAGGCAATGAGAAGAGACCAGGCTGTATTTTGAATCACTTATCTTGGAGTGTCTTAAACTAAATACCCAAGTTAATCATTTACAAATTCTGCTTTCCACACCACTATAGGGCACATTTCTGCTATACCTTCTAATATTACTACTGTATAATAAGGATTAACTTTCCTCCAATTTCCAATAGCATGTTCTTTTTCCTCTGAGACCTCACTATAAGTGCCTTGAACCACCACAGTTTTACTAGTAGTCAGTTCAAATTAGTCTAGGCTTTTTCTATCATGCATCACAAAATTATTCCAATCTCTCTGTCCATTAACCCAGTCTCAAAGGCACTTATATAGTTTGAAGAATTTGTTATAGTCATACCTTACCTTCAGCATCAGTATTTGTTTTCATTTACTATGGCTCAAACAGGAAGTTAGCATAAATTCTGTGACTCAAAAAAACATAAATTTATTTAAAGCCCAGAAGTCTTAACTCAGCATCACTGGACTGAGATCCTGGTGTGAGCAGGACCTTACTTCTTCTGGAGGCTCTAGGAAGAAATCTGTTCCTTACCTGTATCAGCTTCTAGTGACTACTGAAATTCCTTGATTGTGGTCATATTACTCCATTTTTCCAGGGAAATATTTTAAAATCTCTCTCTGATCCATCTTCGTATTGCCTTCTTTCAGCATGCCTATAATGTCCCCTGTAAACTCCTCTACAGGGTGCCCCACCTCCCCATTCAAGACCTGCCTGGATCAGTCAGTCAGTTCAGCCACTAAGTAATGTCCAACTCTTTGTGACCCCATGGACTTCAGTACTCCAGACTTCCTGTCCATCATCAACTCCTAGAGGTTACTCAAACTCATGTCCATCAAGTCAGTGATGCCATCCAGCCATCTCATTTTCTGCCATCCCCTTCTCCTCCCACCTTCAGTTTTTCCCAGCATCAGGGTCTTTTCCAATGAGTCAGTTCTTCGCATCAGGTGGCCAAAGTATTGGAGTTTCAGCTTCAACATCAGTCCTTCCAATGAATATTCAGGACTGATTTCCTTTAGGATGGACTGGTTCGATCTCCTAGCAGTCCAAGGAACTCTCAAGAGTCTTCTCCAATGCCACAGTTCAAAAGTATCAATTCTTTGATGCTCAGCTTTCTTTATGGTCCAACTCTCACATCCATACATGACCAGTGGAAAAACCATAGCCTTGACTAGATGGACCTTTGCTGGCAAAGTAATGTCTCTGCTTTTTAATATGCGATCTAGGTTGCTCTGATTTTCTTCCAAGGAGCAAGCTTCTTTTAATTTCATGGCTGCAATTACCATCTTCAGTGATTTTGGAGCCCAAGAAAATAAAGTCTGTCACTATTTCCATTGTTTCCTCACCTATTTCCCATGAAGGGATGGGGCCAGATGTCAGGATCTTAGTTTTCTGAATGTTGAGCTTTAAACCAACTTTTTCACTCTCCCCTTTCCCTTTCATCAAGAGGCTCTTTAGTTCTTCTTTGCTTTCTTCCATAAGGGTGGTGTCATCTGCACATCTGAGGTTATTGATATTTCTCCCAGCAATTTTGATTCCAGCTTGTTTTACATCTGACTGCAGCCATGAAATTAAAAGATGCTTACTCCTTGGAAAAAAAGTTATGACAAACCTAGATAGCATATTGAAAAGCAGAGACATTACTTTGCCAACAAAGGTCCGTCTAGTCAAGGCTATGGTTTTTCCTGTGGTCATGTATGGATGTGAGGGTTGGACTGTGAAGAAGGCTGAGTGCCGAAGAATTGATGCTTTTGAACTGTGGTGTTGGAAAAGACTCTTGAGAGTCCCTTGGACTGCAAGGAGATCCAACCAGTCCATTGTGAAGATCAGCCCTGGGATTTCTTTGGAAGGAATAATGCTAAAGTTGAACTCCAGTACTTTGGCCACCTCATGCGAAGAGTTGACTCACTGGAGAAGACTCTGATGCTGGGAGGGATTGGGGGCAGGAGGAAAAGGGGACGACAGAGGATGAGATGGCTGGATGGCATCACCAACTCGATGGACGTGAGTCTGAGTGAACTCCGGGAGTTGGTGATGGACAGGGAGGCCCAGCGTGCTGAGATTCATGGGGTCGCAAAGAGATGGACACGACTGAGCAACTGAACTAAACTGAACTGTGTTTCATCCAGTCCAGCATTTCTCATGATGTACTCTGCATATAAGTTAAATAAGCAGGGTGACAATATACAGCCTTGACGTACTCCTTTCCAAATTTGTTACCAGTCTGTTGATCCATGTCCAGTTCTAATTGTTCCTTTTCGACCTGCATACAGATTCCTCAAGAGGCAGGTAAGGTGGTCTGGTATTCCCATCTCTTTAAGAATTTTCCACAGTTTGTTGTGATCCACACAGTCAAAGGCTTTGGCATGGTCAATAAAACAGAAATAGATGTTTTTCTGGAACTCTCTTGCTTTTTCAATGATCCAATTTGATCTCTGGTTCCTCTGCCTTTTCTAAATCTGCCTTGAACACCTGGAAGTTCACGGTTCATGTACTGTTAAAGTCTGGCTTGGAGCATTACTTTTTGAGAATTACTTTACTAGCATGTGAGATGAACTCAATTGTACAGTAGTTTGATCATTCTTTGGCATTGCCTTTCTTTGGGATTGGAATGGAAACTGACCTCTTCCAGTCCTGTGGCCACTGCTGAGTATTCCAAATTTGCTGGCATATTGAGTGCAGCACATTCACAGCATCATCTTTTAGGATTTGAAATAGCTCAACTGGAATTCCATCACCTCCACTAGCTTTGTTCATAGTGATGCTTCCTCAGGCCCACTTGACTTCACATTCCAGGTTGTCTGGCTCTAGGTGAGTGATCACACCATCATGATTATCTGGGTTGTGAAGATCTTTTTTGTATAGTTCTTCTGTGTACTCTTGCCACCTCTTAATATCTTCTGCTTCTGTTATGTCCATACCATTTCTGTCCTCTACTGTGCCCATCTTTGCATGAGATGTTCCCTTCATATCTCTTATTTTCTTTAAGAGATCTCTAGTTTTTTTTTTTTTCCATTCTACAGTTTTCCTCTATTTCTTTGCATTGATCACTGAGGAAGGCTTTCTTATCTCTTATTGCTATTCTTTGGAACTCTGCATTCAAATGGGTATACCTTTCCTTTTCTCCTTTGCCTTTCACTTCTCTTCTTTCGCAGCTATTTTTAAGGCCTCCTAAGACAACCATTTTGCCTTTTTGCATTTCTTTTTCTTGGGGATGGTCTTGATCCCTCTTTCCTGTACAATGTCAGGAACCTCTGTCCATAGTTCTTCAGGCACTCTATCAGATCTAATCCCTTGAATCTATTTGTCACTTCCACTGTATAAATGTAAGGGATTTGATTTAGGTCATACCTGAACGGTCTAGTGGTTTTACCTATTTTCTTCAATTTAAGTCTGAATTTGGCAATAAGGAGTTCATGATCTGAGCCACAGTCAGCTCCCAGTCTTGTTTTATATAATGCCTCTTAATTCTATATTTTTTACCTTGCTTTATAAGTAATATATTCAAGTACTTTTACAAGATATTTAGAAATACATGTTTTTGATTACTTTTAGATGAATCATTTTTATCACTTGGTCTGTGATGGGTATTTTACTAGTGTTAGGTTTGGACCTACCACTGGCTTATCAATTATCACTTGATGAAGGTGTTACTTAAGGTTTTTATGGGCTAAAAATCAACAGTGATTTATCAAGTAACCACAACATGTCCACATTTTTATGTATAGCAATTTGGAAGAATACATATATTTCTTACTGCCTTGTAAAAGTGTCTCCTTTTTTCCCTCTTGTCATTTAGTGCCTCAGAATTTAAGGAAAACTGTGAAGAAACATTAATTATTCCACAATAAAAGATATCAGTTTACAAAATAACACACAAGCCTATTTAGCTATTGATATTAGTAGGTAAAATCACAAAACTTAAAATTATACCTTTATGATTGAGTGCTAATATTTATTGTTAGCCAAAATATGAGATCATAGTAACTCAGTTACACTGTACTTGTATATTATATGTGGAGAACCATACTGGAGAATTATTTGAAAAGAATCATCAGTGCTACTGAAATTCTCATACCTTTGCATATAGCTCTTCCCTTTAACTTAATAAAATAATCAGATATATGCAAGAATATTTACATATAAGGACATATTTATGTTATTATTTAAAAGGATGAAAATTCAAAAACTCTAAGTGCTAATCTAAAAGCTTAAAAGATTGAATAGTTTGTTAATTCTCTATGCTGAAATATATTGGCTATTTAAAATTATATTTAGAAAAACATTTTATGACATGAGCAAAGTCTTTAGGATATACAGTCAAAGCAGTTTAACCAACCACAAGTGCCTTATGATAACAGTTCTGTGAAATAATCGCACATAATTTTGCATTTCTAGACGTGAATGATATATACACATGTAATGGAGGTTTTTATGTTGACTTTAATTTTCTTAATATTTTTTTTTAAATTTTGTGATAATAAACTTTTTTGTAATAGAGTTGTTAAAGAGAAAACTAGGAAAATCTATTTGTAAATAAATAATGAAAAGGAAAAAGAGTGTCTTGTCATATCAGAGCCTTAGGAACTTTCATGTAAAGGAAATAGCACTCTTTCTTCTCTGCTATTAAGGGAAGGAAAAGGGTGCAACTAAAGGCTAAGATGAAAAGCTGTATGGGAGATAATCTCTTACCTGTTCACCCAGTCAATGATAGAATCAGTATCTTTAAAATCCCCTAAGATTGCATGTACACATAGACACATATTCTATGTAGTCAATAGAATAGAACAAAGGGATAGTAAAAAAAAAAAAAAGAACTAAAAAATTCCATCAAGGATACGTTAAAGTATATATGGGGGAAGGAAAATATTAAAGATAAACAATTCCTTAATTTTGAGAGTATTGATAGTATCATATTTAGTATTCATTTTGAAGGGGAGTCTGTTGGGGCAAATCAACCAATCTGTGTGTTTAGGGAAATACTAACATTGTGTTTATGAGTGCCTATTTTGTGCCATAAACATGTTATGAATATATGTTTTAATAACTAAATATGTACTAGACTCATTAAAAGAATCTAAAATTTTAAGTGCTAATCCATCCTTGTTAAAGGAATCAGGGAGAGTTTGATAGGCTCCAGATCCTAAGCACTTTCTTAACATCCTTTCTGTGACTGTAACATTTTCACTCTTAGAAAGGAACTTGTACATTTATTGTATCATATAAGAAATACAAAAATTGTTTTATCTTATGTTCTTTCTTTACTTCCTGACAAATAGATGGAGAAACAATGGAAACAGTGACAGATTTTGTTTTCTTGGGCTCCAAAAGCACTGCAGATGGTAACTGCAGCCATGAAATTAAAAGACTCTTGCTCCTTGGAAGAAAAGCTGTGACCAAGCTAGACAGCATATTAAAAAGCAGAGACATTACCTGGCCAACAAAGGTCCGTCTAGTCAAAGCTATGGTTTTTCCAGTAGTCAGTCATGTATGGATGTGAGAATTGGGCTATAAAGAAAGCTGAGCACCAAAGAATTGATGCTTTTGAACTGCGATGTTGGTGAAAACTCTTGAGAGTCCCTTGGACTGCAAGGATATCCAACCAGTCAATCCTAAAGGGAATCAGTCCTGAATATTCATTGTAAGGACTGATGCTGAAGCTGAAGCTCCAATACTCTGGCCACTTGATGCAAAGATCTGACCCACTGGAAAAGATCTTGATGCTGGGAAAGATTGAAGGCAGGAAGAGTAGGGGACAACAGAGGATGAGATGGTTGGATGGTATCACTGACTCACTGGACATGAGTTTCAGTAAACTCCATGAGTTGGTGATAGATAGGGAAGCCTGGCATGCTGCAGTCCATGGGGTCGCAAAGAATCGGACATGACTGAGGGACTGAACTGACTGACTGATGTTCTTTCTATGCACTCAATCATGTTCAATTTCTTTCTTCACTATTTCTCTTAAAGCCAGAAGTATGTCACCACCAGCTACATAGGACCACGAGTTAATACAGTGTCATTTATATGCTTCCTAGCTTCCTTTGTTCTTTTCAGAGATGTCTATGAAAAGAGATCCCATCAGATCCAAAAAATGGGAAAGCGTTGTCACTTACTGAAAAATTTTTTAAATTGCTTTTGGGCGCTAAACAATGTGTATATGTATGCTGCTGCTGCCGCTAAGTTGCTCAGTCGTGTCCGACTCTGTGCGACCCCAGAGACAGCAGCCCACCAGGCTCCCCGTCCCTGGGATTCTCCAGGCAAGAACACTGGAGTGGGTTGCCATCTCCTTCTCCAATGCATGAAAGTGAAAAGTGAAATTGAAGTCGCTCAGTCGTGTCCAACTCTTAGCGACCCCATGGACTGCAGCCCACCAGGGTCCTCCGTCCATGGGATTTTCCAGGCAAGAACACTGGAGTGGGTTGCCATTTCCTTCTCCAATGCATGAAAGTGAAAAGTGAAAGTGAAGTCGCTCAGTCGTGTCCGACTCTTAGCGACCCCATGGACTGCAGGCTATCAGGCTACTCTGTCCATGGGATTTTCCAGGCAAGAATACTGGAGTGGTTGCCATTGCCTTCTCCGGTGTATAGGTATTAACTATCCTAATTTTATATTTGACACACGGTACTTGTTTCATTGTAACAGCAACTGAAAAAAACAAAAACTCAATCTAAGTAACAATGAACACATACATACTCAATGCATGTTGTCAGCTTGCTTTAATGTGAATAAGAGGCTCTAGATCAACGTATTTTTAGCTCTATTTTAAGCAGTTGTGTATGACTCTGGTATCTAGTTTAGACTATGTCTTTGAAGACCTGCTTCAGCATTTCAAACATTCATCCCTCCAGCATTTCTTTGTGCTCAGAAGCTAATGAGTCAGTTGCAGAGCTGTCCTGTTGGTCTTCCACATTCTTATGTCCCTTCTTACTCATTATACTTCCATTTTGATAAACGGTACTTAATGTGGTGGTCCCCTTCCTTCAATGGAGCTTACAGCTTTGAAACAACAAGGAAAACTTTACATTTTATATCTAGAATCAACCAAAGTGCCTGTCATACAATTGGTTGCAATTACAATGGATATTAAACAATGAATCATGATGGTATCAATATTTTGAAAATGTTACAGAAAATAAAAATTGTTGAATTTCAACAATGATGTCTCAGTACTGCCCATTTAAGAGTTATTTATAGGATTAATGTAAGGTCTTTGTTCAACTTTTCTTAAAAAGAAAAAGAGAAGAGTAGGCTAATGTAATTATGAAGATTTAAAATATTTTCAGAAATTTGAATATTCACCAGAAGCAGAGGGAATTAAACAAACTGATTGAGTGAACTCTGCTTCAGTGTACATCCTGCAAAAAGACAACAGACTGACAAAAATGCAAGTTTTTATTTATGTAAAAATATATTAATTACAAAAGGAAGAATTAGTGTTTGACCTACATGCAAGCTAAGTGTTAAAAGAGCACAAAGCGTATGTGTATGTCTTATTACAGTCTTAGCTCAGGAACAGAATGGATTGGATAGCAGGAGAGAATGTGTGCATGTGAATATTGTCCTGGGGCTTATATGTCTGTTGGGTTTGACCCCTGGGTCTGGAAGATCCCCTCAAGGAGGAAAAGGCAACCCACTTCAGTATTCTTGTGGGGAATATGAATAGGTAGGTAATATGATGTTTTCGCTTATTTGTGAACATGTGGCCTCCTTTCCAAGAATATAACCCAAACAAACAGATTCTTATGATATCTGTTGAGGCTCTTTAATATAAATAGATTTTTTAAAATGTCTATCCTACCAGTGTTGGTAAATTGTATAGCTACCTTTTTACTCTGCTTTCATTGTGGAATCATTTAGGGACTACTGATGTGGGCAACTAAAAAGCTACACAGATGTGGAAATTTCTCTCAATCATTAACTGTAAAGTATAAGCTGCAATTAATGTCTATCATCAAATTAGGAGATAATGTTAGTTTTCACACTTCAGTTCTCAGTTTAATGCTTTAACTAACCTTATTAGGGGCTCTACTAGCACATCAAAAAAGGGATCAGCAAAACAAATGGGGTCTCTTGTTAATTTGCTAGATTCCAATGGTAGTTTGTTTGTTATCAATATTTTTTTAATAAATGTAATTGTCACTTATTTAATGAGCTTGATTTTAGTATCAACACAAAGCATAAATGTAGGCAACATGTATTATAATTTGCTTCCATGTATTCTTTATATACACAAGTACTCACAACTGTGTGTGTGTGTGTATATATATATATATATATATATTACATTCAATTGCATAAAAACTATAAAAAGCATCACTTCATAATTCAAAATAAATCACCAAATGTGATAATTTGACTTTCAAAATTACCAAATGCAATATTTTGGTTTGTAAACACTCTTTTTGACAAGCTTTTATCTATCTAGCAAAAGGAAATACAGTGTATGTCCTTTAAAAAAAAATTCAGAAACTATAAAACTCCTAGAGGAGAACATAGGCAAAACACTCTCCGACATATATCACAGCAGGATCCTCTATGACCCACCTCCCAGAATAATGGAAATAAAAGCAAAAATAAACAAATGGGACCTAATTAACCTTAAAAGCTTCTGCACATCAAAGGAAACTATTAGCAAGGTGAAAAGACAGCCTTCAGAATGGGAGAAAATAATAGCAAATGAAGCAACCGACAAACAACTAATCTCAAAAATATACAAGCAACTCCTACAGCTCAACTCCAGAAAAATAAACGACCCAATCAAAAAATGGGCCAAAGAACTAAATAGACATTTCTCCAAAAAAGACATACAGATGGCTAATAAACACATGAAAAGATGCTCAACATCACTCATTATCAGAGAAATGCAAATCAAAACCACTATGAGGTACCATTTCACACCAGTCAGAATGGCTGCGATCCAAAAGTCTACAAATAATAAATGCTGGAGAGGGTGTGGAGAAAAGGGAACCCTCTTACACTGTTGGTGGGAATGCAAACTAGTACAGCCACTATGGAGAACAGTGTGGAGATTCCTTAAAAAACTGGAAATAGAACTGCCTTATGATCCAGCAATCCCACTGCTGGGCATACACACTGAGAAAACCAGAAGGGAAAGAGACACGTGTACCCCAATGTTCATCGCAGCACTGTTTATAATAGCCAAGACATGGAAGCAACCTAGATGTCCATCAGCAGATGAATGGATAAGAAAGCTGTGGTACATATACACAATGGAGTATTACTCAGCCATTAAAAAGAATACATTTGAATCAGTTCTAATGAGGTGGATGAAACTGGAGCCTATTATACAGAGTGAAGTAAGCCAGAAGGAAAAACATAAATACAGTATACTAACGCATATATATGGAATTTAGAAAGATGGTAACAATAACCCAGTGTACGAGACAGCAAAAGAGACACTGATGTATAGAACAGTCTTATGGACTCTGTGGGAGAGGGAGAGGGTGGGAAGATTTGGGAGAATGGCAATGAAACATGTAAAATATCATGTAGGAAACGAGTTGCCAGTCCAGATTTGATGCATGATGCTGGATGCTTGGGGCTGGTGTACTGGGACGGCCCAGAGGGATGGTATGGGGAGGGAGGAGGGAGGAGGGTTCGGGATGGGGAACACATGTATACCTGTGGCGGATTCATTTTGATATTTGGCAAAACTAATACAATTATGTAAAGTTTAAAAATAAAATAAAATTAGAGGAAAAAAAAAAAAAATTCAATAAAAACTTACTCTCTGGATTTTCTTTGGGCTTTCAAGAAAACATAAAGGATAGGTTTAAATGTCTACTGCTTACAAATGCCTAGAGAGGTCACTGAATGAATACAATTAACTTTTATTTTTCCTAATTGGTGTGTGCCACATTTAACCAGCAGAAATTCCATCTTCCTACACAGAGGAGAAAGCTCCTTAATCTCACAAGTTGGGTTTTATTTAAACCAGTAAATTGTACATAATATTGTACAATGAATTTCCTTTCCAATTAATGTGTCTATTCTAATCGGTTTGATAGAGGAACTAACTCATTTAACACTTCAGGCAGATGCTTAGAATGTCATTAGGGAATTGACCACTTCATTGCAGTTAAAAAGTACATTATTTGGAGGTGTAAATGGATACCAGAATCTCCTTTTATGTTTTGGACCTTGGTACTAAGTTGTAGTAGGCCACACTCCCACTGTTAGCCTTAATAGGATTAGTTTGGATATTATCAAAAGAACAATTAACACCTGCTGATATGATCACAGATGGTATCAAAGAGTAAGAGGAACTCAATTTTACAGGGACCCTCATCTCAGGCGTTTACAATGAGTGCCAATACAAAAATGGCTACAGAATTCAGATACAATTCCATGTAACAATTAGTGGTACAGTATCAAAATTGGTATGAAATTAAAAGCCTTTTTCTAGCTTGCTTATTCTGAGAAATGGGAACCTATTTGACCATCTGCTCATGCTAGCTTTTTGACTCTGTGCATGTTATTTAATGTCTTTAAACCTATGTTTCTTTAGCTGCAAAACTGCTACCAATAATAATGCCCCGATTCTGGGATTTGTGAGTAACTCTGTTCCTTACATATGAATGTGAGTCCTTATTGGACTGATTCTTATAATGTTGTGTTTAATGACTTTATGGACTCTGCAGGGATGTTTTAGATAAATATGAACTTAATAAATATACCTTATGCTTTTAAGGGATAATATTAGCACATTTCCAAAAATGGTTTATAATATTAATTATAAAGTGATAGGAAATTTTATTATAGGCCTTTTCAACTTTGGAAAGTATTTTTTTTTTCCTTCTATTAGTGTAATGTACTTTATTAACAGATTAGACATGTTGGGATAACTTAATAGTAAATGATGGTTTTTAATATACTGTCATTTCAGTTTATAAACTGTCTTGTTTTTTTTTTTTTTTTTTAAACTTTACATAATTGTATTAGTTTTGCCAAATATCAAAATGAATCCATCACAGGTATACATGTGCTCCCCATCCGGAACCCTCCTCCCTCCTCCCTCCCCATACCATCCCTCTGGGTCGTCCCAGTGCACTAGCCTCAAGCATCCAGTATGTATTTATTTTAGGGTCCTGCTAACCTTATATTATTAGAATGAATTGAGACCATTTGGGGCTTTTCTATGTTCAAAACACTTAAATAGCTAATAGGTTGTCTGTTCCTTCGCATTTATAGAATTTCCCACTTGTGTCTATGAACAAATGGAAAGGAGTAAATGCTTAACTTCTTTTTCCATTTCTCTTTGGTTACTTGTGTATTCAGTTATGAGTCTATGTTGGTAGTGTATACTTTTTATTTATATTTTTCTAGAAAAATGCAGAAGTATAGAATTCTAGAAAAGCCAAAGAGATCTCAAAGTAGAATCTAGTCCTTTGAAATAACATTTAATCAATTTTGATGATAAAACATCATCTTTTAAAATCAATGTCTCTTTAAATTTCACAAAGAAATTTCATATAAATTTACTAGTATTACATCTTTTTGGTCCTTTCAAACAAATATAGTAATAATGAAACAGGAAACAAAAATTTAGATCATTTAGATTTAAAATCAAATGATCAGTACACTTTATACCCATGAGAATATCTACTATTGAAGAACAAAACAGAGAATAAGTTTTGACAAAGATGTGGAGAAATTGAGAACACTCATGCATTGTTGATGGGAATGTAAGATAGCGCAGCCACTGTGGAAAACAGTATGATTTTTCCTTAAAAAAAAAAACTATAGAATTATCATATGATCTAGTGCTCCACTTCTGGGTATATAGTTAAAGGAATTGAAAGCAGGGCTATGAAGGGACATTTTTACTGTCCTATTCACAGTAGCGTTATTTGTAATAGCCAAAACGTGAACGTGAAAGCCCCTCAGTCATGTCTGATTCTTTGTGACCCCATGGACTATACAGTCCCTGGAATTCTCCAGGCCAGAATACTGGAGTGGGTAGCCTTTCCCTTCTCCAGGGGATCTTCCCAACCTAAGGATGGAACCCAGGTCTGCCGGCATTGCAGGCAGATTCTTTACTCACTGAGCCACCAGGGAAACCCAAGAATACTGGAGTGGGTAGCCTATCCCTTCTCCAGCAGATCTTCCTGACCTAGGAATTGAACCAGGTTCTCCTGCATTGCAGGTGGATTCTTTACCAACTGAGCTATGAGGGATGCCACCCAAAGTGGAAGCAACCAGTGTCCACTGACCGATAAATGGATAAACAAAATGTGTTTGTATGATCGGTAAAGTATTATTCAGCCTTAAAAAGGAAAGGGATTCTGACACATGCTACAATGTGGATGAATCTTGAAGACATTATAAGTGACATAAAGTAGTCACAAAAAGGCAAAATACTGTATTACAAGATTATTACAATATTGATTTGATTACACTTATCGAGGTACTTAGAGTGTAAATTCCTAGAGACAGAAAGGAGATGGTAGTTGCCAGGGACTAGGAGAGGGAGGGAATGGTGAGTTCATATTTATCGGGTCCAGAATTTCAATTTTTCAAGATAAAGTTCTGGAAACGTATTGTGGTGATGACTGCACAACATACACATGTACTTAATACCACTGAACTAACTGTGGTTAGACTGTGGTTAATGGTGGTAAAATGTGTATTTTACCACCATTATTATTTTTTAAACAAACGACTGGTAAGTGACAGAGCCAAGCCAAGAAATGCCACCTAAACTAGAAGCATTTGAAATCTCATTGTGCTCTAAGTCTAGTGGATCATACGGCCTTTGTATTTCATCCTTAAGATAAATTTCTAGGGATTATTTTTGTGTCCTTCTGTCTTTCCATGTACTAAAAAGAAGAGAAAACATAAAAGTTCAAACATAAGGCCCTGTTGCAACACCTCATGATTTCCTTTGTAAAATATATTTTTATCCTATTAGAATACTGTCCTTTAGGGGGCCTTACCTAACTTCCCTAACACGTCACTACATGTACCTGTCCCCCTTCAACATACCCACTGTATCCAAATTTTATTTTATCAGTTCCTTTCAGTTCATTGCTCAGTCATGTCTGACTCTTTGCAGCCCTATGCACTGCAGCATGACAGTCATCCCTGTCGTCACCAACTGCTGGAGCTTGCTCAAACTCATGTCCAACAGGTCGATGATGCCATCCAACCATCTCATTCGCTGTTGTCTCCTTCTATTCCTGCCTTCAATCTTTCCCAGCATCAGGGACTTTTTCATTGAGTCAGTTCTTCACATCAGGTGGCCAAAGTATTGGAGTTTCAGCTTCAGCATCAGTCCTTCCAGTGAATATTCAGGACTGATTTCCTTTAGGATTGATTAGTTGGATCTCCTTGCATTCTAAGGGACTCTCAAGAGTCTTCTCCAACACCACAATTCAAAAGCATCAATTCTTCAGTGCTCAGCTTTTTTTATGGTCCAACTCTCAGATCCATACATGACTACTGGAAAAACCATAGCTTTGACTCGATGGACCTTTGTCAGTAAAGTAATATCTCTGCGTATCAATATGCTGTCTAGATTGATCATAGCTTTTCTTCCAAGGAGCAAGTGCCTTTTTATTTCATGGCTGCATCATCATCTTCAGTGATTTTGGAGTCCAAGAAAGTAAAGTCTAGTCACTGTTTCCATTGTTTCCTCATCTATTTGCCATGAAGTGATTGGACTAGATGCCATGATCTGAATTTTTTGAATGTTGAGTTTTAAGCCAGCTTTTTCACTCCCCACTCTCCACTTTCATTTTCATCAAGAGACTTTGTAGCACCTCTTCACTTTCTGCCATAAGGGTGGTAACATCTGCATATCTGAGGTTATTGATATTTCTCTGGGCAATCTTCATTTCAGCTTGTGCTTCATCCAGCCTGGTATTTCACATGATGTACTCTGTTCAGTTCAGTTCAGTCGCTCAGTCATGTCCGACTCTTTGTGACCCCACGAATCGCAGCAGGCCAGGCCTCCCTGTCCAGCATCAACTCCCAGAGTTTACCCAAACTCATGTCCATCGAATTGGTGACGCCATCCAGCCATCTCATCCTCTGTTGCCCCCTTCTCCTCTTGCCCCCAATCCCTCCCAGCATCAGAGTCTTTTCCAATGAGTCAACCCTTTGCATGAGATGGGCAAAGTATTGGAGTTTCAGCTTCAGCATCATTCCTTCCAACGAACACCCAGGGCTGATCTCCTTTAAGATGGACTGGTTGGATCTCCTTGCAGTCCAAGGGACTCTCAAGAGTCTTCTCCAACACCACAGTTCAAAAGCATCAATTCTTCAGCGCTCAGCTTTCTTCGCAGTCCAACTCTCATATCCATACATGACCACTGGAAAAACCATAGCCTTGACTAGAGGGACCTTTGTTGGCAAAGTAATGTCTCTGCTTTTTAATATGCTATCTAGATTGGTCATAATTTTCCTTCCAAGGAGTAAGCGTCTTTTAATTTCATGGCTGCAATCACCATCTCCAGTGATTTTGGAGCTCCCAAAAATAAAGTCTGACACTGTTTCTACTGTTTCTCCATCTATTTCCCATGAAGTGATGGGACCAGATGCCATGATCTTCGTTTTCTGAATGTTGAGCTTTAAGCCAACTTTTTCACTCTCCACTTTCACTTTTATCAAGAGGATTTTTAGTTCCTCTTCACTTTCTGCCATAAGGCTGGTGTCATCTGCATATCTGAGGTTATTGATATTGCTCCCAGCAATCTTGATTCCAGTTTGTGCTTCTTCCAGCCCAGCGTTTCTCATGATGTACTCTGCATATAAGTTAAATAAGCAGGGTGACAATATGCAGCCTTGATGTACTCCTTTTCCTATTTGGAACCAGTCTGTTGTTCCATATCTGTATATAAGTTAAATAAGCAAGCTGACAATATACAACCTTTGCAAGTACTCCTTTCCCAATTTGGAACCAGTCTGTTGTTCAATGTACAGTTCTAATTGTTGCTTTCTGACTTGCATGCAGATTTCTCAGGAGGCAGGTAAGGTGGTCTCATATTCTCATCTCTTTAAGAATTTTCCACAGTTTTTTGTGAGCCACACAGTCAAAGGCTTTAGCACAGTCAATTAAGCAGACATAGATGTTTTTCTGGAATTCTTGCTTTTTCTATGATCCAAAGGATGTTGGCAATTTTGTTTATACCTCTCATTTTTCTGTGTTCTGAATATCTGCTTATACTCTCTTTCCCTATAGAATGGTACTCTCTGGAGAATAAGCAGTACAACCAAGTTGTATTCTCTATCTCTACTCTTATGACACTGATTTCAGTTGCTTTGTATTCTGTTTTTTGTATTAGTCCACAGATTTTTGTTTGCATAGCACTCGGTTAAGAAATCTCTGAAGTCTTATTCTGTGCAGGATGCTATTTTATATTCCAGGGAGTTAGCAGTACAAAATATTTTAAAAGACTCAAAATCTTTTTCCTCATTGAACTCACATTGTAGAGGAGGTAATAAACAAGATAAATAAAGGCAGCACATATTATGTTCCATATTTGATGAAAGGAAAATAAAGCAGGTAATGTGCAAACTACTGTACAATTGCACTCATCTCACACGCTAGTACAGTAATGCTAAAAATTCTCCAAGCCAGCCTTCAGCAATACGTGAAATGTGAACTTCCAGATATCCAAGATGGTTTTCGAAAAGGCAGAGGAACCAGAGAACAAATTGCCAACATCTGCTGGATCATCGAAAAAGCAAGAGAGTTCCAGAAACACATCTATTTCTGCTTTATTGACTATGCCAAAGCCTTTGACTGTGTGGATCACAATAAACTGTGGAAAATTCTGAAAGAGATGGGAATATCAGACCACCTGATCTGCCTCTTGAGAAACCTGTATGCAGGTCAGGAAGCAACAGTTAGAGCTGGACATGGAACAACAGACTGGTTCCAAACAGGAAAAGAGTCCGTCAAGGCTGTATATTGTTACCCTGCTTATTTAACTTCTATGCAGAGACAATCATGAGAAACGATGGGCTGGAAGAAGCACAAGCTGGAATCAAGATTGCTGGTAGAAATATCAATAACCTCAGATATGCAGATGACACCACCCTCATGGCAGAAAGTGAGAAGAACAAAAGAGCCTCTTGTGAAAGTGAAAGGGGAGAGTGAAAAAGTTGGCTTAAAGCTCAACATTCAGAGAAGTAAGATCATACCATCTGGTCCCATCACTTCATGGCAAATAGATGGGGAAACAGTGGCTGAGTTTATTTTTGGAGGGGCTCCAAAATCACTAGAGATGGTGACTGCAGCCATGAAATTAAAAGATGCTTACTCCTTGGAAGGAAAATTATGGCCAACCTAGACAGCATATTAAAAAGCTGACACTCCAATACTTTGGCTACCTAATGTGAAGAGCTGACTCATTGGAAAAGACCCTGATGCTGGGAGGGATTGAGGGCAAGAGGAGAAGCGTATGACCGAGGATGAGAGTGTTGGATGACATCACCGAATCAATGGACATGGGTTTGGGTGGACTCCAGGAGTTGGTGATGGACAAGGAGGCCTGGTGTGCTGTGGTTCATGGGGTGGGGTCACAAAGAGTCGGAGATGACTGAGCGACTGAACCTAACTGAACTGAATGTGATATGAGGTAAAAAGGTGGTTGGGTATGTAGTATCTTTTAGATAAGGTGCCAAGCATGATCATACGGAGCATATGGCTTTTTAACAAAGACCAAGTTAAGGGGAATGTATCAGTTTGTTAGGATCACCATAACACAATACTAGAGATGAGTGGCTTAAAAAACAGAAATTTATTTTCTCATAGTACTGGATACTGGAAAGGCAAGATCAAGGGATCAGTGGGTTTGGTTTCTCCCTGAAGACTCTCTCCTTGGCTTGCAGATGACTGGCTTCTTGCTGTGTTCTCACATGGACTTTGCTCTGTGCACACACATCCGTTCTGCTTTTTTCTCTTCTTAAAAGGCTATCAGTCATATGGATTAAGTCCCCACCCTTAACAGCCTCTTCCTTGCTTACTGACCTTAAAAGATAATTTCTTCAAATATAGTTACATTCTGAGGTACTGGGGTTAGGACTTCAACATATGAGTTTTAGGGACTTCAACATATGAACAATTCAGTTCATAACAGGGAGAGAAAGAGTCATGTAGTTCTCAGGGACAGTGCATTTCAGAGAGAAAACAAAAACAAAGGCCTGAAGTAGGAGCATGTCTGAGAGTTCAGACATAACTCATACTGAACTTTGTTCTGGTAGTAACAAAGAGGCCAGTGGAACTGGAACAGAGCAAAGAAAAGATACAGTAGATGCAGCCAGACAGTAACAGGGCCAGATCTTGCATATCATTGTTAAGACCTTCTTGTCTCATTTTGAGAGCTTGTTTGGAGGTTCCAGCAGGGGAGCACAGCTACTTGTATTTCCTTGTCCAAAGAATGGTTCTCCTCTATTGCGGATGGTCCTCCTCTGTGACGAGTGTGCAGCGTTAGGTGGGACACACACGGAGCAGTGAGGGAAGAAGGGGACACCTGCCTAGCCAGGCGGAGCTGATGAACCAACCCTGGTAATCAGTGGGGTGATCAATATTGCAGCCAGATCACCCTCACATCCTCTTTTTTATTTTGAGGGAAATTTAATACCATTAGAGAGTTTGAGCCAAGGGCATGTTTGGACACATGATCAGCAAGATCTCTCTGGTTGCTATGTTGACAGTAGACTAAGGTGAAGGGAGGGGATACAGAAGCTGTGGTAATAATCCAGGTGAGATGTGATGCTGGCTTAGTGTAGAGTTGTGGCATTGAGAAAGACAAGAAGCGATCAGGTTCTAGAGTTTTATACAGTTTGGGGTAGGAGGCTCAAATGCAGATTTATTGCGGCCACAGTCCGTGTTCTTTTCTACCACATGACTGTGGAAGAAAGCACATGTTTAAAAAAGCTAGAAAAAGGAAATAAAGAAATAGCTGAAGTAACTTACTCTTATTTGTGGTGGGGGTGGACAGACTTGCCTTGGAGTTTTATATACATTTGATGCTCAAGCTAATAAGATTTACTGACAGACTATATGTGTGGTATGACAAAAAACATGGATGCTGAGCCACTGGAAGGATTTAGTTACCTTTGACTTAAAAGGGAGGAGCAGATAAAGCAGGTTTGGGAAAAACAGAATGAGATTTCAGTTGGTCTGGAGAGAGGATCACACACAACTGAGTGACTTGACTTTCACTTTCAGTATTCAACAGTTTAAATCTGAGAGCTCTATTAAAGCATATAATTGGATATGGCAATAGGAAACTGCATGGATATACTTAATCAAGTAAAAAGACAAAGCGTTCAATAAATAATACCTGCAGATTATAACTATGATGATGAGAAGAAGTTAAAAGAAAGGAAAAGAGAGGAGAAAGAAAAGAAGAGATACTGTGTTTCCTTCACAAAACTTTCCAAAGTTGATGCAAATTACCAAAATTATGACAGTCTTAGTACTAGGTGCTCTGTTAAAAAACAGATATATTATAGTACCTGTATTCTCAGAATTTCAGCTTATGTCAAGGTGACCTTTACACATGCTGACTCTTCCTTGAAAGCCTTGCATGCCACATGTGGATGAGGGAGCAAAAAAAGCTGTGTTCTTGGGTAACTACTGGCCTTTGGATGAGGTGAAGATATCACACTAAATGTGGTTCTTGTCTTGCATCTTTCACTAAAACTAGATGTAGGTAGTATTTTATTGAAACCTGTGTCTTCTGAGTCTTGACAGCCAACTTCGAATTGTAGTTGAGCTGCTTCAATAATACGATCACTTTATATAGTCTTTTTGGAAATTAGGATCTGTCAATATTAGTGCTCATAGGATCCAGGCAGATAGATATCTTATATAAATGAAATAATAATTAAGACAAAAACTGAAAAGAACCAAGAGAGAATGGCTGTGATAGGCTGAATAATTCTCCCCTACCAAGTGCTCAAATTAAACATTTTGAAATACGGAAATTATCCTGGATTATTGGGGTGAGTCCAAGTAATATAAAAGGACCATCTAAAATGTAGAAAGGCTAGAAAGTCAAAGAGAAAGTCATTTGACAAAAGAGCCAGAGGTTGGAATAATGCACTTTGAAGTTGGAGGAAGAGACCATGAGATAAAGAATACAAGTGGCCTTTGGAAGCTGAGAGTGGTAAGCAAATAGATTATTCTGAAAAGAGAAGAAACAGAACACAGGCTTCCTCTAGAAGGAGCACAGCCCTGCTGAGACTTTGATTTTTAACTTCTGAATCTCCAGAATAGAGAATAAATTTAAATCACTATGCTTTCTCAAAGTTCTCATGATCATTTTTTTAAAACTGCAATTCAGCTTAAAAAATAAAAACGCACAAGAATGGCCAAGGATTGAGCATTTAGGGTTCAATCCAGACTAAAGACTTCCAATTGGCAATTAATGTTAAACTGTGATTTCTGGGAAAATATTTTGCTTACTATTTTATTTTACTGAAAATATGTAATAAAAAGCACCATGTCAAATGTGTATAATTTTACATGCCATATAAAAAGGGTATGAATAATAATTTTCTCTAATGATAATCCTATTAACTTATAGTAAAGTAGAAAAGAAGAAAAGACAACGGTTCAGTTCTTTGTCACTCATCATTGGTTCCTGCCACTGCAAATTTATATCTAATTTTCAGAGCTAGATTTCCTAATCAGTCATGATAAAATATGTTAGAGGTTCAACTTTCATAATTAACCATGGCATGTGAGTTTCCTTGATTTTCAATATGAAATTTGCTTCTACAAATTATAATCAGTATAAATGGGTAGAACCTTACAAGAAGACATACATTTAAATTGGTATCTTTCTAAAATATTGATAAAGTAATTTTAAATGGTATGCATATAGAACTACAGCTGAAATCTAGAATCAGTGCATAAGTTGGCGGATTCATTTTGATATTTGGCAAAACTAACACAATTTGTAAAGTTTAAAAATAAAATAAAATTTAAAATAAAAAAAAGTATTAATCAATAAAACTGTCCAGAAAACTAGTTAATCTATTAACACATGATAAATGTATAGCTAGTATTCCCTCTAGTCAATAAAAAAAGGAAAAGATGACATGAGAAATTAACAATTCTTCAGAATTTGTAATGATCATCTCTCAAATCTCCAGTACAATCTTCCAAAATGAACAGTGCTATATTTAGCTAATACTTAATATTAGCTAATATTTAATCCATTTCTTCAATAATTGTAGAGATCACATTACTTAAGACAATGCTTAAATCATAATATGGATTGGGTCAGAAATATAAACCAATGAGAAATAAACATAAATATGAATTTATCATAATCAGAATTTTAATCATTAACTAACTTTCAGAGCAAGTTAATTCATTCCTGGGGGACTTCTATTTCTGGTCAAAACAGATAAACAGATTTATCTTCTTGCCAAAAACCAACAAAAACAAAGCCAAAAAAACCCAAAAACAAAGCCAAAAAGTTTAGGATTGAAAATATATGAAATGATGGTTTTTCACAACACAAAGTCAGGCAGTAAGGAACAGTGATCACTGAAAGATACCACTTAGATGGTGTTGATCTCATGAGAAAGGCCAAAGAGAAGTGTTGTAATACAGAGAACTACAGAGATCTGCAGAGCAGCCCCTGTGGTTAGTAAGTAATGATAAACACATATTTTCAAGGGAATTACTGAAGCAAAAAAAGAACAGTCTGAAATAATTAGTAGAAAGAATATATGGAACACACCCAAGGCTGGGAATACTGCCTATTCCTACCAGCCAGAATAAAGAAACTCATAATTTTCAAGACATTGGATAGACTATCAAAAGGATCTTGCCTCAATAGTGGTGAAAGAGGAGAAGGGAACAACAAGAGGATAGGATGGTTAGATGGCATCACCAACTCGATGGATGTGTTTGAGCAAACTCCTGAGATAGTGAGGGACGGGGAGGCCTGAAGTGCTGCAGTCCATGGGGTCGCAAAGAGTCAGACACGAGTTAACAGCTGAACAACAACAATATTAAAGACTCCTCTGGTCTTGCCAATGATTCCTAAAGGCAAGTCCCCCAAGATGAAAATGTTTCTAAATAACTTAATTATGTTCCAGCAAAGCTCAAAAATTTGAAAAGAAATACAAAAATATATTGTCAAAAAAAAAATCATGGTGTCTGGCATCTGGTCAAAAATAACCAGGTATATGGAAGGAAAGGAGGTGCCATAATGAGAAACAGCAATAAAGTGAAACTGACCCAGAACTAATGCAGATGTTATAATTATCAGGAAAAGACATTGAAATAGTGGTTACAATTGCATTCCATACACTCAAACAGTAAGACATAAAAAATATAAAAAAGACTCAAATGAAATTTCTAGAGATGAAAACTAAAATATAGGAGTTGAAAAAAATACATAGGATTATAGTTGATAAAACATTGCAGAAGAGAAGACTGCTATCAGGCCAGGCTATGCTATGCTTAGTTGTTCAGTCATGTCTGACTCTTTGCGACCCTATGGACTTCAGCCCACCAGGCTCCTCTATCCAAGGGGATTCTCCAGGCAAGAATACTGGAGCGGGTTGCCATGCCTTCCTCCAGGAGGTTGTCCCAACCAAGGGATCAAATCCAGGTCTCCTGCATTGCCGGGGGATTCTTTACTGATTGAACCACCAGGGAAATCCTCAGGCCAGGCAGAGATGTGAATTCTCCAAATCAGAACACCTTACTGGGTCACTTTGAACATCTCTTGGGGGAACTATGGTGAATTTTTATTAAGCAGTCAATGTGGGACTGTAAACCACATTATCCAATGTCTGTGCCAAGGAGAGAACCTAGAACATGGCCACAGACTATCTTTTATACTCTGGCATCAATATTTGATAGAAAACATTTATATTCTGTGATTAGGTACTACAAGGTTTGAATTTTCCAATCAGAACTCACTTTTCTACCAGG
Source organism: Bos grunniens (assembly GCF_055505025.1). Lineage (NCBI taxonomy): Eukaryota > Metazoa > Chordata > Mammalia > Artiodactyla > Bovidae > Bos > Bos grunniens. The sequence continues at coordinate 76,605,185 of NC_141171.1, forward strand.
AAAGAACATAGCACCTGGACTCATTAACTTGGTGGGGCAAGACTGAGTATCTAGCCCAGTCTCTGATATCTGAATAAGAGGACCCTGGGGGGCTATGTGCCTGCCCTTGCTCTGAATAAAGCCTTTTTCCATGTTCCATCTCAGGAGAGTGAGAAAGCATGCTGCAAACTAACCCAGTTCAACAGCAGTTTAGCAAGGTGCCCAAATATGTCTCCATTATGGCCAGGTGGACCAATTCTTATGCTTTTCAAGCAAGTGGATTCAGATCCTAGTGATGGATCCACAGTCTACCTAAATCAGGAATTGGTGGACTTGCTTCCAGGAACCTATCTCACTTGCATAAAGCACTTCAAAATCCTGCCTTTGGTGATTCAGTTTGAACCGATTTGGAGGCATTATTTTCAGCACTGTGTGTTCTCTCTACAGATGTAACATGTTTTTCTCTTGATTTTTTAACTTTATATTTTGTTCAAATCAGGTCATAAACAAAGTCCATACATTGCAAGCAATTGGTGTATAAAAATTTCAATTATTTCTATATTTTCCTCTCTTTTTAATAATTCAGTGATTTTTAGTATGTTTACAACTATCACTCAATCACTTTTAGAATATTTTCATCACTTGAAAAAATAAACCCTATATACATTTAGTAGGAAGTCCTCATTTGCTCCCAATTATACCATCCCTAGCCAACTAGAAATGTGCTTTCTGTCTTTATAGACTTGTCTGATTTTAGAAATTTCATCGAAGTGAAATTAAACAATATGTGGTCTTTTGTAATTGGTTGCTTTCACTAGCACACTATTTTCAAAGTTAATCCTTGGTCCAGTAATAATTAGTACTTTAATCTTATTACAGTTAAATAATATTTCACTTTATGGGTATACCACATTTTTTTTACTCATTTAGCAGTTAATGAACATTTGGACTCTTTCTACACTTTAACTGTAATGAATAGTATTGCTAAAAATATTAACATAGAAATTGCATGTGGACATTTGTTTTCATTTTTATTTGGGATATACTTGATACTGGAATACCCAGGCCATATGGTAAATCTATATTTAGCCCTTTGAGTACCTGCCAAACTGTGTTCCAAAGTGGTAGCACCATTTTATATTCTTTCCAGAAGTATTTGAGGGTTCTAATTTCTCCACAATCTTGCCATTGTTTGTTATATATATATTTTTAAAATAGAGCCATCCAAGTGGGTGTGTAGTGGTATTTCATTGTGGTTTTGATTTGTATTTTCCTGATGGTTAATGATATAAGCATCTGAATGCAGAGTTCCAAAGAATAGCAAGAAGAGATAAAAAAAAGCCTTCCTCAGCGATTAATGCAAAGAAATAGAGGAAAACCACAGAATGGGACAGACTAGAGATCTCTTCAAGAAAATGAGAGATACCAAGGGAACATTTCATGCAAAGATGGGCCTGATAAAGGACAGAAATGGTATGGACCTAACAGAAGCAGAAGATATTAAGAAGAAGTGTCAAGAATACACAGAAGAACTGTCCAAAAAAGAGCTTCATGACTAAGATAATCACGATGGTATGATCACTCACCTAGAGCCAGACATCCTGGAATGTGAAGTCAAGTGGGCCTTAGGGAAGCATCACTATGAACAAAGCTAGTGGAGGTGATGGAATTCCAGTTGAGCTATTTCAAATCCTGAAAGATGATGCTGTGAAAGTGCTGCAGCCCATATGCCAGCAAATTTGGAAAACTCAGCAGTGGCCACAGGACTGGAAAAGGTCAGTTTTCATTCCAATCCCAAAGAAAGGCAATAAGAAAGAATGCTCAAACTACCAAACAATTGCACTCATCTCACATGCTAGTAAAGTAATGCTCAAAATTCTCCAAGCCAGGCTTCAGCAACACATGAACCGTGAACTTCCAGATGTTAAAACTGGTTTTAGAAAAGGCAGAGGAATCAGAGATCAAATTGCCAATATCTATTGGATCATCAAAAAAGCAAGAGGTTTCCAGAAAAACATCTATTTCTGCTTTATTGACTATACCAAAGCCTTTGTGTGGATCACAATAAACTGTGGAAAATTCTGAAAGAGATGGGAATACCAGACCACCTGACCTGCCTCTTGAGAAACCTATATGCAGGTCAGGAAGCAACAGTTAGAACTGGACATGGAACAACAGACTGGTTCCAAATAGGAAAAGGAATATGTCAAGGCTGTATATTGTCACTCTGATTATTTAACTTATATGCAGAGTACATCATGAGAAACGCTGGACTGGAAGAAACACAAGCTGGAATCAAGATTGCTGGGAGAAATATCAATAACCTCAAATATGCAGATGACACCACCCTTATGGCAGAAAGTGAAGAGGAGCTAAAAAGCCTCTTGATGAAAGTGAAAGAGGAGAGTGAAAAAGTTGGCTTAAAGATCAACGTTCAGAAAACGAAGATCATGGCATCTGGTCCCATTACTACATGGGAAATAGATGGGGAAACAGGGGAAACAGTGTAAGACTTTATTTTTGGGGGCTCCAAAATCACTGCAGATGGTGACTGCAGCCATGAAATTAAAAGACACTTACTCCTTGGAAGGAAAGTTATGACCAACCTAGATAGCATATTGAAAAGCAGAGACATTACTTTGCCAACAAGTGTCCATCTAGTCAAGGCTATGGTTTTCCCAGTAGTCATGTATGGATGTGAGAGTTGGAATGTGAAGAAACCTGAGCGCCGATGAATTGATGCTTTTGAACTGTGGTGTTGGAGAAGACTCTTGAGAGTCCCTTGGACTGCAAGGAGATCCAACCAGTCCATTCTGAAGGAGATCAGCCCTGGGTGTTCTTTGGAAGGAATGATGCTAAAGCTGAAACTCCAGTACTTTGGCCTTCTCATGCGAAGAGTTGACTCATTGGAAAAGACTCTGGTGCTGGGAGGGATTGGGGGCAGGAGGAAAAGGGGATGACAGAGGATGAGATGGCTGGATGGCATCACCAACTTGATGGACGTGAGTTTGAGTGAACTCTGGGAGATGGTAATGGACAGGGAGGCCCAGCGTGCTGCGATTCATGGGGTCGGAAAGAGTGGGACATGACTGAGCGACTGAACTGAACTGAACTGATGGTTAATGATGATGATCCTGTTTTCATGTGCTTATTGGCATTCATGTGTCTGGAAAAATAAAAAAATAAAAAATAAAAAGGATGTCTATTTAAATCTTAGCATATTAATTAGCTATTTGTCCTATTACTGAGTTGTAAATGTCCTTTATATATTCTAGTTACAAAGTCTTTTGTTGGATATATGATTTGCAAATTTATTCCATTTTGTAGGTTATCTTTTAACTTTTATAAAATCCTATGAAGTATAAAAGTTTCACATTGGATGCCATTCAGTTTATCTTTTTTTTCCCTATCACTTATGCTTTTTATGTCATATCCGAGAAGACTTTGCCTAGCAAAAGATCAGAAAGATTTTCTCTAATATTTTCTTTTAAGAGTTTTACATTTTTGGTTCTCATATTTAGGTATGTGATCCACTTTGAATTAATTTTTGTGTATGATGTTACTTTTGTTGATTCAAAGTATCCAATCTCACCATTAAATTGGCTATGGGAACACAGTTTTCTGTTTACGCAGTGTTACTGTGAATCTTGGAATAACCCATATTTATTTGCATGTTGAAACACAGAAGTGTCTCCTGTTCACTTGGCATCCTGGAAAGGTATAACTTTTACCTGTTTCCATTCCTTGTTACCCCTATTGAAATCCCTTGGTTTCTGCCTAAAATTCCTACAGATCCTTCTTTTACTAAGTCCAGAAAAAATGGTGCATTCTACCCAGGAACTCTACTTTCTCCTATCATCTATTGATAATAATTGCAGACATACCTGAAATGTACTCCACAGATCATGCCCTTTGGATTTCACATCCTTTATATAGTTCACTAGGGAAAGGTAATCAACACAGGCAGCTCCTGAACTTGATAGCCTTAGGTCACCACTAATAATGAAAATTCCTTTCCTGTAAAACGTGTTGTCAAGATTGTTTTCCAACTTTTACACTTTTTCACTTTTCCGCCTGGTTTTTAAAAAAGATAACCACTAACTTTGCCCCTGTGGATAGTCATGGTTAGCGGGAAAGGGGAGAACAATGATTTTAAAATCACTTTCTGTAGTCACAATTCATTGAAGATTAGACTCTAAAACATCCTTCTAGAAATTGCAATGTTTTATGTAATTAATCTTGTAACAGATTTTATACCATTACATTAAACAGTTTTGCTAATATCAACTCTAGAGCAATAGATGCAATTAAAAGTATAATCTAAACTATAGCCAGCATAATTACTACACATATAAGATATCATGATAAACTGAATACTTGAGGTTTATGGTGCTTAATAGTCCCATGAACATAAAGTAGTATGGCCCCAGACAACACATAAAATGGTAAGGTCTTTGCCTATTAAAATGCAAAAAGGAAAATTCTAATCTCAAATGACATAGCTGGAGGTGAGGGGGTAGGCAAGAAAGATATGCAATAGCAAATCAAAACAAAATCAGAACAGTTCAAAAATAGATGGATTCCTACTTTATATGCATGGTTTTTCAGTGGCTTGAAAGAGAAATGAAGAAATCATAGTAATAAAAAAAAAGAATGCCATAATTTCTTTGTAATATTAAATCAGCACTTCAAAGATAAAAGAATTGGTTGCATAATATTTAAGTGATCATTTTAAAAATAAGAACAAGGATAAAAAAGGAAAATATAATTTGTTTTCCCACTGGATGATATTACTTCAAATTCATAAAACCACTTATTTCATGAAAGTAATTTGAAGATAAAAATTCAAACTACTAAATTCTTAATGAATAGAAATAAAATTGGGAAAATTAATATGCTTTAAAACTTAATTTTTCATTTTTTGAAAGTAATGCTATAATAAAAGAAAATTCAAGCATTAATTTACTTTATACATAACCTTTCGAACAAAAATAAGGCTGTAATACTAATATATACTGTAGAGCACTCATTGCAAAAGTATATAGGGGTGAAGAGTTTGATTCTGAACATTGAAACAACACATTGCTGTTTATGTTGCAAGGAACAATCATCTGTAAAATAAACTATCATCATATAGTATATAGTATTACATATACCAAAAAGCATATTAACTTTTCAGTTTTTATGGTAAATAAAAGTCAGTAACCATTCTATCAGTTCAGTTAAGTTCAGTCACTCAATCATGTCCACTCTTTGTGACCCCATGGATTGCAGCATGCCAGGCCTCTCTGCCCATCACCAAATATCAGAGCTTACTCAAACTTATGTCCATTGAGTCAGTGATGCCATCCAGCCATTTCGTCTTCTGTCATCATCCTCCCTTCTCCTCCTGCCTTCAATCTTTCCCAGCATCTGTGTCTTTTCAAATGAGTCAGTTCTTCACATTAGGTGGCCAAGTATTGGAGTTTCAGCTTCAGCATCAATCCTTCCAATGAACATCCAGGACTGATTTTCTTTAGGATGGACTGGTTGGATCTCTTTCTGTCCAAGACACTCTCAAGTCTTCTACAACACCACAGTTCAAAAGCATCAATTCTTTCACGCTAAGGTTTCTTTATAGTCCAACTCTCACATCCCTACACAACTACTGGGAAAACCATAGCTTTGACTAAATGGAAATTTGTTGGCAAAGTAATGTCTCTGCTTTTTAATATGCTGTCTAAGTTGGTGATAACTTTTCTTCCAAGGAGCAAGTGTCTTTTAATTTCAAAGATATAGTCACCATCTTCAGTGATTTTGGAGCCCCCCAAAATAAAGTCTCTCACTGTTTCCACTGTTTCCTCATCTATTTGCCATGAAGTGATGGGACCAGACACCATGATTTTAGTTTTCTGGATGTTGAGTTTTAAGCCATCTTTTTTCACTCTTCTCTTTCACTTTCATCCAGAGGCTCTTTAGTTCTTCTTCACTTTCTGCTATAAGGTTGGTGTCATCTGCATATCTCAGAGAAGGCAATGGCACCCCACTCCATTACTCTTGCCTGGGAAATCCCATGGACGGAGGAACCTGGTAGGCTGCAGTCATGGGATCGCGAAGAGTCAGACATGACTTCATTTTCACTTTTCACTTTCATGTTTTGGAGAAGGAAATGGCAGCCCACTCCAGTGTTCTTGCCTGGAGAATACCAGGGACAGAGGAGCCTGGTGGGCTTCCATCTCTGGGGTCCCACAGAGTCAGACACGACTGATGTGACTTAGCAGCAGCAGCAGAGGCATATCTGAGGTTATTGATATTTCTCCTGGCAAGCTTGATTCCAGCTTGTGCTTCTTCCAGCCCAGTGTTTCTCATGATGTGCTCTGCATATAAGTTAAATAAGCAGGGTGACAGTATACAGCCTTGACATACTCCTTTTCCTATTTGGAACCAGTCTGTTGTTCCTTGTCCAGTTCTAACTGTTGCTTCCTGACCTGCATACAGGTTTCTTAAGAGGCAGGTCAGGTGGTCTATTCCCTTCTCTTTAACCATTCTATAGAGAACAATTAAATGCTGTTCTCCTTGACAAATTTACAGTGAAATATCTCTAAAAGGATTATTTGTTATTGTTCAATTGCTAAGCCATGTCCAGCTCTTTGCAACACCATGGACTGTAGCATTCAGGCTTCCCTGCCCTTCACTATCTTCTGATGTTTGTTCAAATTTATGTCCATTGAGTCAACAATGCCATCAAATCAAATATTATTAGAAGATTAAAAATTAACAATGATCTGTGAAATTTAATGGCTAGTATTCCAAAAGCTTCTTCCAATTCATGGCAAAATAGTCTTCTTAATAATGTTTCTACTCTTATATAGCAAGCTTGCACTTTTCATACAGTGCTTTCTCACAAGACTGCTACTCCCTTCAAAGTGATATATAGATTCGTGTTTAATGATAACTTGTTTTAGAAATAGTCATGTTCTATAGATTGAGTTTTGATTTGTACATAAAATCTATACATAAATAAACACATGTCCTAAGAATTCAATTTCATGTTTGTAAAAGTGGGAAAAAAAAAAACCTTTATTTTCTGACACATTTAAGTTGAAATACTACTTATCAGGATATATTATTTCCTTTATTCTAAAAGAAGGAAAGTGAAAAACAGCAATAACAAAACCCAATGCCTAGCAAAATGAAACACATACTTCCTCATTCTCAGCCCTCGTATTCCTCCCCATGTAGTCTATGGTAAAGTTTTGAAAAGCTTTTCATAAAACATTTAAAGGAATTGCTTAAACCATAGGTGCCTCTATTTTTTATCCCTAAGGAATATCAGCATCCTCTTACAGTAAGAGACAAGATAATGAAATAATGCTGCAAGAAAGGGCATATTTTGATTGGATCTGAACAGGTGGCAGGAAGACTCAGTACTATTCACTTCATCTTTCATTCGGCTTGAAAGCAGTTATTCCCAATGTGTGGTATTAGCATCACCTGGGAGCTTTTTAAAATGCAAATTCTTCAGTACTAGCACAAGTTTACTGAGTCAGAAACACTCAGGATGGGACCTAGCAGTCTGTGTTTTAACAAGTCCTCCAGGTGATTCTGATGCTAGCTTAGCAGTGGAGAACCATGGCTTTAAAGCAGCGATGAGGACAGTTGCTGCTGCTGCTTCTGCTAAGTTGCTTCAGTCGTGTTCGACTCTGCGACCCTATGGACGACAGCCCACCAGGCTCCCCCGTCCCTGTGATTCTCCAGGCAAGAACACTGAAGTGGGTTGCCATTTTCTTCTCCAGTGCATGAAAGTGAAAAGTGAAGGTGAAATCGCTCAGTCGTGTCTGACTCTTAGCGACCGCATGGACTGCAGGCTATCAGGCTCCTCCGGCCATGGGATTTTCCAGGCAAGAGTACTGGAGTGGGGTGCCATTGCCTTCTCCGGATGAGGAGAGTAGAACACAGCTAAACTTTTGTGCTGTAAATGCTACTTCAGAATTATAAACTCCAATGTGATAAAATTGGCTGGGAATCACTTGCTCTGGAACTTCTTAGGAGTATGAGACTGGGTAAGATCCTTCTCTCACTTCTCTTATTTGTAACATGGGGGAAGTGCCATATATGTATAGTTATTTCATATATAAAAATAATATGGTAAAATACTGTGGTAAAAGACTGAGTACAGTGTCACTCAGCCTCAGGCTACTACTAATGGTTGCTATTTTAAAATCAATAATTTATATTTTAAAAAATTTTATGGAAGTGTAATTGCTTTAAATGTTGTGTTAGTTTCTACTGTTCAGCAGAGTGAATCAGCTATGTGTGTGTTAGTTGAGAGTCATGTCCGACTCTTTGCGACCCCATGGACTGTAGCTCGCCAGGCTCCTCTGTCCATGGAATTCTTCGGGCAAGAATACTGGAGTGGGTTGCCATTCCTTTCTCCAGGGGATCTTCCCAACCCAGGGATCAAGCCTGGGTCTCCCGCATTGCAGGCAGATTCTTTATAGTCTGAGCCACTAGGGAATCAGCTTTATGTATACATATATCTCCTCTTTTTTGGATTTCCTTAGCATTTAGTTCACCACAGAGCATTAAGTAGAGTTCCTTGTGCTAAACAGTAGGTTCTCATTACTTATGTATTTTATGCATAGTATCAACAGTGTATATGTGTCAACCGCAATCGCCCAATTCACCCCATCCCCTCCTTCCCTCCCTTGGTATCCATATGTTTTCAATAATATTATTCAACAGGAAAATGAATAGGTTCTATCATTAGGAAAAGTTAGTAAACTTTTCCTGAAGTTCGAATCACGTTTTCTAATTTTAGTTCTCCTTTACACACCAGTGTTCAGATATTAGTGAAGGAAATTCTGTTCAGTACACAAAAGTAGAAGATGGCTGCTTTGCACTCAGGTAAACCAAGAAGGCCCGCAAGTGACTGATTTATTTAATGGATGAACCTCTTCATGTTAATCCTAACTTAGAGGCCTTAGCACAAACTCTTTAAACATGTACTTTTAAAAATATCTTTCAAACAATTAAAATATTAACAAGACCTATACATAAAATGACCTTAGGCCAAAAGAATGAAAAAGAGTCATGTGGTTTAATATCTCTGAGAAAGAGACTAAAAGACAAAACAAATAGTAAAGGGGAGAAAAAAGAATCATTTAAGCATCTAGAAGAAAAACATTAAAGTTCTAGTTATTTATTTGTTAAGGATATTTATGCTTTAAGGAGATCATAACACCAAGAATGTACTTTATATTAATTTTCCTTTGCCTCAGCTGTCTCTGTTTATTTAAGATTTGTATGTAGTCTCTTAGATAATCTATTATCTTGACTTTGCTGAAACACATCCCTTTTTCCTCTTGAATTTCTTTAAGTCACACTGTGAGCTGTTAAAGTCTCTAACTCCCTGGGCAGGGTGTGTTAACGTGGAGCTGGAGTTTTCCAAAGGAGCTACCATAATCTGTGGACTCAATGATCCGTTAATGACACCTGAATGCTCACAGCAGAGCCCACCTCCACCTGCTGCTGCTCATGGCTGGCCCGGTGAGGATGCAGGTGCATGGTAAGCACCCAAATCAACAATTAAGCTCACTTTTATTAGTGGCTTCTGCTTACAAAACAGAGCTCTCGGGGAGCATGATTCAGTCTAGACAAAAACTTGGCAGCTCAGAAGAGTCTCACTGTTGGGGACCAGTGACATCTTGTTATAATAAGGAGAGCCAGAAGAGTAATATTATTCTGTTTTCACCTTCATAGACTCTTACGGCCTATTATGGGGATTACTAAAAACAATTGTTTCCCACCTTAAACCTTCAATTCTCCCCTCTAACAGTAAGGAATTTTAAAGAAAATAGGCATTCCATCTCTTCCAGGTGAACTAAGATTAATTCCTTTGGAAGTGTCACATTTAGTTTGCTAAGAAAAAAAAAAGTCCACTGAGTGTGTATAACTCTAAAAAAGCTTAATACACTGGCAATACAAATGTTAATAAATAAAAACATCTGTAAGCACAACTTAAGAAATATACCTATCAGGGCTCTAGCTGAAAACAAAAAAAAAAAAAAGAAGAAGAAGAAGAAGAAAAGTACCCCTTATAGGAGCCCAGCTCTGTGTGGGACATTTTGCCTTCATGTTTTCATTTTATTCCAGACAACCTTTTAAGATTTTAAAATGTGAACAGGGCCTTCTATTGTTTGACACCCACAGACTTCTTTTAAGCTTGTGTCTTCAACCTGTGTGTTCCTTTTTAGTTAATGGAGTAATGATAGCCCCCATGAGCCATTTTTAATTCTACCTAGAAGTTTAGTTGTCTAATAGTTCTTAGAGCATACTTGAAACAATTGGAAAAATACATCAGTATTTGTTAAAAAAAATTCCCACAATGCTTTAATTGTCACATGAGTAATAGTATCCATTCTACTTTAATTGACATTAGAAAATAGTACCACTGTACTTGAGTAAAGCAAACCATCAAAAAAAAGTTGTAACATATTTAGGGAAGAAAAAGAAAACCTGAACAATTCCTTTTTCAGAACAGCTCAGTTTTATGAAGTGTGGAAAAAAAAAAACACACAATGTTTAAAGAATCTGCATTTTGGATTTGACATTAATAGATCATTGAACTGTTACTTTTGGCCAGTATTGTTGAAGAGATTGACTATTGATCAGTTATTAAAATTTACATTCATGGAAGAATTCCTAGGTGAGTTAGATAATTTTTTTTTTCCTGCATGTTTTATACAATGTTTCACTGTATGTGGGTTTGGTTTCCAAGTTTTGTCATTTTCACTAATGGCACACTTATTGAAGTATGCATTTCAGCCTTCCTTATCTCCTACTTTGGACAGCCTTATGCCTGGGATGAGCTGATAACTTCTTATTCTTTTCAATTTACACCATGCTTCCAGATGAAATTATTTGAAACAAAATTTTAACTATGTCACTTACTTGCTCAAGAAAAATCTTTCCTAGTTTCTTGATGCAGTAAAAATAATACAAAAACTCAATAGCCTATGGTTTACAGCCTTCCATATTCCGATATTGATGTAACTATGAACATCAATTCAAATTCTGCTCTTTATGCTGTTTCAACCAAACTGCACTGTGGCAGAAATATCCTTGACCTATCTTCACTTAACCTCCCTCCACTTAAGTAGTTTACCTTATTCAACCATGTTGTCCACATTTCTCTCTAAAAGACATACCTGATTCATACTGGGCTCCTCATCCACAGGTAGTAGACTAGAAGCTTTTTGCACTTCCCTTTTATCAACCAATTGAGCAATATGATTGCAAAGAGAAAGTTGTACCTAAACAAGTTTTTATCTGTGGCTGTTAAGAATACAAAACGTAAGTACATAAAAGTCAGCTGATAAGTATAAGTTGAAAAGAAATTATTTTCCTTGAAAAGTAAGTTACAAACTTTGTAAATGATAAATTTCTCTCTCCAAACATATTTCTGTCAAATCACTTATGATAAGATAGTTGTAAAATATTGGGATAAAATCATAGAAACCTAGAAAGATTCTTCATTTATGTTTCCAATCAAATATATTTGGACTCACTTGTGACATTTTATAGGAATTAAAATTCTAAGGTCCCACATCTCGGGTATAGTTCATGCAGGGAAGGTGACATATTTACAGGAAGACAACATACAATAGAGGATTAATGGTGACAGTTCTTTGAGAAAGAAATTATGGATCTTGTAGACATCATATATGTAGTGAAGAAACAGACAAATCTAAATATGACACAGACAAGATTGCACCAGATCCAAAATCTAAAGACAAACTGTTCCTTCTTTTTATTATGAACATTTTAAAACACTTGTGATATGTATGCTAATTTTTATTGTGGTAGAATTGACTAGTAGAAAAGTGCACTTATTTTAAACTTGATGAATTTTTCATAAACTATATACATACCAGTAATCAGAGCATTACTAGCACCCCACCAAGTCCTCTTACGCTCCCTTTCAGCTACTGCCCCCTCACTCTACAAGAATAATCACTTCCTTTAACATCATACATTAGTTTTGACTCTTTTGTAATATACATAATCTGTATATATTATTCTGCGTTCAGCTTCCTTCTCGTAATGTTATTTTGATGGAATATTTGCTTTATCTAACTATAGATCATCCAGTGTCATTGCATCAAGCTATTCTTTTATTCAGAGTAGATACTGGGTGAATTTAGTGAAGAAAAAAAGGATTTTCCTTCATTTTTCTATATATATATCCATTTTGTATTTTATCACTTGATCCCCTCTACCTGACCGCTTTTGCTCTTTTTTAAACCTCTATTTAATATCAAAGTGTAATTCTTATAAAATTATATGCATGACCTTAATTGAAGTACATAATAAGCATGTGCTAAAATTTATTTAACACATTAATAAAGGAACCAACGAGATGCTGAAGCTAATTTGAAGAGCACTAAGGAACAACTTAGGTATTGGGAGTAAAGGGAAAATATTGGAATAAGACTGCTAGTTCAGTTCAGTCGCTCAGTCATGTCCAACTCTTTATACCATGCTAGGCTTTCCTGTCCATCAGCAACTCCTGAAGCTTGCTCAAACTCATGTCCATTTAGGTGAGATACAAAGTTAGTAACTTTCCTACAAGTCTCCAAGTCAACATGCAAATTTAGAGTCTGGTCCCTAAATAATAGTTGATAATATGTTGTACAAAGCTGTATCCTCTTAGAAAATTCAAAAAAATAAAAGTTGTTGGGTGGGTCTATTCAACAATTTCCTGGGATAACACTGATGGGACATACAAAGTCATTTTGCCTTATTTCCTATCCATCCATCAAAGTCAATTTCTATCCCACCTCCACTTTGAAGTCTTTATGATCACCCAGCTGGAAGTCATGTTTCTAGCCAAGGAGCACTGGTAATAACATGGAAAGCGCTCAATGTGAACTTGGTGAATTAATAATTGTTTACTGCCACTCTATGGGCATATCACTCCTTGAGCAGAAATGGCTAATTAAGAACATAATTAAATTTTAAATTACAGCTAAAGAAATTGTACTGTAGAAGAGAGATAAATTAGAATACATCACAGTGCTGTTAGCAGGTTTGTTTTCTTCAAACAAGTAAATACATTGTGGGAAATAATTGATTTATAAAGTACTCTGCTTCTTCAATTTTCTCTTTTCTGTTTCATCCTTTTGCCCTTTCTTTTGACTCTGCACACTGAAACATTCTTTTTGTAATTCTCCCCTCATCCAGTCATGTTAGGTAAAACTACAAGAACCATCTATCTCAAGTTCCATTTTAGCTATTTCTCTTCCCTTATCAGAGCTGGAAAATGCTATCTTAAGTCATGTTAAATCATAGGCTTTTATGGTCACCAGTTACTTCTCTGGCCCTGTGACCCTCATGCTATTTTTCTTACCGTTGTCAAGTGCTTGCTACATATCTCATTGGACTCACTGGACTTTCTTGTTCTCTTCCCCTTAGTGTTTACAAAAACATTTTCTTCTGAAAAGCTTTGCCAAACACTTTTTGTCTTTATTTTTTTCTAGAATACCCTCAATAAATCATATTTTTAGGGGAAATCTATGTAATGCGTCAATAAATGGAATTTAATCAAACTTTTTTCCTCGTTTTTTCAACTTCTCATGAGTAACTAAAAAAGTTCTGTTTTTACAAAGATGGTTTTGAATTTAATTATGTATACTGTTGCTCAGACCTACTTTTCTTATTTTTTATACCTGCAACTGGAGTCAATAATAAAAGATAAGAGGTGGGAGGATACAGTGGTAAAAATTATCTTTTTCTCCTGGTATTATCATCTAATATGTGATGACTAATCGGAAACAGATCATTGAAATTCCTTTTTTAATGAAAATCCAGAAAAGAGTATGGAGTTTTTTGTTTTTTGTTTTTTGTTTTAAGATAACAGCAGAAACTAACGAAGAACTGTACCTTCATGTCTGAGTTCTACTAACTGTTGCTAGCAGCCTGGCAGTGTGTGTCTACAATGCTTGTCCTACAGTTTTCAACTAATCAACTGTCACAGATACATCACCATGAGAAGGAAACAAGTAGCTTTTTTTCTCTGGCTCACTGGGCATACCATGAAGGTGGTCAGAGCCCTGGCCCTCTCCTCTCCCCACCCCTTCTCCTGGAGTCTTCATCCCGTGGCCTACATCTGTGCACTTTAGCTGCATACGGCTATTTCAATTAAAAATTTTTTTTTCCATTCATATAAACATTTATTTGCTATTTGAACTTCGGAATTGACTTCAAATGAGCATTGGAAGATAACAAATCAATATAGATGCTTTGTAGTATAATTTTCCAAATAACTTGTTAAGATCTTTTTTATAAAATTAGCTGGGACAGCCCAAATGTGGCATTTTATGTAGCCAGAAGAAATTGCTTTTTGGATGAATGATAACATGGCAGAATGTTTTCACATAGCAAAATTGTTTAATCGTTTAATAAAAAAGAAAAGCATACAAAATGAAAAAAAAAAACCCAAACACATTTTAACTGGCTTAATCTCACTGGGCAATTGCTGGGGAGTTCTTCGTTTTCTCTCCAATCTATTTGACTTTACTGATTTTTGACATTTTAATTCTTCCTCAGCATTCTGAGAAATGCTTTCCCATTAGAAGCACTGATCCTGGCTTCTATACTCCTGGGTGAGGTATTGTAATCATCTGTTTAAACAGGCCACCATATCCACACCCCAGTAGGAAGGCGAGAATCAAGGGAGGTTTTCTGGATTATCTTACTCATGATCAGCCCCCCTTATAATATAAAAAAAAAAAAAGACATAATTTCCATATGCCCATAAATGATGCTACAAAAAAAATATTTCAATTAAAATTAAATTTAAAATTCAGTTTATTAATCAAAGGAGGCACATCTCAATCGCTCACTAGCCACATTTGGCTACCATACTGAATAGTGCAAGTGTAGAACTTTTCCATTATCACAGAAAGTTCTATTCAGCAGTGCTGACCCAAAGCATGTGGTATCTGTCCAATGCAAATATGTGTACTAGTGACCGGAGTTACATTTTCAGATAAAGTGCTTTTTTTTTTTTTTTTTTTTTAAACAGAATTTCCCCCTGCATTCACTAGGGATTGATACTGTTGAATGGGTTTATAAATGAGTTAGAAGAGACAGCCCAGTGAAATCTTCAAGTGTGCAGATGAAACTAGGCTCTTCTGGGAGTAAAAATGCCAAATTGAAAAACTATGCCTGAGGGCTTTATTGAGGGGGCAGACATGCATCAGATGAGTCTCTTTCTGAGCGAATATAATTTGATAAAGTTAGGTAGAAATAATTCTATCCTTGCAGAGTAGTGGACTCTGTTTTTCTGATTAACAAGTGTTAGAATAATGTTGGTTTCATTATATATTGTTCTCTAAAATGACAAAGTTTTGTTGAGGTTCCAAATAATAAAAATGACTTTGGGCAAAAAGTAATGAAGAGAGTATTTCCTACATGCATGCAATATCCAACACTAGGTATCCATGAAAGAAAAACTGGATAGATGTGATATTTTAACTTGTTTTAATGAATTAGTCATACTTTTCCCAGAAGATATGGAAGAAAAGACAATCCATGTTGAGAGATAAGCATAAGCAAAACCACAGCAGCAATAATAGAGTGGAGTGTATTGTTTGAGAGACAAATAGTTCTTTGTTGTTGAGGCAAAAGTGCATGATGTAAGGATTTAATTTTCGAAATGAATATCAAGCATTATGCAAAATAATCTAAAAGATAAAGAAGAATAATTGTTAAAAGGAATAATTTAAACAATAAATACATAAATCTAATGAGTATTTTAGAAAGACCACTCTAGCAGTGATATAGACCAGCAGTTCTCAAAAGGGATAATTTTTGCCTCACGGGACAACTGACAATGTCTGGAGACAATTCAGTTGTTACTGTGGACTTTCCTGGTGGCTCAGATGGTAAGGAATCTGCCTGAAATGCAGGAGACCGGCTTCAATCTTGGGTCAGGAAGATCCCTGGATAAAGAATACTCCAGTATTCTTGCCTGGAGAATACCATGGACAGAGGAGCCTGGTGGGCTACAGGCTCCATGGGGTTGCAAAGAGTCAGATACAACAGAGCGATTAACCTTTTCACGGGTTGAGAGTGGGTATTGGCATCTAGTGTGTAGGGAGTAGGAGTGCTTCTAAGTAATTTATAATGAATGGTACAGCCCCACCGCAAAGAAATAGCATCCCAAATGTTGATACTGCCAAGGTTGAGAAACCCTGATGTAGATGATGAATTGAGATAATTGACACAATAAAATTGTTTGAGATGCTGATACAATAGTGCATTTGAGAACTGATCAGAGGAAAGGAAGTTACACTAATCTGTTTATTATTAAGTTGGGAAAGGCAAAGTATTGATAGGACTACATAGTTAATTGAACGTTCTAAATAAAATGAAAAGGAACCCGTTGCTTCTTTTATGTTTTGTGTAACTTGTAGGAAATATTTACTCACAAGTTTAAACTAAAAGCAAAATCCAAGAAAGATGTATGATACATTGTAAGTAAAGTTAATGGAAAAAGACCCTTACTGACACATTTTTTTTTTAATTGTAAAGAAAAAGGGGGAAATCTTATAAGTTTCTAGAAAGATTATAAAATTAACTAAAAGTATCAAAGGAGTTCAGCATTAGAATTTTACTTTATAACACTGAATTTTATTAGCATTTGAGAGGAAAATGGTGTACCAAAATTTTGTGCTGAGGCAAGGTGTCTTTCATGGACAAAGGCAGTAGAAATACTTTCAAATTTTACAAGGCTTGAAATACCTGTGAACAACATACTCACTGGAAAATTATACAGAGTGAAGTAAGTCAGAGAGAAAAACACCAATACAGTATATTAATGCTATATATGGAATTTAGAAAGATGGTAACAATGACCCTATATGTGAGACAGAAAAAGAGACACAGATATAAAGAATAAATTTTAGACTCTGGAAGAAGGTGAGGGTGGGATGATTTGAGAAAATAGCATTGATATATGTATATTACCATACGTGAAAGAGATCATTAGTCTAAGTTTGATGCATGAAACAGGGCACTCAAAGCCGGTGCACTGGGACAACCCTGAGGGATGGGGTGGGGAACACATGTACACCCATGGCTGGCTCATGTCAATGTGTGGCAAAACCCACTACAATTTTGTAAATAATTAGCCTCCAATTAAATAAGTTAATTTTAAAAGAGAAATATAAGCAGATGGAAAAATAAATGTAGTAAATTGTAAAACTTTAAGAACTTAATATACAAGGGATTTGTGACTCTTTTGCTATCTGGTAAACTCATGAATTAGACTGGATTTTTAAATTTTAGCTGCATAAATCCAGTACAAAGTTTGATCCTGATGTTCTGCCTTCATCTGTATGTCTCTGATTCCTTTGACTATTTAGGGACCAACACATGCTTCCCTTTATGTAGGATCTCTTTTTTTGGTTTGATCACTTGAAATGATAATGGTTCCCATTCTGCTGGAGCACTTTCTACAAAAGCTAAGAAATTGACTAATAGGGTCATTGTCTGCTATAATGGCCTTGCAAAGCTTTATTGTATGCTGTTTCTATATTTTTGTCCCTACGAATGAGGAGGTCCATAAAGAACATGGTAACAATTGTAAAAAAAAAAGAAAAAAAAATCATTGAATAGTCTTGAGTCCTTGAATTTTATTTAATAATGAAATTTGAATAAAACAAATTATCTTTCTTTAAATTCTACTTTAATGATTCCTTTTCCCTGTCTGGAAACAGAAAATTTTTATTCTTATGAAAGACTCGAGAGGTTTTGTGAAAATAATGATAATGAATGAAAATATTTAAATATGTGGACGAGACAGAGTGGTGTTTAAAATGTATGTGAAAACACCATGATATTCATTATATATTTTTAAAACCTAAACTTTATTTTAGTGATTTGAAACACTTCATGAGTTTTGGCAGAAAATTTAACATATATATTCTGAAATTTTTAGTTATTTTATGTATTAAACTACTAATTTTAAGAACATAAGAAATTCATATACTAAATTGGAAAGTAAATAAGACTACATATCAATAAATAAAATGACAGAAACCACTCTAGGTTTCTAAAAAAGTTAACTAAAGATATTAAAACTACAGTAAGTATTCTGAAAGTGAAAATATTAGTCATTCAGTCATGTCTGACTTTTTGTGACCTTGTGGACTGTAGCCCTCCAGGCTCTTCTGTCCATGGAATTCTCCAGGCAAGAATACTGGAGTAGGTTGCCATTTCTTTCTCCAAGGGATTTTCCCAACCCAAGGATCAAACCTGAGTCTCCAGCATTGCAGGCAGACTCTTTACTGCCTGAGCTACCAGGGAAGTCCAAATGTTCTGAGGACACTTAATAGTGCTTTTTTGTTTCTTTTGATAGCCAAAAGAAATGTTTAGAATATTTGCTTTCAGTTTTACCAGGTTAAACTTACCCCAGCTATGCACTGACAAAGTCACTAGTATATCCTACTTCGAAGCAGACCAAGAACTTAAAAAAAAACAAAAAAAAATGTAGTGAAGCACAATATATACACTTTTTTGTACAGTTCATTGAATTTTCACCTGTGCAATATCCCTGTCACAGGAACCCAGGTAAAGAAAGAGATCACCCCTAGTACCCGAAGTAGGCTTCCCTTGTAGCCTACTGATACAGAATGGTAAAGAATCTGCTCATCTGGTAAAGAATCTGCCTGCAATATGGGAGACCTGGGCTTGATCCCTGGGTTGGGAAGATCCTCTGGAGAAGGGAAAGGCTACCCACTCCATTATTCTGACCTGGAGAATTCCATGGACTGTATATTCCATGGGGTCGCAAAGAGTCAGACACGACTGAGCGCCTTTCACTTTCACCCAAGTAGACCCTCTGCTGCTTCCCCCAAAGGTAATTATCCTCACGTCTGACAGCAGAGAATACTTATGCTTGTTTTTATTTTATATGAGGGATAATACAGTATGTACACTTTGATGTATGACTTCTGCAGCTCAACATTTTATGATTCATTCATATCGCTGCACATACAGCAGTTGTAGAGTCAATACCATTGATATATAGTACCCCTTACGTGAATACATCTCAACTTATCTCAATACTATTAATGAAGATTTGAATACCCAGGTTTCAGCTGTTACAAATAGTAAGCTATGAACATTCTATTAAACATATTTTGGTTAACATTTGTATACATTTATAATAAGCATAAACCTGGAAATGGAAAATTCCTGAGTCACACAGTAGAAGCTGGCAAAATAGGTATGTGAATAGGTTGTGCCAAGTTTACATTTACAACATGTGCTTGAGAATTTCTGTTGTTCTACATCCTCAACAGCATTTGATATATATATTTTTTTCCTTTTATTTCTGTATTTGCTGAATGGCTATGCTAGTAATTATTAACCAGTATTTCATTATGGTTACATTTTGTATTTCCCTGATGGCTTTTCATATTTATTGGTCATTTGTATACCCTCAAAATGAAGTGAAGTCACTCAGCCGTGTCCGACCCTTTGCAACTCCGTGGACTGTAGCCTACCAGGCTCCTCCATCCCTGGGATTCTCCAGGCAAGAATACCTGAGTGGGCTGCCATTTCCTTCTCCAGGGGATCTTCCCAACCCAGGTTTCGAACCCAGGTGTCCCGTACTACAGGCAGATGCTTTACCCTCTGAGCCACCAGGGAAGGCCCAAAGAGGTTTTTAATGCAGAAAAACATTTGCAAAAGTGATAGATGGGCAGAAAAGGAGACGAGGGGGTGTTACCTCAAAGTAGGGAACTGTCCCTGCCTCCGCACAGCTAAGCCACAGCACTGCTTCTGAAATGGGTTTGCTTCCACCTTTGTTGCTGGTACCTGAAAATGCGGGGTCTGCAGTTCCCTAGTAGTTGTCTTTCTGCTACTTGGAGAATTGAAAACAGAATGACTTTTGACTCGCTTCTGCCTTCTAAATTCCTGCCAGTGCTTCCTATTTATAGGGCCAATGAGGAAACTGGGCAAGAGAATCTAGAAATCTCATTTCAGGCTTTCAGTACATCACCCTTCCTCCCAGTGAAGAGAAAAGCTTGGATGGTCAGGAAACAACCTGCATACTTTTGATGTTTTCATGTATGTGAGCACTTTTCAAAGGGCTCTGGAGAAATAAATAGTAAAGTGCATGCTGTCACACTTCTAATAACTTTTTAGTGAATAAAGAAAAATACACATGGAACATCAGTGAATAATACAGGAAATTTGAAAGCTTAATTGTGACAATACACTACGAATCTTAAATGATATGTCTGAGAACAGGAAGGAAGAAATTACAGCCGAAGTAGTTGGGCATGCAGTGGGGTTGAGCTTTATCTCAATGGGTAAATAATGCTTGAAAAGGTGAAGGCAAAAAAAAAATCATTCTGGACAGCAGGAACGATATGAGTGAAATAAAGAACACAGGGCTGAGCCATGGTATCTTTCCAAAATATTAAAATTCTATTTTACCTTGACTTGAAGTACACTTTGGAAGAATATAGCAGAATTGATAAGCTAAAAATTTATAACAAGATTGCTGTCAGCTTGGAGATCTGGAAACCACATTGCAGAAGGAATAAGAGAGCTAGGATGTTTAGCTCAGAGGGGAGAAACCTAAAAGGAATGCCTGTGAAGTGTTCTGTATAAGAAAGGATAAACATTTTTGGTTGTTTGAAAAGGAAGCACTTCAATCAATACACTAAAGTTAGGAGCATTTAGCGATAAGTTCAATGAAAAATACTTCTCAAAACAATTGCTATCAATTGCTAAATAATAATGGAATATACAGCCTCAGGTATCAGTAGATATGATGTACCCAGTGCCTGAGTTATTCTGATGAAAGCTAAATTACTAAGTATACCACAAATAGGATTCCTGAAGTCAGAATACAGAAAATAATCACAGAGTCCCTTTCATCTAAAAACTAATTTGGGGGAGGTAGAGAGATACTTATCAAGAAACTTGAAAGTCAGTTAGTTTATACTTTAATAACTATAGTAATTCGTTTTTTTTTACATGTCTACTCTGTGCCAGGTACTATCTAGGTAACTGGTGAATGAAATGGTTCAGTGTTCTATAAAATAAAAGAGAAGAAACTCTAAACCTATAAGATGCTCCATGAAAAACAATGAGTTTGAGGTAAAATAATGTTGAAAAAATTCTGTATCTTTTTGTTGTTGTTGAGTCGCTAAGTCATGTCCGACTCTTTGCAACCCCATGGACTGTATTACACCAGGCTTCCCTATCCTTCACTATCTCCTGGAGTTTGCTGAAACTCATGTCTATTGAGTCAGTAATGCCATCCGATCATCTCATCCTCTATCTCCCCCTTATCCTCCTGCCTTCAATCTTTCCCAGCATCAGGGTCTTTTCTAATGAGTCGGCTCTTCACATCAGGTGACCAAAGTATTGGAGCTTCAGCTTCAGCATCAGTCCTCCAAATGAATATTCAGGGTTGGTTTCTTTTAGGATTGACTAGTTTAATCTCCGGAAAAGGCAATGGCACCCCACTCCAGTATTCTTGCCTGGAGAATCCCATGGATGTAGGAACCTGGAAGGCTGCAGTCCATGGGGTTGCTGAGGGTCAGACACAACTGAGCGACTTCACTTTCACTTTTCACTTTCATGCATTGGAGAAGGAAATGGCAACCCACTCCAGTGTTCTTGCCTGGAGAATCCCAGGGACGGGGGGGCCTGGTGGGCTGCTGTCTATGGGGTCACACAGAGTCGGACATGACTGAAGTGACTTAGCAGCAGCAGCAGCAGTTTAATCTCCTGGCTATCCAAGGGACTCTTGAGAGTCTTCTCCAGCACAACAGTTTGAAAGCATCAGTTCTTTGGCACTCAACCTTCTTTATGGTCCAACTCTCACATCTGTACATGAGGAAATCATCATTAGCTCTATCAAAGCCTATAGCCTACCACAGAGACTGCAGACTCTAAGACTGGGCCACCTCAGGCCAAACTACAGGGAGGGGGCACAATCCCACCCATCAGCAGAAAATTGGATTAAAGATTTACTCAGCATGGCCCTACCACCAGAGCAAGACTTAGTTTTCCCCACAGCTGGTCCCTCCCATCAGGAAGCTTGCACAAGCCTCTTATCCTCATCCATCAGAGGGCAGACAGAAGAAGCAAGAACTTCAATCCCATGCCTCCAGAATAAAAACTACAATCACAGAAAACTAATTAGAATGATCACATGGATCACAGCCTTGTGTAACTGGATAAAACTATGAGCCATGTCATGCAGGGCCACCCAAGAAGGACGGGTCACTGTGGAGAGTTCTGACAAAGCATGGTCCACTGGAGAAGGGAATGGCAAACCACTTCAGTATTCTTGCCTTGAGAACCCTGTGAGCAATATGAGAAGGCAAAAGGATATGATGCTGAAAGTTGAGCACCCCAGGTCAGTAGGTGTTCAATATGCTATTAGAAAAGAGTGGAGAAATCTTTTTACCCTCTAACGAATTCACAGAATATAAAATACTTTCATGGCTCTGTGATGTTTTCAATAAATAAGTTCACTTAACTTCTGCATCATCAGCTTTTTATCAAAAATATTCCAAATTTATCACAAAAATAATCTGGAACTGGTGCTTTCACAAGACTAATTTTTCGTATATATGTAACTGTAATCACAGCTACTGCTATTGAAGCCTGTGGTTTAGTGAGGGAAACAAGTATAACACAATGTGAAAAGTAGCACTTTAGAGGATCAATGCATGTTCTGTGGAAACACATTAAAGGGTACCTAACACAGCAGCAGCAGCAGCAACACCATCTCCATAGTGGGGGAGGGATACTAAACAATGTGTAGAAGGTAATTCACAATGATGACCTATAGTATATTGAGGATTTGCTGGAAAAGAGAAGGAGCTAAAGCATGTTTGAGACTTAGGAAACTCCAAATGTGAGAGCTCATGTGTAAGTGATCATGATACATTCATGAAGAGCATGACAAGTTTTTTTAAAAAATGCTTAATAAGGACTTGATATTCAAAGTATATTAACAGATTTGGTTTGCATCTCAAATATTCCTGCAGGGTCACTACAAAGGTTACAGAAGCACAGAATTATACAATCTTCAATGTGGGGAAAAGCACTGAGAACCTCTAGTCAGAAGCCTTTTCTAGGTTGTCTAACAGAAGCTATCTATCCTCTATTTAATTGTATATAGCCCCTGGAAGCACTCTATCTCATCATGCATCATCACTTCCACCTTATATGAAGATGAAATCAGCCTTTCTGTAACTTTCACCTGCCCCAGGTCTGCATTCCAGAGTTTCGCAGAAAGAACTCTTGGCTTTATTACTTTGGGAGTACCAGAGTCATTTTCTGTTGGTGATGGAATTTAAAATCAGATCTATTTAATGGAGTTTTCAGTTGCTCTGCCTGTTCATTTTAATACCAGACATTTCACCATTTTTAGGATGTGAAATATATCTGTATATCCTAAAGTTTTCTTAAGACTACAATATAAATATTGAGTTTTATATAACCTTTTTATTTATCAAGGGAGTATTTTAGGGATTTGGTTTCAGCATCTTTCTGTAAAAATGTTAGATCTTGGAAACATTTTCATAATTCAGCAGGGTCTGCAATGTTAATGGACCTAAGCAGCAGGATCCTTGGACCACATACTATAATTATTCCTCAGAGTGCTTGTAATTTCAATTCCAGAGCCTAACGCTGGCTGTATTTCATTTGTTTTTCTTCTCTTATGGAAAGTGATTCACAGCAGCCTTCTGATTTTGGAAATCTATTGCTTTTGCTCAATTCTAAGTTGGTACTCCAAATTTAAATTAAAGTATAGCAGTGGGGAAAAAAACAAAACAAAACAAAACATTGTAGGGATTGAGAAAAGAAATAGTGAAGAAATAAATATTTTCTATGAGCAAAAGTTTCTTTTAAAAGCATTTAAATCACTCTGGGACAAATTAGAGTTTTCTCTCTTCTGTTTCTTCTCAGGCTTCCAGTATTAAGAATACTAAAGTAGAAGGAAAATATGTTCTTTTCTTGATTGAAATTAAATCATTGCAAATTATTCAATAACTTCAAATTCCAGCTTAAATATGAGATACATGAAATACAACTTGATACTTTGTGTATAGGTGTGTGTGTAATTAGCATCTCAGAATCATCATGTATAAAACTTTTCTTTAAATTAGTTAAAATTACTTTGCCTTAGCTTTGAACATAATTAGAATTTCAGATATGCTATAGTTCAACTGAAGCAAATTTTATGATGTTATAAGGAAACTGAGGCCAATACAGGTTAAATTCGTAGTAGAATTAGAAGTGGAAAATCTCTGAGGATTTTCATCCTGGGGTTTGGTGTACTTTTTACTTGGTTAAAGTAAATAGTGTTACAATAAATATAAAAGTGTTTTGACTATTCAAATGGTGACAATCATTTTATTTGAATAAGTCTGATCAAGTTAAAGGAAATCTAAATTTAAAATGAAACCTAAATCTCATATAGTTTAATACTCATTATTTCTAGTTTTAAAATTTATTTTTCTACACCAGGGAAATCATCCTTGGCGATCTTATGAAGACCTTCTCATGGTAAGAACATTTAATCAACAAGAATTTTATAAAAATGATCATAGCATGTTTATTGTATAGCATAATCTGTCTGTTCAAATGGAATGTCCAATATACAAAGGGCTGAGAAAAATTAGATTGCTTCTCTTCTTCAGGCACTCTTTTTGCCCATTAGTCAGTTTTATTTTTTTATAGTCAGTTGCTCATTTGATTTTTTCTTTTGTTGCTCATCTTTCCCACTATAAGGTACCTTCTACACAAACCAGAATGATTGCTTATTGATAAATGTCTGACCTATATAAAATATTTGTTGATTGGACACCTTAATGATCAGTAAAATGATCACCTGTCATGTATCAGCACCAAGTTAAATTGTTTCAATGAAACATTTCTGCTTTTCTTCTTGGTAAACCTAAGAGGTAGGTCTCAGTTCCATTATAGAGCTAAGGAAATGCCCTCAAAGCAGGAAAGTTATTTAATCTACATTACATTATTATTAAGAAGGTACTTGAACTCTTGTTTGAAAATGTTAAACATTTCCTTTCTCAGACCAGTTATCCTGAAATTCAAAATGTTAAAATGCCAAGGAGACAAAAGTAAACAGAAAGCTTATGCAAAATCAGAAACAATATTTAAATACAAAATTTCCATTTCAAAATGATATCTGATCTTTGACTATCTCAGATATAATGCAGGATAACTGATGAGCTGGCATCAGCTTAGTCATGTGTGTCTGACACATCTTTAGCAAAAGGAATAAAATTTTGGAACTGAAATATGATCTCCTAATTGCTTAAATGTTTATATTAACCATAATAATAAGTTTTGAATGAGTATTTGTCTTATCAGTACATAGTTAGAAAGATTAGTCTGACAGGACACAGTTAAAGAAAAATATAAATATTCTAAAAAGAGTTAATTTCCAGATTTTGATACTCTAAGTATAGAGCATATTGATCTTGGCAGTTGTCATGTTATTTTTATTAAACTTTTTATTTGGAAATAATTATAGATTTGCATGCAACTGTAAGAACTAATACAGAGAAACCTGTGTGTTCTTTATCCAGTTGCCTCCAACGTAGCATCTTGCAAAACTATACTACACAGCAACCATCAAGTTATTGACAGTGAAACATTTAATATACAAAACATTTCCATTACTATAAGAATCCGTTTTATTGCCCTTTTATAGACATACCTTCTAATATCCTGTAACTTCTAGAATCACTACTTTCTTCTTCATTTCTAAAAGATTGTTGTTACAAGAAATCTATGTAAGTGGAATTATGCAATATGTACCCTGACCGTACTGACGTTTTGTTACTCAGCTGAAGTCTCTGGATATGCTTACAAATCATGTGTGTCAGCAGTGGATTCTTTTTTATTGCTCAGTGGCATTGCACGGTATGGTTGTACCATGGTTTACTTAACCATTTCCCCATTAAAGGACATCTAGGTTAGTTTTAGTCTTTGGTTATTATGAATAAAGCTGCTGTGGATATTTACATGCATGTTTCTGTGGGAATGTAAATTTCTTTTCTCTGGAATAAGTTGTATTATATTAGGTCTAAAAAAAGCATGATTTTAAAAATTATCCTTAACATGGGGCCCTCATAGTATAAGAATTAGCTAATCAAGACTAGAGATTTAGAATAAGTTGAAAGGAAATTGAATAATTGATTGTTTTTGATGTATGTTAGCGTCCTTACTACTATTATTGCTATTAAGTCTGGTGCAGCTCTGAGATTAATCTTGTCTTGTTTTTCTAAGAAACATGAGGTTTACACATCATGTTCTCTCCCTTGGAATGTTTATATGCTGGTCATCAATCTTTATTTTGCCACCCATTTATACTGAAGTGAGTGCCAGCTTTATATCATTTTATAAAAGATTAGACTTTTAGTATTTACCTTAAGAACTAAGAATGCCCTTCTAATTTTCTGGGGCATGACATACCAAAGTGTCAGGGTGTGTTTTATGGCATTTATTGAAAAATTGTATTTCTCTCATGAGGTATATTTGCTGGCCTGACAGCTTGCTTCTACTCATCTAACCTTGACTCGTAAGAAAACAAGCAAGTTTGTGTGCATGCATATGTTTATATGTATGTGTTGATAAATATTTATGTACATATACATGGATGTATGTTTGAATGTATATATAGCTACAAACAGTAAAATACTGCTCTCTCATAGAAAATTTGTACCTCTAAAGACTGAGATTAGGAGACTAAAACTAAGATTATGTTTGCTGAGTACTTCTGTGAAAGTGTTACTTGCTCAGTCATGTACAACTCTTTGCAACTCCATAGACTGTAGCCCACGAGGCTCCTCTGTTCATGGACTTCTCCATGTAAGAATACTGGGGTGGGTTGCCATGTTCTTCTCCTGGGGATCTTTCCAGTCCAAGAGATCAAACCCAGGTCTCCCTCATTACAGGCAGATTCTTTACCATTGAGCTAGAATTAGTAAACTTGTACCTATCTCATTTATATCCTAAGATAACCTGGAAATACACCTAGTATATTAGCTATGAGAGACTATGGTAGATGTTTCTCTACCAAATTTTGAAATTCAGACAAAATGCAGAAATCACCGTACTGATCACTATTATTTCACCCATTGAAATCAAGAAAGACAAAAATACTGATTTATTCATATTTAAAAATGCTTCTTGGTGACTTTCTTTGTGAAGACTGATCTAGTGATGGGAAATCAAAGTGAACAAGATCCATGAATCACATTCTAGAGCTTACATCCTAGTCAGGGGAGGTAATCAGTGAGCATGAAAATACATTAAATGAGCAAATGAGGGATTTTCAAATATTTTACTGTGAAAAAAGTAAAACAGGGTGATGGCTAGAGAGAGTGATTATGGCTCTGCTGGCTAGAGTGGTAAGAGAAAACTTCCCTGAAGTGCAATTTCCTGAGCAAAGACATGAATGCTGAATTGAAGCTAGCAATGGAAAAACACAAAGTAGAGCATTCCAGGTAGAGCAAGTGGCAAATGCAAAGAGCTTAAGATGGAAAAGAGCCAGGAGACATTGTCTGAAAGATCTGCAAATTTAGCCCTCTCAGTTACAGAAATTAATTTTCTGGAGTGCTGACTTTCTGGGGCCAGAGTCCTGAGTATTACTTACTAAATGAACAATGAGAATGATTTTCATGGCAGAGAAGCCATGGCATGTACTAGAAAATGACAGGGCAATCAACAACAGAAAGAACGGAAGACCTGAGGTGCCAAAAAAGACCTGTGAATTAAAAAGCAAGGAAAGTGTGAGGGTAATGTAAGCATTTCAGTTTTAAAATCTTTAATAAACGAGGCCAAGAGGGACAGGGACTGATTAAAAGAAGGGGTGGTATGTGATAATATTTGATGACCTGGTTCAAAGCTAGAGCATTTTAGAGAGAAGGAAGAGGGAACAATCTGGAACTAGAGATAATATTTAAAGAGGACCCTCAGCCCAGCTCTAGGCCCCAGGGTATAAGGAAAGAGGGAGAAAGACCAATAAGCCATTGGGAAAGCACTATCCTCAGAGAAGATCCAGAGGTTCTTTGAGCAATATGAAAGGAACATTTGTAGTTGAACTTGAGGATACTGGGAATTTTGAAGGTGATGCACTGTGAATTCCACAGAACCTAAGTTGGCAAGTTTAGGATGTGTGGAAAGCTCGGCAAGGGGTACTAAATAGGAGATTTGCAGAGCCTATGGAGCGAAAATGTGGGAAATAAGAAGTGAAGCCCAAAGCTTTTTATGGTGATCCATAATAAACACTAACAAAGGGTGCAGAGGTAGTGATCTCAAAGCAGGTAGACGTGGTGATCATTTGTGGGATCTGGGGGACCCTGTATACTGTTTCCAGAGACCATGGGGAGGTAAGGAAACTTCAGTTTTGTCATCACATATCTCACAATTGAGGTTGCAGAAATTTTGACACCTCATTAGGGCTGGTCTTAATTTGAACGCAAGAAATTACAAATTTTATAGTGAATTTGCAGTTCATATAATAGTCATTTTGAAAGTGAAAAAGTAAAAAAAAAAAATTATATTCTGGTCCAGGCCAACTCTAATCACTTAAAGATTGCTTGGGAAGGGATGGTGGTTCCTATCCCAGAATTTCCTGCACAATTTCACATTGTATTTAATTTTACTTAGGTTAATCTCAAATTATTTTTCCATCTTTGTTTAAAACAATAGGTGGTTATGTTCAAAAGCCATCTCTTTTGTATTTAATTTCTCCATTGACTTGATTAAGCATAACAGTTTTTCACTCTGAGATGTCTCTCACCAGGAGATTTTTCACAACTCTCCTTGTTATTCTTTCTCTTCTTTTGGTTGTCTGGCAATAAAATCATAATCCTGTCTTTTACAGCATCACAGGCTGATAACAGCATGAACACACTCAGAGGATTCTTGCTCTCATTAAGCTTTTAATTTCTTTATTGACTTTAATTAAATTTGAGAGGCTTTTTCAATAGCAAGAAAGAAGCATGATTGTTTGTTGGATTAATAGCATTGCATTAGATAGACTATAGGTGATATTTGGGGAAAAGGATAAGCTTCTATCTTATCCTAGGATCACAGATGTAAAGGTTTCCATCTCTGAATTTCTTGCTTTTAAAGGAATTATACCATATGAACTTAAAAATCGTATTGTTTCTTCAACAGAGCCTAAGAAGTCAGTGACTCACAGGTGAAGTTTTCTGAACAATATTTCAACTGATTTTCTTAGTGTAAATTGTATTAAAGAGTGTCTATGCTTTTAAACTGCTATCAGGATATTTATTAACTATATGAACAAATATTTATTGGGCACCTCTGATGTGCTATGTACTCTTCCAGGCACTGAACAGCATTGGTACTTGAGGGAATAAATGTGCTTGTGTTCACAGAGCCTGTATTATAGTGTCAGAGATAAACAATGATCAAGTTAACTGATTTAAGTCAATAGCATATTTTTAAATAGTCATCTGAATCATGAAAAATTAATCAGGATTAAATGATGAAGTGACTCATGGGATGCAGGATGGGATCAATGGGAGAAGGTTCATAAAAGAATTCTCTGTATAGCTGACAATTTAGACAGAAGAGTCATTCATTTATTACATTTCTTTCTCTAGTATTTGTAAAAACATAAATGAGTCACTCAGTAGTGTCCAACTCTTTGCAACCTCATAGACTATACAGTCCATGGAATTCTTCAGGCCAGAAAACTGTAGTGGGTAGCATTTCCCTTCTCCAGGGAAGCTTCCCAACCCAGGGATTGAACCCAGGTTTCCAGCATTGCAGGTGGATTCTTTACCAGCTGAGCCACAAGGGAAGCTGCTAGTATTGGTAAACTTTGATTAAATCTGAATATTGAATTAAAGTAGCATGCAAGCATTTGGAATTAAAGTTAATGGGAAGAAATAAAGGTATATTTCAAATAACAAATTATTTACTTTATTTTTCATAAATGGATCCAGATCAAATATTTTTCTTATTATTTGAGGTATTTGAAAGAATGAGAGCCTTGCCATAGGAGAGAGGGGGACTCAGTTCAGTTCATTCACTCAGTTGTGTCCAACTCCTTGCGACCCCATGAACCACAGCACGACAGGCCTCCCTGTCCGTCACCAACTCCCGAATTTACCCAAACTCACGTCCATTGAGGGTGATGCCATCCAGTGTGCAATAGCATTATGTCTAAAAAAGTGCATACCTTAGTTAAAATGTACTTTGTTGCTAAACAAAAAATGCTAACCGTGATCTGATGGTGTAGGACTTCCACAGACCTTCAATCTGTAAAAAGCACAATATCTGTGACGCACAACAAAGTCAGGCACAGTGAAACAAAGTATGTCCCAACTGAATAACAGTTACTCCAATATTCAGTGACTTAAAACCAGTTCTGTTGTGATCACTGATTCTTTGGTTTAAAAATTTGTGAAGGTCACAGCAGAACTAGATTTTCTGTTTAGTGATGTCTGAGACTTTAGCTAGATAGAAAGCATATGAAGGTAAGCATATCCGTATTACACGGAGGTATCTTCATTCACAAATCTGGTGGTTCATTTTAGCTGTCAGCTTGGACCTTAACTTGGATTCTGGAATGGTGTTTCTACATGTGATGTCTTTGTGTGTCTTCAGATTCCCCAAAGCATGGCTTCCTCAAAATGGTTAAATGCTTATGAGGCCATGTCGAGTTCCCCAAGTGAGTGTTCCAATGAGTAAAACAGAAGCTGCATTACATTAGTTGACTTTTATGACCTAGTCTTAGAAACCAATGGTGTCTCTTCTGTCCCGTTCTGTTGTGAAAGTGAAAGTCTCTCAGTCAAGTCCAACTCTTTGCAACCCCATGGACTATACAGTTCATGGAATTTTCTAGGCCAGAATACTGGAGTGGGTAGCCTTTCTCTTCTCCAGGGGATCTTCCCAACCCAAGGATCAAACCCAGGTCTCCCGTATTATAGACGGATTCTTTACCATCTGAACCTCAAGGGAAGCCTGTCCCATTCTGTTAGTTGTAAGCAAATTACAAGCCCACCCAGAGTCAAGGAAGGGAGGGAACATAGACTCTACTTCTTGATGAAAGGAATATCAAAGAGCTTGCAGACATGTTTAAAACCATTACACTTTGGGGGACAAATCTTTTTCCAGAATGAGTACTGAAAGAAAATTATAGACTTATAAAGGTAGATGCTAATGGAGTTGTTTTTTGTTAGTGTAATATTGATAATTATGTGATTTTTTAAAGTTACTGGGATTGGGTGTAGTAGGATAAAAGTTCTTTGATCTATTAAGAAATGTGTAAGTATCCAGTTTCCTTGAAACTTGAAAAGAGAATTTGGATTTAAGTTTTTAGCATCAAATATTTTTTGCTTTCACTGTAACAGTTTTTATTTTCCTCAAACATTTTCCTTTTGGTTAATTCTGAAAAGAAATGCATTAGTATTACTTTTTGGAGTATCTTTTTATTTGGAGTAAATATCATGTCTTCATAGGAAATTGATATCTATGGAATGAGAATGTGATCTTTGGGGAATTATTATTTCTTACATTATTTCAGCTTTTGATAATAGTACTGTTTGCTTGCTTATTTTTAAAATAATCAGTCTCCTAAATGATGATTGAAATTTTGTATTACTTTCATGTACATATAACATACATCTCTAGGTTAGCCCCCCAGAATATTCCAGTAAATACAAAGATATCAACCCTGTACTTTATAAACTTATATTCTTAGTGGAAATATACATATAATAAATAACATGTAAATAACAAAAGATCATGAGGAAGTCACAAGTTTTTTTTTGGTGAATAATAGGGTGAAAAAAATAGAATGAAAATAAAATAAGGTGATATGGTAAGATTGGGGAGAAGCTGTGATTTTGCTTTAGAGTGTTAGGGAAGATCACAATGGGGCTATAATAAATAAATCAGAACCTGAATGACGAGAAGCTGTCATTTTGTGAGAAGTTTGGGTCTAGTGGTGGTGATGATGGTTAATTTAACACATTATTTGTAACTTCACTGGACCAAGGGATGTCTGGATAGCTGATGGAACATTATTTCTGGTTCCTGTGAAAGTGTTTCTGAAAGAGGCTAGTGTTTGATCTGGTAGACTGAGAAAAAAATCCGTCCTCATCCATGTGGGTGGGCTTCATCCAATATATTGAGGGTCAAGATGGAACAAAAAGGTGAAGTAAAGGCAGGTTCACTCTTTCTCTTCTTGACCTGGAATTCCTAACTTTTCCTGCCCTCAACATCAGAGCTACCAGTTCTCTAGAGTATAGACTTGGACTAAATTGCACCACTGGCTTTCCTGGTTCTCCAGTTTGTAAAGGGAAGACTGTGTTGGTTCCAGGTCTCCATAACTGCATATGCCAATTCTTACAGTAAATCTCATATATATGTATGTATGTGTCTTATACGTTCAGTTTCTTAGAGAAACTGACTAATACAGTGCCTGTTTCAAGTAGAAGAGCCTTATCAATCACCACAATTTTCAGTGTCTAAACTCCAACCTCATAGAATATCTTGGTGTTACTAAAACATGAAGTGGATTTACCTTGCTACATATTTGCACTGTCTCCCTTTGCCTATCATGTACTCTTCCTTTTCATCAAGTAAAAACAAAAAAAGAAAAAAATGATGACAACTCTTAAGATTTAATTCAGTTATCACTTGCCTTTTTTCACCTTCAAAATAGTCAATTTCTCCTCTTTACAGAATGCTTTACCACTTGTATTACTAGTTTTTTAAGTTGTTTCCTGCTTATTTATTTTCACTAAGTGGTAAGAAAAATCTATTTTTATGTGTATGTGTTTGTGTCTGTGCAATGTTTGCCACATATTAACTAAAAAGAGATCCTTTAATGTAGATTCGAATCCAAACTCATAATATTTAATATTGAGACTGCTGTTTGATAGTATTTACAAAAGACTTTAGTTCAGTTCAGTCGCTCAGTCACGTAGGACTCTTTGCGACCCCATGAATCACAGGACGCCGGGCCTCCCTGTCCATCACCAACTCCCAGAGTCTACTCAAACTCATGTCCATCGAGTTGGTGATGCCATCCAGCCATCTCATGCTCTGTCATCTCCTTATCCTCTTGCCCCTAGTCCCTCCCAGCATCAGGGTCTTTTCTAATAAGTCAACTCTTCGCATGAGGTAGCCAAAGTACTGGAGTTTCAGCTTTAGCATCATTCCTTCCAAAGAAATCCCAGGGCTGATCTCCTTCAGAATGGACTGGTTGGATCTCCTTGCAATCCAAGGTACTCTCAAGAGTCTTCTCCAACACTACAGTTCAAAAGCATCAATTCCTCAGTGCTCAGCTTTCTTCACAGTCCAACTCTCACATCCATACATGACCACAGGAAAAACCACAGCCTTGACTAGACGGACCTTTGTTGGCAAAGTAATGTCTCTGCTTTTGAATATGCTATCTAGGTTGGTCACAACTTTCCTTCCAAGGAGTAAGCATCTTTTAATTTCATGGCTGCAGTCACCATCTGCAGTGATTTGGGAGCCCAGAAAAATAAAGTCTGACACTGTTTCCACTGTTTCCCCATCTATGTCCCATGAAGTGATGGGACCAGATGCCATGATTGTCATTTTCTGAATGTTGAGCTTTAAGCCAACTTTTTCACTCTCCACTTTCACTTTTACTTCTTCTTCACTTTCTGCCATAAGAGTGGTGTCATCTGCATATCTGAGGTTATTGATATTTCTCCCGGCAATCTTAATTCCAGCTTGTGCTTCTTCCCGCCCAGCATTTCTCATGATGTACTCTGCATACAAGTTAAATAAGCAGGGTGACAATATATAGCCTTGACGTACTAATTTTCCTATTTGGAATCAGTCTGTTGTTCCATGTCCAGTTCTAACTGTTGCTTCCTGACCTGCATATAAGTTTCTCAAGAGGCAGGTCAGGTGGTCTGGTATTCCCATCTCTTGAAGAATTTTCCACAGTTGATTGTGATCCACACAGTCAAAGGCTTTGGCAGAGTCAATAGAGCAGAAATAGATGTTTTTCGGGAAACCTCTTGCTTTTTCGATGATCTAGCGGATGTTGGCAATTTGATCTCTGGTTCCTCTACCTTTTCTAAAACCAGCTTGAACATCTGGAAGTTCACAGTTCACGTAGTGCTGAAGCCTGGGTTGGAGAATTTTGAGCATTACTTAACTAGCGTGTAAGATGAGTGCAACTGTGTGGTAGTTTGAGCATTCTTTGGCATTGCCTTTCTTTGGGATTGGAATGACAACTGACCTTTTCCAGTCCTGTGGCCACTGCTGAGTTTTCCAAATTTGCTGGCATATTGAGTGCAGCACTTTCACAGCATCATCTTTTAGGATTTGAAATAGCTCAACTGGAATTCTATCACCTCCACTAGCTTTGTTCATAGTGATGCTTTCTAAGACCCACTTGAGTTCACATTTTAGGGTGTCTGGCTCTAGGTGAGTGATTACACCATTGTGATTATCTGGGTCGTGAAGCTCTTTTTTGTACAGTTCTTCTGTGTATTCGTGCCACCTCTTCTCAATATCTTCTGCTTCTGTTAGGTCCATACCATTTCTGTCCTTTATTGAGCCCATCTTTGCAGGAAATGTTCCCGTGGTATCTCTAATTTTCTTGACGAGATCTCGAGTCTTTCCCATTCTGTTGTTTTCCTCTATTTCTTTGCATAGTTCGCTGAGGAAGGCTTTCTTATCTCTCCTTGTTATTCTTTGGAACTCTGCATTCAAATGGGAATATCCTTCCTTTGATTTTCAGTTCTCTTCTTTTCACAGCTATTTGTAAGGCCTCCTCAGCCAGCCATTTCACTTTTTCGCATTTCTTTTCCAAGTTCTTTCAATTATTTTTGACCACATATTTTTGACATGTTTCCTGAGGAACCTGTATGCAGGTCAAGAAGCAACAGTTAAAACTGTACATGAAACAACTGACTGAATCTGAATTTGGAAGGGAGTACATCAAAGCTGTATATTGCCACCCTGCTTATTTAAGTTATATGCAGAGTAGTACATCATGCAAAATGCTGGTCTGGATCAGTCACCAGCTGGATTCAAGATTTCTGGGAAAAATAATAACTTCAGATATGTACATAAAATCATGCTTCTGGCAGAAAGTGAAGAGGAACTAAAGAGCCTCTTGATGAGGGTGAAAGAAGAGAGTGAAAAAGTTGGCTTGAAACTCAACATTCAAAAAGCTAAGACCATGGATTTCCATCCCATCACTTCATGGCAAATAAAAGGGGAAAAGTGAAAGTGGTGAGAAATTTTATTTTCTTAGGCTTCTAAGTCACTGTTTACAATTACTTCATCCATGAAATTAAAAGACGTTTGCTCCTTGGAAGGAAGTTGAGACAAGCTTGCTGCTGTTGCTGCTGCTAAGTCGCTTCAGTTGTGTCCGACTCTGTGCGACCCCATAGACGGCACCCCACCAGGCTCTGCCATCCCTGGGATTCTCCAGGCAAGAACACTGGAGTAGGTTGCCATTGCCTTCTCCATTGTGTGAAAGTGAAAAGTGAAAGTGAAGTCACTCAGTCACGTCCGACTCGTAGCGACCCCATGGACTGCAGCCTACCAGGCTCCTCCATCCATGGGATTTTCTAGGCAAGAGTAGTGGAGTGGCTTGCTATTGCCTTCTCTGTGAGACAAGCTTAGCATATTCAAAAGCAGAGACATCATTTTGCTGACAAAAGTCTGTATAGTCAAAGCTATGGTTTTCCTAGTAGTCATGTGCATGTATGAGAATTGGACCATAAAGAAGGCTGAGAACCTAAGAATTGATGCTTTTGAATTGTGGTGCTGGAGAAGACTCTTGAGAGTCCCTTGGCGTGCAAGAAGATCAAACCAATCAATCCTAAAGGAAATCAATCCTGAATATTCATTGGAAGGACTGTTGCTGAAGCCAAAGCTCCAATACTCTGGGCACCTGATGGGAAGAGCCAA
The DNA here is from genome assembly GCF_055505025.1 of Bos grunniens. NCBI lineage: Eukaryota > Metazoa > Chordata > Mammalia > Artiodactyla > Bovidae > Bos > Bos grunniens. The sequence goes on from NC_141171.1 coordinate 76,641,173, forward strand.
CTCATTGGAAAAGACCTTGGTGCTGGCCAAGATTGAGGGCAAAAGGACAAGAGGGCAGCAGATGATGAAATGGTTAGATTGCATCACAAACTCAATGGACCTGAATTTGAGGAAACTCCAGGAGACAGTAGAGTACAGAGGACCTTGTCCATGGGGTTGCAAAGAGTTGGACATAACTTAGAACTTAACAACAACAACAATGTATTAATATTTCTGTGTCTCCTCCAGTCCATGGTATGTGGTATTACAGAAACACACATGATAACAATTTAAAAACCTTAAGCAGAGTTTAATGTATTGACTGTATTTTCAGACAGTGAGGAAAAACAATGCTTGAATCAATGGACTGATACTTGTTGTATGGGATTTGCAGCTTTTCTAACACATCCTACCAACTAATCACCTCCTGTTAAGTGTAAATGGGTTTCCAATGTCCTGCTATCTGAAAAACTACTCTATTCATTCTTTGATAATTATAGGTTAGCTTGTCTATTAAGAACTGTGAAATAAAAATAACAGTGCAGGTAAAACCATACGTGTGCATTCTCATGCAAGCAAAAAACAGGCAGAGAAGATATGTGCATTCTCATGCAAGCAAAAAACAGGCAGAGAAGATATGTTTCCCCCTTATTTTCCTGCAATTCCTGCATCCTAATATTCCTCCTACTTCATCTGTTTCTTTTTTGCCTACCTTGGGATCTCCTCCTGTAACGGTGGATCTTATCTCCAGTATAAACTTTTTTGATTATGTTCTCTTTAAAGTCTTATATTGTTATTTTGGTTTCCAAATTATAGAAGAGGAATGATGATAGTTAAAACTAGTAACTAGATTACATTTTAGAGTTTCTGAAGAAATTTCCACACATACAGTACATGATTGACACAGGTTTTATTTGTATGAATTTATTGCCTGTAAAAACTATTTTTAAAATATCTTTCTGAATTTTACTTTTCTGTATCACCCACCTCAGTTATGTGTCTCTTCCAATGAGTGATAATAAGGTACAGAAACTTTCATACTTGTTATCAATCTTTATTTACTCTCATTCCATTCACCTTACAAAATGCTGTTTACCAATCTTTGTGCTCAGTTGTTTCAGTCATATCCAACTCTGTGACCCCATGGACAGTAGCTCACCAGGCTCCTCCATCCATGAAATTCTCCAGGCAAGACTACTGGAGTGGGTTTCCATTTCCTTCTCCAGGGGATATTCCCAACCCAGGGATCAAACTCACCTCTCTTGCATCTCCTGCATTGGCAGGCAGGTTCAAATTCTACCTCTAAGAAACATTCCCTTAGCCTTCATAAAGATCTTCATTCTCCCCACTGTAACATTAGTGGAGCTCAGATAAAGTTATTATTCTATAGTAACTGTTAGAAATTTTCACATATTTATAAACAATATTGGAAATTTCTCAAAAGAAACTACCTGCGTAAGTTAAAATTCTTATTAATTAATAATTTTGCAGTGTGTAACAGGCAAAGTGAAAGTGAAACTGAAAGTCCCTCAATCCCGTCTGACTCTTTGCGACCCCAAGGACTATACAGTCCTTGGAGTTCTCCAGGCCAGAAGATTGGAATGGGTACCCTTTCCTTTCTCCAGGGGATCTTCCCAATCCAGGGATCGAACCCAGGTCTCCCGCATTGCAGGCAGATTTTTTTACCAGCTGAGCCAAAAAGGAAGCCCTTAACAAACAAAACTTTGTGCCAAATTGATTTTTCAGGAGAAAATTATTTCACTAAATATTTGGTAAACCAAAATACATATGAAGAAGATTTTTTTAACATGTTCCAATAAAATACAAACGTTTTCATATTAACATCTAATATTGTTACACTTTGACATTGTAGAATCCCTGAGTTCTGCTAGTCCCACTAGAGCCTGCTTGAGGTTGATAGGTGTTACACAAAGGTAAAGTTTGAATAAATTAATCTTGGATTAAGAACTGTATCCAAAGAAAAGATTCAGTGGAAACCTGAAGACTGAAGAGCAGCTCTTTGAGAAGTTGTTAATAATACAATGAAGATGCACACTTCTTAATTCTTTACTTGATGACCTTCTTAATTAGGTGTTGACACATGCATTCAATTGAATTTTTTAACATTTTAAATAACTGATTATAAGCCTAGAAATTCTGATTTCAGCTAATAGGTAGATCTAAACTTAGCACACTTCCTGTAATAGGACTTACATTGAATACCATACTTTTTCCTATAAAAATAAAAGGGAAAATGAATGGTGTCCATTCCCTTTATTAGTCAGCACTTTTCCTTGTCAGTCAATGTGTAATCATTGAGTGCATCTTAAGTGTGTGACTCTGGTGAACACAGATATTATGGGTCTTGTTTTTATTTGGCAGCAAGTAAAAACAAAATCCTTGTAACTTTCAGCTTTATGTAATTAATAGAAAAGAAGTTGATATCTAGGCTTCTTGGCTTGGGGTAGGATTTGCATTTATCCTGGTGGAAAAGAGTTGGAAAAGGTAGAAAGAATTCTTCCAATTAAATGGTGTGGCTTAAATAAATTTATATCATTGAAAGAACTGAAGCAAGAGTTATTAAAAGTATTGCTATGCCATCAGAGAATGAAGATAGAGGGTAGGGGGTAAAGAAATGGTGCCTTAAAACACATTCACAGCCATGGAGTTAAGAAAATTCCATGGACAGAGGAGTCCGATGGTCTATATAGTCCATGGTGTGGCAAAGGGTCAGACACAATTGAGTAACTGAGCATACGTGCATGCTTAATTAACACAATAAAGTATCTTGTTATGGAATTCTGTCATTCCTAGTCAATTGTATTGTTGTTAGGGTAAAATTCATTCCTAAATAACTAAATAAGAATATCCAATAATTAAACAAGAAAGATAGCTGAACAACAGGAAATCGCCCTTTATGTACTATTACAGGTCAGGTTAGAAGTATCCCCAACAGACTTGATTGAGTAAGGCTGTTTTTGTCTCTCTGCATTATATTTGCACTTAAAGCTACAGAGAATATTCTGGTATTAAAGTATTTTAACAAGGAAGCCATTTGAATGGGATGGCTCTAATGCCTTGCTAGTCTACATAAGCAAGTCAAATCCTATAAACCAGGGTCAATGCACTCAAACCCAAGAAAATGAAATCTAAGAACAATCAATCACAACCAGCCAAATAGGATTTCCCAAGCTAGGCAACTGCTTAAGCTATAACCATTCAGATAATTTATTCACTTTGCTTTAGTGTCTTCTCTGTAAAAAAGCTTACCCCTACCACCTGTCAGTTGAACCCATTCAACTACTTTTGGTTTGTCACTGCACAATTCAAAACCATGTGTGCTGAAATAAACTTTTGAAGGTTTTAATGTGTTTCAGTTTACCTTTTAACACTAGAGAATATGGCTAATTTTAAGACAAAAATTTCCTTGTAAAAATTAAATCCAGTCAGTGAACAACAAGCATTCCTTAATATATGCAAAATAATTTTAGCTCATATAGTTTAAAATGCCAGTTTTAATTTCCATAGAAAATTTGAAATGAGGGTGATTATTGCTGTGTATCAGTTAGACAAGGGTGCCCACTTTCACCACTACTATTCAACCTAGTTTTGGAAGTTTTGGCCACAGCAACCAGAGCAGAAAAAGAAATAAAAGGAAACCAAATTGGAAAAGAAGAAGTAAAACTCTCACTGTTTGCAGATGACATGATCCTCTACATAGAAAACCCTAAAGATGCCACCAGAAAATTACTAGAGCTAATCAATGAATATAGTAAAGTTGCAGGATATAAAATCAACACATAGAAATCCCTTGCATTCCTATACACTAAAAATGAGAAAATAGAGAAATTAAGGAAACAATTCCATTCACCATTGCAATGAAAAGAATAAAATAGGACTGTATCTACCTAAAAAAACTAAAGACCTATATATAGAAAACTATAAAACTGCTGAGAGAAATCAAAAGGACACTAATAGATGGAGAAATATACCATGTTCATGGATCAGAAGAATCAATATAGTGAAAATGAGTATACTACCCAAAGCAATCTATAGATTCAATGCAATACCTATCAAGCTACCAACGGTATTTCACAGAGCTAGAACAAATAATTTCACAATTTGTATGGAAATAGAAAAAACCTCGAATAGCCAAAGCAATCTTGAGAAAGAAGAATGGAACTGGAGGAATCAACCTGCCTGACTTCAGACTCCACTACAAAGCCACAGTTATCAAGACAGTATGGTACTGGCACAAAGACAGAAATATAGATCAATGGAACAAAATCGAAAGCCCAGAGATAAATCCATGCACTCAAGGACACCTTATCTTTGACAAAGCAGGCAAGAATATACAATGGATTAAAGACAATCTCTTTAACAAGTGGTGCTGGGAAAACTGGTCAACCACTTGTAAAAGAATGAAACTAGAACACTTTATAACACCATACACAAAAATAAACTCAAAATGGATTAAAGATCTAAATGTAAGACCAGAAAGTATAAAACTCCTAGAGGAGAACATAGGCAAAACACTCTCCGACATACATCACAGAAGGATCCTCTATGACCCACCTCCCAGAATATTGGAAATAAAAGCAAAAATAAACAAATGGGACCTAATTAAACTTAAAAGCTTCTGCACAACAAAAGAAACTATAAGCAAGGTGAAAAGACAGCTTTCAGAATGTGAGAAAATAATAGCAAATGTAGCAACTGACAAACAACTAATCTCAAAAATATACAAGCGACTCCTGTAGCTCAATTCCAGAAAAATAAATGACTCAATCAAAAAATGGACCAAAAAACTAAATAGACATTTCTCCAAAGAAGACATACAGTTCAGTTCAGTCACTCAGTCATGTCTGACTCTTTGCGACCCCATGAATCACAGCATGCCAGGCCTCCCTGTCCATCACCAACCCCTGGAGTTCACTGAGACTCATGTCCATCGAGTCAGTGATGCCATCCAGCCATCTCATCCTCTGTCGTCCCCTTCTCCTCTTGCCCCCAATCCCTCCCAGCATCAGGGTCTTTTCCAATGAATCAACTCTTTGCATGAGGTGGCCAAAGTACTGGAGTTTCAGCTTTTAGCATCATTCCTTCCAAAGAAATCCCTGGGCTGATCTTCAGAATGGACTGGTTGGATCTCCTTGCAGTCCAAGGGACTCTCAAGAGTCTTCTCCAACACCACAGTTCAAAAGCATCAATTCTTCGGCACTCAGCTTTCTTCACAGTCCAACTCTCACATCCATACATGACCATAGGAAAAACCATAGCCTTGACTAGACAGACCTTTGTTGGCAAAGTAATGTCTCTGCTTTTGAATATGCTATCTAGGTTAGACATAACTTTCCTTCCAAGGAGTAAGCATCTTTTAATTTCATACAGATAGCTAACAAACACATGAAAAGATGTTCAACATCATTCATTATCAGAGAAATGCAAATCAAAACCACAATGAGGTACCATTTCATGCCAGTCAGAATGGCTGTGATTCAAGAGTCTATAAGCAATAAATGCTGGAGGGGGTGTGGAGAAAAGGGAACCCTCTTACACTGTTGGCGGGAATGCAAACTAGTACAGCCACTATGGAGAACAGTGTGGAGATTCCTTAAAAAAACTGGAAAGAACTGCCTTATGACCCAGCAATCCCACTGCTGGGCATACACACTGAGGAAACCAGAAGGGAAAGAGACACGTGTACCCCACTCTTCATTGCAGCACTGTTTATAATAGCCAGGACATGGAAGCAACCTAGATGTCCATCAGCAGATGAATGGATAAGAAAGCTGTGGTACATATACACAATGGAGTATTGCTGCTGCTGCTGCTAAGTCGCTTCAGTCGTGTCCGACTCTGTGTGACCCCATAGACAACAGCCCACCAGGCTCCCCCGTCCCTGGGATTCTCCAGGTAAGAACACTGGAGTGGGTTGCCATTTCCTTCTCCAATGCATGAAAGTGAAAAGTGAAAGTGAAGTCACTCAGTCATATCCGATGGAGTATTACTCAGCCATTAAAAAGAATACATTTGAATCAGTTCTAATGAGGTCGATGAAACTGGAGCCTATTATACAGAGTGAAGTAAGCCAGAAAGAAAAACACCAATACAGTATACTAACGCATATATATGGAATTTAGAAAGATGGTAACGATAACCCTGTATGTGAGACAGCAAAAGAGACACAGATGTATAGAACAGTCTTTTGGACTCTGTGGGAGAGGGCGAGGGTAGGATGATTTGGAGGATGGCATTTAAACATGTATAATATCATATGTGAAACAAATCGTCAGTCCAGGTTTGATGCATGATACTGGATGCTTGGGGCTGGTGCACTGGGACGAACCAGAGGGATGATATGGGGAAGGCTGAGGGAGGGGGGTTCAGGATGGGGAACGTGTATACCTGTGGCGGATTCATATTGATGTATGGCAAAACCCACACAATATTGTAAATAATTAACCTCCAATTAAAATAAATTTATATAAAAAAAATTTTGGTTACAAAGTACCAAGCAATCCAACTCACATTCACTTACACAGAAAGTGTAATCATTATCCATGCTAATTGAGACTTCTCACAATATATATATATATAAACCTATTGGCTGCTTGATTCAGAGACTCAAACAATTGTTTTCTCCTAATCTTGGTTCTTTTTCATCTTAACTCAATTCTCAGACGTATTTCCTTCTTGTGTTTGCAAAGTGGCTGCCACTAGTTCAAGTGCTTCAGGGAAAGAATAAATTCTGTGTGAGAAATTTCAGCAAAAGCTGCAGAATGTCCAGGTGGTTCTGATGAAGTCATATACCCATCCTAGAAACAATCAATAGGAAGATAATTACGAGGTGTTTATTGGCCAGGCTTGAGTCACATGCCAGCCTTGCACCTATGACTAAAATTAGTTATATGGAAACCACATGTATTGTGAATGGGGGATAACTGTTTCCCCCAAATTACTATCAATAAACAAAAACATTATTAATCAACTACATGACAGAGCTGAAAAAGCATGAGTGGCTTTACAAAGAAGCTTGGAATTGTTTGGCCTTGAGAAATGAATAAACATGATCTTTTTACTAAGTAAGAAAATGGAAAGTAAAAGATTCAAAATCTTGATTGGCATGGCCACAAATAAAGTTACTGTCAGTGACTTTATCTTTTTTAAAAAATAAAGAAAAAATCATACCAAATGCATAAAAACTATTAAAACAATTATTTTTACTAAATAATAATTAATCATGTTGAATATTATGGATTAATTTATTCCAGAATCAACTACGTATTTCCAAGTTCCAGTTAAATAGGAAAGATTCAGATTATTTTTCTTTTAATTATATTTTATATGTAGGTTCTGTTTGCTTTGAATGGCTTAAGAAAGGCTAAATTTAAAACACCAGATTATTATTATGTCCTAAAGATGTTGTAACCTGAGTTTTATTTCTTATAGTTGTATAGCTGCTCAGTTGTTCATTCACTCAGTGGTGGCTGATGTTCTGTGACCCCATGGACAGCAGCTTGTCAAGCTTACCTGGGTGATGGGACTGGATGCCATGATCTTAGTTTTTTGAATGTTGAGTTTTAGGGCAGATTTTTCACTTTCATCAAGAGTCTCTTTAGCTCTTCTTCACTTTCTGCCATATGGTGGTGTCATCTGCATATCTGAAATTATTGATATTTCTCCTGGAAATCTTGATTCCAGCTTGTGATTCTTCCAGCCCAGCATTTCATATGGTGTACTCTGCATATAAGTTAAATATGCAGGGTGACAATATACAGCCTTGACATATTCCTTTCCCAATTTGGAATCAGTCCATTGTTCCATGTCTGGTTCTAACTGTTGCTTTTTGACCTGTATACAGATTTCTCAGGAAGCAGATGAGATGGTCTGGTATTCCCATCTCTTTAAGAATATTCCACAGCTTTTTGTGATCCAACTATACAAAAATATATAATGACCCTGATAACCACAATGGTGTGATCACTCACCTAGAGCCAGACATCTTGGGGTTTGAGGTCAAGTGGGCCTTAGCAAGCATCACTAAGAAAAAAAGCTCAAAAAAAAAAAAAAAAAGAAAGAAAGAAAAGAAAAAAGCTCAGGGAGCTGATGAATTTCCAGTTGAGCTATTTCAAACTCTAAAAGATGATGCTGTTAAAGAGCTGCACTCAGTATGCCAGCAATTTTTTTTAATAGCTATTGCTAAGTCACCTCAGTCGTGTCCAACTCTGTGCAACCCCATAGATGGCAGCACACCAGGCTCCGCCATCCCTGTGATTCTCCAGGCAAGAACACTGGAGTGGGTTGCCATTTCCTTCTCCAACGCATAAAAGTGAAAAGTGAAAGTGATGTCGCTCAGTCGTGTCTGACTTTCAGCAACCCCATGGACTACAGCCTACAAGGCTCCTCCGTCCATGGGATTTTCCAGGCAAGAGTACTGGAGTGGGTTGCCATTGCCTTCTCCATTTTTTATAGAGCCTTTTGTAAATCTTTGGTGCATGATCAATAAATTGATTTGATTGATATGTATTGTTTAAGGCAATGATCAAACTATTGCACATGGTATGACTTAACAAGGAATGTGTTCTGGTGTCAAGGAGGAGAGAGCAAGGAAGGAAACTGAGTGGGAGGAAGGGAGAGAGAAAGGGAAATAGATTGGAACAAGAAATATCCTCTATGAGAGTTTCAACTATTTCTTGATCTGTAGAATTTGGGAAGTATATTTGTTAGAATAAAAATACCTTACAGTTTGAGCTTTCACATAAAAAAAGGTAATTGATTTTCCATTCATGCTTCAGCCTTATATTTTGTCATCAACAGTGCTTCTATTTTGGCACAAGGTTGTGAAATGTGATGACAATATATGACCTTCAGAGACTCTGAGTGGAATCTAGTGGGTGGCATATGCACTCCGCACCTGTTTTCTCTCAGGCACAATCCCTTGTACTCAGGATAGCTTTACATCAGCTGTGTTAATGATGTTGCATCATCAAGTGATAACTTGATCACAGCTTTTGACACTGATTTTCCTAGGTATGGCATCACTTTTCTTATAAACTTATTATCTTCTTCTTTTCTTCCATTAACTTCATTTTATTTTGACGGTGAAGTTAATTTTCATTAGACTGAGTGAAATACTGAGGAAGAATATAGACTCTGACAACTTCAACAAGAAAAGTGGCAGAACATTTCACAACAAATGTAAAGGAAGACAAGGCAACATTGACTCTAGTTAACATTAAAAGCAAGGGAAATAGATGCTTGGAGACTCAATTGTGAGGAAATACTGGAGTTGATCTTCAGTATTGAAGATACTTAAAGGGAGATTGAATGGATCTCTGCTTTTCCTCAGAGTCTATTTTAGTTAATGTATTAGACAACTTGGAAATATATAATTAGAATTGTCTGTTACTTTTTAAAAAATTATTTTAATCATTCACTGGAAAAACTGAAGTGTAGATAATAAGATAAATAAATGTAATAGAAAGTGTTCATTTATTTTACTATATGACCTACCATAGCTTTAGGAGTATATACCTTGAACTTTAAAAATATATCATTCACTAGAGATGCCTCAGTCTTATTTAAGTAGATGATTACTAGAGAACTGCAGTGTATATACATGTACGGATATATCAGTATGTATGTGTATATATTCTTTTCAATTTACATAATTTTGTGTTGATGTGATTTAAGATTGGACTCTACTAGAGTAGTTCAGAGAAGGCAATGGCACCCCACTCCAGTACTCTTGCCTGGAAAATCCCATGGACGGAGGAGCCTGGTAGGCTGCAGTCCATGGGGTCGCTAAGAGTTGGACACGACTGAGCGACTTCACTTTCACTTTTCACTTTCATGCATTGGAGGAGGAAATGGCAACCCACTCCAGTGTTCTTGCCTGGAGAATCCCAGGGACGGGGGAACCTGGTGGGCTGCCGTCTATGGGGTCACACAGAGTCGGACACAACTGAAGCGACTTAGCAGCAGCAGAGTAGTTATTATCCCATAAGAAGTATTTGTTAAAGATCTACTCATTTAATGTTGAGGGCAGAGGTTTAAAGCCAAGAAAATTAGAAGATATCAGACACTATATACCCACTCTTAAGAACTGATAAATGAATGAATAGGTCTTTTACCCCGAAACTTAATAGCTTAAATAAAACTTGCCCAGTACTAGTACATGCTGAAAATGTTCTGTTTGTCTTTATGCTTCTGGTATTTATATGTTAACGGTCTTTCATGTATTTTGAAACAAACAAAAGAATGGGCAGGCATAGAAGATTTGGGTGGTCAAGAATCTGAAATGACTAAATATTTAGTATAATAGAATTTTTAATTTTCCTTTGTCTCTCTGAAACTAGTCATTTTTTTTAATTTACTTTTTTTAATTTTATTTTTAAACTTTACATAATTGTATTAGTCTTGCCAAATATCAAAATGAATCCGCCACAGGTATACATGTGTTCCCCATCCTGAACCCTCCTCTCTCCTCCCTCCCCATACCATCCCTCTGGGTCGTCCCAGTGCTCTAGCCCCAAGCATCCAGTATCGTGCATCAAACCTGGACTGGCATCTCGTTTCATACATGATATTTTACATGTTTCAATGCCATTCTCCCAAATCTTCCCACTCTCTCCCTCTCCCACAGAGTCCATAAGACTGTTCTATACATCAGTGTCTCTTTTGCTGTCTCGTACACAGGGTTATTGTTACCATCTTTCTAAATTCCATATATATGCGTTAGTATACTGTATTGGTGTTTTTCCTTCTGGCTTACTTCACTCTGTATAATAGACTCCAGTTTCATCCACCTCATTAGAACTGATTCAAATGTATTCTTTTTAATGGTTGAGTAATACTCCATTGTGTATATGTACCATTGCTTTCTTATCCATTCATCTGCTGATGGACATTTAGGTTGCTTCCATGTCTAGTCTTGATAATTGTGTGGGATTACATAAAGTTCACACCTCAGTAATATCAGCATTGAGCTTTCAATATATAAATCCAGTAATAGGCTAGAAAATATTATGTTGATCTCATCAGATTTGACCTGAATCTGCTTTTTATTGTTATTTTTTTTATTTTTTAAATTTTTCTTGGAGCATAGGTGATTTGCAATGTTGTGTTATTCATTTTGCTGTACAACAGAAACTCAGTTCTACACATATCCACTCTTTTTTAGAATCTTTTCCCATATAAGTCATTACAGAGTACTGAGTAGAGTCCCCTGTGCTATACAGTAGTTTCTTATTATTAATAGTTATCTATACTATATCCACACAGTCAAAGGCTTTGGCATAGTCAATAAAGCAGAAATAGATGTTTTTCTGGAACTCTCTTGCTTTTTCCATGATCCAGCGGATGTTGGCAATTTGATCTCTGGTTCCTCTGCCTTTTCTAAAACCAGCTTGAACATCAGAAAGTTCACGGTTCCTGTACTGCTGAAGCCTGGGTTGGAGAATTTTGAGCATTACTTTACTAGCATGTGAGATGAGTGCAATTGTTTGGTAGTTTGAGCATTCTTTGGCATTGCCTTTGGGATTGGAATGAAAACTGACCTTTTCCAGTCCTGTGGCCACTGCTGAGTTTTCCACATTTGCTGGCATATTGAGTGCAGCACTTTCACAGCATCATCTTTCAGGATTTGAAATAGCTGAACTGGAATTCCATCACCTCCACTAGCTTTGTTCGTAGTGATGCTTTCTAAGGCCCACTTGAGTTCACATTCCAGGATGTCTGGCTCTAGGTCAGTGATCACACCATCGTGATTATCTGGGTCATGAAGATCTTTTTTGTACAGTTCTTCTGTGTATTCTTGCCACCTCTTCTTAATATCTTCTGCTTCTGTTAGGTCCATACCATTTCTGTCCTTTATTGAGCCCATCTTTGCATGAAATATTCCCTTGGTATCTCTAATTTTCTTGAAGAGATCTCTAGTCTTTCCCATTCTGTTGTTTTCCTCTGTTTCTCTGCATTGATTGCTGAGGAAGGGTTTCTTATCTCTTCTTGCTATTCTTTGGAACTCTGCATTCAGATGTTTATATCTTTCCTTTTCTCCTTTGCTTTTCACTTCTCTTCTTTTCATAGCTATTTGTAAGACCTCCCCAGACAGCCATTTTGCTTTTTTGCATTTCTTTTCCATGGGAATGGTCTTGATCCCTGTCTCCTGTACAATGTCATGAACCTCATTCCATAGTTCATCAGGCACTCTATCTATCAGATCTAGTCCCTTAAATCTATTTCTCACTTCCACTGTATAATCATAAGGGATTTAGAAGACACTTGAGAGTCCCTTGGACTGCAAGGAGATCCAACCAGTCCATTCTGAAGGAGATCAGCCCTGGGTGTTCTTTGGAAGGAATGATGCTAAAGCTGAAACTCCAGTACTTTGGCCACCTCATGCGAAGAGTTGACTCATTGGAAAAGATTCCAATGCTGGGAGGGACTGGAGGCAGGAGGAGAAGGGGATGACAGCGGATGAGATGGCTGGATGGCATCACCGACTCAATGGACGTGAGTTTGAGTGAACTCCGGGAGTTGGTGATGGACAGGGAGGCCTGGCGTGCTGCAATTCATGGGGTCACAAAGAGTCCGACAGGACTGAGCGAGTGAACTGAACTGAACAAAATTTTTCAGTTTTTATGGAAATACAAAACACCCCCAAATATCCAAAGCAAACTTGAGAAAAAATAGAGATGGGAGGAATCAGGCTCCCTGACTTCAGACTATACTACAAAGCTACAGTCATTAAAACATTATGGTACTTCCCAGTATGATGAACAGAAATATAGATCAGTTGGAAATGGTAGAAAGTCTAGAGATAAACCCACACATATATGGCCAACTAATCTATGGCAAAAGAGGCCAGAATATGCAAGGGAAAGAAGACAGTCTCTTCAGTAAGTGGTGCTGGGAAAACTGAACAGCTACATGTTAAATAATTAAATTAGAACATTTGCTAACACCATACTAAAAAATAAGCTCAAAATGAATTAAAGATATAAAAATAAGGCCAGATATTATAAAACTCTTAAAAGAAAACATAAGCAGAACACTTTCTGTCATAAATTGAAACAAGATCTTTTTTGATCCACTTTCTAGAGTAACGAAAATAAATCTGCCTTTTTAAAAGGGTAAATTTCTGTTTGTATTTTATAATAAAAATTTTGGAGAAGTTTAAAATAAACTAATTAAAACAATATTAAAGACATTCATAATCCTGATATTTAGAGAAAATATCTTTAAAAGTAATTAAAACCTTTGCTTAAAAATAATTTTTTTTAATTTACATTTAGTTAATATTATGCATGTCTTTGGTATTTTGCTTTAAAGTTTTATTATCAGTAATTTCTGTCTCAAAATTCTCAAATCTTTTTAATGAATACATGATGTTTAGTCTTTGAATATGCTATAATTTATTTAAATTATCACAGAATTTGAGTATATTGGGCATTTATTTTGAAATAAAATCATTTGTATCTGTGTATATTAAATTTTGTAAGTCTGATCATTTTTAGTATATACATACATGCAGAAAAGCAACTTAAAAGATGCTAACTGGTAATGACATTTTAGATACAATACCAAAGGCAAATCTATGAAAGACATAATTGATAAAGTAGACTTTTAATATTAAAACCTTTTGTTCTGTGAAAAATAATATCAGGAGAATGAGATTACAACTCATAGACTGGGTGTCCATTGAAAAATATTTTCAAAAAGCATATCTATAAGGGACTAGTACACAGAATATACAACCCTCAAAAGTTAACAGTAAGAATGAAACAGCTTGATTAAAAAAGGGACCAAAGCCCTTAACAAACATTTTACTTAAAAAAGTATACAGATGGCAAATAAGAATATGAGCATAAGCTTCACATCATATGTCACCAGGGAATTACAGACTAAGATGAGAACCCACCACAAACATTAGAAAGGCCAAAATAAAACACACTGACACCACCAAGTGCTGTCATGGATGTAGAGGAACAAGTACTTTCGTTCATTGCTGATGGGAATACAAAATGGTACAGGCTACTTTGGAAGACAGTTTGCCTTTAAAAAAATAAATAAAACTAATCATACTCTTACATCATCTAGCAATCAAGCTCCTCAATATTTACCCAAAGGAATAGAAATATTATGTCTGAAACTTAATGCCCACACAAAAACCTGCACATGGATATTTATTGTAGCTTTGTTCATAGTTGCCAAAACTTGAAAACAACCTAGATGTCCTTAAGTGTGAATATATAAATGAACTGTGATACATCCAGACAATAAAAAAATATTTTTCAAATTTGGAAAACTCAGCAGTGGCCACAGGACTGGAAAGGTCAATTTTCATTCCAAATCCAGAGAAAGACAATACCAAAGAGTATTCAAACTATCACAAAATTGCACTCATCTCACACCCTAGCAAAGTAATGCTCAAAATTCTCCCAGCCAGGCTCCAACAGTATGTGAACCATGAGCTTACAGATGTTCAAGCTGGATTTAGAAAAGGCAGAGGAACCAGAGATCAAATTGCCAACATCCACTGGATCACCAAAAAAGCAGAGTTCCAGACAAACATCTACTTCTGCTTTATTGACTATGCCAAAGCCTTTGACTGTGTGGATCACAACAGACTATGGGAAATGCTTCAAGAGATGGGAATACCACACCACCTTACTTGCCTCCTGAGAAATCTATATGCAGGTCAAGAGGCAACACTTAGAACTGGACATGGAATAACAGACTGGTTCCAAATTGAGACAGGAGTATGTCAAGGCTGTATATTGTCACTCTGCTTATTTAACTTATATTCAGAGCACATCATGCAAAATGCTGAGTTGGATGAACCACAAGCTGAAATCAGGATTGTCAGGAGAAATATCAATGAGTCTCAGATAATGCAGATGATACCACCTTTATGGCAGAAAGCAAAGAAGAACTAAAAATCCTTTTGATGGAAGTGAAAGAGGAGATTGAAAATGTAAGCTTAAAACTCAACATTCAGAAAATGAAGATCATGGCATCCAGTCCCACCACTTCATGGGAAATAGATGGGGAAACAATGGAAACAGTGAGAGACTTGATATTGGGGGGCTCCAAAATCACTTCAGATGGTGACTGCAGCCATGAAATTAAAAGAAGCTTGCTCCTTGGAAGAAAAGCTATGATGGATCTATACAGCATATTGAAAAGCAGAGACGTTACTTTGCCAACAAAGGTCCATGGAGTCAAAGCTATGGTTTTTCCAGTAGTCATGTATGGATGTGAGAGTTGGACTGTAAAGAAAGTGGAGCACTTAAGTATTGATGCTTTTTAGCTGTGGTGTTGGAGAAGACTCTTGAGAGTCCCTTGGACTACAAGGAGATCCAACCAGTCCATCCTAAAGGAAATCAGTCCTGAATATTCATTGGAAGGATTGATGTTGAAGCTGAAACTCCAATACTTTTGCTATCTGATGCAAATAACTGAATCATTGGAAAAGACCTTGATACTGGGCAAGGATGAAGGCAGGAGAAGAAGGGGACAACAGAGGATGAGATGGTTGGATGGTGACACCTACTCGATGGACATGAGTTTGAGCAAACTCTGGAAGTTGGTGATGGACAGGGATGCCTGTCATGTTGCAGTCCAGAGTCCTGACTCTTTGCAAAGAGTCAGGCACAACTGAGTGACTGGACTAGACTGTCTAATATGTCACTGTAAAGTTCATTGGCTGTAACAAATGAGCCATTATGGTGGAGATTGCTGGTAATGAGATAGGGTGAGTGTTTAGGGAATCATGGAATGCATAGTAAAGCCCTGTACCTTCCCATCTACTTTGTTGTGAGGCTAAATGTGTTCTAAAATATAAAGTCTTAATTTAAAAGTAATGATAACTGGATAGGCAAAAATTATATAAAATTAATTAGCATTTAAATATAGTATACTGATTGTGTATTTATATAATTTGCCCCATTTTTTTCCTATTGCTTTTTATTCCTTTTTTTCAGTACCCATATTCATTTCTAGGATCTACTAGGACTTTGAGGTTTTAGGAAGACTGCTTCTTTGAATAAAAATAACTAAGTAACATTCATATCCAATTTGTAAAGTGGTGGCCACCTTACCATTGCTGGTAAAAATATCATTTGCAAAACTCGGTCTTTTCCAAGCTACTAACATGAGATTTTAGTGTCATTGCTGAGGATAAGTCAGTATTAACGAGGAGATAATCTAAGACAAGCATTTTCAGTAGAACTTTTTATTGCTATACATTTTTTCTAGAATTTAAGTTTACTATTGATATTCTATTTTGATACTATGTCTTAGTTCAATAAGAAATTGAGATGAGACAAAAACCTTTTCAGAGCAAAATAATTTTGGCACACCAAAACCTTCATATCATTATGTTTATAGGCATGCTCAGAAATACTCTGGGTTTGTCCAAATTATCACACATCTGTTCCAAACAAGCAAAACACAACAACAACAACGAAGAAGCCAAAGAGCTCCAGCTTCTCTGCAGATATTATATTAGTCAACCAGGACTGCGAAAACAACGTACAACAGACTGGGTGGCTTAAACAGCAGAAATATATTTTGTCGTAGATCTGGAACCTAGGAGTCCAAGATCAGGGTACTACCAGAGTTAGTTTCTGGTGAGAACTCTCTTGGCTTTCAAAGGGCCGTTGTCTTGCTGTGTCCTCATATGACATATTCCCTGTGCTTGGGCTTAAAGAGATAGGAAAGAAGAGAGAGAATATGTGTGAGATAGCACTAGCTCTCTTTCTAAAAGAACATTAGACCTATATCAGATTAGAGCCTATCCTCATGACTTCATTTAGCTTTTCTTAAAGGCCTCATGCTTTCCTGGTGACAGATGGTATAAAGAGTATGCCTCTAATGCAGGGGACCTGAGTTGGATTCCTGGGTCAGGAAGATCCCCTGGAGAAGGGAATAACTGCTCACTCCAGCCTGGTGAATTCCGTGGATAGAGGAGCCTGGTGGACTATAGTCCATGGGGTTGCAAAGAATCAAACAAGACTGAGCAACACACACACACACATATATATATACACACAAAGCCCTCATCTCCAATATAGTCACACAAGGGACTAGAGCTTGAACATAAGAATTCTGGGGAGATATAATTCATTCCATAACAAATATGTAGGGCTTTTGCTAAATTAATTCATACAATTGGGTTAGCCAGAAAATTCATCTGGGGTTTTCCACAAGATGATAAGGATTGTCTCTTGCTCTTCAGGAAGATTGCAGTGCAGTTGATCAAACTAAGCAAAAATGTGCACTTTATTTAAAAATGTATAATGTGTATAAACCTATATCAGAACTTTTGAAGAAAAATTTAAATCCTTCATTAAGTGTTAGTCGCTTAAATCCTACATTATGTCAAAACAATTACAGCAAATGCCAGTTTATCTTTTTTTTTCCTTCTGCTTATAATTTCTTATATATGTACAGGTTAGAACAAAATCACTTGAAATGTAGTCTTTAGGAGCCATCTGCCACTCTCATTCTCAGATTCTGTTGGGTCAACTCAGATTTCCAGTAAGAAAATTTACTCCTCTATGACCATTCTAACAGATGGTAGTTATTTCAATGGCTTTCCCGTTTGTTCTGTATTTTAAATGTAGTGTGACCCTCTGAGAAAGTGCCCACTGAGAAAGTGATCTTTTTCTTTGCTCCCTGCTTTTTTAATTTCCATCCACCTGAAACATCTATTCATAAAAGTGATTTTATGGGAAAATTGTGACACCCCCTAAGGCAATCCCATCACATTATCTGCTATGTAGCTGTACGGTGAGCAAAAGTAGATCTAGCAGCCTAGCAGAGTTTCAGGTTTAGCAAGATTGTATGATATATTTTTTCTTTGACTTATTTTCAGGTTAATGTTCTTCTTTCCTTTCATCCACAGCTATATTAGAATGGTAGTGTTGAAAATGAGTATCCCCTTCCTCCATTCAGATTTCAGTATGTTTTAGGCTAAGGGTGTAAGTTTTCTATACTGTCCAGGGTTGCAATAGTTGATTCTGTGTATGTATTTTTGTGGGTGGGGTATGTATTTAAATTGTTGAATTCTTGTTGCTTGCCTGAATACTGTTAAATATAAATGTATACCAGAGGCTGCAGTTTAGTTCTAGATATAAGGGTTTTCTATATTTAATTTTGATGTATTATTTTATTCCTTCTTTCAGAATTAATATGTAATTATAACATTAACTCCTATGAAGTTAAGATACATGGTGTTATGAGGGAAAGGACAATGGTCAGGAAGGTCAGAAAGGCTTTCTTGGGCAAAAGATTTTTCCTAGATATCTGAACTGTGAGGAATAATGAATTAAGAAGTGGCATGGTAGGCAGAACCCAGAATTTGTAGCAAAAGTACATTATTGAACTTTTTAAGTACAAAGTCTTTTGAACTTTTTTTGAATTTCTATTAAGTCTTTTGAACTTTTTCTAAATAACAAAGAAAATGCAGAAATTTGGTCAAGGTGTTACTTCACCTGATTTACACATCTAGATATTAATAAATACTTTGCTCATGGATGAAGAAAGAGTACAATAATGGATGCCAGGAGACCATTTAGAAAGCTATTACCTTCATCTGGGTAGGGAATGATAGAAATCAGTCCAGAGAGTTGGAGATGTTGCTGGAGAGAAAACTGGCTTTAAGAAATATTTAGCAGATAGACTGAAAGACATGCTGATTAATAGGATATGGGAAATGAAGGAAAGATTAAGGATGATTCCAGTCGGAATGTAATCACTAATCAAATTTGGTTATAGATATCAAAAGTTTAATTTTAAATATGTGGAATTTGAGATACACTTAAGACAACTAAGTGTTGAATGTCATCTAATAAATTGAATGGGAGTAGAGCATAGAGGCAAGAGAAATATTCATATGTATATATACATATGAATGCCTAAAGAGTAATATTTAATGCTGAAATAAATGTTAAAGATTTATTTCCATTTACATACTTGCTTTTCATAGTTCCAGTATAAATTATACACTACCAATAAGTTAATTTCACATGAGCATAAAAAAGATCTTTTAAACCCTCATGACTCTAGGAGTAAGAAATTGGCTTTGGAGATATTAAATCTTCATTGACATATGTGATGGATAATAGGATCAAATGTTTGCAAATTTTTAAAGTTTTAGACTTTTAAGATTTCTTTTTTTAGAGCAGATATTATTTCCATTATAAAAATAAAAAATCAAGTATTTCTACTTTATTTGTAACTTGGTATAATGAATATGGATTCCTTATTATTTTAAAAGAATAATAAAAATTATTAAAAGGAAATAAAAGGACAGGCAGATATAAGGAAAAGAGTTGACAAAACTCAATTTTTAAAAATCATAATAGGCTATCAATGGTTACAGAGTTAACATTACCATGCTTTAAAAGCATCCTTATTTAAAACAGAGATTTGATGTTTCCATGATTCCCAGGGTTGGTCATCACACTTAAAGAAATGGAGAAATCATTCCATGTTGCACTTAAACTTTATGGAGCATTTTGCAGTATCATTTAACTAGTTTTAGGTTTTATGTCTATCATAGTAGTTGTCTTCCCACAAAGATGGTAAAAATAGCGCAATGGGAATAAGTCTGTAGATCAAGTTTTAAAGGCACTGTAGGAATCACATAACCCAACAAATTTGGTATATGACACTTCCCCTATGAATTATTCATAAGCAAAGGAGTGCTGAATCATTTACTGCATGCAGCAGTGGGGTACTTCCAAACCGCCGCATGGATAATCATTGCACGTTTGTGACCAGAAAAGCAGATATAAGAAATAGTTTTTCATCTTACCTCCCTTTGCATAACCATTTTAATGTCTAAAGAATGCTAGAGGTACAGGACACAGAGGTTCTCTTCAACTTCATACTTCATCAGCTATATTGAATATGTTATTCTTACAGAATAACACATCATGTTGTAAGCATTAGAAAAACCATATTCTTAATTATTGAGTTCCACTCTGAAGCACTTTAAAACTTGGTTCTTGTCAATCTATACCTTTAAATTGCTGCTTAAATTTAAAATCTTGGTTATTTTCAAAGAGAAAGAAGAAGCAAAACCCATAGAAAGGCCAGGGTAGTTAATAAGTAGAGGAGAGCAAAATTTTCCATCTCTAAATGAATTTCTTTGATGTGAGGAATAATTTAGGCTGATTGTTTTTAAGGCCTCAGATACTCAGAAAGAAACTTTGAGTTCCCCCTAAGTGCTTGAAAGACTCTAGAGAACCTGAACCAGGAAGAGATATATCATTAGTGATAACTGTACTATGAACTAGGTATGGTGGATAGGGAGGAACCTAAAAAAGTCTGTTTGTTGAAAGTCCTGCCAGTGTCCCTTGTCTCTGCACAGTCCCGTGAACTTTTGTTTACCAAATATTTGCTTTTCCATTTCCATGTAAATTGCCTTCCTCCCCTTTGCAGTCTCAAGTCACAACTCTAACATCCTATTTTATCTGTAACTGAAGATGATAGTTAAAGTGAGGGCTTGGGTTGTTTTGGTGAGTTTCTAAGTTTTCCTGGGTTTTTACCATGTATACATGTTATTCAGCTTTTGTTTTCTCCTGCTAATCTGTCTCATAGCAATTTAATTTTCTTAGACCAGCCATGAGAATCTAGAAGTGTAGAGGAAGATTTATTTTTATTCCTCATATATGACATGGGGTTCCTTACATTATTATCCACACATATCTATTTTTTTTTGTTTGTTTGTTTTATATTGTTTTTGTGGAATAGAACATTTTCTGAGAGTACTAATTTCATACTCTTTTTAGAGCACTATTGTCCAGTAAGATTATAATGGGACACACAAATATGAATTATATTGTTAGGTAGTTAGGAAAAAGGAGTTGAGAATGGTGATGGCTAAAAGACAAAGAAGGGAAAAGCCCTCAAAAATAGAACAAAGGAAGGTCCAAGGATTGGAGTGAGAACTTCAAGTAAAGCAAACAACCCTCCTGGCTAGCCCAATTTACACAGGGCAGGTTCAGGGGAAGGAGGAAAAACATAATAAGAAGAGCCAAAATTGGGCCTCTGGTCTCTCTTTTTTTCAAGTCTTTGGGTCAGCCTGCCCTCACACCTCAATGATGTATTTTCCTTTGCTTGCCAAATAAAACTGAGCTGTAACACTGGTCCATCCATTGCTTCAAATTTTTGCTGCAGCAAGACAGAACCAAGGAAATTACAAACTCCCACGACATCTATGGTGCCATTGCTTGGATTTAACCTGGCTGAAACAACCTTGGCTTGGCCCCCAAGAAGCCAAGGCCAGACACAGCAAAAGCCCAACTCAGTGAAAGCTCCCGCAGTGGAAGCTGAAGGCAAAGAAAATCCAACTAAGTGGAAGTGACAAGAAGCCCAGCATACTGGAAACTGGGACAGCAAAAACAAACTCGGCCAAAAGCCCATGCGACTCAATCTCAGATTCCAGAAGACCTCTGGTTGGGGTAAGAAGTCCTCATCCCTACGGCTGGAAGGACATATGGCTAATAAAATCTTAATTCCTTTACAATCTCTCATTTCTTGTTTTCTCAAACCCCCTGCAAATAGGAGAGTGGCAGTGGGTACAACTGAGGGACTCTGACAGAGGCTCCTTAGTAGCTGTTGCCCAAGCAGGTAGGGGTTCTTCTGTCCTTAATCTTCTTTGTGCCAAGAATAAGGCCAATGAAAACTGTGAGCACAGGTCAGGTATTTAGCAGATTTTCTGGCAGGTTATGAAGGGGATTCCTCAGTATGTGTTTCCCACTGCTTTTGCCTCCCATCCTTAAGCTCCTTTCTCCATCTATGCCACTACTTACAAAGTATTGGGTAGGTCATCATCTTTTCATTTCTGAAAGCTGTGCTTGAAACCATTTACCTAAGATTGGGACTCAAACCCATGTTGTAGGGACTCTGTGCTATGCTTAGTCACTCAGTCTTATCTGATAGGAACTTGAGCTGGCCAAAACCTCTGGTACCTGGTTTTAGGACCTAATGAAGCTCAGGCTCTTGATTGTCTCATTGCAAAAAAAAAAAAAAAAAAAAAATCAGTGAGATACACAGTGACAGGTATGAAGTAGATTTGTCCAGATTTAGAGAGAAGCAGACTCCACAGGGTATAGGCCATCACAGAGGGCAAGAGCAGGGGAACATGGAACCTGGCATGGTTAGTTTTTTAGAGCTGGGTGATTTCAGATGCTAATGAGTGGGAGGATCATTCCAACAGTTGGGGAAACACCCACTCCTTGGTCTCTTGACAGTGTCTTGGAACTGTCCTAGTACCTCTGGGTGGTGTGTCATTCAGCTTGCAGATTGAGGATCAAAGTTTAGTTGAAATTGACTTGTCCTCTTGGACCCATTTGATTTTACTTGGCTTATGTTATGCCCTTGGGCTATGTCATTCTTTCAAAAGTTGTGCCCTGCCCTCTTCCCTCCTGTTTCTTGTTCTTTTCTTGAGCCCCACCTGGGCCAACAATGTTGCCTCTACAATCTTCTTGAGGGAAAGCCAGAATATAGCTGCCCCTTGGGAGGGAAATACTGTATAGTATCCAATCTCTTTAGTTATTCAGGTCTTCATCTTTCATGTTTCCTACAACATATGCAACAACAACATCTCTCAGTGAACCTGCTAGGGCGGGTGACAGGCACACAATGCCTGCTAGAATTTTATCTGTTGGTGGCATCCATTCAAGAGCAATTGGTCCTCCAGGGATAATGTTTGCCACTTTGGAAGTTAGTCCTGCAGGCCGTTGGGCCCAAACCCTTATCACCCTTCTCCTAAAGTTACAAATATACCCCCAATCAAATCTCAGCTCCACTTTTGTGGAACATATGGTTTGCTGCCTCTCATCAATTTGTTCTTCAGCCATTTACTAACTCCTAAAACCAGGAGTTTTCTGGTCCCATCACTTCATGAGAAATAGATGGGGAAACAGTGGAAACAGTGTCAGACTTTATTTTTGGGGGCTCCAAAATCACTGCAGATGGTGACTGCAGCCATGAAATTAAAAGACACTTACTCCTTGGAAGAAAAGTTATAACCAACCTAGACAGCATATTCAAAAGCAGAGACATCACTTTGCCAACAAAGGTCCGTCTAGTCAAGGCTATGGTTTTTCCAGTGGTCATGTATGGATGTGAGAGTTGGACTGTGAAGAAGGCTGAGCGCTGAAGAATTGATGCTTTTGAACTGTGGTGTTGGAGAAGACTCTTGAGAGTTCCTTGGACTGCACAGAGATCCAACCAGTCCATTCTGAAGGAGATCAGCCCTGGGATTTCTTTGGAAGGAATGATGCTAAAGCTGAAACTCCAGTACTTTGGCCACCTCATGCAAAGAGTTGACTCATTGGAAAAGACTCTGATGCTGGGAGGGATTGGGGGCAGGAGGAGAAGGGGACGACAGAGGATGAGATGGCTGGATGACATCACTGACTCGGTGGACGTGAGTCTGAGTGAACTCCGGGAGTTGGTGATGGACAGGGAGGCCTGGTGTGCTGCGATTCATGGGGTTGCAAAGAGTCGGACATGATGAGCGACTGAACTGAACTGAACTGAAACCCAGGACACTGCCCCATTGTAGGCAACATTGCTCCACCCTGCTTATTATTAAAGTACTCTTAATGCCTCTAACAGGACCAGATAACCCACTTCTTTGTCATTACTTCTGTTATTACCTAAAGTGGGTCTATGACAATGAAATGTTTACCATTGGAGACACCCTAAGCTGTTCTTATGGAGGACTAGGGGAGGAAATCAGTGACTTACATTCCCTCAGATCAATAAAAGGATAAGGTTTATGGCTATTTCCCAGATTCCCAGTCTCAGAGCACAGATTGCTTTACATCATGATATCCATTCTCATCCATGCTTGACAAACCAGCAATGAGTTAAGATTACAACCTCTTAATCCTACCCAGCACTGGTCACACTGTAGACATTGGGGATATTCAACTCCAGTCCGGGGATCCCAGGAGGTCAACCTGCCTTGACTTGCCTAAGGATCTGGTCTTCAAAAGGTTGACATGCCTCAACCTGCTCGGGAATCTGCCAGTCAGGGGTCCCAGGAGGTCAACATGCCTTGACCTGCCCAGGGAGCCAATTCTCAGGAGGTTGACCTGCCTTGACCTGTCTGGGGATTCAATCTCCAGGAGGCTGTCATGCCTCAGCCTGCCTGGAGATCTGCACCCTGACCTGAGGATGCCTGGTTCTCAGGTTGAACAGTAGTGGGGGTAGGATAAGCTTCAAAAAGACTCATCCCTAAGGAAGTCTGCCCATGGAAATAGAAGGAAGCCTATTAGTTGTGGGACTTGCCTGGTCTCAGCAATAACTCAGGAGCCCAACAAGAACACCATTGCCTTTCTGGAAAGGCTAAAAAAGGCCCTCCAAAAGTTTACCAATCTGGAATTAGACTCTTATGAGGGACAGGTGATTTTAAAGGACAAATTCCTGTCCCAATGTACATCAGACATCAGGATAAAGTTATAACAGCTACAGCAGCAGGACCCTGTCTTTAGATGAGATGGTCCAGACAGCCACCAATACCTTTCATAACAGAGAACAGGAGAGGGAAATCAAGGCCAGGAGAGGGAGCAAAGGAAAGAGACAAGGCATGCTCAGATGCTGGCCACCCTCCAAGGAAGCCCTATGGGAAACCCCAAGTTCTTGAAGTACAAGGCACGAGGCAAATGTCTAATCTGTAGACACGCAGGGCATTGGGCCAAAGAGTGTCCAAACCATGACAAGTCTCCTAAAACAGCTTATAAATGTCATCAATTGGGACATTGGAAGGCACTCTGCCCTTGGGACCCAAGAGCCTCAAGGTCAAGCGCCAAGTCTTCCCTCATGATAGTTCAATAGGACTGAAGCAGCCCGCTCCAGCCAGCCCACCTGTCACAGATAACCATCATGACACTGGAGCCAAGGATGCAACTGAATGTGGCATATAGGTCTGAGACTTTCTTGGTTGACACAGGGGCTACCTACTCTCTCCTGACCTCCTACCCCGGAGCCGCCTTCTCCAAAACCTGTACAATTTGGGGTGCTACAGGAAAAATGATTACGAAAAGATTCACCTGAGCACTTTGTTGCTGGGGTGGACGAATATTTTTCCCACCAGTTTCTGGTGGTCCCTGAGTGTCCTACTCCTTTATTGGGAAGAGATCTTTCCCCATCTTAGAAATCTTTCAGCTATTGCAGTCCTGATAGGAGATGCTTTAAAACTCTCTCTTGGGGGCAAACTATTTTTACCAGCCACCAAGTGAAACAACTCCTGGATGGGAGAGGCCATTTATGGATGTATGATCAAAGGATCCTCAGATAACAAATAGTGTTGATGGAAAATCCAGGCCCAACTCTACCCCCTTGTGAGGTTCTTACCCAGCCACCCTCCTGCCTACTCCTGAGGGCTCTCTCTCCCCTTTCACTCTTGCCTAGAAACATTGGACCACTGGACAAAACCCTGAGAGGGATTGTCAGAAGATCCTCTGACCAATCCTGAGGAAATCTGGTACACTGATGGAAACAGCTTTGTCTTGGATGGAAAAAGAGCCAGATATGCAGTAGTCTCCAATATTGAGACCATAGAGGCTAAACCTTTGCCACCAGGTACTTCAGCCTAATTAGTTGAGCTCATAGCCCTGACTTGAGCTTTAGACCTGGGAAAAGGAAAAAAAAAATAGCCATTTACATTGACTCCAAGTATGCCTTTCTGGTGCTACATGTGCATGCTGCTATTTGGAAAGAAAGAGGCCACTTGACCACCTTAGGGTCCCCAATCAAGTATGGTGATCAAATCCTTAGTCTCCTGGAGGCAGTCCATCTACCTGCTGAGGTTTCAGCCTCCCATTGTAAAGGACACCAAAAAGGGCACACAGAAGTGGCATGAGGGAACCAAGCCACCAATCAGGCAGCTAAGAGAGCAGCATTACAGAACAATGACCTAATGGGGGTTGCCACCTTAGTTCCACAGACTAATTTGCCAGAAACTCCTTCATATACTGAAGGTGAGACTCTTAATACCAAGAGTGAGGGCTTTCAAGATGGTATGGGGTAGTTCCAAAAGGAGGGACTCCTTTTTCTGCCTGGGAACCTCCAATGAAGGTTAGTTAACTCCTTGCATGCCACCACTCATCTAGGGGAAAAGGCCCTCCAAAGATTACTAGAAATGTCCTTCAGAGGAACAGGCCTCCAAAGGACTATAAGGCAAGTGGTCTCCTCTTATCCCACTTCCCAATTAAACAACCCCCAGGGAATTCAAAGACACCCCTCCCCCCTAGCTGGCCCAGCCCATCCAGTGGCATGGGACCTACCCAGCAGAGGACTGGCAGATAGACTTCACCCAGATGCCAGTTTTTCAAGGGTATAAATATGTATTAGTCATGATAGATACATGCACAGGATGGATTGAAGGCTTTTCCACCCAGACTGAGAAGGCTGAGGAGGTGGTTAGAAAAAAATAAATAAATAAAACTGCTCCATGAAATCATTTCAAAATATGGTCTGCCCAGATCATTACAAAGTGACAATGGGACATCATTTACTTCCAAGGTCACCCAAGGGGTCTCTAAAGCACTGGACATTGCTTATTATCTCTATTATGCCTGAAGGCTTCAGTCTTCAGGAAAAGTAGAAAAGAGCCAACCAATTCTTAAAATCAGCGATAAAAAAGATAACCTGGCAGACCTCCCTGGGATGGAAGGAGGCTTTACCAATAGCTCTCCTTCACATCCGTTTTGCCTCTAAGGAACAGGCTGGTCTTGGTCCCTATGAGATGCTATATAGGAGACTCATTGTTTATGTCAATTACCTTTTTCTAGATCCAGAAGCTCAGACCATTGGGTCTTATACCATGGCCATTGGGCAATTCCAATAAGATATACACTTGTGGGGTGTCAACCAGGGCCCAAAAGATTCTAAAGAGCCACCACTATATGCTCCAGGGACTCAAGTCCTAATTAAAGTCTGGAAAGATGGGTCCTCAAAGGCTCAACTCCAGCCCACATGGAAGGGCCCCTACCCTGTAATACTTCGTACTCCTACAGTTGTCAAGGTACCAGAACTTTATGCTGAGCTTCACCTACTCACGAGTCAAGCCATGGAAGAAAACGGAAGAGGACACTCAATACACCAGTGAGCCCCTTGAGATCCTGGATACCTATTCAGGACAACAAATGAGTATCATTCTAATGAACACCCCCAAAATTAAGTTTCAAGGGATAAGATTTCTCAAGAGAGCTCTAAAGAGCCAGCACAGCTTGGTAGGGACAAGATAAAATAGACAGGTGATAGATCTCCTGATCCCTGAACAAGGAGGGACTTGAGCCATCTTGAATGAGACATACTGTTTACCCCTAATAATCTCTGTTATCCCCATATTGATGCTGCTTATGATTGCTCCATGTATCATCAATTGTCTAACCAGTTTTGTCCTGCCCAGGTCAACAAGCTACAACATGCAGTGCTAGTTCAGCAAGGATGTATGAAACTACAATGCCCACAGAAAATATCACTCACCCTTAGATATACATCATTATAAGGACTCTGAGACTTGAGGCTAGCAAGAGGGGGAGGCCCAGCTCAGCAGGAAGTAGCCAGAGAGACCTTGACGCCCCTATTCCCAAAGAATTTGGCCTATCATCTCTTTTGTGGGGGTGTGGGAATGTTAGGTACTTAGAATAGGAAAAAGAAATCCAGGATGTTGGTAGCTAAAAGACAAGGGAAAAGCCTGTGAATATAGAACAAAGGAAGTCCAAGACTGCAGTGAGACCCTCAGGTAAAGTAAACGGCCCTCCTGGCTAGCCCAATTTACACAGGGAAGGCTCAGGTAGAGGAGGAAAGCCATATAAAAAGAAGAGACAAAATTGGGCCTCTGGTCTTTCTTCTCTTCCAGTCTTTTGGGTCGGCCTGCCCTCATACCATGAGTATGTATTTTCCTTTGCTTTCCAAATAAAACTGAGCTGTAGTACTGGTCTGTCTGTTGGTTCAAATTTTCACTGCAGCAAGACAGAACCGAGGAAATTACAAACTCCCATGACAAGATGTAATTTTAAAAAATTTAGAACTGTACTACCTATCTGTAGGCAAAATTATTTTAATATCGTCCATTTTATTTTAACAAATACATGAAAGTGTTATCATTGAAACACCTAATGAATATAAAAACAGATGTTTTACATTGTTTCTATACTAAGATATCACATCCACTTTGTGTTTTAAACTTGTTGCACATCTTAATTCAGACTAGCCACACATTTCAAGGGCTCGATAGCTACAAATAATTAATAGATACCATATTGCATGCATAATTCCAGGCACTCAAACATGACATATTCATAATTTCTAATAATCCCAATAGATACGTGGAAATTAAGAGACAGGAGTAAAGATCTCAGGTTTAAAATCTAATAACACTTCAAAACCAAAAAGAGAGGTAGGTTATTAGCTATTAACATACAACCCTGATTCATTACTTATGTATGAAATCATTGAGTAAAAACTTTTGTGACTATAATAGAGTAAAATCCTAGTAGTAACTGACTGACAAGGCTCTCAGTTCTGTAGGTAAATCAGAAATTTGAAATAAGAGTTATTCATATTTGATAGTGAATGAGGGATTGGGTGCAGGAGGAGAAGGGGATGACAGAGGATGGGATGGCTGGATGGCATCACCGACTCGATGGACATGAGTTTGGGTGAACTCCAGGAGTTGGTGATGGACAGGGAGGCCTGGTGTGCTGCAATTCATGGGGTTGCAAAGAGTCAGACACGACTGAGCAACTGAAGTAAGCAGGCATCTTAATCACCAATGGAGAGAAGAGAGGGTATCAGAATGACATATATGTTCAATGAAAATTAGTTAGAAATGTCTCAAAATTTAACCACAAAATTCTCCTTAGAAGTTAGGTTTGTACCTATATTTAATTATCTCCTTTTCCCAGGAAAGACCCTGAAAATGATCTACTTTTTGACATCTTATTAAAAACTCACTCAAATGAATTAAGAGAGTCCGTTATAATATTGCCTGGGGATTACAGAAGAAAAAATATAAAAATGTTATTTTTCCTGTTTCTTAGTTTTATACACCATAAATATCACCTAATTTTTTAAAAGAAAATTATATATATTACAGTAAAACTGTCCAGATAGCACAAGGTTTACCAATATGTTCTATCTAAGTATTATTTTGGCATTTATTTGCCATCTCCTCTTCGTGGTTTTGATTATTTCCAGTGTCTATGATCAGCAGCAGGACAAAGCACGCCTTAAAGTAAGATATTATCAAAAGTAGCAAAATTAATTTTAGAAATTAGCACACATGAATTATCTCAGGAATATAACTAGGTAACTTCTGTCTTTGAAAATATGACTTATTATTTCAAAATATAGATTGAGAGTACCGTCTTGTTTATAGAAAGTAAAATATTTATATGTTTTATTTTCTGACCTACTCAATAACCTTTAAAATTATAATGGGTCATTCTTTAAAATTTCACCAAGTAAGAATACTGAATTTGTCTGCAGGGCTAAATAAAACTTTAGTATTATAGTATCAAGTATTTCAAGGTCCCCAGATTTATCCAGTCACCTTTACTATTTAGAATCTCAAGTATAGAATAGCAGCATAAGAACCCCATACCATTTTATTGACAATGTAGTAGCTTCTTAAATCTTTTGAGTCTGTTTTAAAGTTGTATCAGTAGATACCAGCAGTTAGTTCAGCTCTTTTCTAGAAAATGCAATAGATATGTGAGATTTTTTTCCTGTATGTGTGGCTTCTCTGGCACACACAGATCTATTTGACATCTTCTTCAGAAAGTAACATCTATATGTAGCATATGTTGTTGCTGTTGTTGTTTAGTCATTAAGTTGTCTGACTCTTTGAAACCCCATGGACTTTAGCCTGTCAGGCTCCTCTGTCCATGGGACTTCCCAGGCAAGAATACTGGAGTGAATTGACATTTCCTTCTCCGGAGTATCTTCCTAACCCAAGGATTGAACCCGAGTCTCCTGCATTGCCAGGCAAATTCTCTACCACTGAGCCACCTGGGAAGCATGTAGCATATGAATAGTATGTAACAATGATTCTCACTACAGTTTAACGTCATTGTTATCACACAAGAAATAAATTTTCTGAATTTATGGTATGAAACATTAGAGAGGTTTTCTTTTTCCTTTTACATTTTTACAGTGCAGTAGGAATTCTGTTTTCCCTGTGAAAATAGGATAGCTAATATTTAGTAATCTTTTCAAAGTTTGTCTTCTGTTAACATGTAATACCTTAGCTGCCCCCTAGGGTCCTGGAAACCTTCATTTCTAATCACTTTCCTCCATGTCCCTGTCCAACCTTAAGACCAAATTTCTAGACCATTGTATTCATCTTACTATCCTCCATAACAGTTCTATTTCCAAAAATCCTAAACTCTTCATGTGAAATCCTCTATTCTTCCAACCTTTGAATTCCTTCACTGGCACTGCTACTAAACCTCGCTATTGACCTTCCCTCCCACTTCAGACTCTCCCAGCATCCCCTCTCATTACCTTCTACACTTCCTCTATTCCTCCATCACCAATGACCTTTAGAACTTTGAGCTCCCTTAAAAGGTTATTTTGTAGCTGGTTTTTGTTTTCTGTTTATCTAGCCTGGACACATTCATCTCTCAATTCAACCATGATCTCATAGGGCTTTCTACTCTTTTGTTCCCCTTCATCATCCATCACTTTGGTGGTTCAGATGGTAAAGAATCTGCCTGAAAAGCAGGAGACCCAAGTTCAATCCCTGGGTTGGAAAGATTCCCTGGGGTAGGAAATAACAACCCGTTCCAGTACTCTTGCCTGGAAAATCCCATGCACAGAGGAGCCTGGTGGGTTACAATCCATGGGGTCACAAAGAGTCAGACATGACTTAGTGACTGAACAAAAACAAGGATCAGTCCAAGCATTTTATTTGTCTTATCCTTATGTTAGTTTCTGAGTACTGCTAGAGAAACATCACATAGCTATATTGATCTGGCCCACTGGGGCTGTGAGTAGAGACTCTTCCCTCCTAGCTGCATTCTTAATAATGCCTGACAGTCTTTTTCTTTCCTGCTTATTGTCTCCAGTTTTTGTTTTTGTCTTTTTTTTTTTTTTATGTGGCTATTCTAGTGTTATCAAGCTCAGATGCCATCAACAGATGTCTTGAACTGTCCTGACTGAGAAAACAAGTCAACAGTGACTAAAGGCCTTAGCTGCCTCTAAAACAGAGCCTTCACATTCAGCAATACTAGTGTTTATCTCGCTTTCATTCCTCCAGTTTCAGAAAATGATCTTTTAGGGCTAGTTTTTCACCCATGCTCTTAATCTCTTTTCCTCTCACATATTATAGGATCTTAATTCATCAAACTTTCCCTCACTTTTTTGGATCTGCAAAACACTCCTTTCACACAGACACTTTCTTAAAACAAAGTAAAATGTTTGCTAGTCCTTGTCACAAGTAATCCCCCCTGCAGTGCTACATTTCCCACAGGTTAAATTTCCATCTTGGTCCTATTCACATTCATACTTTAAAAATGACTGCTTTCCTCCTTTTCTTACTTAGCACTTTGCCCACTGTAATCCATCTGTTATTTTTCCCATTTCAAATATGCTTTGGAGTATTGACTATCGTACTCCCCTTATGTCTTATCCAGTGGACTTTCCCTAGTGCTTAAATATCTGGACACTTAAAAAACATGCACATCAGACTATGGTGTTCTTAAAACTCTCTCCTTCATTCTGTAGCTTAAACTCTTACTTCTACATGACTAAAGATAAATTGATTTATTGAACAAAAGGATCAATCCTTTTTATTTGACCTGTCCCTTCAATGCTGGTATATTCTCCCTGGTTCAATTCTTGTCAATTTACTTCTGTAATTTGGCATTCTTTCTATAAGTAATATCTTGCATGACTTTTGTCTCACATGTAATTTAAGGGCTGAAGTTCACTAATATATAGCTAAAGTAATGTCTAGCCTTATAGATGATGATAAAGATGATGATGGTAATGATGTCTTTCAGCCAAAGCCCACCAAGTGCTCTCCTACAGCTGAACACAGTTGGATTTACTGTTTACTCCAGTGAAGGAGAACACATGAGTGGAGCTGAGGGACGTGTCAGTAAGAGGACTTTTGAAAGGAATTAAAAGATTGGGTTTGTCTTAGATAATTTTGAGGAGAGTTCAAGGAAATTGAGTTTGACTCTGAATTGGAAGCTATTGGAGATCAGGCCTAAATCTGTGATAGAGTATCTTAATCTAGAAGGAAGGAACTATAAACTGAGGCTAAGGCTCTGATTGATAAAGAAGAGCAGCTTGTCATATCAGCCCTGAGAAGGGTTGCTTTTGGCATTTCCAGTTTGTATAATGACCATATTTTTGTTTATGCTTATACATGATTATGAAGTGGTCTTAATTTTATGTTTTTGTCTCACTTCATCATAGTCACAAAGTGACCTTGTTGGATCTTGGCATTTTTCACGAGATTGCTTTTATTCACAAGAGAATATTATGTCCTTAGCCAGGTCAGCCAAATGCCAGGTCAGCTCCTAACAACACCAACTCCTTGTTGTTGAGTCAGATAGTTCTTCAGTATAAGCAGATGATTTTTTTTCCCCCTCTTTCTCAATAGCAATGATGGTAGTGATGCCAATAACAAGTATGTTAAGTCTTATAGTCCCCATAACATTACAAGGTAGGTCCTATGATTTTTCTTTGTTTTAAAAATGAGGAAATTAAGACCCCAGGAAGGGCATAACTTAAGAAAGTGACAAAGCTGATAATCTGTAGAGACTGGCTATATCAGTTACATCTTACATACCATTGCATAGCTTCTCAACTGCATTGTATCCAGGACTTGGCGACTTATTTTGTATTATCTTCCTCGTGATTGATTCTCACAGGTACAACTCAACAGTATCTTCTGTGCATGCTGTATTTCTCTTGCTTCCTGTACCAGGTCGTCTCTGCTGCCACTGAGGTCCTTTGGTATCTTGGTATGAAGCTGATAGGAGAACTAAAGGATAATTGTACATGGGAATTACAGGTTTTGGAGTGAACATTTCACTAATGTTGTTCAGACCTGGTTGAATAGTCTCCTTTTCTTCTTCTACATCGACTATCTTGAAATGCAAAATTTAAATGGCCTCTTAGAGGATTCTCCTTTAATCAGAGTGTCAAGTGTGCTTGACTTAATATTGAATGTTTGCTTCCCCTATATCAATGACTCATTCAAATTTCTCCTCACTTCTGCTTCCCTGGAATTGTATGCCTAATAAATTAGTGGTATTTAAGCTTTTACACCAGGTTTTGCTGTTTGGAGAAGCCAGGCAGTCTGAATTCAGTGTGTGAAACCTCCATCTGGATTGTCTAGTCTCCTTCCGAGCAGAGAGGTTAAAAACCTTGGCTTTAAGAGAAAAGAAATCTCAGTTGGAATCTGGATATTGCCCCACATAAGCAATGTGACTTTGAACAATTTGTTTGATCTTTCTTACTCTCTCTTAAAAATTGTGGAGAACAGTAAACACTTCAACAACACAGAATTGAGCTGCACAGGTCCACTCAACTGGATGTTTTTCAATAAATATGTACTATAGTATCGTGTAATCAGAGGTTGGGCTGGATCAGTGGATATGGAACCACCAATACAAAGGGTTAATTGTAAAGCTATACATGGATTTTTGACTTTTTAGGGTGGAGAGTCAGTGCCCCTAAGCCCTTGGGTTGTTCAAGGCCCAACTATACTAATTCTAAATAGCATTACCTCCTTACAACGAGTTAGGACAAATTTAATAATGTTTGCTCTGACTGGCACACTAATACATAATAACATACATATCATCCTCAACTTATGATAGGGCTTGTCCCAATAAACCCATTGTAATTTGAAAATGTTGTAAGTCTAAAAATGCATTCAGTATACCTAACCTGGGACTTCCCTGGCGGTCCAGTGGCTGAAAGTCTACCTGCCAATGCAGGGGACATGGGTTCTATTCCTGGTCTGGAAGGATTCCACATACCATGGGACAACTGGGCCAGGACACCACAACTACAGACCCCAGGCTCTAGAGCCCATGCGACTACTGAAGCCTGTGGCCCTAGAGCCTTTGCTTTAAAACAAGAGAAGTCATGGCAATGAGAAGCCTGTGCATTGCAACTAGAGTTAGCCTGGCTCACCACAACTAGAGAAAGTCCACATACATCATTGAAGACCCAGCACAGCCAAAAAAGAAAAAGATACACCTAACCTACTGAGCATCATAGCTTAGCTTAGCTTGCCTTAAAAGTGCTCAGAACGCTTAAATTAGCTTACAGTTGGGCAAAAGTATCTAACATAAATCCTATTGTATATAAAGTATTGACTATATCATGTAATTTATTGAATACTGTCCTGAAAGTGAAAAACAGAATAGTCTTATGGATACAGAATGGTTGTAAATGAGTCAGTTCTTTACCCTCATGATGGCATGGCTGAACGGGAGCTGTGATTTGCTGCCACTATCCAGCATCATAAGAGAGTATTGTACAGCATATTGCTAGCTGAGGAAAATCAAAATGCAAAATTTGAAGGATGGTTTCTACTGAATGCATATTGCTTTTGCACCATCGTAAAGTCAAATTGTAAGTTGAACCATTGTAAGCCAGGGACTGTGGATGTAAGGATTATCTTTATTATCATTGTTAATATCCCGCAAAACATGCTCCTTCTCCTGTGTTCCAATGTTTGCTAGTGTTAATACTATAACCTACCACCCAACT
Organism: Bos grunniens; assembly: GCF_055505025.1. NCBI lineage: Eukaryota > Metazoa > Chordata > Mammalia > Artiodactyla > Bovidae > Bos > Bos grunniens. The sequence continues at coordinate 76,675,931 of NC_141171.1, forward strand.
AAACAAATCTTAAGGAAATCATTGACTCTCTCATCTTCTTCAATCCCTTTCCCCTGCAAATTTCTGCCACATAATTGCTCAATATATAAGTACTTATTTTACCCCTCAGATTTCTCCTCATATCCATTTAAAAATTAACCTTATTATTTTCTTCGTAATGGTCCTAGCCCAGGTCTTTCCATCATCTCATCATAAAGTGCAACAGGAGTATACCGAGGCGATTGATTTTCCTTGCCTATCACATCACAATCTATAGTTTCCTTAGTGTTTTAAACCATCATCACATTTCAAGACCAATACTACTGTATTGTAATTATTTCTCTATGTCTCTCAAGGATTTATCAACCTTGGCCCCTATTGACATTTTGGTATGAATAATTATCCACTGTGAGGGAAAATATTACTTGTATATGCAAAATGTCCTTTGCATTGTAGGACTTATAACAGCATCTCTAGCCTCTATCCAGGCAATAGCACCCTCTCCCCAGCTGTGACAAAGAAAAATGTCTCCAGACATTAAGTCCCTTGAGGGGAAAATCATCCTTTATGGACATCCTTTATAGACAGAGGTTGTGTTTTATTGACAGAAACTTCTGACCTAAAGTTCCATGTTGGAAATATGACAAATGTCAAAGGAAACTATGAATAAATGAATGAATTTCTTCTCTAAAATCTGCATTTTTTAATCTCAGGAACTGCCCTTCTGCCTGTGCTTCCTTGGCTTTTGCATTCTGCTGTGCATATATCTTTCCCCCCAGTTATATTGTATGATTTCCTTATCTCCTCAGCACCCATAGAATGAGTGGAATATAGGGGTTCTTGATAAATACTTACTTAGTTACATTTCCTTAGTAAATTAGCATCTATAAATGATTCTATGAATATGTTCAGACCACATGTTTTGTAGGTACTTTGTAAAAATAGTTGTATTCTGTCACATCATGCAGACCTTTCCCTTTGTAGCGCTTTTGCCAACTATAATTAACAGCTAATTGTACTCTTAGTTATTTAATATCTGTCTATAAATTATGTGAGAGTAAAGCCATGACTTCTTTTTTGTTTTGCCCCCCCCCCCCAGGTGGCTAACACAAAACTTTGTGCAGAGTAACATATTCAGTAAACTGAAAATCTTTGTCCAATGAATGAATGAATGAGTGAATGAAACAGATTCATGCTGCTGCTATATGAAATGGAAAATTTATGCCCATGGAGAATTTGGCTCAATATATGTATCATGGTTCACTGATTTATGCATCAGTATTTGAACCCATATTGTATTATGTAGTTTTAGAAAGTTTCATCTTTGTCAAATTAGTGAAAAAGTAATTTGTCCCTCTAAATCACCTCACAAAATAGAGAATTTGAGGCTGTCATAAGTCAATGCACATGTTTGATATCCCAGGCTTGCAATCTCCAGTAGCTCAGCATGTTCATTTTTTTTTCCCAGTACTAATGAATTAGCCCACAATCTTAATTGACATATTGACCTTGAAAACTCCACAAAATGATCTCATCTGCCAGCCCATTATCTATGGCTTTATTAGCCAAGGAAATTTGACAATAAAACATGAAACAGTCATAATTAATCTATATACTGATACTATAAATTATACTTCTATCAAATAAAAGTAACCAGCATAATCCTGATCACTGGATCTCATAAAAATATTTTGGCCTTGTATTCCAAATAGAAAAGCATTGTTCTGTTATTGTCTGAAACTACTTCTTAACCTATAATTTTTTCATCTCAAAAATGAATGTTTTATAAGCATTTCAAGGAACAGAGTATCGTTTAAGATCTTAAGTTTAGTGTCTTTTAAAGAATGTGCCCTCATCAGAGGAAACCAGCATGCTATCTTAAAGAATATTAAGACTAAGAGGAAAAAAAAATCTCCTTCATATATATTGCTGTGTATTTTGTTTCCTTATAGTTCCCAATAGGGATCCCAATTTTAGAATATGCAGTAGATATCTATACTATTGAAGTTAAAGCTCAAAATTGTTCAGGAGAAGCTGAGATATGGCCTTTCATTTAACAAGAAATTGAAAGCAAAGAAATCATAGTAAATATCTACAATAAATGACCTCTAAGGGAAGTGTGCCATATTTTTTTACTAACTGACTTAGAATGTTCTGATGGAAATATTACGTCAAAACAAATTTGAAAGTGATCCTAACCATAAGCAGTCGTATTAGGCACCTGTTGACTCTTCTATACAATTCATAACTTAATGAAAAAGACAATCTTTTCTCACAGAAGTGTGTAACTGTGTTCCCAATAGGGAGTAAAAATTACAAAAGTAATAAATTGTTATTTCAACTTAAAAGCTACCCATATTTATGTGGACATTTTATTTTAGCTGAGAGTTTCTCTATTATGCATGCCTTCCTTGCTTTTCAGCTTTTAACACACAAGTATTTTCCAGGACATAAACTGAGTTATTATTTTGTTTATTTCTAGTGCCAATAGAGTCAAATTTCCAAGATACTTATGCTTAATCTTCTGTTTCCCTTTCTAACCTCATTCCCATTTGTCTCTTTGTTCCTGTCCTTGCAACTCTAAACAATGTGAAAGCACCCAAACTGCCTCAACATGCGGAGTTTCTGGTGGTGCTGTTGCCTCTGCCTAAAATGAAGGCCCCACTGTTTGTGTTCCTGGAAAGCTCTTCTTTGCCTTTCAAATTTCAGCTCAAACCAGCACTCTTCCTCTGTGAAGCTGCCATTGACTCTTCCCAGGCAGACTTAGGGGCTTATTCTTTCACACCAGCTTTGACCATTTCATCCCCTCTTTCTACTGTAGAAAGCAAATTACCAGAGGTTTAGTGTCAATATCAGTGGACCCGGAAGTGTTACTTGCCTCTGTACTGATTAGACAGCATTTAGGAAATATCTTTAATTCTTGACCCTTGAGCAACATTGATGAATAAGAGCACACACAGAGAATAAAAAAGTCTTACAGCCATTATAACATGAACTTCCATTTCCACAGTTATAAAATGGTGATAATAATATCTGGTACTTTTATAAAACTGCAGTAAAATAACACATAAAAATGCTTTGTTGCCTTGAAAAATAAATTTTTCTAAAAGTGTTCCCTGCCTATTTTACCAACTTCACTCTCCTATTTACTTCCAACCATTTTGAAAAAATAGACTCCCCTCTGTGCACTCATTTCCTCTGGTTATAAATAAACTTGTAATGAAATTACTATGTTTTATTTTTACATTTTAATTTTTATCTCCTTGATTGAATATAAGCTTCTTAATGTCAATTATTTGTGAAATTATTCCTATATTCTTTAATTCCCACAAGTAATACTAAGCCCATAATATATAGTCTTTGAAGGAATATGAAGAAGAATAGAAAAAAATTAGTTTCCACCAAGGGAAAATATTTTGTTTCAAATGGCTAAAGGGCCGCAATAGGCCCTTCATCATATGTAGCTACAAATGGTAACCCAAGAAAAAGCATAGGTAACAGATTTCATTTCACTACTGGAAGGATGGTGAGAATTAAAGAAAAAAAAAAAAATCTGTTATCCCAGTATCTAAATAACCTCTGTTAATTGAAATATAAGAAAGTAATTCATACAAATGACTAGTAAATAGAAATGATTAGAAATACATAAACTAAAAACAAAAGCCTAGTCTTATCTTTTTGAAAACCACTTTTTATAATATCCTTCAGGAAGGCATTCTGCATATAAGTGTGTATTTATGAAGGTATTCACATTTCACACTGAACATAGTCCACCTGTTTCCTGTTCTGAAACTCCTGTCTTTTATATAAATACATAATATCCAACTTCAGTTCCTTATTGGTAAATATTAAAATATTGAGTTTATTTGTGAGTGTGTACAGTGTTGTTATGGGCAGGATATTTGTTCATGCATGATACTTTGAAATATCTATCTTGGAGAATTTTTCTAAAGATTTGATGTTAAAAGGAAACCAAAGAAATGGACTTTCTTGTGAGGTAACAATGGTGTCATCAGTGTAACTTTTCAGAGGCTTTTCTTTAGGATATTCCTGCACTGGAAGTGAAATTAGACTAAATGATTCTTAAGACCTCTTGGTAATTCTAACATAATAATCAACAAATTTGTCTGTTGCTATTTACACCAAGTAGTTCTTCTCAACCTTAACTGTATATTACAGTAACCTTGAGAGTTTTTTAAAAATATGAATCCTCAGGTCACAACCCTGATGCATTAAATCAGAACCACTAGAAATGGGACTCAGGCCTCTGTAAGATTCCTGGGTATTCTAATGCACATTCAGTGTTGAGAATTACTGATATAAATGTCATGTTATTAACATTGTAAATATGAAAAATAAAAAGAATGACAGCAGCAAGGTACAAGAGCTTTAAGGAACTGATTTTTGTATCTTCTACCAAAATGTGGGGAGTATAAGAGTAACTTAAGGAGTAGAAACAAATTAGAGAGAACCTTAGGCAATGCTAGTACAAGACTTTGGTAAATGCTGGTAATTTTCTCAGAGAAAATACTCCTCTTTGTCACTTTTCTCTCTGCCTGTGCCATACACAGAAGAGGAAAGGGTCCATATCTGCCTGCACTCTTTCTCATTGTTATTCATTGGTCCAAGGAAGCCGAGATGGGCATCTCAGTTTATTTAATCAGTGGTTCTCTACAAGAAGGTTAGGAATCATCTCTGTGTATCAGAACTGGTATGTAGCAATGTCCATCAGAAGAGATTAGTGGGCTTCTGTCAGGGTAGACGCTTCAGGGTAGAATGAAAGCTGAAGCTGGGTTAAGTAATTGGGTTCTTGTTCAATAAAAGTGCTTGTTTGTGCTGTGTAATGAAAGATCTTTGGTGCAATAGATGTCTGAATCCAAATACCCTTTGGATTTTCTGATGGATAAAGAGATAAGGGTGAAAGGGATTTAATTTAGAACTATTGAAAAACTTTAAAGAGATTAGAAAAATTGGTAAATGCACTTTCTTTTTAAAAATCAAGATTCTTTGTTACTTATCAGGATTAGTTATTTTTTTAAAAAATTGACAATAACACTTTTTTGTTAGTTTTGTTTCTAGTGTCTTTTTTCCCCATTTCTGTTTGTCATCATTAACTGACCTTTAAGACTCAGGTTATGAAGATGATAATGGAGAACTGTTATCTCCTAGTCCACAGACCCTAACCTGAATTTAGGAAATGGTAACACTTTCAGGTCTCACTGAAGTGTCACATCAGAGTAGTAGGCAGAGCATTGGTGAATAGACTTATTTCCATAAAGTCAATACTCACTACTAGTACATCTGAGCTTCTGTTAAAAAAGAAATTGACATTTAAACTAATATTTTTAAAGAGTGTACTCTAAAAGCATATCTAAACCAAAAAAATGTCTATGAGACATCAGAGCAGTATAGGTGTGAAGTGGGTGGTATTTGGTGAAACATATTAATCTTAATAAAATCATTTGTGTTTTGGGCATTTTGAAACTTTGTCCCAGATAATTTTAATAAGTGATTATTTGAATCTACTTACTTTCTTTGGGATAAGAAATTATATTAGAGAAATGAGTAATAAAAAACACCTTTACTTTTCATTTTACTCATCTTATCTAACCTGATTAAATATAAGCCTTTTATTGGGGAGGCAGTAAGTCATGAATTCACAACTCAACAGAGAAGGAAAAGAAATCTCTTGACTGGACATAATTTCTATTTAAACTCATTTGTTTTTTTTCAGTTGCTAAGTCATGTCTGACTCTGTGACCCCATGGACTGTACCATACCAGGCTTCCCTGTCCTTCACTATCTCCTGAAGTTTGCTCAAACTCATGCCCATTGAGTTGGTGATGCCATCCAATCCTCCTTCACCTCTGTATCCTCTTGCCCTCAGTCTTTCCCAGCATCTGGGTCTTTACCAATGAGTCAGCTCTTTGCATCAGTTGGCCAAAGTATTAGAGCTTCAGCATCAGTCCTTCCAGTGAACACTCAGGGTTGATTTCCTTTCTGTCCAAGGGACTCTCAAGAGTCTTCCCCAGCACCACCATTTGAAAGCCTCAATTCTTCAGTGCTTAGCCTTCTTTATGGTCCAACTCTCACATCTGTACATGACTAATGAGAAAAACAAAACAAAACATAGCTTTGACTATACAGACCATTGTTGGCAAAGTGATGTCTCTGCTTTTTAATATTCCTTTTACTACATGGTATGTTACAGGGTTTCGGTCTCTGGTGCAAATCACATACTGTTTTTCCTCTTGGCCTCTTCATTTCACATCCATGTATCATACTCTCTAACCCTCCCTTCACTGAGTGCTCTAGATATTCACAGTTCATATTATTTGGTTCTTTCCTCAGGTTTCCCCCATTTCTTCCCTTCTCTCTTCTATTTCTCTGCAGACACACATATATGTACTTACACCATTTTATCATTACAGCTCCAATAAATGAACACTTGTTGAAATGACCTTGGTTGCCTTAACCTTGGTGTTGCCTGGCAAGCAACACAAAACAGCTGAGCTAGGAAAAGCAAACACTGGGTTGAAGCAAAAGTTCAACCTAAAATTTTATGTGTCAGTCTTAGCAGCTCCTAAGCACTTTAGAGATACATTTTCTTTCAGTGGAGGGTCAAAGGCACAACAGATGATGCATAGCAGTGCTGTAAGTGGGAGTCTCTTCTGATGAAAAACATTGCTTGCAGCCTGTGGGTGTCATGTGAGGGATTGAATTAATAATACTTTAAAAAAGAGGCACTTCTGGAGAGTAACCACCTTTTAAAAAACAAACAAACAACAACAAAAAAAAATTCAGGAGTTGGGCTTCCCATTTTTCTCTAAACGAGGAAGGAGACCTTCTTCTTTTTCCCTAACTGTTGACTTCACTTTGGAACTGACAAGTTTAAACAAGATGAGAATCAGATTGCTTCTGCCTATCTCATTCTTTCGGACTCAAGCCGACAATGTAATTAATGTTGCTGTAGGAGAAAGAAAAAGCATTTTTGATGAGTACTTGTTTCCTCTTTGTCTTTTACAGATGCCTTTCTTGAGAGGGTAACTGCTCTTTTTGACATATTAGTAAGGGAGGTATCACACACAAATGCCCTTGATGAATTTGTGTGTGTTAATTTATAGGTAAGCCAAGGTTGCCTTTGTCTTTTTTGAAATATTTTTATGGTACACAGAAAGTGAAAGAAATTACATGAACAAACATAGTTTCTTCAACTGGCCCTCCCTACAATGTGTGGTTTTCTTCAGCATATTTGCTTTCTGATTGTATTTCTATGGGGAAATTACCTATAACCAAGTGTTTGTCACACCAATAGTTACCTGGCACCTGTTATAACTAGTTCCCCTCAGTAGAGTATCATTTCTTCTTACCTAGATTATCAAAAGAGTCTTTCAACAGCATTCCTGCAAATTCCAGTGGACTCCCTATCTTCTCTTGTTAGGTTTCATGCTCAAAGTCTTTCAACTTCTCTTTCTTAGTTACCAAGTTAATGATGAATGCCTTATCTTGGCACTCAACATTGTCCAAAGCTAGACCCAATATATTTGCTTTCCCACTCTGACACATATATGCTCCAACTTTTGGTCTCTTAATTAAATTATATGATGAGAGTATTCAGGCCTTGCCTATGATGTTCAGTTAACATGGGTTGCTTTTCTGGTGCACATATTTACTATTCTACTCATTTATCAAGATCCATCTTAAATGCTCTTTCATTCATAGTGTTTTTTTCCTTTTTCCCCTCATTTACTCTTTCTAGCATCCCATGCCCACTACCTTCTACAACTATGGAGACACCATCATAATTTATTATTTTTTTCTTTCTTTGTTTTTGTACTATGACAAATGCCTAATACCTTGTGATATATTTATCCCCATGCATTTCTATCTGCTCACAAGCACAACAGAATAGGAATAATGTTTCTTTTTATACATAATGTAATTACATAATTTTAAGATACGTGTAATGGTTTGGATACTTTCTAGAGAACACATAAAAGTCTTTTTCTTACCTTCATTTTTAAAGAGCCTGATTACATTATTATGACAAAAATCTAGTGAGGATACATTTGATGTCTTCTGTAAACAAACATATTCTGTCAAGAAGACAAACTCATATCTGTTATCAGTGGCAGCAGATTTTCTTGCTAGTAATAATGGGAAACAGATTAACCTCCTAGTTTTTAGTCAAAAGAGGATTGAGGGTATTTATCATGCTTTGATTTGTTGTCTCTGAATCTACAAAGGTAGTTTGGCTCTCTATAGTTAAGGTAATATGTTATATATTTTCAGGGTTGCAGATGAGGACATTATATTACTTCCCTTGGGAACTTGGCAAAGCGGACATATAATACAAGTAATTATGGATGCAAAAGAAGGAAAATATGGAAAGATAAAAGATGGCTTTAAACATAAACTATCTTGTTACACAGTAGGTGACATAGCATTCTCTATGGAGAAAGCTATGTAGAATAAAAATTCCAAGATTCTCATAATTTTGTGATCATAATTGTAATTTGAAATGGTTTCTACTTATAACAGGAATCAATTTTGGTCTTGTGTATCCTAAGTGTATTAGAACTAGTTGAGTTCAGTTCAGTCGCTCAGTCGTGTCCGATTCTTTGTGACCCCATGAATCACAGCATGCCAGGCCTCCCTGTCCATCACCAACTCCTGGAGTTTACCCAAACCCATGTCCATCAAGTTGGTGATGCCATCCAGCCATCTCATCCTCTGTCATTCCCTTCTCCTCCTGCCCTCAATCCCTCAGAGTGTCAGGGTCTTTTCCAATGAGTCATCTCTTTGCATGAGGTGGCCAAAGTATTGGAGTTTCAGCTTCAGCATCAGTCCTTCCAATGAACACCCAGGACTGATCTCCTTTAGGATGGACTGGTTGGATCTCCTTGCAGTCCAAGGGACTTTCAAGAGTCTTCTCCAACATCACAGTTCAAAAGCATCAGTTCTTTGGCACTCAGCTTTCTTCACAGTCCAACTCTCATATCCATACACGACCACTGGAAAAACCATAGCCTTGACTAGATGGACCTTTGTTGGCAAAGTAATGTCTCTGCTTTTGAATATGCTATCTAGGTTGGTCATAGCTTTCCTTCCAAGGAGTAAGCATCTTTTAAGAACTATTTAAGCATCTTTAATTTGGGAAAACTGAGGAATATGATAATTATGAGTCATTCTCTCTCAGTATTTAGTTTCTCTGAAATATAAGAAATGTACATAATGAGTTAATTTTAAGTAATAATTTTGTTCTAAAGAATATGTAATTGACTATTTAGAGTATAAAGTAAAATTGTAAAATTTAGATCCATGAATCAAGGTAAATGGGGCATGGTCAAGCAGGAAATGGTAGCATTGAATATCGACATCTTAGGAATCAGTGAACTAAAGTGGACAGGAATGGGCAAATTTAATTCAGGTGACCATTATATCTATTAATGTGGGCAAGAATCCCCTAGAAGAAACAGAGTAACTTTCATAGTCAACATAAGAGTCTGAAATACAGTACTTGGGTACAACCCCAAAAATGAGAGAATTATCTGGGTTTCTTTCCAAGGCAGAATCAGAATAATCCAAGTCTATGCCCCAACCACTAATATTAAAGAAGCTGAAGTAGACCAGTCCTATTAAGACCTACAACACCTTCTATAAATAACAACAACAACGAAAAAGGTGTCCTTTTAATTATAGAAGATTGGAATACAAAAGTAGGAAGTCAAGGGATACCCAAAATAACAGGCAAGTTTGGCCTTGGAGTACAAAATGAAGCAGGGCAAAGACTAATAGAGTTTTGTCAAGAGAATAAACTGGCTATAGCAAACACCATTTTACAATAACCCAAAAGATGACTCTACACAAGGACATCACCAGATAGTGAAAAACAAAATCAGATTGATTATGTGTGTTTGCAGCTAGAGAAGCTCCATATGGGCATCAAAAATGAGATGTGGAGCTGAGTGTGGATCAGATCATGATCTTAAGCTCTTTATTTCAAGATTCGGGCTTAAGTTGAAGAAAGTAGGGAAAACCACTAGGGAGTTCATGTACAACCTAAATCACATCCCTTATGATTATACAGTGGAAGTGACAAATAGATTTAGGGGATTAGATCATGTAGAGAGAGTGCCTGAAGAACTATGGCTGGAAGTTTGTAATATTGTACAGGAGGTAGTGACTAAAACCATCCCAAAGACAAACAAATACAAAAGGGCCAAGTTAGTGGTTGTCTAAGGAGGCTTTACAAATAGCTGAGAAGAGACATGAAAGGCAAGGGAAAAAGGAAAAGATGCACCCAACTGAATGCAGAGTTCCAGAGGATAGCAAGGAGGGATAAGAAGGCCTTCTTAAATGAAGAGTGCAAAAAATAAATGAAAACAATAGAATGAGAAAGACTAGATATCTCCTCAAGTAAACTGGACATGCCTAGGGAACATTTCAAGCAAGGATAGGCATGGTAAAGGACAGAAACAGTAAGAACCTAAAAGAAGCAGAAGATATTAAAAGAGGTGGCAAGAATACACAGAAGAACTATACAAGAAAGGTTTTAATGATCTGAATAACCATGTTGGTGTGGTCACTTACCTAGAGCCGGACATCCTGGAGTGTGCATTCAAGGGGACTTTATGAAGCATTACTATGAACAAAGCTAGTGGAGGTGATGGAATTACAACTGAGCTATTTAAAATCTTAAAAGTGCAGCACTCAATATGTTGGCAAATTTAGAAAACTCAGCAGCAGTAATAGGACTGGAAAAGATCAGTTTTCATTCCAATTCCAAAGAAGATCAATGCCAAAGAATGTTCAAACTGCCACACAATTGCACTCATTTCACAAGCTAACAAGTTTATGCTTAAAATCCTTCTGGCTCGGCTTCAGCAGTATATGAACTGAGAACTTTTAGATGTACAGCTGGGTTTAGAAAAGGTAGAGGAAAGAGATCAAATTGCCAACATTTGTTAAATCATGGAGAAAGCAAAGGACTTCCAGAAAAACACCTACTGCTGCTACATTGACTACACTAAAGCCTTTGACTGTGGATCACAACAAAAATCTGTGGGAAATTCTTAAAAAACTGGGAGCACCAGACCACCTTATCTGTCTCCTGAGAAACCTGTATTTGACTCAATAAGCCAACTGTTAGTACTGAACAGGGAACAACTGATGGTTCCAAATTGGGAAATGAGTACCCCAAGACTGTATTTTGTCACTCTGCTTATTTAACTTATATGTAGAGTTGTTGTTGTTCAGTCACTCAGGTGTGTCTGATCACACTCAGGTGTGATCCTGTGGACTGCAGCATGCCAGGCTTCCCTGTCCTTCACCATCTCCCAGAGCTTGCTCAAACTCATGTCCATTGAGTCAGTGATGCCATCCAACCCTCTCCTTCTCTGTCATCCCCTTCTCCTCCTGTCTTCCATCTTTCCAAGCATCAGGTCTTTTCTAATGAGTCAGTTCTTCACATCAGGTGGCTAAAGTATTGGAGCTTCAGCTTCAGCATCAGTCCTTCCAATGAATATTCAGGACTGATTTCCTTTAGGATTGACTGGTTTGATCTCCTTGCAGTTCAAAGGACTCTCAAGAATCTTCTTCGACATCACAGTTCAAAAGCATCAATTCTTTGGCATTCAGCCTTCTTTACATACAACACATCATGTGAAATGCTAGCCTGGATGAATCACAAGCTGGAATCAAGATTGCCAGGAGAAATATCAACAACCTCAGATATGCAAATGACACCACTCTAATGGCAGAAAGTGAAGAAGAATAAAAGAGCCTCTTGATGAGGGTGAAAGAGGAGAGTGAAAATGCTGGCTTAAAACAACATTCAAAAAACTAAATTCATGGCATCTGGTCCCATCACTTTATGTCAAATAGATGGGGAAAAAGTGGAAGCAGTGACAAATTTTATTTTCTTGGGCCCCCAAATTACTGTGGGCAGTGGCTCTGTCCATGAAATTAGAAGATGCTTGCTCCTTAGAAAGATAGCTGTGACACACCGAGACAGCATATTGAGATAATTCTTAAGTAGGTTGATAAGGAGTCTCGGACCCTCAAGAGGAAGGGGTCCAGAGCCCTCAAGAAGGAGAAAGGGGTCTGGGGCTCTCAAGGAGGAGAGAATAACTTTTTTCCCCCTACATTCCTTAGTCTTAGTCACATAAGATGGTATTTTCTTTAAGCCCAGAGCTAATGATTATACAACAAAACAACTCCTCTTAAACTCTGCCTTAGAAAGCATCACTACGAACAAAGCTAGTGGAGGTGATGGAATTCCAGTTGAGCTATTCCAAATCCTGAAAGATGATACTGTGAAAGTGCTGTACTCAATATGCCAGCAAATTTGGAAAACTCAGCAGTGGCCACAGGACTGGAAAAGGTCAGTTTTCATTCCAATCCCAAAGAAAGGCAATGCCAAAGAATGCTCAAACTACCACACAATTGCACTCATCTCACACGCTAGTAAAGTCATGCTCAAAATTCTCCAAGCCAGGCTTCAGCAATACGTAAACCATTAACTTCCAGATGTTCAAGCTGATTTTAGAAAAGGCAGAGGGACCAGAGATCAAATTGCCAACATCCGCTGGATCATGGAAAAAGCAAGAGAGTTCCAGAAAAACATCTATTTCTGCTTTATTGACTATACCAAAGCCTTTGACTGTGTGGATCACAAGAAACTGGAAAATTCTTCAAGAGATGGGAATACCAGACCACTGGACCTGCCTCTTGAGAAACCTATTTGCAGCTCAGGAAGCAACAATTAGAACTGAACATGGAACAACAGACTGGTTGCAAATAGGAAAAGGAGTATGTCAAGGCTGTATACTGTCACCCTGCTTATTTAACTTATATGCAGAGTACATCATGAGAAACACTGGGCTGGAAGAAGCACAAGCTGCAATCAAGATTGCTGGGAGAAATATCAATAACCTCAGATATGCAGATGATACCACCCTTATGGCAGAAAGTGAAGAGGAACTCAAAAGGCTCTTGATGAAAGTGAAAGTGGAGAGTGAAAAAGTTGGCTTAAAGCTCAACATTCAGAAAACGAAGATCATGGCATCCGGTCCCATCACTTCATGGGAAATAGATGGGGAAACAGTGGAAACAGTGTCAGACTTTATTTTTCTGGGCTCCAAAATCACTATAGATGGTGACCGCAGCCATGAAATTAAAAGACGCTTACTCCTTGGAAGGAAAGTTATGACCAACCTAGATAGTATATTCAAAAACAGAGACATTATTTGCCAACAAAGGTCCATCTAGTCAAGGCTATGGTTTTTCCAGTGGTCGTGTATGGGTGTGAGAGTTGGACTGTGAAGAAGGCCGTCGATGGCTATGAGTTTGAGTAAACTACGAGAGCTGGTCATGGACTGGGAGGGCTGGTGTTCTGCGATTCATGGGGTCGCAAAGAGTTGGACATGACTGAGCGACTGAACTGAACTGAACTGAAATATTATTGCATGTAATTTATTTAACAGATTCTTTATTAGTAGACATTGCTTCTAAATTTCAAGTTGACTTTTCTTTGAATTGGAAATTTTGTGACCTTTAACACCCACACATTGTGTTAAGTGATATTATAAGTACTTAATACTCTGTATTAAATAATTTTCATTGTGAAATACCTACAGTAGCTTTATGTTCCTAAGTGACCATTGATGGGCATACCTTATTTATTTGATTGTTAACAATGACATAGCTAAATTTTGAAGTGTGTATGATGTGGTTGGATAAAAGCACACCGTCCAAGACTTCTATATGCCTCCTCAAAATTTAGATTACAAAAATTTGGAAATCCTCTTTGCAACTCCCAAATGTAGCTACTTACTTATTTGGATGAAATGTTTTTGTCCTCACCAATCTCCTTTTTTGTCATTTTTCTTCATATAAGATTCACTTTTGTACTTCACTTACCAAATTTTCCTTAATTCAAACCTTTTTTTTTTTTTTTGGATCTTCTTTCTAAATATTTCTTTCTGGTTGTCAAAATTGGACCTCTAAAGCATCATTTGTAAATACCAGAGCTATCTTCACCACTTACCTGCATGCTATTTATCCACTTTAATGTGTGTATTAATGATATCAGTATTTTTCATGCATCAAAAGCAGAATCTTTTTTTAGTTCTCTTTTACTCTCCTGCCACCAAATTATTATCACTAATTGTTAAAAATCTATTTTAGCTACATCTTTCTTTTTTATTTTCATTGTCATAATGCCAATCAGTTGACAAGGTAGTTTCTGCTAAGTAGGTGGGAATTGCAAGGCAATAAGCTTGAACTGTGTTGGAGTACATGTATCTCAAAGATGCTATGAGCTGTTGGTGCATACAACTGTAGAGATGTTAGACAACTATAGAATTAAGGCCAAAAGAGGTACAGTAAAAGAAAAGAGTGAGGAGCTGAAATACTTGTCAAAAACCTATGGCATTCCTTAGGTTGTTTTATTTACTCAGTAATATCATAATTAATCAGTGAACCCCATAAAGGCATGATCCATATATATGTACTCTAGACAATGCCCAGGGCCTTGTACATGGCAGAGCCTATTAAATATTTATTGAATTACTGAGTGAACATTGTATACATAATGTCCCAAAGGAAATGATAGCTTGAATTTTCATGCTCTAGAATTTTCAGAATAGATGGACAATTAAATTATTTCTGATGTAATATTAAGAAACTGAAATGATTATTTACTATAGCCCATGTTGTGTATCATATCTATTGGTATTGCCTGTCTCTCATACTAGAATTTGATTTACACTGTTTCATTTATCTCTGTATTCCTGGTTCTCACAGCATAGTACACACAGCACATCATTGATATTCAACTAATCCTTGTTTTGTGGATAAATAGGTTCAGGTAGAATGCCAGGCTGATAATAATAATGTACAAGGAAAATTTAAGAAATCAAGGGTATTCAGTGTGGAATAGAGAAGAAAAATACATGCTGTTTTAAAAAATATTTAAATTGTTTTAATATGGGAGAGGTATTAAACTTGCTTTATATTGCATCATATTCTTAAACCTGGGTCAACAGGTAGAAGTTCTGGGAACAAACAGTAAAGAAATATGAAACATGAGACAGAGAATTATTATGCTTATTCTTGGCAATACATAGATATATTTAAATATATCTTCTTTAATTTTATAATAATAATATGTAGATGAGATCATAATTATATGTTACAACTGTAGTAATTAAAAATGGCACTAGCTTCCATAGTAAACACAACAGTTATTATCTTCATCGTTAAGTATATGATTATAAGGGGCTTCCCAGGTGGCACTAGTGGTAAAGAACTCACCTACCAGTGCAGGAGGCATAAGAAACCTGGGTTCAGTCCCTGGGTCAGGAAGATCCCCTGGAGCAGGGCGTGGCAACCCACACCAGTATTCTTGCCTGAAGAATCCTTTGGACAGAGGAACCTGGTGAGCTGTGGGTCACACAGAGTCAGACATGACTGAAGAGACTTAGCATGCATGTACATGATTATAAATATATTTATAATTAAGTGAAATTCAAAAAATGTGTTCTTAATTATCAGATACCACCTATGTGGCAATCTAGAGACCCTGGGCTCTTCATATTGTAACTTTTCACTTCTCTATAGCTTCAAGTTCCTTTCATTTAGCCTACAAAATGGGAAAAATAGAGAAGATTATATCTGGGTAGTTTTAAAAGCTAAAAGCAGTATACATCATTCTCTCTCGAGTTGATTTGAAATCAGTCTTACTGCTCCCTGTAACTTCCTGAGAAAGGCACTCAGGTCATGTGCAATGATAGGAAGAAGAGTTTAGAAGACAGACATATATCCAGTCTCTACTAATATATAACTATTTAAGACTTGGAATTTAAGTAGAGTTCTGTGTGGTGGCAGAATCACCAAATTCTTTCTGAAATGGTATGATGTCATCATTCACTTGCCAGGAGCTAATTGTATGTAAACAGATCCTGGATAGCTACTTATCAGACTTGTGATTAGAGTCATCATTGCTACCTATCTGTGAATTATCCCTCCTGACTTCATTCTTTGGTTTAATGTAATGCATAGATGGTATTTACTCTCAAGACAAAATGACTTCTAATGTCTGTCCATATAACTTCAAGATTAAATGCCAGCCCTGGGTGTATGTTGCTTAATAGGCAATGAAGAGATCCTTGAGTGTTTTAATTAAGAGAATGACTGGATAAAATCTACATTTTAAGAATACTATTCTCTTCTGTTAGAGTGTAACGGTAAAATATGAAATCAACAATTGAAAGAGAATTAAATAAAGTTATTTTACTTCATTTAGTATGTACTGATAAATAATCCTTAATAATTTGAATAGTCCAGATTGCTAACATGTGTGATTTATAAAATATTTTAATTCCACTTATGTATCTAATTATAAATCTTTAGACCAAAAAATCTGCTGTTTTGAGATTGAAAATATGACAGGGTGAATGTATTTGCATTTATAATTCTTACATTAAAGGAATGGAAAAAAATGAAATAAAGTTAAATAAGTATATAGTTCTCTCTGTCCTTTCTTTGAGATTTCTATTTAAAAAGTCAATAGTCACTCTTACTATTACTAATTAAAACATTGTGCTGAACATATATTCATCTATTTTTTCCATTTAGGAAGTTTCCCTTTATTGTTGTTATAGTTATTTAGTTGCTAAATCATGTCTGACTCTTTTGCAACCCCATGGACTATAAACCCACCAGGCTCCTCTGTCCATGGGATTTCCCAGGTAAGACTATGGGAGTGGGTTGCCACCTCTTCTCCAATGGATCTTCTTGATCCAGGGATTGAACCAGTGCTATATTTTTATTTCCAAAAGTTTTTATCTTCATAAACTTTCCATGAATACTGTTCTTGATAAATTTTTATTTATTTTTTACTTATAGTCATTTATGGATAAACAGGGCTCCCCTGGTGGCTCAGATGGTAAAGAATCTGCCTGCAATGTGGGAGACCTGGGTTTGATCCCTGCATTGGGAAGATCCCTGGAGGAGGGCATGACAAACCACTCCAGTATTCTTGCCTGGAGAATCCCCATGGACAGAGGAGCCTGGAGGGGTACAGTCCACGGTGTCACATAGAGTTGGACATGACTGAGTGACTAAGGACACCACATGTATAAGCAATTTTATATATTTATTCTGCCAATCTTATCAAGCCAATCTATATAATATTAGTTATTCATATGTAATTTTGTCTTTCTTCAAGTATTATGTATGATATAACATTGTTATCTTTTTGAGGCTAGAAATCACATTTCTGATTATTTTATCTCCAGTATATAATAACTAACAAAGAATTGTACATTCAAGCAGTATACAAAAATAACAGTGCATAAAAATATACATAAAATACAATAATTTATAAGCATATTGTTAAAATCTATAAATTACATAAGTGATAAGTGAAGTCGCTCAATCGTGTCTGACTCTTTGCGACCCCATGGACACCAGGCTCCTCTGTTCATGGGATTTTCTAGGCAAGAGTGCTGGAGTGGGTTGCCATTTCCTTCTCCAGGGAATTTTCCCGACCCAGGGATCGAGCCGAGGTCTCCCGCATTGTAGACAGACGCTTTACCACCTGAGCCATCAGGGAAGTCCCCGATAAATTATATAAAAATCTGTATATTAAAAAGAAGTTCTTATGTTCTTGTTGAGAAACTGACTCAATTGCATTTATGTAGTAGAGAACATTTTCTTAATATAATTTAAGGGTTATTTTTACTTGTGTAAAATATATGTTAAAAGGAAACAACAGGGCTTTAAGTAGTGAAGAATTGTACTTTTTAAATAATATAAATCATATATGAGAAGCATTGTAGCATTTGCAAAATGAGAGATTAACTATTGGATAAGCATAGAAAAGTTCAATTTTTTAACAGTTCAATGAGTTGTTTGTGATTCTTATCATATGGACTCTAGAATCATGGAAGATAATATTGTAGAAAAATATCAGCATCTGTCTTTGTATAAGTTCTTTCTACAGACTAAGTTATCCTTTCTCCCTAAATGATCAGTGTCATCATGACCCTATTGGTACAGAATTAAGGTACTTTAGCTCAGTAATCTATATTAAGCCATTTTTAGTTCTGTTTTGGAAAATTGATTTGCCATGACCTGAATTCTGTAACAGTAGTAACTAGATCCCAATTTTAAGCCCCTTTATCTAGATCTCACAAGTCTCTAGGCCTCTTAACTCAGAATCTTGAATCCTGTTTTTCTCTTTGTTCCTGTCGAAAACCTTGTTACCTGCTTCCCAACTTTCCTTATGCTAATTGTTTGCTTTCCTACTTGCTAGAATCTCACAATGTTGCTTCTTTTTAGACAGCCCTTTCCTATGTTTGAAATACCTATTGGATTACACTTTTCCACTGTATTAGACTTTTTTCATAAAGTTATGCCCAACTGTTTGCCTAGATTGCCAGATCTTTTACCCTGCCCTCTCAATCCATACCCATGGGATTTATGAAAACAATAAAAACCTTACATTGTCCTACTAAATCCTGACTAAAACAATCAGAGAAATGTAAAGAAAATTTGTGTTAACTGTGGAATTTTGTGGCGGATTCTTGCCGTGCACTAAATGTTTGTCATGCATAATACATGTAGATGCCAAGTCGCTTCAGTCATGTCCGACTCTGTGCGACCCCATGGACTGCAGCCTACTAGGCTTTTCCGTCCATGGGATTCTCCAGGCAAGAACACTGGAGTGGGTTGCCATTTCCTTCTCCAATGCATGTAGAGACAGACTGAAATAAAATATTGGCAAAAGTGATTGTGGTGAATAGCTTTCAAGGGGTGTGACAGAACATATCAGTATTCATTAACTTTGTTGTATAAGATCTGGAGGTCAGAGAACACTGGGGTAGCTGTGTATCTTTCTTTTAGAATTCCTTTAAGCTTTATATTAGTGTTCTGGGTGAGTGCCCCAAGAACACAATGGCCACTGGAAACATAGAACTGGTTGTAAATATCTCCTGCTGCTGCTGCTGCTAAGTCGCTTCAGTCGTGTCCGACTCTGTGCAACCCCATGGACTGCAGCCCACCAGGCTCCCCCGTCCCTGGGATTCTCCAGGCAAGAACACTGGAGTGGGTTGCCATGCCCTCCTCCAGGGGATCTTCCCAAACCAGGGATCAAACTCAGGTCTCCTGCATTGCAGGCAGATTTTTTACTGCCTGAGCCACTAGGGAAGCCCAAGAATACTGAAGTGGGTAGTCTATCCTTTCTCCAAGGGATCAAACTGGGGTCAGTCCAGGAATCAAACCAGGGTTTCCTGCATTGCAGGTGGATTCTTTACCAGCCGAGCTACCAGGCAAGCCCATCCATATATGCTGCTAAGTCTAGTCGCTTCAGTCGTGTCCGACTCTGTGTGACCCCATAGACGGCAGCCCACCAGGCTCCCCCGTCCTTGGGATTCTCCAGGCAAGAACACTGGAGTGGGTTGCCATTTCCTTCTCCAGTGCATGAAAGTGAAAAGTGAAAGTGAAGTCACTCAGTCGCGTCTGACTCTTAGCGACCCCATGGACTGCAGCCTACCAGGCTTCTCCGTCCATGGGATTTTCCAGGCAAGAGTACTGGAGTGGGGTGCCATTGCCTTCTCTGATCCATATATGATAACCCTACAAATTCTCTACTGGCTTTTGGGTCCTAAAACTGATGATGTAAAAGAAAAAACAGCTTTGCAGCCGAACATATTGTTAGAGGAGTCCCTATGCACAGTGAATCATCTCTCTTCTTTTGAGAGAAAAACTCAGCCTTTGTTCATAATAAACATATTCAAAAAGGAAAATAGTGATAACATTAAGCTTATGTATTTTTCAACAATAAATGAAGACTATAACATTCAGAAGACAGAACATATTTTTAAAAATAAATTTTAACTACAAATATAGAAAAGAATTGGAAAAATATATGGCTTAGGAGTTGGATATTTCAAAATATGAATGTTTAAAAATAAACATTCAACCCAAGTATTGTAAAATTGGAACAAAAAGGGGACAAATTTTATTACAGAAGTTTGTTCAGAAATTCTATGAAGGAGAAAGTTGAGGATCTCTTTCAAACTGTTGAGAGAATAAGAAAATACAATTAATAAGGGAAAGGACAACAGATAAAAGGTTAAATTCATATTTACAAATAGTTGATATTCCTGGAGAAGAGACTTGGTGGAGCAGAAGGAAGAAAGGCAATATGAAAGACATATTGAAAAGAAAGCATTTATCAGCAGATTGATGTCTGAACTTTAGGCCTTATCCAGGCAACCAGTGGATGAATGAAATTAAGAACTGCAGAAAGAGAAAATTATTATTAAATTCTTATTTATGTATGTACATTCCAATAATATAATAGCTCAATTAAATATAATTATTAAACTATAATTACCATACAAAACATAGAACTAAATAAAAATCCTTATAAGTATGATTAACACATAAATAAAAAGCCAGAAATTATTCCTAGTAGAGAAAATAAATGATATTTTAAAGTTTGTAATAAAAAAAAATAATAAAAAAAAATAAAGTTCGTAATAAGTTTTACATTGCTGTTTACATACGCCTGTTATGCTTCAGAAGCAGGAAAGTCTATGTAGGAAGACAAGATATTGGTGTGAGAGAAGTTAAAATTCAGATAAGTGACTAAGGGATAGGGACAGAACACAGTGCAGAAATTCTGAAAAGGTCAAAGAAAGTGGTCAAAGAAATCATCAGCGAGGATGGGACTTAAGAATAAGTTTCAGAGTAATTCATCATCAAGGAGATATAGGTTTAAATTCTACTTCTGTCATACACTAGCTTGAGACCAGAGACTAAATATCTGATCTCCCTGAATGTCATTTCTTTGTCTATGGAAACAGAAAACATGAAGCAAAATAGTGTCATGGGCTGCTCAGTAGGACTAAGTGAGATATTGGGCACAAAGCATTTGACACAGGTTTTGGTACATGATAAACTCTTGATAAAATCCTCCTCAAAATTAATTGTTGTTGCTATTATTTTCTTGGGCTATCTAAGTAATGCTTTGAAGTAATTTGCATATAAGCTAAGTGTTTTCATTGGAAGAAGCTTGATATATGGGGCCCAGAGAATAGCATTTATGCGGTATAACCATACTGTATGTCTGAACTTCATATGTGATTTGTTTGACTTGGTGTCTTAAGAATGGCATTGAGTTTGATTTTCCAATTTCTCACCATTCTGTATGGTCATCTCTACAGCTTTAGAGAAGTATTTGAATTGCCTCATTTAACTTTAAAAACACCAGGACTTTTTATTTCTATAACATACAGTTTGTTACTAAAATGCAGATATGCCTGGTAAATAAAGCACTTTAACATACTTGTAGTTATTTTATATTTTTATTGAAAACATTGGTTTAAATATGACTCAATGCAGATTTTGAAGGTCAGGTGTGAGGATAGAAATTGAGAAGGACAAGATCTACAAAGGCATTGATTCACCAGAGTACTCACCCTAGATAGTGATGTGTGTAAAAACATAATATCTATTTTTCTGTAAATAGGTTTACAGGTGCATTTGAGTCAAACTTAACCTGATAGGCTGTATATTTTGTTTTGTCATGAAGTAGATGGAGAGACTATTTTATACCCTTAATCTCAGGTCATTTATTAGGGTTCAGTGATTCTTCATTTAGGGATCAGAAATTCTTCATATAGGTATCCATCAGAAATTTTGGCAAAAATGAAGTGGTTTCTCCAAATATCTTCTGACATCTCATTACATCTTAAAGAATGTATGGATACATTTATTGAAATTATGAGAATGCATCAACATAAATCCTGGAGAACTAGAGTTTAACTAAATCTTAGGAACTTCTTGTCCAATTTTCAACATTATTCAGAAGCCACTTCTATAAGTTCCCAGTCATCCAAGTCTATGCCCCAACCACTAATCCTGAAGAAGCTGAAGTTAAATGATTCTATGAAGACCTAAAAAAAACTTCTAGAAATAACATCAAAAAAAGATGTCCTTTTCATCATAGGGGACTGGAATGCAAAAGTAGGAAGTCAGGAAATACCTGGAGTAACAGACAAGTTTTGCCATGGAGTACAAAATGAAGCAGGGCAAAAGTTAACAGAGTTTTGTGAAGAGAACGCTCTGGTCATAGCAAACACCCTCTTCCAACAATGCAAGAGAGGACTCTGCACATGGACATCACCAGATGGTCAATATCAAAATTCAGATTGATTTTATTCTTTACAGTTGAGGATGGAGAAGCTCTATATAGCCAGCAAAAATAAGACCAGGAGCTGACTGTGGCTCAGATCATGAACTCCTTATTGCAAAATTCAGACTTAAATTAATGAAAGTAGGGAAAACCACTAGACCATTTAGGTATAAGCTAAATCAAATCCCTTATGATTATACAGTGGAAGTGACAAATAGATTCAAGGATTAGATCTGATTGATAGAATACCTGAAGAACTATGGACGGAGGTTCATGACATTGTATAGGAGGCAGTGATCAAGACCATTGCCAAGAAAAAAAATTGCAAAAAGGCAAAATGATTTTCTGAGGAGCCCTTACAAATAGCTGAGAAAAGAAGAGGAACTAAAGGCAAAGGAGAACTTTCACTTCTGATGTCCTTAGCTGAAAATCTAGTAACTTTCACTTCTGATGTCCTTACCAGAAAATCTAGGATAAGAAAGTCAATCAAAATTTTTAAGTGACAACAAACAAAATGAAATTTGTGTAACAAGATGTTCTACTTGGGTAATTTCTTAGAATAAAGTTTGTGATAGACTTAAGGCAATCTAGTCAATCACTGACTATGATGGAGTAAAAAATTAACTTAGAAAAATAAGCCTGGCAATAGTAACAAATACTTTTGAGTCACCACCTATTTGGATAGAGTTCCAGTATATGCATGTTATTACTTTACTTTCAGAAAATTGTATTGGTATGTCAAAGACTGAATAGCTCTGGAAAGATCTAGAAAATTTGCTGTTGCAATCAAAATTTTTATTTAAAAACTTTTTTATATGAATAACTGTATATTCCTGTGATAATCATAGTAGCTCACCCTAGTATTTGAGAATTCAATAAGTCATTTCAAATTAAAAAGAAGAGTTGAGATGTACTTACCCCTCCTATCTCATCTCTTCCCTCTCTGCCTCTCTTTTACTGTTTCCCATTGTCGTTGTATTTCTCCTTCAGCTACACCAGGCTGTTTTGAATCTAAAGACATTACATTTAGTACATCCTCCATGGACGTTGCTCCCCCCGCTCCTATTTTACATGGCTGCCTACTTGTTCCCATTAGATAGATGAAAGATCAAAATTTCCTTTTGTTTCACATACTGCCTGTGTGTGCACATACATACAGTCTTTTTCTTCATGTTTAATATTTCTTAAATGTTTAAATTGAAGAATCTTGTCTGTTTTTTCTTATTTGTTGTAAGTCTCCAGCTATTTGTATAGACCAGTAACCTTTTTGTCCTCAATAGTTCAGTGTATAAATTAGTATCTACTTGGAATGAGGACTCCATAAGCATTTGTTGAAGGAATGGAGCCTTTTACCAAGGCAAAGAAGATAATTATTTGCCTAGATACTCAGGAAATGTTTTACAATTATATGTTATTTAATGTTTTCTCTAACATTTTGCTGACTTTGGCTGATAGATTTTGGCTGTTTCTTCATTAGCTAGTATTATGATGAACAGAACTTAAATAGGTGTATGTCATTAGTATGTAGGTCTGCATGGGACTGAAGATTCTTGTAGATACACTACTAAGAGGTAGAAAAATTTGTGTTAAAATTATCTATAGACACCCTTTTTAACCCTTGGGTGTTGTGTGATCTGGATATTTATGATTAAGGTTAGCTTAATGTATTGTTGCCACTTGGTAAATATATTTAAATCAATTCCTATGTTTTTATGACTGAAGATAGCTGTTGATACACACATGTATAGCAGAGTTTTGAAGGCCAGAATACTTATTTATGAATCATTGCATATTTAGCTGTCAATGATTTGTATTTAGAAAGCATTTATATTTAAATATGTTCTATATTAGACAACTACCAAATGCCTAAGTCCTACTGCATATTTTAAATTTTCCAAGGATGGTTGAAAGTGTAAGATGCTAATTATCTTTTTCTGATGTGTTGGTGCTATTAAAATCATATCATGATAACTTATCATTTACATATAAATCTTGTTAAAATTTCAAAGCCTAGTGCTGAAAATATAAAATAAGTATATTTAATATAATTGACATTAGATTGCTATTTTCCACAATTTTTCTGAAGGTAATAAGAGAGATCCACTTTTGCATGCCTCTTCAAACAGCATTTTGAATTCTATCAACATCACACTCCTTTTATCCCCAGTAGTTGAAGTCCCCAAAGACTATCTCTCCACAAAAATAACATCTGAAATATCAACTCTATGCATATAAATTCAGTTGGAAGGAGAAAACTCTTCATGACTTTAGAGATGTCAATTTTATTACAAACTGTTTTTTCTACACACAGCTATGTGAGCATGTTAGAATATATGTGCAAATTAATGTGTAATTCTTTCATTTTCCATTATAACTCAGTGTGCAAAAGAACTGTATAAATGCAAGTATAGAGCAAAATCAAGGGTTCCACAGACTGTATACCTGTTTACATGTGGATTCTTTATATCTTAATTCTAAATTTATCTCAGAGAATTCAGGTTAACAAATGATATGTAAGCACTCATCATCCCAAAGTTATCTTCTTTTTTCTTTTTCTTTTTTTGTCTTTGATTTTTTAAAATCTTACAAACCAATTAAAAATTTCCTACCTCTCTCTTCTTCCTCCCACTTCTCACACATACATACACACACAATAACAAGCCTGAATTTCTCATTTTTATTCCTTTTTTGTTTTAAAATTAATTAACATGATCTTCTTGGTCATTTATACTTAAAAGCATGTATTCAAATCTACTTTCTCCTCATCTCACACTTTCATTAATAAATAATAATGAATTAAAATCCGCCTATGGCACACATCCAACCAGTTCATTTCTGTCTCTCTGTTGTTCCATAAATCAAGACAGCCTGGATTGTTTTTTCAGTTTTCTTTTTTCCCTACTTGCCAACTGATTTATCCTATATAGCTCACTAGGGAAAAAAATAGAGCTCAGCTATAATTATGATGCTTGTCATCCTACAAATGCTCCATGACTCTTCATTACAGAATAAATAAGTCATACATTTTTATTACACTTTAAAATCAATTATACTTATTGCAAAAATTCAAACTGAAAAATATGCAGAAAGAGGGATAAAAACCCTTCTTCATTACTATCAGTTTCTTACAATACTACTCCCTTCTCAGTTAACATCTGACAGTTAATTAGGATAGCATGCGTCCACATCTAGTTTTGAATGGCACCTGTGTGTATGTGTGTGTGTGGGTGTAAGTAGTTTGTGACTATATTAAAAACAGATACTAGTATAATTAACTCATCATTCACTTTTCAATAACTAGATGAATTCAATTTATGTAGCCATTTTGTTTTTCATTAGAAAAGTAGATATAGTGTTTTGAACATAGAAACCTACTCTAAATTCACTAACTGCAAAAAAATTATTAAGTTGCATTGTTTATATTTTACCAATATAAAGACCAAATATTAATTTTAACATATTTTAGTTTATAAACTTGTAAATTATTAAAAATAATTAAAGCAATTTTTTTTTTTGGTCTAAGTGTCTTATTTACTGATAGACTCAACATAGAGTTTTAGATTAGGTGCTCAATAAATATTTGAATTATTTAATGTATTATAAGGGGAAATCCCTGGTGGCTTAGAGGGTAAAGCATCTGCCTGCAATGCGGGAGATCCGGGTTCAATCTGAGACCCAAGTTTGATCCCTGAGTGGGGAAGATCCCCTGGAGAAGGAAATGGCAACCCACTCCAGTACTCTTGCCTGAAAAATCCCATAGATGGAGGAACCTGTTTTATACATATCATTTTAATTGACTTAAAAAACTTGGGGACATTGAAGAGATTTTAAACATGTTCTGATATGTTAACAGTATTGGACACAGTGATCTTTATTAAAATATATGGTAAATAAGGAAAAAAATGACTTTTTTTCCTTGTTACCCTTCTTATTCTTACTCTGATGCCTGATATTAAAATTTAAAAATATGCCTTTTTAACAAGACCCCCACATAGTTCATATGCACAATTGAGTTTAAGAATTATTGCCTTGCAATGATTTGCAGTTAATATTACTTAATATTTGTGATTTAGAATGTATTTTTCAGATTGAATTGAAATCTATTCAGAGTTTATAAAGGACTCTTAAAACTCAACAAAATTTTACAGATCTTTAATAATGTTCAATATCCTCTCATGTGCTTATTGCCACTTGTATATCTTTTTCAGAGAAATTTTTCTTCAAATTATTCGCCCATTTTAATTGGATTATTTTTATTGTTGGTTTGTCAGAATAATTTATATATTCTAGACACAAGTCCTTTATCAGATTTGCAAACATATTTGTAAATATATTCTTCCATTCTCTGAGTTGTCTTTTCACTTTAATGCTATCCTTTCAAGTACATTTATTAAAAATTATGTTCAAATTTTCAGGTTTTTTAATTTGGTTGCTTGTACTTTTCGTATAATATCTAAGAAACCATTACCTACTTCAATGTGACAAAGATTTAAATTTATGCTTTTTTCTAATAAGTTGTAGTTTCAGTTCTTATATTTAATGTATTTAATTCAGGTGTATTATTTTTGAATATTAAGTGGTAGTCCAAATAAGTGGTGACCCAAGTTCATTACTTTGTATATGTATGGCCAGTTATTGCAGCACCATTGTTGAAGGCTATACTTCCCACATTGAGTGCTTTTGGCACCTTGAAAATGAAATGCTTGGGGCTGGTGCACTGGGACGACCCAGAGGGATGGTATGGGGAGGGAGGAGGGTGGAGGGTTCAGGATGGGGAACACATGTATACCTGTGGTGGTTTCATTTCGATATTTGGCAAAACCA
Source organism: Bos grunniens (assembly GCF_055505025.1). Lineage (NCBI taxonomy): Eukaryota > Metazoa > Chordata > Mammalia > Artiodactyla > Bovidae > Bos > Bos grunniens. Next base: position 76,702,944 of record NC_141171.1, read on the forward strand.
ATACAATACTGTAAAGTTTAAAAATAAAATAAAATAAAAAAAAAATTAGTACTGTAAAAAAAAAATTTAAAAAAAAAAGAAAAAAATTTAAAAAGAAAAAGAAAGAAAATGAAATGTAAATGTGTATTTCTGGACTCAATCCTATTTTATTGATAATTATCTCCTTGGGCCAGTACTGTCATACATTCTTGATTATTACAATATTGTGGTCAATTTTGCAGTGGAAATTGAGAGTACTCCAATTTAGTTCTTTTTTCATGATTCTTTTGACTGTTCTGGGTCCCCTGTATTTCCATATCAACTTTGGGGTCAGATTGTGAATTTATGAAAGACAAAAGGCAACTGTAATTTTGATAAAGATTACATTGAACCTGTAAGTACATTTGGGGATTGTTGTTATCATAAAAACATTAAATTTTAAATCCATGAATGCAGGATTTTTTTACATATTGATGTATTTTTAGTTTCTATGATATTAGTTTGCAGTCTTACACTTCTATTATATTTACTTCTATTTATTTTACTCTTTTTAGTTCTATTGTACATGTAATTGTTCCTTTGCTTTAATTTCTTAATTATTATTAGTGTTTAGAAATATAAGTAAGAGTCAGACACGACTGAGTGACTTCACTTTCACTATCTTTCAACCTTGCTGAACTCTTTTATTAGGTCTAAAATGCATTGTTGGTATATTTTTTAGAATATTCTATGTGAAAAACTATGTCATCTGGAGATAGAGATAGTTTACTTCTTACTTTCTTATATAGACAAGTTGTTTCTCCTTTTCTTACTAATCATCCTTGCTAGAACTTCCAGCACAATATTTATAGTGCTAATCTTAAATGGAAAGTGTTAGTTTGTCATAATCATGTATGTTAGCTGTAGATTTGTGTGCATGCTCTTTACCAGATTTAGAAGTTTCCTTTTTACTCCAAGTTTGTTGAGAGTTTTAAACATGAGAGTGTTAGACGCTCATTTTGGATCTATTGAGATTACGTGTGATTTCTGTCCTTATTCTATTAATACTATGTATTGTATTGATTGATTTTCATATGTAGAAACAATCTTCCATTCCTAAGATAAATTCCATTTGGTCATAACACATTCTGAATTTTGTCTGCTGGTATTTAGTTGAGCATATATAGGGGATATTGAACTGTACTTTTTTCCCCTTGATATCTGTCTGATTTTCATATCATATTTGCCACATAAAATAAGTAGAGAATCGTTTCCTTTTCTATTTTCTTTTAATAGTTTGTGAAAAATTGGTGATAAATCTTTAAATATTTAATAGAATTTGCAGTGAAGCCATAGGATCCTAGACTCCCTTTGTTAATGTTGCTTAGGCACTAAGTCGTGTCTGACTCTTCTGTGACCACAAGGACTGTAGCCCGCCAGGCTCCTCTGTTCATGGAATTCCCCAGGCAAGAACATTGGAGTGGGTAGCTATTCTCTTCTCCAGGGGATCTTCCAAACCAAGCATTGTACCTGCATCTGCTGCTTCACAGGTGGATTCTTTACCACTGAGCCACCTGGGAAGCCCAAACTTCCTTTAGGATTTTAATTACCAGTTCAGTAACTGTTCTTGTTATAGGCCCTTTAAGATTTCTTGTTTCTTTCTGAATCAGTTTTGGAACTTTGTATATTTTTCAGGAATTTGTATATTTTATGTAGATTTTCTAATTTGTTGGCATAGTTCATGTAACTAATACCCTACATGATGTGTCCCTCTATGAGCCATATCGGGTAGGGCCACCCAAGATGGACAGGTCATGGTGGAGAGTTCTGACAAAACATGGTCCACTCAAGAGAGGAATGGCAGACCACTTCAGTATTCTTGCCTTAAGAACCCCATGAATAGTACAAAAAGGCAAAAAGATATGCCACTGAAGATGAACTCCCCAGGTCAGTAAGTACACAAGATGCTACTGGAGAAGAATGGAGAAATCGCTCCAGAAAAAATGAAGAGGCTGAGCCAAAGCAAAAACAACAGCCACTGGTGATGAAAGTAAAGTCCAATGCTTTAAAGAATAGAATTGTGTAGGAACCTAGAATGTTAAGTCCACGAATGAAGTTAAATTGGAAGTGGTCAAACAGGAGATGGCAAGAGTGAACATTGACATTTTAGAAATTAGTGAATTTAATTCAGATGACCATTACATCTACTATTGTGGGAGAGAATTCTATAGAAGAAATGGAGTACTCCTCACAGTCAACAAAATAGACTAAAATGCAGCACATGGGTGTAATCTCAAAAATGACAGATGGTCTCTGTTCATTTCCAAGGCAAACCATTCAATATCACAGTAATCCAAGTCTATGTCCCAACCACTAATGCCAAAGAAGCTAAAGTTGAATCATTCTGTGAAGAGCTACAAGAACTTATAGAACTAACACCCAAAAAAGATGTCCTTTTCATCACATGGGACTGGAATGAAAAAGTAGGAAGTCAGAGATAACCTGGAGTAACAGGCAAGTTTCGCCTTAGAGTTCAAAATGAAGCAAGGCAAAGGTTAACAGAGTTTGGTTAAGAGAACACACGGGTCATAGCAAACACCCTCTTCCAACAACATAAGAGATGCCTCTATACATGGGTATCACTAGATGGTCAACACCAAAATCAAATTGAATATATTCTTTGCAGCCAAGATGGAGAAGCTCTATAGAGTCACCAAAAACAAGATCAGGAGCTGACTGTGGCTCAGATAATAAACTCCTTATTGCTAAATTCAGACTTAAATTGAAGAAAGTAGGGAAAACCACCAGACCAGTCAGGTATGACCTAAATCAAATCCCTTATGATTATACAGTGGAAGTGACAAATAGATTCAAGGGATTAGATCTAATAGAGTGCCTGAAGAACTATGTATGGACAGAGATTCATGACATTGTACAGTAGGCAGTGTTCAAAATCATCCTCAAGATAAATAAATGCAAGAAGACAAAATGGTTGTCTGAGGAGGCCTTACAAAGAACAGAGAAAATAAAAGTGAAAGGCAAAGGAGAAAAGAAATGATATTCCATCTGAATGCAGAATTCCAAAGAATAGCAAGGAGAGATAAGCAAGCCTTCCTAAGAGATCAATGCAAAGAAATAGAGGAAAACAGTAGAATGGAGAAGACTAAGGATCTCTTCAAGAAAATTAGAGATACTAAGGGAACATTTCATGCCAAGATAGGCACAATAAAGGACAGAAATAATATGGACCTAACAGAAGCAGATTATATTAAGTTGAGGTGGCAATAATACACAGAAAAACTATACAAAACAAGATGTTCCTGACCCAGATAACCACGATGGTATGATCACTCACCTAAAGCCAGACTTCCTGGAGTGTGAAGTCAAATGTGCCTTAGGAAGCATCTCTCTGAAAAAAGCTAGTGGAGGTGATAGAATTCCAGTCGAACTATTTCAAATCCTAAAAGATGATGCTGTGAAAGTGCTGAACTCAATATGCCAACAACAAATTTGGAAAACTTACCAGTGGCCACTAGACTGGAAAAATAAGTTTTCATTCCAGTCTCAAAGAAAGGCAATGCCAAAGAAAGTTCAAACTACTGCACAATGGTGCTCATCGCACATGCTAGGGAAGTAATGTAAAAATTATCTGAGCTAGGATTCAACAGAATGAGAACTGAGAACTTCCAGATGTTCAAGCTGGATTTAGAAAAAGGAGAGGAACCAGAGATCAAATTGCCAGCATCCGTTGGATCATCAAAAAAGAAAGAGAATTCCAGAAAAAACATCTACTCTTTTATTGACTATCCTTTTAAAGCCTTTGACTGTGTGGATCACAAAAACTGTAAAAAATTCTTCAAGAGATAGGAATACCAGACCACCTTACCTGCCTCCTGAGAAATCTGTATACAGGTCAAGAAGCAACAGTTAGAAGCAGACAAGGAACAATAGACTAGTTCAAATTGGGAAAGGAGTATGTTAAGGCTATATATTGTCATCCTGCTTATTTAAGTTATTTATAGAGTGTACCATGTGAAATGCCTGCCTGGATGAAACACAAGATGGAATCAAGATTGCTGGAAGATATATCAGTAACCTAGATAGGCAGATGACACCACCATTATGGCAGAAAGTGAAGAGGAACTAAAGAGCCTCTTGGTGAAAGTGAAAGAGGAGAGAGAAAATGTAGGCTTAAAACTCAATATTCAGAAACCAAAGATCATGACATCTGGTCCCATCATTTCATGTCAAATACATGGGGAAACAAGGGAAATAGTGACACACTGTTTTTCCTGGGCTCCAAAATTACTGACAATGGTGACAGCAGCCATGAAATTAAAAGATGCTTGCTCCTTGGAAGAAAAGCTATGACCAAACTAGACAGCATATTAAAAGGCAGAGACATTACTTTGCCATAAAGTTCCATCTAGTCAAAGCTATGGTTTTTCCCATAGTCACGTATGGATGTACGAACTGGACCATAATGAAAGCTGAGCACTGAAGAATTGATGGGTTTGAACTGTGTGAGGTTTTGAAGACACTTGGGAGTCCCTTGGACTGCAAGGAAATCCAACCAGTCCATCCTAAAGGAAATCAGTCCTGAATATTCATTGTAAGGACTGATGTTGAAACTGAAGCTCTAATACTTTGGCCACCTGATGCAGAAAAGACCTTTCACTGGAAAAGACCCTGATGTTGGGAAAGATTGAAGGCAGGAAGGGAAGGAGATAACAGAGGATGAGATGGTTGGATGGCATCACTGACTCAATGGACATGAGTTTGAGCAAGTTTCGGGAGCTGGTGATGGATATGGAAGTCTGGCGTGCAGCCGTCCATGAGCAAAGAGTAAGACTCAACTGAGCGAGTGACCTGAACTGAACTGAATAGCCTATATTTTAAAATCTGTAAAATTGAGTATTTCTCTTTTATTTCTGGTTATAAGAAGTTGTCTTTTCCTTTTATTTGTTTCTTTTTTATTTTTTTTATTTTTTAAACTTTACATAATTGTATTAGTTTTGCCAAATATCAAAATGAATCCGCCACAGGTATACATGCTAATGGTTTGTAAATATTCTTGATCCTTTCAAAGACATTTGTTTCTGTTTATTTTCTCTGTTGTTTTTCTATATCCATTTTCATTTGTATCTGGTAAAAATCATTCTTTTCTTCCTCCTCAGTTCAGTTTAGTCGCTCAGTTGTGTCTGACTCTTTGCGACCCATGAATCGCAGCACACCAGGCCTCCCTGTCCATCACTAACTCCCGGAGTTCACCCACTCACGTCCATCAAGTCAGTGATGCTAGCCATCCATCTCATCCTCCGTCGTCTCCTTTTCCTCCTGCCCCCAATCCCTCCCAGCATCAGAGTCTTTTCCAGTGAGTCAACTATTTGCATGAGGTGGCCAAAGTACTGGAGTTTCAGCTTTAGCAAATCCCAGGGCTGATCTCCTCCAGAATGGACTGGTTGGATCTCCTTGCAGTCCAAGGGACTCTCAAGAGTCTTCTCCAACTCCACAGTTCAAAAGCATCAATTCTTCGGCGCTCAGCCCTCTTCACAGTGCAACTCTCACATCCATACATGACCACAGGAAAAACCATAGCCTTGACTAGACGGACCTTTGTTGGCAAAGTAATGTCTCTGCTTTTGAATATGCTATCTACGTTGGTCATAACTTTTCTTCCAAGGAGTAATCGTCTTTTAATTTCATGGCTGCAATCACCATCTGCAGTGATTTTGGAGCCCCCCAAAAATAAAGTCTGACACTGTTTCCACTGTTTCCCCATCTATTTCCCATGAAGTGATGGGGCCAGATGCCATGATCTTCGTTTTCTGAATGTTGAGCTTTAAGCCAACTTTTTCACTCTCCACTGTCACTTTCATCAAGAGGCTTCTGAGTTCCTCTTCACTTTTCTGCCATAAGGGTGGTGTCATCTGCATATCTGAGGTTATTGGTATTTCTCCCGGCAATCTTGATTCCAGCTTGTGTTTCTTCCAGCCCAGCGTTTCTCATAATGTACTCTGCATATAAGTAAAATAAGCAGGGTGACAATATACAGCCTTGATGTACTCCTTTTCCTATTTGGAACCAGTCTGTTGTTCCATGTCCAGTTCTAACTGTTGCTTCCTGACCTGCATATAGGTTTCTCAAGAGTCAGATCAAATGGTCTGGTATTCCCATCTCTCTCAGAATTTTCCACAGTTTCTTGTGATCCACACAGTCAAAGGCTTTGGCATAGTCAATAAAGCAGAAATAGATGTTTTTCTGGAACTCTCTTGCTTTTTCCATGATCCAGCAGATGTTGGCAATTTTATCTCTGGTTCCTCTGCCTTTTCTAAAACCAGCTTGAACATCAGGAAGTTCACGGTTCACCTAGTGCTGAAGCCTGGCTTGGAGAATTTTGAGCATTATTTTACTAGTGTGTGAGATGAGTGCAAATGTGTGGTAGTTTGAGCATTCTTTGGCATTGCCTTTCTTTGGGATTGGAATGAAAACTGACCTTTTCCAGTCCTGTGGCCACTGCTGAGTTTTCCAAATTTGTTGGCATATTGAGTGTAGCACTTTCACAGCATCATCTTTTAGGATTTGAAAGATTTGAAACTGGAATTCTATCACCTCCACTAACTTTGTTCATAGTGATACTTCCTAAGGCCCACTTGACTTCACATTCCAGGATGACTGGCTCTAGGTGAGTGATCACACTATCATGATTATCTGGGTCATGAAGATCTTTTTTTACAGTTCTTCTGTGGTTTAGTTTGCTCTTATTTTTCTAGCCTATTAAGGTGGACTTAATTTGAGAACTTCATTTCAATATAGGGGCTTTATATAGGAATTAATAATAGAATTTATAGCTATAAATTTCCTCTAGATATTGCTTTAACTTTATCCATAAGTTTTGATGCATTGTGGATTTGTTTCATATATCTGAAAATATTTTAGAATTCATTGTGATTTGTTATTTAACACATTATTTATTAATTTGTTCTTTTATTTCCACATACTTGTAGATTTCTCAGAGTTCTTTTTGTTGCTGATTTTTATATTCATTTCATGGTGCCCAAAGAGAATACTTTTAAATATTTGAATCCTTCAAGTCTACAGTTCAGTTCAGTTCAGTCGCTCAGTCGTGTCTGACTCTTTGTGGACAAAGATTTGCCTTCAGTCTTTCCCAATCAGGCTCTTTTGCAATAAGTCTGTTCTTTGCATCTGGTGGCCAAAGTATTGGAGTTTCAGCTTTAGCATCAATTGTTCCAATGAATATACAAGACTGATTTCTTTTAGAATGGATTGTTTGGATCTCCTTGCAGTCCAAGGAACTGTCAAGAGTCTTCTCCAACACCACAGTTCAAAAGCATCAAATCTTCAGTGCTCAGCTTTCTTTACAGTCCAACTTTCACATCCATACATGACTACTGGAAAAACTATAGCTTTGACTACACAGACCTTTGTCAGTAAAGTAATGTCTCTGCTTTTTAATATGCTGTCTTGGTTGGTCATAGTTTTTCTTCCAAGGAGTAAGCGTCTTTTAATTTCATGGCTGTAGTCACCATCTGCAGTGATTTTGGAGCCCCCCAACATAAAGTCTGACACTGTTTCTGTTGTTTCTCCATGTATTTGCCATGAAGTCATGAGACCAGTTGCTATGATCTTAGTATTTTGAATGCTGAGTTTTAAGCCAGCTTTTTCACTCTCTTCTTTCACTTTTCATCAAGAGGCTCTTTAGTTCTTCTTCTTCTGCCATAAGGGTGGTGTCGTAGTCACAAGGGTTGTGTCAGGTCTACAAAGTTTTGTTTAATGGCCTAGCATATAGTCTATTATGGAATGTGTTTCATGCACTTGAGAAAAATGTATATTTTGCTGTTGTTGGGCACAGTGTTCTTAGTTGCCTATTAGGTTTTTTCAAACCTTTTATTCCATTCTGATTTTAGATGTAGTTATTTAACCCATTATTTAAAGTGGAATATTAAACTATCTATCTCTCTTTATATCTTTATATCTGTATCTGTCTTTAGTTTTGTCAGTTTTTGCTTCACGCTTAGGGTCTCTATTATTAGTTTCATTTAAATTTTTAAGTCCTATATCTTCCTAAACAATTGGCTATTTTACCCATATAAAATGTCCTTATCTGTCTCTAGAAACAATTTTGTCTTAAAGTACTTTTTAAATATATATTCTTGTGGCCATTTGAACTCTTTGGTTACTATTTACATGGTATGTCTCTTTTCAACATTTTGCTTTCTACCTATTTGGTTTTTTAAACATTAATTTAAAGTATGTTTCTTGTAGACACAATATAGTTAGAACTTAAATTCTTCAAATGTCTGCATTTCATTTGAGGTTTTAGTTAAATTTATTAAATGTGATTGTTTTTAAGTTATGCTCTACCTCTGCCATTTTGCTATTTTTTGTATATATCCTATGTCCCAGTCCATGGGGTGTCAAAGAACTGGACACAACTGAGCAACTGAACAAATAGAATATAATGGGTATGTTTTAAATTAGAAGGTTAAAACAGACTTAGGGGTGAATTTGAAATATAGCATCACTTATTTCCACACTTGTAGAGAACAGCAGCACACTATATCTCTCAAAATTAATATTCATTATAACCTAGTATATTATCATGTTAAATAATGTTTAACAGTATAATGATAAAAGTTTTCATCATTTAGCATAGCACAATAGAAGCCATTTTAGAGCTACAAAAAGAGTTATCTTCCAAAGCAAGTAGATCCTCTAAACTGGAATGAAGTTCCAAGCCAGTTACTTTGGTTTCATAGATATGAAACATATCCTAATTTTGTCTTTGTGATTGAAACTTCTTAGTTTTAAGGAAGTTTATTTTCATACCTGTTGTTATCAGCGTCAAATCAATATGCTATGACATGTTTTAGTTTCAAATTATACATAGAATATTTCCTACATTTTCTTTAATTGTTAACAGAATTATATTTATATATATATATATAAACTTAATCTAAAACTACTGTAATAGTGTAGTATGTATAATGCATGAAAAGACAATTCAAGCATCATTGTAACTATAACGATAACATTCCACACATAAGATATGCATTTATACACATGTATAATCTTATAACTATTTACTCTAACACTGCTTGGTGTGTCATTCATAGCTCTTACCTTGGTTTTAAGAATAGAAATTAACTTTACTTTTCTTAAAATTATTGAAAGGGTATCTAGAAATTCAATGACTTGAAAAGAGTCCGGAATCTGGGGGAAACAGAAATGAACAGAAACAGGCAGATCTGGAGAGCTAAAAGCATAGGAGCTAAAAAACGAAAAATATTCTCATGAAGGAAGGAAGGTTAACAGGTAGATAGGAAGGATAAAAAAATAAGGAAATTTATAAATGTAGATTTTTTCCTATAAAAAAGTAACTTCTCCTTGACTTTCAGAACTTCTCTTCTGTCTGCTGTGTTTAAAATAATCCCTGTGCCAAAGGGGCATATTTTCTGGTGACAATTCTGCTCCATTTCACCTGAAAGGGTTTTGATATAGAAAATTAGATATTAAGTTACTCATATGCTTTTAGAAAAATAATTTCTCTATTAAACTACTGCTGTGAAATTACTGTTGTCTTTTAGTAGTGCTTAGAAAATTTTGTATTGGAATAGAACATTTGATTTTCTATTAACCCTACTGAGAAATCTTTGAATCTAGTTTAGAAACCCATTTCCCAAGTGATGTTTTAATAGAATTTTAGGAGGATTCAAGTTGTTTCTTCTGGTCATGTGCTCTTTTTGTTTTTTTTTTTAACTCTGACATTCCACTTAAAATTAATTCATTCAACAGATATTTACTAAAGGAGCTAACTCTGTACCCAGCAATGGCATAGGAATAGAATCTGATAAGTTCCTAGTACCAAGAGACCATTGTTAAAAAAAAAAAAATCCTCATACGGTCTCCATACATAAGTATTTAAAGTTCTCATCATGGGGTTTTAATATCAAAATTAGGATACTTTACTGAAGGGAGAGTTGGAGACTTTGTTTCCTCTAGGTTTCTGAGCCTTCTTTTGGCACTAGTTATCTATCTTTTAGCGGTACTCCTAACAACCCATTTCAGATCTGTCTTCACAGGTTTTTTACATGTTGAGGAGTCTTTGTATGTCTAACTCAAAGCACCTACCCTGTGGAAGTTTTGGTTCCTGAAAGCAGCCACTCAGAAAAAAAAAAAAAAACCTTTAAGTGATCTAAGAATTTTGAAGTTGTAGAATGTGAAATAATGTCCATGAGAAGAGACTTGCTCTATAAAATTTGGTGTATTTATATGATGACACAGTCTCAAAATAATATGTTAAATTGAAAATGAAAGTTAAAAGATGATTCACAGGCCATAAAATGAATAATAATATATGTACATATTAATATGTGTGTGTAAAATGTAAGTAAAAGGATGAACAACAAATTTGTAATTTGTGATTAGAAGAAAGGGTTACTTTTAATACTTTTTTATTTGAGTGTAACTGCCTTATAATGTTGTGTTCTTGCTGTACAATGAAGCTTATCAGCCTTATGTATAGATATATCACCTCCCTCGTGAGCCCTTCTCCCAACACCCTCCCCAACCTCATCCCTCTAGGTCACCAGAGAGCACCTAGCTGAGCTCCTTGTGCAATACAGCGGGTTCCCACTAGCTATCTATTTTACAAGTGCATGCTGAGTCTCTTCAGTTGTGTCCAACTCTTTGTGACCCTATGGACTGTAGCACACCAGACTCCCCTGTTCATGAGGTTCTCCAGGCAAGAATTACTGGAGTGGGTTGCCATTTCCTACTCCAGGGAATCCAGATCCAGGGAATCGAACCCACATCTCTTATGTCTTTTGCATTGGCAGGCGAGTTCTTTATCACCAGTGCCACCTGGGAAGCCCATTTTACACATAGCAGAGTTTGTGTGTCAATTGCAAACTCTCAATCCATACCCTGCTTCCGCCTCCCCATGACCTGTGTGGTTTGATTGCAGGATTGTGAAAGGGGCTGCTGGGGATCAAGACACAGTCATTTTTTAACTTCTTCATTCTTCATTTCTACATCTTTTAATCTAAGAAAAGAATCAACAGGTCAGGAAGGGTATCGTATGCATTCAGTAGAGCATAAATCAGGAGATAGATTAAACTACCTGGTGATCTCATTCCCATTATTAGGTTCTTCTAGGGTTAGAGGGAAACAGGAATGAGCAAGTGGGAAAGGGGCAAAAGAGCTGCTTACAAATCCACACTGTCAAACATCATCCCATTTCTATGAGATTAGGGGTGAGAGTCCCTCTTTTGTAACTTCTTCATGATGACATAGGGCACTGTATTCTTTGAGTGGAAAATGTTGGCATCGGTCTCTAGCAAGTCTTTGCTGACAATTTTAGTTACCTGCTTACATATATGGCAGAGAAAGCTATAATTATTTTGATGCCCACAAAGATATAGATTATTGTGAGCAATAATGTTAATATTGTGTGGAAAGTCTCCTGAGGCCTGTTCTTAAAATTGTGCTAGCCATAGATTCAGTATTGGTCAAGATGGTGAAGCTGATGACATGGATACAGTCTGGTCATCACATTGCTAGTTCATTTCCTCTGGTGGCAGATCTTTAAAGCAACTTGGAAATGGGCATCAGACACTGAAAGATGCTGTAACTCTGTTGTCCTGATCATTAACTGCTTGAGTCTGCTCCTTTGTGACTCTGGGAGGCCTGAGAGACTTCAGTTTTTCCAGAAACAAGAGGCAGAGGGCAGGGAGGGGCCTTTTTTACTTTGGTGAAGGGTTGGCCCACAAGGTTCTGCTCAGTCAATTGTGTATATATGTACGTATGTATATATGCATAATGAAGTGAAGATCTTGAGAATTTCCTGGAGGCATTTGTCAACCTATATGAGGTGGCAAAGAGGTTGAGCTGACCTTTTGGAAAACTTGCAAGCATAGATGGACAAAATTGGAAAACAGAGTCAATTTGTGTTATCGTTGCAAGGGCTGTATATTCATGACATTTTGAAACTTTGGAACATCTCAAACTATTAACAGAAATTAGAATAATTCTAGATTTCTAATTCTTGTAAGTAGCTGGGGAAAACAAGCAAAACAGCATCCAGGGAAAGAATCATCTTTGATTAAAGGTAGCACCGTTTTTGACCTTAAAACATTTCTAGAAATGACATTTTGAATATAATATCCACCACATCATCACAGATAACAAGGAACAGGAAAACAAAACTATTATTATTCTTTGGATTGCCACTAAATATCACTAATCGATGTAACCACTTTAAGAAGTTAGAATACAAGAAATATAAAGCCAATGGGAAAGAAAAGGATAGAAATAATAAAGGTATAAGTAAAAATTAGTGGAATGAATAAAACTATAGTAATTGGAAGAAGTCTATAAAAGTGTATATATGTGTGTCTGTATGTGTGTGTGTGTGTGTGTGTGTGTATATATATTTAAAGAAAAGCACACAACATGAAAATTGTGAGTTTAAGCTTTACTCAGGGTCTTACTGAAGACTATAATCTGGGGGACATCCACTTAGTAACTTTGAGTACACTGCTCCAAAGATAGAGCACATAGTATGTATACGAGTTTTTTTTTTTTTTGGTTAGGAAATATATATAGGCAAGCATATGCCTTGGTAAAAGATTACTGTGTATCACAAAGAACAAATATCTTAAGTTAATGATTTTAGTGCTTTACTATATATGGGAATATGGAAGAAACTGAGGTCATTGAAATTCCTTCTGAGATATATATCTAACTCTAGAGGCCTGTTTATCCAAAGCATAGATTGTCTGATCCTGTTTTTCGTTTGTTTATTTCATTCTGAATTCGTTTCAAGGTGCACTATTGATGGTTAAATGCAGTGGGTTGCAACTTAACCCTGGTATAACTGAATAATGAGTCTTTCTATGTTCTTTTTCTATTCATATATCGTACATATATATATGGGTGTGTGTATATATATATATATATATGCAGTAGAAAGAGAAAAAGGCACAAGCATTTTTAATAAATGTGATAAATCCTTGGTGTGAGTGAACAAAACAAAGAAAACAAGACAAAAATAACTAATACTAGAAATAAAAAAATCACTAAATATCTACTTAAAGTAAACATTACAAATATAAAAGAAAGTTATAAATGAACTTTATGCCAAGAATGAAAATTTGAATTTATAGGAATGTAGAGTAAAATGGTCACAAGAAGAAATGGATAATCTGAATATTGTATACTTAACTAAATAAATTGAACGAGTAATTAAATGGCCAAAAATTTCCAATTCAGTTGCCTTCACTAGCAATTTCTCACAGATGTGCATGAAATTTTTAAAATACTGATTTTACATAAACTACTCCAAAAAACAGAAACAAAAAAAGGATATTTGTTTCTGCATTTTTTCAGGCTGGCAAAACTTTGGCACTAAAACCTAACAAGGAGTGGTTAAGAAAGCACTATTGTTAGGTAATCTTAGTCATAGTCACAAATTTAAATCTATTAAGTAAATTGAGAAAGACATATCCATAAACAAACAAATAAAAGCTATGCTCACTTGGTGCTTATTTCAGATAGTCATGGTTCATTAAGCTTTTTAAAAATTAATAACTATAATTTGCAACATTACAAAATAACTCATTATCTAAAGAGTTTTATCCTAAAGAAAAAAATATTAAATTCATAATCTATTTGTAATAATAGTAAAAAAAAAAACAGCAAAGTAGGAAAAGAAAGGAACTTTTTTTAATCCTTTAAAAATAACAAAAGTATCTTATAACACTCCACTGAAGACACCAAACTTAAAATACTTAATCGCCCAAAAGAACATTAAAATCTTTACTTTCAAGTACAGGCTCAAGATGTGGGTTCTCAGTATCACCAATGCTGTTTAATTTCATTCTGGAAGTCTTAGAGCAAACAGGCTGGAAAAAGATATAAAACCTAAAGGAACTAAAGAGAAGATGCCAGCTTTCATTGAAGTGGGTAATATGGATATGTGTTAGGAAATTGTTGGAAGAAAAGTTATGACCAACCTAGATAGCATATTCAAAAGCAGAGACATTACTTTGCCAACAAAGGTCCATTTAGTCAAGACTATGGTTTTTCCAGTGGTCATGTATGGATGCGAGAGTTGGACTGTGAAGAAGGCTGAGCGCTGAAGAATCGATGCTTTTGAAGTGTGGAGTTGGAGAAGACTCTTGAGAGTCCCTTGGACTGCAAGGAGATCCAACCAGTCCATTCTGAAGGAGATCAGCCCTGGGATTTCTTTGGAAGGAATGATGCTAAAGCTGAAACTCCAGTACTTTGGCCACCTCATGCGAAGAGTTGACTCATTGGAAAAGACTCTGATGCTGGGAGGGATTGGGGGCAGGAGGAGAAGGGGACGACAGAGGATGAGATGGCTGGATGGCATCACCAACTTAATGGACGTGAGTCTGAGTGAACTCCGGGAGTTTGTGATGGACGGGGAGGTTTGGCGTGCTGCGATTCATGGGGTGGCAAAGAGTCAGACATGACTGAGCGACTGAACTGAACTGAACAAGCATATTATTAAAGTTAAAATGCTTTAGCAAACTTTCTTAATAAAATATTATATATTATATCCACAGCATACTCTATTGTAGTTAGAATTAATTAATTATAGTTCCATGCAATATAGAAATGAATCATAAAAAAACTATAGAGTTGAAAACACAGTTAAACAACATTTGAAGTATGAATAACCAGCTAGTAAAACTGAAAAAGAGGAATTAAGATAAAAGTGAAAGTGGATTTAAAGGTTCAATTGGATGCTTGGGGCTAGTGCACTGGGACGACCCAGAGGGATGGTATGGGGAGGGCGGAGGGAGGAGGGTTCAGGATGGGGAACACATGTATACCTGTGGCGGATTCATTTTGATATTTGGCAAAACTAATACAATTATGTAAAGTTTAAAAATAAAATAAAATTAAAAAAAATAAAAATAAAATTTTATTTTAAAATCCAAAAAAAAAAAAAAAAAAGGTTCAATTGGTAAGAGGTGTAATAGGGAAGGTAAGGCACTTCTGGACCGCAGGCATCTTTTCTGTGATAATTACATGACCAATCTCTTTATAATTATGTGCTAAGCTAATCATTTATATTTTATAAACTTTCCTCTATTGTATTATTTTACAAAATAAAGTCTAAAAAGTAACTTGGACTCAGGGATAAGTTTGGAAAGGTTATAATACATAGGTGGACAGAAATGATAAAGTCAGCTCCATTTCACAAAGACTACTTGATAAATTAACTGTGTAAAGGGTATTTTGCCAATAATTGTCTTAATTTAAAAACATATATATATATCTATATACTCATATTTATTATATGTATGTATACATAATCTTCTGCTGTAAGACCAAGTACCAAAGGGATACAAAATACAAGTACTTCAAAGATTATTACTTTGATTTGAGATTTCATACCTCATATTTAGAAAATTTTTTTGGACAAACACATTTGCACCTTCTGGAAACATACCTTGAGTTTAATCTGTGTCATCTGGGGAAAAGAAAGATAGACACTGAGGTATGATTTAGACTTAATTATATATATTTGCATGAATTCTTTAATTTTAAGAAACTACATTATCTTTCAAATAGAGTGTTTACTGCTAAATTGTGTTTTGGTTTTAAAAATGAATATGTTGAAAATAAGCTGTACTTAATATTCTAAAATAGTATTTCTATTAGATTTTTAAAAATAATTTATAAAACAATGGTGGCAGTAACTTTATTGATATTCCATTTTACAATATGTTTTCATCTCCCAAACCATCATGAAAATAGATCAGTGTAACATTAATAAAATTACATTTTTGCTGAAAAACAGTAGGTACAGTTGTATTTTTGCCTGAATTTTAGAAGTGTATATACTATGGCTACAGTAGCTACACAGGCTATTTGTCTGCATTTAAAGAACGATCAATATCCAATTCTTAGATGAGAGCATCTTCTTTTGAAGATGTGGTAGAGAATGTCAAACCTAATTAACTTGATTTATTATAAGTTTATCAAAAATATAATGGATGATAGCATCAAACTGTTTCATGATTACCACTCACAGATGGCCAGTTTCATAAAAAGATCATATATGGCATGGTGCAGTCTTTTTCTATTTGAGGAGAAATAAACAAATCTATTGGAATTCATTATATTGCCATCACCTATAAAAAATAATATAGGGAGTTTTCTAAAATCTAAGTTCCCTCACAGAATATTATTTTCTTCCTTTAGATGTCATTTGGTAATAATTATTTTGAATCACACATGTTTGCTACAATAGGAAGAACATCAAATGAAAGATATTTCTATAGTAATTTGCTTATAATATTCTGAAAATCAAAACAAAAATTTCATTTATGGCATCTAATATTTTAACATGTTCAAGAATCATGTTAATGGCCTTTTTGTTTATTTCTAACGCAATTCACAACTCCCTTCTTTTGAAAATTAGGCTGTTCCACCACACAGAATGTTCCATTGGCTGGCACTGGTATGAAATAGCTTTATTCCAGATTAAAATAGAACTGTTTTATAATTCGAATTTTATATTCAGAGATCATTTTGTAATTCTAAATTATAAAAATATTAAATATACAAAATACATCATTGGCAGTCCTATGCGGTGAGGGTTTGCTAGATTGCCATGGACACAACTTAATATTTTCCTATGAATCAAGCAGGCCTACTGTTTCAGTTCATTTCAGTTCAGTTGATCAGTCGTGTCCAGCTCTTTGTGACCCCATGGACTGCAGCACTCCAGGCCTCCCTGTCCATCACCAACTCCCAGAGTTTTCTCAAACTCATGTCCATTGAGTGGGTGATGACCTCCAACCATCTCATCCTCTGTCATCCCCTTCTCCTCCCACCTTCAATCTTTCCCAGCATCAGGATCTTTTCAAATGAGACAGATCTTCTCATCAGGTGGCCAGAGTATTGGAGTTTCAGCTTCAGCAGCTGTCCTTCCAATCAATATTCAGGACTGATTTCCTTTAGGATGGACTGGTTGGATCGCCTTGCAGTCCAAGGGACTCTCAGGAGCCTTCTCCAATACCACAGTTCAAAAGCATCAATTCTTCGGCACTCAGCTTTCTTCACAGTCCAACTCTCACATCCATATATGACCACTGGAAAAACCATAGCTTTGACTAGATGGACCTTTGTTGGCAAAGGTCCTTTTAATATGCTGTCTAAGTTGGTCATAACTTTCCTTCCAAGGAGTAAGTGTCTTTTAATTTCATGGCTGCGGTCACCATCTGCAGTGATTTTGGACCCCCCAAAAATAAAGTCTGACACTGTTTCCCCTTCTATTTCCCAAGAAGTGATGGGACCAGATGCCATGATCTTAGTTTTCTGAATGTTGAGTTTTAAGCCAACTTTTTCACTCTCCCCTTTCACTTTCAAGAGGCTCTTTAGTTCTTCACATTTTGCCATAAAGGTGGTGTCATCTGTGTATCTGAGGTTATTGATATTTCTCCTGGCAATCTTGATTCCAGCTTGTGCTTCATCCAGCCCAGCATTTCTCATGATGTACTCTGCATATAAGTTAAATAAGCAAGGTGACGATATACAGCCTTGACATACTCCTTTCCCTATTTGCAACTGGTCTGTTGTTCCATGTTCAATTCTAACTGTTGCTTCCTGATCCGCATACAGATTTCTCAAGAGGCAGGTCAGTGGTCTGGTATTCCCATCTCTTTCAGCATTTTCCACAGTTTATTGTGATCCACACAGTCAAAGGCTTTGGCATAGTCAATAAAGCAGAAATAGATGTTTCTCTGGAACTCTCTTGCTTTTTCGATGATCCAGCAGATGTTAGCAATTTGATCTCTCGTCCCTCTGCCTTTTCTAAATCCAGCTTGAACATCTGGAAGTTCACAGTTCACATACTGTTGAAGCCTGGCTTGGAGAATGTTGGCCTAGTATTTGTTCATACATGGTTAATATATATCCATCTGATCTGTTCTAATACATTTATAGAATACAGAGTTTGATTTCTAAAGCAAATTCTTAGGAGTCACATGCTTCATTAGTTGAATTATATTTCATTAACAAAAAACAAATCTTAGAAATAAAATTGATTAAGAGAAGTATGAGTTTTTATTATGTTCATCAAATTAAATGAACATCTGTGAGGGGAAGGCATACATAATTTAAACAAAAAGTAAAATTACGTTTTTGAGTTAACTTTGCACCTTAGGGGCTTCCCAGGTGGAGCTAGTGGTAAAGATCCCACTTGTCAAAGCAGGAGACTTAAGAGAGGTGGGTTTGATCCCTGGGACAGAAAGGTTTCCTGGAGGAGCCATGCCAAAGAACTCTAGTATTCTTGCCTAGAGAATCCCATGAGCAGAGGGTCCTGGCGGGCTGTGGTCCATAGGGTTGCAAAGAGTGCGACACGACTGAAGCGACTTGGCACACATGCACGCATGCATACACCTTAGGGATATGATATCAATAAAAATGCCTTTACTTTGGATTGCTGTCTAATTATATGCCTTGTAGGAGTCAAAATTTAATCAAATTTACATTTTTATGATGATTTAAACTACATTGCCACTAGGATTGCCACTAATCCCCCAAATATTTATTGAGTATATTTTATAGTTCAGGTGATTTTCTCTAGGTTTTAGAGATGAAGTTGTGAAGTCAGAGCAGTTACTTCTTTTCAGAGTTTATATTCTGATGGAGAGAGGAGAAAAAAGAATGAGATGACTTCAGATAGCAATAATCTCTATGATAAAATAAAATTATGTACAATGACTCAGCCTGCAGGTATACTTATTTAGATATTGTGGTTAATAAAGTTCTCTTTGAGATATGACAATTACATGAGCTGAATTCTGTTCTAGAAATGGACTATATCAAGGTCTAGAAAAAGAACTTTTCAGGCAGAATGAACAATGGGGGCAAGAGCCATAACGTAGTCATTATGAGAACAATTATAAGGCCAGTGCTGGTGAATCCTAAAAAGCAAGGTGGGGAAATGGTAAGATACATAGTGCAAAAGTAGACAAGGACTAGTTTACTAAAAGGGCCTTTTTGTGACATGGCAACAACTTTGAATTATAGTCTCTATATAATAGGAAGGGAACATTATGATCTGAGTGACATTTCAAATGCATTTCAGTTTGGTATAGAGAATAAATTGCAGACACCAGTTATAGGTTATTACTCTGGTTTAGGCCAAATGTGTTTGCAATAGCTACAAATACTGCAATTGTTTAAAATTATCTTTGCCAGGGGCTGTTTATCTGGGGAAAAAATATTTTAGGAGAGAAATTGATTTGAATCTTTTTTTTCTTTTAGTTTCAGATGGTTTGAATGATATGTTTAATCTATGTTCTATGCAATCTTTTGACAATACTTTTCAGCTTTTTATAATAAAGTAAAAAAAAGCAATGATATATATATATGCATATATATGTGTGTGTCTTGCTAACATTTTTTAGGAGATATAGTAGTTTATATAGTACAAGCTTCTTGTAGGATAAGATAAAGGATTTTATGTTGGACTTTTGGAAAGAATAACAGGCTCTTCAAAGAACATAAAGACCAAAAATATTTCAAACACTCTGTTTTACTCAAATTATTTTCTATTGATCTTTCTCTTAGGTATGGAAAACTATTAATTTTTCTAACTCTTAAAAACCATCTTCAATTCTGTAATTGATTAGATTGAGCTCCTCAGATTTGTTTAAAGAAATATTGTTAGAAAAATTTTTGATAGACATCTTCAAAAAGAGGACCTCATTTCGACCTGTGTTGAATCAGTTGAGCCTTTAATATAGTAACCTACATCACTGTACAGTTTTAAAAGAAAGAATACAAGCTGCACTTCTCATGCATATTTCCATATGGGACAGTTTTTGCTTCAAATAGTGCTATTCACCCCTATCCCACAGAACACCATTTGAGAAGGCACACACACACACACACACACACACACACACACACACACACATATATGAAAAGTCAAAGTGATAGTCACTCAGTCATGTCCAACTCTTTATGACCCCGTGGCCTGTAGCCTGCCAGTCAAGAATATTGGAGTGGGTAGCCATTCCCTTTTCCAAGGATCTTTCCAATCCAGGGATTGAAACTGGATCTCCCACATTGCAAGCAGATTTATTATAATCTGAGCTACCAAGGAAGATATACATACATACATACCTATACACATATATACATAAACACACACACACATATATATATGTATATAAATCTTATATATAGAAATATATGTATATATTCTTTTTTCTATAGCTGGCTTTATATGAGTACTGTTTATAGTTGCTTGAAATATAGGTTCAGTCTTGCTGCACAATAAGTGATCGTTAAGGCCACCTCTCTTTTTTAGGGAAACCTTGATTATTTTAATAACAATTTCTTTACTGTTTATTGTGCTAGTTTGTCTTATTACATTATTTGATTTCTGTCATGATCTTACATGGTTTTCATATTATTCTGGAATATAAAATGTAAAAAGTTACCTAAAATTCAATAGCTAGCTTCATTTTCCATTCAACATTAAACATTCTCTTTTATATTAATTAGATATAGATAATAGCCCAAATGAATAATCAATGAGCAGTCAACCAATAAATTAGCAATTTTTAGTTATGGACTAGTTGGGATTGGTATTATTCTTGGGGTTATCTCATTGAAGGAAAAAATATGTGATATAGTCTAGGAAATATGCTGGCAGATTATGAGAAGTCCAAATGTTTTACAATATGCTGAACAAAATCATCTTGATTTTTTTTAAAGTAGGGTTTATTCATCAATAAATGTATAAAAGCAAATAAACAAAAAGGAATACTTGTTCCTCACATTAATGTAGAATGTTTCCATTTCATAAACATTTATTTTCATCTTTCCAACAATAAAAGAGCTTAATGGTAATATTGTTACACTTTGATTTTTTTCTTTGACCTTTATTTAACATCGAATATTATTTTTAAAAATTGTAGGTAAACTATATCATGTTCTGCTGGACCTGCTTTATTTTTTTATAGTCACATTTTGAGCTTAGTGCTAAAACATATTTAAAGCTAATAAGCAGAGAAAAACACATAAGAAGAAAATAGAATAATCTTAGAAGCATAGTTTAACCAATCTCTTATGAAGAGAAGATCTCTCCATACGCTCTTCCTAGCCCTATTATTTCAGTCACTAGTATTGCACGCCCCTTCTCTGTGCTATGGCTTGTCTCTTTGTATTAGTATTCAGTGGCTCTCTTCTTCCTGAATACACCATTCAAAATTATGACATATTAATCACAGACATTAAGGATGGAAATGATCTATTACTGTAGGTCATCTAATACCCTCCAGAGGCCAGTCCTTGCTGTATTATCCTGTGCTTTTCACGGGTTATTTGAAATGATTCAAGAAAATGAAGGTTTCCCCCATTTCCTTATTACGCAATCAGTTTCCCTATGGAATTCACTCTGCTTTGATACTCTAACCAGTTGCTAACAAGCAAACCATTTCTTGACACATGGAAAATTGCACAGACTTGTAATACCTCAGGCACATTGTGCTCTTTAACACTATTATTAATATGTTAACAGGTGGAAATTTATTATCATCTGACTGCTTGGGGTGTGAAATGTCTTATACTCATTTCATTTTCAATTCTTTGTAGTTTATAGTTACACTTGATTAAAGGTGGTACTGTGAACACTTCAAGTTGTTTTAATTCAAGATAAAAATACTGTGAACTACATTCAGAAATGTATTAGATATTGATTCTCACATGGCCTTAGCCTCTGTCTAATATGAACCCAAATGCAAAAATTTTGAAACAGTATGGGGAAAATCAATTAACAACCAAACTCTAGCCAAAATTAGTAAAACAAATGCTTTGAAAGAGCTATGGAACAGTAATAGGAAAAGACTAGAAGGCAACTTAAAATACTGATATATTAGGTTTCCAAATAGAGGTTTTGAGAAGATTGATGATTCTTTTTAGGTTGTAGCTTATCTGTTGTTGTTGTTCAGTCGCTAAGCGGTGTCCTACTCTTTGAGACCCCATGGACAGCAGCATTGCAGGCTTCCCTGCCCTTCACTATAACTTAGCTGTATTGCTCTATATTCTCAAGAAAAGTACATACTGGAGAAGAATGCTGACATTAGGGATGCTGTTGTAAAAGAAATATCAGTGTCATACATGTGCATGGTTTACATTTTTAAGAATGCTTTTTCCTGATTTCTGGTGTTTTTTTTTTTTTTTCTTTCTGATCTGTTCCTATAACTCAAAATGGAGTATGGCAATCAAATAGCAAATAGCAGTAGTACCTGGAAATAAATATGGAATTTTTATCCTAAGTAATATTAAGAGGAAGATTGTACTTACACAATAAAATATTATTTATCTTAAATATAAATAGAAAGTTGATACAGTATGTAGCCATTTAAAGGGTGAATCTGTGATGATATTATCAGTTAATCTCATATATCCTTAATTATGTTTCATAATGGGCCAGTTGAATTTAGTCTAATTAAGTCATCCCAAAGAAAGGCAATGCCAAAGAATGCTCAAACTACCGCACAATTGCACTCATCTCACACGCTAGTAAAATAATGCTCAAAATTCTCCAAGCCAGGCTTCAGCAATACGTGATCCGTGAACTTCCTGATGTTCAAGCTGGTTTTAGAAAAGGCAGAGGAACCAGAGATCAAATTGCCAACATCCGCTGGATCATGGAAAAAGCAAGAGAGTTCCAGATAAACATCTATTTCTGCTTTATTGACTATGCCAAAGCCTTTGACTGTGTGGATCACAAGAAACTGTGGAAAATTCTGAAAGAGATGGGAATACCAGACCACCTGACCTGCCTCTTGAGAAATCTGTATTCAGGTCAGGAAGCAACAGTTAGAACTGGACATGGAACAACAGACTGGTTCCAAATAGGAAAAGGAGTTCATCAAGGCTGTATATTGTCACCCTGCTTATTTAACTTATATGCAGAGTACATCATGAGAAACGCTGGGCTGGAAGAAACACAAGCTGGGAATCAAGATTGCTGGGAGAAATATCAATAACCTCAGATATGCAGATGATACCACCCTTATGGCAGAAGGTGAAGAGGAACTCAAAAGCCTCTTGATGAAAGTGAAATTGGAGAGTGAAAAAGTTTGCCTAAAGCTCAACATTCAGAAAATGAATATCATGGCATCTTGCCCCATCACTTCATGGGAAATAGATGGGGAAACAGTAGAAACAGTGTCAGACTTTATTTTGGGGGGCTCCAAAATCACTGCAGATGGTGACTGCAGCCATGAAATTAAAAGACGCTTACTCCTTGGAAGGAAAGTTATGACCAACCTAGATAGCATATTCAAAAGCAGAGACATTACTTTGCCAACAAAGGTCCGTCTAGTCAAGGCTATGGTTTTTCCTGTGGTCATGTATGGATGTGAGAGTTGGACTGTGAAGAGGGCTGAGTGCTGAAGAATCGATGCTTTTGAAGTGTGGTGTTGGAGAAGACTCTTGAGAGTCCCTTGGACTGCAACCAGTCCATTCTAAAGTAGATCAGCCCTGGGTGTTCTTTGGAAGGAATGATGCTAAAGCTGAAACTCCAGTACTTTGGCCACCTCATGTGAAGAGTTGACTCATTGGAAAAGACTCTGATGCTGGGAGGGATTGGGGGCAGGAGGAGAAGGGGACGACAGAGGATGAGATGGCTGGATGGCATCACTGACTCGATGGATGTGAGTCTGAGTGAACTCCGGGAGTTGGTGATGGACAGGGAGGCCTGGAGTGCTGCGATTCATGGGGTCGCAAAGAGTCGGACATGACTGAGCGACTGAACTGAACTGAACTGAGTCATCGTTAGCCTAAAGTTGGAGCCCAGCTTAGAGACTAATAGAAAATACAGAAAGAAGCAGGATAGATCTCATTCCCTAGACAGTCTAGTCCTCCAGAAGCTGCCTTTTGGTCCAGTAAATGTGACCTCATGTCCTTATGTTGTGTTCTCAAATTTTCACTCTTAAGATTATATCACTCTCAAAATTTGTCAAGAAAGAGTTTGTCTAACTGAGCTTGAGGCAGTTTGTTTCTTCCATGTACTGGGGAGAAGGAGGATTTGGTGTTTTTTCTGTTGGTAGGAATTAACTCCGTCCCACCGAGTCTATACATGATTGGAAATCTCTGAAAGAGAGGTATGAGTATAGAAAGTAGAGGTAACTGGGGCTTCTTTTCTGGCAACACCATCTTTTCTCATAGGGTTTTAATAATCTACTGTCAAAATATAAATTTTATATAAAAGCTAATGTTGAAAATGTCATGATCTGAAAATTGTAATAATTTCTTTCATTTGTATAGTCACTTTTTTTCATTGTTCAGAAAAAAATAAGGCATTTACCTCAAAAGTTTTGTCCATAATGAAATGTCATAGAATATAATCACATATGAAGAATAATATTATGAAACTTATAAGGCTGTTTTAAAGGTTAAATATGGCAATATATGGCACATATAATATATCTGGCCCTTAATAATGAGTGCAGTTTGCATCTTATTCTTGAGATCTAAAAATACATTTTAGAGTGTTGATGCTGCTATCAATACTACTTTTGATAACAATATTGTTATTCTTTAATTTTCTTGTATGTAGTGTATAGTAATGTAAAGTTGTACAGTCTGAATTTCAGGTTAAATTTGATCACCACTGCTAATTTACTGTAAACATACACATGTTATTATGTAGTACACTTACAATAGATACACACAGACCCCATTCTCTGCTATAAAAGTCGATCTACAATAATATCCATATATAATGAATACTTATAACCAAGTTTATATTATTTGTTTATTGTCTTACCTTCCCCAGTTGCCTCCCCTTGCAAAATAGAGGACAATGAAGGTAGTCACATATTTTATTTTGTTTAGTGTTGTATAAGCAGTCTTTACCAGTGCCTGGCACATAGTAAATACCTAATAAACTGTTGTTGGAAACTATATTGAGTCCCAGCAACACAGGTTCAGCTCACTTTACTCTTCTGAAGCATTTTTAATGCAGTGTCACAAATGTGTTCATTTGGCACATTCCTTTTTCTCCCCTGTCAACACTCACACAGACATACAAACACAGACATACACATATAAATATACATACTTACACACACATTACCCAGATTTTAAAATAAGCATATCTAGAGGACACAGATGTTTCTTAGTTGATTGTTGTTTTTGCTAACTCTTGTGTACTTCATGCTTATATTTCTTATTTTAAAACGTATTCATATTTTAATGAGCTATATAGAGAATCAGCCTCTAATTTTATGAATTCTTTACTAGCAAGGATTCTTAGATTCTTTATTTTTCCACTTTGATTGCCATGAACTTTGTCTAAGCTCTCAACACCTTTATTTTATAATTTGGTTTCTGCAGTATCTTCTTCAACTCTAGTATTTGCTGTATCTCTTTAAGTTATATTCTCCTCTATCCCATATGAATAACCTATGAATCCATATTGTTTACCAAGGACAGTGTCCTCCATGGACTCCTCTATTCATGCCCTTTCTTTTCCTTAAATTCATTAACAACAAGTGGTAGGGAAAAATTACAAGTTGAAAAACAGCATGAGGAAAGAGAGTTCAAAAATGAGAATGCTATTGTGAGAGGCACAAAGAAGAAAAACTGAGTATAATGTTGGGGGCCACTCCATATTAGGTTGGATTGTTGTTAACCTTACATACACAAGAACTGACTTTTGATTCACTGACACATTTAAAGCAGTAGGAAAAGACAGTATTGTAAAACACGCCAGATATGCTGAAATAGCAGCAACACTGTAGTAATAGTGGCAACGACATTGAAAGCTCATTCTTTCCAGACACTTTCCTAGTGCTTTGTCCCCATTATTTCATTTATGTCTCTTCATAATCTTTTAAGGAACCTATTACACAATATTTAACATGGCTAAATTTTGCCTTCTATTTGTTATACTTTACAGAAGAAATAACTGAGACGTAGAGATATCAAGGAACACGACTAAGGAGAAACAGTTTCACCAAGTAGAACTTGTGGTTGAACTTGAGTTTGACACTGAAGCTGGAGTGCCTCACCACACTGTACTCTTTCTCCAATACCATAAGCATATAGACTATTATTGGTGAATGAGTGATAAAAATAAATGAAAGTCTATTATAGAAATTAAGTTCTAAGAAGATGGGGGCAGATGCATTGAATGACACAAAAGGATAATGTGTCTGATCTTTAACTTTATAAAATATAAACTCATTTGTAAAATTAAGTAAAATCCACTAGAATCTTAGAAATATACTCTTATTTGACAGTAGAGAATTAATATATAGATGAAGGTGCTGAAACAATGTCAAGGAGCTGTGAAAAGATTTGGCTTGTTCTGGAATATTTTACATTTAGATTGGTGAAGTTAAAATTGTGTAATAATCTGAATGGGAAGTGGATTGGAGCAGGACTATGATTTGAATGAAATTTTGCCCATGTATTTAAGTTACTTGTGATAAAGATTTCTTATCCAGAAACATGAAGCTTCTCTTAGTCTTTCTCACTCACACTACTCCACTAGAAACCAAAATATATTTTGTTTGTTTTGTCAAGATAAGCAGAGTAAAAGTTAGGTAGGAAAAGTAAAGTTAGGTAAAAATTCTGTATGATAATATCCATGACAAATGTCTCAATTTTAGCATTAGTAATTTATGCAGAAATGGGAGCTATTTAAATAGTTGATGATTAGTTGAAGGCATTGTGTGGTTTAGACTGGTGAATGATGTTATTAGAAGCCTAGTCTTTATATTTAGTAGTAAATAATTTAATAATGATTATATACCAAGAAACAAAGCTGTCTCTATTCATTTCTAATGCTGTTATTAAACAGACAGTGACCATTCAAACAAGTTAGAAAGGAATTGACCTGACATATGAAAAACAGTATAGTTTAATTAAAACTAGCTTGGATATTTTTTAGTGGAAATAAGTTGAACCTGTGGAATGGATTTTACATCGCATTTGAAAGAAAAAATAGACCAGCCCATAATTTGAACTTATCTATTAATAAATCTTGAAGTTTTAGTATATTTCATTCTGTATAATCCAAGGATATTGCAAAAAAAAATAACTAAAATAACATGCAATTAATATCTTGTACTTAAATGTCCTTCTGGGAAATAAATTTTCATTTTTTATTGTGATAAAATAAGCATTATTGGTAGTACAAAAGGCTTACAAAAGTTGCTGAGTTCTCATGGGCAACATGTAGTAGATCTTTTCCTTTTGCCTTTTCTATTTTACTTGCCTTTCTGGGAATTTTTATGGGAATTGATAGTTTATATAGTCCTAGAAGATACTTGTATTTCCTAATAGTGTATATAAGAAGACTTTATCAGCTAGATTCATTCCACGATAATCTTGCAATTAATTTTAATTTCCTAATCTTGAATATGTATGTACAGTTGTGCATTGTCTTGAATTTATATAAAAAGTAAATTTGGCTTTTATCAGGTTCTTATTTTAGGAATATACTTTTAATAGAGAAACTAAGGCTTTAGAGTTTAAATTGTGCAAAATCACACAGCTAATAAGAGAAAATCTCAACATTTGAGTTCAAAATATATGGTTCCTATGTAAATCTCCTAACCACAGTGCTAGATTCATATGCATCTATCTTTATCTTTCAGTTCTCTAAATTTGCAAGGTTCTCAATGCAAAGCACATGTGTTGCTGAGGGGTTTTTTGATGTAGATATTTTAATACTATAGATAGTAATACATAATTTTTGCATGTTTTAGTGTTATAATATCAGACATATAAAATGTGCATAGAGGAAACATGAATCTTGGGACGGAGGCAGAATTTGTGCTGGCTTGTGACTTACTTCTTAAGGCCAATATGACTGATGATATCTTTATAGTTTTCCATTTTAATACAGATCTGTGCATTCTGTTATGAAACAACTCCAATGAACCTTTATATCTGAAAATTTTCTTTATTTTCCTTTTTAGATTTCTCATGGTAATAATATGAATATAAGGTATATCCTTAAATGTTTCTTGATAACTTAGAAATATCCAAATGTTTAATAAACTTCTCAGTCTCTGATTATACAAGGTTCATGCAAAGTAAATTGCAATTTCCTCTAGAGAGATGTGAGTCCAAAAAGATTAATTTCTGTATCATTTCTCTACATCAGCCTAAATATTTTTCACTTCCCAGGGCGGCTCAGATGGTAAAGTGTCTGCTTGCAATGTGGGAGACTCAGGTTCAATCCCTGGGTCAGAAAGATCCCCTGGAGAAGGAAATGGCAACCCACTCCAGTACTCTTGTCTGGAAAATTCCATGGATGGAGGAGTCTGGTTGGCTATAGTCCATGGGATAGCAAAGAGTCGGACACAACTGAGCAACTTCCCTTTTCACTTTTATTATTAAGTTAACTATTTGGAATGTGTTAGAAATATATAGAGAATAAACACAGATGGTTTTATTAAATGATCAATATATTATTATAAGGATCTTTAAACCCATAGCAATAACAATAATGATAACTATGACTTATTTAGTTCTTACTAATATTGCTACATAGTGCACTAAACGTCTTGCATATTGAGTTATTTCATCCATTAATTAATTATTTGTTGACTGCCTGCCGTACCCTAGATATTGTTGTAGGTGCTTGCAATATAGCAATGAAAAAGACAGAAAAGTTTTTGCCTTTATGTAATGAATACTCTGCTGGACCTCAGTACCTACTGGGAAATAAATAGCATCTTATCCTAGTTTTTTTTTTTTTTTTTTTTTTGCTGAGAGCTCTAGGGTTTCCTCAGAAAGTAAGTCACTTTCCCAAATCACTTTGCAAAGCCAGAATTCAACTCATGTTTGTTTGGTTCCCAATTACAAGCACTAAAATACTATTTAGTCATGCATCAATATTATACTTCAGATGTTATTTAAAATGTTATTCAAATAGCTCATGTGTTAATACTTTGTCTTTTGAATTATGCTTTACATT
Organism: Bos grunniens; assembly: GCF_055505025.1. Taxonomy (NCBI): domain Eukaryota; kingdom Metazoa; phylum Chordata; class Mammalia; order Artiodactyla; family Bovidae; genus Bos; species Bos grunniens. The sequence continues at coordinate 76,731,925 of NC_141171.1, forward strand.
TGTCATCTCTGATTACTCAGTTCTTTTTTGGGCTTCATGTACTTTTGCCTATGGATGATATGTGCACACGCTATATGTGCTGCCTTTATGATAAAAATATTGAGCAATATGAGAATCATAAACTACACAGGAGGCTGGATTATAGGTGAAGCTGGTCAAAAGAATTGCTTTAATAGTTTAAACTTTTGTCTTTTTAAACAAAATAAACCTATCCCAAAAAGTGAAGACCTTGTTTGCTAAGTATTATTCAGGGTACAATTTAAATTAAGTAATTATGCAATAGTTTAGAAACCTATCTCGTATAATGATGTGTTACGTGATGTCACTTTTTAGAAGGGAAAATAGAGACATTCTATTTAAATAGTTGAGTAATGTGAAAGGAGTATATCTATCTATAATCTATTATATCTATTTATCTGTTAAAGAAATTATTATGTTTCAACCTCAGGAACCTAGAACTGAGTCATCTTGTTGTTCAGTCACTCATTCATGCCCAACTCTTTGTGACCCCATGGACTGCAGCACACCAAGCTTCCCTGTCCATCACCATCTTCTGGAGCTTGCTCAAACTCATGTCCATTGAGTCAGTGATGCCATCCAACCATCTCATCTTCTGTCATCCCCTTCTTCTCCTGCCTTTGATCTTTCCCAGCATCAGGGTCTTTTCCAATGAGTCAGCTCTTTGCAACAGGTGGCCAAAGTCCACCTGTTGGAGCTTCAGCCTCAGCATCAGTCCTTCTAATAAATACTCAGGACTGATTTCCTTTAGGATTGACTGATCTGATTTTCTTGCTGTCAAAGGGACTCTTAAGAGTCTTCTCCAACACCGCAGTTCAAAAGCATCAGTTTTTCAGTGCTCAGCTTTCTTTATGGTCCGACTCTCACATCCATACATGACTATTGCAGAAACCATAGTTTGACCAAGCAGACCTTTTTTGGTAAAGCAATGTCTCTGCTTTTAATATGCTTTCTAGGTTTGTCACAGCTTTTCTTCCAAGGAGCAAGCATCTTTTAATTTCATGGCTACAGTCACCATCTGCAGTGATTTTGGAGTCCAAGGAAAAAAATCTGTCCTTGTTTCCATTGTTTCCCCATCTATCTGTCTATTTGCCAGGAAATGATGGGACTGGATGCCATGATCTTCATTTTTTGAATGTTGAGTCTTAAGCCAGCTTTTTCACTCTCCTCTTTTAGCTTCACCAAGAGGCTCTTTCGTTCCTCTTTGTTTTCAGCCATAACCGTGGTGTCACCTGCATATCTAAGGTTACTGATATTTCTCCCTGCAATTTTTATTCTGGCTAGTGCTTCATCCAGCCTGGCATTTCACATGATGTACTCTACATAGAAGTAAATAAGCAGGGAGACAACATACATCCTTGACGTTCTCATTTCCCAATTTTGAACCAGTTCATTGTTCCGTGTCCAGTTCAAACTGTTGCCGTCAATTTTAGAAGTAAACAAAAGATTTTGTTTCCATGTTCTTCATGCTCAGCCAATCACAACCCCAAGGATGTGGTTAATATCTAAGGCAAAGTATTATTAGGATGTCTTGCTTTTGTTTCATGGGCTTCAGATAGTAATCAGCAGCAATCTTCACTATAGAATTCATCAGTGGATTTTACTGGTGATGGAGAGGGTCCTTAAGGCTTTACTAGTATGATTTGAAAACTTCAGTGGTAAACAATCATCTTGAGAGCATGTTATAAAGGGAATTCTGGGTTGTATGCTATTAACAGTTGTAGGATAGGCTTTCCGTGGAATCTTCATTTTCAGTAGGAACTTAAGGTAATTCTAAGAGTTTGTTTCTGGTCTCTTACTGGGTAACAGGCAGCTTTACTGAGTAAACAAAAAGGATAGAACTTACATGCAAAAATAAATAAATAATTGAAAAGAATAATTTTCCTTCTTAAACATTATTCCTACCATTTGTGACACTTACTTGCCTTTAATCTGCTTATATTGATGGAATTCATAAACTTCAAGTATCCTCACAGACCTATGCTGTCATTGAAATATCTGATACTTGGAAATAAACATAAATCCTTTCTTGATAGATCAAAGTTTACATACACATACGTTAATAAAATCAAATCAGATATTTAGAGTGGATGGGTTGTCTACAAGATAAGAAGACAAACATTAGATGAGTTTACTTTTAAGTTATTTTTAATGCCATTTTCTAGCTTTCACAAATTGTTTTTGTTTTTGCATTTGTGACACTATGATTTATAATAAATACTTTTAAAAAAAGAAATACATATTTGGTCTTAGTCCTTTTCTATCACCAGAGATCCTAAAACCTTGGAATATAAATGATAGAGTAATAAGGGTGAAAATAATACCTTTTGTGATTCATAACATGTCCCTTTCAACCAATACTGAGGTTATGTTAATGAGGTAACTTTTGGAAAACCCTTAAGGAGGGGCTGGTTGCCAGGAAAAATGATCCAGGAAAGGAAGAAGCCTTGGACATTGAGTTCAAGGATGATTTACTGATACCTGCCCCTGTAATGACGACTTCATAAAAACTTTAAAGGACAGGCTTTGATGTGCTTCCTGAACTTTGGTTGCTGAACCAGAATGAATCTAAAGACTGGAACAGAAGCTCTAGTATTCAAGACCCTTCCAGACCTTGCACCATGCACAGACATATCCCTGAGATACTGCACATTTGCTTCCAGACCACTGCAATAAAGCGAATCTCTCAATACAGTGAGTCACACGATTTTTTGGTTTCTCAATGAATATAAAAGGTATATTTACCTTGTACTAATAGTCTATTAAGTGTTTAATAACAGTATTTCTAAAAAAAATAATGTGGATACTTAGTAAAAAATCTTTATCACTAAAAAAATGCTAACCATCATCTGAACATTTAGTGAGTTGGAATCTTTTTGCTAGTGGAGGGTCTTGCCTTGATGTTATGGCCACTGACTGATCAGGGTGGTTGCTGAAGGTTGGGGTAGCTGTGGCAGTTTTGTAAAATAAGACAGAAATGAAGTTTGCTGTGTCTATTGACTCTTCCCTTTGTAAATAGTTTCTCTGTGGCATGCAGTGCTATTTGATAACTTTTTAAAAAATTTATTTACTTTAATTGGAAGCTAATTACTTTACAATATTGTAGTGGTTTTTGCTATACATTGACATGAATCAGCCATGGGTGTACATGTGTTCCCCATCCTGAACTCCCTCTCCCACCTCATTCCCCATCCCATAACTTTTATCCACAGTAGAACTTCTTGAAAATTTTGAGTTAGTCCTCTCAAAGGGTTGCTGCCTTAACTTATCAATTAAGTTAATATAATAGGCTAAATACTTTGTTTTCAACAAATTTCACAGCATATCATCAGGGATAGAGTCCATCTCAAGAAACCATTTTCTTTGCTCATTCATAAGAAGCAACCCCTTATCTATTAAAGTTTCATCATGAGACTTCAGGAATTCAAGTCATATATGCAGATTCTTTCAAATCTAGTTCTTTTGCTGTTTTTACCAAATCTGCAATTATTTCCACCCCTGAAGTCTTTATCCTCTCCAAAACTTCAGGAGAGTTGTAATCAACTGCTTCCAAATTTCTGTTCATGATGACTTGACCTCTTCTCATGAATCATAAATGTTATTAATGGAATCAGGAATGGTGAATCCTTTCCAGAATATTTTTAATGAATTTTCCCAGATCCATAAGAGAAATCATTATCTATGGCAGCAGTAGCCTTATGAAATGTATTTCTTTAATAATAAGACTTGAAGTCAAATTTATTCTTGATCCAAGGGCTGCAGAATGGATGTTGTGTTATTAGGCATAAAAGCAGAATTAATCTCATTTAACATATCTATCAAAGCTCTGGGGTGATTAGGTATATTATCAGTGAGCACTATTATTTTGGATTTTTTTTTTTTTTCTGAGAGTAGGTCTCAATAGTGAGCTTTAACTACTCAATAAACCACGTTATCAACAGATGTGCAGTCATTCTGTCTTTGTTACTCCACAACCAAAGTATTTTTAATATAATTCTTGAGGGTGCTGGGATTTTCAGAATGGTCCATGAGCATTGGCTTCAACTTAAATTCACCAGTGGCATTAGTGCCTAGCAAGAAAATTAGCCCGCTCCTTTAATGTTTTGAAGGCAGGTGTTGACGTCTCTTCTCTAGATGTGTAAGTCTCAGATGGCGTGTTCTTCCAGTAGAAGGTTATTTTGCTTACATTGAAAATCTGTTGTTTAGGGTAGCCACTTTCATGAATTTTCTTAGTTAGATCTTCTGGATAACTTGCTGCAGCTTTCATATCAGTACTTGAGGCTTCATTTTGCATTTTTATGTTATGGAGGTGGCTTCTGTTCCTAACCCCCATTAACCAACTTCTGCTAGTTTCAAACTTTTCTTCTGTGGCTTCCTCCCTTCTCTCAGCATTCATAGAATTGAAGAAAAGGCCTTTCTTTGGATCAAGTTTCTTCTTAATGGGATGTGTCGCTGGTTAGGTTTTCTGTCCAGATCACTGAAACTTTCTTGTTGTCAGCAATAAGGCTGTTTTGCTTTCTTATGAGTCATGTGTTCACTGGAGTAGCACTGTCAGCGTCCTTCAGGAGCTTGTCTCCTGTATTCACAGCTTGGTTAAGTGTGAAGAGACCTAACAAGAGACCTAACATTGGCTTATCTCAACTTTCAACATGCCTTCCTCAGTAAACTTAATGATTTGAAGTGAGAGCTTTTGATTTGAAGTGAGAGATGTGCTACCCTTCCCTGCCCACAAAGCCTTGCAGGTGTCCTAATTTCAGTATTGTTGTCTTAGGGTTAGGGAGAGGACAGCAGTTGGTTGGTAGAGCAGTCATTAAAACACATTATTCAATATTGTCGCACATCAAAACAATAATGATAGAAACATCAAAGATCATGGATCACCATAAGAAATATAACAATAGTGGAAAAGTGTGAAATATTGTGAGAACTACCAAAATGGGACTCGGATATATAGCAAGAAAATGGTGTTGGAAAAGTGGCCCCATGGACTTACTCAATGCAGGGTTGCTGCAAACCTTTAATTTGTAAAAACTGCAATATCTGTGAAGTGCAATAAAGCAAACAGTGATAAAATGAACTATTCCTGCATCTTTTAATTAGCCTACTCACTTATATCCTTGAATATCCTGTGTAATAAAGCAGTAAATTGATTAGTAAACTGGTTTCCAGAGTTCTGTAAGCTAATCTAGTCCAGGGCTCCCCAGTCTCTGCAATCTCATGCCAGATGATCTGAGGTGGAGCTGATGTAATAAGAATAGAAATAAAGTGCACAGTAAAATCATAGGTTTGAATCATCTTGAAAGCACCCCCACAACCCAATCCATAGAAAACCTGTCTTTCACAAAACCGGTTCCTAGCACCAAGAAGGTTGGAAACCTCTGCTCTAAAGAGCTATTAGAACCCAGGAAGGACCAATAGAAACCTTCAGTTCATAGCCTGTCAGTCAGAAGAACAGATAACAACCTGAACTTGTGATGGCCTCTGAACTGGGAGCAGTCTTGTAGGACAGCGTCTTCACCTGTGGACTCTGACAGTAGGTTGGCAGTCAGGACTGAGCTAAATTTGTAGGAAACCCATCAAGGTTCAGTGTAAACTGTAGAATTACTTGGTGGTGGTGGATAATAAACAGCAGAGAGTGGAAATACTATATATTAACTTGAATAGTTTTTAAACAACATTTTTCATTTATGCCCCTGTATGGAGAAGGCAATGGCACCCCACTCCAGTACTCTTGCCTGGAAAATCTCATGGACGGAGGAGCTTGGTGGGCTGCAGTCCATGGGGTCGCTGAGGGTTGGACACGACTGAGCGACTTCACTTTCACTTTTCACTTTCATGCATTGGAGAAGGAAATGGCAACCCACTCCAGTTTTTTTTGCCTGGAGAATCCCAGGGATGGGGCATCCTAGTGGGCTGCCGTCTATGGGGTCATGCAGAGTCGGACACAACTGAAGTGACTCAGCAGCAGCAGCAGCATTCTGTGTCAAGATCATAGTTTGACTCGAACTCTTCTCTGCCTCTTTCTCCACTTATTTTTGCCTCCCAGTTCACTTCCCAGTTTCCTGCTACTCTGCAAGTACCTACTGGTTTTCAAGATCATTTGATTAAAAAAAAAAAAATCCAAAGTTTATATTTTCCAAATATGTCCTTCTCTTTTGGTCCTGAAACACAAGTATAAAGCTAAAACTCTCAAATATTATAATGCAAATCATCTGAGGATAGTTCAATATGAAAAAGGAAAAAAAATTAACAAATGTATTTTATGCAAATGTGTTTAAAGTTGGTTGCTTTTACATTTTAATTCAAAATTTTGATAAATATTTTATAATAGTTTTGATTTATAATAAACTCATATTTTTAATTTAAAATTTAGCAAGAGAAAATAATATGAAAACTTTGAAATTCACAAGAAATCTTATTTGTATTCTTATTTTTGATATTTTGGCTGAGGAAAGAGTAGTTTGATTCAATGAGGATAATAGTCTCAACTAAAAAAAAAAAAAAATTCCACAACAACATTCTTTGCAGTTTTTGTAACACCTACGTGTTCTTATTGGCTCCCTTATGGTTCTGTTTTGAGCCATGCCAGTGTCATAAACTAAAAGAAAAAAAGCAAAATCAGTGCAGTGGAGTTTCTAGTAAAGGTAGAGTAAATAATTCGGACAAAGTTTTTCTGCTGAGGACAACTAGAATAATAGAATATGGAGAGATGTTATAGAGAGCAACAGAATTAATAGGTAGCTATCAAAAGGAAGATTCATGCCAGAATGTTTTTCCCTATGGATGTTTTCCAGTTCTGGAATGGGTTGATAAAGGGTTAAACAATTCTTCTGAAAGCTTCTTTGAACTAAGAGGGAAAGGATAGGTGTCCAGGATGACATCACAGGGATATGGAAGAGCTGAATGTAGTACCCAGAAGTGACTGCAGCTCAGTTTTTTATTCTCTCATATCTGGAATTGAACTGAGGTAATCTTACTGCTGGTCTCTCTAGAGACAGGCAGAACAAATATTAAAACTCTGGAGCAAGATGTTATCATCTTAAAAGTCAAATGATCTATAAACATTAAAAAAAAAAAAAGGTACACAGTAGAAAAGTCACCAAGAATAGGAGTAGAGAACACATGATGAAGAGAAGTAATAAAAGCAGTAGAAGATAGAAACAAGCCCACTAAGTTTCAAATGGTAAGGTTATTAGACACAGGTCTTGAAATAATGATCTCTCTCTGTCAAAAGAAGCCAAAGCAAATATTGAGTATTTACAGAAGACTGGAAAATTTTAAATACCAAATAAAAATATAGAATTTCAATAAATTCAAATGAAGAAACCAGTAAGATAAGTTCAACACATGCCAGACACAGTTGAAAAGAGAATTAATCCAAAGAGGATATCTTAGAAGTAAATGTCCAGAATGAAGCACAGAGAAGCAAAAAATGAAAATTACAGAATAATGGAATGTGACATAGATCACACAGAAAGCAGGCCTACCTTTCTGAAATTGTAATCCAAGGAAAATTGGATAGGAAATGGGGCAGAAGTAATATCTGAAGATGGCTCTGAACTGAACGAAACTGGAAAAAGGTATCAAGTTATCAAGTCACAGAATAGGGAGCACTACAAACCTTAATATGATAAAAATAAAATGAAACTCAGTTTTATATTTAAAAACTGCTGAGATAAAAATATAAAGAACCAGAGTTAAAATCCATCAGAGATTAAAGACATGTTATGTTCCAAAGAACAGTATGATTAACAATTGGATTTTCAATAAAAATGATGGAAACCAGAATACATTGGAATGGCATCTTTAAATGATGAAAGAATACAAATTTCAACAAATTTTATACTCAGCAAAACTTAATTCAGAAACATAGTAAAAATAAAGATGTTTTCAGAAAAAATGAGAAATGAGTGAATTTATTACAGGAAGATGCACAGTAAAACCCTAAAGAAATTATTTCAGGGGAAGGAAACTTGCTTCAAAGACAGCAGGAAATTACACAGACATAAGAATATCAGGAAGGGGGAAATATCTGGGTATATCTGTAAGAATATTAATTTCATTAAACAAAAATAGTGATGTCTTATAAGGTTTAGCACAGCTTACGGTAATAGAGGTTAGGCACATGAGTTTAAAAAAAAGAGTTCATAACTAGAATAAAAAGAGGGAGAGATTGAATAATAAAGCTTTCAAGCAAAAAGTTGAGAGATGGGAAATAAGAAAACAGAAAAATGGCATATATAGAGAAGATTGAAAAATATGGTATATTTAAATTCAGTTATATAAATATATATATGTGTATATATATGCAGATACACAGATGATACTACTCTAATGGCAGAAAGTAAAGAGGAACTAAAAAGCTTCTTGATGAGGGTAAAAGAGGAAAGTGAAAAAGCTGGCTTGAAACTCATTAAAAAACCAAGATCATGGCATCTGATCCCATAACTTCAAGGTAAATAGAAGGGGGGGGAAAAAAAGTAGAGGCAGTGACAGATTTTATTTACTTGGGCTCCAAAATCACTGTGTACAGTGACTGCAGCCATGAAATCAAAAGGCTCTTGCTCCTTGGAAGGACAGCTATGACAAACCTAGAGAACATTTTAAAAAGGAGAGACATTCCTTTGCTGACAAAGGTCTAATTAGTCAAAGCTATGCTTTTTCCAGTAGGCATGTGTGGATGTGAGAGTTGGACCGTAAAGAAGGCTGAGGGCCAAAAACTGATGCTTTCACACTGTGGTGCTGGAGAAGACTCTCGAGAGTCTCTTGGATGGCAAGGAGATCTATCCAGTCAATCCTAAAGGAAATCAGTCCTGAATATTCATTGGATGGACTGATGCTAAAGCTGAAGCTCCAATACTTTGGCCACTTTATGCAAAGATCTGACTAGTTGGAAAAAACCCTGATGCTGGGAAATATTGAAGGTAGAAGAAGGGGGCTGTAGAGGATCAAATGGTTAGATAGCATCCTTGACTCAATAGTCAGGAATTTAAATAAGCTCCAGGAGATAATGGAGGACAGAGGAGCCTGACATGCTACAGACCATGGGATCACAAAGAGTCAGAGACAACTTAGCAACTGAACAGCAGCAACAACAAATAGATTAAATGTTTCAATTAAAACACAAGGATTTTCAGATTGCAGAAAATAACTTCTAGAATAACATGTCAAAAATATAAAGATATACAGTTTGAATTAGTGAGTTGTTAAAAAATGATAGATATTATCAAAAGAAGAGGGAACAAAAGGTAGTTCATACAAAATACTTAAATTCTGAGTTATATTAATGATAGAAATATTATAATTAAAGGTAAAAGAGATAAAGGTAAACAGTCCATATCAATTTTAATTCACTGATGAGATATATGTCTAAAATTATATAAATTTTTAGTATTCAATAATATATAAAAAGAAAATTTATAGCACTCTAGCAGAAAAAAGCAGGTCTACAGATAGTGAGAACTGTTTATACAATTGGATCAAAAATCAGCCATGCTATAGAATATTTGAAAAACAATTAGCAAACTTGATAGAATGGATATTATATATAAAATGTGACACCCAACAAATACAGAAACAAGCGTTCTTTCAAGTACACTCATTTACGAAAGTTACATGGATACTGGTTGTTAATCAATTTTTATTTAAGGCCAAAAATTAGATATCATAAAAAGAAAATGCTTTAGCCACAAATTATTTTTATAAAAACAAGTTATAAAGTTAAATAAGCCTCAATATATTTGGTAACTAAGGGAAATACTTTCAAATAACTCAAAAGTCAAAGGGAAAAGTCATAATATAGACTAGAATAGATTTTAATCTGAATGATAATAAAAATAACACACCAAAGCTTGCAGAAAAATCTTTGCTTAGAAAGAATTTTTGTCTTTCAATGCATGTATTTGAAAAGAAGAAAGACAGAATCAATGGACCAAGCATCCTTCTCAAGAAGTTATATAACAGTAATTTGTATGTTTTGCAAATATAGGAGAATTAAAGTAAAATAATAGAGTTAATAAACCAGAAAGAATAAAATAACAATCAAAAGATCCATAAAACTGACAAACCTTGGTGTGCTGAGGGAAAGAGAGAGAGCAGAGAGAGAAAATGGCCAATTTCAAGAATAAAATTCTTAGAAATTCCAACTAATTGACATTCTGAAAAAGACAAAACTATGGAGACAGTAAAAAGATCATTGGTTGCTGGGATTAGGAGTGTTAGGGTAAAGGGCATAGTTGTGGAGGACCAGGAATTTTTGGACAGTGTAAATATTCTCTCTGATCCTATAATGATGGGTACAATGAATATACATTGTCCAAATCCATATAACAGAGTGGGCTTCCTAGGTGGCTCAGTGGTAAAGAATCTGCTTGCCAATGCAGGAGACATAGGTTTGATTGGGAATATCCCCTGGAAGGGAAAATGGCAACTCACTCCAATATTCTCGCCTGGAGTAATCTCATGAACAGAGGAGCATGGCAGGCTACAGTCCATAAAGTAGGAAAGAGTTGGACATGACTGAGTGACTGAGCACGTATGCAGCATATATAATATAGAATACCAAGATGCTACTGCTGCTGATAAGACGCTTCAGTCCGACTCTGTGAGACCTCATAGACGGCAGCCCACCAGGCTCCCCCATCCCTGGGATTCTCCAGGCAAGAACACTGGAGTGGGTTGCCGTTTCCTTCTCCAATGCAGGAAAGTGAAAAGTGAAAGTGAAGTCGTTCAGTCATGTCCGACTCTTAGCGACCCCTTGGACTGCAGCCTACCAGGCACCTCCATCCATGGGATTTTCCAAGCAAGATTACTAGAGTGGGGTGCCATTGCCTTCTCCTATAGAACACCAAGAGTGAACCTTAATATAAACTATAGACTTGGGGTGATTGTGATGTGTTGCAACATATGCACCACTCTGGTGTGAGTTGTTGATAATGGGAGAGGCTTTGCATGTGTGTTGTTGTTTAGTCAGTAAGTCATGTCTGACTCTTTGTGACCCTATGGACTGTAGCTCACCAGGCTCCTCTGTCTATGGGATTCTCCAGGCAAGAATACTGGAGCGGGTTGCCATTTTCTCCTCCAGGGGATCTTCCCTACCCAGGGATTGAAACCTGCATATCCTGCTTGGCAAGGCAGATTTATTTATTTTTTTAACCACTGAGCCATTACAGCCCATGGAGTCGCAAAGAGACAGACATTACTTAGGGACTAAATAACAACTGTATGTGTGAGGATAGAGAGTATATGAGAAATCTCTGTATGTTCTTGATTTTACTGTGAACCTAAACTGCTTTAAAAGATAAAACTTTAATAGAAAAATTCTCAGAAATATATGAGATAAGAGAATGTAATGAAATCTTGAAATCAATAATATGGCAATTTAGCCGACATAGTAGAAATAGTAATTTGAGCAATCCTGTAAATACTGACTAAATTTAATCCCTAGTTAAAAGCCTTTCAACAAACTTTTTTTCTTCAAATTTAAGGAAAACATTACAAAGCCACACAAAACAAAAATTTAGGTCTAGATGCTTTCATTTGGTGAACAATTCCAAATATTTAAGCAATAAATAATTTAGTGTTGTTCAAAACCCTCTGGGGGAACTAAAAATCCCACAGCACCAATGCTTCTCAATTCATGTTGTGATAATGCAATACTTCTGGAAAAGACATTTTTATGCCTATCTTAAGTATGAATATAGAATTCAAAATCTAATAAATATTAGCAAACTTAGGAAGTTAGTAAAAAGGGTAATACATCATAACTAGTTTAATATTATTTGGAGAGTGTAAGGTTAGTTTAATATCAGAAAATCTATTAATGTAACATTAACAGGAAGAATAAGAATTGTATCATCTTCAAAATGTTACAGGATAATATTTGATAAATTTAATTTATATCCTTTCATATATATTCATTATTTTAAAAAACTAGAAAATCAAGAATAAAATGAATGCCTTCAATAAATGAATATGACAAAAAAAAAGTGCTATCACAAAAATAGTGCTTGATATTGAAATTTTTCAGTTCAGTTCAGTTCAGTCACTCAGTCCTGTCCAAATTTGTGACTCCATGAACTGCAGCACGCCAGGCCTCCCTGTCCATCACCAACTCTGGAAGCCTACCCAAACTCATGTCCATTGAGTCCATGATGCCATACAACCATCTCAACCTCTGTCATCCCCTCCTCCTCCTGCCCTCAATCTTTCCCAGCATCACGGTCTTTTCAAATGAGTCAGCTCTTCGCATCAGGTGGCCAAAGTATTGGAGTTTCAGCTTCAACGTCAGTCTTTCCAATGAATACCCAGGACTGATCTCCTTTAGGATGGACTGGTTGGATCTCCTCGCAGTCCAAGGGACTCTCAAGTCTTCTCCAACACCACAGTTCAAAAGCATCAATTCTTCCACTCTCAGCTTTCTTTATAGTCCAGCTCTCACATCCATACATGACTACTGGTAAAACCATATTTTAGTCATCCCTTTAAAATGGAGACATAGGTACCTGCTACTACCAGCCATTAGAATCTTATTGGAGATTTGAACAGTGCACCAAGCTAAAGGAAGAAACAAAAGGAATGGAACTGAATGGAACTGAAAAGGAATCTTCTTTATCCACATATGATAATATATAGATATAAACAAAAGAATACAAATAAAGTATTAAAATCAATAAACTACTTTAGCAGATTTTCTGTTTGCAAGTTAAATCATAAAACTCAGTTGCAAAGGAAAAGAAATTCTAAAACAGTACAGAGTGAAGTAAGCCACAAAGAAAAACACCAATACAGTATACTAACACATATATATGGAATTTAGAAAGATAGTAACGATGACCCTATGTACGAGACAGCAAAAGAGACACTGATGTATAGAACAGTCTGTTGGACTCTGTGGGAGAGGGAGAGGGTGGGATGATTTGGCAGAATGGCATTGAAACATGTATAATATCATATATGGAACGAGTCGCTAGTCCAGGTTCGATGCATGATACTGGATGCTTGGTGCTGGTGCACTGGGACCACCCAGAGGGATGGTACAGGGAGGGAGGAGGGAGGAGGGTTCAAGACAGGGAACAAGTGTATACCTGTGGCGGATTCATGTTGATGTATGGAAAAACCAATACAATATTGTAAAGTTAAAAAATACAATAAAATAAATATATTTAAAAATAAAATCACATTAAACATATCAAATAATAAGTCTAGCAGACAAAGAGAAATACCTCTCTGGAAGAAACTACAAAACATTATTGAGAGAATGTAAAGGAAATATATTGATGTGTCTATCATGTTTATGGAGTAAAACATTCATTATTGTAAAGACTCTAATTTTCCTTAAGTTCACCTCGAGAGTCACTACAATCTCAATAAAAATTCCAGTAGAGTTTTACAGAATATGATGGACCTACCCTAAAACTGACATGAAAATCCAAATGCTAATAATAGCCATTACACTCTGCCTCAAAGAAGAAGGGCAAAAGGGAGGACATGCTCTATCAGATATCAGAACTGATATCACATTGCAGTAAAGGGAACATGTGTCATTTCTGCAAAAATAAATAAATAATCAGTTGAACATAAAATACTACAGTGAATAAGTAGATTTGTTCATATATGGACCCAATTCAACTGTAAGTGGTAATGTATAGCAATAAGAAATAAAGTTGTCTTCACAAATGTTGGTGCAGCTGTTGATTTTCCATATGGAAAATAGTGCAATTTGATTGCTACCTTGTACCATATATTAAATTAATTCCAGGAAATTATAAATTTAGGTGGGAAATAACAAAACTTCTAAAAGATACTATTGAAGAATATCTTTATAATGGAATGGGGCAATATTTCTTAAATAGGACACACAAAATGTAAACCATAAAAGAAAATATTGATAAATTGGACATTAGATTTAAGAACTTATTTTCAAGCAATGCCAGTGAAATGAAAAAAAAAGTTCACAAAGTGGGAGAATTTATTTACAATACATAAACAGGCAAAGGACTAGTATCCAGAATATGCAAAGAACTGCTACTAATTAATAAGAAAATAACCCAAAAGAACTTGTAAGAATATGGGAAAGATATCCCATAAGATATCAAGCTATTGAATAAAAATCTGAAGAAATTCTCAAATCTTACTGGTATTCAGGGAAAGCTGATGAGACACCACTATGTATCCACTGGAATGGTTAAAATGTAAAAGTGTGGCAAAAGTGTAGAACCCTGGGAGCTCTCATACATTACAGAAGAGAGAGTAACAGGAAATCAATGTGGTACTCTCTCCTAATTGTGAATGCTTGCATACTCCATTTTCTAGCAATTATACTCCTGCTCAGTCGCTTAGTCATATCCAACTCTCTGCAACCCCATGGACTGTAGCCCTCCAGACCTTTATCAGTGGGATTTTCAAGGCAAGAATACTGGAGTGGGTTGCCATTTCCTCCTCCAGAAATGATACCCCTGGATATGTAGCAAAGAATAATAGGTATACGAGACATGTACAAGAATATTCACAGCAACGTTATGTAGAACATTTGGATAAATGGAATTGTCATGCATGCAAATAAGAGTGCCATAAATTAATGAAAATGAAAGCTCTATAGCTACACTGAGCAATATGACTAAACCTTACAAATATAATATTGGTTGGATGATACCAGACATAAAAGACTATGATATCATTTATACATATTTCAAAAATTAAGCAAGTGGGTATTAGAGTTTTAAGCCTGATTTGTATAAATTATAAAGACTATATAAAGTGACTGCTATGAAATTCAGTTATCTTTTAGCTGTTGGGAGTGGATAGTTGGGAGGGAGTATGGGATTAGATTTCTAGGTTGCTCGCAATGCTCTATTTCTTAATCTAAATGATGAATACACAAGTATTTATGATAAAATTGTATGCTATATTTTTTTACAAGTGATATTTTGCAATAAAAAGGGTTAAAGAAAATATATTTAAATTTTAGCATCTTCTTTCAGAAACACCTAATAGATTGTTGGGGTGAAGACGATCTGGAAAAACTATATATACTAACAAACCAGAGCTGTGGTCAAGGTTACCTCCATAAGTGACAACGTACTGCACCAAGGCAAATTACTAGTATCAAGACATGTCAATCAGGTGTGCAGTTCTGCAGAAACAAACATTCACAGCAGCAGCTCTCAGCACCGCTGCTCTGGACAAAACAAACTAAAAACCAAACCAAATCAACAAACAAAAACTCAGAGAAACTAAACTTGTGAAGGCAGTTCTCAGCTTTACATTCTGTCAGGAGATGTCTTTGCACAGTTGCATGCAAATCTCCTACATGGTCTCTCCAAGTGGCCAGTCTCTAATGCATCTCTAATGTACCTGCCAAACAGAGCTTTCAAGGGTGGGATTAATTGGCTTTCATGACCAGTATTTAGTTGATCACTAAGACTGTGCCATGGTTGGGATGGTGGTCATTAAATTACTTTCTAAACCAATTGAGAAAGTTTCACAGCTTGTTAGCAATACTTACAATAAAAAGGCCCTGTTGTCAAAAGATATACATGGATTTTTAAGATCAAATAAAATCAAATCTTTCCTGCAGTTTTTAAAAGTTTTAAAAATCTGGTTTTAGCAGAACATCTGGTTCAAGTCTCAGTTATTAAGGAGGATTATATATAACTTTATATAACAAGCATATTTGAAATATTTGGCTATTAAGCCTAATTAAGATATTAGAAGTATACTGGACTTAATGGTAAAATATATCTAATGAGGTTAACTCTACAATATCAGCCTTTTAGATATTATATCACCCTTAAATTTAGGCTCCACTTTATTCAGTGAAGTTCTCGTGTTGCTATGAAAATTTTCTCTCTTATGGTTATAAAATTCCAAAATGACTTTCTGCATAAAAATAGCAATTGTTATTTAGTGTCTGCTCAACATTTTGCTCTTACTTTTTTCAAATTCCTGTTTAGGTTGTCTTTGATTTTTGAGACTCTCCTTTCTATTTCTTTCATTTTTGTTTTCTTTATGCCACTCATAGCAATGAAACCATGATTTGTCTTATAACCCAATCGCTTTTATTTTTGTTGTTCAGTTGCTAAGTTGTATATGATTATTTGTGACCCCATGGACTGTGGCATGCCAGGCTTATAAATCTTTCATTATCTTTGGGAGTTTGTTCAAACTCATGTCCATTGAGTCAGTGATGCCATCCAGTCATCACATCCTCTGTTGCCTCCTTCTCTTCTTGCCCTCAGTCTCCCCCAGCATGAGGGTCTTTTCCAATGATCTGGCTCTTAGCATCAGGTGGTCAAAGTATTGGAACTTCAGCATCAGTCCTTCCAATGAATATTCAGAGTTGATTTCCTTTAGGATTGATAGGTTTGATCTCCTTGCTGTCCAAGGAACGCTCAAGAGTCTTCTCCAGCAACACAGTTTGAAAGCATCAATTCTTTGGAGCTCAGCCTTCTTTCTGGTCCGACTCGCCCATTCATACATGACTACTGAAAAAACTATAGTTTTGACTATGTGGACCTCTCTTGGCAAACTAATGTCTTCCCTTTTTCATATGCTAGGTTTAATAGGTCTAGGTTTGTCATAGCTTTCCTTCCAAGGAACAAACATCTTTAAATTTCATGGCTAGAGTCACTCTCCACAGTGATTTGGCACCCAGGAAATAAAATCTGTCATTGTTTCCATTTTCCTCCAACTATTTGCTATGAAGTGATGGGATTGGGTGTCAGTTTTCTGAATATTGAGTTTTAAGCCAGTGTTTTCCCTCTCTTCTTTCACCTTCATCAAGAGGCTCTTTGGTTCCTCTTTTCTTTCTGCCATTAGGGTGATATAATCTACATATCTGAGGTTGTTGATATTTCTCCCAGCAATCTTGATTCCAGCTTGTGATCATCTAGCCTGGCATTTTGCCTTAAATATAATTTTTATTATTCCTGTATTTTTCTGATTTTATGATTTTTTCTGTGTTATTGACTTTTTCTGTGTTATTGAGCATCTACATTTTGTCTTAGGTTTTCTGTTAGCTCTATTTTCCCTGAGTCTCAATCACTCCATAATTTTAATTATCATCTATTACTAGTAGCTACCAAGTCAGTTTTTATACCCTAGATAACTGTAGTAAGCAATATATGCATATTAACAGTCTTTACTCCTCAAAGATATCCCAGAACTTGGCAACTGCTAGGGCAACCTCTTTCATTTATTCACCCTAAGATTTGTTGAAAACAGTTATTGTTAGAAAAGAAACTTCTAAGTTATTTTAGCAGTGACATTAGTATATGGGAAAGCATGTTTGGGTAGGAAGAAATAATTTCAACTAAGTAAATGCCTAAGGAATATAGATTCAAAACCAATGAGTAACTGTTCAAAACCAAGGATCAGAATAAAGGGATAATTTTTGCTCTCCTTTATTTGAATTTGTTGGCAGCTTATTACATTTTATCTCAATTTATTTCATCTAAAAATCTCATTGTTTTTGTGTATGAGTCATGATTCTTTTTATTAACCCTCCAGTACAGGAAATCTTAATTATATGATCTTTCACCAATATAAATATTATGAAAGTATGAAAGAACTGTATTATATTCAGTAGCTGAACACCAAAAAGAAACAAACAAAGGTCTTTTTTTTTACTGTGAAAAATGTTATATATTTGTACCTCCTCAGAACCCTCTTAAAATATATGTTCTTGAAAGTGAAAGTCGGTCACTCAGTTGTGTCTGACTCTTTTAGACGCCGTGACTGTAGCCCTCCAAGCTTCTTTGTCCATGGAGTTTTCCAGGTAAGAATACTAGAATGGATTGAAATTTCCTTTTTCAGGGGATCTTCCCAACACAGGGACCTAACCCTGGTCTCCTGCAGTGCAGGCAGATTCTTATGAAATGTGAAATACAAAAAAAAGTTTTGAAAATGAAAGGTGAAAAGACTTAGTATCTGCTTATATGAAAATTATTTAAATAGAAAGTTACAAAAATACTTTTTCACATTCAAGTGCAAATGGAAATGTTTGTGTATATTGTTGGTTTCATAAATTCTTAATCTTCAAGACATGCTAAATATTTATGACATACTAATAGTATAGAAATCTTTGCCCCCCACCCCCAATATGGCACCCTCATAATGTAACTGGGAATACTTAAATTTGAACAAGCATCAAAATTCCCTGCAGGATTTGTGACACTCAGATCACTGGGTCTCACCCTCAAAGTTTCTGATACAGTGGTAGATCTGAGGAAGAGACTGAGATTTTGCATTTCTAGCACATTCCTAGTTGAGGCTTCTTAGAAGACCACCCATTGGGAAGCTTAGGCATATAATATTAATAATACTTTAATAATACTTTCACATCTATTTTAAAAACATTCTATATGTTTAATATGCCACATCAATAGATACTTGAAGAAAGTAAAAAGTGTAGCTTGATTTAGGATCTGCATAATGCTATTCTTTTCACAGAATTTTTATTTAAACCTTAACCAAGCCATTTGCACATTTAAGATAAAATCATTTACACAAAGCTTCAAGGAGTAATTTTATTGTATTACTTCCTAGACCAACATGCTTACTGAAATATCACAAACTTTCAAGTCTCTTCACTGGAAACAACACTGCAAAGGACAACTTGTTTGGGGAACTATTTCAGAAAGAGCTCCAACATCATGAGTGATTATTATGCACAGCAGGTGTAAATGAATTATTTATCAAATATGTTTTCATTATTTCTCAGTGAAAACATTGAAGATCTTTTTCCAAGCACTCAATTTCAACAGTCATTTGTACACAGTGCAGGTCTTTACTTAGACAAATATTTATGGATATGCTTTCATATGAAAAATGAAAGAGTTATTACAAATACAAACACTGTACCACATTTTGAAAGCTTAAAGTGAATAATTAGTAAATAATTATTCCATTTGATAAATAATTTTCTTCATTGCTCACTTTATTTCATTTTATATTTTAACATTTGGCACATTTTAAAGAATTTATTATATACCCCTTTCTTAGAAGAAAACAGTTAACCTAAAATCATAAGCAGTTTATGCAATTTCATATTATAATTATGACAGATAATTGCAATGATGTTGCAGCTTTCAAGTGAAGTGTAAAAGAACAGATATGCTTAGGGAAACAAGGATTTTAACTATTTCTGTAAAGGTCTTCCATACATATGTATTAATGGTATGAGGCTATTGTTCACAGAGGTTTATTAGACTGGTTCAAAATTGGGAAGGGTATATGACACAGCTATATATTGTCAACCTGCTTATTTAACTTCAAGCAGAGTACATCATGCGAAATGCCAGCTGGATGAATCACAAGCTGGAATCAATATTGTTGGGAGAAATATCAACAACCTCACATATGCAGATGCTACCACTCAAGTGGTAGAAAGTGAAGAGGAACTGAAGAGACTCTTGATGAGTGTGAGAGTGAAAAAGCTGGCTTGAAATCAACATTGAAAAGAAAACCAAGTCATACATAGCATGCAGTCCCTTCACTTCATGGTAAATAGAAAGGGAAACAGTGGAAACAATGACAGGTTCTATTTTCTTGGGCTCTAAAATCACTGCAGATGATGACTGCAGCCATGAAATTTAAAACAAACAAACAAAAAACCACTTGCTCCTCAGAAAGAAAGCTGTGGCCAACCTAGAGAGCATATTAAAAAGCAGAGATATCACTTTGCGAGCAAAGGTCCCTATAGTCAAAGCTGTGGTTTTTCCAGTAGTCATGTATGGATGTAAGAGTTGGTCCAGAAGGCTGACTGGTAAAGAATTGATGCTTTCTAATTGTGGTGCTGAAGAAGACTCTTGAGAGTCCCTTGGACTGTAAGGAGATCAAACCAGTCAGTTCTAATAGAAATCAACCCTGAATATTCATTGGAGGAATAATGCTGAAGGTGAAGCTCCAATACTTTGGCCATCTGATGTGAAGAGCCCACTCATTGGAAAAGACCCTGATGCTCAGTAAGACTGAAGGCAATAGGAGAACCGGGCAACTGAGAATGAGATGTTTAAATAGCATCACTGACTCAATGGACATGAATTTGAGCCAGCTCCTGGAAACAGTAGAGGACAGAGGAGCCTGGTGTGCTGCAGTCCATGGGGTCACAGAGTTAAACATGATTTAGCAACTGAACAGTGACAAAACAGCAGCAACAACAAATAGTTTAGTCATCTTTGCATATTCCCCATGTCTTTTGTTTTTACTTCATATTACATATAGCTTCTTGAATGTAAAAGGAAACAAAGCAATAATAAAAACATGAGTTATATGAAATTTGTGGCATTTTCTAACTGTCCATTTTACTGTATAAAAGTAGGCTTTAAACAAAGAGCTTGACAAAATTGAGAAGAAAAAAATCAAGATTTAACCATTTTCTCCCAAGTAAATTAGTTGTTCTAAGTCAAAATATAGCACTAGAGGCTTTCTTACTTTTCATTTCAATACATTGTATGATGTTTTAAAGTGTAAAAACCTAGGTGACTCAATTAGTCATGTTAACTGACCATTCTGTGACTTAAAGTTCTAATATATGTGTGTATGTATGTCTTAGTTGCTTAGTCATGTCTGACTCTACGCGACCCTATGTAGCCTGCCAGTTTTCTGTCCATAGGATTCTCCAGGCAAGAATACTGGAGTGGATTACCAAGCCCTTCTCCAGGGGATCTTTCCTACCCAGGGACTGAGCCCACGTCTCTTACGTCTCCTGTATTGGCAGGTGGGTTCTCTACCACTAGCACCACCCGGGAAGCCCAACATTCTCAGAGTTTAGGTTTCAAACAGAGTCTGAAGAAATCTGAGAGTGATCATACATGTGAGAACTTACTTACTAGTTCTGTATCATTCAGTCATCCACTGACAGTAGTAGGAGATTTAATAAGAGAATAAAATTTTTACAAAATTTAATTTGAATGTTAAATCTAAATAAATATTAAATTCAATAAAAGATACCCCATGTCCAAGGGCAAAGGAGAAATCCCAGCAAGATGGTAGGAGGGGCAAAATCGTATTTAGAATCAAAACCCATATCCACCAGAGACACTCCAAGGACTCAAATAAAATCTTTGTGTACACCAAGAGACCCCACAGAAACTGAGCCAGACCTGCCTTTGAGTGTTTGAGCATCTCCTGTGGAGGTACTGGTCAGCAGTGGGCTGACAGGGGCAGGGGCTCTGGGTACCACAGGCTGGGGTATGGCATAAGGGAGAAGGTCACCATTAACCCCACCATAGAGCCGCCAGAACTTACATAGGACTGGGAAAAAAGACTCTTGGAGGGCACAAACAAAACCTTGTGGGCACCAGGACTCAGAAGAAAGGAGCAGTGACCCCCCTAGGAGGCTGACCTAGACTGGCCCGTGAGTGTCCAGGAGTCTCTTGTGGAGGTGTGGGATGGCAGTGGCCCACTGTAGGGTCTGAGGCACCGAGTGCCTCAGTGTATACACAGGATCTTTGAAGGAGTTCACCATTATCTTCATACCTCCACCATAGTTTGGCCTCAGGTCAAACAACAGGGAGGGAACATACCCTTCAACAGAAAATTGGATTAAAGATTTACTGAGCATAGCCCCACGCATCAGAACAAGACCCACTTGCCCTCAGTCAGTCTCTCCAATCAGGAAGCTTCTATAAACCTTTTATCTTTATTCCTCAGAGGGATAAGGATAACAGAGTAAAAACCACAATCACAGAAAACTAATCAAAATGATCACATGGACCACCACCTTGTCTAACTCAATGAAACAATGAACCAAGCTGTGTAGGGCCACCCAAGATGGATGGGTCATGCTGAAGAGTTTTGACAAAATATGGTCCACTGGAGAAGGGGATGGCAAACCACTTCAGTATTCTTGCCTTGAGAATAGCATGAACAGTATGAAAAGGCAAAAAGATAGGACACTGAAAGATGAACTCCCCAGGTCGGAAGGTCTCAATAAGCTACTAGAGAGCACTGAAGAAATAACTCCAGAAAGAATGAAAAGATGGAACCAAAGCAAAAACAACACCCAGTTGTGGATGTGATGGGTCATGAAAGTAAAGTCCAATGCTGTGAAGAACAATATTGCATAGGAATCTGGAATGTTAGGTCCATGAATCCAAGGCAAATTGGAAGTGGTCAAACAGGAGATGGCAAGAGTGAACATTGACATTTTAGGAATCAGTGAACTAAAATGGACTGGAATGCATGAATTTAACTCAGATGACCATTACATCTACTACTGCGGGCAGGAATCCCTTAGAAGAAATGGAGTAGCCATCACAGTCAACAAAAGAGACCAAAATGCAAAGTTCATGGGTGTAATATCAAAAACAACAGAAGGATCTCTATTCGTTTCCAAGGCAAATTATTCAATATCACAGTAATCCAAGTCTATGCCCCAACCAAGAATGCTTAAAAGCTGAAGTAAAATGGTTCTATGAAGACCTGTAAGACCTTCTAGAACTAATACTCAAAAACGATGTCCTTTTCATTAAAGAGAACTGGAATGCAAAAGTAGAAGTCAAGAGATTCTTGGAATAACAGGCAAATTTGGCCTTGGAGTATAAAATGAAACATGGCAAAGGCTAACAGAGTTTTGCCAAGAGAACACACTGGTCATAGAACACACCCTCTTCCAACAACACAAGAGAAGACTCTACATATGGACATCACCAGATGGTCAATACCAAAATCAGATTGATTATATTCTTTGCAGCCAAAGATGGAAAACCTCTATATAGCAAACAAGACTGGGAGCTGACTTGGCTCAGATCATGAACCCCTTTTTATAAAATTCAGAGTTAGTTGAAGAAAGTAGGGAAAACCACTAGACCATTCAGGTATGACCTAAATAAAATCCCTTATGATTATACAGTGGAAGTGACAAAAAGATTGAAGGAATTAAATCTGATAGAGTGTCTAAAGAACTGTGGATGGAGGTTCATGACATTGTACATGAGGCAGTGATCAACACCATCCCCAAGAAAAAGAAATTCAACAAGGCAAAATGATTGTCTGAGGAGGCCTTACAAATAGCTGAGAAAGAAGAGAAGCTAAAATCAAAGGAGAAAAGGAAAGATATATACATTTGATTGCAGGGTTCCAAAGAATAGCAAGGGGAGATAAGAAAGCCTTCCTCAGTGATCAATGCAAAGAAAGAGAGGAAACAATAGAATGGGAAAGACTAGAGATCTCTTCAAGAAATTAGAGATACCAAGGGAACATTTCATGCAAAGATGGGCACAATAAAGGACAGAAATGGTATGGACCAGTAGAAGTAGAAGATATTAAGAAGAGGTAACAATAGTACAAGAAAAGCTATACAAAAAAGATCTTAATGCCCCAGATACCCACGATGGTGTGATCACTCACCTAGAGCCAGACATCCTGGAATGTGAAGTCAAGTGGGCCTTAGGAGGCATCACTAAAAACAAAGCTAGTGGAGGTAATGGAATTCCAGTTGAGCTATTTCAAACCCTAAAAGATTATGCTGTGAAAGTGCTGCACTCAATATATCAGCAAATTTGGAAAACAGCAGTGGACACAGGACTAGAAAAGTCAATTTTCATTCCAATTCCAAAGAAAGGCAATGCCAAAGAATATTCAAACTACCACAAAATTGCCCTCACCTCACATGCTAGCAAAGTAATGCTCAAAATTATCCAAGCCAGGCTTCAATAGTACATGAATCATGAACTTCCAGATGGCCAAACTGGATTTAAAAAGGCAGAGGAACCAGAGATCAAACTGCCAACATCTGTTTGATCATCAAAAAAGCAAGAGAGCTCCAGACAAACATTTACTTTTTGCTTTTTGACTACACCAAAGCCTTTTAATGTGTGGGTCATAGCAAACTGGAAAATTCTTCAATATATGGGAATATCATACCACCTTACCTGCCTCCTGAGAAATCTGTATGCAGGTCAAGAAGCAACAGCTAGAACTGGACATGGAAAAACAGACTGGTTCCAAATCATGAAAGAAGTACCTCAAGGCTGTATATTGTCACCCTGCTTATTTAACTTATATAGAGTGTACATCATGAGAAATGCTGGACTGGATGAAGCACAAGCTGGAAACAAGATTGCTAGGGGAAATATCAATAGCCTCAGATATGCAGATGACACCACCCTATGGCAGAAAGTGAAGAACTAAAGAGCTTCTTGATGAAAGTGAAAGAGGAGAGTGAAAAAGTTGGCTTAAAACTCAACATTCACAAAACAAAGATCATGGTATCCAGTCCCATCACTTCATGTCAAATAGATGGGGAAGCAAGGGAAACAGTGACAGACTTTATTTTGGGGGGCTTCAAAATCTCTCCAGATGGTGACTGTAGCCATGAAATTAAAACACACTTGCTCCTTGGAAGAAAATCTATGACCAACCTAGACAGCATATTAAAATCAGAGACAGTACTTTACCAACAAAGGTTTGTCTAGTCAAAGCTCTGGTTTTTCCAGTAGTCATGTGTGGATGTGATAGTTAGACTATAAAGAAACCTGAGCACTGAAGAACTGATGACTTTGAACTGTGTTGTTGGATAAGACTCCTGAGAGTCCCTTGAACAGCAAGGAGATCCAACTAGTCCATCCTAAATGAAGTCAGTCCTGAATATTCATTGGAAGGGCTGAGGCTGAAGCTGAAACTCCAATACTTTGGCCACCTCATGTGAAAAACTCACTCATCAGAAAAGACCCTGATGTTGGGAAAGATTGAAGGTGGGAGGAGAAGGGGACAACAGAGGATGAGATGGTTGGATGGCATTACCTACTCGATGGACATGAGTTTGAGTAAGCTCCAGGAGTTGGTGATGGACAGGGAAGCCTAGCGTGCTGCAGTCCATGGGGTTGCAAAGAGTTGTACATGATTGAGCAACTGAACTGAACTGAATTTGAATATTTGATATACCTCTTAGAATTACTAAATTTTTAAAAGAGTTTTCACTTCCAATCTACTCCTGGTTCCTCATACTGAATTCAGAAGGGGAATTAGTTTAATGTGAATGTAGAAAATGATTTTTAAAGCAAGGACATATTTCTTTCCTTTTTCATAAGTAGTAGCAACTATGAAACTATGTACACTTTTTTTTTCAATCTTTAGTTACAAGTAAATAATGGATAATTAATATCTGTAGTATTAGGTAGGGGAAAGGGAACATGTTGGCAGGCTAAGTATATGAAGTGTGTTTTTTCATTTCACCATGGCATGCTTTAATCCAAGAATGTAGATAAAGGAATCAATTCCAAGGGACTCTTCTGGAATCCACACATTAGAAAAAATGTTGGCTTTTTTCTATCAGCTGGTGTTCTGGTAATTATTAATAAGTCTTTGTCCTGCTGTTTATATAGCAACTCAAAAATGGTATCTATTTAATTGTCAGATTGCTCATTATCACTTGTATATGGTATGTCTGAGAAGGCTGGAGAATCTAAATGCATTGCTCTAATAGGAAACACTTCTGATATCACTGTCAGTTGATTGCTGCTACCTGAGAGAAGACAATTAAAGTAAACTGGGGACATTTTCCGGAGTTATAACCGACAAAATGTGCTTTTAAGCTATCCAAATGGAACCTGACACTTGATCAGCAGTTTTGCTGAGGAGGGGGAAATAAAAACCAGCCGTATGCAAGCAAAATCTTGTTATCTAAAGAATATGGAGAGTTTTATTCTCTCTCAAGAGTAAGAGGATATGAAGATGGGACTGTAGGTTAGCTATTCAGCTCCACACAAAATTTTCAAATTCTTCAATTATATCTTCTTTCTAAAAAACATAAAATTATAAAAAACAACAACAAAACAAGCAAACAAGCAAACAAATGACAAAAATAGAAGGGACAGAAAGGAAGATAAATGTTTGGAAGTAGTAAATAGGAAACAGTATTTTCAATAACATAAATCAAGTCAACTGGTAGTATTAAATAATAAAGAGATGTTTCATACCCTTTATTTCCTAAGGAATATGCATGAAACTTTGTATTTGATAAATAAGGATCTAAGTTAAAAATATATGAAAGATTCTTTAGAAATCACATTTTCCCCCCCACAGAATTGTTGCCTTCTCTGATATAAATGAGTACTTTGTACATACACAGAAAAAGGGATTTTTTTCCTAGTTGAATTATTTTCATTGTGATGTGAGACAAGACATTTGTATGGATTTTGATGTAGATTTTTGAAAACAGAAAAATATCAGACTCCCATCAGCTGGATATTTTAAAAAGATAGAGAAAATATCAAGCTTTTGCCTGATTCTTCAAGATCCAATTATTAAAAAGATAATATATAATTTGTTAGTAATATAACAAGAAACAAAATTGTAAGAAATGGCCACTTTCCTAGTCTGGTCTTAAATAAGAAAATAAACTAAAAAAGAATCCTCATAAGCTGAATTTTCCTCACTTTGGTCAGAGTAATTATGAAGAAGACTGCATGAAATCCAAAATGGAATTGGATTGTGAATAGATTATCACTTTTAACTGAGTCAAAAATCGAGTTTGTTTTAAGTTTTGGACAAAGTGAAAAATTACAAATATATTGTAATATTACATCTCATGCTTATATTACATAGTATACAGGAGATAAACACATTTGTTAATGTAATCGTTTCCTGCTGTGTGTACTTCATGGTTTCAAAACCGTGGTTGCTCATATGGTAATTTATTTCTGTCTAGCAGGCAATGGCACCCCACTCCAGTATTCTTACCTGGAAAATCCCATGGATGGAGGAGCCTGGTGGGCTGCAGTCCATGGGGTCACTAAGAGTCGGGCACAACTGAGCGACTTCACTTTCACTTTTCACTTTCATGCATTGGAGAAGGAAATGGCAACCCGCTCCAGTGTTCTTGCCTGGAGAATCCCAGGGACGGGGGAGCCTGGTGGGCTGCTGTCTATGGGGTCGCACAGAGTCAGACACGACTGAAGTGACTTAGCAGTAGCAGCAGCAACAGATACCACTTAATAACATTGAACATCACAGAAGACTAGGGGTCAAAGAAGCTTATGAACTCTTCTACTGCCTCATCCTAGCATCACTTGTTCCCTTAAAAATACAAAACAAAAAACAGTTAAATCCTTTGACTTAAAGTAGACGCAAATACCTTAATGTGTTCCTCTTCCTCCTCCTTGCCTCCTGTAACTAGAGCATATTTTAAAATCAAGGAAGAGAGAAGCTCCATAGTCTAAATTTCAGCAAGTATTAGCTTATGGTGCTCTCTCCCTCTGTATGTTTTTCTCTTTCTCTCTATCCTTTTTCCTCTCTGTAGACAGACAACAAAAATCTATATATATATATATACATACAAATACCTATGTATATACATACATATGTTTATTTGAAAGACTATAATTCAATATGTAATAGGAAAAATCTAACAATGAGAAGAATAAAATGAAAATTTCAGATAAATATTGTTTTAGTGATTAGTATTAAATATTAAGGAAAGGGCAACCAACTCCAGTACTTTTGCCTGGAAAATTCTATGGACAGAGGAGCCTGGTAGGCTACATACAGTCCATGGGGTTGCAAAGAGTCAGATACAACTGAGTGACTTCACTTTCATGTTCATTAAATATTACATCTGATCAAGAAACCAAAATACAAGCAAAAAATATTTAGGTAACAGTTATCATGGTTAAGTGAACAGTAGAAACATTCAAAGAAAAGGTAGGATTAAATAAGATATTAAAAATAACTGTAAAAGTGAGAATATATTTATATTCCCCTGGAGGAGGACAGCCCACTCCATTATTCTTTATTATCAACATTCTCCACCAGAGTTATACTTGTTACAATGGATGCATCTGTATTGACACCCAAACATCATAATCACTCAAAGTTCATAGCTTACATTATGGTTCACTCTTGACATTGTACATTTTGTGGGCTTGGAAAATGTGTAACAAAATGTGAGGCTTCCCAGGTCATTAGTAGTAAAGAACCCATCTGCCAATGCAGGAGACTTGAGACCCGGGTTTGATCCTTGGGTCAGGAAGATCCCCTAGAGGAGGGCGTGGAAACCCACTCCAGTACTCTTGCCTAGAGAATCCCATGCACAGAGGAGCCTGGAGGGCTACAGTCCATAGGGTCATGAAGTGTCAGACATGACTGAAGTGACTTAGCATGCATGTATACATATAACAACATGTTATGTGGTATTATGGTGTTTTCAAAAAATACAGAGTAATTTCACTGCCCTAAAACCCCTCTGTGCTTAGTCTACTCATCCCTACTTATAAAGCTGCTATAAATGTCCATGTGTAGGTTTTTGTAAGGACTTAAGACTGTGACAAAAAATTTTAACTCATGTGGGTAATACCAGGGAATGGGATTCCTGTATTGTATGATAAGAGTATGTTTAATTTTGTAACAATCTGCCAAACTATCTTCAAATTGGCCTTGCCCTTTTGCATTCCAGCCAGTAATGAATGGGAGTTCTTACAGTGCTGCTTCTTCACCCAGCACTGATGTTGCCAGTTTCAGATTTTGACCATTTTAATAGGTATGTTCTGGTATCTCACTGTTATTTTAATTTGTAATTTCCTGGTGACATTTGACATGAAGTATATTTCATGTTTATTTGTCATCTGTATATTCTATCTCTTGTTGGTGAGGTGTCTGCTAAGGTCTTTGGCCCATAAGGTTTTTTGTTTTTTGTTTTTTTAATTTTTGTTGAGAGCTATTTGCATACTTTGGACATCAGTCTTTTATCAGATATGTTTTTTTATAAGTATTTTCTCCCAGTCTTTGGCTCATCTTCTCATTTTTTGACATTATCTTTTACAGACATTTTCAAAATTTTAATGATGTCTAATTAATCAACTATTTCTTTCATGGATCATGTCTTTGTGTTGTATCTAAAATGTCATTACCATACACAAGGTTTCCTAGGTTTTCTCCTATGTTAGCTCCTAGGAGTTTTATGTTTTATTTTTTACATTTGGGTCTGTGATACATTTTAAGATTGTTTTTGTACCTAGTCAACTCTTTATTATTTGCCTTCCTTCATTCTAGCTTCCTTCTGTGCTCAACATTCTTCCACTTGAACAATTCTATTCAAAATATCCTTTACTACAAGCCTGATGGTGATTAATTCTCCCAGGTTTCCCTTTTTATTATTTACATTGTTTTTGTCTGAGAATATCTGTATTTCATTTTCATTCTCTGTAGATGTTTTTTGCTGGATGTGGAATTCTGTATAAATGACTTTATTTAATTTTCAGATTTTTGAAGAATAGCATTCCACTGTTTTCTGGATTTTGTTTTTCTAGTAAGTCAATTTCATTCTAGACTTCAGTCCTTTGAAAATACTCTGTCTTTTGTCCTTGGCTGCTTTTAAGACTTTGGTCCATTTTGAAATAATTTTTGTAAGGGATAAGCTCTGTGTCTAGATACATTTTTTTTTTTGCATCTGAATGTTCAGTTATCTAGCACCATTTTAAAGTATATTTTTCTCTTACAGCATAGGCAAAAAATGTAGGTGAAATCTGTCAAATATTGACATAAATCTATTTTGATATTTTTCCTTTCCAAACACAGTTTGTAGAAGAACTTTCAAAAGAGTACTTAATAAAAATTAAACAATTGTCAGGTACAAATAACAAAATCATTGCAAATTGGCTTAATGAAATAGAGAATTTGTTAGCTTACATAACTGAAAGGTATGTTTAGTTTCAGATAAGGATAAATTCTGGATCTCAGTGTATGTTACCAGGTTCTTTTCTGTGTTTGTTTTCATTCTGTAATAAGTTACTTTTCAGAGAAGTCCGCTCTGTAGCACAGTAAGGAGATTGACTTACAGCCTCACTAATTCATATTAGAATTTCAGGACTAAGTTTGGCCCAATTAGAATCATATGCCACATTTAGAGGTGTGCAAGGCAGTGATTCATATAAACTCACATCACATGCTTGTCCCCTTGGTCTTGAGGGAAATTTATAATGTTACAAAAGTTTTGAGAGGAATCTAGGAAAAAAAATATAAAGTCAACTATATGATGGTGAATACTTGTGTGTTCATGAAGGAGCATGTGTGAATGTTCAGCATGATATGAAAGAATGGAAATTAGCAATATTACCATCTATTTTTTATCACAGCACATTGTTCTAGCTTTACTAAAAGGGCTTTACATTTATAAATTTGTTTTTGCCATCTTGAGTAAACGTGAGTAAGCTTGTCTTTTGACGGGACCCGAGATGTTTTATAAGCTCTGGGGATGTCTAGCCTCTAGTTGGGAGTGTTACTATGCTTTCCTATCCTCGTTTAAAGGTTTTATACAAGCATTTTGGTCCTTAATCAGCCTCATTCTTTTCAGACTATTAATTTTTTAAAGAAGATACTTTACTCTTTTTCTAGCAACAATCACATTCTGACACCAACTTATGCTGGTTCAGAACTTGTATTTAGTGAATTAGTATTGATTTTAAAATAGAATATTCTTAGACGTAGAAACCCTTTGGTTTAGCATAGAATAACCAGTGTCCCAAGAGAGAAAGCTTTCACTAAAATGTTGCTAACTGTACTTAACAAGCCAAGATAATGCTTTAGATGACTGAACCTTAATGTACTGTTGCCATGTTTATCATGGTTTTGCCGTTCCATATGATTTTACAGCTTTTGGATGGTCACAGGTAGATAGTGATGTTTCTGTGTGCCCAACTCACATTTATTACCATACCCGATATTATTCTGGTTTATGCAGTATTCCGAGAGTATCCGGAATGGCATTACAGTGCTTTAATCTTTTACATTAGTAAAGGGAAAGTTGGGTTCACTATCACTTTCAAAATAAATGATTTATTCACAACATTTGGTCCATTAACTGTAGTAACAAGTTTCACAACCCTGTAATAATAGACACTATTATCTGGCCTGATGGTTGCATGCTCAATTTTGCTTTAATAGAGTTGTTATCCACAACATATCTCTTTGCTGAAATTTCTGATAGATTGTAAGTAACTAAAGGGAAACCAATATGGTTTTATGAAAAAATTCTGTGGGATAACATGTCACTCATGGAATAACAACCTCAAGTGGATGACAGTTCTCACACCAGCTGCTTGACATCTGAACAGCTGCCAATGCCCTAGGAAATGTCACACTATCAGATATAGGCTCTGAGTGTGTGAGTAGCAAAAATGTATCCGGTAGAGGCCAGCACCCCAGGCCATGACTAACACCCCAGGCCCCATCATCCCATAAGCTTGAAGCTGGGGTTGAGCTGTCAGTTTAATAAATGAATAGCCTCTTTGTTTTGATCAGTATTGTCAAGGCTTATTTCAAAAAGGTACTCTGATTCCTCTCACAGTCTAGCCCAGCCAAAGTCAATTGGTACAATTTCAAGGTGAATTTATTCATTCTTTATAAAGTTCTGTGCACGAATATATCAAGACAGTTGAATAAATTGAAATAAATAGACTTGGAGTTACATATTCTCCCAGTAATTGAAATAGTTTCCCCCCAATATATTTATAGTAATAATTCTACCTTTATGAAACCTAGTCCAGCTACAGAAAGGAAAGCACAGAATTACCATTTTGATAACATATTTGGAAAATGCAATTGGGGCTAATATGTTGATAAGGGCATCTGAAAGTTGTCCTTGCCTTTAACCATTCCATGTTAAACTTTGAGTAAAGCACTAGCTTTACCACTTAATAAGTATGCCTGATTAGCCTGCATTGATGTGCAAATATTTACCTTGAATTTGGACATTTCTAAATAGAAATGCATAAACACTAGCTCTTTCTGTTTTACAGTACTTTGAATTTGAGTTGCATACACACTGAACTAAACATATACACTGAACTACAAAATATTAGCATTGATGTCCATCTGAAAAAAAGCAAATCTAGTTAATTTGATGTACAGAAATAATTTAACATATGTCACTTGTCATCTGTCACCTGTCATCATTGCAGTTTTTAACAGTATACGACAGTTGTGACTTACAGCGTCAAAGCTCTTTTTTCCCCTTTATTTTGTGAACAGTCGGAAGCTATATCACAGTCAGAAAGGGTTACTGTAACAGAAAAAGCTCTCTTGATTATAGTAGACAAACCTCCCCAACTTTATCTGTGTGTGATGGAGAGAGAATTAATATCACATACTTACAGCATGCTGTTCTTAAAAGGATTTTCAAAGTATAAAATATCTTATCTGAAAGTTTGGTCCCCCTTAAAACCATCAGTAAGCCTTGGGAAATGCTGCATTCTGAGGTTTGAGAAGGAAAATGCTTTGACTTGATAATGAAGGACACCTGGGAGTGATTGGCGTTTGCTAACAGAAAAGTCAAATAATTGAGGTATAATGGTAAGAAGGGGTTTAGGGAACAACTTAGTCCAATGCTAATCCTTTGAAAACTTGAAGCAATGTCTATGATTTCTTTTCTCGCTCTGACAAGCAATCTATAAAAGTGATCAAACTGATCAACTGAGAATGCTGTTTCCCTTCCTTTATCTTTTTTTATCTTGCCTTTTTAAAGCAAATTGAAGCTCCCTCTCCTATTCATCAGGGTGCATATAAGCTCAAGTGTGACCCATGGGCAAATAAGCATTTCTTACCCACTGTCTGGAACATTATTATTTCATAAAACATAAACAAAAATGAATGAGTTACATTCAGGCTGAGGAGATGTATGGCTTGAATAATATAGATTTCAGAAGAATATTTTTACCTCTGGGTCATTTAAAAATATATACAGCTAAGTTGCTATTGATTAAAAGTCGTCTTTCAAAGCTCTTTCAGGATAATCCAAATGAATGTGCTGAAAATCTCAGCTCTGATTTTCATAGATGGATGTTTAAACACTCACAACACATAATCAAAGCAGTACCTTTAATGATGGTGAACAGATATCATACCTATTTCAGAGTTTGAGCCTCACCTTAAACAGAAGGGAGCCTGTGGGCCTGAAAGATATAGCCATGTTGCTTTGCAATTAGTTCTCCTGTTGGCTTAAATTGCTTGCTGGTCATCAGTACTTTAATAAGGGAAATTATGTTGAGGAAGAAAAGACTGTTAAACTCTGAATCATTGAGAACATGAAAATGGCAATCACCTTCCATTTCTAGAGACTGAGTTGTGTCTGAATACAAAATGATCCCTTGAATAAACAATTAGACTAGCATCACCTCAGGAGACCATGTCTAGAAACATACATGAGTTTCTCACTGCCCGTGCTTCTTGCCTTGTATCTTAACCTAAGACTAAATAGCTATTATTTTCAAGGGATTTTTTTAGAGAGTATTCATATGAGAATTTTATTCCTTTCCTTTCCAGACAAAGGACTTTGAATAGCTTGAGTCCTGATGCTGTTGGTTATCCGGTTTCTCTGTAATGTTGATGGAAGCATCTATTCTCCCCATTATTTGAAGCATCACAAAGAACCTCTAGAATAGCAGTCAGCAAACATTTTCTGTAAAGAGCCAGATGGTAAATATTTTAGGATTTGTGATCTCTGTTGCAACCATTCACCTCTGCTGTTGTAGTGTGACAGCTGTCATATACAATATTTAAATAAATGAATGTGGTTGTGTTCTATTAAAACACTATTAAAAAAAAAAAAAATAGGTGGTGGGCTGGATTTGGCCTGTGGCCTGTAGTCCTGTAAATTCTGCTCCAGAATAAGAAACATCTAACTAATGATAATCTATTGCTCTTATTCACATCAATATATTAATACGAGATATTGCTATCACTCCTTAGAGTTGGGATAATTCCTGATGAATATTTGTATTAATCTCTTAATACAACCCCTTTATTAATCTGATTAATCTACTCTTATAGTTGTACAACAAAATAGCAGTACAAAAAAGCTCATACACTGGAGTTTACTGTTTAGTTACATGTTACAATATAATTTCTCTAATTTTTACAGTGGCTTTAGTGTATGAACTACATAGTAGAGATTACAGTGCTCTCTGTCAGGGAGCAGAATAAAATGAAATAAACCACTAGATAAAGTATTTATACTTGTGATGAGTATTTTATAGGAAGAAAACTGGTTCTTGAAATGAAAAATAATGGTGGTAATATTCCACTATATAGTCAGGGGTTTAGAAGCCTTTTACCTATTTCTCTTTACTATTTAGGGATAAGTGAGTATCAGAGTGGGGCCACGCCTCAACATGAGTCCAGTGGCAAGAACAATTAAGTAAATCAGGATATTTCTAAAAGATGACTAATTTTCTGAATTGGTAAATATGATAAAATTCAAAAGGCAAAAAAAAGTCGTAAAAGTAAATTTCTTCCCCACGTGCCCCAAACTATGCAGCTTCCTTTCCTAGGTACAATGCTTTTGCTGTTTGGTTTTTTTTTTTTTTAATTCATTATATGAAGAACTTAAGTTCTGGAGAATAAGACTTGGAAAAGAGATAGAGATATACCAATTTCCTGCCTTTATTATACATTGATAATACCAGTGTCAGGGAAGAAGAAATTCCCCCCTCTACCCCTCTTGAATTCCAATCAATTGGACTCATAATAAAATTGACACAAGATTATCAGGAGAAGAATAAACAAATTTGAATTTGTGCATATGGAGGTTTCATAGAAATAGGACCTGAAAAGTAGCCAAAGCAAGCAAGTTTTATACCTTTTAGACAAAGAAATAATAAATTTATGAGGAATTGACAGGAAAAGAAATTTAGGGTTTGGGTGCTTAGTGAAGATTCTACATAGAGTTTGGGTATGGGGTAGTAAATTAAAGAAGGAACAAAGTTTGTTTATACAGGCTTCTTAGCCCAGAATTCTCTATTCTGGTGGTAAGAGTTTGTTTCTGGCTTTCAAGGAAAGAGAAAAGAGAGTCAAAATGTCCCTCTTGCGTCGGCCTTCTCTAAAGTAACATTAACTGAAAATAATCAATATGTCATATTTTGGGGTGGCCTGCCCTGGTCACCAACAAACATACAAACTCACTAGTACATTTAGAACTTAACTATTTGTAATGGTTTGTTGTTATACAGAGCTCCAGTGGAAACACACATACTTAAAGCTATGTGAGATGTCTGTATTAGGAGGCAACCTTCTATGGGCCTGTGAGTAGAGGTACTCATTGCCATTTTACTCCAAACTGTTTTGTCAAGGTTTGTACGGCAAATAGCCCATGGAAGATAGAGATGGCAAGTCCCTGTGGAAGGAGAGCAGGGGCGGTTATTGGTCAGCATAAAAGATTCAGATTCCTAAACTCAAGATTCCTCAGCTGTGACGCAAGCACAGAGGACTCAGCACATCCATTTGAGTCCTTCCTTTTCACCCCTGTGGGACCTGAAAGGAAACTGATGGAAACAGGCAACTCAGGCTGCTTCTGTCTCATGATAAAGTGAACAGGTGGTTCATTTCTGCCTCAGAAATCTCCAGTCTTCTGCCAGCTTCCATGAAACTGTGGCAGGCCAACTGTTTTCTCAGAAGTAGGGGAAAATCTCAGACCCTTCATAGTTTATGATAATCTGTAGCAAAAAGTCCTAGAGTTGGAATTTGAGGTGGGGGGGAGACAAAGATTAAGTAAATTGCAAATTTAATTTTTAATAATTATAATTTTATAATTATATAAAATTTTATAATTTTATAAAATAATAATTTTAATAATTATATAACATATTTGAGAGTGCCTGTTTCTCTTTCTCCAATCTCACTAACAAATTGTGTTATCCAACCTTTGATAATTTGCCAGTTTGCTAAGTAAATATGGAATATTAATGTAGTTTTACTTTATATTACACAGTAAGCAAATCTAAATATTAACCAAGTACTTAATAGCTGTGGAGTTGTCTATTTTTATCATCCAATGATTTTTCTTCTTAAAAAGGCTGATTATGTAGAGCTTTGTAAGTATTAAGAATTTACTTTTTTTCTATCATACATTACATGTATTTCCTTCTAATATTCAACTGTTTCTTTTACTTTAAGATTTTTCTTGTGAATCAGAATTTTAAAAACTCAAAGTGAACAAACTTATCAATCTTTTCCTTAGGGCTCCTGGATTTATATAATATTTTGCCTTTCCTACTCGGATTATGTAAAAAGTTTTTATATACAACTATGTAAGTTTTGCTGCTCTTGGCAATTTTCTGAATTTAGTTTGTGCATCTAGGTCTTTGATCCATCTGCAACATGTTTTCAAACACAGATTAAGATAGAGATCCATCTTATTTCTTTTTCTGGATTGGGATGTATTGAAAGAACCAATACCATGTTAGAAATCTTAATTGAGATTTGTAATAAAAAAAAGAATTTCCTCAAGAATAACTTAATCACACACTTGAGATAAACTATTAACTGAATTTACTAAACCATTAAATTAAACATTTCAACTAATTACCAATATACTATTGAATTGTAAAGTTTACTTTGGCCAGGAGGCCTTCTTCACAGAGGGAGGGAGTTGATATATGTTCTCTAGTGAGGTCATGTTTTAGGCCTATTATTTTGATCATCTTTCTCTCCTTTCCTCCTCCTTTTCCTGTACACCTCCTTTTCTTTCCCCTTCCTTCCTTCCTCCCTTCCTTCCCTCCTTCCTTCCCTCCATTTCATGAATCAGACAAATATATCTCAAAGACCAATTATTATTGTTTATTACAGTGCTATCCTTATTTTATAAGCTTCCCATTTTTTAACCTCTGAGATTCTTTCTTTCCTTCTCTGTCTTTCCTTTCTTGGGCATTTTACTGCATTCTGCGGCTAAGTGTGTTTTCTTTCTTGTGTCTTGTGCAGATGTCCACTCTGCACAAAGCCCGTTACTACTGCTGCTTTTTAGAAGACCTCTATTCCCTTCTGGGCTTTTATTACTCTCTTAGTTATTCCCTAAATACCTGTAAATTTCTCTAAAACTTTCTGTGCTATTTCCTAGGCAAAAATGACTGCAAATAATCTTAAGGTTTATCTCTCTTGTTTTGAGGAGTGGTTTTTCCTTTAAAGTTTTTTTTAAGTTAATTACCCTCATAATATAATGGTCATCTGAATTAAATTCACCCATTCTGGTCCATTTTCGTTCACTGATTTCTAAAATGCCAATGTTCACTCTTGCCATCTCCTGTTTGACCACTTCCAATTTACCTAGATTCATGGACCTAATATTCCGGGTTCCTATACAATATCATTCTCTACAGCATCAGACTTTACTTCCATCACCAGTCACATCAACACCTGGGTGTTTTTGCTTTGGCTCACTGCTTCATTCTTTCTGGAGCTATTTCTCTACTCTTCTGCCATAGCATATTGGACACCTACCAACATTGGGAGTTCATCTTTCAGTGTCATATATTTTTTTGCCTTTTCATACTGTTCATGGGATTCTCAAGGAAAGAATACTGAAGTGGTTTGCCATTCCCTTCTCCAGTGGACCACATTTCATTAGAACTCTCCACCATGACCCAACCATCTTGGGTGGCCTTATCTGACATGGCTCATAGTTTCATTGAGTTAGACAAGGCTGTGATCCAAGTGATCAGTTTGGTTAGTTTTCTGGTTTCTATTCTGTCTTCCCTCTAATGGATAAGGATAAGAGGCTTGTGGAAGCTTCCTGATGGGAGGGACTGGCTGTGGGAGAATCTCAGTAAATCTTTAATCCAATTTTCTATTGATTTGTCAGGCTGTGTTCCCTTCCTGGAGTTTGGCCTGAGGCCAAAATATGGTAGGGCTAATGGTAGAGCTAAGTCCTCCTTCAAAATGACTTAGGCCTGGACTGTTTTATTCAGTGCCCCTGACTCCAGGGCAGGCCACTATTGACCCATGCCTGTGCTAGGGATGCCTGGACACACACAGGCAAATCTGGCTTAGTCTCTTGTGGGGTCACTGCTCCTCATAGTCAAGTGGGTGGCCATTCCCTTTTCCAGGGGATATTCCTAACCCAGGGATCGAACCCAGGGATCGGGTTAGGAAGATTCGCATTGCAGGCGAATTCTTTACCAGCTGAGCCACCAGGAAAACCCCTAGAATGGAAATGATTATACAGTGGAAGTGACAAATAGATTCAAGGGGTTAGATGTGAAAGATAGAGTGCCTGAAACTATGAATAGAGGCTCATAACATTGTACAGAAGGTGGTGATCAAAACAATCCCGAAGAAGAAAAAATTCAAAAAGTCAAAATGGTTGTCTGAGAAGGCCTTACAAATGGCTGAGAAGAGAAGAAAATTGAAAGGCAAAGGAGAAAAGAAAAGATATGTCTATCTGAATTCAGAGTTCCAAAGAATAGCAATGAGAGATGAGAAAGCCTTCCTAAGTGATCAATGCTAAGAGAAAAAAGAAAACAATAGAATG
Organism: Bos grunniens; assembly: GCF_055505025.1. Classification (NCBI taxonomy): domain Eukaryota; kingdom Metazoa; phylum Chordata; class Mammalia; order Artiodactyla; family Bovidae; genus Bos; species Bos grunniens. The sequence goes on from NC_141171.1 coordinate 76,770,179, forward strand.
GGAAAGACTAGAGATCTCTTCAAGAAAACTAGGGATGCCAAGGAAATATTTCATGCAAACATGGGCACAAATAAGGATCAGAATGGTATGGACAAAACAGAAGCACAAGATGGCAACAATACGAAGAAGAACGCTACAGAAATGATCTTAATGCCCCAGATACTCACAATGGCATGACCACTCACATAAAGCCAGACATCCTGGAGTGTGAAGTCAATGGGCCTTAGGAAGCATCACTACAAACAAAGCTAGTGGAGGTGATAGAATTCCAGCTGAGATATTTCAAATCCTAAAACATGATGCTGTGAAAATGCTTCACTCAATATGCCAGCAAATTTGGAAAACTCAGCAGTGGCCACAGGACTGGAAAAGTCAGCTTTCATTCCTATCCCAAAGAAGGGCAATGCCAAAGAATGTTCAAACTACCTCACAATTACACTCATCTCACATACTAGCAAAGTAATGCTCAACATTTTCCAAGCTAAGCTTCAACAGTACATGAACTGAGAACTTCCAGATGTCAAGCTAGATTTAGAAAAGGCAGAGGAACCAGAGATCAAATTGCCAACATCTGGTGGGTCATTGAAAAGCAAGAGAGTTCCAGAAAAATGTCTATTTCTGCTTTATTGACTATGCCAAAGCCTTTGACTTGTGGATCATGACAAACTGTGGTAATTCTGAAAGAGATGGGAATACCAGATCACCTTACCTACCTCCTGAGAAATCAGTATGCAGATCAAGAAGCAACAGTTAGAACCAGACATAGAACAACAGACTGGTTACAAATCAGGAAAGGGGTACATCAAGGCTGTATATTGTCACCCTGTTTATTATTTAACTTATATGCAGAGTGCACCATGCACAATACCAGGTTGGATGAAGCACAAGGTGGAACCAAGGTTGCTGAGAGAAATATCAATAACCTCAGGTTTACAGATGACACCAGCCTTATGGCAGAGAGTAAAGAGGAACTAAAGAGCTTCTTGATGAAAGTGAAAGAGGAGAGTGAAAAAGTAGCCTTTAAATTCAACATTTGAAAAATGAAGATCATGACATTTGGTCCCATCACTTCATGGCAAATAGATAGAGAATCAATGGAAACACTGACAGACTTTATTTTCTCAGGCTCCAAAATCACTGCAGATGGTGACTGCAGTCATGAAATTAAAAGACTCTTGCTCCTTGGAAGAAAAATTATGACTAACCTAGACAGCATATTAAAAAGCATAGACATTATTTTACCAACAGAGTCCATCTAGTCAAAGCTTTAGTTTTTCCAGTAGTCATGTATGGATATGAGAGGTGGACCATAAAGAAAGCTGAGCACTGAAGAATTGATGCTTTTGAACTGTAGTGTTGGAGAAGACTCTTGAGAGTCCCTTGAACAGCAAGGAGATCAAACCAGTCAATCCTAAAGGAAATCAGTCTTGAATATTCTTTGGAAGGACTGATGCTGAAACTGAAGCTCCAATTCTTTGGCCACCTGCTATGAAGAACTGACTTACTAGGAAAGACCCTGATGCTGGGCAAGATTGAAAGCAGAAAGAGAAGGGATGACCAAGGATGATACGGCTGGATGGCATTACTGACTTAATGCTCATGAATATGAGCAAGCTCCAGGAGATGGTGATGGACAGGGAAGCCTGGCATGCTGCAGTCCATGGGGTCGCAAAGAGCTAGATATGACGGAGTGAGTGAACTGAACTGACTGACCATCATAATATGTAGTTATATTTATTTTGGAACCATGGAAAAGACTATGAAACTTTTGGCTAAAAGGGAATTACACCCATATGTTTTTGTCAGTTATTCTCTTTGTCTCACTCATCTTTACCAAATAGTCTAATTAAATAGCTCATATGTCTTTACTTATATTATAGCTACTTTTATTTATCCTGTTCCTGAAAAGCAAAATAACCTTACATCTAGATACTATTGCCTCTGACAAATTTCCATCATCCTGTCCACTTATTTCTAGGCTATGACTCCATAATCATGCTTTTTATAGGGATTCTTTTCCTATCCTCTTCAAATGAATTGCCTTTATTTCAAGAGAGTTTGTGCATTTTCTATTTCCTTTCCAGTAGGCCAACTACTTCTTCCTCATCTACCTTTTTAATCCCTCACAGGCCAAAGAAACCCTTGTTCCTCATCACCTTTGATTTTGATAGCAATTAATCACAATATGAAATTTAATTTTGTTAAAGGTTATCTCTGTATTTCCTTTCAGTTGTTTTATTCCATGCAAAGCTATAGGGATATTATGGAAAGGAAAAAAAAAAAGCAGAATATGTACTTTCTAAGTGCAGGTCTGTCTAGTAAGGGACTCTTGGCTCAGTTGAACTGGGTCATCTCCATTTGAAAAACAAGCGAGTTTGACCAGATCTGTTGTTTAGACTACTATGCTGTCTAGAACCACAGTGTTCACATCAGGGTTCACTGATCACATGTGCAGGCTCAATTATACACAACAGTGTCACTGTACATCATAGATACCATGCATGCTGAGAAAATATTGGCGAAGTATAATAATAAGTGATTTTATGACAAAATTAGTATGTTAAATGAGTGTCCACTAATAGAATAGTCTTGAAGGAGACTATATTTTTCAAATAGGCACAGAAGCACCATATGGAGCAATAGAATTCCTGCTCAGCCTCAGAAGCTGGAGTGAGGGACTCATCAACTATTTACCCCAGATTGCCTCTGCTGTTATCTTTGTATTGGGGTTCCTTATAAGACTACATTTGAATAAATGGTTATACTGAGACTGAACTGTGAGAGAGAGAGGGAGAGAAAAAATCTTTTGAGGAGTCCTCGACTAGAAAATCCTTAATGCCATTTCTGGTTCTAAAATTCTTTGATTTATGACATTGATAATAAATAAATTTACTTTAGAATTATTTTTGAAAGTCAATATTTTAATCTAACAGTTCATCTGAATTGTTAGAAAAGATTCCCTCCCTTGAGTAGTCCCCAGTAGGAACTAAATTATTTTAAGAGGGATTGCAATGGGATAGTAGAAACATAAGATTTTAGGTTTCTTAAAAACTAGGAGTTTTCCATATATAATGATGCTTCTTTGAGATATACTCACATTAAAACTAAAATGTAGCCTGCTACAATGAAAAGTTATATTTTTTATTATTTTTTAAATGTAAAATAAAATTCAAGTGGTAACCTATAAATGCATTAGCTTATGCTCTTGATGGTAATTCAGGTTTGAATTAATGTTTTTCTAGTTTGTAGTTAAAGGAAATACATTTGTTGCTGTACTTTTGCTCTCATGAAAGTTTTCTAAGAATTATTTCTGTTTCTCAAGCAATATTTTAAAGTAGACTAAAACACTTTTTGTAAAATGGCGTCTAAATGTGTCCTTAATTTTATATTTGGAGTTAGGTTTTGTAACCAATAACTATGCTGCCATAAATATCTAAAACAATTATGACTTTGTTAAAATATATTAGAAAGAATTTCAGTACAATTGGCAAGTAACAAAATAAAATAAGAATTAGGGTTTTTAAAGGACCAGTATGAAAGCACTTTATCCTAAACAGTGAGAGTCTAAATTTGTTGTAACAGTTCTGACATAAATTTTGAAATACTAATGAAGATACTTAAAATCCCTATGATTGAAATTTATTATCAAGAAATATTTAGAGATAGGAATACATAAGTATGAAAAATATATTTATCATATTGGAAAAACAGTAATTTAATGTTAGCAAAACAAAAAAAGTAATATATAGAATATATGAAAGGTATATGTTATAGTTATTAAAATAAAATTTAAGCAATATTTAAAGACATGCAACATGTTAAGTAAAAAGAAAGATTATAATATATTGCATGTGACCATTATTTTGTTTAAATTCCATACATATAGAATTTAAACCCCAGACATATGAGTGTTTAAATATTTAAACATGAATTTAATATTTAAATTTAAGTGTTTAAACATGAATTTGTTTAAATTCCACACATATATTTGAAACTGAAGAAAAAAAAATTCACCAGAATATTTTCAATAGTCAAATACATGACTATTAAAGATTATTTTCTTCTTTGTGTTCTTTACTTTTCAAATATGTAATGATAGATATTTATTTACATTAAGAAAAATAATTTAAATAATTAAAAATTGAGATTCTCCATTATGAATTCACAGAAAAAATCTGAATGTTAAAAACTGAATGTTTGTGTCTCCTCCAAATTAATACGTTGAAGCCCTAGCATATGGTGGCTTTAGGAGGTGGGGCCTTTGGCAGATAACTAGGTTTAGATGAGATCATGAGAGTGAAGGCCTCCTGATGAGATTCATGAATGCCCTTATAAGAAGAGGAGGAGCTCTCTATGCTCTATAAGAATACATCAAGAAGGCAGTCAACTGTAGGCCAGGAAGAAAGCTCAACCATTGTGGCACCCTGATTTTGGACTTCTCAGCCTCTAGAATTGTAAATGGTAAATGTCTATAATTTAAACCACCCAGGCCATGGTATTTTTGGTTATATAGACCAAGCTAAGACACCAAGCTAACTCATCATTCAGAAAACTAAAGTAATGGCATCCGGTCCCATCACTTCATGGCAAATAGACACGGAAGCAATGGAAACAGTGAAACACTTTATTTTTTCAGGCTCCAAAATCCCTGCAATTGGTGACTGCAGCCATGAAATAAAAAGATACTTGCTCCTTAGAAGAAAAGCTATGACCAACCTAGACAGCATATTAAAATGCAGAGACATTACTTTGCCAGCAAAAGTCCATCTAGTCAAAGCTATGATTTTTCCAGTAGTCATGTATGGATGTGAGAGCTGTACCATAAAGAAAGCTGAACATTGAAGAACTGATGCTTTTGAACTGTGGTGTTGGAAAAGACTCTTGAGAGTCTCTTGGATAGCAAGGAGATCCAGCCAGTCCATCCTAAAGGAAAGGAGTCCAGAATATTCATTGGAAGGACTGATGCTGAAGCTGAAACTCCAATACTTTAGCCACCTGGTGCAAAGAACTGACTCATTGAAAAAGACCCTGATGCTGGGAGAGATTGTAGGTAGGAGGAGAAGGGGATGACAGAGGATGAGATGGTTGGATGGCATCAATGACTGGATGGACATGAGTTTAAGCAAGCTCAGGGAGTTGGTGATGGACAGGGAGGCCTTATGTGCTGCAGTCTATGGTGTTGCATACAGCTGGACACAACTGAGTGACTGAACTGAACTGAAATGAAGACACTGGGTTTCTGTTACCTCTCAGATATTATTCTTTAAAAAGCATACTATCATTTATGTAGATCAGCATGGCATTTTTACTTATAAAGCTAGATTTGTTCTGCATCTCCACACCACTGCACCTGCTAGTCATTAGCAGACAAATTTGGGTTTATGGGTCATAGTATGAGAACCAATGAACTAGGGTATCCCTTGGATGTGGGAAGAGAACACGGCACATGTTTTCATATGCAAGGTAATTGGATTTCTTCTTATTCCTCCTTTTCTCCTCATCTTCCTCCTCTTCTTTTTCTTTGATTTTCTTATTCCTGCACTTAGAGCGAGTTAGTATGAATTATATTAACACTATAAATTTTATCCATTTGTTTAACATTTTCTAACTCCTTCCAAATCTGTACAGGATTGGAACCCTGAGTGTAGTCTTAGTTCCATAAGCTCTTATTCCTACTGCTCCCTCTAGCATGTGCTACTTGATCATCAGATCATTGCAGCATCAGTCAATTTCAGTCTTCACCTCTCTTGGTCTGCTTGGAATAGGAAACCAAACATTTCATTAGGCTCCACTCCTCCCATCTTAGCCTCTGTTAGGGAAGGGGGGATTTCCCCCCATCTCTTATGAGTTCTTTTGGATGATATAATAAATAAATTGATACAAGATAGATTAACAGGAGAGGAAAAAAAAAAGAGAGAGAATTTAATTCAATGCCTGGAAATCTCATAGAAATGGAACCCTCGAAGTGGCCAAAACAACACTATCATTTTTGGACAGAGAAATGATTACTTGTGAAGATTTAGCAAAATGACTTGTGTTTGGGATAGCAAACTGTTGAACAAGTAAGAAAGTTTGTTTGTACAGTTTTCTTAGCCTTGAATTACCTTCCCTGGCTTCCTTTAAACATTTTATAACCCTTATAAAATGGTTTCCTCTCTTGTTTAAGGTAAATCCTACTACCTAAAGTAAAAGAGTCCTACCTAATATGGGCATTTAAATTAATTATTAAAACATGGTCACTGGATTCAGGAAAAACATTATCTAGAAATGTAAGAAAATATTTAGGGCAAAGATATAGACCGTACACAGACAGTCGAAATTAGAAGGATCTGAAGATCATTGAAATGTAGTATTTGAGAAAGGCTTAGAAGAATATAGGTCCTTAAAATTTAAGAAGAGTTTCTGTATGTGAAGAGGATAATATAGGTCATTCCAGGAATAGGAAATATGAACAGAAACATGGAGTTTAAACAAAGCAAGAAGAAAAGAAATACTTTTTTAACTGGAACATGTATACAGATTACTTGGAATAAGCTTGCATATTTTGTGAGGCACAAAGGAAGGCTTTAGAATCTGGCTTTAGACTTGATGCAGTGGGCTTTGTTGGAGGTGGTGTATTTTTTCCTTACTCTTTTTTTTAAAACAGAGAATGACATGATTAAGCATGCTCCTAGGAAAATGAGTCAGATAAGAAAATTCCAGATGATTAAAGAGCCTAACATGACTGAGTGACTGAATGGAACTAAACTGAAAGAGCCTAGAGCCCAGATGGAAGAGATGGATTAGGATGCTGTATCAATTAAGAGACATTTAGCTTTAGGTCACAGAAAAAGATAAAACTAACTTTATGGTTTAAGAAAGGAGGGAGGGAGGGAAAGGGAGAGAACAAATTGAGTTTATCAGGTCATGTAACTAAAACATTCATATGCGGAGTTACAGTTAGAAATGATGACTTTGGAGACTCAAATGATGCCATTAGGACTAAGTTTCCTCTGGAATCTGCCTCACTTTGGGCTGGCCTGCACCTAGAGCTGCACATCGTCACATCTGCCAGTTTCAGTCTCTCTTTTCTAGATGTAAAGATGCCTACAGGAGCTCCAACATCAATTTCTCTGAGGCTCATGTCTCACAGAAAAGATCTGGACACCTTTGTAGGCTCGTCTGCAAATTATTGGACGTCATTCTCATCGGCCAGCATAGATCATGGGCTGGATCACATGTCCTGGATCCCAGGACATCTGATTTGGTTGGAGGACACAGTCTTTTGATTGGTTATGTTTGGATCAAATGTTGATCCACATGATGTAGAAAGATATGTTTAACTTTGATTTATTGTTCAATGCCATCTATTTTGTTTCAAAACTACCTTTCATAAATAATTTCACGTTTTGTGATGAGGAAAGCAATATCATTTGTAAGATGAAAATAATTTACTGAGTTTTCAGTCACAAAAACGTATTTAAAAGACACAATTTCAGACTTAAGATTTTTTAGTATAGTGTTACTTTATTAAGTATTCCAGAACACACTGCATATGACATATTTCTTCCTACTTCAGACTTTCATAACATAACCCCTTGAAATCAGGAGTTTATAATGGAAATACTGATGCTACCTTAACTCTGCTAAAGTGAACTGTGCTGCTGTGATAAGAGGAAAATGTATGTTTGCATTTGGAAGACTCATCATCTTTCCAAATCATGATTAGTAGGTGGCAGGACAATATAACACTGAATTGTATGCAAAGATAGCCCAGATTTGAAATATGAATCTCTTGTCAATGCAAGAGATGAAGATGACAGTTGTAATCTCTTCAGATTCATAATTTACTAAGTTGTAGGCAGGTTAGCAGTGATTGATCATACCTGGGCAGGGTGTTAGCAATTTTAAAATCATTTTATTGCATTACACAAATAAGAAATTTAAAAGTTTTAGGCTGTCCTTATCTCTGCTGTAAGCAACTCTTGGGTACAAACTTACCTGTAGAAACTATATGTACAAAGAGTATGCTTATATCTATCATTATATATATATATATATAGCCTATCATTGTATATTATATATTGCACAGTGGATTGTTTAGGTATGAAAAGTGTTCCATTATTGTGAGGATATAAAACACTTTCTACAGAAAGAAGTGTGGCAAATAACTATAGGTTTTGCTACTAAATAGTAAAATGAAATTTCTCACTGCCTCTGTAGTCAACAAAGAACATTTTGAGATGAAATTATTCAGGGTATAGGAGCAGAGGCAGAAAGGCAGAACTTGCTCCCTATTAAAAAGTAAGAAACTATTGTGGTCTGTCGTAGCAAGGGATGTTTTCTATTCAAAACCATCAAGGAAAGGCACATGAAGACAGCTGAACAATGTAGATAAAGGGGTTCTCAGTGATGGCTTTGTGTAGGCTTCTGCTTCATTGTTAACTATAGAAAGCATTGTCAAATTGGTGTGGCTTAGAACATAGCAGAGGGAGTGTCCTTGGAAATATCAAAGGACATTTCCTTTTCCTTCAGGAACCTCTCATTTTACCATATCTCTGATTTACTTGCAATTTCAATTCTTAAGTGTGATTGTGTGATGAATCAGAGTAATAGTCTCAGCTAAGCTTATATCACTTTGAAAGCTTACATGAAGGATGGTACGAGTCCCTGGGGAGGATTCCTCCCCAAACCTCCAGCTTTTTATAGCCACAGTCCCTACGTGTATGGAGGAATGTAAATCTATGAAATACAGATCAATTTGCTATAGACAGTTAGAAAGTGTAATTATCCTCCTGGCATTTCTTCATCCCATGGAAATCAAGTCGATATCCAAGATCAAGTCTGACTCAACAAAAAGGGAGATTTTACAAAGATTTCTGGGAATTAAAATTCAATATTTATATGAGACTGCTTCCTTCTCGGGTTGACATGTGGCAGAACAGAGTACACAGAATAAGGAACAAATTTTATCAGAGACAACAAATCAGGAGTCTGCAAGAAGTGATTGCACCCTCTGCCCCCAGTCTCTTATCCTCTGCAAAGAGATTCATGAAAGGACAGCAGTGCTCTTCTTGGCAGGCCTCCTGAAGGTATATTCCAGAAAAGGAAATCAGACTTCCTGTTGTTTTTTCTCTTTTATTAGGGCATACATAAGAGGGACTTGTTAATGAGGGGACAAATTACTTTTGGTGTCAGCTAGCCTAGTGTTAGAAACCAGCTGACTTTATGAGCTTCCTGGAGAAATTTTCAGTTTTTCTTCCAGGAAAGAAGTTACTAGCTTATAGGTATGATGTGAAAGAAATTCCTGATCTCTGGCAAAATTATCATTGAGGCAATCCAGAGAGAGCATTTAAGGGTATTTCAGGATCAGATCAGATCAGTCGCTCAGTCATGTCCGACTCTTTGCAACCCCATGAATCGCAGCACGCCAGGCCGCCTTGTCCATAACCAACTCCTGGAGTTCACTCAGACTCATGTCCATCAAGTCAGTGATGCCATCCAGCCATCTCATCCTCTGTCGTCCCCTTCTCCTCCTGCCCCCAATCCCTCCCAGCATCAGAGTCTTTTCCAGTGAGTCAACTCTTCGCATGAGGTGGTCAAAGTACTGGAGTTTCAGCTTTAGCATCATTCCAGGGCTGATCTCCTTTAGAATGGACTGGTAGGATCTCCTTGCAGTCCAAGGGACTCTCAAGAGTCTTCTCCAACACCACACTTCAAAAGCATCAATTCTTTGGCACTCAGCCTTCTTCACAGTCCAACTCTCACATCCATACATGACCACAGGAAAAACCATAGCCTTGACTAGACGGACCTTTTTTGGCAAAATAATGTCTCTGCTTTTGAATATGCTATCTAGGTTGGTCATAACTTTCCTTCCAAGGAGTAAGCGTCTTTTAATTTCATGGCTGCAGTCACCATCTGCAGTGATTTTGGAGACCAGAAAAATAGTCTGACACTGTTTCCCCATCTATTTCCCATGAAGTGATGGGACCGGATGCCATGATCTTCGTTTTCTGAATGTTGAGCTTTAAGCCAACTTCTTCATACTACAAAAATAAATTCATAACTTCCTTCCACTATCATTCTCCCAAGTTGTCCCTCTCATCTATTTGACACTTCTGTAGGAGAAACTGGAAGAAATCCAAACACCGTAATTTTTCCTTGTCTATTAATATTCCACATAGATTGTGACATACATTGTTAACAACACTACACTCAACGTTGGTTCACAATTCAACATTTTGTTTGTATCTGAAGACTGGGAAAAAGCTAACAAAAACCCCAGTAACCTTCATTGCTGTTTACTGTGTTGTGTGTGCTGTGCTTCGTTGCTCAGTCAGGTCTGACTCTTTGTGACCCTGCCAGGCTCCTCTGTCCATGGGGATTCTTCAGGCAAGAATACTGAAGTGAGTTGCCATGCCCTCCTCCAGGGGATCTCCTCAAAGCAGGACTCAAACCCAGATCTCCCACAATGCAGGCAGATTCTTTGCCATTGAGCCACCAGGGAAGCAAAGAATACTGGCCTGGCTGGGTAGGCTATCCCTTCTCCAGGGTATCTTCCCAACCCAGGAATTGAACCAGGATCTCCTGTATTGCAGGAGGATTCTTTATCAGCTGAGTTACCAGGGAAGCTTGAGACTTAGTATTGAGGGCTTTTTTTCTTTTTTTTAAGCAAAGGCATTCTAGGTCACCCAGGAAGAAAGGCACAAAGGAAAACAATTATGCAAATATGCGCCCATTTGCAGCCATTCTGCTTTTCAGGCTCAGGCAGAAAATGAATAGATGTGTAAGACTTGAAGTTTTCTGTGGACTGCTTGTCCTTTCTTCTAACATTTTCTCTCTCACTGCTTCTGACTGCTCACACTGACCTCCTTGGCATTCCTAAGACACACTACTGCCTTCGACACTTTGTTCTTCCTCCTCTCTCAGTTTTTGGCTAAAACGCTTTACCCATAGATACCGGTATTACTTCCTCCCTTGTTTACTCATCTCTCTGCTCAGAGTTCATCTTATCTGTGAGGCCATACTACTGGTTAGTACAGGGCAGAAAAAAGGTTGTATCAGTATTTCTAGGTTAGAAAGCCAAAGAAATAGTAATAAAAATTATCGCTAATACAATGGAGAAGAAGACTAATAAGATTCAAGGGAAACAATTAAATTTTGGGACTAACTGAGTTTTAAGACAGCACTATGAGCAGCCCAAAAACTAGGTGGGGAGCATAAGAGATTTGAGGGTTGGCAGGTAGTTTGGAATTTGTCAGGGTAAATAGGTGAATTAAAACCATTTAGATAAAGATTTCTGAGAGCCAAGAACAAACCCTCAGGAGAACAAACAGCTAGTGGGTATGACTTGAAAGAATATAGAACAACACAAGAGAAAAGAAAGCTGACATACAGAGTAGACAAAATTAAAGAGGAAGATGTTCTCTCCCCTTTCAGGTTCTTCTGCCTCCTTTAATAATTCAACTGGCATGAGACAGATTAATAGAAGGAAATCAAAAATAAATTTAGTAACATGTATATGAGAACAAACCAGTCAATCCTAAAGGAAATCAGTCCTGAACACTGTTGACTAAAAAAGATTTACACCTTGAGAGTTGTGAGTTGTTTTATTTGGGGCAAAATGAGGACTGCAGCCTGGGAGGCAGCATCTCAGATAGCTCTGAGAGACTGCTCCAAAGCGGCAGTGGGGGAAGGTCAATATATAAGGTTTTGGTGAAGGGGGAGTTCCATACCATGAAATACCCATTTTACAAAAAGCTTTTTTGTTGTTGTTAGTCATGAGGATCTGATGTCACCATGAAGAGATTTAGTGCTTCTCTAGATATGAGGAGATGCAAGGAATGAGATCATAAAATCTGTTCCTAAAAATATCCAACTACCTAAAGACCTGTCCCACCAGATTCCCTGGAGCACAGAGTGCCTCATCCCGTCCGGAACTCCCTCAGGGGTTGTTGAAGATCAACAGCTACAGCACCATGGGTTTCAATCTCCATAGGGGCAGATGGTAAATGCCTTTGTTGTTCAGCCATAAGTGCCAATTTGTAGTTGACACAACCCCCTTGTGGTCATAAATCCAACCATACTTTGGAGGACATTTCATGACCATTTTGTACTGTGTTGCTGGGAAGGCTCGTCCCCAGTTCTGAAGAAAGTTTTTGTTGATAGGCCATTCAGTGTGCTATTATTGGACTAGGTGTTAATGGTCAAAGATCTCTGGACATCTGTCTTCTAGTTATAGCCCAGGAAAGTGTTCCCTTTCTTTGCATCTTCCCATATCCAAAGTTATGCTATTATAATCATTGATCATCTATTGAGCTATATATTTGATCAACTGCTTCAAGTCTAGTCATCATTATTTTCTTTGGAGGCTCAGTCATACACTTGGTAATACAAGAAATAACAATCTTGTGAAACAAGCAAATACAAATGGTATAGTTAATAATATTAATGGAATTAAAAGTAAATACTTTTTACCATGAGCCTCCCACACCAAATTGGTTTTATTTATTTTTTTTAAAGATCATGAATACTAGGGAATGGGTCACAAAGCAGAAATTTGATTTTTCATGTGGTTCATCAAATGTGTTAAAGGATTTATCAGGTATGAAAATATAGCATTCACTTTGAATTATAGCACAGACATCTCCCTGAGATACTGTAAGGCTTTGCAGTTGTGTAGCACTGTCTTTCTCAGCATAGAGATGTCAGAATTCAATAGTCTAATAGCCCGATTACTATCATTTAAAGCTTATGAAAGTTGTTAGATATGGCCAATTACATCCTCTAACCCCACTGAAGGCACATGTACACATGTACAAAAAGCTGTTAAATGATCAAACCAATAGAATACAGATCTTTGACCCATTGAGATCATACTAGTGGTAGATTGTTTGGGGTTACCTCTAATTTATTAATATGTATGACCTTAAATTCATGGGAATACTAGGTTACACCTTCAATTTCATCCCTGTAGATGTCAAGGCTGTAAATTAGTGCCACAAATCCACTGAATTCCATACCAATCACTCTCTCTAAGGGTAATAATAGGCATAGTTCATAAAGCACCCAGTCTTGTCTCATAATTACCAGGTTGATCATTTTTAGTATGATTTAAGCCTTCCCAACATAGAGGAGCTTTTAAACTTAAATGGCCATCAGTTCAGTTCAATCACTCAGTCGTGTCCGACTCTTTGAGGCTCCATGGACTGCAGCAGTCCAGGCCTCCCTGTCCATCACCAACTCCCAGAGTTTACTCAAACTCATGTCCATTTGAGTCGGTGATGCCATCCAACCATCTCATCCTCTATCGTCCCCTTCTCCTCCTGCCCTCAATCTTTACCAGCATCATGGTCTTTTCAAATGAGTCAGCTCTTCGCATCAGGTGGCCAAAGTATTGGAGTTTCACTGGACATCAGTCCTTCTAATGATAACCTGGTGTTAACCATGTAGATCCACCCCATAATCTTGGGAGTTTCCCTTTCAATAGATGAGAGATTAATGTTTTTTTTGAGACTTATCTCGTCACTCTGAATTTGAATGACACTAAGAGAAAATTTAAGTCTGTGGCCAAAATCAGAGCAAGTATTCTTAGTTGGCCAGGTGAGAGGATCCCCCCTAGTAATGTCATGAATAGATAGAACAGGACTGAACATTCATCTAAAATAAATTTCCTAGGGGGTATCCAATCAGATTCCTAGAGAACAGAAATCCACTAAGGTAACCCAGAGGTACTAGACACAGGTAATTGGCCACAACCCAACAAGTGGGTTGAGTTTTAAATTAGCATAGAATCATGTCCATGATAGAAAACATTTGATTGATAGGCATAGGTCCAAAGAATCAAGAAAACATTTTAAATGATTATACAAGTCAGATCACCATCTTGGGCAAGTGGTCTACTTCTGATGTCTTCTTCTCGTCCTAGTATCGTGTAGTTTCCTCTGAGCATTGTTTCCATGTGAGTTTGAGGTCAGCAGTCCCCTCTATAGACTAGCCCAGCTTAGGGGTCTTTGGAAGTGGGAGTTAATGCAAGAGTCAATTTTCCCTTCAATTTCACTGTGCATGAGCTAGTTAAGAGTACCTGATAGAAAGTTCCTTCCATTCAGGTTGAAGACAGTTCCTTAAATTATGTCTTCTCCCAGTCTTGGTTGTAGGTCATGGGTGAGGCATCTGGTCTTCATCCAAAGACAGATTACTGAGTTAAGCTTCAGAAACAACCCTAGAGTATCCCTAAATAATTCAATTAAATTTTGCATTAATATAACCTAAGAGTAAAGAACTATCAAGGAAATGAGTCTTAGTAGAGACAGACCTCCATTAACAAATGGTGATTTAACATTCATTGAAACATCTTTTTCTCCCTAAAATCACCCATCACTTTTACCAAATATAACCAAATTAAGACTTGTTTGTGATAAAGGTTTGGTCTCAATAGACTTGGACTGATGATTTATATGGGAGAAGGCAATGGCACCCCACTCCAGTACTGTTGCCTGGAAAATCCCATGGATGGAGGAGCCTGGTAGGCTGCAGTCCATGGGGTCGCTAAGAGTCAGACATGACTGAGAGACTTCACTTTCACTTTCCACTTTCATGCATTGGAGAAGGAAATGGCAACCCACTCCAGTGTTCTTGTCTGGAGAATCCCATGGACAGAGAAGCCTGGTAGGTTGCAGTCCATGGGGTCGCACAGAGTTGGACACGACTGAAGTGACTTAGCAGCAGCAACAGCAGATGATTTATATAACCATAATTGATCCTAGACCTTTTTGCTTTACTGAAACTCTTACAAAGTCTCAGACTGAACTTTTAAAATAAAACCTTTAGGGTTAGGAAAGTCATGCCAAAGACTTATCACAGATTTTGCCTAAAAGATCTAAGTGAATTCCTCCCTTCTCAAGGTCTCCAAAATTCCATTAAATTTCTGTACCTGTTAGTGAGATAAATTTCCTAACTCATCTAATAAATTTGCTGAAACTGAGCGTTTCCAATCTCTGGAGGGTTCAGATAGAGAGAAAACATTAAATGTTTCAACTTGTTTATAAACTATAATTTTACCAAATTACTGTCATAATTAGTTTGAGGGGAAGGTTTTTCTTACACCTGGAAAACACAGATTTAACCAAGTAATTTTTAAGATCAGTTCAGTTCAGTTGCTCAGTCATGTCTGACTCTTTGTGACCCCATTGACTGTAGCACACCAGGCTTCCCTGTCCATCACCAACTCCTGGAGTTTACTCAAACTCAGTAATGCCATCCAACCATTTCATCCTCTGTTGTCCCCCTCTCCTCCCACCTTCAATCTTTCCCATCACCAGGGTCTTTTCAAAGGAGTCAGCTCTTCACATCAGATGAAAGTACTGGAGACAAAGTATTGGAGTTTCAGCTTCAATATCAGTTCTTCCAATAAATATTCAGGACTGGTTTCATTTAGGATGGACTGGTTGGATCTCCTTGCTGTCCAAGGGACTCTCAAGAGTCTTCACCAACACCACAGTTCAAAAGTGTCAATTCTTTGGCTCTCAACTTTCTTTATACTCCAACTCTCACATCCATACATGACTACTGGAAAAACTATAGCTTTGACTAGACAGATCTTTGTTGGCAAAGTAATGTCCCTGCTCTTTAATATGCTGTCTAGGTTGGTTGGAAGAAATATCAATAACCTCAGATATGCAGATGAAACCATCCTTATGGCAGAAAGTGAAGAAGAACTAAAGAGCCTTTTGATAAAAGTGAAAGAAGAGAGTGAAAAAGTTGGCTTAAAGCTCAACATTCAGAAAATGAAGATCATGGCATCCCATCACTTCATGGAAAATAGATGGGGAAACATGAAACAGTGGCTGACTTTATTTTTCTGGGCTCCAAAATCACTGCAGATGGTGATTGCAGCCATGAAATTAAAAGATGCTTACACATTGGAAGGAAAGTTATGACCAACCTAGATAGCATATTAAAAGGCAGAGACATTACTTTTTCAACAAAGTTTTGTCTAGTCAAGGCTATAGTCTTTCCAGTAGTCATGTACGGATGTGAGAGCTGGACTATAAAGAAAGCTGAGCACCAAACGATGCTTTTGAACTGTGGTGTTGGAGAAGACTCTTGAGAGTCCCTTGGAATGCAAGGAGATCCAACCAGTCCATCCTAAAGGAGATCAGTCCTGGGTGTTCTTTGGAAGGACTGATGTTGAAGCTGAAACTCCAATCCTTTGGCCACCTGATGTGAAGAGCTGACTCTTTGGAAAAGACCCTGATGCTGGGAAAGATTGAGAGCAGGAGGAGAAGGGGACAACAGAGGATGAGATGGCTAGATGGCATCACCAACTCGATGGACATGAATTTGGGTGAACTCTGGGAGTTGGTGATGGACAGGGAGGCCTGGCGTGCTGCAGTTCTTGGGGTCGCAAAGAGTCGGACATGACTGAGTGACTGAACTGAAGGAAGCCTGGTGTTCTGTAGTCCAATGGAGCTGCATACTGTCAAACATGACTGAGCAACCGAACTGAACTGATGTGGCAAAGAGATCCAGGAGAACTGGGTAACTCTCCAAAATTTAATCCTGACCTTAAATACCATCCTCAGCTAAAGACAAAAGAAATTAGGGGTAGTTTGAAATTCCAAAGGGAAGGAAGGCAATTCACACGGAGGAGGAAAACAGATGTTTCATAAAGAAGCATTTGCTGGACCCTGCAGACTGTGAGACACAGATTAGACGCTGATCTCTGAATTTTTCCCCACAACAATTATCTCATATTCTTTGCAGATATCTTTGGTAATAGATCTATTTTTTAACAGGTCTGCTGTCTAACTACTTCAGACAGTAAGAGGGAAGATCAGAGTTTCTTCCTGAGTCTTTTGAGCCTTTGATTGTTTTCAGCTCAAAATAATTTGTGTGCCAGAGATATTTGGGGTTGGCAAATTTTGTTCCCCTGCAATGTGTAGCTATAATTAAACAAGTTAATTTAAAATATAAAAAAGATAAATTAAAAAATAGTTATCATGAAACTTTTGAAAGGAATGTGTCAAGCAATGCCTAAAAACAGATTCTTAGATTTATAAATTTGTCAGGAAATGAGAGAGTCCATTTAGTAGGAAAGTAGTTGATGATATCTGTTGACAGTGAAAGCAGTGGATGCCCAAGTTGGAAAAAGTTGCTGTATCTGGAACTTAGATGGAGCAAAGTGGAGTTGGGTATTATAAATTTGGAGTAAGCCAACACATACAAGAAGTATACTTTCCTGTTGTAACATTTAAGTGAGGAAATAAAAAGTGCTTAAGTTGACAAGACTAGAGATTGATATACAGATCTGAAGGGCAGGAAGACAATGGAATCAATCATTTATACAAAATGATTCCTTAAATACAAAGAGAATTCTGAAAATTTAAGTTCTGTTTTGTACTTACCATGAAGTTCCCAGGGCAGAGGACCATGTAAGCCAGGCTCTTTATACAGAGCCACGGTGTTGAGCACAGGAGTGGGTTCCTATTAAGCATTTTATATAGAATGTTCTAACTATGAAATATGGATGGCAATCTGTGGAACAAATGTATAGCTAAGGTTTTATTCTTTTTTAGTATTTTATATATCTAAGGACATTTTTCAGGGTAATTGGATCATCTTATTATATGACCAGAATGTAGGTGAAATAGTTAGTGAGGTCTAAAAAAAAGTCTACTATTGCTAAAATTTTAATTATAATCCCATAACTAATAATAACAGTTATATACATATATATATATGTTTGCATATGTATGTATGATACATATAAAATTTTATCAAGTGCTTAGTTTGTGTCAGTTCAGTTCAGTCGCTCAGTCATGTCTGACTCTTTGTGACCCCATGAACTGCAGCATGCCCGGCCTCCCTGTCCATCATCAACTCCTGGAGTTTACCCAAACTCATGTCAGGCCCTTTAAAATTTTATTTGCATTATTTAATTTGATATATCAAAAAAAAAAAACACACACACACACACACAAAAGAATCCTATGTATCCCCTGGTGGCTCACTGGTAAAGAATCTACCTTTAATGAAGGAGACCCAGGTTTGATTCCTGGGTAGGGAAGATCCACTGGAGGAGGGAATGGCTACCCATTCCACTCTTCTTGCCTGGAAAATTCCATGGACAGAGGAGCCTGGAGAGCTACAGTCTATGGGGTTGCAAAGAGTTGGACAACACTAAGCAGCTAACATTTTCACTTTTATCCCCAGGTTAGAAATGAGAAAGCTGAAGCACTTATGACTTTTCTGAGGTCAATCAGCTAGTAAATGTCTGAACAGGAATGATGTATCACACTTACATCAAATTTGCCACACACCTACACCCATACCCACATACACACACATATTGCAACATGATACCCTGCTGCTAGTAAAGATTTAGGATTCTTTTAATGAGATGACCTTGTATTTGGTAAGAAACTCTTGCATTATCCAAATTCTACTACTTATTAGATCAATTTTATTTGCATATCAACCAGTTTGTTTCTAACTTTTAAATGCTGCTGGCCTTGAAATCCCTCCCTCAATCCTATAAATTCACTGGATACATTTTCTTTCTTCCCAGTTATCTCAGGTGATGGCTTTATTAATACTATACAGTATATGTCACCATTTTTTCCATCCTTATACAATAGTTTCCTTATCAATCTCCTAACCTCTTATAATAATTTCTAGTCACTTTCTGCCTGTTTCAAAACCAATGTTATATATGGTAGGGATTTTTTGCATAAATTGTTATACCATTCCGTATTGCCACAACAGTGCTGTTTAATCAACCAGCCAAGTATTCAGTGGCATACTTAGTTACTCACACATGTTTAGGGTGACTGTGGTTGGCAGATCCAGTTTTCAATTACCCGGAGTTGCCTAATTACAGATTGGGTCCAAGGTTCTCATTTTTCCCTGGATGAACAAGCTAACTTTGACATCTTCCAGTAATGTTAGGAATTATAATGTAATGTTGGGGCTTCCCTCATAGCTCAGTTGGTAAATCATCTGTCTGCAATGCAGGAGACCCGGGTTCAATTCCTGGGTTGGGAAGACACCTGGAGAAGGAAATGGCAACCCACTTCAGTATTCTTGCCTGGAGAATCCCATGGACAGAGGAGCCTGACAGGCTACAGTCCACAGGATCTCAAGAGTTGGACACGACAGTGACTAAACCACCCCCAGTATTGTCAGGAAAGCAAAGAGCAGACAAGCTCAGTCACAGAGGCACACAACACACCTCATTTGTACTATGTGAGCCAGTAGCTCATTGGCCAAAGAGACTCAAATGGTCATTCTCAGAATTCATAGGCAGGTAGATATACTTCACTTTCATGAAATCAAGCCAAAGGTGCAGATGCAGAGGATTAATATCAGTTCAGTCGCTCAGTCATGTCCAGCTCTTTGTGACCCCATGGACTGCAGCACGCCAGGCCTTCCTGTTCATCACCAACTCCTGGAATTTAACCAAACTCATATCCATTGAGTCAGTGATGCCATCCAACCATTTCAACCTCTGTCACCCCCTTCTCCTTCTGCCTTCAATCTTTCCCAGCATCAGGGTCTTTTCAAATGAGTCAACTCTTCACATCAGGTGGCCAAAGGATTGGAGTTTCAGCTTCAACTTTAGTTCTTCCAATGAATACTTAGGACTGATCTCCTTTAGGATGGACAGGTTGGATCTCCTTGCAGTCCAAGGGACTCTCAAGAGTCTTCTCCGACACCATAGTTCAAAAGCATCAATTCTTTGGCACTCAGCTTTCTTTATAGCCCAATTCTCACATCCATACATGAGTATGGAAAAACCATAGCTCTGACTAGACGGACCTTTTTTGTCAAAGTAATGTCTCTGCTTTTAATATGTTGTCTAGGTTGGTCATAGAATTATGCCCCATATTTAATTTTCTATAATGAGATTTTACCAGTATTCCTCTGGTTGATGAAGTATATAGAACAACCAAAAACTCTCATAATTTTGACTGTTGTTTTAATCACATAAATTACTTTTATAACTCTTGAGTATTCACTTTAGTAACTATATACTACACAATATAAGTTATTAAATTACTAAAATTTTGTCTCACCTTATGAATTGAGATTAGAACATACAGATAGAATGATAGTTTTTAACAAAATAAATGTTTTGATTTTTTGATTTTATAACATTTCTGGAATCTAAAGCAGTGCCTAGAACATGGTACACACTTATGAAGGATTTATTAACTTGAATCCTTAGTCATGTGTAACTTGTTTTCAATTAATATAATAAATAAACTCCATGTATGGATTTTTCATTATTTTATTTCCAATGTGAAAGTTATGTATTTGTGTGGTAAATTAAATGCAAACCAAACAAAATGCAAAACTTTTCACTCCAAGTTCTACTTTCTTGTCACCTTTCACATCTTGCTGCTTATTGTAATTGGATTTTTAAGCATTGCAAAGAACTGTGCATAAAAATATAGGCATTGTTTTTAAGCACTTCTTCTTAAACAAATTCTCTGCTCTTCAGAGGTAGTGTTGTGAAACAAAATGTCCAGTCATCAGAAGCCTGCTAAAACCTTTCAACCTCTGTTGGCCTTTCTCTTTGCCTGAGTGGTTGCAGTATTTGCCTTGTGCTGCTCGAGGCTACCCATGGTAACTTCTTTTAGCTAAGGCGAAACTCTTAGATTCTTAAATCCTGTGCCTCTAATTAATAGCTGTGCTACATTAAAACTAAGGTGTTCATTCCCCTGAAAATGTAAAAAGCTGATCTAAGTGAGCTGTGTCTAACTAATCCTTTGGTGTATTCCCTGCTTTTGTAGAATTGCATTGTGACTCCCCAGCTTCAAAATAAACACAACTTTGGTTTTCTCTCATTCAGACACTTTCTAGTTCAAATAAGCCCTGCTTTTTAGTTTGCATTCTTTTAGCTACTTATCCAAAAATTTGAGCTTTAATATTATAAAGAATTTTTCTTTCAAGATTTGAGAAGGCCTAGAAGAATTCAGCTATGTTATTAGTGTTTGCTTTGCTTCTTTACAAAACACAGAAGAGTTGGAAAAGATGATTCCAGGAGGTCTACATAAGTTTACTAACCTTCCTGGCTACCAGCTCCTTGAGTTTACAACCAAGCTGTAGGATAGTGATCCTGTCATTATGGTTGGTGAGTAAGGATCATATTTGAGAAGAAGAGCTGTCCAGGAGATCAGAAATCCTGGACGAGCCTCTGGCACTTCCTGTATCTCTGTTGTATTGTGACTGCTGTTTCATTTCTGCTTGGCAAATTGCTTGCAACTTTACTTTCATCAGTCTCAAACTTGAAATCATATAGGGAAGGAGATTCTGGGAAAAGTAGTTTTCAGTGTAACCATGTTAATAGAGCAACCCACTAGAGTTACCAAAGAAATTTAAGTTAGGTGTTCAAAGACATGAGCAAAATAAAAATCTGAAGATAATGTACTACCAATAGTTGCAAAACAAAGCTGCATCATGAGAATATTGGTTAGCATGATGTATTACAGATTCATACAGATATATAATAAATAACATATATAATTATTATGCATGCTTAGTTGCTCAGTCATGTCCGACTCTTTGCAACCCCATGGATTGCAGCATGCCAGGCTTCCCTGTCTATCACTGTCTCCCAGAGTTTGCTCAAACATGTATCCATTGAATGATACCATTCAACCATCTCATCTCCTATTGTCCCTTTCTCCTCCTGCCTTCAATCTTTCCTAGCATCAGGGTCTTTTCCAATGAGTCAGCTTTTTGTATCAGATAGCCAAAGCATTGGAGTTGCAGCTTCAGCATCAGTCCTTCCAGTGAATATTCAGGGCTGATTTCCTTTAGGACTGACTGGTTTGATCTCCCTGCAGTCCAACTGACTCTCCAGTCTTCTCCAAAAACCACAGTTCAAAAGCATTGATTCTTCAGCACTCAGCCTTCTTTATGGTCCAACTATCACATCCATACATGACTACTAGAAAAACCATAACTTTAACTGTACAGACATTTGTCAGCAAAGTAATATCTTTTGTTTCTAATACACTGTCTAGGTTTGTCGTAGTGTTTTCCCCAAGGAGTAAGCATCTTTCAATTTCATGGCTTGAGTCATTGACCACAGTAATTTTGGAGCTCAAGAAAATGAAATCTGTCACTGTTTCCAATTTTTCCCTTTCTATTTGCCACAAATTGATGTGACCAGACGCCATGCTCTTAGTTTTTTGAATGCCGCATTTTAAGCCAGCTTTTCCACACTCCTCTTTTACCATCATCAACAGGCTCTTTAGTTCCTATACACTGTCTGCCATTAGAGTAGTATCATCTGCATATATGAGGTTGTTGATATTTCTCCCAACAATCTGTATTCAGGTTTGTGATTCATCCTGCCCAGTATTTTGCATGATGTACTCTGCATATAAGTTAAATAAGCAGGGTGACAATATACAGCCTTGATGTACTCCTTTCCCAATTTTAAACCAGTCTGTTGTTCCATGGCTGGTTCTGGCTGTTGCTTCTTGACCTGCATACAGGTTTCTCAGGAAGCAGGTAATGTGGTCTGGTATTCTCTTTTACATTAAAATTTTTCCTCAGTTTGTTGTGATCCACACAGTCAAAGGCTTTAGCATAGTCAATGAGCAGTAGAAGTTTTTTGGCCAATGTTAGCAATTTGATCCCAGTTTGTACATCTGAAAGTTCTTGGTTCATGTACTGCTGAAGCCTAGCTTGAAGGTTTTGATAATTTGCTTGTTTGTATATGAAATGTCCCAATTGTACAGTAGTTTGAACATGTTTTGTCATTACCCTTCTTTGGGATTGGAATGACAACTGACCTTTTGTAGTCCTGTGGCCAATGCTGAGTTTTCCAAATCTGCTGGCATATTGCGTGCAACACTTTAACAGCATCATCTTTTAGGATTAAAAATAGCTCAAATGAAATTCCATCACCTCCACTGGCTTTGTTCATAGTCATGTTTCTTATGCCCCACTTGAGTCCACATTCCAGGGTATTTGGCTCTAGGTGAGTGACCACACCACTGTGGTTTTCTGTTTCATCCAGTCCCCTGTAATGAAAATATATCTTTTCTTATTGTTAATTTTAGGAAGTCTTGTAGGTCTTCATAGAATCATTCAATTTCATCTTTTTTTGGCATTAGTGGTTGAGGCATAGAGTAGGATCACTGTGATGTTGAATTATTTTCCTTGGAGACGAATGGAGATCAATCTGCCGTCTTTGAGACTGCACGGAAGCACTGCATTTTGGACTCTTGTTGACAGTGAGGGCTATTCCATTTCTTCCAAGGGATTCTTGCCAACAGTAGTAAATTGTCATGTTAATTAAATTTGCTCATTTTCATCCATTTTAGTTTACTGATTCCTAAAATGTTGATTTTCACTCTTTGCATCTCCTGCATAATAATATACACATACATAATATGCAATTACATATTATATACATAATTACATATATAATATGTAATTATATAAATATTGACTGAGTTTATTAAAGACTAAATGTGTAGAACAGCATTTAACACATAAGTAGAACCTACTTTTATTTCCAATAAATTTAGTAATTATGAATAATTTAGTCTATTAATATCATGGATACTAGAGCCAGCATAATCTTTCAACTATTGCTTTAGATTTATCATCACCTAATTTTTTATATTTTGAAATACAAATTGATCTAAATTCTGAGAAAATTGAAGCATTATAATTCATACATTAAACTAAGTACAAACCACATTTGAAGATTTGGGAGAAAGCTTTACTATGAAATTTAATAAAACAGAATTAGATTCAATAAATATTGCTTTTTAATTTAATTGGGTTCCTGATATGACTGGCTTAGTATAATAGAATATTTAAGAGGCTGTTATTTTAAGTGAAATTCTAGAGTTTGCAATGTCCAAGTATTTAAACTTGGCAAGCGAAAGAAGGGAATGCTATATCTATGTGCAACATAGAGTTTTTGTGAAGTCTGATAAATGGTTCTTACAAATCTTGCCTGAAAATTCCAAACAAATTGGAATTTATAGTATATACATGTAATAGCTTTAATAAATATGGAAACAATTTTACTTACATAACATTTGCTAAAACTATTGTACACAGAAATTTTTAAAGACTTACAAGGGAAAAAAAAGGAAATAAACTTCTATATATTTCATTTGAGTTAGAAAAATCTCGAATTAAATTTTTAAAACTGTTCAAGGAAAAACAATTAAATAGATGGATGCAGTAAAGCATGACTATTAAATTTTCTATGTCCATAGGGGTGTTAGGCATGACATATTATGATAAAGATTGGATTAGAAGTCAAAGAAATTTTTATTTTAGAAATGAGAAAAATAACTTACATTATATAATTGCCTGTTCCAGTTTTTGGACTCCTGCCTTCTTCCTGCCATGCTCTAGTAAACTGTATTTTAGAAAAGGGCATAGTATTATAGCATTTCACAATATAACAAGATTGCATATTTGTAGAATGCTAACCATGGCATATTTCTCAACTGCTGCCTGTAATGAGTTACATTCTTCTTTGAAATCTTTTAGTATGTGTTTTCCTATTAGTGAAACTACAAACTAAAATCTCATGGATAAATATATATGATTGACATTTGCTATGTGCATGTAGATGATGTAATGTTAGAACCAGGACACAGGACTAACAATACAAAAATGTATTATAAGGTACTTGATAATATTTGAGAAATTTAGTATTAAATTATAGTTAGAACAATCTTAGTTTGATAATGCCTACTTATTTCTTTTCAATATAAATCTGCTATATCAAAATCAAAATTTGATCAACTATGACAAACGTAGTAAGTAGAGTGAATTTTAGAAAATTATCCTGGGATTTAACCATATTTAATTAAATTGAAAATGTACTAATGATGTTGAGAATGTTGATTTACTGCCTTATTCATTTAGTAAACATGTCAGAAATCAGGCTGAGTTTCAGAGAAGATTATGAAAGTATTAGTAAATTCTTCCTGTACTTGAGATTATCAATTGATCATAACTGAGTGACTTCTCATTTTATGAAACTAAAAAGCATACATTTTTAAAACTAATTTAAAGTGATTACCAAAACTTTTCAAATAACATGAACTACTTTTTTTTTGGGGGGGGGGTAGCTGGCTTATTTAGCTTTAAATATTCTATATATGTGTTAACTAATTTTATGTGTCAACTTAGTCCTTGGTACTCAGATATTTGTTCAAATATTATTCTAGATGTTTCTCTGAAGGTATTTTTGTAGATTGAATTAACATTTAAGTCAGACTTCAAGTAAAGCAGACTACCTTTCATATTGTGGGTAAACTTTATCCATTTAGTTGAAGGTCTTGACAGAAAAAGACTGATATTTCTGAAAGAAAAGGAAATTCTGACAGCAGATTATCTTTGGACTTGAACTACAGAGTTACCTCTTCCCTGGGTCTCCAGCCTGGCAGCCTACTCTGCAAATTTGTAGACTTGCCAAGCCTCCACCATCTCCTGAGACAATTTTTAAAAATCTCTGCCTCTCTCCTTCCTCCTTTCCTCCCCCCCTCTCTCTGTCCTTCTACATCCTATTGATTTTGTTTCTCTAGAAAACGCTGAACTCTTACTAATACATGATGCTGTTGAGATACCATAGTTATATTCTGAAAACTTTTTCATATTTTCATTGAAGGCACCATGATAAGTTAGAGGCAGGTGGATGTTACTTTTAGTTTGATAGGTTTCATTTCTGAGAAAAGAATGGGCTAGGAGTTGCATATAAGTGATTTTTAAAATTTTTTGAAAGTTTCACTGTGGAATTATGTTTCTCCTTTAAATGGATAAAAAGTGGAATTTGATAAAGGTGTACCACATGAAGCCACGTAGGAGTTATCTAAGATAAGGGTATGCTTTTGATGGGTTAAAATACTTAGCTTTATTTCTAAATTACCACAGTGCTAAAAGTAAAGTCTTAATCTAAATAGGACTTTGTGTATTGAACAAATAATATTTTATAAGTAGAAATGTGAGTTCTACTTCCTTTTACTCTTTTAAATTTAGTTTTAGGAGAAAAATATGATAAAACATATTCATCCTTAAGTTCTGTCCACTTTAAAAATATTTTTGCTAATTTGTTCTGCTTAAAAAGAAATAACAAACACTGGTTTTCAGCATCCAGTTCCTCCAAGTCAGGCAGATCAAAGTTTTGCTGTGTTTGAGGTGTGTCATTGAACAGAAAGCCCCAGGAACCATATGTTCTACCTGTTTCTTGCCTCTTCACCAAAACTTCACCTGAATTAAAGAGATGAATAACAACTGCTTTTGATCATACATCAAGAAAGGACATCCTAAGTATATTAATAATTTCTGTTTGAAACAAAATCTTGTCATTTGCATATGTAACCCATGGTGACTATTGAATATTCTCTTTAATTAATTTGGGTGCCCTTGATCTACTTGATGAACTGCCCTGTATATTCACATTTGCTGCTACAAGAATGACAAAACAAATGCAAAACTTGAAAATCTTCCCAAAAGATAAATATTCTTTGAATCAACACAGATGTGTTTAGACCCTAATATGTAATTAGCACAAAACGCTGAGTTAAATCTTCAAATATTCCCATTACTTTAACTTTTTGCACTCAAGAGTATTCTGTGTACAATATAAAATTTTCCTTTCAGAGAAGCAATGAAATAGTATTTATTTACTGCCTGCCTGTCTATTATTTATCTAGAAAATATAAAAGTAATACTTTAGCTCTTTTATCTCCTCAAATATTTTTTGTAGCTTATTATGTTTCCAAACATGCATTTAAATCAAAATCCTCAATCATCCTATTTTCCTTTAACAAAACAAATTATCAAGTGTTATTATTGCAAAATTGCTGTATCATTTTGAAAAAAATTGTCACATTTTACATGACTGACTTGAAAAGTATTTGAATAGTACTTTAAAGCAAATAGTTATTCTTCTTGCATTGTAGGTTGACCTATACAGTTGTTTCTGTACGGAATTAAGTTTCATGTGTTAAGCTTTTCAAACCTAAAAGTCTAGTTCTGGGGTGGAAAAATCTTCATCTTGTACAAATGAATTCAAGGTGAAAGTGTCATGAGGTAAATGGTGCAATGAACAACAGACTTAGGAAAAGCCAAAACTTGCTTTTGTTTAAAATTCTTGTAGATGCAAAAGGATCACAATGGTATTGGAAAGAGTAGCACACTGGTTAATGTACTCCCGCAAAATACATGATCCAACCAACTAGTTATTGTGGTCCAATCCATGCCTCAAAACTGACAGATAAACTTAGCAATTCCTGGATAAAGAACAAGAAGTATGTAGAGGGTTCAGTACACTTGGCTGCTTAAATTTAAATGAAACAATTTTTTAAAAAATCAAAAGTTCTGTTTCTCAGTCACATATCAAGTGCTTAACGACCGCAAGTGGATAGTGGCTACTATTTTGAGCAGTGCAGAATAGAACATTATTCTGAACTCATTTTTTTGATAAAATAATAGTAGTTCAGATTTGTGTGATACTTTGACATTTAAAACTACTTTCTCATATATTACCTATTTATTACAAAGCTGATGAAAAGCAAGTAAAGAAATTCTATTTTGTTTTCTTAAACCTGGAGGTTCAAAGAAATTACCTCTATATGGCTAGTAAAAGGCAGGATTGTGAATGTAGCTTAAATATTCTGATTCTTAGAAGCACATATTAAAAAAAAATATCCCTAACTTTTTGGGTAGACATCAGTATAACATCATGCATATATATATTTCAAGATGGTTATTCTAAAAAGCACACTTTTGTATGTATAGGTCTTTATGTTTATATCTAATCAGTATTAATTCTTTATTATTATTATTATTTTTATTATTCAGCAGTACCTAGAAGATACTAATTCTCTTCTAGACTTCATGCCCAACATGAAGTAGTCATACCTTGACCAAGGAAGAAAGTGAAAAGCAAAAATTTTATCATAGATTTTAGCATAATAATTGTTCATTGTTTGTGCCACAATTACAGTACATGGATTAATAATTATAATTTCTGAACCTAATAATTTATGCATTAATATTTTGTCCCTGTCATGTCTTTAATTTTTGCAATTAATTGTTTTAATAACGGAAAGGTTAATTGTGCTATTCATCAGAATTGCTTGCTGTGAAATGGTAGACAAATAAGAACTTTACAGATAAAGGGCATACTTACTAATCAAGCCTGTTATTTTTTTAGAAAGTAAAACTGCTGTGACAGCCTAATAGATTTATTTAATTTGCAAAATCTTGGGGTTCAGAAAAGTTCCCACTAAAACAAATGGAATTGTAACAAATTGTTAAATTTACGTTTATACTCAACTATATCCAGAGATGCATATATTTTTCTATGTCTAGGTATATGTATACACACATTTGTGTACACTAGGCACACATACACATTCTATGATCACTTTCATTAAACTATAGCCTAGAAAACCAAGATTTTGTTCTAAAATCATAATCTGATACCATGTTTCTTAAAATTATTAGTACATAATATAAAAAGCTTTATTATAACATATTCTTATCAGTTCAGTTCAGTGGCACAGCCGTGTCTGACTCTTTGTGACCCCACGAACTGCAGAATGCTGGGTTTTCCTGTCCATCACCAATGCCCAGAGCTTATTCAAACTCATGTCCACTGAGTCAGTGATGCCATCCAACCATCTCATCCTCTGTCGTCCCCTTCTCTTCCCACCTTCAATCTTTCCTGGCATCAGGGTCTTTTCTAGTGAGTCAGTTCTTTGCATCAGGTGGCCAAAGTATTAGAGTTTCAGCATCAGCATCAGTCTTTCCAATGAATATTCAGGACTGATTTCCTTTACGATGGACTGCTTGGATCTCTGTGCAGTCCAAGGGACTCTCAAGAGTCTTCTCCAACACCACAGTTCATCAATTCTTTGGTACTCAGCTTTCTTTATGGTCCAACTCTCACATCCACACATGACTACTGGAAAAACCAGAGCTTTGACTAGATGGACCTTTGTTGGCAAAGTATTGTCTTGCCTAGATCCAGGTACTGCAGGTTGAAGAAGGAAATGGCACAGATCATTTCCTGCTGTTTCGGGTCTGAAGCCGAATGATTGTTTTTTACAGGTCCATATCAGTGAGGTTTGTATTATCTTGTTCTTCTCTCTTCTTATTTTCACCAAATTTCTGTCCAAAATTTTAGTAGAATTCCAGTCCCTTGCTTCCAATTAATTCCTTGGTTAAGTATCTATAGACAGAATTTTGTTTTGATATAGGTCTAAGCCTGGGACCTCTTGTCATTTACTTCTTATTTTAAAAGCTTCAATTCTAATTACTGTGATCAGTCTTTTTCTTTCTGTTCCCTGAAATTTACCACTAAATCAAAAGCTTTTCTGCTAAGCTTCTTTCTTAAACTATTGACCCTGAAAACAATGGCTTGAGTGAGAAGACAAGTCTTTTCCTGTCCTTTCTAGGAGGATACAGATTTTATCTGGAGAAGAAAATGGAGAAGGAAATGGTAATCCACAAAGCCTGGAGAATCCCATGGACAGAGGGGCCTGGTGGGCTACAGTTTATGGGGTTGCAAAGAGTCAGACACAACTAAGCAACTAACACACACACACACACAAAGTTGCAAGTTTAAAGCCATCATAGACAACCATTTGAATTTAGAGTGCAGAAGCAGTTGTTTTTTTTGGCCCTGGAAGGTTCCTATTTGTGATATTTAGTCACACAGATTGCAGGGTAAGGGACACATGCAGAATGGTTAGCTCTATGCTATGCTATGCTATGCTATGCTATGCTAAGTCACTTCAGTCATGTCTGATTCTGTGCGACCCTGTAGACGGCAGCCCACCAGGCTCCCCCGTCCCTGGGATTCTCCAGGCAAGAACA
The DNA here is from genome assembly GCF_055505025.1 of Bos grunniens. Lineage (NCBI taxonomy): Eukaryota > Metazoa > Chordata > Mammalia > Artiodactyla > Bovidae > Bos > Bos grunniens. The sequence continues at coordinate 76,800,038 of NC_141171.1, forward strand.
CGGGAGTGGGTTGCCATTTCCTTCTCCAATGCATGAAAGTGAAAAGTGAAAGTGAAGTCACTCAATCGTGTCCAACTCTTAGCGATCCCATGGACTGCAGCCTACCAGGCTCCTCCATCCATGGGAGGATGGAGGCAAGAGTACTGGAGTGGGGTGCCATTGCCTTTTCCGATGGTTAGCTCTACTTTGAGTTTATCTCTATTTTATAGAAATTGCAGATGTAAAATGTCTCTCTCTGGCTCAGATGGTAAAGAATATGCTTGCAATGTGGAAGACCTGTGTTTGATTGCTGGGTAGGGAAGATCCCCTGGAGAAGGGAATGGCAGCCTACTCCAGTATTCTTGCCTACAGAATCTTATGGGTAGAAGAGCCTGGCAGGCTGTACAGTCCATGGGATCACAAAGAGCTGGACATGACTGAGCAACTAACACTTTCATTTTCAAAAGTGGAAAAAAGAGAACCAGTGAATGCCAACACAGACCCTGCCATTTACCTCTGTGTTCCAGCTGGTTTCATTTCTAATCATTTGTGAACTAACCACATCTTACAAAAATGGTCTTTACCTTTCTTCAGGGATAACATTTTATAATGCCATTTTGAGTAAAGATTCTTTCCTTTAAACATGGGTTTTGCCCTTTGATTTGGAAGCATTGATCACATAGATGGTCTAGTATTAGGGAGTAGAGAAGTACCTGTTTTACCCATGCTACAGGAAAAGTTAGCTGTATTATGAAAGCAACTACACTAGTCAACTAAATTCTGAAGTGCGCTATTATCAGTTCTTAATTGAAAAGTTTGATTGGTAAGGGGAAGAAGAGGAAATATTCACCAGTTCAACCCATTCATAGACAGGCTATCCCAATAACGACCCCAGACATCTGTCATCCTTTCAATAAATATTTTTCAAACCCTATTATATGTCAGGAACTTTAATCCATTTGGGAAAACAAGGATGAAACAAGATCAGTACAGTCCTTCCACTCAGAAACTTTAAAACCAAGTCTAGCATGGTAGACAGACAAAATTTAATTTGAAAAATAAATCCATGATGTTATAAGAAATTTGGAAGAAATAAGTAGGATGCTACTATATTGATGACAAACATTGATTAGATTTTGTTTTACTCCAGGCAGTATTATTTTATTAGTTTATTTAACCTAACCATCTATGAGGTATTATTATCATCTCCATTTTATAAATTATGAAAGTGAAGCAAAGAGAATCTAAATATGTTGTTCACAACCATAGTTTTCAGTAGCAGAATGGCACTAATTCTATTATTTTAAATAGAGTCCATGCTCTTCATCATGATACTACATGCACTTTCATAAGACAATAAACTATGGAAGACTTGTTTTCAAGGGAGATAGAAAAAGTATGGATGACAACCAAGCTAAGACCTAAGGGCTGAGGGAAATTCAAATGTGAAAAGAGTTGGAAAAAATTGCTTCAGGATAGTTAAACTGCGGAGAAGGCAATGGCACCTCACTCCAGCACTTTTGCCTGGAAAAACCCACGGACGGAGGAGCCTGGTAGGCTGCAGTCCATGGGGTCGCTAGAGTCAGACATGACTGAGCGACTTCACTTTCACTTTCCACTTTCATGCACTGGAGGAGGAAATGGCAACCCACTCCAGTGTTCTTGCCTGGAGAATCCCAGGGACGGGGAAACCTGACGGGCTGCTGTCTATGGGGTTGCACAGAGTTGGACACGACTGAAGCGACTTAGCAGCAGCAGCAGCAGTTTAACTGCATGAAGGAGGAGCTCAGGATGGAAATGGGGAGGGTGTGTTGAGCAAACTGAAATAGGCTTATATTTTTGGAGAACTGCGAACAAAAGAGGCAAGTGATGATAGGTCAAAAAATTTTCAGGCCATGATAAAAATTTAGATGTTATTCCAGGTGCAAAAGAAGCCATTGAAGAGTATTTAAAAAAAAATTTTTTTTTTCATCTGGCAAACATTGCTGTCCTTTTAAAAAGGGTTTTGAAAAAAAAAAAATAAAAAGGGTTTTGAAATTTATAGAATACTATAGCAGAATGGTTAAAAATGAAAACGTTTCTTAAAATATGGCATCTGGTCATTCTGTTCTTCACAAAAAATCAAATCAACATGATTTCAAGTATTTTCAGAAAAAATGCACTTTAGGTTGAAATCATTTCATTCATACACATCCATCTTTTGTTTTGTGGCTTCTCAGTGGAGTACATAGCCACAAACACTTCTTGTCTTCAATCAGAGAAAAAGAAATGAACAGATGGGAGATCAAAGGAGCAGCTGAGCAAAGAATCTGGCAAAATATGCAGCAATTTATAGGTAGATGAATAAAGATTTGAGAGACTAGTGTGGAAAGAGACTATAAAAATTATTCCTAGTTTCTATGTTATGGATATTGAGATATCTTCTGATCTTTTCTGATAGGGATTGGTACAAGAAGTATAATTGATTTTTAATAAGTGCCTAGTATAGTACCTTCTCATGGAAAAGTACAAGGCAGTTGATCTTGAAAGGATGTTAAAAAAAAAAGTAGACATGCCTTTTATATAAAACTGTTTCCCACTAGAACTAAGCATGAAGCTTTACTGCGTGTGTCCCAGGTCTCTTCAGTGGCGTCTGACTCTATGATGCTATGGACTACAGCCTACCAGGCTCCTCTGTCCATGGGATTCACAGACAAGAATATGGGAGTGGATTGCCATGCCCTCATCTGAAGCATTACTTTTGGAAGTTTATTAGAAAATATGCTTCTTTAATCAAGTCCATTCATCTTCCATAACCAGCAGGTATTTCTACCAGTGAGTGATGCTATGCAAAGAATTTTTAAATGGAAGACATAGTTCAGGAGTAAAGTATGCTTAAAATATTTAGTCTAGATTTCCCTAATCTCTTTCTATTATATTGCATACTTCTTTTCCTTCATTCAGTGTTATTATATATTATTTTATGTAGACATGTCCTAGTGTCCTCCAAAGTTAGAAATTATTTTATTCATCTTTTTTGGTCTTACTACAGCACTGAGCATACACTCAATAAATAGCACATTGTTTAAAAAACAAGATAAATAAACATTTTGGCAAAATTTGGTAACTTCCAACTCTAAATTCCTTCCTCCACAGTCTACAGAAATAAGATTATTATGTACACACACACACACATACACACATTGTATTTTCTTTTAGTGAACATGAAAATAAAACCTAGCTTCTGGAAAAAAAGTCTATTTTGTTACTTTCCATTTCCTACTTACACTCTTTGCTTTAAGACTTGTTAGGGTGAAGAAATTTCTCAGCACTTTTTCTTTGAAATTTTTTTAACATATATTTATTTTTTTAATTTAAATTTATTTATTTTAATTGGAGGCTAATTACTTTACAATACTGTATTGGTTTTGCCATACATCAACATGAATCCACCACGGGTGTACACGTGTTCCCCATCCTGAACCCCTCTCCCACATCCCTCCCCATACCATCCCTCTGGGTCATCCCAGTGCACCAGCCCCAAGCATCCTGTATCCTGCATCAAACCTGGACTGGCGATTCATTTCTTATATGATATTATACATGTTTCATTTCCATTCTCCCAAATCATCCCCCACCTCCCTCTCCCACAGAGTCCAAAAGACTGTTCTATACATCTATGTCTCTTTTGCTGTCTCACATACAGGGTTATCGTTACCTTCTTTCTAAATTGCATATATATGCATTAGTATACTGTATTGGTGTTTTTCTTTCTGGCTTACTTCACTCTGTATAATAGGCTCCAGTTTCATCCACCTCATTAGAACTGATTCAAATGTATTCTTTTTAATGGCTGAGTAATATTCCATTGTGTATGTGTACCACAGCTTTCTTATCCATTCATCTGCTGATGGGCATCTAGGTTGCTTCCATGTCCTGGCTATTATAAACAGTGCTGCGATGAACATTGGGGTACATGTGTCTCTTTCAATTCTGGTTTCCTCAGTGTGTATGCCCAGCAATGGGATTGCTGGGTCATAAGGCAGTTCTGTTTCCAGTTTTTAAAGGAATCTCCACACTGTCCTCCATAGTGGCTGTACTAGTTTGCATTCCCACCAACAGTGTAAGAGGGTTCCCTTTTCTCCACACCCTCTCCAGCATTTATTGCTTGTAGACTTCTGGATCACAGCCATTCTGACTGGCGTGAAATGGTACCTCATTGTGGTTTTGATTTGCATTTCTCTGATAATGAGTGATGTTGAGCATCTTTTCATGTGTTTGTTATCCATCTGTATGTCTTCTTTGGAGAAATGTCTATTTAGTTTTTTGGCCCATTTTTTGATTGGGTCGTTTATTTTTCTGGAATTGAGCTGCAGGAGTTGCTTGTATATTTCTGAGATGAGTTGTTTGTCAGTTGCTTTATTTGCTATTATTTTCTCCCATTCTGTAGACTGTCTTTTCACCTTGCTTATAGTTTCCTTTGTTGTGCAGAAGCTTTTAATTTTAATTAGGTCCCATTTGTTTATTTTTGCTTTTATTTCCAGTATCCTGGGAAGTGGGTCATAGAAGATCCTGCTGTGATTTATGTCAGACAGTGTTTTGCCTATATTCTCCTCTAGGAGTTTTATAGTGTCCGGTCTTATGTTTAGATCTTTAATCCATTTTGAGTTTATTTTTGTGTATGGTGTTAGAAAGTGTTCTAGTTTCATTCTTTTACAAGTGGTTGATCAGTTTTCCCAGCACCACTTGTTAAAGAGATTGTCTTTAATCCATTGTATAGTCTTGCCTCCTTTGTCAAAGATAAGGTGTCCACAGGTGCATGGATATCTCTGGGCTTTCTATTTTGTTCCATTGATCTATATTTCTGTCTTTGTGCCAGTACCATACTTTCTTGATGACTTGGCTTTGTAGTAGAGCCTGAAGTCAGGCAGGTTGACTCCTCCAGTTCCATTCTTCTTTCTCAAGATTGCTTTGGCTATTCGAGGTTAACATATATTTATTAATTCCTACAACTGTAGTTCTATTTATTCATGCCAAAGTTTAAAAATATATCTACTCAGAGAGGGGGGCATCCTTAATTTTAAAGATCTTTTAGAAATATTTTAAAGGGAACAGCTAATAAAATGTTTAATGGTGAGAAACCTAGAAACTTTCTCCCTAGGATCAGCAACAAGGAATAATGTCCTGTCTCACAAATCATTTTCAACAACAACACAGTGGAAGTACTAGCCAAGGCAGTAAGACAAGAAAAGGAAACAAAGAGTAGACAGATTGAGAAGAAAGGAATAAAACTTCTTTTTCTTTGCAGATGACATGATTATCTATGTAGAAAGAATTGACAAAAAAAAAAAATACTTCTGGAACTAATAATTAATTATAGCATGGTTGTTGTATAATAGATAAAAATTGCTATACAAAATCAGATGCTTCCTGGTAGACCAATAATGACCAAGTGAAATTTGAAAAAAAAAAATTATATTAGAACCTCCACAAATCAAATACTAAGGTGCAAATCTAAAAAAATATTACAAGCTCCACAAGAGGAAATCTATAAAACTTTAATGAAAGAAATCACAAAAGAACCCTGTGAAAAATATTTTATATTCATTGATGCCTGAGAGTTGGACTGTGAAGAAAGCCGAGCGCCGAAGAATTGATGCTTTTGAACTGTGATGTTGGAGAAGACTCTTGAGAGTCCCTTGGACTGCAAGGAGATCCAACCAGTCCATTCTGGAGGAGATCAGCCCTGGGATTCCTTTGGAAGGAATGATGCTAAAGCTGAAACTCCAGTACTTTGGCCACCTCATGGGAAGAGTTGACTCATTGGAAAAGACTCTGATGCTGGGAGGGATTGGGGGCAGGAGGAGAAGGGGACAACAGAGGATGAGATGGCTGGATGGCATCACTGACTTGATGGATGTGAGTCTCAGTGAACTCCGGGAGTTGGTGATGGACAGGGAGGCCTGGCGTCCTGCAATTCATGGGGTCACAAAGAGTTGGACACGACTGAGTGAAGGAACTGAACTGAACTGAAGTCACTTCAGTCTTGTCCAACTCTTCATAATTCTATGGCCTATAGCCCATCAGGCACCTCTGTCCATAGGATCCTCCAGGAAAGAATACCAGAATGGGTTCCCATGCCCTCTTCCAGGGGATCTTCTTGACCCAGGGATTGAATTCATGTCTCTTAGGTCTCCTGCACTGGCAGGCAGGTTCTTTACCACTGGCACTACCTGGAAGTCCATATTAATGGATAGGAACACTCAAATTATCAAATGTTAGTTCTTCCCAACATCTATGATTCAGTACAATCTCAACTGTTATTTTGTGGTCATTAGCAAGCTGATTCTAAAATTTATATAGAGAAGCAAAAGACCCAGAATAGCCAAGACAATATTGAAGGAGAAGAGCAATGTTGAAGGATTGACACTTTCTAACTTAAAGACTTACTTTATAAAGCAACAATAATCAAGACTGCAATAAAAAAATAGAGAAATAGATTAATAGAACAGAGCAGAGAGCCCAGATTAGACCCATGCAAGTATAGTCACCTTGACAAAGGAATAAGGGTAACATGATGGAGAGAAAAATAGTCTTTTTGGCAAATGGTGTTGGAACAACTGGACATCTACCAGGCAAAAAATAAAGAATTCAGACACAGAACTTACACCTTTCACAAAAGTTGGCAGAATATGAATCTGAATGTGTAAGAAAAAATGTAAAATTCTAATAGACAACATATACAAAAATCTAGAGGACCTTGGGTTTGGCAAGGACTTTTCTTTTATTACAACTTTTATAGATTTATAACTAACATTTTGTGTTATATTCATTGGGCTTTCCAGGTGGCGCTAGTGGTAAAGAACCTGTCTGCCAATATAGGATATGTAAGACACGGGGGTTTGATCCCTGGGTCAGGAAGATTCCCTGAAGAGGGGCATGGCAGCCCACTCCAGTGTTCTTGCCTGGAGAATCCCATGGGCAGAGGAACCTGGTGGGCTACAGTCCATAAGGTCGGAAAGAGTTGAACATGACTGAAGCACTTTAACATGCATGCTATATTCATTACAGGCATACATTATAGTGATTAAGTATTTTTACACATTACGAAATGATCACCACAATGAGTCTAGCTAGGAAAAGGAGTTCGTCAAGGCTGTATACTGTCACCCTGTCAATTTAACGTATATGCAGAGTACATCATGAGAAATGCTGGACTGGAAGAAACACAAGCTGGAATCAAGATTGCCGGGAGAAATATCAATAACCTCAGATATGCAGATGGCACCGCCCTTATGGCAGAAAGTGAAGAGGAACTCAAAAGCCTCTTGATGAAAGTGAAAGTGGAGAGTGAAAAAATTGACTTAAAGCTCAACATTCAGAAAACGAAGATCATGGCATCTGGTCCCACCACTTCATGGGAAATAGATGGGGAAACAGTGTCAGACTTTATTTTTCTGGGCTCCAAAATCACTGCAGATGGTGACTTAAGCCATGAAATTAAAAGACGCTTACTCCTTGGAAGGAAAGTTATGACCAACCTAGATAGCATATTGAAAAGCAGAGACATTACTTTGCCAACAAAGGTCCGTCTAGTCAAGGCTATGGTTTTTCCTGTGGTCATGTATGGATGTGAGAGTTGGACTGTGAAGAAGGCTGAGCGCCGAAGAATTGATATTTTCGAACTGTGGTGTTGGAGAAGACTCTTGAGAGTCCCTTGGATTGGATTGCAAGGAGATCCAACCAGTCCATTCTGAAGGAGATCAGCCCTGGGATTTCTTTGGAAGGAATGATGCTAAAGCTGAAACTCCAGTACTTTGGCCACCTCATGCAAAGAGTTGGCTCATTGGAAAAGACTCTGATGCTGGGAGGAATTGGGGGCAGGAGGAGAAGGGGACAACAGAGGATGAGATGGCTGGATGGCATCACTGACTTGATGGACCTGAGTCTGCGTGAACTCTGGGAGTTGGTGATGGACAGGGAGGCCTGGCGTGCTGTGATTCACGGGGTCGCAAAGAGTCGGACACGACTGAGCGACTGAACTGAACTGAACTGAAGACATCTGAACTTAAAAGAGTACTGAAATGTGATAAGGAGCCAAGTCTTTATTTTAAAAGTAGAGTTCATTTTTAAATTTCTTGACTTTCACTGCCATTTTTTCTGAAGGTTGCTTTGTAGTAAGTTCTGTATCCTCGTTTGAACTATATTCCTCATGCTTCTTGTTTAAGCCATCATGTACTTACTACCAGACCTGATATAGCTCTTGGCAGCTAGCTCTTGGCACATTTCTAGACAGTCCTGTGTTTTCACTCACACAGTGATGTACATGGTTGCTTCCAACAAAGGCTTCTTTGAAACTAGTAAAAGTGTTATTTGCTATGACCGACTCTTTGTGACCCCATGGACTGTAGCCCACCAGGCTCCTCTATCCATGGATTTCTCCAGGCAAGATACTGGAACAGGTTGCCATTTCCTTCTCCAGGGGATCTTCCTGACCCAGAGACTGAACTGGCATCTCCTACTTTGCAGGTAGATTCTTCACCATCTGAGCCAGTCTTTGAAACTAACTAATTGCCATTTACCAGGCCTGCTCTTTGAAGTGATAGACCATCAAGTATTTCAGCAGAAGTAAAATAAACTAAAAAAAAATATGCTTTAATCTAAAAAACAATCAATATGAAGTGATAATGATAGCAATTTATATTTTAAATATATAAAACTTTTTCTTTTTTTTTTTTTTAGGAGTACAAGGTGAATCTGTGTTAATTTGCACCTGAAAACTTATGTGTTCTGAAAGCCTGGTTTGTTTCTGACTAGCTGACCTTTAGCCCTATTAAGAAAAAAAAAAAAAAAAAAAACAGGACTTCCTTTAGATTGTCAACAGCTTAATTACAAACAAGCATATTTTTCTTGGTCCATACAAATCTTTAGAGTACTGTTTTAGTGCTACTAAATTGATGATTATACATCAAGGATTATTTTTTCATATTTACAGAGTAGAATAGAGTGGAAGAGGAACATGTGTGGAAATGAAAATGAAAATGCCACTCAGAAATCATGCTTCAGCAAAATAGGCCAAGTTAAATGTTGAATTTTAATAACATACTGTTAATCATGCTTTCCTTTCTGTCTTCGACAACTATGTACTTACACATCCCAGATTAGAAATGGAACTTTTTGACATTTCCTAATATTTTAAAATGATAAACTGAAATTACCCTTTGGAAAGCATAATTGTTAGTAATAAAAAGCTGCTATATTTCTCTACTATGAAGATGTGTTTTAAGCACAAGCGGGATACTTTGTGTCTTGGCTGTTCTTGCACATCAGTTAAATTAGAATGCTTTGATATGTTAATTATTTATCATTTTAAATTATGCATCTTCGAAAATCAAAGAAACACATAACCTATAATTTATTATTCATTTAGCATGAAAATGTGTCTTTATGTGGCAGTTTCTCTTCTAGGTACAGAACTTCTGTTTTGATGTAAAACTTATCAACATATGGCTTCAAATGCAGGATAGAAAAATTAAGTTATTTGAAAAACTTCACACACAAAATCTCTAGCAATTGTTTTCCAATGTGATTTTGCCACTTTATATGTCTTAATGATGTTCTAAACCTGTGCCTCTGTGGATAGAGACAGACCCAGATACAGATACAGTATAATTAGGTATGGCATCCGCATCTGTGTCGTTGCCTGCACCTCTATCTATGTATCTTTGTGTATATGTATGTGTTTGGTTTCTGCAAAAATAAACATTCTGGAATTCAGACAAATGCATCAAGTTCATAGCATGTTGAAATGGATAGAGGGCTCTCTATAAATAATGAAATATATAATTAAATAGCGTTTCCTCTACTTCTAACAGGCAAGATTCTTTCTTATCTGTCTTTACAGTAAAGGGAGCCATATAACTAGAAAAATACAATGTCCTTTTTCCCTAAAAACAATCTAAAACATCTAAAAACAAATGATCTAATATCAGCATTTAATCCCTTAAACAAATTAGTACAACATACATCATGTTAACTGTTGATGTATATGTTAGGGATCACCCAAAGAAGAAAGTGATAAACACGTATAGAAACGGAAAGGGCTTGCTAGTTAAGAATTTGAGTTATTTAGGAGTGTTTATGCAAAAGTTTGAGAGACAAGCCTGAGGAATGGTTATACTACATTATAGTTTTTCCCCAACTTTGTTTAATGCCGTATTAGAAGTGATAACTATCCTTTGTCACCTAACCATTCCAAAAGAAAAGGATATCAAATGTACTGAATACTTTCTAGTTATGAACACTAACTATTGAGCTCCATTTATGTTTCATATCCTTTAGAGTATTTTTCTACAAATTAAACTTTAGACCTTTTTAATAAAGACCTTGCCCCTTCTAATGTAATTGTGATTTCGAATGTCATTTCTAAAGTGTAGCTGTAATCTATATTTTTCAAACACAAAATAGAATCAAATGAACAGCTTTCATTGCTTATGAGGAAAATGGGACAGAACTCATACCATTAAATAATTGGAAATCTAGAACAATATACATATCTATATCTAAAACCCATTTTGAAAAAATGTTTTGAAGTACTTGGAGGATAACAGGTTCAAACCTCAAGAAATTTTTCCTGTCCAATGTAGGATTTTGTGTATAGTTCCAAATAATTTGGAATGAATATTTGAGTAAGGAAGATTCTTGAAAAACTTTAGAGTCCATGTACTACAAGCTCAATAACTTGAAGAATATACTCAGAGTAAATCAAGAAGTAAAATGGAGAATTTAAATGTGGCAATGAAGTTTATTTTTTTTATTTTTTTTGGCAATGAAGTTTAGAATGGCCCCAAGTGATTCCTACTTCCTGATGTTCATATCCTAAGATCCCCTGCCCAGATGTGGAGATGTGCTTAATGACTGTTTTCTGATTAAGAAAATACTATAGAGATGTTGGGATTTCACTTTCAGGATCAGGTTATAGAAAGACTGTGGCACCTATCTTGAGTGCTCTCTACCTGTCTGTCTCCTCCATTGAATGTCTTGCTCTGGGGGATGAATCCCAAAATATGTGGTGAGGAACAGAGGTCCCCTGTTTAAACACCTCACAAGGAACTGAAGCCCTTGGTTAAAATCCCATGAAGAACTAAATCGTGTAGATGAGCTTAGGAGTGAATCTTCTATTCCAGTTGAGCCTTCTGATGAGTGCACAGCTGTGGCCAACAGCTTGAATATAACACAAGAAACCTTCAGTCAGAGATACCTGGCTAAGTGTGCTTGGATTTCTAGCCTACAAAAACTGTGGGATAAAATGTTTATTGTTTTAAGCCACTAAATTTGGGGGTAATTTGTTTCACAGCAAAAAATTAATAATACATTAGGCAAAAGAACTATAGCTTATGCAAAGAGGGAGATAAGGGTGTTAGGAACTCATGTCATTTTATAAACAAATCTGTATCATCTTGATGTTTGTAAGAGGTGAATGATCTTTTATGCTTTTTCCTATTCCTGTAAGGATTTTTCTATCTTTTCCTAAAATTTACTTTTTCAGTGGAGGGAAATTAACACAATATTGTGTTGGTTTCTACCACAGAATAATGTGAATCAGCCATAATTATACATATATATTATACATATACAATTATACATATATCCCCTCTCTCTTGAGTCTTCCTCCACTCCCCCACCCCACCCCTCTAGGTCATCACAGAGTGCCCAGCTGGGCTCCTGTGTTATGTAGCAACCTCTCAATACCTATCTGTTTTACACATGACAGAGTATATATGTTGATGCTACTTTCACCATTTATCCCACTCTCTCCTTCCCCCACTGTGTCCACGACTCCAGTCTCTACATCTTTGTCACCATTCATTCCCTGAAATTAACTCATCAATACCATTTTCCTAGATCCCATATATATGCATTCACATATGATATTTATTTTTCTTTTTCTGATTTACTTCACTTTTTATAACAGGAGCTAGGTTCATCCACCTCACTAGAACTGATTCAAATTTGTTCTTTTTTTGTAGTTGAGTAATATTCTATTGTGTATATGTACCACATCATTTTTATCCATTCATCTGTAGATGGACTTCTAGCTTGCTTCCATGACCTGGCTATTGTAAATCGTGCTCAATGAACACTGGGGGAAATGTGTCTTAGAATTCGGCTTTCTTTCTCAGTTATCTTTAATCCTTTCATAAAACATTCACAAATAAACTCACTTTCCTATTAAATACTTTGAATGCTATGATTATAAATGGAAAAAAAACCAAAAACAATGTCAATCTTTAAAATAGTGCCTCTCTAAGAACAGTAGTATTTTACTGAACATCTATTTAAAGTACCTTTACTGTTTGAAACATCAAAATTTTACTCCCAATGTATTCTTACAAAAGCTTCTCCCTGATGGGAGAGCTTTGGAAAGTTACCTTTGCCAACATTCTATTTCTCCCAGCATTTTTTATGAAAGATAATCATACCTTGTAATCTAGGCCAATACTCCCTGCAGCATAAATCATTGTAACATTAAACCTTAATATTTATTGCCTGTTCTGTCTTGCTGCAGACAGTCCTATTAATGCTTCACTTAGCAAGTCAAAAAGCAATACCTCAGTACTATATAGTATGAGAAAAGATTGAGAAAATTCTTTGTACACAAATCAGCTGAAAGTATAACTTATCTGTTACAGCACAGGAAGATTAAACACATGGCCATAAAATTCCCTGCTATCATGGTAACTGGAGTAGAAGTTGCCTCTATTGCTTTAATAAATCCTTGAAGTATGCTTTCAATCTCCTAACAATTCCTGACAAAGCTTGTGTGCTGTTGTTGTGAATCTGCCTACCGCAAAAGTCCTGGTGGTGAATATTTCACGTGTCTTATCACTTCTCTGTGTCTCTAATTTGGAAGAAGCAAGTATCCTGTTTACTTGTGCTACTTGAGACCTTATTAGTGGAAGATGGATTTGCACTTTCAGCCTTTAGCCACCTAATTTCCTGTTATAAAAGATAAAAAATTTAGTTTTGCAAATGATGAATAAGGTGATTATATTTCACAAATTTTAAGGCCACAGACCATTAACTGAGTCATTCTGAGCACTTGTCCTTCTATCCATATGTATGCAAAATGAAAAGGAGAGGACTGTGTTTTTGTGATAATTGACTATTGCCACAAAAGATCCCTCATAAACTTTATACGTAAACTTTATTTGAACAGGTTAAGGCAAAAAATAAATCACTATAAAAATTAACCCTTTCTGAGAGAAATTAAATGAATACTCATATTCAAGTTTGTATTCAAAATTTGAATTTCTCTTTATCCTTAGAATTCCTGATACAGTGTCAACCAGAAGATTATCACAGACTATAATATCACAGACTATATTGATGTTAGTATAAACAGATGAATATTATCATTCAACTATATAATATACATACATTGCAGATCTATGAGATAAGGCAAAATATCAACACCAGAACATTTTAGTAGAGTAGAAATGTTCTATTGTTTTCTGTGAATTTTACTAAGAGAGAAAATTGCAGAATTACCTAAAACTACCTGAAGAATCTGTCAACTACATGGTGTATTTTTCCTCTGGTTGGATGTCATCCTGTTGTGGCAGAGTAAGGACAGAACAAGGAGATATATACAAGCAAGCTGTCCAGAGTGTTCATACCTGACACCAAGAGTCTTTGGACATTGCCATATTCCAGAACTCCATTTCTTCTAGCCAGTAGTGTGAACAGGATGACCAAGTCAAGCTTCTGGGCGTGTAACTTCATTACACATTATATATCTTGACTTGACTGGGAATGGAAAGAGAATCACATGGTCTGTTGTTCTGAAGACATTCTCAGACACTGAAACTGGGAATCACATACTTAAACATAATCGCACCAGTAAACTAACTGGCAGAAGCAAAAGTCATTATCAGAAGTCATCCTTCCTTCACTCCTTCGTCTGATTTTACCTAGGTTTTTGTTCAGCATCTCCTTATATTGGTCTTGCAATATTGCCTTCCCTATGGCTGTATTAGGCTCATACTTCTGGTTCCTTCAGCTGGTCCATGTATTTTATTTTTTTTTTCTAATTTTTATTTTTAAACTTTACATAATTCTATTAGTTTTGCCAAATATCAAAATGAATCCACCACAGGTATACATGTGTTCTCCATCCCGAACCCTCCTCCCTCCTCCCTCCTCCCTCCCCATACCATCCCTCTGGGCCATCCCAGTGCACCAGCCCCAAGCATCCAGCATCGTGCATCGAACCTGGACTGGCAACTCGTTTCCTACATGATATTTTACATGTTTCATTGCCATTCTCCCAAATCTTCCCACCCTCTCCCTCTCCCACAGAGTCCATAAGACTGTTCTATACATCAGTGTCTCTTTTGCTGTCTCGTACACCGGGTTATTGTTACCATCTTTCTAAATTCCATATATATGCGTTAGTATACTGTATTTATGTTTTTCCTTCTGGCTTACTTCATTCTGTATAATAGGCTCCAGTTTCATCCACCTCATTAGAACTGATTCAAATGTATTCTTTTTAATGGCTGAGTAATACTCCATTGTGTATATGTACCACAGCTTTCTTATCCATTCATCTGCTGATGGACATCTAGGTTGCTTCCATGTCTTGGCTATTATAAACAGTGCTGCGATGAACATCTTCCAGCAAACAAAAGCCCCGGTCCAGACGGCTTCACAGCTGAATTCTACCAAAAATTTAGAGAAGAGCTAACACCTATCCTGCTCAAACTCTTCCAGAAAATTGCAGAGGAAGGTAAACTTCCAAACTCATTCTATGAGGCCACCATCACCCTAATACCAAAACCTGACAAAGATGCCACAAAAAAAGAAAACTACAGGCCAGTATCACTGATGAACATAGATGCAAAAATCCTTAACAAAATTCTAGCAATCAGAATCCAACAACACATTAAAAAGATCATACACCATGATCAAGTGGGCTTTACCCCAGGGATGCAAGGATTCTTCAATATCCTGGTCCATGTATTTTAGTATCTTTAGAACTTACTTTTTGCTTATGGTAGAAATCTATTTCCTGTACTTTAAAAATATCCACTTTTATCTAAAACATTATGAGACATATTTTAGTTGTCTCTTACCACTAGAGCTTCCCAGATGGCGCTATTGGTAAAGATCCCACTTGCCAATGCAGAAGATGTAAGAGATGCTGGTTCCATCCCTGGGTCAGGAAGATCCCCTGGACAAGGAAATGGCAACCAAATCCAGTATTCATGCCTGGAGAATCCCATGGCCAGAGGAGCCTGGTAGGCAACAGTCCATGGGGTTGCAAAGAGTCTGATATGACTGAAACGACTTAGTGCATGCACACCCTACCTCTAAATATCCAGAACCAAGTAAGCTTTATTTGGGACCAGAAAAGACGCTGGCCAAGTCATAAATACTCTAAGAACTGAATAGGGTATGTTTCTTCACATTCAGCAAAGAAGCTTGAAACATATACCCACACTTCATTAACAAAATAAAATATTGAGATATTTTATAACACTAAAATATTTTAAAAATATATTTCTAATCAGCCATATTGGTATTAAAATTTGAATAGAAACCTATTCTCATTTGGAAGCTTTATGGCAGATAGAATGATATGGCAGATATGATATAATTCAATAAAATATTAAGGACTTTTTTTTAATGAATGTTTTTTATTTAGCACTGTGTTAGGTCCCGCATAAAATTAATATGAGATATCAACTGCAATGTGCTGAAGTTTTTCAAAGTACTCTCTGACTGAGACCCCATAAAACCTGAATTAGAAGGGTAATGCTGAAACTAAGAGTTTACTTAGTCAATCAGGAGTTTCATATCAAATCTGTCTACTTTCAAAACCTATGCTCTATCCATCATGTGATCCTCACTTCAAAGGCTGTTATCTTTTTTTGAGATACCTCACACTTGGTAAGAGGTTGGTTAAGTGTTTATTTAATAAATAAATGAAAAAAATGAAGCATAAAGATAGCACATGAATATGAAAATTATCTTTTATGTCCTTGGAATTTGTACAGGGTTTTAAGATCAGCCACTGTAATAATTAACTCTGCCCTAAGCTATCCAGTTCTCACCACCTCAACTCTAAACATGGAGGTTAGAGAAACAGCGTGTTAAATTTGACCAGTTATCATTTGCTGGTAAGAAGGAAGAACATCTTTAGTTTGCTATGGATTATATGTCCTTATAAAAAGAAATCATGTTTTTAAGAAAATAGCCAGAGTATATCGAAAAATGAGATTGAAGGTTGACAGTACTCATTATGGAAATACAGAAGCAAGTGAAATTCTCTGTCTTAAGTTTGTTCCAGTTGTGAGAATTTTGTGGGAAAATTTTATGTAAATTCTATGTCTTGGATAAGTAAAGTGCTAGGATGTTATAAAGTTTGTTCCCCTGAAATTTTGAGAATTAAGGACAGAATCTTCCCAGATTCACTGCATGATGAAGGAATATACATTTAACCAAAGATTAACATACATAACAAACGTGTTGGCCAACTAGAGTTGATCCCGAGTCATGACAAATGTAGCATTTTGTGATGTGTTAAATTTATATAGTGATATACAGAATTTGAGTTGGAGACAAACATGGATTAAATTTTCTTGAGTAAAAGTAATCATTGGAAAAGCATTTCCTTAAGGCTTAATATTATAGGGTGAATAATGGCCTCTAAAGATCTCCTAATGCTTGAAACTTGAAAATATGTTATCCTATGTGGCAAAAGAGATTTTGCAGATCTGATTGGACAAAGAATCTTGAGATGGGGAAATTATTCTGGATTATCCAGTTTGACCCTATGTAATCAAAGGTATATATCAATTAAAAATGAGATAGAAGAGTCAAGCTCAGAGAAGTTGAGATGATTGAAGCAGAAGTCAGAGTGATCTGGAGTCAAGAGCCAGAATAGGCAGCAGTTCCTAGATGCTAGAAAAGGCAAAAAAAAAAAAAAAAGAAAGAAAGAAAAAGAAAAAATAGACTCCCCTAAAGCCCTTAGGAGAAACATAGACCTACCAACACTTTGATTTCAGCCTAGTGTGATCCATTTTGAACTTCTGATCTCCAGAAGAGTATGATAATATATTTGTTGTTTTTATTCACAAAATGTGTGTTAATTTGTTATGTCAGAAGTAAAAAAAAAATACACTTAGTGTAGGAAATTAAACTGTTATATTTTTGTACTTTTATATAACAAGCTCTTAAATGTTTCTGCACTCTACGTCTTAATAGAGAAGACAGGGATGACACTTGCATCACACTTGGAAGGACAAGTAAGAGTAAGTGGATGACCAGTTCTTTTGGATTTGCTCTAGGACTTTCCCAGTCTTAGCACTGAGAATAAGTTCATTATCCTGGAAACTCTCCAGCTACAAACAAATTGGGACAGTTGGCCATGAGACACTAGGCTGAGATTCTATGTGAGTCAGGCTATGTCTTCATGAGTAAACAGTGATGAGACCAACCCATTTGTTGAAGGTCTGTGTTGTACTCTATAGAGAAGTAACATTTTATTGGACTGTATAATAAAGCATGTAGGAAAAAAACTCCACGTGGTCAAAATTGTTCTTTAAAAGTCTTCAGGATAATTTAGTGATGGAGACAGGCATATTTTTTCTTCGCAAGTCTAACACCGCCAGTTTTTTCTCCCAGAGCTGTGGCACATTGCTCGTTCTTTAGTTAAGCCCCAGAAGTAATTGACTTATGTTTAGGGACCATGTGGTATGAAAACCACATAAAACTGGTTTATTGAGTAATCTCAACTCAGTGACAGTACAAACATGAAGAGTTTAATTTTTTTTCAGTCATTTTTTCCAACTGCAATCTGTCAAAATGTCCTTATTGACATCATTGGCAGGTTCCATAATTTTCTATTCTTCTGATTAATTAAAGCGTACTTCAGTCAATGTAGAACTTTTCTCCAATCCTATTTGAATATCACCTTCTTCCCATGTAGACTTGAATTGAGCCTGCTTACATTAGGAGTATCAGAGGGTGGAAAGAGAGGCAGGTGCTTTCTGCTCTGAAACTTTAGCCCTCTTTTTTCAAGTCCTCCCCATACCAATATGCTGGTGAGATGAAGAAGGAGAGGAAAAGAGACAACTATTTCCACTCAGTTGGTTATTACATCCTTTACTTTCTCTTGGTATTTCCAATTATCTGGCTTGTATATACTGACTTGTAATTTGCTCTTACAGGGTATAGGTTACAAATTTTTCTGAGGGTCACAATGGATCTCCCTTCTTCCCTCTGTTCTATTCATTAGGAGTTATTTTCATAGCTTTATTCCTACTTGGGTTCTTTGGTCTAGTAGGTAGCTAATCTGGGTGAGGCACTGGCTACAGGGCTGTAGTCTTGCCCTTTCTATGGGTTCCCATTGACTCCTGAGAAATATGTACCTTGGATTTCTCCAGCAGTGAGAGAACAGGCTGCTCCACAGTTTTGCCTCCCCACTCCCTATCATCATTTCTATCTTTCTTCTCTGCTCTTATAGTCATAGAATTATCAAAAGTTAATGTTTAAACAGACAACAAACTTAGAAAACAAATAATGCATTATGTTTTTAGCTTTCCCAAATTCTACAAGAGATTTTTTTCAATGGAACTCCTTCCCCCTTGCTTTTGTTGTGGGGAGAGGTGAAGCAATAATCTCTGTCCCCAAACACTGCTTTCTGAGAGACTCTGTCTCCCCTCTTCCTTCTCTCATTCCTTCCTACCCCTTCTCTTTATAAGGACTAAAGCTAAGCTGAGGGTAGGAGGCGAGGATAGTTAAGGTAACACATAATAAGTCCTAAAATGGGGTTTAGAATGTAAGCTGTTTATTGTAGGATAAGAAAAAATTTATCTCTCCCCATTTAGGGTCTCCCATATGGGACTGAGAAATAAATTGGCATAAGACAGATTAACAGAAGAAAAATATACTGAGTTTTACATACCTGTGGGAATTCCCACAAGAAATCAAAAGCCAAAGAAGTCTGTAGGTCTAAGTGTTAGTGTACTAGGTTGAACAAAGAGAGTTGATTGTGGAAAGTTAACTACAATATATGGAAAGACTAAAAGAAGATAAGAGCTATTTTAACAAAGTTTATTTGTTCAGATTTCTGTCAGCCTCAACTCCCTGTCACTGGTTTGAGAATATCATTTTTTCCCTCCTGGTTTAGAAAGAGCAACTTTTACATGGGGGTTTTTATCTCCTGCTTTCAGGAGAAAAGGGGGTAGTCAGTACCCTTCCTGCACTTGCTGTTTTTCAAGTGTCCCTCGCTTAAAATAATCCTATGCTAAAGTAGTATACTTTGTGGTAGCATATTCTGCCACCTTTCACACTTAGCACCTCTTTGTACACATCATTAGGCACAAGTCACTGGTTATGATCCATACATTTTGCAACGTACTGAGAATCACTGTCAGTTGGACAGGAAGTTTCTCCTGTGAGAAGAAATCATGTACAAAAATAATAGAGAGTATACAGATTCATGTTTCATATGCATGCTCACTCAAGGTGTATCCTCACTGAGTGGGAAGGTAGACAGAATTTGGTATTATTGCTCTGTTTTAACTTGCTGTTGGTAGAGTGAAATTTATCTGAGCATGTATATTGAAGTGTATTTAAGTTACATGTGTGTAAAATATAAATGTATTTTAGTGAAAAATCTTGGGATGATTTGACTAAGAGACCCTTTAAAATTTATGGAAATGAACATTAATACACTGAAGTTCTTGAGCAAGAAAATGGTGATAAATATAAAAATATGGAAAAAGTTATAAGTAACTAACAAAGAATCAAAGAGACTGTGGGACACTCTAGAAAATAAACAATCTAGTGTCTTTAAAAGAAAAAGGGCAAGCAGAAAGAAATATGGAAAAAGATAGATGAAAGGGAACCTCATAAATTAACAATTATGGGGCAAATACACCATTTACAAATTTATGGACTTAAAAAAATTCAAATCAAAACAAATAAGTTGTAAAATTATGTAAGTACATTTATAATATAACTAATGAAACCTAAATCATGTCTTCATACTTTATACTATGTTGTCAGATTTTTTAAAGATGGGACAGTAGTACTGCATTTATATTTTAAAGTGAGTATTATTAGAAACAAACACAAAGCTATTTACGGATAAAATGATAAAATATCTGGGATTTTCTCAAAACAATCAGGGTTAGGAAAGAACTTGAGGCATAGATGAAATGAAATTTACCAAGAGTTGTTTTATTTGGAACCTTGGAAGTTTATTATACTGCTCTATTTTTGTACATATGAAATTTTCTATAATAAAAGGTTATATACATATACATTTTCTATAATAAAAGGTTATATACATATACATTTTTATATGTAAATACTGATTTTTAATGAATTTCCCCATACCTTTCTATATATTGTTTTATTTGATTAATTCTGTGCTTTTTGACACGTGGTTGTAAATGGACTTTTACCCCAAAAGAAAATTAATTGTTCTGCATGCCTAAAGTGAAAGACCTGAATATAAATAAATAATGTGTAGGTAGTCATCCAGACTATTCCTCTTCCTTCCACCAAAATGATCGAAACATATTCTGAACTCTAGGTGTAGACCACTTGGTAAGCATGGATGTATATATATCATGCAAACCAGATTAAATTACGTGCACATTTTCTACTCTATTCCAGCATTCCTAGATACTCAAGATAATCATTTTTTTTTTTTTTAAGATTCAGCATGAAGTACTTGCATTCTTTGAAAATCCATCACATTCTTCAGAAAACTACCATGTCTATATTATACAGTTAATCTGTAGTTAAGTATACAAACTGATAATATTGAATTTAGTCTAGATTAAGCATGAGTTGTGGTTGCAGCCATGAAATTGAAAGACGCTTACTCCTTGGAAGGAAATTTATGTCCAACCTAGATAGCATATTCAGAAGCAGAGACATTACTTTGCCAACAAAGGTCCATCTAGTCAAGGCTATGGTTTTTCCAGTGGTCATGTATGGATGTGAGAGTTGGACTGTGAAGAAAGCTGAGCACCAAAGAATTGATGCTTTTGAACTGTGGTGTTGGAGAAGACTCTTGAGAGTCCCTTGGCCTGCAAGGAGATTCAACAAGTCCATCCTAAAGGAGATCAGTCCTGAGTGTTCATTGGAAGGACTGATGCTGAAGCTGAAACTCCAATACTTTGGCCACCTCATGTGAAGAGTTGACTCATTGGAAAAGACTCTGATACTGGGAGGGATTGGGGGCAGGAGGAGAAGGGGACGACAGAGGATGAGATGGCTGGATGGCATCACTGACTCGATGGATATGAATTTGAGTAAACTCCGGGAGTTGGCGATGGACAGGGAGGCCTGGTGTGCTGCGATTCATGGGGTCGTGAAGAGTCGGACACGACTGAGCGACTGAACTGTATTGAGCTGAAGCATGAGTTTAGAAAGAGTGTTTTTAAAATTCCCTGAGATGTCACTTTTTAATAATGATAAATATTTCGGTTTAATTAATCATCTCACTAATTTATTCTAGCCTAATCCTATATTTCTTAGTAATATTAAGGGTATCTCAGAAGGATTTAAATAGATTCCATTGGGAATCATACTTAACATGCAAAATAATTTCAAACTCATCTTTTATCCATACTGCAAGTATCTTAATTTGCTGTTCATAAATCAATATACTTAGAAGAGACTAGAAAACAATTTACAGCAAATTAATAATATGAAAACAGTTTTGATTTGTCATCTAAAATATATTGTTTATATCTAAGCCCAGTTTATTGTTTCTGTAAATACTTTAGAATGATACTTTCAAATAATGTTATTAAGATTATTTCAGTTATGTTAATAATTATACTATGATAAAAGGGATCCACAGTCAAAATACTTATGAAATACTAAAGATGATATATATGTGGATAGTCTTGGCACATGTTAACCTAAGAAAGGCTTTGATAAGTCCTATAGTAAAAAAAAAAAAAAAAAAATCTGTAATTTATTTAACTGAATATTTCTTAAATTTATTTAATCTTGACATTTTTGCAAACTTATTAAAATATTTTAAAACCCTAACATTCATAAATCTCCGTTTTAAAAAGTTGCTTAAAAGCCTGTTGTTAATATGAGCAGAATTTTGAAATAAACCTCTAGTTTACTTTAAAAAAATTATTTTTAATTGGAAGATAATTGCTTTACAATATTATGTTTCTCCCACATATTAACATGAATCAACCATAGGTATATGTATGTCTCCTCCCTTTTGAACTTCCCTGCCACCTCCCACCCTGGCCCACCCCTCTAAGTTGTCACAGAGCACCAGATTTGAGCTCCCTGCATCATACAGCAGATTTTCACTGGGTATCTAATTTTATTTATGATAATGTATATGTTTCAATGCTACCCTTTCAGTTCATTTCATCCTCTCCTTCCCCTTCTGTGTCTACAAGTCTGTTTTCTTTGTCTGCATCTTTATTGCTGTCCTGCAGTACTATATTTCTAGATTCCATATATATGTGTAAATATATGATACTTGTCTTTCTCTGTCTGATTTACACTACTCTATTTAACAGGCTCTAGGTACATCCACCTCATTAGAATTCAGTAAAATGCATTTCTTTTTATGGCTGAATTATAGTCCATCCTGTATTCTTAAACACTAACAATGAAAAATCAGAAAGAGAAATTAAGGAAACAATCCCATTCACTATTGCAACAAAAAGACTAAATACCTAGGAATAAGCCTACCTAAAGAGACAAAAGACTTATATACAGAAAATGATAAGATGGTGATGAAAGAAATTAAAGACAACACAGATGGAGAGATATACCTGTATTCATTGACTGAAAGAATCAATATTGTGAAAATGACTATGCTACTCCAAACAATCTACAGATTCAGTGCAATCCCTATCAAACTACCAGTGATACTTTTAATAGAACTAGAACAAAAAATGTCTAGTCTATTTTGATATATGGATATAATAAGATCAGAAATACATAAAATTAAGTTTATAAAAACAATCTTTATACAACAAAGAGTTTATATTTTGTACATAGTATGTTCTCTATATTCTATTGCCAATACACAGAGATATATAATTATAGAAGAAACTGGATAATGTTACTTTTTGCAATCTTTTTTGCGTAACAGGTGACAAGTAATAAGGGAATGAATTCAAACAGAGGTAGTAGGAATAGAGAAAATATGGATTTGAAAGTATTAATACTTAATAGGTAACTGAGTAGGAATTGGTGACTAACTGGATATGGGGATAAAAGAGAAATTATGTGTGATAGGATATTTGTTGGTGGCACAAAAAATCAAACATGCATACAGAAAAGGAGGAGATAAAGCAGGGAGATGGTGAGTTCTGTTTTGACTCAGTGGGACTGAGTTATCCCTGTAACAGTAGGAGTGCACGTACAACAGTAGTTGAAAATATGTCAGAAGTTCAGGGGAAAGACTGGGACTGAAGCTAAGTAAGGTTATTACCAGCAGATGGCACGGGTGGTAAAGAATCTGCCTGAAAATGCAGGAGACCCAGGAGAGTTGGATACACTCTCTGTGTCAGAAGATTCCCTGAAGTTGGAAATGGCAACCCACTCCAGTATTCTTGTCTGGAAAATTCCCTAGATAGAAATGCCTGGTGGGCTACAGTCCATGGGGTCGCAGAGTTGGACACAACTGAGCAACTGAGCATGCACAGGAAATGGTTGGACATAAGGAATCAGAGAGGATCATTCAAGAAAAGAACCTTAGTCAGAGGAAGAATGTGAAGTATGAAATGATGAACAACACTATGTGACATTGGAGAGAAAAGAGAACTGATGAGGAGCCAAGGAAGAGATGGGAAGAACGAAGTCTGTACGGGGAAATCTACAACAGTTCAATATTGTAGTAACCAAGTGACTAGAGGTTTCAAGAAGAAAGTGACTGACAATACTGAAAAGGGCTATTAAACAGTTGCCACTAATTTTGGAACTCTTCAGAGAATTTGATGAGAATACTTTCAAAATTTGTTGATAGCAGAAGTCAGATTTGAAGGTCTGAGGATTAAATGAAATAATTGTGGGGAATTTAAATGGTGGAAATGCTTCTTCCAAGGATTTTTAAATGGCTTGTAGAGGAGAAAGGTTTGAAACTAATTTAAGACAGTGAAGTGTGGAGGGAGGAGTAGAGAATGTGAGGACTTTGTTTATAGGTGAAAAGGTAAAGAACAATGGAGGAGCCACAGAACAATGAGTTTTAGGGAAACAGGAAGGAATGGGGTTAAAAACATTAGTGGATACATTGGGCTTGAATATAAAGAAGAATTCTTGGAAGACTAAAGGAAACTTTATTTATTTATTTATTTATTTATTTATTTTATTTTATTTTTTTAAGAAAATAAAGTTTTGCCAAAAATCAAAATGAATCCACCACAGGTATACATGTGCTCCCCATCCTGAACCCCCCTCCCCCCTCCCTCCCCACACCATCCCTCTGGGTCGTCCCAGTGCACCAGCCCCAAGCATCCAGTATCGTGCATTGAACCTGGACTGGCATCTCATTTCATACATGATATTTTACATGTTTCAATGCCATTCTCCCAAATCTTCCCACCCTCTCCCTCTCCCACAGAGTCCATAAGACTGTTCTATACGTCAGTGTCTCTTTTGCTGTCTCGTATACAGGGTTATCATTACCATCTTTCTAAATTCCATATATATGCGTTAGTATACTGTATTGGTGTTTTTCCTTCTGGCTTACTTCACTCTGTATAATAGGCTCCAGTTTCATCCACCTCATTAGAACTGATTCAAATGTATTCTTTTTAATGGCTGAGTAATACTCCATTGTGTATATGTACCACAGCTTTCTTATCCATTCATCTGCTGATGGACATCTAGGTTGCCTCCATGTCCTGGCTATTATAAACAGTGCTGCGATGAACATTGGGGTACACGTGTCTCTTTCAATTCTGGTTTCCTCAGTGTGTATGCCCAGCAGTGGGATTGCTGGATCATAAGGCAGTTCTATTTCCAGTTTTTTAAGGAATCTCCACACTGTTCTCCATAGTGGCTGTACTAGTTTGCATTCCCACCAACAGTGTAAGAGGGTTCCCTTTTCTCCACACCCTCTCCAGCATTTATTATTTGTAGACTTTTGGATTGCAGCCATTCTGACTGGTGTGAAATGGTACCTCATAGTGGTTTTGATTTGCATTTCTCTGATAATGAGTGATGTTGAGCATCTTTTCATGTGTTTGTTAGCCATCTGTATGTCTTCTTTGGAGAAATGTCTATTTAGATCTTTGGCCCATTTTTTGATTGGGTCATTTATTTTTCTGGAGTTGAGCTGTAGGAGTTGCTTGTATATTTTTGAGATTAGTTGTTTGTCGGTTGCTTCATTTGCTATTATTTTCTCCCATTCTGAAGGCTGTCTTTTCACCTTGCTAATAGTTTCCTTTGATGTGCAGAAGCTTTTAAGTTTAATTAGGTCCCATTTGTTTATTTTTGCTTTTATTTCCAATATTCTGGGAGGTGGGTCATAGAGGATCCTGCTGTGATTTTTGTCAGAGAGTGTTTTGCCTATGTTCTCCTCTAGGAGTTTTATGGTTTCTGGTCTTACGTTGAGATGTTTAATCCATTTTGAGTTTATTTTTGTATATGGTGTGAGAAAGTGTTCTAGTTTCATTCTTTTACAAGTGGTTGACCAGATTTCCCAGCACCACTTGTTAAAGAGATTGTCTTTAATCCATTGTATATTCTTGCCTCCTTTGTCAAAGATAAGGTGTCCATATGTGCGTGGATTTATCTCTGGGCTTTCTATTTTGTTCCATTGATCTATATTTCTGTCTTTGTGCCAGTACCATACTGTCTTGATAACTGTGGCTTTGTAGTAGAGCCTGAAGTCAGGTAGGTTGATTCCTCCAGTTCCATTTTTCTTTCTCAAGATCGCTTTGGCTATTCGAGGCTTTTTGTATTTCCATACAAATTGTGAAATTATTTGTTCTAGCTCTGTGAAGAATACTGTTGGTAGCTTGATAGGGATTGCATTGAATCTATAAATTGCTTTGGGTAGTATACTCATTTTCACTATATTGATTCTTCCAATCCATGAACATGGTATATTTCTCCATCTATTAGTGTCCTCTTTGATTTCTTTCACCAGTGTTTTATAGTTTTCTATATATAGGTCTTTAGTTTCTTTAGGTAGATATATTCCTAAGTATTTTATTCTTTCCATTGCAATGGTGAATGGAATTGTTTCCTTAATTTCTCTTTCTGTTTTCTCATTATTAGTGTATAGGAATGCAAGGGATTTCTGTGTGTTGATTTTATATCCTGCAACTTTACTATAATCATTGATTAATTCTAGTAATTTTCTGGTGGAGTCTTTAGGGTTTTCTATGTAGAGGATCATGTCATCTGCAAAGAGTGAGAGTTTTACTTCTTCTTTTCCAATTTGGATTCCTTTTATTTCTTTTTCTGCTCTGATTGCTGTGGCCAAAACTTCCAAAACTATGTTGAATAGTAATGGTGAAAGTGGGCACCCTTGTCTTGTTCCTGACTTTAGAGGAAATGCTTTCAATTTTTCACCATTGAGGATAATGTTTGCTGTGGGTTTGTCATATATAGCTTTTATTATGTTGAGGTATGTTCCTTCTATTCCTGCTTTCTGGAGAGTTTTTATCATAAATGGGTGTTGAATTTTGTCAAAGGCTTTCTCTGCATCTATTGAGATAATCATATGGTTTTTATTTTTCAATTTGTTAATGTGGTGTATTACATTGATTGATTTGCGGATATTGAAGAATCCTTGCATCCCTGGGATAAAGCCCACTTGATCATGGTGTATGATCTTTTTAATGTGTTGTTGGATTCTGATTGCTAGAATTTTGTTTAGGATTTTTGCATCTATGTTCATCAGTGATATTGGCCTGTAGTTTTCTTTTTTTGTGGCATCTTTGTCAGGTTTTGGTATTAGGGTGATGGTGGCCTCATAGAATGAGTTTGGAAGTTTACCTTCCTCTGCAATTTTCTGGAAGAGTTTGAGCAGGATAGGTGTTAGCTCTTCTCTAAATTTTTGGTAGAATTCAGCTGTGAAGCCGTCTGGACCTGGGCTTTTGTTTGCTGGAAGATTTTTGATTACAGTTTCAATTTCCGTGCTTGTGATGGGTCTGTTAAGGTTTTCTATTTCTTCCTGGTCGAGTTTTGGAAAGTTGTACTTTTCTAAGAATTTGTCCATTTCTTCCTCGTTGTCCATTTTATTGGCATATAATTGTTGATAATAGTCTCTTATGATCCTTTGTATTTCTGTGTTGTCTGTTGTGATCTCTCCATTTTCGTTTTTAATTTTATTGATTTGATTTTTCTCCCTTTGTTTCTTGATGAGTCTGGCTAATGGTTTGTCAATTTTATTTATCCTTTCAAAGAACCAGCTTTTGGCTTTGTTGATTTTTGCTATGGTCTCTTTTGTTTCTTTTGCATTTATTTCTGCTCTAATTTTTAAGATTTCTTTCCTTCTACTAACCCTGGGGTTCTTCATTTCTTCCTTTTCTAGTTGCTTTAGGTGTAGAGTTAGGTTATTTATTTGACTTTTTTCTTGTTTCTTGAGGTGTGCCTGTATTGCTATGAACTTTCCCCTTAGGACTGCTTTTACCATGTCCCACAGGTTTTGGGTTGTTGTGTTTTCATTTTCATTCGTTTCTATGCAAATGTTGATTTCTTTTTTGATTTCTTCTGTGATTTGTTGGTTATTCAGCAGCGTGTTGTTCAGCCTCCATATGTTGGAATTTTTAATAGTTTTTCTCCTGTAATTGAGATCTAATCTTACTGCATTATGGTCAGAAAAGATGCTTGGAATGATTTCTATTTTTTTGAATTTACCAAGGCTAGCTTTATGGCCCAGGATGTGATCTATCCTGGAGAAGGTTCCATGTGTGCTTGAGAAAAAGGTGAAATTCATTGTTTTGGGATGAAATGTCCTATAGATATCAATTAGGTCTAACTGGTCTATTGTATCGTTTAAAGTTTGTGTTTCCTTGTTAATTTTCTGTTTAGTTGATCTATCCATAGGTGTGAGTGGGGTATTAAAGTCTCCCACTATTATTGTGTTATTGTTAATTTCTCCTTTCATACTTGTTAGCCTTTGTCTTACATACTGCAGTGCTCCCGTGTTGGGTGCATATATATTTATAATTGTTATATCTTCTTCTTGGATTGATCCTTTGATCATTATGTAGTGACCTTCTTTGTCTCTTTTCACAGCCTTTGTTTTAAAGTCTATTTTATCTGATATGAGTATTGCTACTCCTGCTTTCTTTTGGTCCCTATTTGCATGGAAAATCTTTTTCCAGCCCTTCACTTTCAGTCTGTATGTGTCCCCTGTTTTGAGGTGGGTCTCCTGTAGACAACATATGTAGGGGTCTTGTTTTTGTATCCATTTAGCCAGTCTTTGTCTTTTGGTTGGGGCATTCAACCCATTTACGTTTAAGGTAATTACTGATAAGTATGATCCCATTGTTTATGATACAATATTTCAGGATCAATTTCCTTGGTGTTAGAGGAAGCAAACTTTATATTGCGATGAGAAAACTGAAAGTCAAGGAAAGTAATGAAGGTTAGAATTGTTGTTGAGGAGAAAGGGAAAGAATGTCTTAACCAGTAAATTCTGCAGTGATTGAATTTACCTCCCTTGAATAGCAGTCGTGTTATTCCAGTGAAGTATTTTACCTATTTTCTTCTTTTGTGCTTCGCAGTTTCTTAATTTAGTCATATGTTTAGGTTATCTGTCATTTTGTTGATGGATTTTCCCCCTTACTTGACTTTTTTCCTTCCCGTTTTCCTGTCTTACGTTTTGTTGTTATAATTCCATATATAGCCTACTGCTAGCATAAGCATTCAGAGAAGGCAATGGCACCCCACTCCAGTACTCTTGCCTGGAAAATCCCATGGACGGAGGAGCCTGGTAGGCTGCAGTCCATGGGGTCGCTAAGAGTCGGACACAACTGAGCGACTTCCCTTTCACTTTTCACTTTCATGCATTGGAGAAGGAAATGGCAACCCACTCCATTGTTCTTGCCTGGAGAATCCAGGCAGAATCCCAGGCAGAATCCACCAGGGGGAGCCTGGTGGGCTGCCGTCTATGGGGTCGCACAGAGTCGGACACGACTGAAGTGACTTAGCAGTAGCATAAGCATTATATAGTTTCAGTCACTCAGTCATGTCTGACTCCTTGTGACCCCATGGTCTGCAGCACACCAGGCTCCTCTGTCCATGGAATTCTCCACACAAGAATACTGAAGTGGGTATTCCCTTTTTCAGGGGATCTTCCCAATCCAGGGATTGTACCCAGGTCTCCTGTACTGCAGGCAGGTTCTTTACCATCTGAGCCACCAAGGGAAGTGTTATATGTCAATACAGATATTAAGATAGGTATGGATATCTAGGACCATTTGAAAAAATGAAATTATGACAAAGTCTCCTTATTAGAGGAGGCAGATGTTTGATTTATTTTAAAAGTCACATAATCAATATTTTAAAATATAAAGATGTGAACTTCTCTATCTTGTTACAGGTTCAGTATCTTTATTTTCTGTTGCATTTTATTATTTGTTCCAGGAGCTATTCCTTATATATCCCCAAATGAATACAGTATCCTCTGCCTTAGATACAATCTTTCCTCTTTTGTAATACTTGGGAGTATTTAGAACACATTACATAATAATTATTTTTAATTAATGTACTTCTCTTGGCTCCTACAGGACTGTTAAATCCTTGAAGTCAAGTGCCTGTTGAAAAAGCCTGGCTAAATATTAACACCTAGTTGACCTTAGAAAATGTTAGCTACTTGGTCCTTCTCTCCTTATTCCCTTCCATTTTATCTTGTTATAGAGGGCTAAGCACTGTCACCTGTCACTTAGAGGTTTTGGTACCTTCCATTTATGTTGATTTGATAAAATTGCATTTTCTTGGAGTGAACTAGATTTTTGGAGAAGAGGCTGCTGACTTGCTTCTTAAAAAAAATTATTAAAATTATTAAAAGTTAATGTTTACTTTTTCATTTTTCTCTAAGTTTATACACAGCCTATAGTTAGCTACAGTTTTCTTTCTTTCTATAGTTTGCCTACAACATATAGCTAGCTACAGATACCTCTGGGCTATTTTTTTATCAAGAATTTTTGTGGAAGGGAACCCACCTCCCATGAAGCAGGCTGAAAATGTCACATACTGATTTTCATTGTTCTGTTTCAGCTGGAAAGCTGGTTTTAGAATGAATGAGTGCAAATTTCACACCTGGTAAAGATTTGTATTATGGTAGCAATACAGAAAATGCATTCTGACTGTGGGGGTAGTAAAAATAGCAGCATATCCAGAGTCTAAGGCAGGCCATGACTCTGGTTCTGGCAGCAGTGCCTAGTTACTGGTACCAGTGCCTAGTTACTGGTACTGTTGCAGAACTGCTGGGGTTCAAACTTACAGTGTTTGGGGTGTCCTTATTGGACTACTGTTGTGTATGACTTTTACTATGCAACTTTATTCTTTCTTGCCCATGTTTTTTAGCCTCATTGTTAAACTTTCATGGCAATTCAAAGAAACCCACAGTATTTTTTCTCCCTCCAGTTTCATTGAAATACAATTGCCATCCAGCATTGTATAAATTTAAGGTGTACAATGTATTGATTTGACTTATATAGATCATAAAATGATTACCACAAAAAATTTAGTAAACATCCATCTTCTCATATAGGTATGAAATTAAATAGAATAAAAAAGGTCTACTGTGATGAGAACTCTTAGTATTTACTCTCTCAACAACTTTCATATATAACATATATCAGTGTTAATCATATTTATCATATTGTACATTATATTCCTAGCACTTATTTATCTTAAAGCTGGAAGTTTGTACTAGTCCTGCCCCCCTCATTTTTTAATTCTGGTAACCACAAACATGATCCTTTTATGTATTTTTAAAGTATAATTAACATATGTTAGATCCTGTTACACACATATTGATTTGATATTTCTATACATTTTTAAATGATCACCAGTATACACCTAATGATAATATGTCACCATACAAAGGTATTACATAATTATTTACGATAGTCCCCCACATATTACATTACATACTCTTGATTTTTTTTTTTGCAAATGGGAATTTGTAACTCTTAATCTCCATCATTTATTTATTTTCTACCCCCATCTCTATCCCCTCTGGCAATGACCTCTTTGTTCTCTGTATCTGTAAATTGGTTTCTGATTTATTATTTTTACTTATTTTGTTTTTTTAGTTTTCACATGTAAGTGGAATTGCAAAACATTTGTCCTTCTCCATATAAATGATTTCACTTGCATAATAACCTACAGGTCTATCTATGCTGTCGCAAACAGTGAGATTTGTGGCTGAGTAATACTGCATTTGGAGAAGGCAATGGCAACCCACTCCAGTATTCTTGCCTGGAAAATCTCATGGATGGAGATGCCTTGTAGGCTACCGTCCGTGGGGTCGCAAAGAGTCGGATATGACTGAGCTTGACTCACTCACTTTAATATTACATTGCATTTGGATACCACATCTTCTTTATCCATTCATTTCTTGATGAGGACTTAGATTGCTTGCATATCTTTGTCATTATAAATAATATTGCATTGAATATAGGCGTCAATGCATCTTTTCAAATTAGTGTTTTTGTTTTCTTTGGATAAATACCCAGGGGCTGGAAGTGCTGGATTGTATGATATTTCTATTTTTATTTTTCAGAGGGATCTTCATACTGTTTTCCATAGTGCCTGCACCAATTTACATTCCCACCAACAGTGCATGAGGGTTCCCTTATCTCTACATCCTTGCCAACACTTGTTATTTCTTGTCTTTTTGATAATAGCCACTGTGACAAGTGTGAGGTGAATCTCTTTGGGGTTTTGACTTCTATTTCCCTGATGATTGGTGATACTCAGCATCTTTTTATGTGCCTGCTGGCCATCTGTATGTCTTATTTGGAAAAATCTGTTCAGATTCCCCATTTTTAAATTTTTTTTTGATGTTGAGTCATATAAGTTTTTGTGTATTTTGACTATTCACCTCTTGCAATATGTCATTTGTAAATATCTTCTCCCATTCAGTAGGTGGCCATTTCACTTCATTGATAGTTTCTTCACTGTGCAGAACCTTTGTAATTTGACTTTTTTGTGTGTATATTTGCTTCCGTTTCCCTTGCCTGAGGAGACATTTCCAAAAAATATTACCAAGACCAGTATTGAAAAGCATATTGCTTATGTTATCTTCTGGAAGTTTTATGGTTTCATGTATCACATTTAAGTCTTTCATTCATTTGAATTTACTTTTGTGCATGGTGTGAGATGGTAGTCCAGCTTGATTATTTTGTATGTAGCAGTCCATATTTTAAACTAAATTAGTGAACAGTTGGTTTCTCTTCATCATTGCAAATATCACTGATTGATATATCAGAGAATATCATCATTTTTATTTTACTTTTGCTTATTTTTCCTTTAACATGACTTATTCCTTATGATATGTTGATATAGTTTTGAGGTATGGCATATTTAATTTGGTATGTAGCTTAAATAATTTATTTACTATTCCTTCTAGGTAGTGAGAAATTATATCCTTGTAAGTATTACATATTTAAGTTTATTACAATGGCTTTAACAAGTACATGCTCATGTATGCTCTGTTGTGTCCAGCTCTCTGCAACCTTGTGGACTATAGCCCACCAGATACCTCTGTCCATGGGATTTTCCCAGCAAGAATATGAGAGTGGGCTGCCATTTCCTCCACCAAGGGATTTTCTCGATCCAGGGATTAAATCCATGTCTCCTGTGTCTCCTGCATTTTGCACGTGGATTCTTTACCACTGAGCCACCAGGGAAGCCCTAGTATTAAATACAGACTGTATCAAAAGTACATATTTACAAAATTCAGGTTTCCTTTTTCATTTTTAATCTTAATATTTCACTAATAAAAAAGTAGGATATTTAAATACAACTTTTCAGAATTAATTAGGACAAATTATATTTAAATTAAACTATCCTAATTAATGTTTGCTTGTGCTATAATGTTAGAGTACTTTGTGGGCATTTGGTGTGCACTCTTTGCAAATTGAGGAAATATACCCTTATCATCAGTTAACTATCAAGCGTCTAACTAAATTTAGCTGAGACTTGTCCTATTATACAAGTTCCCACTTAACCAAGTTGACTCCCATTAGCCACTGTGTTATAATGGCTTGTGGGAAGACTGAACAGAAAATTGAATTAATGAAAGCCATTTCTCAATCATTTCTCATTCTCATAAAATGATTAAAGCTGATGTAAGAGGGCTCATTAAAACAGAAAACATTAGGCTCATTAAAAAGCCATTAAACCATCTCACTTCTCTGATTTATTTTATTGTAACCTTATTTGGTCACTGTTTAAAAGTCACTGCACCCCACATTTCTTTTCTTATCACTGAGGAAATGTTATTTAAAATGTACACTTTGGCTATGTGGCCACATGATCTTAAATCATCTTATACTGCTCTTTCTTAGTTTCTAATCCTTTAAGACCATCATCTGACTACTATAAGCTGGAAATCAGCTCATGATACACAACTGGAATGAATTTACCTGCAATATATGTTCTGCTGCTGCTGCTCCTGCTAAGTTGCTTCAGTCGTGTCTGACTCTGTGCGACCCCATAGACGGCAGCCCACCAGGCTCCCCCATCCCTGGGATTGTCCAGGCAAGAACACTGGAATGGGTTGCCATTTCCTTCTCCAATGCATGAAAGTGAAAAGTGAAAGTGAAGTCCTTCAGTCGTATCTGACTCTTAGCGACCCCATGGACTGCAGCCCACCAGGCTCCTCCGTCCATGGGATTTTGCAGGCAAGAGTACTGGAGCGGGGTGCCATTGCCTTCTCCAATATATATTCTAGCTAATCTTAAACTGCACAAAATTTCTTATTTCACCTTGTATTGTTTAATCTTTCAAACTAAATTACTGCTTATTCAGGCAAAGTCGATATCCACTGGTCATTAGATGATGATAATGTTACTTTGTTAAGCAGCAATAACTTATATTGCCAAATCATTTAAAAAAAAAAGTTCTGATGTGGTAAATATGTCTTTATGAGAGGTTTGTTTGTACAGGGTATACTTGAAATATAATGAAATTAGGATGCCAACAAATTTTTCTTTTTTTCCTAAGAATGATTTCATAATATGTCTTTGCAAGGGTAGATCCATATAAAACTGCCTTAGTTTAAAAAATTAAGTGTGTATTAGAATTCACATAGAAGATAAAACTCAGCAGTGGCCACAGGACTGGAAAAGGTCAGTTTTCATTCCAATCCCAAAGAAAGGCAACACCAAAGAATGCTCAAACATCTCACACGCTAGTGAAGTAATGCTCAAAATTCTCCAAGCCAGGCGTCAACAGTATGTGAATCATGAACTTCCAGCTGTTCAAGCTGGTTTTAGAAAAGGCAGAGGAACCAGAGATCAAATTACCAACATCCATTAGATCATCAAAAAAGTAAGAGAGTTCCAAAAAAACATCTATTTCTGCTTTATTGACTATGCCAAAGCCTTTGACTCTGTGGATCACAACAAACTGGGAAAATTCTTCAAGAGGTGGAAATACCAGGCCAGCTGATATGCCTCCTGAGAAATCTGCATGTGTGTTAGGAAGCAACAGTTGGAACTGGACATGGAACAACAGATTGGTTCCAAATCGGGAAAGGAGTGTGTCAAGGGGGTAAATTGTCATCCTGCTTATTTAACTTCTATGCAGAGTCCATCATGAGAAATGCTGGGCTGGATGAAGCACAAGCTGGAATCAAGATTGCTGGGAGAAATATCAGTAACGTCAGATATGCAGATGACACCGCCCTTATGGCTGAAAGCGAAAAGGAACTAAAGAGCCTCTTGATGAAAGTGAAAGAGGAGAGTGAAAATGTTGGCTTAAAACTAAACATTCAGAAGTAAAATCATGGTATCCGGTCCCATCACTTCATGGCAAATAAATGGGGAAACAGTGGAAACAGTGACAGATGTTATCTTTTTGGGTTCCAAAACCACTAAAGGTGGTGACTGCAGCCATGAAATTGAAAGACACTTGCTCCTTGGAAGAAAAGTTATGACCAACCTAGACAGCATATTAAAAAGTGGAGACATTACTTTGCCAACAAAGGTCTGTCTAGTCAAAGCTGTGGTTTTTCCAGTAGTCATGTATGGATGTGAGAGTTGGACTGTAAAGAAAATTGAGTGCTAAGAAATTGATGCTTTTGAACTGTGTTGTTGGAGAAGACTCTTGAGAGTCCCTTGGACTACAAGGTGATCCAACCAGCCCATCCTAAAGAAAATCAGTCCTGAGTATTCATTGGAAGGACTGATGCTAAAACTCCAATACTTCGGCTACCTGATGTGAAGAACTGACTCCTTTAAAAAGATCCTGATGTTGGAAAAGATTGAAGGCTTTGAGATTGAAGGACAATGAGATGGTTGGATGGCATTTTTTTTTTTTTTTTTCATTTTATAATTTTATGATTAAATCTCAGCCTTTTAATAGGCCTATGTTCCTTGCCCATGAGTGTAACTCAGTTTTCTTTCCCACTTAAGTGAAGAGACTATGAGAACTATTAGGGGGAGAAAGTCCCTTCCCACAGCTTAGAGAACAACCTGGTAAAACCTTTTTTGGTAAAGATTAAGTCTTGTTATATGAAATGCTATATATATATATATATATATATATATATATATACACACACACACACACACACACACACAGTATTGGAGTATAGTTGCAAAAAAGTGTTGTATTATTGTGTGCTTGTACAGAAAATTGAATCAATCATTGGTTCAGTTCAGTCCAGTCATTCAGTCATGTCCCGCTCTTTGCAAACCCATGGGCTGCAACACGCCAGGCTTCCCTGTCTGTCACCAACTCCTGGAGCTTGTTCCAACTCATAGCCATCAAGTTGGTGATGTCTTCCAACCATCTCATCATCTGTCATCCCCTTCTCCTCCTGCCTTCAATCTTTTTCCCAGCATCAGGGTCTTTTCTAAAAAGTCAGTTCTTTGCATCAAGTGGCCAAAGTACTGGGGCTTCACCTCCAATATCAACCCTTACAATAAATATTCAGGGTTGATTTCCTTTAGGATTGACTTGTTTGATCTCCTTGCAGTCCAAGCAACTTTTGAGAATCTTCTCCAACACCACAGTTCAAAAGCATCAATTCCTTAGAACTCAGCTTTTTTTTTTTATGGTCCAACTCTCACATCCATACATTACCACTGGAAAAACCATAGTCAACCATATATATATATACATATTTACCCTCATTATTGGATTTCCTTTCCATCTAAGTCACCACAGAGCACTGAGTAGAATTCCCTGTGCTCTACATGTTCTCATTGTAGGGGTTTAGTTGCTAAGTTGCGTCCTACTCTTATGACCCCATGGACTGTAGCCTTCAAAGCTCCTCTGTCCAGGGGATTCTCCAGGCAAGAATACTGGAGTAGGTTGCCATTTCTTTTTCCAGGATGTTCTCACTAGTTATCTATTTTACACATAGTACTGCATGTATATTAATCCCAATCTCCCATTCTAAATAGTTACTTTTGTTCTCTACCCTACAGAGCTTCAAAGCCTTTTTTCCCTTACCTTTTTATTGTGAGAACAGTAAAAAGTTGGGGTTCTTTGAGGTAAACTCTTTTTTTTAATCTCAAGAAAGGCATTTAGGGGATTCCCTACAATTGTGGGTACGAGACTCTACGTTATACTATTTGATACTTAGCCTGCAGCAGTTTGTCAAAATAGCTAAGTTAAGGATCCAGCAGATTCTGCTCTAGGTAACCAGATCTTGGCCATGGTACTTTGGCTTCAACTGCTATTCTAGATTTCAGACTAAAGATTTGCTCACTGCCTTCCCTTCTCCATTGGATCTGAGAAAAGTCATTAATTCCAGTTTATTCAACGTTTTCCTTGTTGTAATAATGAAAGTGATGACTTCTAAATCTTAGATGGAAATCATTCACTTCTTTTTTACTATCAAATATTGATTCAAGGCTAACAGTATTAGCTTAATTATATAAAGGCCTAACACAATGCCAGGCACAGAGTAGTACTCATTAAATATTAATCCCCTCTTCCTTCCATTTCCTTTTATGTAGGTTATAGGATAAGGTTCAATGTGTGATGTAGTAATATAGTATATTCTGTTCTCTCTCTTTCCCATCCTCAGTCTTTCTCTCTTTATATGAATAATTATTGCAGTATTTGATAATATAATTGTTTTAAAAGTCCCCCAAGTCCAATATTTAAGTATTAGCCATAATATTATAGGTACTATTAAGAACTATTGCAATAATAAGTGATTTTAGGTGCTAAAAAGTGTCAAAATTAAATTCCAGTAGTAGGAAAGCTTTATTCCACACTGAAAAAGACAAACTAATAAAGTCTAGATTCCTAAAAATAGTATCTTTATCCCTGCTCATCTCTGATTGCAGAAGAATTTCCAATTCTTTCAACAATTTTTATACAATAAGCATTGATTTTCAAATAATAATCTAAGCTATTCAGTAGTAATTTAGAGGCAGAAATACTTTACAGAGTCTCAACTCCATAGCTGGGATCCTTTACAAGAGTGCAACCAAGTTCATGGCTGTGGCTGGAGAACCGAACTGGGAAGGATCCGCTTCTAACCTCTTTTCAGATTGTTGGCAGAATGTGTCTCTTTTTAGCTTTAGGGTTGAAGGCAACTTGATTCTTTGAAAGCAGCTACAGAGAATGAGATAAATTCTAGTTATATGTCTTCAGTAGTTTAACATGATCATGGGAAAGACACCTCATCAGTTTTGCTGACCTCTAAAATTAGAAACAAGTCATAGTTTCTACTCACACTCAAGGAGAGGGTTGTGTGCAAAGCATAAACAAAAGGACGCAGAAATCATTGGAAGATACCTTAATGTTGTCCACTACAGAGTTCTAGTCATAAACCAGTTAACATCCAGAAGACATAAAGTTTAGGAATTGCTATTACCATTGGAAAAAAGTCAAAATTGTGCAGAAAAATATCATCTGTAGTTACATAATTTTATTTTTTTAATTTGTATAGATCAGGTAAAATTAATAGCATTGAATATTAAATGAAATAAAATTTATTTATAATTATGGATATTTACTTGATGACAAATTCTCAAGGAGCTAGTTATTACATGAGAAAAAAATTAGAAAGTGAAAATAGTTAAATTATTTTACTATTCAGAGACTTCACAGATTATACATTATAATACACCATAAACCATAAAATGAGTTGAACAAATTTTTTGTAGCATTAAAATAAATGCACATGTTTATTGGTTAACCAAAGTGTATTATTGTAGAAAATTGCACCAATATAATCTTAATCATAAAAAATACCCAAGATAATATTGTGAATCAATATATATTTTAATACCACTGAGGATGTCCATAGCAGCTTCAGTGATCCTTTAAGACTCTTGGGAAGTTCTCTATAATGCTACAAAAGGAAACTTCTTGAATCTCCTAAGCAGGATATGGTGTAAATAATTTCAGAGTAAGAAATTAGAGACATGGGCCCTGCTGAGAACTGACCTAAGTTTTAGATATATCATGCAAGTCTTCATTTTGGAAAAGAAACTGGTTGGAAGTTATGGCTTAATTGAACTGTAAGAGTCATTTCTACTTCTACTTTCTGTTTCTGAACCTAAGTCAAGTATAGACTAGACTCCTCAAATGGAATCATCAGAAAATGATAGAAATGATCAGGACTTGGTTGTAAGAGGTGAAAAATACTTGGAAATGTTCAAAAGACTCATGTAAGGTTGGACAGGAAAAGGAAGTTAAAGGACAATAATCACTCTTTAGATAAAATATAATACTTTTAAAAACAAAACATATGTGATGTGTGAAAAAATAATCATATACTTTTATTTAATTCACTGTTTATTCAAATTTTAAAGCCATTTAAATTAAGAAGCAAAGATACTTAAAGTAGAGGTCAATTAGCATGATATTTAATTCAAATACAAGGTTCTTTCCCCTTATTTCTACCCATTTGTCATTTGCATTTTCTACTACTTTTTAAGAAAAAAAGTTCTCCTATCTTAATTGTTATTGAGTAACAATCATTTAATTTGTGGAGGTGCAGATCAGTATGCAAAACAGGTTTAAAAATTTGGTTCAGGTCCCCTCTTAGCATCCTAGATTGGTGACTTTGATATTTATTTATAGAGGATCATGGAGATCTGTATTATAAACAGAAAGCAAACCTTTATTATTTTCAATTCATTCATAATTCTTTTTGAATATTGTTCAATACAGAATGAGTCTGATCTTTGCATTCAAAGCAATTTGGTTTAGAATCCCAATTGTCACCAACAGTGCAAAATCAAGGAAGTTATCACTCATACTGTGCTCCATTTTATAATTGTATGTTACCATTCCAATACTAGAGACTGGTTTTAATAATTAAATATAACTTAATAAATAAGTCACCTAAAATGGCTTGGGTACTCAGGAATGAATAATATATGGCTGATATTATTTTAATATCAATAATTATAATTATGATACCTTTCACTCTGTAGTTGAAAATTGTATAATCCATGCATTAAACTAGTTCTGCTTCTGTCTCAGTAGAGTGGACAGACTCACATAAATCTTCTTATGAAATTCAAAATATGTTTTCATAGAAGAATGAATGAATATAGAAGAATTTCTGTTTTTCTTACTTGTGCATCATTGGTAAAACATTTAAAATTTTATAATATTTAACAGTTATGGAGCTGAGAGATTATTTATCTCTACTATTGAAAAGATTTAAAAAATGAGGTCATTCATCATTCATTTAAAAAATATTATTCAGCACTCAATGAGATGCTTGGGATTCATTGGAGATGAATGAATGAATGAATGTATGCATGCTGCATTGATGAATAAAAGATTTATTACTAAATAAATGAATAAACAAATGACTCTGACTCTCAAATAGCTTATACACCACTGATATAGAGGGAAATTAACCAATAAAGTCTACAAATAACTGGTTCAGGGAAGTTGTGACTTTTTTTGTGGTTATAGAATTTAAAGACTAAAACCCAGAGTTTCCCACTTTAAGGCAATGCCCAGAAATAATTTATAGCACAGAGCATATGCTCTAAATTTCTTTTTCTGATAAAATTTTTACATTTTTTCCCCTATAAAATTATTTTAAACTTTATAGCTTAAATATATTATGCTAATCAAATGATATGTCAGTAACACTTACATTTTCTTGATTCTCTCTTATGATGAATTATGTACCCTAACAATCTTTCAGCACAATTATTGGTGCATTTGCAATTGAATCATTAGAGTATTCCAAATGATATTTTTTGCAGCTTTAGAGTTCAATAGAGCTTGCATGAACATATAGCTTTATTTAGTATGTGGTATATATTATTAGTTTAGATAATACATAAAAATCAGAGACTTGTACTGGCATAAATCAAGAGTCAATACATTTACTCCTAAAGACACTTTCTAATTCAAATTAATAATCTCATTATTCTTCTTCTTGATACATTCTATCAAAATAGAATGCTCTAGAATAAAATGTTACCATCATAATAATAACCCTTATTGTTTCTATGCATCCAGCCCTAGCTTAGCACTTGACAATTTTTAGCTCATTTAATTTCCAGGTCAGCACAAAGTATATACAATTATTCATCTCATTTTACCATGAAGAAAATGAAGCAGAGAGTATAAATAACTTACCCCAGATCATATTTCTAATCGGAATGCTATACAAAATATATAATAGGTGACAGGTCTACTGTACAGATAGTAAAGGTTACAGGCACTCAGAAGGAGTGATCATGAAAGTGAGAACGCGAAGAAAAATTTCCTTGGGTCTTTGCCCTAGTGTCACACTATGAAAACTCAGAATTCAGGTAAGGGTAGATTTGTGTTGCTGAGCTATGAGGAAAATAACATGTTGGCAGACTACTATTTGTGTGAAAACATGAGGTGAATATCAAGATGGAATCCACAATCCCTAGGGTAATGGCAAAAAATGGTCCTGTAGTGGTCAGTTCAGTTCAGTCACTCAGTCGTGTCTGACTCTGAGACCCCATGAATCACAGCACGCCAGGCCTCCTTGTTCATCACCAACTCCTGGAGTTCACTCAGACTCACATCCATTGAGTCAGTGATGCCATCCAGCCATCTCATCCTCTGTTTTCCAATGAGTCAACTCTTCCCATGAGGTGGCCAAAGTACTGGAGTTTCAGCTTTAGCATCATTCCTTCCAAAGAAATCCCAGGGCTGATCTCCTTCAGAATGGACTGGTTGGATCTCCTTGCAGTCCAAGGGGCTCTCAAGAGTCTTCTCCAACACGACAGCTCAGAAGCATCAATTCTTCGGCACTCAGCTTTCATCACAGTCCAACTCTCACATCCATACATGACCACAGGAAAAACCATAACCTTGACTAGATGGACCTTTGTTGGCAAAGTAATGTCTCTGCTTTTCAATATGCTATCTAGGTTGGTCATAACTTTTCTTTCAAGGAGTAAGTGTCTTTTAATTTCATGGCTGCAGTCACCATCTGCAGTGATTTTGGAGCCCAAAACTGTAGTGGTAGATTGGTTCAATTTCAAAGGATTTTAAAAGACAAGAGAGAAAAAAAAAATGCAAAGAACTTGATTTCTATTTTGTCTGTAGAAGATATTTGCAACTGTCTATGTCAGCTTGAAAAGAAACTTTACCTATGGTGGATACTTCTTGAAACTAGAAAGTCATCTCTTGTGCTGTCAACCTTTGCTGGAGACAAGGAGAATATAGTCTAGCACTCTCTCACGCCAGTGGGAAGAATGAGCCTGCCTTGATTATTGGTATAAGGTGGTAGTCTCAGTGCTGCTGTTACAGATCTATCTGAGATTAAAAATAAAATAATACTGATACATACTGATGCTCCACAGCAGCTACAAATGACATAGAATAAAATCAGAATTCTTATTCATCATATGTTATTGGAGAATAGTTGTATAGATTTCATATTTGAGTTTACCTTTGTTAATCTTAAAAAAATAGCCTGTTTGTTTATGGTGAAATGGGTTTATTTCAGAATAACAGAGAACTGCAATTTGGGACAGGTAAACTAAAGTCAATCATAGGCAAGTTTGAAGAAACAAAGGGAAGTCAGCTTTTATTAGGTTTTAGGAGGAAACTGGGCAGGAGTGTTTTAAATAAAAGTTCATTGGAAGAGAACAAGAGTTTTAGACTATAACATTTTCATTTTGGCTGCAAATAATAATTGTACATTGTTGTCAGGACAAGGAGCAGTCTTCTGTCCTTGTCTTAAAATTCTCTGTAAAAAAAAAGTCCTCCCTGTACCAGAAGAAAAGTAACTTATTATCATAGATAAGGAGTTGAGACTGAGGGAGTTAGAATTCTATACAAACAGCACTTGTTAAAATAGTAATTTTTTTTTCTATCTGATGGTTATGCAGGCGGCAAGAAGTGGTCGGTACATGCATGAAAGTTATCCCTCTGGGACTTCCTGACTCCACTTCAAGAGAGGTTCCCTTTATTTATTTTTACAACTTTGAAATAATAAGTTACCAATACTTTCCACCAGTCTAATACCAAGATCTTTACAGATAATGTATGTAACAAAGGTAATGAGTAAAATAATGGAGAAATTAGATTAATAATTTGAACTGATATTCTTGCTGTATTCATTCAAAATTCTGACTTTACTGAGTTCTGGATATTGAAAAAAACATATAACCCAAAGCACTTAGTAGTTTTCATTGATTTTGAATAATTCAATCAGATCCACTTTAAATTAGGGGTTACCTTAGCAAGATAATCTTAGTGTTAAGAGTGTCTCATCAAAAGTAAATACTGCACAAGTCCTTAATCATCTCATTTTCTGTGTTTTCATAGTCCTTTACATATTAAGTCATTGCTTATCTTTTTTACTGCAGGGCAATACAAAATGACAGGCTTCTCTAGATGAAAGCAAGTATCCTATTCTATACGTGGCAATACAGAAGCCAGAGTATCCTGTAATTTATCACTTTCCTAATATTTCTGAGGTTTCTATTTTCCTTCTTCATTTGTTATTCCATATATATTTAGTGTGCTGTCTCGGCTTCTTGTGCTTAATATAACTGGAAATTATTCTTATTCTTCCTAGGAATGTGAGACATGAAAGGATAGTTATGAAAACTTTGCAGAATATAAAGTGGTAGTTAAATACTTAATAAAAATTAATAATTCTGTAGTTCAAAGAAATAAAAGAAGACTTCAAGCATACACTTCCAAATGAATTATCTTCTCTGTCTAGAGCTTTCTAAATCAATGGCACCTTTGAATTCCTATTAAGCTGGATAAAAGTAAAACCATCTTATAAAACATCAACACAAAAATCATAGTATAGAAAACAACAAAACAACAGCAACAAAGCAAGAAAAGCAACAGAATAAAGCATCACTATCTAAGTTGAACAGTATTGTGAAATACTTGTTTATTACTTAAATATATAAAAAAACATTTTACTTTAAAAATTGTAATTTTTAAATTTATGTGTGTTTACTTTATACACTTTATTTGGGAAGTGAGAGCTATTATTCTGAGGAGACTTAAAAGACATTCAGGTTGAGAACAGGAATTTCAGTTCAGTTCAGTTGGTCAGTCATGTCTGACTCTTTGCAACCCCATAGGCTGCAGCATGC
Organism: Bos grunniens; assembly: GCF_055505025.1. NCBI lineage: Eukaryota > Metazoa > Chordata > Mammalia > Artiodactyla > Bovidae > Bos > Bos grunniens. Next base: position 76,843,750 of record NC_141171.1, read on the forward strand.
CAAGCTTCCCTGTCCATCACCAGCTCCCAGAGCTTGCTCAAACTCATGTCCTTCAAATAGTGATGCCATCCATCCATCTCATCCTCTGTCATCCCCTTCTCCTCCTGCCTTCAATTTTTCCCAGCATCAGTCTTTTCCAATGAGTCAGTTCTTTGTATGAGATAGCCAAAGTATTGGAGTTTCAGTTTCAGCATCAATCCTTCCAATGAATATTCAGGACCTATTTCCTTTAGGATTGACTGGTTGGATCTCCTTGCAGTCCAAGGGACTCTGAAGAGTCTTCACCAACACCACAGTTCCAAAGCATCAATTCTTCGGCCCTCAACTTTCTTTTCAGTCCAACTCTCACATCCATACATGACTACTGGAAAAACCATAGCTTTGACTATATGGACATTTGTTATCAAAGTAATGTCTCTGTTTTCTTAACATGCTGTCTAGGTTATTCATAGCTTTTCTTCCAAGGAGCAAGCGTCTTTTATTTTTTTTTTAATTTATTTTATTTTTTAACTTTACAATATTGTACTGGTTTTGCCATATATCGAAATGAATCCACCACAGGTATACATGTGTTCCCCATCCTGAACACTCCTCCTTCCTCCCTCCCCATACCATCCCTCTGGGTCGTCCCAGTGCACCAGCCCCAAGCATCCAGTACCGTGCATCGAACCTGGACTGGCAACTCGTTTCATATATGATATTATACATATTTCAATGCCATTCTCCCAAATCATCCCACCCTCTCCCTCTCCCACAGAGTCCAAAAGACTGTTCTATACGTCAGTGTCTCTTTTGCTGTCTCGTATACAGGGTTGTTGTTACCATCTTTCTAAATTCCATATATATGCATTAGTATACTGTATTGGTGTTTTTCTTTCTGGCTTACTTCACTCTGTATAATAGGCTCCAGTTTCATCCACCTCATTAGAACTGATTCAAATGTATTCTTTTTAATGGCTGAGTAATACTCCATTGTGTATATGTACCATAGCTTTCTTAAATTTCATGGCTGCAGTCACCATCTTCAGTGATTCTGGAGCATAAGAAAATAAAGTCTGTCACTGTTTCCCCATATATTTGCCATGAAGTGATGGGACCGGATTCCATGATCTTAGTTTTTTGAATGTTGAGTTTTAAGTCACTTTTTTCACTCTCCTCTTTCACTTTCATCAAGATGTTCTTTAGTTCCTCTCCACTTTCTGCCATAAGGGTGATGTCATCTGCATATCTGAGGTTATTGATACTTCTCCCAGCAATCTTGATTCCAGCTTGTGCTTCATGCAGACCAGCATTTTACACGATGTACTTTGCATATAAGTTAAATAAGCAAGGTGACAATATACAGCCGTGATATACTCCTTTCCCAATTTGGAACCAATCCATTATTCCATGTCTGGTTCTAACTGTTGCTTCTTGACTTGCATACAGATTTCTCAGGAGGCAGATAAGGTGCCTTAAAAGACATTAATGTTGAGAACAGTAATTTAGGAACATGTATATCATAAGGAAATATGATGAGGAAAAGCTAAAATAACAAGCATGTTTTTTCTAGCCTGTGAGAGTTGGTAACTGAGGTTGAAGCACTGTGGGGGCCCCAGCAAATTGAAGGGAAACAGGAGAAAAGCAACAGCAGCTTAAATGGTCATAAGATAAACAACAGCCATGCTAATTAAAAACAACACATAATTATATAAGCCTTTTTGTAATTCTACATAAAATTAGCTTTATTACATAGGCTGTATTTGGTAATTTGTTAATATTGCAAAAATGCTAAATTAATATAGTTATATAATCAATGTATAAATATACCTCTCTGGGAAGAAAAACAGTAATTCCTTAAGGAAAAATATCTCTACTTTACTTTATTTCCATAATTTGAAGGAAGGAAAAATATGAACTTCTTGTATTTCTTTTAAACTTCAATATTTTATTAAGGAACATTTCATAAAATATCTTGCATAGTCATTTGAGCACTATGAATTCATTTTGCTCTTATTGTTCTTATTTATACTACAGAAAAGGTATGTGTACATTATGGTAGATCAGGAATTTGGCTAATGAGACAAATATTGGAAAATGCAAGCAATTAATACCTAATGGATAGTTTTGAATAGTTGAAAGCAACTTTTAATAGTTCTTGTACATTGATTACCATTCACACAAGTTTACTATGCTATCATATTTCTTTAGAAATAATGTATGTTTTAATAAATGGATGAAAATGTCCTTTTTGATGCATTGAGGAAAGGAAGCTGAATTATTGGACCCAGAAAAATAAACTGATTACATTAAAATATTTCTTCTTTCTCTAACCTGTATTGAAGTGATAAAGGAAGCGATTTAGAATCATAAAAAGAATAAATAAAGAATCAATGAAGGTGAGGTCCTAATTTACTTCCCAGTTTTATTTAAACTTAGTTCTTCATTGCTATAAGGCATAAAAGTTATTGAATTTTACTACATTCACCTCACGCTGATTTCCTATCAAACAGAATATCAGTGGAACACCTCTGCTGAGCTCCCTACATGAAATTGTCCTTTTGTATGTCTCATAATCGGCGGCGATGTGGCCAAGCATCTGGCAGTGACAAGCAGACGTCTTTGATTTATTGGGTAATATCACCACTTGTTAGTGGATGGTTGAGCAGGAGACTAAAAGAGCATAAAATCAGAGAGAATAAATTATGAAGGCACCGAACTGTGCCATTATAAACCCTTCCTTGTCACAGCTGTGACATCTCATAGGAAATGGAGGATGACAGCCGCGTTCATTCTTCAAAGGGCCAATACCTTCTACTTGTGATCCTGACCATAAATAAATAAATAAAGCAAACAAACCACATAAGCAAGTCAGAACTCAAATAGGAAATGCCTTCCCCTCAATAGAGCACTTGGGTTCCCTTTTTCTTCTTCTACTTGAAAGTAGATCAGAACAAAGCCAACTTGGATTAGAAGCAGACACTAGGAGAGCTCTAGGATATTAAGTACATCTGTCATTCACATTAGAACCTGAAAACCCAGGAGGTTGACTTACCCCCTATTGCTTTTTTCCTTTTTTAGTCACTCTGAAAAGATTACTCTTACTTAAATTGGTTACTGAAATACTGTTTTAGTGAGTCAATTTAGCCAATCAATTCATACTAGAAATCTTTACCTAGGAAATGATTTTTAAGGCTACCCAACTTCAGTTAGTATTTTCTAAAACAATGTTTCAGAATAATTTAAAGTTTGAAATGGCTCTCTAAGTTATGTTAATCTGTCAAAATAATTAAAACACGTGCAAATAAAAATTTGTTTAAACTGCATGATAGTAAGAAAATATGCAGTAGTGGAGAGAATATGCATCTTGGAACTTGAAATAAGCTCTTAGATAATTGCCTTCTGTTACAATATTTTAAAATTTAATTGTTTCTTTGGAATGTAACATTTACTTTATTCTATATTTTTACTATCCACACAAGTTTTTGAATTTAAATAGTATTAAATCAAAGGAAAGTAAAAGTTAATGAGTATATTCTTCACTTTCATAGACACTAATCAAGCTTCATACTTTCATTGATGTATTTCAAGAGCCATGGAAGGATGATTTTTAAGACCAGTCTTAACCATGTGACTTACAGGGAAATGACAGAAATGGAGTATTGTAAGACATGGTTCAGCATTGTGAACATTGTGAAGGGAACAATAAGAAAGGGGAAATCTTACGTACTCATCAAATTGTATTTATTTAGTTTTTATATGTCAATCATACCTAAACAGTTTTTAAAAATCAGTGAGGATAGAGAAAGAATTATGAAAAGGAGTGGTGGTAGGAAGGATAGAGAGAGAAGTTGGGACCATATTATAAAAGGATTTCTCTGCCATGAAATATATTTAGTCATTTATTAATTTAAAATCTACCTTTCTTTAGAAAGAGTTTATTACTAATTACAAAGACACACAAAATATAATAAATTAAATTAGATTTTAAATGATAATAAATATGAAAACAAAGCCAAAAATAAATCTAATACTAAAATGTAAACCATAGGCTACTTTAATATTAAGATCATTCATAATTTTTGCTCAAAGCTTTTTATCAGTCACTGTGAAAATAGAAATTGGTCAATTACAGTTTAAGATATCTTCAACATTGAAAGAGAAAAAAAATTCACATTTGTAGAATAATTTTTATATTGACTTATAATATATTCCAGTATTACACTAAAAAGTTAAATTGAGACAAAACAATTCCATTGAAGTAAGGTACAGTGGATATTTAAGATACTGACTACATATGTAGAAAAGATGACTGTCCTAATGTAGTTAGCCCTTTTTCCTTGAATATAGCCAAGTGTTCTCTCTAAGAAAGTCTAAGAATTTTTCAAAATATTTCCAATTTTATTTTACAAATTAAGTTTTCTATTTTAAAATTTATTTTCCACATTTGTGCAATATAACTGGATAGGTTTTTGCTCAAGTTGGAGAATACATTTGACACATAATGGCACAAGGTAAGAAGTATATATGGTCAGATAGCAAATTAAAAACTCACTTTGGGCTATATTAATGGATTCTTTAAGAATGTTCGTCTTCCACAGCAACTGATGCTGAGGTTAAATCACAGGGCTTTGTAACTTCTAATTAAGAGGAAAATGTGCATTCAAATCCTGTGATTAAAAACATCACCGCTGCTTCTGCTAAGCTGCTTCAGTCGTGTCCGACTCTGTGCGACCCCATAGATGGCAGCCCAGCAGGCTCCCCCGTCCCTGGGATTCTCCAGGCAAGAACACTGGAGTGGGTTGCCATTTCCTTCTCCAATGCATGAAAGTGTAAAGTGAAAGTGAAGTCGCTCAGTTATGTCTGACTCCTAACGACCCCATGGACTGCAGCCCACCAGGCTCCTCCATCCATGGGATTTTCCAGGCAAGAGTACTGGAGTTGGTTGCCATTGCCTTCTCCGACAAACACCACAAATGTTCCTAAAAATAAGTGCAATTACAGATTTTCTTAATTGCAGGTATTGGTTTGGAATAAAACTGCTGCCCATTTGGCAACACTTTTCAGTTTTATCCAGAGGAAGTGAGGACCAGGACTTTCAATATGAGTGTGGTGGATAATAATTCCAGGAATTGTAACTATTCTGTAAAATTATAGGTGTTAGACTGGATCCTTAGAGTTTTGCTCTTAGAAAAATGAAGTTGGGCTCTTTAAAATAGCTGCAAGATTTTTGAGGATAAAAGTTTCAAAATATTTTATATCATAAGGGGATCTTGAATTTCTACATGGTTGAGTTTGAGCTTGATGCTAATACTGCATGGATATTTGCCTTGCAATGCACAGTCCATGGCACATTCAACTAAAAAGAAGCTAAAGTAAAATCATTTTTTCCTCAGGGCAAAATTAACCTTGACTGAGAACTGTGGCAGAAGCACTTAGCCTCTATTTTTAATTTCTTGAGAAGCCTCCCTACTATTTTCCATAGCAGGTGTACCATTTTATCCAGCAATCCCATGTTGGCGTATTTGTTTAAAATAATTAAAATTAGATTATTGAAAAGATACCTGCAATCCCATGTTCATCATAGCATTATTCACAATAACCAAGGTATAGAAACAGCCCCCATTGTCCATTAAGAGATGAACAGATAAAGAAGTTTTGATATATAATACAATTCAACCTTTAAAAAAGAAACAAAAAAAACTATAACATGTGACAACATGGATGAACATAAAGGATATTATGCTAAGCAAAATAATCCAGTCGTAGAAGGACAAATACTGTATGATTCCACTTAGAGAAGGTGTCTAACACAGTCCGCTTCATAGAAGCAGAGAGTAGAATGGTGGTTGCCAGAGGCTGTGGGGAGGGGATATGAGAAGTTACTAATCAAAGGCTATGAAGTTTCCATCACGCAAGATGAGCTCTGAAGATCTGCTGTAATACTGTATTGTGCACTTAAATTTCTTTTAAAAGGTTGATAGCATGTTAAATGTTCTTACTACAAAATCATCATCATGATAATAATCTATAAATGCTGAAAAAAGAGTTCTGAACAACCAAAAGGCAATAGGTATGGTAAGGAAAAATATATATATATAAGAACATAAAATACACTATGATTTATATCAAAGAATGTTCTGCTTATGTTTTCCTCTAACTGTTTTAGAGTATCTTGTCTTACATTTAGGTCATTAATTCATTTTGAGCTTGTGTGTGGATGTTAGCAAGTGTTCTAATTTATTCTTTTACACATAGCTGTCCAGTTTTCCAAGCACCTCTTATTGAAGATGCTGTTTTATATTCTTGCCTCCTTTGTCAAATACAAGGTGTACATATATTCATGGGTTTATATCTGGGCTTTCTATCTTGTTCCACTGATCTATATTTCTGTTTTTGTGCCAGTACCACACTGTCTTGATGACTGTAGCTTTGTTGTATAGTCTGAAGGGAGTAGTCGGATTCCTCCAGCTGTTTTGCTTTCTCAATATTGCTTTGGCCATTCGGGGCCTTTTGTATTTCGAAACAAATTTTAAGATTTTTTGTTCTAGTTATGTTGAAAATGTTCTTAATAATTTGTGAGGGATTTGCATTGAATATGTAAATTGCCTTGTGTTGTATAGTCATTTTGAAGATACTGGGTTCTTTCAGTCTAAGAACATTGTTTATCTTTCCATCTGTGTCATCTTCAATTTCTTTCATCAGTGTCTTATAGCTTTTATAGTACAGGTCTTTTTGCCTCCTTAGGGAGGTTTCTGGAGAAGGAAATGGCAACCACGGGGGAGCCTGCTGGGCTGCCGTCTATGGGGTCGCACAGAGTCGGACACAACTGAAGTGACTTAGCAGCAGCAGCAGAAGCAGCAGGGAGGTTTATTCCTAGGTATTTTATTCTTTTAAATGCAATAGTAAACGGGACTGTTTCTTTAAATGCTCTTTGTGATGTTTCATCATTAGTACATAGAAATGTAACAGATTTCTGTGTATTAATTTTGCATCCTACAACTTAATTCATCATTGAGCTATAGTAGTTTTCTGGTAGCATCTTTAGGATTTTCTATTCATAATGTCATGTAATCTACAAAGAGTCTTACTTCTTCTTTTCCAGTTTGGATTCCTTTTATTTTTCTTCTCTGACTGCCATGGCTAGAACTTCCAAAACTGAATATAAGTGGCAAGAGTGAATATCTTTATCTTGTTCCTGAGCTCAGAGGAAATGTTTTAAGCTCTCAACATTGAATATAAAGTTAACTGTTGGTTTGTTATACACGGCCTTTATTATGTTGAGGAATGTTGTCTCTGTGCCCACTTTCTGGAGAGTTGTTTTTTTTTTTTTTTTAAATCATAAATGAGTGTTGGATTCCATCAAAATGTTTTTCTATGTCTATTGAGATGATATATGACTTTTGTTTTTCAATTTATTGATGTGGTGTGTGATTTTGATTGATTTTTGGATATTGAAAAATCCTTGCATCCCTGGGATAAATCCCACATGATCATGGTATAAGTTTATTTTAATGTATTGCAGCCCATTAAAAAATAGGCAGAAAACTAAATAGACGTTTCTCCAGAGGAGACATACAGATGGCCAAGAGGCACATGAAAAAATATGCAACATCACTAATTATTAGAGCAATGAAAATCAAAGCTACAATGAGATATTACTTCACACCAGTGAGAATGGCCATCATCAAAAAGTCTACAAACAATAAATGTAGAGAAGAATGTAGAGGAAAGGGAACACTCCTACACTGTTGGTGGGAATATAAATTGCTACAGCCACTATGGTGAACAGTATGGAGGTTCCTTAAAAACAAACAAACATACAAACAAAAACTAAAAATGAAACTACCATATGATCCAGCAATTCCACTCCTGGGCATGTATCCAGAGAAAAACATGGTTTGAAAGGATGTACTCTACTGTTCATTGCAGCATTGTTTACAGTAGTCAAAACATGCGAAGAATCTAAAAAAAAAAATAATGTCCATTGACAAGATGAATGGATAAAGATGATGTGGTACATATGCACAATAGAATAGTACTCAGCTATTAAAAAGAATGAAACAATGCCATTTACAGCAACATGAATGGGCCTGGAGACTATCATAGTAAGAGAAGTAAGTCAGCTAGAAAAAGATAAATATCATGATATTGTCTATATACAGAATATTTAAAATGATACAAATGCACTTATTTACAACATAAAAACAGACCCACTGACTTGAAGAATGAATTTATGGTTACCAGGGTGGTTTGGGGAGGAATAGATGGGAGTTTGGGATTAATATGTATACACAGATATGTGATTATGTAAGACGGAATCACTTTGCTGTACTTCTGATATTAAGATAACATTGTTAATCAACTATGCTCCAATATAAAATTGAAATTTACAAAAATTAAAAAAATAAATTCGGGCAAGACTATAGCTCTCTGGATCTCTGTATTATTTAACCTTCAATGTTGTTATGATTTTAAACAATGTAATGTTTAAAACAAAATTTAAATTAAGCTCTACATAAATATTTATTATATTCATAAAATATTTTGTCCATAGAACCCATGATAATTCAGGGCTCTAACAAACTCTTCAGGTAGTTTCCAAAAAGATGTCTAGTAAAGTATTTTTCCTTTCTAGTGATTTTCCCCTACCTCAATCAGAACTAGATAAATTGTTGGCTTCGTAGTTTACATTTTAAGAAAAGAGATTATATTTTATCTTGGAGAAAAATCATAAAGCTCTGTCATAATTCTTTAGATTGTGGTATACATGACTCATTTTGTGATTTTATTCTCTCTCTCTATACACACACACACACACACACACACACAAACACATACCTACAAACACATACACATGAATATTACCAGATTGTAAGCAACAATTTTACCATTGTATTTCTAGTAAAGGAACTAGCTAGAAAATAATTTATATTTACACATAGTAACATGCACATAAACCACTTAGATCTAAAACTTATTGGAAAATTACAAATTATATTTTTATATATGTTTTACATAATATGCATTTATATATAATAGTATATAGTATAGTTTGTATATACTTGAGCACTAGTCATGGTGCAAAATGATTCATATACATTATTTTAATTAGTCTCAAAATATTTGAAAGGTAGTATCATTAGTCTCATAGTTTAGAAGTGTGACATATCCAGCTAAGTGGAAGTGCTCAGGTTCAAATTTGGATCTCTTTAAGTGCATATTTCAAGTGCATTATTCTTTTTTCTCAGTAATAAGTTGAATAATGAAAGATGCTAATGGTTTAAGATATTATTATTCCAATAATCTAACTTTAAAAAGAGGGATTGCATGACACAGTTCTAAAATTATGTATATTGAATTTGGCTGAGAGTCCCTGCCAAGATTTCTGGTTATTATCTTTGGAAATGCTCCTGGTTTTCAAGGTGCTGACCTTCTACCTTAAACATTTTGTTTTGCCTTGTCAGGTGTATGGAAAATGCATATCAGTGTTTCCTATATTGAACGTTATTCTTTCTTTAATAAAATATATGTAGGTCTAGTTCCTTTAAATGAAAAGGAAAAATCTTGTCTATAAGTGTATCTCGGCAATGCAAAGGGTATCCTCATTTTCACATGTAATGAGAGAGTGTTAAAAATATATACCTTCAAATTGCACGATGCTTTGCATTGAAAGAACCAGTAATAATGACATGGACTACTTTCCTATCAGGATTAACTTCTTTGGTTTGAAGTAGAACTGCAATTAAAATATTACTGAGGCGAATTCTCAATGGCACAGCACTAGACACTTCTTACACACTTGAGTGGGTACAAGTGTAGCCATGCGCAGCCATGTGTGGTGAATCTGTCAGAACTAACAGCAGGAACTCTGATAAGAGTCCTCTATCAGTAAGCCGGCTGGATAGCCCAAGGTCTTTGAATTGTTATTATAACCAGCACCCAATAGTGAGGCCAATACTGAGTCTCTTCATATTTTTTCAGTACGTGTTTCTGAACTTTCCATAGGTTTATTCTGTTTTGGACATTGAGATCATGTAGAAGTGCAAGCATAGCTTTTGTCAGAACTTAAGTACTTTTTCCTCCCTGTGATGATAGAGAGAGATGTGGTATGAAGGAGGGTATAGGATGCTATTTTCCAAATAGAATAGCATGTTTTATGAGGATAAAAAACAATCAGGAGACTTTACTGTATCCCCATTCATGTTAGATTGTCATAACACAGAGGCTCATATTTTAGAAGACTAAATATTTAAGTTATAAATTCCTGATACTAGGTTTCTTCTTTTTTCTGACCGCTCTGCTGACCTCAACATAAGTTAGTCTTTCCAGCCAGGTTGGTCTACTCTCTGTACCTTAACTACATTTTGTTTTGACATGGCCTCTGTTCTGCTTAGACAATCCAGGTCCACTCTCCACACCATACTCCTACCACTGATGTTTCCTGTCCTGTGGCCTCAGTCTGATCCATATCAATATACCCTTGAGCACTGATTATTGATAGTTACTTATTCATAACTTTTATCTGTGGCCTAATATCATGTAACATTTTCAGCAATTATATGCAAAAGTGATCCATCTCTTCACATTAGTTCTGATTTTAAAGAACTCGCATATATTCAAATTAAACTTGCACAATGCAGATTATTTTTAATGATCACCTATAGTTTGGATCAAAAATAATTATTTAATCCAATTGTAAATAAGCTCATGTTACATCATTTTAAAAATCGATGTGTATCAATGTGTGTGAATTTATTGCAATATCTTTTTTATGTAGTTTTGCCATCAGAGCAATTATGCAAAAGCTTCCTGGGAGAAGGAAGGTAAAATAAATGAGTGAAGCCTACTGCTGCTGCTGCTGCTGCTGCTGCTAAGTTGCTTCAGTTGTGTCTGACTCTGTGCAATCCCATAGATGGCAGCCCACCAGGCTTCCCCGTCCCTGGGATTCTCCAGGCAAGAATACTGGAGTGGGTTGTCATTTCCTTCTCCAATGCATGAAAGTAAAAAGTGAAAGTGAAGTTGCTCAGTCGTGTCCAACTCTTAGCGACCCCATGGATTGCAGCCTACCAGGCTCCTCCATCCATGGATTTTCCAGGCAAGAGTACTGGAGTGGGTGCCATTGCCTTCTCCGGAGTAAAGCCTATCAGGTGTTAAAATAGCAGTAGCACAAGCTGGCAACAGCTACAGGCTTGATGCTGGGAAGTAACAGGGGTTGGAAGACTCCATAGAGAACTGGAGAGTACATGAGCTATTAAAAGTGGTTCAGTTCAGTTCAGTTCAGTTGCTCAGTTGTGTCCGACTCTTTGCGACCCCATGAATTGCAGCACGCCAGGCCTCCCTGTCCATCACCAACTCACGGAGTTCACTCAGACTCACGTCCATCGAGTCGGTGATGCCATCCAACCATCTCATCCTTTGTCGTCCCCTTCTCCTGCCTCCAATCCCTCCCAGTGTCAGAGTCTTTTCCAATGAGTCAACTCTCAGCATGAGGTGGCCAAAATATTGGAGTTTCAGCTTTAGCCTCAGTCCTTCCGAAGAACACCCAGGGCTGATCTCCTTCAGAATGGACTGGTTGGATCTCCCTGCAGTCTAAGGGACTCTCACGAGTCTTCTCCAACACCACAGTTCAAAAGCATCAGTTCTTCGGTGCTCAGCTTTCTTCACAGTCCAACTTTCACATCCACACATGACCACTGAAAAAACCATAGCCTTGACTAGACAGACCTTTGTTGGCAAAGTGATGTCTCTGCTTTTCAGTATGCTATCTAGGTTGGTCATAACTTTCCTTCCAAGGAGTAAGCATCTTTTAATTTCATGGCTGCAATCACCATCTGCAGTGATTTGGGAGCCCCAAAAAATAAAGTCTGACACTGTTTCCCCTGTTTCCCCATCTATTTCCCATGAAGTGGTTCAGTGTTACTCAACGCGGAGGGTTTGTAGCCATGTGATGATACATGCTAAGATCAGCCTTACCTTCCAATGTTATTTACAGAGAATTTTGAAAGATGAATTTACATGTAAAATTTCACAATTTTTTTCTATGTTAGCAAATAATTTGGTGTATAGAAAACATTCATTTTTTGGTGAACTCAGGCTAGTTCTCAGCTTATTTGTAAATTCTAAGTATTTAATATATTTGAAGGGAGATTCTAGAATTGAGAGAGTAATAAAAAAGGGAACATTTTAAAAGAATCTAGGAAATATTTATTATTATTATTGCCAGCTTAATTCATTAATATAAGACAAAACATAAAACACATGTAATAATACGCTATTTCAAGAATATCTCAACTAGCAAGAAGGAAGGATTATAAAGGACATGAGAAGAAACATTTGAGGGAGATGAATACATTTATTATAATTATACATAATTTTATATATTTGGTTGTGGTGATATGTCAAACATTAAATTGTATACTTTAGATATGCAAAAATTATTGTAAGTCATTTATACCTCATTAAAATTATTATAAACAACAGTGGTATATAAGTCTTTAAATGAATTTAAGATAATATAAATATCACAGCATTTTTTAATTGTGAGAAAATTTATATTCATTGATAGGCTCAAATTTTTCTCACAGTTTGATGCATTTTGATCAAATTACACACAGACTTAATCAATACCCTGATCATGACAGAGAACATACCATCAACCAAATAAAGTTCCTTCATGCACTTTCCAGTCAAACCAAACCCACCATAAGCAGTGGTTTGATTTCTGTAACCTCAGATTAGTTTCTTCTGTGATAGTATATTATATAAATGGGTTCTTTGGTTTGTCTGTATTCTTTTGCGTCTGGCTTCTCTCACTTGAAAATATTTTTGATTATCAGGGTTGTTATGCATGTAAGTAGTTTGTTCATTTTTATGAATGACTAGGGCTTCATCATTTGTTTATGCCTTTCAGCTACTGCTGGACATTTAGGCTGCTTCCAGTTTGGGGCTATTATAATAAAGGCACTAGGAGCATTCATATGTCAAAAAAAATTCAACTTCTATGATGTCTGAGTATAATGATAAAAGATTTCATAAATATTTCTCATATTGTGTTGCTCTTCCAGTGTAAAATGAGCACAAATGATATTTGAGTAGAAAGTAAGGAAAAGATTTTGGGTAGAACATCTGTAACTGTACTTTTAGATCTACCACTTTTTAGCTGTGTAACATTACACAAGTCAAAGGATCTTTCCTGACTATAAGGTTTTTTGTTTTGTTTTGTTTTGTTTTGCAGTTGTGTGATGTTAGTTTATATTGATCGTTTGGTAAAATAAGGCATTGAATTATAGAGTCCCTTAAAAGAGTAGAATGTTAAAATTGTACATGAAATGATGACGACATCATTTGGAAAATTATGTGACCTTCACAATTCACTACTCTTTTACGAAAGGTTTTAAATTGAGGGTGTTGAACTAAGCCTCCTAAAGCTCTAGTATTATGTGACTAGACTGACTGACTTTATGACTTATAGAAATAAATTGGTATTTACATGTTATACCACTTTAGTCTTTTTTTTTTTTTTTTTTTTTTACCACTTTAGTCTTAATCAGAAAGAAGCTTCACATTTGAAATCAACAACAGATGATTTCAGTTGTTTCACTCTGCAAGTATTATTTGGTTCTCCTCTTTAAAATGTGGTATGGGCAATGCATAGTAGATGGAGTGTCTCCAGTTTTAATCATTTCACTTTTCATTTGAAAAGTAATTCATCATGAGAAGTCAGTGGGGTATAGAGAGCACTAATTGCAGCAAAATATCAAGGACAGTTTTCCTCTGTCTTAATTAAACATTAATGAGTAAAGTTATTTGCAAATACATGCTGCAGGGATGGACTTGTCTATCTACGTTTGGTAAACACTGACCCTAGGTGTCAAAATAAAGCACCTTAATTGATTTATACAGGAATAGTTTTAAAAGATTGCACCTGGCTTGACATTTCCTTAGGTTTTCATAGAGTAGTTTCTGATAAATTATTTATAAAGAAACTTTTTTCCTGACCTATCCTAATTACAGGAGTGATTTTTTTTCAAACTAATCAATTTTGTATAAATTTCACTTTTCTTCTTGGTTTTTCTATCAATTTAAGGAATTCCATAGTAAATGATGAGGAATCAAGTTTTCTTTATATTTCAGAAGGACTATGCAAGCAAGTTACTTTTTTCTTGATTATTGGAAGTATTTTATAAGATTTTAGATATTTTACTTTTTTGAATTAATATTTTATATGAATATATTTATTTCATTTCATTTATTTATTAATCTACATACTTTATATTAATATAAACTATATTAATATATAGCTTGAGTTATAATTCAAAATCCCTAAATAAATTTAAAAGCCTAAGGAATGCATTTAATTCCAACTTACAAATCTTAAATTACTGGTCTAAGTAACATTGCATTTGATTCTTTAGAGTGTATATAAGTAAGTTGAAATACTAAAAAAAAGTGTGAAAGAAACTTTCTGGCTCTCATATTAAACTGATCTGTGGATATCAAAGGGGAATTTCACAAGATAACCTTTAAATTAGATGATATATAATTTTTTACTAGATTTCTTCTTACTCTTCTCTGAATGATTCCCCAGATTATGTTTGTTTTGATATGTATGCTGCTGCTGCTACGTTGCTTCAGTCGTGTCCAACTCTGTGTGACCCCATAGACGGCAGCCCACCAGGCTCCCCCGACCCTGGGATTCTCCAGGCAAGAACACTGGGGTGGGTTGCCATTTCCTTCTCCATTTGATATGTATAATTAAGTAATAATTTTGAAACCTTAAAAATTATAATTAACAGTTTTAAATAATTAACTATACATTTCACTAAGTCCTTTTAGTTTCTTACATAAGAAGAGAATTTACCAATAATACAGTCTAAATCTTACAACAAAATTTTCCGTAGACCAATGTAGCAATGGAACAACTTTCAGAAAATAACAAAAACATTGTGGAAATCATTTTATAGTATCGGTATGATAGTATATTTTTAGTTGGGGGGGGGAGAAAAAAAATCCTGCTGTGTCTTAGAATGGCTTATAAACTCCTCAGTTTCCTCCTTTCCGATGGTACTGTTAAATTTCACTCTGGATTCTCATGAAACTCTCAGTTTCCCAAACCATATGGCTTGATGCAGATAAAATTGGCTTATGGCAAATAGTGTAAACACACTTCACATTTTTCCACCTGTGAATCTACTGAAGTGTTATGGTATACATTTTTAGGGTTTAGTACCAAATTTTCAGTGAGTCTTTATTTTCAGATTCTTTTTTGTCCTTCTGGGCAACTTCATTGCCACATTTGAAAATAACAGATTGACCCTTGCCTTCATCTTATGACGCTGAGATTTTAGAATAATTTTATTTTCAATTTGGGATTAAAAAAAATGTAAAGGATATTTTATATATATATTAAAAAGTCTTTAGAGTAAACCACAATATTATAAAATAATTAATCCAATTAAAATGTTAAAAAACCTTTAGGGATTTTTGTTTTTAAAATGTAAGTTAAATACACATATTCTTTTTCACCCAAAAGAAAGGAAAATCAATTAATGAATATCTGAAAGTATGAATCAGGAAACAGGAGCTGTCTTCCAAAAGTAATGACGGTCAGCAATAATGGTGATGTTTTGGTATGTTAAAGGAGATTCTTGTCTTCTGTTATTAAAAAAAAAAAAGCCACACAAACACAAATTCATATCCTGACAGACCCTGCAGTGCAGAACCGATTATTTATTTGTAACATTGGCAGTGGTGTTCTTATGGTAAAGGTAGGAGTTTGACTGGATTTGTGTTTCTGAACACAACCACTGAAACAGGGCATCAATATAAGACATATTGGTTAAAAAAAAAAAAAAAGTCTATTGGTGGTAGAAGTCAGTAAAGTAACATTGTGAACAGACAAGTGAGAAAAGATCTTATACTCATTATTAGTTCTAAGAAAAATTTCTACTTGTTCAGAGTATGGCCGTAGCTCATTCCTCACATGTAAAAGATGAGATCAGAGAGAAGCAAACATGGACAGAAGACTTAAACAGACATTTCTCCAAAGAAGACACATAGGGCCAACAGGCCCCTGGGAAGATGCTCGATGTTATTAATTATTAGAGAAATACAGATCAAAACTACATTGAGGTATCACCTCACACCAGTCAGAAGGGCCATCATCAAAAAATTTATAAACAGTAAATGCTGGGAAAAGTGTAGAGAAAGGGAGTCTTTCTTCACTATTAGTGGGGATGTAGATGGATATAGCCACCATGGAGAACTGTATGGAGATTTCTTAAAAAACTAAAAATAGAAATACCATACGACTCAGCAATCCCACTGAGAAAACCATAATTTAAAAAGACACATGCACACCAGTGTTCATCACAGTATTATTTACAATAGCCAGGACATGGAAACAACTTAAATGTCAATCAACAGATGAAAGGAATGAAGAAATGGTACATATACACAATGGAATATTACTCAGCTATGAAAAGGAATGAAATTGAATAATTTGTGGAGATGCAGGTGGGCCTCTGTCTGTCATACAGAGTGAAGTCAGAAAGACAAGTCAGAAAGAGAAAAACAAATATTTTATGTTGGTGCATGTATGTGGAATCAAGAAAAATTCCACAAATAGGTATTCAGTTCAGTTCAGTTCAGTTCAGTAGCTCAGTTGTGTCCGACTCTTTGCGACCCCATGAATCACAGCACACCAGGCCTCTCTGTCCATCACCATCTCCCGGAGTTCACTCAAACTCATGTCCATCAAGTTGGTGATGCCATCCAGCCATCTCATCTTCTGTTGTCCCCTTTTCCTCCTGCCCCCAATCCCTCTCAGCATCAGAGTCTTTTCCAATGAGTCAAGTCTTTGCATGAGGTGGCCAAAGTACTGGAGTTTCAGCATTAGCATCATTCCTTCCAAAGAAATCCCAGGGCTGATCTCCTTTAGAATGGACTGGTTGGATCTCCTTACAGTCCAAGGGACTCTCAAGAGTCTTCTCCAACACCACAGTTCAAAAGCATCAATTCTTCGGTGCTCAGCCTTCTTCACAGTCCAACTCTCACATCCATACATAACCACAGGAAAAACCATAGCCTTGACTAGACGGACCTTTGTTGGCAAAGTAATGTCTCTGCTTTTGAATATGCTATCTAGGTTGGTCATAACCTTCCTTCCAAGGAGTAAACGTTTTTTAATTTCATGGCTGCAGTCACCATCTGTAGTGATTTTGGAGCCCAGAAAAATAAAGTCTGACACTGTTTCCACTGTTTCCCCATCTATTTGCCATGAAGTGATGGGACCGAATGCCATGATCTTCGTTTTCTGAATGTTGAGCTTTAAGCCAACTTTAAACCTATTTGTGGGCTTCCCAGGTGGCCCTAGTGGTAAAGAACCCATCTGCCAATTCAGGAGACACAAGAGACCTGGGTTTGATCCCTGGGTCAGGAAGATCCCCTGGAGGAGGGCTTGGCAACCTACTCCAGTATTCTTGCTTGAAGAATCTCATGGATAGAGAAGTCGGTGGGCTTACAGTCCATAAGGTTACAAAGAGTTGGACATGACTGAGGTGACTTAGAGCACATGCAAAGCAAATCTATTCACAAGATGGGAATAGATACTCAGAGGTAGGGAATGAATATTTGGGACATGGTGGGGAGGGGAGGATGAATTGGAATATTGGGATTGACACATGTTGACTGCCATGTGTTAAGCAAATAGCTAATGGGAACCTCCTGTATCATGCAGGGAACACAGCTTGGTGCCCTGTGGTGACCTAGATGGATGGAAGGGAGAGGGTGGTGAGAAGGAGGGTCAAGAGGGAGGGCATATATGTATACACATAGCTGATTCACTTTGTTGTACAACAAAACCTAACACAACGTTGTAAAGCAATTGTACCCCAATTTAAAAAAACATAAAAAGCAGCACACATGAATTCTTTATAAATATAGTGCATATGTATTGAGAAAGAGAGAGAAATATAGAAAAAGGGAAAGAAGAAGAAAGGAAGAAAGTAAAATGACATATAAAGAACACTAACCAGAAAAATATTCCTATAAAACGAATAAACATTGTAACCACATTTATTTCAGTGAATTAAGACCATTGGTGTGCTACAGTCCATGCGGTTGCAAAGAGTCGGACATGACTAAGAGTCTGAACTAAACTGAACTGAAGGCCACTTCAGTGGCATAATAGCTTTACTGTTTTGATTTCTCATGATGCAATGACCTACCTCATTCCTATACACATTGGGTCTGTGTCCAGATTTCTTATTCTATTCCATTAGTGAAGTGAAAGTTGCTCAGTCGTGTCCAACTCTTTGCGACCCCAGGGACTATAGCCCACCAGACTTCTCTGTCCATGGAATTCTTCAGCAAAAATACTGGAGTGGGTAGCCATTCCCTTCTACAGAGAATCTTCCCTGTAGTGATTGAACCCAGGTCTCCCACAATGAAGGTGGATTCTTTACCATCTGAGCCACCAGGGAAGCCCTATTCATTAGACTGTTATCTAATTCAAGTACCAATCTCATAATGATTTAATGATAGAGTAGATATGTTTGAATAGTTGTGTGATTATCCTCACCTCGACAGTCTCCCCTCATAGCTCAGTTGGTAAAAAAAATCCACCTGCAATGCAAGAGACCCTGTTTCGATTCCTGGGTCGGGAAGATCCCCTGGAAAAGGGATAGGCTACTCACTCCAGTATTCTTGTGCTTCCCTGCGGCTCAGCTGGTAAAGAATCCACCTGCAATGCAGGAAACCTGGGTTTGATTCCTGGGTTGGGAAGACCCCTTGGAAAAGGGAAATGGTATCCACTCCAGTATGCTTGCCTGGAGAATTCCATGGGCTGTATAGTCCATGGGGTCACATGTATAGTCCATGGGGTCGCAAAGAGCCGGACACGACTGAGTGACTTTCACTTCATCCCCTACCACACACACACACACACACATACATACGAACACATACCACTCTTCTTTATAAGAGCTTAGATAACTACTCTTGCTAATTTATTCTTTCATTTGAGATTTTTTAATCAATATTTTAAGCTCCAAAAAGAAAACAAATGGCATTATTGGAATCATATGGAAGTTATACATTAACAGGGAGGAATGACGTTTGTTCACATCTACCTTTTTTGACTTTCAGGAGTGTACTGGGAGATTCTTGATAGGGTTTATGTCTGTGCATTATTTTGCTATGAAATGTACTTTCTAAAATTGTTTTATTACTAACATTTGTTTGAAGATAATTCATTTCTTTCCTTTTTGTATCTGCAATGGCACCCCACTCCAGTACTCTTGCCTGGAAAATCCTATGGATGGAGGAGCCTGGTAGGCTGCAGTCCATGGGGTCGCTAAGAGTCGGACACGACTGAGCGACTTCACTTTCGTTTTCACTTTCATGCATTGGAGAAGGAAATGGCAACCCACTCCAGTGTTCTTGCCTGGAGAATCCCAGGGACGGGGAAGCCTGGTGGGCTGCTGTCTATGGGGTCACACAGAGTCGGACACGACTGAAGTGACTTAGCATAGCATAGCATTTTACAAAATTAAAAGAGAATTGTTACTTGTGGGGTTTCCACGTGTACAGTCAGTTCATCTGCCAATATAACTGTGCTTCAGTATTCAAGGGAGAGTCGTTCAAGAACACCATTCCAAAATTCACAGATGTTCAAGTCCCCTTATATATGAAAGTGAAAGAAAGTAAAAGTGAAGTCACTCAGTCGTGTCCGACTCTTTGCGACCCCATGGACTGTAGCCTACCAGGCTCCTCTGTCCATGGGATTTTCCAGGTAATAGTACTGGAGTGAATTGCCATTTTCTGCTCCCGGGGATCTTCCTGACCCAGGGATCGAACCTGGGTCTCCTGCATTGTAGACAGACGCTTTACCGTCTGAGCCACCAGTGCCCTTATATATAGTGGCATAGTATTTGCATATACCCTGCACACATCATCCTGTATACTTTAAATCATTTCTAGATTGCTTTTGATGCCCAAAACAATGTCAGATCAGATCAGTCGCTCAGTTGTGTCTGACTCTTTGAGAGTAAATAGTTGCCAGCCTGAGGCAAATCAAGCTGTGCTCTGTAGAAATTCATGGAATTGATTTTTCAAGTCATTTTGACCTACAGTTGGTGGAATTTGCAGATGTGAACCCACAGATATGGAAGGCTGACTGTACTTTGTCTAATCCTTCCAAAACAGTGTTAAATAGTAGTGAGTACCACATCTTGTACATGACTTTAATGGAATGCTTTAAATACCTTTCCAGTAAGTAAATACTAGCTTTGGAACTGAGATATAAACATTTTATTCTGTTAATGAAGTATTAATTATTTTTTGCTTTATTTAATGTTTTAATCCTGAGAGTATCTTGTTAAGTGCTTTCCTTTGTATATCATGTATAATATCATATGCTTTCCTTCTTTTTTTAAATTTACTAAATTAAATCAACATATTTCCTAATGTTAAATTACCTCTGCATTCATGCTAAGCAGTTAAGTAGATTGCAATGATTATTTAGTTAACATTTAGTTGGATCTTATTTCTTGATATTTAATGTGTTTTTTGCTTCTATTAATTCTGGAGATCTGTTTGTAGTGCTTCCTTATTGCGTTATTTTTGAATGCTTTGAAATCATATTCTTTTGACATAATATGAAAATGGAATGTTTATTTGTTCTTCATTGCTTTGGAATTAGGTCAGTAACCATATGTTATCTGATATTTATATATATTTTTAGAATAAAAATATAAAAGCATCTGGGTCTTGTTCTTTTCATGTGAGTGAGTTACTTAGAAATTTTTTGCTTTTCTTCCATAAAAACTGGGCAATTTAGAATTTTCTATTAAATGTAGTCAGTTTTTATTGAGTCCTATTTTCAGAAACATCAACTTTGTTGTGCTTTCAACTATATTTCCATGTAGTGTCTTCTAGTTATTTTTTTGTAAAGATTTTCTAGGTTTCAACAACTTTTTCTCCTTCTAATTCTTTATCTGTTTTTACTTTCATTAAAAATGAGGTTGGACTCTGTGGGAGAGGGAGAGGGTGGGAAGATTTGGGAGAATGACATTGAAACATGTAAAATATCATGTAAGAAACGAGTTGCCAGTTCAGGTTCGATACACGATACTGGATGCTTGGGGCTAGTGCACTGGGACGACCCAGAGGGATGGTATGGGGAGGGAGGAGGGAGGAGGGTTCAGGATGGGGAACACATGTATACCTGTGGCTGATTCATTTTGATATTTGGCAAAACTAATACAATTATGTAAAGTTTAAAAATAAAATAAAATTAAAAAAAAAATGAGGTTGGCTAGTAGTTTGACTTTTTTTGGTGATTCATGAAAAAATGATAAAGCAAACATACAAAAACAGTCATAGTTTGGAAACAATCCATTATCAGGAGAAAATTTTAAATTATGTGTTAATTCAACTTCCTATATTTTAATCTGAAAATCTGGAACAATTGCTAATTTATATAAGAAATAAATTGAAGAAACTTATCCTAAAATTGAGAGAAAATCTAAACAGACCAGTTGCCATTCAAACAAAAAAAAAAATAAAGTTTTCAAAAAACCTGAACAAGCACTTATTCTCAATAAAACTGTAAAGTTCAGTTGATTTGTAAGTTAATTCTATAAAACATTAAAAGTTAGAAACACATGGAGATTAAAAAAAAAAAGAAAGCTTCTAAATGATTGTTAATGAAACAAGTGTGCCATTAATACTGACACAAACAGAGATAAAAAGCAACAAATAGGGACAGCTCTCATTTCTAGAAACACCTGCAACATGTTTAGAAAAACTGCAACTGAAATGTCACTGAAAGAATAATAAACTATGAGCAACTATACTGCAAGCAGGAATGCTAATTTTGGGAAATAATGTTCAGTTCAGTTCAGTCCCTCAGTCGTGTCTGACTCTTTGCGACCCCATGAATCACAGCACGCCAGGCCTCCCTGTCCATCACCAACTCCCGCAGTTCACTCAGACTCATATCCATCGAGTCAGTGATGCCATCAGCCATCTCATCCTCTGTCGTTCCCTTCTCCTCTTGCCCCCAGTTCCTCCCAGCATCAGAGTCTTTTCCAATGAGTCAACTCTTCCCATGAGGTGGCCAAAGTACTGGAGTTTCAGCTTTAGTATCATTCCTTCCAAAGAAATCCCAGGGCTGATCTCCTTCAGAATGGACTGGTTGGATCTCCTTGCAGTCCAAGGGACTCTGTTCAGATTAGATCAGATCAGTCGCTCAGTAGTGTCCGACTCTTCATGACCCCATGAATCGCAGCACACCAGGCCTCCCCATCCATCACCAACTCCCAGAGTTCACTGAGACTCACGTCCACTGAGTCAGTGATGCCATCCAGCCATCTCATCCTCTGTCATCCCCTTCTCCTCCTGCCCCCAATCCCTCCCAGCATCAGAGTCTTTTCCAATGAGTCAAGTCTTTGCATGAGGTGGCCAAAGTACTGGAGTTTCAGCTTTAGCATCATTCCTTCCAAAGAAATCCCAGGGCTGATCTCCTTCAGAATGGACTGGTTGGATCTCTTTGCAGTTCAAGGGACTCTCAAGAGTGTTCTCCAACACCACAGTTCAAAAGCATCAATTCTTCGGCGCTCAGCCTTCTTCACAGTCCAACTCTCACATCCATACATGACCACAGGAAAAACTATAGCCTTGACTAGACACACCTTTGTTGGCAAAGTAATGTCTCTGCTTTTGAATATGGTATCTAGGTTGGTCATAACTTTCCTTCCAAGGAGTAAGCATCTTTTAATTTCATGGCTGCAGTCACCATCTGTAGTGATTTTGGAGCCCAGAAAAATAAAGTCTGACACTGTTTCCACTGTTTCCCCATCTATTTCCCATGAAGTGATTGGACCGGATGCCATGATCTTAGTTTTCTGAATGTTGAGCTTTAAGCCAACTTTTTCACTCTCCTCTTTCACTTTCATCAAGAGGCTTTTTAGTTCCTCTTCACTTTCTGCCGGGACTCTGTTAGAACCATATTAATTCAGCAAAAGAAAAGTATTTTTCCATACATGCTATAGGTGTGTTTAGTAAAATTCAGAAATTGTTCGGTTTAAAATTAAAAAAACAAAACAAAACTGGGGAGTTAAGAGGAGACAGATGACTAATAAAATATATCTTTTTCAAAACAAAGCAAACAATTCTCTGAGTATTTATGGAGAAATATTAAAAGCAAGTAAGCTACAAAATTCCAAAACTGGGTTGTCTGATTTTGGAATTATTATTACACCTTGAAAATATGAACCAATTTATTCTACAAGAGAAAGAAATGAATTATAAAATTGGATAGAAAAGTGTAAATTGTTCAATCTTTGCAGATTATATGACTCTATACTTTGAAGACTCCACTTAATTAAATAAAAACCCTGACAATTTTAGACATGAAAGACTTCAGTAGTTGACTGAGTAGTCTCATTTACAAATGTAAAAATAAAACTTGGCATTATAAAATGTTTAATATTATAGTTTTATAATATATTTTAGTACTTGGAGGGAAATTACACAATCATTACTCTTATTTTATGCATATATTATGCCAATTCTCATATCTTCACATTTTAGAGTAGATATATAATTGTTTTGTGATGGAGATTTTGACTGGGATATTATTACATTTTAATGACAGATGGAATTAAGAAATTCAACCTCCTTACATGATTGAATCTCTTATAATAGTCTCTTATTTTATTCAAGTGTTCTTTTATGTTCCTTAGTGAAGACTTCTAGTTTTCTTGTTATAAATATTGCTCATTTCTAGTTTATTGATTCGCATCCAGTATATCCCTTAAAAAACACCAGTAGACATTCAGAAAAGTTTTGATGTTTGCTAACTTCATTTCAATGATCATCTTCCTAGAAGTCTTTTTGAATTATATTGCTGGGTTTTTAAGTAAATTATATCTTCAGGTAGAAAAATAAATACACAGATGCGTGTGTATGTATGTGCATGTGTGTACATGAGCATACACAGTTTTACTGGGTAGCACTTCCGTGGTGGTTTATGGTAGTAGTGATGCTGGTGCACTTTTTTGTTTTATTTTTACTTTGTCAGGGATTTTCTAAGGTTTTATCACCAAGCACAAGGCTGGCTAGTTTTAAATGTATGTTTATATGTTTCTCTTATATACACATAAACTCATCAGTAAGATGATGATTGAGCAAAGACTTGAAGTATGGTGTGGAGTTACCAGGCACATTCCAGGAAGAGGAACAATTATCAAAAGGATGCGAGTGAGTAGGTAGAAGACCTAAAGAGACATTTCTCCAAAGAAGACATATATATGGCTAAAAAACAAAGGAAAAGATGCTGAGCATTGCTCATTATTAGAAAACTTAAATCAAAACTACATTGAGGTATCATCTCACACCAGTCAGAATAGCCATCACCAAAATGTCCACAAAGAATAAATGCTGGAGATGGTGTGGAGAAAAGGGAACACTCTTGCACTGTTGGTAGGAATACAAATTGATACAGACACTCTGGAGATTCCTTAAAAAATAGGAACAAAGCTACAATATGACCCAACAATACTACTACTAGGCATATATCCTAAGGACAGCATAATTGAAAAACACACATGTACCACAGTGTTCATTGAAACACTATTTATAATAGCTAGGACATGGAAGCAACCTAGATGTCCATCAATAGAGGAGGGGGTAAAGAAGTTGTGATATATATATATGCAATGCAATATTACTCAGATATAAAAAGGAATACATTTGAGTTGGCCCTAATGAGGTGGATGAACCTAGAGCCCATTATACAAAGTGCACTAAGTCAGAAAGTGAAAAAATAAATATCATATATTGATATTTATATAGTGAACACCCTCTTTCAACAACACAAGAGAAGACGCTACATGTGACATCACCAGATGATCAATACTGAAATCAGATTGATTATATTCTTTGCAGCCAAAGAAGGAGAGGCTCTATATAGTCAGCAAAAACAAGACTGGGAGCTGACTGTGGCTCAGATCATGAACTCCTTTTTGCCAAATTCAGACTTAACTTGAAGAAATTAGGGAAAACCATCAGATTATTCAGGTATGACCAACCTTACAATTATAAGGTATAAGTGACAAATAGATTCAAGGGATTAGATCTGATAGACAGAGTGCCTGAAGAACTGTGGACAGATGTTCATGACATTACACAGGAGGAAGTTATCAAGACTATCCCCAAGAAAAAGAAATGCAAAAAGGCAAAATGATTGTCTGAGAAGGCCTTACAAATAGCTGAGAAAGAAGAGACGTGAAAGGCAAAGGAGAAAAGGAAAGATACGCCCATTTGAATGGAGAGTTCCAAAGAATAGCAAGGAGAGATAAGAAAGACTTCCTCAGTGATCAATGCAAAGACATCAGGAAAACAACAGAATGGGAAAGACTAGAGATCTCTTCAAGAAAATTAGAGATACCAAGGGAACATTTCATGCAAAGATGGGCTCAATAAAGGACAGAAATGGTATGGACCTAACAAAAGCAGAAGATATTAAGAAGAGGTGGCAAGAATAGACAGAACTATACAAAAAAGAGCTTCATGACCCATGATAACCATGATGGTGTGATCACTCACCTATAACCAGACATCCTGGAATACAAAGTCAAGTGAGCCTTAGGAAGCATAACTACAAATAAAGATAGTAGAGGTGATGAAATTCCAATTGAGCTATTTCAAAACCTAGAGAGAATGCTGTTAAGTGCTGCACTTAATATACCAGCAAATTTGGAAAACTCCACAGTGGCAACAGGACTGGAAGAGGTCAGTTTTCACTCTAATCCCAAAGAAAGTCAATGCCAAAGAATGTTCAAACTATTGCACAATTGCACTCATCTCACATGCTAGCAAAGTAATGCTCAAAATTCTCCAAGCCAGGCTTCAACAGTACATGAACCATGCACTTCTAGATGTTCAAGCTGGATTTAGAGAAAGCAGAGGAACCAGAGATCAAATTGCCAACATCTGATGGATCATAGAAAAAGCGAGAATTCCAGAAAAACGTCTCTTTCTGCCTTATTGATTTACCAAAGCCTTTGACTGTGTAGATCACAACACACTGTGGAAAATCCTTCAAGAGATGGGAATACCAGACCACCTCTCCTGCCTCCCTGAGAAATCTGTACGCAGGTCAAGAAGCAACAGTTAGAACCAGACATGGAATAACAGACTGCTTCCAAATTGGGAAATGATTACGTCAAGGCGTATATTGTCACCCTGCTTATTTAACTTATATGCAGAGTACATCATGCAAAATGCCAGGCTGGACGAAGCACAATCTGGAATGAAGATTTCTGGGAGAAATATCAATAGCCTCAGATATGACTATAATACCACCATTATGGCAGAAAGTGAAGAGGAACTAAAGACCTTCTTAATGAAAGTGAAAGAGAAGAGTGAAAACTCTGGCTTAAAACTTAACATTCAAAAAACAAAAATCATAGCATCTGGTCCCATTTCATGGCAAATAGATAGGGGAACAATGGAAACCATGACAGACTTTATTTTCTTGGCCTCCAAAATCACTACAGATGGTGACTGCAGCCATTAAATTAAAAGACACTTGCTCCTTGGAAGAAAGGCTGTGCCCAACCTAAACAGCATATTAAAAAGCAGAGACATTACTTTGCCAACAAAGATCCATCTAGTCAAAGCTATGCTTTTCCCAGTAGTCATGTATGGATGTGAGAATTGTACTGTAAAGAGAGCTGAGGGCCAAAGAATTGATGCTTTTGAACTGTGGTTTTAGAGAAGACTCTTGAGAGTCCTCTTGGACTGCTCAGAGATCCAACCAGTCAATCCTAAAGGAAATCATTCCTGAATATTGATTGGAAGGACTGATGCTGAAGCTGAAACTCCAATACTTTGACCACCTGATGCAAAGAACTGACTCATTGGAAAAGACCCTGAAGGCAGAAGGAAAAGGGGATGACAGAGGATGAGATGGTTCGATGACATCACTGTCTCAATGGACATGAGTTTGAGCAAGCTCTGGGAGTTGGTGAAAGACAGAGAAGCATGCTGTGCTGCAGTTCATGGGTTCGCAAAGAGTTGGACACAACTGAGTGACTGAACTGAATGCATATACATGGAATCTAGATAGATTGTACTGATGAACCTGCCAGCAACAGACATGCAGGCATAAAGAACAGACTTTTGGACACAGTAGGGGAGAGAGAAGGTGGGATGATTTGAGAGAATAGCATTGAAACATATTCATTGCCATATGTAAAGTAGATAGCCAGTAGAATTTGGTGTATGACACACTGAACCCAAAGCCAGAGGTCTGTGACAACCTAGAGGGATGGGACAGGGAGGAAAGTGGGAAAATGGTTTGAGAGGAAGAAGGCGCATATATATAACTATGGGTGATTCATGTTGACATATGGCAGAGACCATTATAACTTTGTTAAGTAATTATCCTCTAATTAAAAACAAAAGACTAAAAATAAAAATAAAAAAAGAAAAGGACCCAGTCTTTCTGGGGCTGAAGGAACAGTAAGAGGATGGTAGGTGAGAAGAAAAAGGAGGTGGTAGATACAGATTTCAGGTAGGGTGGATCTAATCACATAGGGCTGAGGAGGATTGTGAAGACTTTGGCTTTGACTAATACAAAGGGGAGGATTTTCAACAGTCATGACATAATAAACTTTATATTTGTAAAAGAATCATTCTGGTAGTATCATCTCTAACTGCATATTTTCTAAAACTTTGCATTATGCTGCTTCCCATTCTTCTCAACCTCACAATTCACAGTTTCAAATAATAGTGCATAGTGAATGATAGCAAATCAGGGGAAAATGACATTTAAACAATGTGTACTTGGCTTCTAATATTGTTGCCTAAATAAAAATGATTAGAGACTATGGGATTCTCTTCTAATAGTTTATTTGCATACAACTCCAATGATTACTGGATCTTTGATTGGGATTAAATTGAGTTAGTTATATACTTTTCCTTATTTGCCAACCCAGGGGCAAGAGCATAGATTTTGAATAGATTATCAGAAGTCTAAAGCCTTTATATGATATGTTGAAGCTGAGTCATAAGCTCTGAGTTATGAGGTACAATCATTAATTTTCTCATTTTCTTCACATTTCCATGTTTTTAAATGTTAATCAATTCCTACTATTTTAGAGGTCAGAAATTTAAATGTTAGAAATAACACCCATAAGGAGATACATTTGTTGATATTTGTTATTAGAAATTAAAGGACAGTGAAAAACATCTAACATAGAACTAAATTAAATTTACTTGTTATCCTCCAATAAGTATACATTTTATGACCACCATCATTATAAATACCACTTAGTAAAGTAGAATATTTTTAGTTATATCTTATTGCTTATTATAGAGTTTTCAGGGTTTGACAAGATTTATTCATCATTACTCAATGTATAATACTTTGATACAGTTTTCAGCTCTGTTTTCAGCTTCTAGTTTCTTCATGTATTTAATTATCCATCATTCAGTGATTATTTATTGATTGCCTACTATATGCCACATGCTGTGTTAGATGCTTCAGTTGTAGAAGGGTATAAAGATCTCTTTCCTAGCCGTTGTTGTTATTGTTGTTTAGTTGCTAAGGCCTGTCTGACTCTTGTGACCCAATACACTGTAGCCCACCAGGCCCCTCTGCCCATGGGATTTTTCAGGCAGGAATACTGGAGTGGGTTGCCATTTCCTACTTCAGGGAATCTTCCCAACCCAAGGATCAAATCTGTGGCTTCTGCATTAGCAAGTGGGTTCTTTACCACTGAGCCACCACGGAAGGTGCTTTCATGTTTTTGGAGGAAGAGAAGCGAAAAGCAAACCTAATAAATTATGTGGCCCTTACCAGGTGATGAGGGTATGAAAAGCTAGAGCAGAGAAAGGGAGACTAAGTGTGAGGAGATGAAGCCCAAGGAGTTGTGGCAGTTTTACTTCAGTCCATCAAGATTGGCCTAATAGAGAAAATGAGATTTAACAAAACTGTCAAGAAGGTAAGGAGCATGGCTAGACAGAATGGGGGATAACTAGAGAGTAGTAGAAGAAGAGAGAAAGTAACAAGAGGTCAGATCTCATAGAAATTTGAGGAGATTTTATGGATTCTATTTCTTATGATGAGATGCCTAGGGGCCCATTTTGGGCTTTGAGGAGTGAATTCATCTGAGTTTGTCTTTAATGGAATCATCCAGGCTATTCTGTTGAGGATAGATTGAAGAGGGCAAAGGTAGGATCAAGGAGCTCAGTTAAGAAGCAAATGCCAGAAAAGCAAACAACCTAATCAAAAAGTGGAAAAAGGCCTAAACAGACATTTCTCCAAGACACACAGATGGCTAACAAACACATGAAAAGATGCTCAACATCACTCATTATTAGAGAAATGCAAATCAAAACCACAATGAGATGTCACCTCACACTGGTCAGAATGGCCCTCATCAAAAAGTCTGCAAACAATAAATGCTGGAGGGGGTGGAGAGAAAAGGGAACATGATTGCACTGTTGGTAGGAATGTAGATTGATACAGCCACTATGGAAGACAGTATGGAGATTCCTTAAAAAAACTAGGAATAAAACCACCATATGACCCAGCAATCCCACTCCTAGGCATATACCCTGAGGAAACCAAAATTGAAAAAGACACATGTATCCCATTGTTCATTGCAGCACTAATTACCATAGCTAGAACATGGAAGCAACCTAGATGTACATCGGCAGATGAATGGATAAAGAAGTTGTGGTACACATGCACAATGGAATATCACTCAGCCATAAAAAGGAACACATTTGACTCAGTTCTGATGAGGTGGATGAACCTAGAACCTTTATACAGAGTGAAGCGAGTCAGAAAGAGAAAGATGAATATCGTACTTTAACACACTTGCACGGAATCTAGAAAAATGGTACTGAGGAATTTATTTACAGGGCAGCAATGGAGAAACAGACATAGAGAATAGACTTATGGACCTGGGGAGAGTGGAGGAGAGGGTGAGATGTGTGAAAGAGTAACATGGAAACTTATATTACCATATGTAAATTAGATAGCCAATGGGAATTTGCTGATGGCTCAGAAAAGTCAAACAGGGGCTCTGTATCAACCTAGAGGGTTGGGATCGGGAGGGAGATGGGAGGAAGGTTCAAAAGGGAGGGGATATATGTATACCTATGGATGATTAATGTTGAGGTTTGACAAAAAATAATAAAATTCTGTAAAGCAATTAGCCTTCAATAAAAAATTAAATTAAAAAAAAAGCAATTACTGTAATCCAAGAGTGAGATGATGGTGGCTCAGTACAGGGTGGGAACAGGGGCTATAGTAAGACTGGTTCAGATTCTATATGCATTTAAAATTTAGAACCTAGGTGTCATAAATTAAAAATTTATATAAAATGGGAAGAAATTTTAAAATAAGTTCATTCATTCATTCAGTTATTAACTTATTGGCTTTGAGAAACTGGAAGACTGGGGAAACAGTCAGTGAGGTGTATAAGGCAATATTCAAGTAGAAGACTTGGAGGAGAGATGAGTTTAGCTTGAGATAAAGAGTTAGGACACTGAACCCTGAATATTCATTAGAAGGACTGATACTGAAACTCCAATAGTTTGGCCACCAGATGTGAAGAACTGACTAATTGGACAAGACTCTGATGCTGGAAAAAATTGAGGGCAAGAGGAGAAGGGGGCAACAGAGAATGAGATGATTGGATGGCATCACTGACAGAATGGAGATGAGTTTGAGAAAACGCAGGGAGATGATGAAGGACAGAGAAGCCTGGTGTGCTGCAGTTCATAGAGTCACAAAGAGTCAGACACGACTTAGTGACTGAACAGCAACAAGTATGTATAGAATTTATATTCAAGAGGACCCTATGCTTGTTTTAATGTTCTCTTATCAGTGTCTTAAAATTCTTAACATTGTTTTAACAGGGGAATTCACATTTTATTTTTCAATGGACCTCACATATTATGTTGTTGGTTCTGATTGCATGCCATGTATGTAGTATATATACATAAGTAAGAGCCCTATCTTATGAGCTGTATGCAGATCAAGAAGCAATAGTTATAACCAGACATGGAATAACAGATTGGTTCAAAATTGGGAAAGGAATATGTCAAGGCTTTATATGGTCATCCTGCTTATTTAACTTATGTGCAGAGTATATCATGTGGAATGCCAGGCTGGATGAAGCAAAAGCTAAAATCAAGAATAGTGAGAGAAATATCAATAACTTCACATATGCAGATGATACAACCCTTATGGCAGAAAATGAAGAGGAACTAAAGAGCCTCTTGATGAAGGTGAAAGAGGAGAGTGAAAAAGCTGGCTTAAAACTCAACATTCAAAAAACGAAGATTATGGCATCTGGTCCCATCACTTCATCACAAATAGATGGGGAAAATGGAAATGGTGACAGACTTTATTTTCTTGGGCTCCAGTATCACCGTGGATGGTGACGGCAGCCATGAAATTAAAAGACACTTGCTCCTTGGAATAAAAGCTATGACCAACCTAGAAGGAGTATTAAAAAGCAGAGATATTACTTTACAGACAAAGGTCTGTATGGTCAGTTTTTTTTTTCCAGTAGTCGTGTATGGACAGGAAAGTTGGACCATAAAGAAGGCTGAGCACCAAAAAATTGATGCTTTTGAACTGTGGTGCTGGAGAAGACTTTTGTGAGTCCTTTGGCCTGCAAGGAGATCAAGCCAGCCAATCCTAAAGGAAGTCAACACTGAATATTCATTGGTAGGTCTGATGGTGAACCTGAAGCTCCAATACTTTGGCCAGATGATGCAAAGAGCCAACATTGGAAAAGACTCCTAATGCTGGGAAAATTTGAAGGCAGAAGGAGAAGGGGATGACAGATGAGATGGTTGGATGGCATCACCAACTTGATGGACATGAGTTTGAACAAGCTTTGGGAGATAATGAAGAACAGGGAAGCCTGGCATGCTGCCGTCCATGTGGTTGCAAAGAGTTGGACATGACTGAGCAACAACAAAGAACTCTAACAACTAGATAATTAGTTTTGTTTAAGAGAAAAGAAAGCTATTTTAATATAATCATACATATGCCTCGAAAAACAAAGGTATATTCATACTACAGATCTTTTTTCCCCTCCTTCTTGTAATATACACATACTTATTTAATGTCTTTGCCTTTTATTCACTTCATAAACGTTTCTTATTTTCCATTATCTCTGTGACTTAAAAACCATGAGTACAAAAATCTGTCTTTATATATTATTATATTTTCTTTATTCATCCCTATACTTATAACTTCAGACTCTAGTACAACTTCTGGCACATTGATAATGCTCAGGTATTATATGCTATGAGATTTTTTCAAGTCCTGTGGTTACCACCAAATTGATAAATATGATAGCTTTTTTCTCATAGCACAATCTCTATAACCTTTGAGCTTTTGATAGATTTCCTTCTTCATTCATCCTACATTTATTTCCCTTTGGATTATTTTGAATTATCCCATGCTTGTTCTTTTCTTTCCCAAAGTTCCTTCGATATCCTTTCCTTCCTCTTTCTCTTTGTTCTAAATAGATACATTACTTAGATAAAAATACTTTAGATTAATAATTAGTCCTCATCTTTCTCCTTTGTTTATTATTTGCTGCTCCTTTAATCTATTTCTATAACTATTACCTCCAAATTATAGTTACACTTCTCTCTCCAGATTCAAAATTAAATGTTATCCTGTCAGTAGGCCATCTTGGTCTCTATCCTATTCATTTATCTAACACTGGATATGATCCAGCTGTCTACTATTTCTAACTGCCTTATTTCTATTCACTACCATGCTGTCAGCAATCTACTCTCAGAAACTTCTTTTATCCTTACCTGTCATTAATGGACTGTTCTTGTTCTTTCCATATATAGTTACACTTGTATACCTTCCTCTTTTCTATTAATATATCCATTGCTATCAGCCTTTTTTAAAAGTTCATCTTCTCTATTTAGATTGCCAAACTCTCCTCAATCCAATTCATTTCACACAAAGTCAAAGCCATATATCCAAAGCACAATTTCCATTGCTTTACTTAATCTTAGAGACGGTGAAATCTCCAGTTAGTCCTCATTGTCTCTGGCCTCCAGAATATGTTAGGAGACTCCCATACTACAACTGTTGTGAAGTATATCATCTATGATTACTTATCAATTGTAATTTAAACCTTAAGTTTGTGAATGATATACTTTTAAAAAAATTCAGTGTGAACTCATGCATGCAACACATTCATTCCCATGCTTTCCAAAATGTTTTTCTTGAGAAGAGGAAGTAAAAAGGACAGATAATAATGGAAACACAAATAAAATATAAGAATTGCACATAACCAACAGATTAAGCTGTTTATTTCACAGCTCCATGTGCCAAACTGTTCTTGACATACTGTGAATAGTTATGATACATAACAGTTATTTTAATTTGTAGCACTATTTGTTTTAAATCCTAGATTTTTTAACTTAAATTTTTTTAGTTTTTTAAAATTTCAAAATGCATGGACCATTCTGTGCATACTAGAATCATCTCTCTTGTGTACTCCAGCACACACACACACACACACACGTGCATCCACAAACAAGCACATACACACACAAATACATACACACAGAACCACTCCACCAATCCCCAGCACTCTTTCTTTTCTTAATCTTCCTGCTCTTTGCCACTTACTTTCTCTGTATCTTCACATGCCAAATGCTTATCTACATTTGAATGTTCACTTCAAAAAGTTCCCTTCCATGTGCTTCACAAACTCTCCTTTCTTTGAACCCCAACACTCGTACTCTCCAAAGACACATTACTTGATCTGTCTTACAATCATCTGCAGGCTTATAGTAAGTTCCTACAAAACTGTGCTTCATATGTATCCACCCTACACTCATTAACAGTATCTTGAAATGTAGCAACAAAAGGCAAATACTAGAGAGGCAATGTAGATATCCACTGACAGACGAAAGGATGAAGAAGACGTGGCACACACAACTGAAAGGAATGAATTTGAGTCCGTTCTAGTGAGGTGGCTGAACCTAGAATCTGTCTTACAGAATGAATGAAGTCAAAAAGAGAAAAACAAATATTGTATAATCACACATATAAATGGAATCTAGGAAAATAGTATTGATTAAGCTATTTGCAGGGAAGGAATGGAGATGCAGACATAGAGAACGGACTCATGGACATAGTGCATGAAGGAGAGAGTGGGCCAATGGAGAGAGTAGCATAGACATATATACACTCTCGTGTGTAAAATAGATAGCTGTTGAGAAGTTGCTGTCTAGCACAGGGAGCCCAGTCAGGAGCTCTGTGATGAGCTAGAGTGGTGGGATGTAGAGGAAGAGAGGAAGGCTCAAAAGGGAGGTGATACATGTATAATTATGGCTGATTTGCATTGTTGTATGGAAGAAACTATCACAACACTGTAGGGCAATTTTCCCCCAGTGAAAAATTAAAGTAAAAAGACATATATAAAAGAGAAAAAATAAAGTAAAATACTTATTGATTCTTTCCCAAATGCAAGAGAAAATGACACTCTTTTCTAACATTATGGTGACATTTCTTAGTGTTCTTGCACTATAGTTTTCAAAAGAATCACATAAGTCTATTATTATATGAAGTTTGACATTAGGTTCTCTACTTTGATGCATTAGGACCATAATTATGATAATTATTCACATGGTAATTGTTAAAACACAAAGCTTTTTGTTTCTAATAGTATAAATCCTTATCAAAATTAAATGGACATATAGCCTACATAACGATCATGTGCTTCTACATGTCCAACAAAATAGATTTGAACCAGGTTATAATGCTGTTTAGTCTGTGGAACTACATTTTAAATAAAAGAAATTTATAAAAAACATCTTGTTGATTATTTAATACCCTTTCCATTAAAAAAAATTCCCAAACAGTGATATTTTAAGTTCTAGAATAGTAAATAATACAAAATAAGAATTTACTCTTGGGATAAGGTGGAATTTATATTGGTTATAAGTATATGTTTTTAAACTCCCCTGTTGATATGTTTTTGACAAAATGAGGACAACCTTCAAATAAAGCATAGTCAAAAAGAGACAGTTAAATAAGCATAAATTATTGTAGTAGCAGGAAAAATATAGTTTGGGGAATTATATTTGAGTATTACAAATGTAAAGGCAGCATAAAAAAGAAGTATAATGTGGGTGTTGAGGTTGAATATAATATTTATCATCCTTACCATTTTCATTCATTTAAATAGAGTATATACACATCAGTTCACAGACAAATAAGAAGTAAATGATGCAGAGATATACAAACACTACCATGGGGATATTTTAGTTTGAACCAGTATAAAGTTTCATAGATTAAAGTTCCAGTGACATGATGATTCAAGTAGATTACCTTGTATTACAAATACAGTTTTAGAGATATTCAATTCTCCCAATTCTTGCCTGAATGTTATGAAAGGTGATAGAATATGTGACATGATAACTCTGTTACTTCAGTTTGAATTTAATTGTCCTGCATATACATCCCTCAAGGCAAGAAAGTAAATTTTGCATTAAATGTTCTAATTTCTGATATATTTATTGTAAAGTTTTAAATAAATAATTTTTTATAATTATAGAATTGAAACAGAAACATGTATATTATTTTGTAAAATGTTAGGATATTACTTCTGTTCTCCACAGCATTTTTGACACAGAATATATTTATTTTATTTCTTAAAAACACTCTATACATTTTACTATGAAGGTCATTCTCTGGCAGTCTGTTTTTCTCACAGAATACATTTTGAATGGGGAGACATTTTAAGTCAGACATACAGTGCATATTAAACTAAGGCAGAAACTTTGAAGATTATACAAGAAATATGTGAGAGGTCAAATATGGAATTTCTTGCTTACTAATAAGGAGATAAATCAAATTCAACTGTGTGCAATAGTTTCAGATTGAGAGAATTGTCAATTTTGAAGTTTGAAATTTTTCAATATTATAGTTTTTGCACTTAGCAAAAGTATATTCCATTTATTAACAAATTTAAAATCCAATAGAACAATGATTGTTTCATTAAGATTAAAGGAATTCAAGATGTCTGTTGAAATGTTTAAAAGTAAAATGCTTTTGAATTTATATAAACAAATTATCTACTCCCTGTTTTAACTAACACACTATAAATGATCATGAGAATTTATGTAACTAAAACTAAAGTTTAAAGGTACAAAACAATTATAAAATATACCAGCAGTTTGCTACCAGTAGAGCACCAAGGCAAGTGTAAGCAGTGGAAACAGTCTACCTCAGTAGGAATATTATTTAGAGTTTCTAGCACATGATGATAATAAAAATACAACCTGTTTTTAGTTAGTAATATTATCCTTTTAAATTCCCTATAAACAATGACTTTTATTGCTTGCCCCAGAGTGGATGGCTCCTACTACCCTGCCCTCAACAGCGTTATTCTACCTCTGCATTTGACACAGCAAAATGGAATACTGTCGACCATCCTTTTGAAATGAATATTATATGTAACCTTTTCTATAGTGAATTTATGATAATGATAATTATACCAGTTGTTTTTCTTTGAATTCTTTATCATAAATGACCTGATTTAATTTTCACAGCTTCCTCATAAGGTATACATTGTGATTTCCACTTAAATGAGATTAGTGAAGGTTCGGTAACTTTTCCATAACTATTCAGATAGTACATGACAAATCTGAGATTCAACTCAAAAGCTTGTGCTCTTTCTCTGTCTAGTACACTTCACTAGGTGTGATCATCTCTGGGTCCATCCACGGTGCTGTAAATGGCATTATTTCATTCTTTTCTGTGGTTGAGTAATATTCCATTACTATTATATGATATATGTATATATGTCATATCCATTCATTTGTGGATGAATATTTAGGTTGCTTCCATGCCTTGGCTATCATAAATAGTTCTGCAATATCATATTATATGTGAAGTCTAAAAAAATAATGATACAAATGAATTTATATATAAAACAGAAATAGGCTCACAGACATAGAAAACAAAATTATGGTTTCCAAAGGGGAATGGAAAGGGATAAATTAGGAGATTGGAATTAATATATACACACAACTATATATAAAACAGATAACCAACAAAGACTTACTTATAGCACAGGGAAATACAGTCAATATTTTGAAATAATCTTGAAGGGAAAATAATCTGAAAAAAAGATACTTGTGTATGTGTATATGTACATGTATAACTGAATCACTTTGCTATATACCTGAAGTAACACAACATTGTAAAGCAACTATACATGAATTTAATAATTAAAAATACCATCACATAATTCTTTTAAAAAAATTTAAAAAGAAAATGTTAAAAAACTGCATCTTAACTCCCTTGCTCATATGTCTCATTAGATATCCAGTTAGGAAAAAGATTTGACAAAGGAACTGCTATTGCACAGATAAAATGATGAGGTAAACTGCAGTAAGGAGAAGGCAATGGCACCCGACTCCAGTACTCTTGCCTGGAAAATCCCATGGACGGAGGAGCCTGGCAGGCTGCAGTCCATGGGGTGGCTGAGAATCGGGCAGGACTGAGTGACTTCATTTTCACTTTTCGCTTTCGTGCATAGAGAAGGAAATGGCAACCCACTCCAGTGTTCTTGCCTGGAGAATCCCAGGGACGGGGGAGCCTAGTGGGCTTCCATCTATGGGGTCGCACAGAGTTGGACACGACTAAAGCGACTTAGCAGAGCAGCAGCAAACTGCAGTAAAATGTTGTCAAGTAGGCCTACAATCAAGGTTACTGGAGGTGATGGAATTCCAGCTGAGCTATTTCAAATCCTAAAAGATGATGCTGTGAAAGTGCTGCACTCAATATGCAAGCAAATTTGGAAAACTCAGCAGTGGCCACAGGACTGGAAAAGGTCAGTTTTCATTCCAATCCCAAAGAAAGGCAATGCCAAAGAATGCTCAAACTACCTCACAATTGCACTCATCTCACATGCTGGCAAAGTAGTGCTCAAAATTCTCTAAGAGAAGTTTCAACAGTATGCTAACAAAGAACTTCTAGATATTCAAGCTGGATTAGAAAAGGCAGAGGAAGCAGATGTCAAATTGCCAACATCTGTTGAATCATAGAAAAAGCAAGAGAGTTCCAGAAAAACATCTACTTCTGCTTTATTGACTACATCAAAGCCTTTGACTGTGTGGATCACAACAAACTGGAAAATTCTTCAAGAGATGGGAATACCAGACCACCTTTCCTGCCTCCTGAGAAAGTTATATGCAGGTCAAGAAACAGCAGTTAGAACCAGACATGGAATAACAGACTGGTTCCATATTGGGAAAGGATTATGTCAAGGCTGTATATTGTCACCCTGCTTATTTAACTTGCATGCAGGGTATATCATGCAAAATGCCAGGTTGGATAAAGCACAAACTGGAATCAAGATTGCTGGGTGAAATATCAATAACCTCAGATATGCAGATAACACCACCCTTATGGCATAAAATGAAGAGGAACTAAAGACCTTCCTGATGAAAGTGAAAGAGGACAGTGAAAATGCGGACTTAAAACTCAACATTACATGTGCCTGTGGCAGATTCATTTTGATATTTGGCAAAACTAATACAATTATGTAAAGTTTAAAAATAAAATAAAATTTAAAAAAAATAAGTGAAAAAAAAATAAATAAAAAAATAAAACTCAACATTAGTTTTTTAAAACTAAGATAATCGCATCTGGTCCCATCACTTCTTGGCAAATAGATGGGGAAACAATGGAAACCATGACAGACTTTATTTTCCTGGGCTCCAAAATCACTGCAGATTGTGACTGCAGCCATGATATTAAAAGACGCTTACTCTCTGAAAGAAAAGCTATGACCTTTAGACAGCATATTAAAAAGCAGAGACATTACTTTGTCAACAAAGATCCATCTAGTCAAAGCTATGGTTTTTCCAGTATTCATGTATGGATGTGAGAGTTGGACTATGAAGAAAGCTGAGCACTGAAGAATTGATGTTTTTGAACTGTGGTGTTGAAGATTATTGAGAGACCCTTGGACAGCAAGGAGATCCATCTAGTGCATCCTAAAAGAAATCAGTCCTGAATATTCATTGGAAGGACTGATGCTGAAGATGAAGCTCCAGTATTTTGGCCACCTGATGCGAAGAACTGACTCATTGGAAAAGACCCTAATGTTTGGAAAGATGGGAGGCAGGAGGAGAAGGACACAACAGAGGATGAGATTGTTGGATGGCATCCCCGACTGAGTAGACATGAGTTTGAGTAAACTCCAGGAGTTGGTGATGGACAGGGCAGCCTGGCATGCTGCAGTCCATGTGGAGGCAAAGAGTCATACACAACTGAGCGACTGAACTGAACTGATTAATATTATTTTGTTTAACCACTATTGATTGATTGTCTCTTTTGTGCCAAATACAAGAACCTTCCTCCAAAATCTCATCTAATCTTCATAACAACTCTATATAGTGGATATTTTCACCACATTTTTATCATGAGAAAAAATTATCTCCAGAGTTCCCAAAATTAAGTGAATGGGGAACCAGAAATTTGAGTTCAGGTTTTTTTTTAATCCATTGCTCTTGTCCTTAATTACTAAGTCCTACAGGATAAATGCATAAGGAAAAAGAGGCAAAAAAACCTATAGTGTTCTTTATTTTATATACAATTAGTGTTATATTCAAAACATTGAGTGTTTAATATTAATTAACTCTCTTGGCCTAAAACTCAACATTATAAAACAAAGATCATGGCATTTGGTCCCATCACTTTATAATAAATAGACAGGACAGAAGTGAGAGTTGGACCGTAAAAAAGGTTGAGAGCCTAAGAATTGGTGCTTTTGAACTGCAGTGTTGGAGAAGACACTTGAGAGTCCCTTGGACAGCAAGGAGATCAAACTAGTGAATCATAAAGGAAATCAACACTGAATATTTATTGGAAAAACTGATGCTGAAGCTGAAGCTCCAATACTTTGACCACTTGATGCAAAGAGCAGACTCAGTGGCAAAGACCCTGATGCTGGGCAAGACTGAAGACAGGAGAAGGAGGGGGAGACAGAGGATGAGAAGGTTGGCTGGCATCATAGACTCAATGGACATGAGTTTGAGCAAGCTCTGGGAGATGGTGAAGGACAGGGAGGCCTGGCGTGCAACAGTCCATGGTGTTTCAAAGAGTTGAACACACTGAGCGACTGGACAACAACTCTCATATAACCTAAATTATTATGCTTAACTTAGAATGTTCAGGAAAACTGTATTAGCTCACAAAGAGATGTTAAAGAATTAAAAAAAAAACACACTTGATATCACCTAGGAAAAATAAACATAAAGAGTAAGTTTTAGAGGCAGCGGTGCCTGTTCAGTCTTCTTACTCTGTTGGACAAACTTGGTCAAATAGTGCCCGTGCCACGTTTGGGAGCAGAGGCAGTGATAACAGAAGGGAAATTTCACAACCTGAGATCTTCTAGAGTTTGAGAAATGCAAAAACTTTCCATACACAGACACACAAACAAATAACAAGGTTTTGTAATAGCCAGATTCCCACTGAAAAAGGCACAATTTTGATCTCATTTTCAGTATCATCACCTGGATCTTTTTTTTTTTTTTTCCCTTCAGAATTTCTCAATCCTTTTGGAAATAAAAACAAAATGGATCCATTCACAGCTTATCAGTTTGGTAACATTTACTGGGTTGTTTTTTTAATAGTCACCTGTTATCAGTTGAAAAGATATTTGGTGGTATAAAATGCCATAATGTGCAAAGATATGGCAATTCAAGAAATTAACATGTTTAAAAATGTCTTTTTAGGACTTTTTTAGAGTGCAAAAAGTCTTACTTTACATGATATAAATTTTATGTTTTTAAAATTATGTATTATAAAGATTTTTCTTTGTTTGGTAATGCAAAGAAAAATTAGTATTTTGGTTTTCATGAGAATAAATGCCAAAGACAAATGTAGAAGGCCAAGAGCAATTACATGATACATGGCCTTCCAGTTGATTCAGTGTTTTTGTGGTGATGAAGCTAACTGTTGAGGATCTCATTTTCAATTACAAAATAAAATTTCCATTTACTCATATCTTCCAGAGAAGTAGCACAAAATCAGTGTAAACTAAATGGAGAAAGGTGTTTCAAAATTGTATTAACCAGTTCTAAAGGTCCAAAATGAATATTGACAGAAGGCTTCTTGGGTGCTTGGTGAAGCTTTTGAAGGGCTTAGACCTAGAGAACTATTAATTTAGCACAGCTTAGTGGTTAGTGGTTATTAATATGAACATATTGTTCAGTTCCTGGCCTTACTCATTTGTGTGTGCAACTCATTTATCCTTCATGTTTCCCAAGTAGTTTATCAGAAAATGAGGATAATATAATCTCTCTTGTGGAATTATTTAAAAATCTAGATAAGTTAATATCTATGAGTGTGCTTGGGAAAGTGCCTAACACTACTGAATTCAGTACTGGTGTGCCCAAACTATTACATTTAAAAATTTTATTTTATTTCCAGTTTTATTGTGATAAAATTGACATAGCTCTGTATAAATTTAAGATGTAGAGCATAATGATTTTATATCACCATGAAATGATTCTCACAATAAGTTTAGTGAACATTCATCATCTCATAGAGATATAATATTAAAGAAATGAAAAAAATCCTTGTGATGAGAACTCATGATTTATTCTATTAACTTTCATGCATAATATACTAAATGATAATTATAGTTATCATGTTGTACATTACAATTCTAGGACTTATAACTGGAAGTTTTTACCATCTAACCCCCTTCATTCAATGCCCTCTTCCTTTCCTCCTTCCACACTTGGGTAGCGCTGAATCTTTTTTTTTTTTTTCCAAGTTTGTTTGTTAGTTTGTGAAGTATAATTCACTTGCAACACTATGTTAGTTCCTGATACACAATTTAGTGATTCACTGTTTCTCTACATTTCAAAATGATCACCACAATAAGTCCAGTTACCATCTGTCATCATGTAAACATATTATGTCATTATTTATTGTATTTCCAACATTGTACATTTTATATCCATGACTCATTTATTTTGTAACTGGAAGTTTGTATCTCCTAATCTCCCTCAACTATTTCTCTCCTCTCTCCACCCTCAACTCCTGTGGCAACCACCTGTTTGTTCTCTATATTTATGACTTTGTTTATATTTAGTTATGTTGCTTCATTTGTTTAAGCCTAAGTGAAATCACACATACAAATTTACCTTTCTCTGTTACCTAAGTGTCTTATTTCACTTAGCATAATGCTTTCAGGTCCATCCAAGTTGTCACAAATGGCAAGATTTCATTCTTTATTATGGCTGAGTAATATTCCATTGTGTGGGTGTGTGGGGGTGACTTCTTTACCCATCTACTGATGGGCACTCAGATTGCTTCCATCTTGGTTTTTGCTACTAATGCTATAACAAATATAGGTATGCATATATCTTTTTAAATTAGAGTTCTTGTTTTCATCAGATAAATACCCAATAGTGGGATAGCTGAATCATATAGTGGTTGTATTTTTAATTTTTTGTAGAATCTCCATATAGTTTTCCATATTGGCTACACAAGTCTCCAATCCCACACACAGTGCACAAGAGTCTCCTTTTCTCCACATCTCTCCAATACTTATTATTTGTCGTCTTTTTGTTAATGAACATTCTGACAGTATGAGATGTTATCTCATTGTAGTTTTGATTTACATTTGTCTTAAAATTAATGATCTTTCACACCTTTTCATGTGCCTGTTGGCTATCTTTATGTTGACCTTGGAAAATTTTCTATTCAGGTCCTCTGGCCATTTTTTAATCTGCTTTTTTGTTCTTTCTTTTTTTTCTGATGTTGAATCATATGGTTCTTTGTGTATTTAGGATATTAACCTTTTGATATGTATTGTTTGTAAGTACCATCTCCATTCAGTAGGAAGCCTTTTCATTTTGTTGATAATTTTCCTCACTGTGCAGATATTTTAGTTTTACATAGTCTCATCTGTTTTTCTCTTGTTTTCCTTGCCTGTGGAGACACCAAACTTTTATATTTTTGAGTGATGATGTCCCATTAAGGCACAGAGGTAAAATAACCTCTGGATTACAGACCCCAAAGAAGTCCCCTTCGCTTTTGCTTTTTTCTGTAACTATCATTAATATGGCTTTCCCGATAGCTCAGTTGGTAAAGAATCGCCTTCACTGTGGGAGACTGGGTTCAATCCCTGGGTTGGGAAGATCCCCTGGAGAAAGGAAAGGCTACCCACTTCAGTATTCTGGCCTAGAGAATTCAATGTACTGTATAGTACATGGGGTGGCAAAGAGTCGGACATGATTGAGAGACTTTCACTTTCATTGTTAATATGGAAATAAGTATTCTCAGTACAACCATGCATCTTCTTATCACCATATAAACTTCAGTTCTGTATATACTGACAGTAACATATTATTTGCCATTCTTCTTAATATCTAGCTGAGACACTCTGATAGGACAGCAGTGTATCA
Source organism: Bos grunniens (assembly GCF_055505025.1). Classification (NCBI taxonomy): domain Eukaryota; kingdom Metazoa; phylum Chordata; class Mammalia; order Artiodactyla; family Bovidae; genus Bos; species Bos grunniens. The sequence goes on from NC_141171.1 coordinate 76,887,244, forward strand.
TAAGAGCTCTGTTGGAAGTATTTTGTCAGATTGTCCAAGGTAGGGATATAATGATTAGTGCTTTAGACTCCTAAAGAGAAGCACATAGATTCACTTTTTATTTTGCCACTGATAATTTTTTGTCCACTTCTCTTTGGTCTGATCTCCAGACTTGCTGTGGCTTAAGTTTCATTGTATGTGTGACTTTGATACCATTTTTAATTTAAATAAAACTCAGAGGCCTCTAATTCTAGGAATAAAGGAGTCACATAGTACCAGAAAAGGTGAAGAGGAAAAAAAAAGTGATTGATGTGAAATAGAAAGGAATTTGACAAGAGGAGATATAAATCTTTTCTGTTTCCTATGTTACAGATTTGAACAAATCGAAGATTAAAAATCTTCTGTGCAATTTGCCTAAAGTCTCAATTCATCCTCAGATTTTTTTAACAAAACCAATTTAAACACTTTCTATTATCTCCTAGGATCAAAAGAATCAATCAACATCTTCTACAGTCTTGTGGGTCCTCAATCATGCTTGCCCAAGGCAATGAAAATCAAATCAAAAGCTGCCTCTATGGGTTGGGAGTTATAACTCAATATAACAGAAAATACCACACTAGTAAAACCTTGTATAAAATAAAATGTAATTCACACTCACTGAAAACTATATCCTTTCAGAGATTATATGGAAATTTTCTCAATCTATTTATGTTTTTTCCCTCAAAATGAGTTTTTAAAATGTCAACATGTTATTCTTTTTGAGGCAAAGAATTAAGTTTGTAATTAATCTAACTGCTATATTCCTAATATTTTCATTTCTGTTCATTTTGATACCTTTAGCTTATGGCATTCAATTTAGATTTTTTTGAAAAGTCAGTATTCATTTAAAAATATTAGAGATCACATGTAAGTATAGAAACCCACATATTTTCCAGTATGATTATGATTATGTGTGTGTTTGTGTGATAGACATAAAGTGAATGAGGCACAGTAACAGATTTGATCAAAAAGGTAGGAATAGAAACAACAAACTCAGGACAATCTTTCAATTTGTATTTTAAATGAAGCCAGTTTGATTCTAATAACGGTCTCAAATGGTTTGTCTGTGATGTTTCCTTGCAAATGGACATTAATTTGCTTCCTTTATTATCATGTCTCAGTGTTTAGCTGCTGTATATAAAATGTATGCTGAATACAACTTAGTAAGGAGGTTTGAGATTTTGAATCTAACTACTTTTATAAAATGGGAGAAATTATTTGCTTTTAATTGGTTTAGATGAGAAAAAAATTTCCTGCCCCACCATCAATTGTGTTTTCACTAATTAGTTTCCTTTGATTTGAAGTGCATAAAAGCCTTTGACTGTGTGGACCACAATAAACTGTGGAAAAATCTGAAAGAGATGGGAATACCAGACCACCTGACCTGCCTCTTGAGAAACCTATATGCAGGTCAGGAAGCAACAGTTAGAACTGGACATGGAACAGATGACTGGTTCTAAATGGGAAAAGGAGTACATCAAGGCTGTATATTGTCACCCTGCTTATTTAACTTATATGCAGAGTACATCATGAAAAATGCTGGGCTGGAAGAAGCACAAGCTGGAATCAAGATTGCCAAGGGAAATATGAATAACCTCAGATATGAAGATGACACCACCCTAATGGCAGAAAGTGAAGAGGAATGAAAAAGCCTCTTGATGAAAGTGAAAGAAGAGAGTGAAAAAGTTGGCTTAAAGTTCAACATTCACAAAACTAAGATCATGGAATCTGGTCCCATCACTTCATGGGAAATAAATGGGGAACCGGTGGAAACAGTGGCTGACTTTATTTTGGGGGGCTCCAAAATCACTGCAGATGGTGATTGCAGCCATGAAATTAAAAGATGCTTACTCCTTGGAAGGAAAGTTATGACCAACCTAGATAGCATATTCAAAAGCAGAGACATTACTTTGCCAACAAAGGTCCGTCTAGTCAAGGCTATGGTTTTTCCAGTAGTCATGTATGGATATAAGAGTTGTACTTTGAAGAAAGCTGAGCACCGAAGACTTGATGCTTTTGAACTGTGGTGTTGGAGAAGACTCTTGAGAGTCCCTTGGACTGCAAGGAGATCCAACCAGTCCATTCTGAAGGAGATCAGTCCCAGATGTTCTTTGGAAGTAGTGATGCTAAAGCTGAAACTCCAGTCCTTTGGCCACGTCATGTGAAGAGTTGACTCATTGGAAAAGACTCTGATGCTGGGAGGGATTGGGGGCAGGAGGAGAAGGGGACGACAGAGGATGAGACGGCTGGATGTCATCACTGTTGATGGATGTGGGTCTGAGTGAACTCCGGGAGTTGGTGATGGACAGGGAGGCCTGGCATGCTGCGATTCATAGGGTCGCAAAGAGTCGGACACAACTGAGCGACTGAACTGAACTGAAGTGAACTGAAAGTCATTATTATTAAGATTACTTATTATAATCACTTATTACTATTTGATGAAGGAAATAGTACAGTAAATAGGTTCACTTTTGATCACGTACACAAATGTCTATAATAATTATTTAAATTAATATAGTGAAAATTGTATTTATAACCATGTCCATAGAATAAGTTGTGTATGGAATGCTTCCTCACACTGTTTCCATACTTTGGGGGAAAAAAACAGGCTGTGGACACATGTCTGTATTTCATGTTCATGTTTGTTCATGTTTATACAAAACAAAGTTTTTTGTGAGGATGCAAATATGGTTACATTGCACTGATTGCTGAGGAAGGCTTTCTTATCTCTCCTTGCTATTCTTTGGAACTTTGCATTCAAATGGATATATCTTTCCTATTCTTTGCTTTTAGCTTCTCTTCTTTTCACAGATATTTGTAAGGCCTCCCCAGACAGCCATTTTGCCTTTTTGCATTTCTTTTTCTTGAGGATGGTCTTGATTCCTGTCTCCTGTACAATGTCATGAACCTCTGTCCATAGTTCATCAGGCACTCTGTCTATCAAATCTAGTCCCTTAAATCTATTTCTCACTTCCACTGTATATTCATAAGAGATTTGATTTAGGTTATACACGGATGGTCTAGCCCACTTTCTTCAATTTAAGCCTGAATTTGGCAAAGAGCAGTTCATAATCTGAGCCACAGTCAGCTCCCAGTCTTGTTTTTGCTGACTGTATAGAGCTTCTCCATCTTTGGCTGCAAAGAATATAACCAGTCTGATTTCGGTATTGACCATCTGGTGATGTCCATGTGTAGAATCTTCTCTTGTGCTGTTGGAAGAGAGTGTTTGCTATGACCAGTGTGTTCTCTTGGCAGAACTCTATTAGTCTTTGCCCTGCTTCATTCTGTACTCCAAGGCCAAATTTGCCTGTTACTCCAGGTGTTTCTTGACGTCCTACTTTTTCATTCCAGTCTCCTATAATGAAAAGGACATCTTTTTGGGTGTTAGTTCTAGAAGGTGTTGTAGGTCTCCATAGAACTGTTCAACTTCAGCTTCTTCAGCGTTACTGGTCTGGGCATAGACTTGGATTACTGTGATATTGAATGGTTTGAAACAGAGATCATTCTGTCTGTCGTTTTTGAGATTGCATCCAAGTACTGCATTTTGGACTCTTTTGTTGACGATGATGGCTACTCCATTTCTTCTAAGGTATTCCTGCCCACAGTAGTAGATATAATGGTCATCTGAGTTAAATTCACTCATTCCAGTCCATCTTAGCTCACTGATTCCTAGAATGTCGATGTTCACTCTTGCCATCTCCTGTTTGAACACTTCCAATTTGCCTTGATTCATGGACCTAACATTCCAGGTTCCTATGCAATATTGCTCTTTACAGCATTGGACTTTGCTTCTATCACCAGTCACATCCACAACTGGGTGTTGTTTTTGCTTTGGCTCCATCCCTTTATTCTCTCTGGAATTATTTCTCCACTGATCTCCAGTAGCATATTGGGCACCTACCAGCCTGGGGAGTTCATGTTTCAGTGTCCTATCTTTTTGCCTTTTCATACTGTTCATGGGGTTCGCAAGGCAAGAATACTGAAGTGGCTTGCCATTCCCTTCTCCAGTGGAACACGTTCTGTCAGACCTCTCCACCATGACCCATCCATATTGGGTGACCCCACACGGCATGGCTTAGTTTCATTGAGTTAGACAACGCTGGTCCGTGTGGTCAGATTGGCTAGTTGTCTGTGATTGTGGTTTCAGTCTGTCTGCTTTCTGATGCCCTCTCTCAGCACCTACCATCTAACTTGGTTTTCTCTTACCTTTTTCGTGGAATATCTCTTCACGGCTGCTCCAGCAAAGCACAGGCACCGCCCCTGACCTTGGAGGTGGGGTAGCTCCTCTCAGCACCTCCTGCACTGTCGCAGCCACCGCTACTGCACCTTGAAAAACCTGTGTGCATGTCAGGAAGCAACAGTTAGAAGTGGACATGGAACAACAGACTGGTTCCAAATAGGAAAATAAGTACATCAAGGCTGTTTATTGTCACCCTGCTTATTTAACTTATATGCAGAGTACATCATGAGAAATGCTGGGCTGGAGGAATCACAAGCTGGAATCAAGATTGCCGGGAGAAATATCAATAACCTCAGATATGCAGATGACACCACCCTTATGGCAGAAAGTGAAGAAGAACTAAAGAGCCTCTTGATGAAAGTGAAAGTGGAGAGTGGAAAAGTTGGCTTAAACCTCAACATTCAGAAAACTAAGATCATGGCATCTCGTCCCATCACTTCATGGCAAATAGATGGGGAAACAGTGGAAACAGTGTCAGACTTTATTTTTGGGGGCTCCAAAATCACTGCAGATGGTGACTGCATCCATGAAATTAAAAGATGCTTACTCCTTTGAAGGAAAGTTATGACCAACTTAGACAACATATTAAAAAGCAGAGATATTACTTTGCCAACAAAGGTCCGTCTAGTCAAGGCTATGGTTTTTCCAGTAGTCATTTATGGATGTGAGAATTGTACTATAAAGAAACCTGAGTGCTGAAGAATTGATCCTTTAGAACTGTGGTGTTGGAGAAGACTTTTGAGAGTCCCTTGGACTACAAGGAGATCCAACCAGTCCATCCTAAAGCAGACCAGTCCTGGGTGTTCATTGGAAGAACTGATGTTGAAGCTGAAACTCTAATACTTTGGCCACATGATGCAAAGGGCTGACTCATTTGAAAAGACCCTGATGCTGGGAAAGAGTGAGGACGGGAGGAGGGGACGACAGAGGATGAGATGGTTGGATGGCATCACCAACTCAATGGACATGGGTTTGTGTAGAATCCAGGAGTTGGTGATGGACAGGGAGGCCTGGAGTGCTGTGGTTCATGGGGCTGCGAAGAGTCAGACATGACTGAGCGACTGAACTGAACTGAAATATACTAAGCATGGAATTTTCAAGAGTCCTAGTATCAACCATAACATCTGCAATCAGTGTGTAACTAGAAAAAATCAAAATCACATTTAATTACCCTGTATATACTCACCTCTAAAACTAAATTTTAAAATATTAAAATTGCTAAGTTTAAGAAAGTTTACCTAAGGGCTTGCATATGTTGAAAATAGCATGCATGTTTTCTTTTAATAGACTTTAAATCATTTTCCAAAAAGTTATCATTTTTTCTAAATTATATCTACAATTAATTGAGGATTGTGTTGAATGGAGCATCCCAGGTGGCTCAGAAGGCAAAGAATCTGCCTACCAGTGCAGGAGACCCAGGTTCAATCTGTATCTCTCTAGAGAAAAAGGAAAAAGTAGTTTTCTCCTTTGCCTTTAGTTTCTCTTCTTTCTCAGCTGTTTGTACTACCTGTTTAAACAACCATTTTGCTTTTGTTTTTCTTGGCAATTGTCTTGATCACTGACTCCTGTGCAATGTCATGAATTTCTGTCCATAGTCCTTCAGGCATTCTGGCTATCAGATCTAATCCTTTGAATCTATTTGTCACTTCCTCTGTATGATCATAAGGGATTTGATTTAGGTCACACCTTAATGGTCTGGTGGTTTTCTCTACTTTCCTCAATTTAAGTCTGAATTTTGCAATAAATTCCCACTTCAGTAGGTGCTAGTGGAGAAAAGTGGCGCAATAACTCCAGAAACAATGAAAAGTAGGATCCAAAGGGAAAACAACGCCCAGTTGTGGATGTGACACTGGTGATGAAAGTAAAGTCTGATGTGCAAAGAACAATATTACATAGGAACCTGGAACGTTAGGTCCATGAATCAAGGTAAATTGGAAGTGGTCAAACAGGAGATGGCAAGAGTGAACATCGCTGCTTTTGGAATCAGTGAACTAAAATGGACAGGAACGGGCAAATGTAATTCAGATGACCATTGTATCTGTTACTGTGGGCAAGACTCCCTTAGAAGAAATGAGTATCCATCATAGTCAACAAAAGAGTCTAAAACATAGTACTTGGGTGCAATCTCAAAAATAACAGAATGATCTCTGTTCGTTTCCAAGGCTATTCAATATCAAGTGTATCATTCAGTATCACAGTAATTCAAGACTATGCCCCAGTCACTAAAGCCAAAGAAGCTGAAGTTGAACAGTTCTATGAAGACCTATAAGACCTTCTAGAACTAACACCAAAAAAAGATGTCCTTTTCATTATAGGGGAGTGGAATGCAAAAGTAGGAAGTCAAGAAAAACCTGGAGTAATAGGCAAATTTGGCAAAGGCTAATAGAGTTTTGCCAAGAGAATGCACTGGTCATAACAAGCACCCTCTTCCAACAACACAAGAGAAGACTCTACACATGGACATTGCCAGATGGTCAATACCAAAATCAGGTTGATTATATTCTTTGCAGCCAAAGATGGAGAAGCTCTATACAGTCAGCAAAAACATGAGTGGGAGCTGACTGTGGCTCAGATCATGAACTCCTTATTGTCAAATTCAGACCTAAATTGAAGAAAGTAGGGACAACCCCTAGACCATTCAGGTATGATCTAAATCCTATCCTTAGTTCTATATTATTTTCCTTCTGCCATTCCATGATATTAAAAATAATCCTGGAGAAAAAATGATCTCCCCCCACATCTTATTTAATATCAGCTGGATACCATGTCAAATTTCTGTACCTGTCTAATCTTCTTGTGTGCATGCTAAGGCATTACAGTCCTGTCCAACTCTGTGCAAGCCTATGACGTGTAACCTGCCAAGCTTCTCTGCCCATGGCATTCTCTAGGCAAGAATACTGGAGTGGGTTGTGATGCCCATTTCTGGGGGATCTTCCCACCCAGGGATCAAACCCATGTCTCTTACATTTCCTGTATGGGCAGGCAGGTTCTTTACCACCTGCCAGCTGGGAAGCCCCTCTAACCTTCTTACATCTTAATTAAAAATTACTGTCAATACTAGCAACATGAGCTAGAAAAGTAACCCAAGTACATCAGCATATCAGGTTTTTACTCTACCTTATTCTTGTCAGTATCTGGACTTTTATTCTACTTGTAAGCTAGTAATATAGTCTGTTATGGTTTCATGGATGCTGGCAGAAGACACAAAAGTCCAGGTTCAGAAACAAATAACTTAATCTTCACATTGTTGTTCATTCGCTAAGTCCTGTCCTACTCTGCAACCCCATGAACTGGCTTCCATGTCCTTCACTATCTTCTAGAATTTAACTCATGTCCATTGAGTCAGTGATGCCATCCAACCATCTCATCCTCTGTTACCCCCTTCTCCCCCTGCCCTCAATCTTTCCAGCATCAGCTATTTTTGAATGAACTGACTCTTTGCATCAGGTGGTCAAAGTATTGTAGCTTCATTATCAGTACTTCCAATTAATATTAAATGTTAATTTCCTTTAGGATTGACTGGTTTGACCTCCTTGCTGTCCTAGGCACTCTTAAGAGTCTTCTCCAGTACCATAGTTAAAAAGCATCAATTCTTCAGTCTCCAACCTTCTTTACAGTCCAACTTTCACATTCGTACATGACTACTGGAAAAAATAACAGCTTTGACTAGACAAATCTTTGTTGTCAAAGTGATGTCTCTGCTTTTTAATACACCATCTAGGTTTGTCATAGCTTTCCTTTCAAGGAGCATGTGTCTTTTAATTTCATGGCTGCAGTCACCATCTGCAGTGATTTTGGAGCCCAAGAAAATAAAATCTGTCAATGCTTCCACTTTTTTTCCCATGCACTTACTCTGAAGTGATGGGACTACATGCCATGATCTTAGTTTTTTGAATGTTAAGTTTAAGTCAGCTTTTCACTCTCCTCTTTCACCCTCATCAAGAGGCTCTTTAGTTTCTCTTCTCTTTCTGCCATTAGAGTGGTATCATCTGCATATATGAGGTTGTTGATACATATGGAGAGAGTGTTTGTATTCATGGTTTGGAAGATAAATTATTGTTAATACATCAATGTCTTCCCAAGCTGAGTTATATAGAACAACACAGTACTAGTTGTAATCCTGAAAACCTATTTCATACATACCAGCCAACTGATTTTAAAGTTATATAAAAAGGCTAAAACACCTAGAATAGCTAACAGAATAATGATACATTTTGGAGGAGTTATAGTACCCAATTTCAAGATGATACAAAGAAACAATAATCAATACAAGATAGCACTGGCAAAAGAATAGAATACAGATCAGTAAAATATAGTACAGAGCCCAGAAATGGACTCACACAAATATGGTCAAATGATCTTGACCATGGAACAGAGGCAGTTCAATGGAGAAAGAATAATCCATTGAATGGTGCTTGAAATGATGGACTTTCACATGCCTCACTCTGTTCAAGTTGCCATAACAAAATGCCATACCCTGAATGGCTTAAACAACAGAAATATATTTTTCAAAATCCTGGAGGAGCTAGAAAGTCCAAAATCAAGTGCCAGCAAGGAGAGAGACAGAGGGAGGGATGGAGTGGAGAGAGAGAGAGGAAGAGAATAAGTTCTCTGGTGTCTCTTATAAAATCCCATCAAACAAGGGCCCCACTCTTGTGACCTAATCTAACCTTAGTTAAGTCCCCAAAACTCTGTCTACAAATACCACCCTATTGGTGGTTAGGGCTTCAACATATGAATTTTGAAAAGATACAGATATTCAATCTATATTAATATGCAAAAAAATGAACATAGAGATTTCACACCTTTTTTTCAGAAGTAAACTCAAAAGAATAATGAACCAAACTGTGAGACACAGAGCTACAAACTTTTGAAAGGAAGCGCATAAGAAAGTAAGTTCAAGTAATCTTGTGTTTAGTGATGAGCTTTTATACACAACACCAAAACCATGTTCCTTGAAAGAGAAATGTAATAATTGGGACTATTACAATTAAAATGTCTGCTCTGAGAGGAATACTGTTAAAGAATGAAGAGACAATATAAATATTGGGAGAAAATATGCACAAAACATATATGTAATAAAGGATTTGTATCCAAAGTATGCAAATAACTTATTTTTTAATATAAATTTATTTATTTTAATTGCAGGCTAATTACTTTACAATATTGTATTGGTTTTGCCATACATCAACATGAATCTGCCATGGGTGTACTAATAGTAACACAAGCAATCCAATTTTAAAATGAGCAATATGTTGAAGACATCTAGTCAAAGAAGAGATATAAATGGAAATTAAGTAAATAAAGAATGCTCAATGTTATTTGTAACTACGGTATTGAAAGTTAAAACAGCAATAAGATATAAGTACATACCTATTAGAGTGATTAAAATCTCCCCAAATCTGTTGTACTAACATCTGGCAAGAGTGCAAACAATTGGAACTCTAATTTACTGCTATTGAGAACACCCAATAGTACAGTCACTTTGGAAGACAATTTGGCAATTTCTTAGAAAGTTGAACATAGTCTCACCATGAGATCTATCAATCATGCTCTTAGGTATTTACCCAAATAATTTGAAAACTTATATCCACAAAAACTGTGTGAATGCTAAGAGCACTTTTACTCATTCTTGCCAAAAACAATCAAGATGTCATTCAATAGGTGACTTGATAAGCAAACTGGTTATGTCAATACAGCAGAAATAAGCTATCAAATCATGTAAAGGCTACATGATTCTTAAATGTATTTTGCTCAGCGATAGACTAAAAAAAAACCTAGTCTGAACAGCTTATATACTGGATGATTTGAACTGTATGATATTTTAGAAAAAAACAAAAAACAAAAAACTTTAGCAATGATAGAGGGTTCATGAATTGCAGGGAATTGAGGGGTGAGTGGTTAATAGTTGAAGCACAGGGGATATTTTAGACCAGTGAAGCTATTCTGTATTATACTATTATTGTGGATACATAATTCTGTGCATTTGTCAAATCCCATAGAACTTTACCGTAGTACTAAGAGTGAATCTTACTGCATGTGAAGTAAAAAATAGTAATTTAGGAGATTGGACTACACTTGGATGGAAGGCAAAATGTGACCAAACAATGTAACCGTATTATACATGTATTAAACAGCCTTACTTAAGTGGGTGAGATAAAGGGCCAGCCTAGTGACTGACACTAAATGGTGTGTGTAAGGCTAAAGGCAAAGAAAGAATGCATAAGAACTCTTCCTGGTAAAGTGTCCCATGGGAGTATTGGTTAATATTTGTGATACTGCTATATGTGTACTAGAAGTAAATAAGTAAATGTATGGCATATGGCAGAGACAGATTATCATTGTTAGTAGGAATTTTACAGATAAGCAATGAAAGTGGTCTTCCCTGGTGGGTCAGAGGTAAAAGAATTGGCCTGCAATATAGGACCAGGAGGAGACGCAGCTCGATTCCTGGTCAGGAAGATCCCTTGGAGAAGGACATGGCAACCCACTCCAGTATTCTTGCCTGAAGAATCGCATGCACAGAGGAGCCTGGCGGGCTACAGTCCATAGGATCACAAAGAGCTGGACATGACTGAAGCAACACAAGAGGAGAAAGTTTCAATAATCTATGTTGTTGTGGACTAGAATTGGAGATATCAGTGTAAATGGATGTTTTGCTTAATATAGATACATTTGGATATATAGAGGAATATTTACAGATACGTAACATAACATAGTACATACACATATTGTTTTTTGCCCTGTCACCTGACAGGTACCCTGGTAGCAGCAAGCATATCTAGCACACCGATTTTAGTTTCTAATACTATTCTCCGAAAAAAAAAGAAACCCAGGACTTTAGGAGAAATAGCTGATTCTAGGACTGGGACAAGAAATATAAAAGATGAGTCTGTAGCATCTTATAGTTTTCAGAATGTGATGTTCTCAAAAAAGCTACAATCAATGACCTCCTGTATAGCAAATGGAACTCTGCTTAATGTTATGTGACAGCCTGGATGGGAGGGGAGTTTGGGAAAGAACGGATACATGTATATGTATGGCTGAGTTCCTCTGCTATTTACCTGCAACTATCAAAACATTGTTAATTGGCTATACACCAGTACAAAATAAAAAGGTTTTAAAAAAAATACTGCAGTTATGATTGAACACAGGAGTCAGATGAAAGGGCTCTCAATGGCCAAAACTAGAAAAATCTATACAAAAAATAATGTGGTATTGGATTATAGATAAAAGTATTAAATAAATATGCATGAGTCTGTATAAGGTGATTATCAAATAAATATATAAATGAATGAGAGAAGACAAATATGAGAGAGAATTCCAAATATTTGATAGAAATACTCTACACTCAAGGAATCAGAGCCTTACTTTTTGCCCTTTAAATACGGGCTCTGCTGAGTAATTTCCTCCAAAGAGTGTAGTGTTGAATGCAGGAGGCAGGAAGAGTAACTTTAGAGTGGAGAAACATGACAAACACTATGTCAGCCACGTAGCCAAGGTTGACATCAACAGGGACACGTCATTTTGGCAGCATGTATCCTTCATAAGATGCGATGAAGCGGCCCTTTACCTTTGTGGCCATCCTCCTCAAAATTTGTAACTCCAGGCTAATCATGAGGATTATGTTAGACAAATCCCAGTTGAAAAACATTCTTAAAACTAGTCAGTATTCCTCAAAATACACATCAAATACTCCTCAGAACAGTCAGGATCATCAACAACAAGGAAAGTCTGAGAAAATGTCACAGCCAAGAGAAACCTAAGGAGACATGATGCCTAATTGTACTGTGGCATTCTGGATAGGATCCTGGATAGGATCCTGAAAGAGAAAAAGACATTGGTTTAAAACTACTGAATAAACTATGAACTTTAGGTAATAATAATGTACTGTTGTTGCTATTGTTGTTGTTTAGTCACTGAGTCATGTCCAACTCTTTGTGACCCACTGGACTGTAGCCTGCCAGGCTCCTCTCTTTATGGGATTTCCCAGGCAAGAATACTGGAGTGGTTACCATATCCTTCTCCAGAATATCTTCCCAAGCCAGGGGTTAAACCTGTGTCTCCTGCTTGGCAGACTGATTCTTTACTGCTGATCCTTACCATTTGTTTATTCATTATAGCAAATGTACCATAAGAATATAGTGTTGCTCCTAGAGGAAGCTAGATATAGGGTATATTGGAACTCTCTGTACTATCTTTGTGATTTTTCTGTAAACTTGAAAGTATTCTAAAAAATAAAGCTTTTTCTTTATTTTTCAAAATAGATTTGGTAAGGACTAATGACTGAGATTCTGATTCAGTGGGGTTGGTGTAAGACTCCACACGTATATTTTAATAGAACCTGAGACCCTAGGAAACACAGAGTTAAGAGGCAAGGGCTAGGTTGTAAGTTCACTGAAGACAACAATTTTGTGAGCGAAGCTCACTGCTTTATCCATACAGCCTACTATACTGCCTGTTACCAAGTACAAGAAAAGTAAATATTTCCTGAATGCATGAATTATAAAATACTGTAGTGAGAAATGGAAGTAGTTATTATTTAACAGAGCAAAAAAAAAAAAAAACACATTTTAAACTTATTAAGATTTTGATGTAAGCACATTTGTTAAGAATTCAAATACATAATGGAAACATTTTTATCCACATAGCATCTCTGTTGATATGTGCAAAATGTGTATTTGCCATATTGCACAAATAATTAAGCAATTATAATCTTTTCTATGTCACAATATTAGAATCTCTTTTGTGTTGATGAGAAAAAGATTAAATTTCAAAACAACTTGAAGAATACTAACAGAAGTAGTATGCTAACAAAGATATTTTAATTTCAACATACTTGCACAATGCAACAGATACTATTTTCTTTGAAAGCATTTAATGTATGTCTATACACATAAATGTATAAACTCTGATATTTTTATGTGCCGATTTATAAACACCAATCCCTAGCATAGTAGAAAGTGCAAAAATAAAAGCTTTTGAAAAATAGATAGTGCATAATTAAGTACAGGCATTGAAGATCTGAAAGATATTTGTATCTTTGTATCTGAAAGATATTTGATATTTGCTTGAGATGATGTTCCTCCTGAAATCTGATTCAGTACAGCTACTAGCTCACTTTAGTGTCTCCATTCACCTTCAGTGTATGTGTATGTGTATATGTATATGTGTGTATATATATGGGGCTTCCCTGGTAGCTCAGCAGTAAAGAATCTGCCTGCAATGCAGGAGTCACAGGAGAGGTGGGTTCAATACCTGGGTCAGGAAGATCCCCTGGAGGAAGGCATGGCAACCCACTCCAGTATCCTTGCCTGTGGAATCCCACGGACAGAGGAGCCTGGTGAGCTACAGTCTATAGAATCACAGAGAGTCAGACACGACTGGAGTGACTTAGCACACACACATGTGTATATGTATACTATAAACATATACTTACTGTTGTTTACAAAGGGACCAGTGAACTATGGGAATATTTTTAAGTACTCTCCAATTACAGAATCAAACATAGTGCATTTAACTCTTAAAAACTGGCCAATTTTTGAAAATAGGTGGCCATGACATTTTCCTTCTTCAAATCCTGAATTGTTCATTTTCTTCCTATTGACATTTCAACCAACAGGTGCATAAAGAAACAAAATCAAGATTTAGCTCGGATTTTGTACTAAAAACTAATAAAGAAGAACATTTGAAGCTATTGGCTAAGACGATTTTTATGTTTCTAAAAATCATGAAATGTGATTGGTTCATTTAAAGTGTGAAGGTAGTTTATATACAATTTGTGGAGGCGACACAGTATAGTGGAATAATTAAAACTGATTAAAGGAAAAGCTCGGTTTGTATTTGGCTCTGATATTCACTGTTGGGTTTTTATATTGGGCAAGTACCTTAAGCTTCTCTACGCCTGTTTCCTTATTTCTAAAATGTCTCAAGGTCTCAGGCACACACTCAGTTGCTTAGTCATGTCCGATTCATTGCAACCCCATGGACTGTAGCCTGCCAGGCTCCTCTGTCCATGGAATTTTCCAGGAGAGAATACAGGAGTGGATTGCCATTTCCTCCTCCAGGGGATCTTCCCAGGTCAGGGCTCAAACCCATATCTCCTGTATCTTCTGCACTGGCAGGCAAATTCTTTACCTCTGTGCCTTATGGGAAGGTCAGTGTCTTAGGCTCCCACCATAAATTTCATACTATTTTCCTCACCGTGTGGTGAGATATTCTTTTCTATTGCAGGATAATTTTTAAGGTCATCTACATTTTTAGTTTATGGTTAAGAGATTTGAATGAGACATTTTGAGGGGTAAGCATTTAATTCAGCTATAACGCATAGTAGAAAATAAATACAATCTGTTGTTGCCTCATTTTGCCTCTCACATTCTCTTCTTTCCTTTTGTCATCCTTTGTTATAGTGATATCATTTGTTCAAATGAACATGCCCTCCATTAAAATAGCTTCAGGGAGATTTATCGTATATAAAATGAATATTATGGTCAGAGTATCAAGAAAATGAAGGAATCTAGCTGCACAGTGAAATCAAATGAAGTTTATAAGGTATGGGTCACAACAGCACTGCTGTAATCTTAGTGAGATCAGCGCCTGAAACTCAAGAGGCAAACTATTTTGGGGCACATGCCCATTTCAGGTGGGAACTGAGATGTAATGCTGCAACAAGCTAAAATGTGGGGCCAAACTACACATGGTATCTATTGTTAATAGCTTCTAAGATAGTTTTAAATGATGTGTTATTGAACTTACTAAGATTGTCATTTCCTCCCTTGCTGGGTTTGTTATAAATCAGTTGCTTGTCTCTATCCCGACAGTATAAAAAAAGTACCCTTTAAAACTATACTCAAAAAGATACTAGACATGTTCACTTACACTCACTCCCTTCATAGAACTATTGGTGCATTAGTTGCTACTAGAAAATAATCACATTATGTACAGTACCTCTAACCTCCTAAATATTTAGTAGGTTTCTTCACGGACACCCACTGTAAAACCCAGGAGCTTTTCTGCACCATCCTAGGTGTTATTTCCAATATTCAACAGACTCACAATTTTAATTTATGGTTCACAACCATTCAAATAAAAACTTTTATGATTATCCCTAATATTCTTTCAAATGTTTTTTAATGGTCTTTGTCATCAAAAATTTACTGGAAGATATACTCTAAACCCTTTGAAAAAATATAGCAATTAATAGAGTAATCTTTCACTTTCTCTCCATGAATCATGATGCTTTCTTTTCTCATGTACCAATGGACTGAAGTCAAGAGGGCAAAAGATATGGCTTCTGATGGCTCTGTAAAGTTTATATGATATTCAGTGGACTCAATGCTTATACCTCCTTTCTTTCATGCATGTAAACTTCCTATCTGATATCTGAAAGGATTCACCCATACTCAGTAATTAATGTAACTAATTGTTATTCTAAAGATATTTAGATGGTGCTAACCATCTAAGTGGTAACTCAATGACTGGAATCTACCTGATCTTTTGAGTGCAGTGTTGGCATTAGATTCTCAGGGTTAGTGGCCGTTGATGAGTTAATGCCAGAGTTTCCAGTGTCCCATGAACTGTCCTTCCACTGCCCATAGTAAAATATAATCTGTATAAAGATGCACAAACTGCTATGAAACGTGGAGAGTGTCAGCCATTCCTCAATATGAAGAAATCAATGTATCACCTCTCTAGTGGCACAGTGTCATTTAGATAGACTCTCAACACATGGCTACAATCAGGCACTATATTGTGTTTAATGTTTGAGTTATGATTAGGAGGAAGACAGATCCATGTAGATTTAAGCTTATCTCAACAAAGGATATTTAGTTGCCCTTTTGCTCCTACTCGAAGTACAAAGCCAACTCCTTGCTGATATGTCAGTCATCAGGCATGTTAAACAAAATCCTCCCATTTTATATTATATTATAGATATTCATGATGGATTTTCTCAAGACTAAAGAAGATAAGACCTTCATAAATAGATTTTTAAAACAAGATGCTTTCATTAACATTTTCAAAATTTCTTCTTCCCCAGATCAAAATTTTGTAAGCAGTATTGTCTGCGGAAATAAAACATAGTGAGAAGTACAAGATGTACTATGTAAATAACTGGATAGTAACTTGATGGTTAAGAACTAGAACAACTTAGAGCAACTTTATTATTGTTTGTAGTAAAGAGTACTTGTTCTCTACAGTCTATTCAAGTGCCATTAACTTTTACAGAAGTCACAAGAATTAGAGTATCAACCAACAAGTAGGTATAATGATGTATTTAGGCCAGAGTTACCTATAGTTATAGAGATTAAAAGCTATTTTTCAGCTATTGAAATACTAGAGAATATAGTAGTATTAAGTTAGCCTATACTTTACAAACTGTTCTCTGCTCCTGAATAGCAAGGATATTAACTTAACTAATGATCCTTTAAATGGGTTTGTAAAATATAATTTAAGCTACTTGCAACACTCAAAAGAGAGGCATCGTTTGTTACTGCCAAAAATCACTGGCATGTGAAAATCAGAAAATCATTAGCCTTGATAGGAAAAGCTTAATTCAACAGGGAAGAGAACACATTATTTAGAGCAGTTAAATGACAATTGATGTAACCACTGGTGAAATGCATAAGAAAAAAGTGGATATGATTTAGTGAATGATAAATTCTACACTTAGTATTCATGCATGCAAAGGAACAGAAATTTTTGCTCATTAACCATTGCACTTAGTTTGTGAGCCAAAATGCTTCAGGCTGTATCCCTAATTGTCATAAATGTTTATCTCTGTGCAAGTTTAATTTAGGATCAAGAAAAAATGTTATCCTGAGTGATGAGCGATTATACATCTTTTCATTTTCTTCATTAGCCTATGTTGGTTTACTTAAATCCCTGTTCATACCCACCCTCTTCCAAGGTCTCCACAAAACCCCCAGCTAGAATTAATCTTTCCTAATCTCTCTCTTTTGTCCTCCATTAAGCCCCATTCTTTTTGCATCTATTATAGCAGTGTGCTTAATGGCATATTTACAGGTATACATCCTTAGAGCACCAATTATTCATAGCTGTTTAGTATAGTGTAATACTGTGCTTTTCTCAGTTTGAATGGCACTTGCCAATCTGCATTGTTTGTGCTCTTGAGTCGCTTTGCTATTAACAAACTTTCTAAGCTAATGATAATTTCTATTTGATTTTCAACAAATATATTGACAATTTCTCAAATAGTGAACAAACAGGATGACATGCAGCATCACATGTGTGAACCTTAGATGGATATGGGACCTTGCTCTATCTGCTTGCTCTACCATTTCAACATCTGTATAGAGTGAGGGAGAGTCAATTATCCCATACTTTTATGTTAATTTAGTTTTCAATCACTTTGTAGAGAATGCATCTCCAAAGGGGCTGTCAAGACTTTGATTTATTTATTACTCCTACTTATGGAACTCTCTTCCACTTCATTTTAAAAGACAGTAAATGGGATATGCCTTTCTTTGTGTGTGTACCTGTATACCCTTTATCATTGTTTCCCAAAGAAACAGGAATCATACCTCAGTGGTAAAATCTAAAGTGAGTGTAAAGGGTGACAAAGCAGTATAAATATGTGGAGGGGACAAAGTTAGCATTACAAACAAATAATCACATTAAGTATTTGCACCTGAAGAGTGCCTACCTGCCTAAAGAGGGCAATAGTTATTAACAGTTTCCAGGAAATATAAATGTTTTTCTATGCCTTCCAGTTTTTCAAGATAAATCAAATGTGATTTTTGTGATATTGTTTAAATGTTGACCAATTAATTTAAACTCTAGTTATTTTGCATATTGTGCAAGATCAAGTACAACATATCTAGAGATGACAGTCAACTCAGGGGCTACCTGTCTAATGTCTGCCAAAGCTATTTTTTTCTCTCCATTCTTACCTGCTTTCTTGCTTCTCTTCTATTTCTTATTCCATTTATCCTTCTCTTTTTATGTGCTTACATGTATATACATATGTGTAGCCTACTTTAACTAATTACCTGCAATCAAGTTATAAAATCAGATACAAAAACTTTAAAATGATAATATGAAACAAGCAATAAATTAAGAATACTGACCAATACCTTGATCTGATCATAAGTCACTTCAAGTCGTGTCCGACTCTGTACGACCCCATAGACGGCAGCCCACCAGGCTCCCCTGTCTCTGGGATTCTCCAGGCAAGAGTACTGGAGTGGGGTGCCACTGCCTTCTCCGGATCTGATCATAGAGTTAGCTTTAACATTTCTACTGACAAATCAAAATGACAAATACAACCAGCTACAATATTTACCATCAATGCCATACAACATACACATATACACAAAGAAAAAAAAAACTTTTAAAAAATCCTAGGAATTTAGAAAGATGGTAATGACAACCCTGTATGCGAGACAGCAAAAGAGACACAGATGTATAGGACAGTCTTTTGGACTCTGTGGGAGAGAGGAGGGGGATGATTTGGGAGAATGGCATTAAAACATGTATAATATCATATAAGAAATGAATCGCCAGTCCAGGTTCAATGCAGGATACATGAAGCTTGGGGCTGGTGCACTGGGATGACCCAGAGGGATGGTATGGGGAGGGATGTGGGAGGGAGGTTCAGGATGGGGAACACATGTACACCCATGGCAGATGCATGTTGATGTATGGCAAAACCAATACAATATTGTAAAGTAAAAAAAAAAAAAAAAAAAAAACTAGAAATTTCAAAAGGGGAAACAGGAATTATCCTTGTACTGAATTCTGGATAAAATAAAATACCCTGAGTAAAATCATACATAATGTCCTCAAGAATATCTCTGTATTAAATATGAGTTTTGTAAGATCACTTTTTGTGGTATTCTTTTATGTAAGAAAAATCATATTAAATACCAAACATATTTTGTTGTGTTTTCAATGGAGTGACAAAATTGTGAAAGTCAGGCACAGACCTGTTAACTGGATTTGGCAGAGATGGATAGAGTACATATAACGCTAAAGACATTTTATTCATGTTTGAGTCCTTAGAGCTCTTAACAACGTTTTCTGTATGTAGAAGATGCTCTGTGAAAGTATAAGGTGAAAATATGAATTGAATTAACTACACATTTGATGTTGGATAAAAAGAAATGTCTCAAATACAAAACACTAGGTTTAAGAAAAAAGCATTTACAGTCTACTGGTCACAGTATGATTAAAAATTAAGTTTAAGAGCTGTTTTGATATCTCATGGACTTTTCATTTACATGATTAGAAATAGAGGCTCACTACATATGCCAACAGTTAACCACTGTGACTTTTAAAATAGTCATATTTAGTGACAGGAAGCATGAGATGAATTTTTGTCAGATTTTTTAGAAAAAGATCTACTCTACAGCATGTTTTTAGTTTACATTTTTGGGGGTAACAAATCACCCTGTACTGAGTTCTCTGGACTTGGCCCAGTCATAACACCTGTGGCAGCATGGGCATAGGTGATTATAGTTAGAACTATAGAGCCTCAACTGGTGTGAGGAATTGAAGGTAATTACTTGTTCAAGAAGCAAATAGCCCATTCACTGACTTAGTCACTCAGTTGTGTTCAACTCTGTGACCCAGTGAACTGTAGCCCACCAGGCCCCTCTGTCTGTGCGATTTTCCAGGCAAGAATACTGGAATGGGTTGCCATTTCCTTCTCCATTCACTGAAAGAAAAGTGAAAGTGAAAGTAGATCAGTTGTGTCTGACTCTTTGCGAGAAGTTGAGCAAGGCAGCAATGCTTCTGTTTAACCATCTTGAGGGCAATTTCCCCGTTCTTCATTTATTTTGATGTAATATCCTTGTATATAAATCTGTACACTTTCTGTTCCTAAAAATGTGGGATAGCTCTAAATTGTATACAGCAAATAGGCATCAGAAAAATGCTATTAAAGAAATAATATATAGAGATGAGAGAGTACCAAACAGGTCTTTCTGCTGGATAAAGTCTCTCTCATAGGACAGGTAGTAATTTTTCCCTTTCTTGTTAATGAATGACTAATATCTTCCAAGCAGGTTCCATAATGAAATTGGCAAAATATAATCCTCATGTGGTCTTTTACATTCATTGTCCCTATCAGCCTTTCTACAGATTCTTATGAACTCTACGTACTAAATTTTTATTCTCGTGTATTGTATATTTTAGATTTTAGCAGAATTTCAATTTAGTCTGTCATTTTATGATTCTAAGAAAGACATATGGAAAGGTGGCAGAATGTGGCTAGGTGTGTATTAATATAATCAAAACTCATTTTTTCTTAATGCAAAAATAATATAAATGATTTGTAGATAATATATTCCTGAAAAATAAAATAGCACTAAACATTGAGACACCCCACTCCAGTACTCTTGCCTGGAAAATCCCATGGATGGAGGAGCCTGGTAGGCTGCAGTCCATGGGGTTGCTAAGAGTTGGACTAGACTGAAGTGACTTAGCAGCAGCAAACACTGAGAGTTATAACCTTTTTAATAAGTTGTAAAATCTATGATAAAGGTACCACTTACAAGTATTTTTAGGCTAGCAAAATTTAAAGACAAGTTAAATTATTCATTTGTCATCATTGGTGAGAGTTATATACATTTAAAACATTTTGTCAATATGACATGTCCTTGCTTTACAAAAATAAAATATAGAGGTTTATATATTGAATCCCTTTCCTATAGTCTTATCTAAATATTAGTTAGAATAAATAATTAGTTTATTAAAATATTCATATTTTAAATTCAGACCTGCAAATTTATATTTATTGTTCTAAGTAATTCTATATATTTAATATTTCTTGATTCTTGAATTCCTCAGGCAATGCTGGAGTAAGGAGACTGTTTTCCTCAAAATCCAGGTGTTTTATAGTCACTGGTTATTATACTCCCAAGGCCAATACATACGTGTAGGGAAGCTACAGAACAAGATTATGAAAATTACATTTTAGTAATTTCCAATCCAATCAAGTTCAAACAAACCTTCCCTTACCTTTGCATTGTATGGTTTGGGAAGCCATAAATGAAATTTCAATATTCACATGCAAAATCTACTCTATTAATTAGGGTTATTGTTTGGTTGGCATAGAAACAAGATTTAAATTGGGTTATTCTAAAGTTAAATATACCAAGACCTTTGAATCTGTTGTGAAAATTAAGGATAGCAATGTTGCTTAAGGATAGCAATAGTCAAACTATTTCTTTGACTCTCAACTTTGCTTTGCTTATCTGAGCTTTATTTCTAATCTCTTGCTTCAGATTACACTACTTTCAGTATCATCTGAGATTTTTATTTTACAAGGTCAAGTATTTAGAAAGTGACTACTTGTTCTGAGACTCAGGTCAAAAATGAGGGAAGAGAATCTTTGGTATACCTTAGATATAGTATGGCACCGGAATCAATCAAATGCTCCCAGGGATAGATTACACTATAAAATAGTAGTCTCCATGGCAGCCATGTTTGGTATCCAGAGAAGCAGTTTGCAATAGAAAGATAGGGTAAATCTGAAAAAGGGTTGGTACTTTGGGTAGAAAACTATGTATGTGACAATATATTATTCTGTATATTCAATATTCCTGAGACATCTACTATTCAGTTCAGTTCAGTCGCTCAATCTTGTCTGACTCTGCAACTCCATGAATTGCAGCACACCAGGCTTCCCTGTCCATCACCAACACCCGGAGTTCACTCAGACTCATGTCCATCGAGTCAGTGAGGCCATCCAGCCATCTCATCCTCTGTTGTCCCCTTCTTCTCCTGCCCCCAATCCCTCCTAGCATCAGAGTCTTTTCCAATGAGTCAACTCTTCTCATGAGGTGGCCAAAGTACTGGAGTTTCAGCTTTAGCATCATTCCTTCCAAAGAAATCCCAGGGCTGATCTCCTTCAGAATGGACTGGTTGGATCTCCTTGCAGTCCAAGGGACTCTCAAGAGTCTTCTCCAACATCACAGTTCAAAAGCATCAATTCTTCGGTGCTCAGCCTTCTTCACAGTCCAACTCTCACATCCATACATGACCACAGGAAAAATCATAGCCTTGACTAGATGGACCTTTGCTGGCAAAGTAATGTCTCTGCTTTTCAATATGCCAACTAGGTTGGTCATAATTTTTCTTCTATTAGCAAGAAGTAAAACAGGCAAAAATCAACTTACTTTGATTTGAAGAATACTGAGCGTTTCCTCCATACAATTTTATTTCCTGATAGCTAGAGAAAACTATTGTTCTTAGGAAACCCCAAAATTCAAAATATCCTAAGACCTCATTTAGTAGTATACCCAAAATTTTATATGAGAAAGTTGAGAACCAAGAAAATTGAATTTTCAAGATCACATTATTTATAAATTTCAGAACCCCCTAAGATATCCAACATTAAACCCACATATATAATTCTTCATTTTTGGTCCTGGAGATTTTTATTCATTCAAGTATTCCCCATGGCAGGGTTTTCAAAGTTTGGTCTCAGATTACCTGCATCAGAATAATTGAAAATACAGATACTTGGGTCCCCTCCCTTATCCCCCAACACTGAATCACAAACCCTATTAATTTTAATCTGTTAAACTGCATTCTTAACCAAGTTTTGGGGTGGTTTTTAATGCATGCTGAAGTTTGAAAACTGCTGAAATTTAGTACCCCCAAGTCCTTGACTGAAAGGATTCAGTTCAGTTCAGTTCAGTACAGTTGCTCAGTCATGTCCAACTCTTTGTGACCCCTTGAACTGCAGCACACCAGGTCTTCCGGTCCATCACCAACTCCTGGAGTTCACTCAAACTCATGTCCATCGAGTTGGTGATGCCATCCAGCCATCTCATCCTCTGTCATCCTGCCCTCCTCCTGCCCCCAATCCCTCCCAGCATCGGAGTCTTTTCCAATGAGTCAACTCTTTGCATGAGGTGGTCAAAGTATTAGAGTTTCAGCTTTAGCAAGGATTAGTGACAAATAACTGAAAGTAATATAAGCCTAGAGGGAGCTAGAAGGACAACATGCTTGCATGCTCAGTCACTCAGTAGTATCTAACTCTTTGCAACCCCATGAACTGTAGCCCACCAGTCTCCTCTGTCCATGGAATTTTCCAGGCAAGAGTACTGGAGTGGGTTGCCATTTCCTTCTCCAAGGGATCTTCCTGACCAGGGATCAAGCCCACATCTCTTGTATCTCCTGCATTGGCAGGTAGATTCTTTACCACTGTGTCACCTGGAAAGTCCAGAAAAACAACAGACAATACTGAAAAAGTTATTGATAAAGTACAAAGGACCTACATATCTTACTTCAGATTTTCCTTGTGAACTGCCCTCATAATTTTTTTTTCCTATTGAAATCTATGTCCCTAATGAAAACTACTTTTTCTACATACTGAAGAAGGTGGTATTAATTTTGAAAGACACCATTCATTGAATATTCAAATACTGTTCAATGAATCAAATCCTCACATCACCATTTAGATATCAGATTTATTTACAAAATGTCTTTCCACAGCTATATTTTTCTTAACTACTGTTGCTTGCATTTTGGTCATTCCACTAGATTATGTTTATATGCATATTAATGTTTTATGAATATATTCTACCATTACTGAAAACAAAAATACTTAAACTCATATAAACCCTGTAGATGATTTTCTTTCCAAGTTTTAAATGATTGGTCTTTGCTGTCTAATTACAGAGGTATAAAAATTTAATAGCAATTCATAGGAATAGTCTTGTGGTATTACTTGCAGTTCCATATCTCATTTCCTCTGAAGGAGTTTAAAGATTAACTTGATAGTTTAAATTTTATTGATAGATTTCCTTTTTCTATAAAGGCAATGCTTTGTGTGTTTATGCTTTGGTGCAATCTAGAATGAAATGTAGTTTTCACTTGCAAAATGTTAAAAAAAAAATACATGAATTACTGAATCTTCAAAGTTGTTTTACATCTAAAAGTTACATTGTAATTTGTTTTTTACTGGTACCATGGAGCTTTCTATATTTATACATCTTTAAGGTTTACAAATATAGTAAGGTAAATCAAAGTCCATATTTCAACTTTGATGCAAAATAAAATATTTAAAAATATTAATAATGCATTACCCTGAAATGCCTTGATTTTTATGCTTTATGTAGCAATTCAATTTTTAAAAAGCTTTATAATACTGATTTGTGGCATTAAATACAGCTTTTTAATGGTTTAAAAAACACTTTTCTATTGACACACACACATGAATCCAACTTTGTGGATGAATAATAATCAATCTTTGAAATCCACATCATTGCAATGGAAAAATAGATTGACTAACTCACATCTCTGTTCACATTTAATATTCCATTAATTTGGGAATGATCATAAAGTATTTGGTCTCCAGAATATCTCAAGGTCAAATAAGCAATTGTTAACTGTTTCATCAAATGACGATTACCTATTCTGTTTAATTATACCAATGAGAACTCAGAAGTAAAATGTATGTAGTAAAAACTTGCCTAGGCAGTTTAAGTTCTTAAGATGCAGGATATAATCAAGGTGATTTTTATCAAGACTAAAATGCTGTGACATGTGAAAGGCTAAATGTAAATTATGTCCTTTGCTTAAGTTTGAAATTGTATTTCTGCAGTTGTATTTCTAACTAAGCCTACTATGGTGGATGAGTTAAGATTTGGCATTTGACCCTTTTAGAAGAGGATAGGTTATTTATTAGAAAATGTGGTGGAGAAGCTGGAGCTGATTGATTGAGAATGTACCAAATATGTAATAATTTGTTTAATCCTCCTTTGATAAGATATTTTTTTTTTGCTCCTTTTATGGCATTTCAATACAGTCTAAAAGGTACAGCACATATCTGTATCACATTTGGAGCTTTAGAATATCTTTACTGAATTCCAGAAAAAAATG
Organism: Bos grunniens; assembly: GCF_055505025.1. Classification (NCBI taxonomy): domain Eukaryota; kingdom Metazoa; phylum Chordata; class Mammalia; order Artiodactyla; family Bovidae; genus Bos; species Bos grunniens. The sequence continues at coordinate 76,912,355 of NC_141171.1, forward strand.
CATGTATGATTATCATCGGTTATAGATAGTATGTTAATTTTTAATGTTCAGGTTAATGCTCATTTGAATTTCAGAAATAACATAATTATTATGACCTTTGCAAATTCATAGTTGAATGGCATTGAAGATCATTTTCTAATCTGTTTCAAATCATTTACTGTTTAAAAACATTTTTCTCAAGACTTTGAATCTCTTTTACCTACTCTGTTATAGCATAGTAATTTTAAGGATGTATTCAGATGCAAGTTGAAGATCTCTAGAAGAAAGCCATATAAAAAAAGAAGTAGCCACCTCTCATAGTGTACCTTTCTATTATAAAGCATCTTTTCATCATAATTATATTCCCCATCAGTTGCATCCTATTAGGAGAATATGCCAAATACAGGAAAGTTTCCAAACATAGCTTATCTTTAAAATGTGATTCACCCTTTTCCTGCCACCCATTGGCTAATCCACACAGGAGTGCTTTTCCCTATAGCAATGCAATCAGCAGTCCAGTAGACATTTCTGAATGTGCGTTCTATCCTAGACAGCTCCATAGAGACAGCAGTTTTGTAAAGAAAAAACCATAGCCAGAAAACTAAGATCATGGCATCTGGTCCCATCACTTCATGGCAGATAGACGGGGAAACAGTGGCTGACTTTATTTTTGGGGGCTCTAAAATCAGTGCAGATGCTGATTGCAGCCATGAAATTAAAAGACACTTACTCCTTGGAAGGAAAGTTACGACCAACCTAGATAGCATACTAAAAAGCAGAGACATTACTTTGCCAACAAAGGTCCATCTAGTCAAGGCTATGGTTTTTCCAGTAATCATGTATGGATGTGAGAGTTGGACTGGGAAGAAAGCTTAGCACCGAAGAATTGATACTTTTGAACTGTGGTGCTGAAAAAGACTCTTGAGAGTCCCTTAGACTGCAGGAAGATCCAACCAATACATCCTAAAGGAGATCAGTCTTGGGTGTTCATTGGAAGAACTGACGTTGAAGCTGAGACTCCAATACTTTGACCACCTCATGCGAAGAGTTGGCTCATTGGAAAAGACCCTAATGTTGTGAGGGATTGGGGGCAGGAGGAGAAAGGGACAACAGAGGATGAGATGGCTGGATGGCATCACCAACTCGATGGACATGGGTTTGGGTAGACTCCAGGAGTTGGTGATGGACAGGGAGGCCTGGTGTGCTGCGATTCATGGGATCACAAAGAGTCAGACATGACTGAGTGACTGAACTGAACTGAACTGATTCATAGCCAGAAACTCAATTTCCAAGACAGATTATACACATGATTATAAATAAATAAATATACATATACATATATATATATATATACACATACATAGACAGTGTCATTGATGCCATTTATCACTGAAATCTCCTAGACTGATTTTCTTTGATAATCACATTCTTTTTTTTTGATAATCACATTCTGCTGTTAAGTAATGAAGATAAGTTGAAAACATAAATATATCATGAGGCATGGGAATTCATTTTTGTTGTTGTTTGTTTAGTCGATAAATCTTGTCCAATTCTTTTGCAACCCCATAATGATAGCCTCCCAGGCTCCTCTCTCCATGGGATTTTCCAGGCAAGAATACTGGAGTGGGTTGCCATTTCCTTCTCCAGGAGATCTTCCCAATCCAGAGAACCAACCTACGTTTCCTCCATTGGCACGCAGATTCTTTACCACTGAGCCATCAGAGAAGCCCACAGGGATTCATATTTGTATTTTAACTATTTTGGCTGCTGCTGATGCTAAAAATCAGGAGATCTTAGTATGTTTGAACCATGCCTCCTGATCCTCTTATCTTTCAAAGAATATAGCATAGAATTGAGACCCATTTAGAAATAGTACTTAAAATTTATTCACCTAATTTCTAATTGTGCTACTGCTGCTGCTAAGTCACTTCAGTCGTGTCCGACTCTGTGTGACCCCATAGACGGCAGCCCACCAGGCTCCTGCGTCCCTGGGATTCTCCAGGCAAGAACACTGGAGTGGGTTGCCATTTCCTTCTCCAATGCATGAAAGTGAAAAGTGAAAGTGAAGTCGCTCAGTCGTGTCCGACTCTTAGCGACCCCATGGACTGCAGCCTACTAGGCTCCTCCATCCATGGGATTCTCCACGCAAGAGTACTGGAGTGGGGTTCCATTGCCTTCTCCGGGTTTTGGCTAGTGGTTTGTATATATTTATGAGTAAAGTTTCCTTCCCTATCTTTCCCTCCAAAGAATGTGTTGCAAGAAAGGAGATTTGCAATGGTATAAGAGTAAAATCCCAATTTTCCCACATATATGTTAAAATGCCACCACAGTCAAATATGTAGTGAGGGTTGATGTTTACAAAGTTACACAAGCTTTCTCCTTAATGTCTCTAATATGGCTTCCTCTCCCTAATGAAGGAAGAGATGTCACATGCCCTGCTTTTAGCACTGAGCCCCATATCATACATCAGCATATAACATGTCATTTGGAATTCTAAGGCAATGTTTTATAAGTTTTTAAAGCATATGCCTGCTCTTATATTCTTTAAAAAGAGGTTATACAGTATTTTAAAATTTATTTTAGTGGCATAAATGTGAAGATTAAAATATCAAAACAGTTACAGATTTATGTTGTGATATACCACACTTAGTCCCTTTTTATTGAAACCTTTTTCTTTCTTTCTCAAAAGAATCACTAGTCTAGAGTTAGACGTTAAATGTGTCACCTTTAACACATTTATGAATTTATCATTGCTTTTCTAAACATTATAATATTCTTTGAAAAATATTTAAAGAGAAAGCTGCTATGGTAATTAAGGAAAATTTTATATATAATATCTAAACCTAACTATATTTGTTGAATGGTGTGATATTCAGATGCAGACTTGTTTTAGAAGGACATTTTATTTTATTTTGATTTTGAGGAACTCTGATTGACTCATCTTATTTCCCAAAAAGAATTCCTCTTTCATGTGTGCAACAATACCACATTTAATGTAATTCATTCTTTTAATATACACAAGACTCATATGCAGTGGTAGTATATATTTTTTTCTATCAGAATTTATTCTTTAAAGCAATTTTGGTATTGGAATTCTTAGGTTCAGCTGGAAGATTACTGAGTATCATTTCCTTTCTATATTTTCATTCATATTAAACATTAAGATAAGTCTTTGTGCATTTTAATTTCCGGTAATATTTTACAACTATTGAGCATATAGTATAGATATTAATCTCGTTTATTAACTATACTTTAAAAGATTATTTTTGTGATAGAATTATCAATGAGAACAAACTTAATAATATTCCAACCCTGATGTAATATCTATTAAGTTATGACTAGATAATTTGTAACCCCTGTAGTATTAGGAAAATAACTTTCATAAATTTTACCATTAAAATGGCATTCATTGCCCACAAACTAATCTTTTCATTAGTGATAACAATTCAAGTTTGAAAAGAGAATGTAGAAATCTTCAATAACATCCAGGCAGCAAAATGTGATTGAAAGTCACATCAACACACTCTGCAAAGGTAATCTCCATGATAAAAACGCAACTAAAATGAGAAAGAAATCATCTTGATGACAACTTATTTCCTACCGATAATTCCTGTTTTGTGTGAACAATGGTCAATTACACCAAGCGAATAGAAAACAGTGGTTTTCTACTTCTGTTGCTCATCAGACTGCATATCATTAGAAATTTATGTATATTTATATATATATATGGGCTTCTACTTTTCATGGGAAAGAGCTAGGAATATTTATTTTAAAAATAAATAAAAATCTTTCTTTATAAAAGGTATTAATGTTCAACAGGGGCTTAAAATAACTGATTACTAGTTAACGTGAATGCAAGGTGTATCTGGGCAGTATGTGACTTCATGGAAACATTGTGAGAAGCCTGTCCTCTCCATGTAAGTAAAAAAGTAATGTGGAGATAGAATTTGAATTAAACTTTGAACTTCTACATTTACTCTCCTATGCCCAGATGTTGGATTCAGTGCACTATTATGTACTGGCCCTGGTCTATAACTTTGCTTCATTTTTCCACTGCTGTCTCTGTGACTTAAGTACTCCCACAACACCATCCCTGTTACTCCTGCAGTTAGGTAAACATATTCTAGGCTTTCAAGGTTCTACACTGATTTATTGTGGCCTGGTGTGTCCTTTCCCCCAGTTTAACCTGATTTACCTAAGTATTGTTAAGCACTCTGATCAAACATTACCACTCAGGGAAGGCACCTTGACCACCATTCCATGATACTAAAATTTTTCTTTATCTTCTTCAGTCACTCAGCTGTGTCCAACTCTTTGTGACTCCATGGACTGCAACACACCAGGCTTTCCTGTCCTTCACTATATTCTGGAGCTTGCTCAAATGCATGTCCATTGAGCTGGTGATGCCATCCAACCATCTCATCCTCTGTCGTCCCCTTCTCCTCCTGCCTTCAATCTTTCCCATCATCAGTGTCTTTTCTAATGAGTCAGCTTTTTGTATAAGGTGGCCAAAGTATTGGAGAATCAGCTTTAGCATCAGTCCTTCCTGAATGAATATTCAGGACCAATTACCTTTAGGATTGACTGGTTGGATCTCCTTGCAGTCCAAGGGACTCTCAAGAGTCTTCTTGAACACCACAGTTCAAAAGGATAAATTCTTTGGCATTCAGCTTTTTTTATGGTCCAACTCTCACATCCATATATGACTACTGGAAAAACCATAGCTTTGACTGTATGGACCTTTGCTGGCAAAGTAACATCTCTGCTTTTCAAAGATCTTATTGACAGCAGAAATTCTTTTATTTATTAACATATGATTATCTGTTCATTGTATATGTCATTTCTCCAGTATAAGCTTGATTGAAGACAGAGATTTTATTTGCATCATTACATTCAGGTATATAATAAGTTCTTAAATAATATTTTAATATAATATAATAATATCTTAAAAAAATCTTCAGGACCAAGATAATCACGATGGTGTGATCACTGACCTAGAGCCAGACATCCTGGAATGAAAGTCAAGTGGGCCTTAGAAAGCATCACTACAAACAAAGCTAGTGGAGGTGATGGAATTCCAGTTGAGCTATTTCAAACCCTGAAAGATGATGCAGTGGAAGTGCTGCACTCAATATGCCAGCAAATTTGGAAAACTCAACAGTGGCCACAGGACTGGAAAAGGTCAGGTTTCATTCCAATCCCAAAGAAAGGCAATGCCAAAGAATGCTCCAACTACTGCACAATTGCACTCATCTCACATGCTAGTAAAGTAATGCTCAAAATTCTCCAAGCCAGGCTTCAGCAAAACGTGAACCATGAAGTCCCAGATGTTCAAGCTGGTTTTAGAAAAGGCAGAGGAACCAGAGATCAGGAGCACAATAAACTGTGGAAAATTCTGAAAGAGATGGGAATACCAGACCATATGACCTGCCTCTTGAGAAACCTATATGCAGGTCAGGAAACAACAGTTAGAACTGGACATGGAACAACAGACTGGTTCCAAATAGGAAAAGGAGTACGTCAAGGCTGTACATTGTTATCCTGTTTATTTAACTTCTATGCAGAGTACATCATGAGAAATGCTGGGCTAGAAGAAGCACAAGCTGGAATCAAGATTGCCGGGAGAAATATCAATAACCTCAGATAAGCATATGACACCAACCTTATGGAAGAAAGTGAAGAGGAACTAAAAAGCCTCTTGATGAAAGTGAAAGTGGAGAATGAAAATGTTGCCTTAAAGCTCAACATTCAGAAAACGAAGATCATGGCATCTGGTCCCATCACTTGATGGGAAATAGATGGGGAAACAGTGTAACACTTTATTTTTCTGGACTCCAAAATCACTGCAGATGGTGACTGCAGCCATGAAATTAAAAGATGCTTCCTCCTTGGAAGAAAAGTTATGACCAACCTAGATAGCATATTGAAAAGCAGAGACATTATTTTGCCAACAAAGGTCTGTCTAGTCAGTTCAGTTCAGTTTCTCAGTCGTGTCCAACTCTTTGCAACCCCATGAATTGCAGCACACCAGGCCTCCCTGTCCATCACCATCTCCCGGAGTTCACTCAGACTCACGTCCTTCAAGTCAGTGATGCTATCCAACCATCTCATCCTCTGTCGTCCCCTTCTCCTCCTGCCCCCAATCCCTCCCAGCATCAGAGTCTTTTCCAATGAGTCAACTCTTTGCATGAGGTGGCCAAAGTACTGGAGTTTCAGCTTTAGCATCATTCCTTCCAAAGAACACCCAGGGCTGATCTCCTTCAGAATGGACTGGTTGGATCTCCTTGCAGTCCAAGGGACTCTCAAGAGTTTTCTCCAACGCCACAGTTCAAAGGCATCAATTCTTCGGCGCTCAGCCTTCTTCACAGTCCAACTCTCACACCCATACATGACCACAGGAAAAACCATAGCCTTGACTAGATGGACCTTTGTTGGCAAAGTAATGTCTCTGCTTTTGAATATGCTATCTAGGTTGGTCATAACTTTCCTTCCAAGGAGTAAGCGTCTTTTAATTTCATGGCTGCAGTCACAATCTGCAGTGATTTTGGAACCCAAAAAAATAAAGTCTGACACTGTTTCCCCATCTATTTCCCATGAAGTGATGTGGCCGGATGCCATGATCTTCGTTTTCTGAATGTTGAGCTTTAAGCCAACTTTTTCACTCTCCTCTTTCACCTTCATCAAGAGGCTTTTTAGTTCCTCTTCACTTTCTGCCATAAGGGTGGTGTCATCTGCATATCTGAGGTTATTGATATTTCTCCCAGCAATCTTGATTCCAGCTTGTGTTTCTTCCAGTCCAGCGTTTCTCATGATGTACTCTGCATATAAGTTTTTCCAGTGGTCATGTATGGATGTGAGAGTTGGACTGTGAAGAAAGCTGAGTGCCAAATAATTGATACTTTTGAACTGTAGCGTTGGAGAAGACTCTTGAGAGTCCCTTGAACTGCAAAGAGATCCAACCAGTCCATTCTGAAGGAGACGAGCCCTGGGATTTCTTTGGAAGGAATGATGCTAAAGCTGAAACTCCAGTACTTTGGCCACCTCATGCAAAGAGTTGACTCATTGGAAAAGACTCTGATGCTGGGAGGGATTGGGGGCAGGAGGAGAAGGGGACAACAGAGGATGAGATAGTTGGAAAGCATCACTGACTCGAAGGATGTGAGTCTGAGTGAACTCCGGGAGTTGGTGATGGACAGGGAGGCCTGGCGTGCTGTGAATCATGGGGTCGCAAAGAGTCAGACACGACTGAGCAACTGAACTGAACTGAACTGGAAATAATATTATTGGAAGAAATGGATTGAATTTAGGAAGGAAGTTCAATTTCCCTCCCATGTTCTAGGTTCAGCTTAATCTGACCTCTTCCTGGAACTCTCTTTCCAGGTGTTCCCATAGTGTTTTCTATTTTTGGGTTTCAGTCTCAAGTCTTCCTGAGTCACCTTTTCCAAAGACCTTACTTAGGTAATTATCCCTTACTATTTTGCATATAAATAGTTATCTGTTTATTTCCTTCTCAGCCCAAATTATTATCATTATTATTTTGTTTGTTTGTTTTTATCCATTTATGTTTTTATTCATTTGTTTTCATTTCTTTCCTCTCAGATTTTAAGTGTAATAAAGCTTTGTCTCTTTTGGTTCATCATCATGTGTTCAATTTTTAAGGAATAAAAGAGACAAAAAATGTCTCTTCTAGAGAAGATAAGTCAGTAAAAAAATAATTTGAGTTTGAAGAAAGTAGCACATAGGAAACATATCCAGGTAAAGGGACAATATAGAAGATGAATAAGTAACTCTCCAGGGCGAGAGAAGAGGAAATGTCTGAGAGGGGGAGCTAAAGATACTTCCTCAGCTTCCATAACCGGGTAGTGCATGCATGTTCAGTCACTTCAGTCATGTATGATTCTTTGTGACCGCGTGGACCATAGCCTGCCAGGCTCTTCTGTCCAAGGGATTCTCCAGGCATGAATACTAACTGGGCAGGTAGTTGTGTATTTCAAAACCTCAAATTCAGTTATATAAATGGAAGCCTTTTTCTCTACTTTATTGAAGAGTGGTGATGAGAAAGAAGTCCAAGGATACTAGTGAATGTTTGAAATAGGCATTAGAAGAAATGAGAAAAGATACTGGTTGTGTGTTCCTGATTTAATAGAGAATTCTTCCTCAGTAGAAAGGCAACAGTGAAAACTATTTTGTTCTCTAGTTATAACTACCAAATGTAAACCCAAATAACTACGTATTTATATTTTTAAATTCACATTACAACATTATGTACCTTTTTGTACCACTGTTGTACAGTTGGAGACACAGGCTCCTATACACACACACACCACTTCTATCACTCCATATAAAGTTAAAACGGGGTTATTTGGCAAAATTTTGTAAGCAGAGAAGCAGCAGAAAATACACCGTTTCCCAGGCTCACATTATCCCGTAAGAGAGGTGTTCACAGAGTGGGCATAGGTAGACTGGAAGAACCATGCAAACTGTCCAATAGAAAGTGACCTTGACTCTATTATCCTGTATGTATTTGCAGGAAAAGAGGGACAAGGAACCTCTATGTGACTATGCATCAGTGTAGGCTTTCTAGTATAACTGATCTTATTAGGAAGGAAGAGCCTCCAGAATAACTCAGACCTGCAGAACCAGTGTCTTGCTAAGTTATTAAAGGTGGAGAAGTAATGAACATCCAAAACAATTAGATTTGTCCCTTTACAACAAAGTGAGCAAATTTCCTTTGTGAATGTATATACCTTTCTTGTATGCGTATACTCTAGTGTTCAGACATTGATATAAATCTTACAATAATAATTTTAGAAAGTGAGTCTAAATATACAATGGCAATTTCATAAAAGCTTAACTAAGATTAATTTACACATCAAAATATAGTATTTTAACAGCTTTGAAAATGTTACCTAAGACACACACACACACACACACAACACACAGACACACACATGATTGAAAAGCTTTTTATGTGTGTTAAGAAGTGTTTCAAATGTAACTTTCTGTTTACTAAGTTATTCAAATCACTGATGTGGAATGAGTTGAAATATGTAGACTGACATGTTTGCAATTACTCCTGATTTTATGATTCTGAGTGTTAAAGATTATTCACCCCCAAATGTCACTACAAGATTATCAAAATGCGTGTGATTATTGTTTAGTTTCCTAGATATACTAATGGGTATGTTTCATTTTGTAAACTTTATCTGTCCTTAAAATGCACTATTTTATAATACAATTATGTTGAAAACATACACAACCAGGTCAATGAAGCAGAAATACGTGGTTCAGAAGTTTACTTATGAAGTATTCACAATTTTTTCTTATTTTAACTCAAATAGGAAAAAGTAATGGATTAGGAAATTATAAGCTTATGTTCAAATTCTATCACTATGTGGTGGCAGATGTCATACTGCATCTTTCCATCTTCAAGATCGGTAATATAATACAGCAAATTTCCATTTTAATCAAATTACATTTAAAGAAGATATCAATTTTTACGGTATGAAAGTGCTTGTGGTGATTTGTAATATCAAATTTGCCTAATTCTATGCAATTTTCTGTACCCTAGCAAATATTTGCATTTGACAATATGCTTGAAACCCCATTGTGCTTTCATTGAGCAGTATTTGAATTTGGTATGTAAGAATCCCTTTAATATCAAATAGACCAAGTTGCAATCTTCCTCCCCATCCTGAATTTCTTATGTTTCAGAATCTCCTTTTTCTCATCAGCAAAATAGTAAAAATAGTATTGCCTCATGGGTTATTTTAAGAATCAAACAGTTACATAGCATACTATTAGTACAGATTCCATATATAGTGAATTTTAAATAAATGTTAGTTCCCTTCACTGACCCCAGCCAGAAAAGAAATTAAGCTAAGAAACTTGCACTGATTTCATTCATCTGGAGTGTGTGTGTGTGTGTGTGTGTGTGTGTGTGTGTTAGTTGCTCAGTTTTGTCTGATTCTGCGACCCCATGGACTGTAGCCAGCCAGGATCCTCTGTCCATGGGATGCTCCAGGCAAGAATACTGGAGTGGGATGCCATTCCCTTCTGCAGGGGATCTTCCAAATCCAGGGATCAAACCCAGGTCTCCAGCACTGCAGGTAGATTCTTTACCATCTGAATCACAAGGGAAGTCCTCATCTGGAGTACAAGTACCCATTCACTTTCTACTTTTTCACATACTCTCGAATGCATGACTTTTTGTAATAAAGACCATCATTTCAGTTCAGTTCAGTTGCTCAGTCGTGTCCAACTCTGTGACCTATGAATGGCAGCATGCCAGGCCTCCCTGTCCATCACAAACTCCCAGAGTTTACCCAAAATCATGTTCATTGAGTTGGTGATGCCATCCAACCATCTCATCCTCTGTCATACCCTTCTCATCCTACCCTCAATCTTTCCCAGCATCAGGGTCTTTTCAAATGAGTCAGCTCTTCTCATCAGGTGGCCAAAGTATTGGAGTTCAGCTTCAGTATCAGTCCTTGCAATGTAATACTGAGGGCTGATCTCCTTCAGAATGGACTGGTTGGATCTTCTTGCAGTGCAAGGAACTCTCAAGAGTCTTCTCCAACACCACAGTTCAAAAGGATCAATTCTTCGGCGCTCAGCTTTCTTTATAGTCCAACTTTCACATCCATACATGACTACTGAAAAAAACATAGCCTTGACTAGACAGACCTTTGTGGACAAAGTAATGTCTCTGCTTTTGAATATGCTGTCTAGGTTGGTCGTAACTTTCCTTCCAAGGAGTAAGCATCTTTTAATTTCATGGATGCAGTCACCATCTGCAGTGATTTTGGAGCCCAGAAAAATAAAGTCAGCCACTGTTTCACTGTTTTCGCATCTATTTGCCATGAAGTGATGGGACCAGATGCCATGATCTTTGTTTTCTGAATGTTGAGTTTTAAGCCAACTTTTTCACTCTCCTCTTTCAATTTCATCAAGAGGCTCTTGAGCTCTTCTTCACTTTCTGCCATAAGGATGGCGTCATCTGCATATTTGAGGTTATTGTTATTTCTCCTAGCAAACTTGATTCCAGCTTGTGCTTCCTCCAGTCCAGCATTTCTTATGATGTACTCTGCATATAAGTTAAATAAGCAGGGTGATAATATACAGCCTTGATGTATTCCTTTTCCTATTTGGAACTAGTCTGTTGTTCCATGTCCAGTTCTAACTGTTGTTTCCTGATCTTCATACAGATTTCTCAAGATGCAGGTCAGATGGTCTGGTATTACCATCTCTTTTAGAAGTTTCCACAGTTTATTGTGATCTACACAGTCATTGCTTAAAAAATACAAAATTAAAATTTCTTTATTGAACAATTATATAAAGATTTGTAAGCCTATTACAGGAGAGAAATAAAGTATAATATTTCAATAACATTGTTTCATTGATATTAAAAGTTAGCACTTAATTTCTATGTCCTTTATATTTCATTTAGAGTAGAGAAACACCAGGATTTTAACAATTTGTAAATTTAGTATATCATGTGGAAAGTAGGAACAATTAGACAGATACACATGCATAAATAGAAACTTAATTTGTTTATCATTTTTCTAAATTACAAAGATATGCCATTTAATCTTTATTAAAATTTAAACTTTTCTCCCATTCTGAAGGCTGTCTTTTCACCTTGCTTATAGTTTCTTTTGTTGTGAAGAAGCTTTTAAGTTTAATTAGGTCCGATTTGTTTATTTTTGCCTTTATTTCCAATATTCTGGGAGGTGGGTCGTAGAGGATCCTGCTGTGATGTATGTGAGAGAGTGTTTTGCCTATGTTCTCCTCTAGGAGTTTTATAGTTTCTGGTCTTACGTTTAGATCTTTAATCCATTTTGAGTTTATTTTTGTGTATGGTGTTAGAAAGTGTTCTAGTTTCATTCTTTTACAAGTGGTTGACCAGTTTTCCCAGCACCACTTGTTAAAGAGATTGTCTTTACTCCATTATATATTCTTGCCTCCTTTGTCAAAAATAAGGTGTCCATATGTGTGTGGATGAAGCAACTGACAAACAACTAATCTCAAAAATATACAAGCAACTCCTACAGCTCAATTCCAGAAAAATAAATGACCCAATCAAAAAATGGGCCAAAGAACTAAATAGACATTTCTCCAAAGAAGACATACAGATGGCTAACAAACACATGAAAAGATGCTCAACATCACTCATTATCAGAGAAATGCAAATCAAAACCACTATGAGGTACCATTTCACGCCAGTCAGAATGGCTGTGATCCAGAAGTCTACAAGCAATAAATGCTGAAGAGGGTGTGAAGAAAAGGGAACCCTCTTACCCTGTTGGTGGGAATGCAAACTAGTACAGCCACTATGGAGAACAGTGTGGAGATTCCTTAAAAAATTGGAAATAGAACCGCCTTATGACCCAGCAATCCTACTGCTGGGCATACACACTGAGGAAACCAGAATTGAAAGAGATATGTGTACCCCAATGTTCATCGCAGCACTGTTTATAATAACCAGGACATGGAAGCAACCTAGATGTCCATCAGCAGATGAATGGATAAGCAAGTTGTGGTACATATACACAATGGAGTATTACTCAGCCATTAAAAAGAATACATTTGAATCAGTTCTAATGAGGTGGATGAAACTGGAGCCTATTATACAGAGTGAAGTAAGCCAGAAAGAAAAACACCAATACAGTATACTAATGCATATATATGGAATTTAGAAAGATGGTAACAACAACCCTGTATACGAGACAGCAAAAGAGACACTGATGTATAGAACAGTCTTATGGACTCTGTGGGAGAGGGAGAGGGTGGGACGATTTGGGAGAATGGCATTGAAACATGTATAATATCATATATGAAACGAGTCGCCAGTCCAGGTTCAATGCATGATACTGGATGCTTGGGGCTGGTGCACTGGGATGACCCAGAGGGATGGTATGGGGAGGGAGGAGGGAGGAGGGTTCAGGATGGGGAACATATGTATACCTGTGGCGGATTCATTTTGATATATGGCAAAACCAATACAATATTGTAAAGTTAAAAAATAAAATTAAATTTAAAAAATTACTTTTAGTGCAAAAAAAGCAATATCATCATAACTGTGATCTTTTTGACATAGGAATATTCTAATTTGCAATTCATACAACCAGCATATTATTTGTCTTTTTATAACCTTATTTAAATGTAAGCTTATATCCCTGGCATGGTCCTAATTGTAACTGATATTAGACAAATAAATCAACTAAAGATGATAATGAACCAACTTTAGATATCAGAGGGTTATGCATTAATTGTGTCTTTGATTTTGACTTCTGATGTAGACTTACAAAACTGAATTCTTAAATCTCAGCTGTTTCCCCATGGAGTTGAATATAGAGATAATACTACTTCACTGCTCATGTCCATACTAATACTTCACGAAGTATTCTGATTCCAAATCTTTAGCTCCTTTTATTATGTCATGCTACAATCTCTCAATAATTTTGGTAGATTGATCTTTTCTAGAACTTTTCATGATCTCTAGGATGAAAAACTTGTGGAAGTATATACAAGTGTAATTCATAAGATAAATTGCATTTCTGTAGAATTAAGAAATGCTATTATTCACCTAGATTTAAACAAAACAAAATAAAATCTTCCACTCTATGTTTTTTCTAAACCTCAGAAGTCTTATTTTTCAGGTAATATGATTGCATCTTATAATATATTACTAATAATTATCTACAGAGACCTTGCTTCTTCATGACTAAACAAATTATTATTCAACTTTAAGAAAAATTTTAAAAACTTTCTAGTTTCCCAGGTTCATTTATCACAATATTTTTTATCTTCCCATACTGAGACAGAATTACAGCTCACATACAATATTCCTTTTTCTTCAGAATTTCCCAAAAGTCTTTCTATAACTATAGTTTCATAAGAAGATCAGATATAGTTTATGTGGTCAAATAATTTATGAAAATATTGTCTGCCTTTTTCTACTTTATTCAGTATTTTGAGGAGTCTAAGAGATAAAGTATCAGGGAAAATAATTATTATTCAGCAATATTGTTCACTTTATTAAAAATAGGAATGGTTATCCTTCAATAGTCTGTAAGTTTTATCAGACCCCCTATTGGGAAATGTTTCTTTACCTGTTTTGTTTCTCTTTGGAATGTATTTATTCCTTTTTAGATATGAATTATTTTTGCTATGTTTCAGCCTAATAGGTTTTCCAATTCTTCATCCATTCATTAGTTTTATCTCTCAAATTTCTTATTTGTTTTGGACAATCATTGATCTTGTAAATATTTATTGATGGCTGTGTGTCAGGCACCCTTCTAGGCACTAAGTATATACCAGTAAAAATCCCTTTCCTGTATACTTACCTTTCTACAAGAATTGAGAAAAGAATAAGCAAACAAAAATTACAAACTAAATGTGCAATATATTACATGATAATTACTGTGAAGGAAAAAATTTAAAGAGGGGTAAGAAATGTGATGGTAATTTCAATTTTAAATAATGTGATGACCACATTATTTGAGGTGAGAGATTTAGACTGAGTCATGTTGATGTGTGAGAGATAAGTTTTTCAAACAGAGAGAGCAGAGATGCCTGGATCTAGGTTCATGCTGGTCTATTCAAAGAATAGAAAGGAGACCAGAAAGCAAGAACTGAATGGGTGAAGAAAAGTGGAAGATAGGGTCAGATATGTAATTAAGATATATTAGGGTCTTACAAGCCAACTCAAGGATGTAGGTTTCTATTATAAGTGAATAAAAAAGCCACTGGAAGGTTATGAGCAAAAAAGAAGCATGATCTGATTTATATTTTATCAGAATTATTTTGGCTGCTGTACTGGGACTAGAAGATGAGAAGGATTACCTTGCTGACAAAAGGTCTGTATAGTCAAAGCTATGGTTTTTCCAATATCATGTATAAATCTGAGTATTGGACCATAAAGAAAGCTGAGCACTGAAGAATTCATGCGTTGAACTGTGGTATTGGAGAAGACTCTTGAGCGTCCCTCGGACAGCAAGGAGATCCAACCAGTCCATCCTAAAGGAAATCAATCCCTGAATATTTATTGGAAGGACTGATGCTGAAGCTGAAGCCCCAATATTTTGGCCACCTGATGTGAAGAGCTGACTCATTAGAAAAGACCCTGATGCTGGGAAAGATTGAAGGCAGGAGGAGAAGGGGACAACAGAGGATGAGATGGTTGGATGGCATCACTGACTCAACGGACATGCATTTGAGCAATCTCTGGGAAAGTGAAGGACAGGGAAGCCTGGAGTGCTGAATTCCATGGGGTCACAAAAAATCAGACATGACTGAGCAACTGAACAAAAACAACAACAGGGACTAGAATGATGGGGGCAGAGGTATAGGCGCAGAAGCAGAAGATAACTTCTGGTTTTTCTACACAAATGAGGATGAGAGAGAATGATGATTTGAACAGTATTATATCAGTGGAGGCATTGGGTCATGGTCAGATTCTGATATTTTCTGAGTATGTGTTTAACAAGATGTCCTATAAGAATCAGGAGTTACCTGAAGGTTTGAGGCCTTAAACAATTGGAAGGGGAGAGCTACAATTTTCTAGACTGTACAGCACATTTTAGTGGGAAAGATGAGGATCTTGGTTTCTAATATGTGAAGTTTGACAGGATAACATTAAGAGCAGGCAGCTGAATTTAATTTTGGTGTGTAACTGGTATACAACTAATAGTCTTCAGCATAGCAAAAATATTGAAAGCAAGGGGATCACATGAGGTCTCTAGGAGTGTTCAAATAAAGAAAATATGCAAAAACAAAATCTTAGTTTTGGACTTTTCCAATATTGGAAGGTGTAAATATAAGGAGGAATCCACAAAGTAGATTGAGAAAGAAAAATCAATAAGATGAGCAAAATCCATGAGATTAGTGAACATTCAAAGCCAAATGAAGAAAGTATTTCACCGAGGGGGGAGTAATAAGACTTCAAATTATTTTAATTATACTTCTGAATATCTCCTTTTAATTTTCAGTGATTTTTGCTATCTTTGATATTTTTATTCACAATATTTTACAACCATAGTTTATGTAATTAATCTGCTATTCATGACATGTTAGCCTCTACCCATTATAGGTATTATGCTAAGAATGAAACTTCTAGAGGTCTCATTATCTCTCCAAACAGGTGAATGATTTACCTTTATAATCCACTATTATAGGTGCTTTACGTGATGTCAGAACCCGAATTTTACAGAGAAAGAGGTGAAAAAAGGTATGAAAAAATGTACCCAAAATGAAATAATGTTTCTGAGGCTTAAAATATTATGAGGTTTTCAAGAAAGCAAAAAAGACTGGCTGGGGGGATGGTCAATTTACTTCCTTTAACTGGGTTCTAGTTGTACTTCCATGTAAATTAGGAATAATTTAGCAAGCTCCATACAGGTGTTGTGTACTGTGTCTTCTATGTATTTCATAATTCAATAAAAGGAAGCTTGTTTTAAAAAAAAGACAAGATTACAAGTAGAGCAAAGACCATATACAGTGAATATTGGAGGCACGAGAAGACATATCACATTTAGGGAAGAGCAGGTAGCTTGACATAGCCAGGGATCAGGGACATTACAATGTAGGTATAGCAATTGAATTAAGGAGGTAAATGTGTACCATGAAAATGGACCTCTCATGCATGCTAAAGTGTTTGTGAAAGTCCTTGAAAGTGATGAAAATCATTAAGGATTTTCAAGTAATTTTTTTAAGTTGATGTTTTAGAAAGAATTGTATTGGTAGCATTTGGGGGTTAAACTAATACTAGGTAATATGAGTTAATTAGTTATTGTAGTAGCTCAGATGAGAATTTCTGGGGGATTAAATGCAAGCAGGGGAACTAAGCATCTGAAGACAGTGATGAGTATGAACTACATACAATAGAAAGCAGAATGAGCATGATTTAGTGACTTAATGGAAAGGTGTAAAGTAGATATAGCTAGAAAATCATCAGGTCTTTATTACTAGTGAAAAGAAAACAAATGAGGAAAATTTGGTGTGTACATGTGAATTTGTTTTGTAAATACAGCTCTAGAAAAACGGATGAGCTCAATATTACAAAAATCCAAGTTTGAGACCATGGAGCATACAAAACATTACACAATAGAAGTCTAGAATTTAAATGAAAAATTCTCATTGGGGGTACATAATTAATATAATCAGTATATAGGTGATATATGAAATATGAAAACAGAGTAGAATAGTGAGAAGAGCATTTGAAGTGATACAAGTAAAAAGTCAGTGATAAAATTTGGGGCAAACACTGTTTAAGGAGCAGAGGAAGAATAGAAAGCCGCATATTCACCTGAGAAAGAGCAGTACAGGAGGAAGGAGAGAAGCAGGGAGAGAGTTGTAGGACAAGACTTTGGCATATTTATATTTCCAAAATTAAAGAATAATCATTAGCATCAAAATATCCCAAGAAACCAGGGCCAAAGCGATGAGAATGGAAAAAAAAATGGCCAAGAGTGTTGAAATTAGATCACTTGAAAAATGATGATATAATTGCTCTTCATTATTGATACTATTTGTTAGTAAATATTAAATAAACATATTTTTATATAAGTTCTGAGAATTGAATGGCACTCATATGTGACTTAAGAGACGATTCCATGGCTCAAAAAATTTTTAAAGTCTTAGCTACCACAGTTGCACAAATTTAGACTACCAAACCTCTGGAAAGTTTTGTTGCATTGGCATATTACTCAAAAGCATATTTTTTGAAAACTAAGTTGTTGCATCAAGTGAAGTCTACAGGGTACATTGCTGTTGAATTGGTACCTTGAATAATTCTTTCATTATTAACTAACTCTATTAGTTAATAAAATTATAATTTATTAAATTATAGTTTCAGTTCAGTTCAGTTTAGTTCAGCCACTTAGTTATGTCCGACTCTTTGCGACCCCATGAACTGCAGCACGCCAGGTCTCCCTGTCCATTACCAACTCATGAATATATTTATTTAATATATTAAATTAATTGTAATATAGTTATTAAAATAATTATAAAATGATAATTTTATAATTCATTCTATTATGAAACTAGTGTTCATAATTGTTATTGCATATTTTTTTAATTTTTAAAATAATATATGCCTAAATGTAAAATAAGCATATCTAAAACAACTTGAAACAATACAAGTGTTAAGTGTTAGTCATTCAGTCATATCCAACTCTTTGTGACCCCATGGACTGTAGTCCACCAGGCTCCTCTGTCCATGAGATTCTCCAGGCAAGAATACTGGAGTGGATAGCCGTTCTGTTTTCCAGGGGATCTTTCTGACCCAGGGATCAATCTTGTATCTCCTGCATTGCAGGCAGATTCTTTGCTGTCTGAGACACCAGGGAAGCCCATGTATGAAAAATATGAAGTTATGTAAAGTACAAATCAATCATCTATAAACTGTCTATTCTTCATCCCCTTCCTTCCACCCCACTCACTGGATAACACTGTGAATGAATGGTCATTTGTCCCTACAAATCTTTCTTTAAGTATATATCTATTGTGGCTATTCAATAGAATTTTCTGAGATGATGAAATATTTAATCTGTATTATCTAATATTGGAGGAATTAGCTATATATTGCTAATGAACAGTTGAAATGTAAGTCATGTGATATTTCAAATTTTTCTTTTTTAATTCATTTGAACTTGGATGGCTACATGTGCCTAACATCTAGCAATGATTATTTACTTAAGAAATCTAGGTGTATTCACTCATGTAATTCTGAAAACAATGTATCAGATATATACTGTTATCGCCATTTCAGAAATGAGGAAACAAGTATAAGAGGTTAAATAAATGATTTGATAACAACACTGATTACAAAAAAAAAAAAAGAAAAGAAAATCTGTATTGTATACTTGGCACTTACACAAGCCAGTCACTGGGTTGAGTTACTGGTGTTAGTCATTAGTCTACTACTATTCTAGTCAAGGCTATGGTTTTTCCAGTGGTGTATGGATGTGAGAGTTGGACTGTGATGAAAGCTGAGCACTGAAGAATTGATGCTTTTGAACTGTGGTATTGGAGAAGACTCTTGAGAGTCCCTTAGACTGCAGGGAGATCCAACCAGTCCATTCTGAAGGAGATCAGCCCTGGATGTTCTTTGGAAGGAATGATGCTAAAGCTGAAACTCCAGTACTTTGGCCACCTCATGCGAAGAGTTGACTCATTGGAAAAGACTCTGATGCTGGGAGGGATTGGGGGCAGGAGGAGAAGGGACAACAGAGGATGAGATGGCTGGATGGCATCACCGACTCAATGGATGTGACTCTGAGTGAACTCCGGGAGATGGTGATGGACAGGGAGGCCTGGCATGCTGCAATTCATGGGGTCGCAAAGAGTCGGACACGACTGAGTGACTGAACTGAACTGATACTAGTGATTCATACTGGTTCTAGTGAACAGTCACAAACCTCCAGTGGGGTATGTTATGTTACTATCCTCAGTTATAAGGTTAAAAAACCAGGCTTGAAAGAGGTTAAGTAATTTACCTAAGGTCACAATCAATGAGTATCAGGGCCCAGACAGAACAACCTGTCTGACCTCCAGACTTGCTTTCTTCCCTTGCCAAATATTAATGCTTCTTGACAAGAAGCAAAAAGATAGTCAGTGTTCATGCTGGTTAAAATAATTATGACACATTTTCAAGGGCTGCCTTTCATCATGATCCCACACCCGACAACAAGGAAGAAGAACATTTTGGCTTCTCTTCCCTCTGCTTTCTCCTTCCTACCAATAAAGAGAAAGGCGTCGGGGGGCGGGGTGGGGGGGGAACCTCAATAATAAGTTCCATAAATAACCTTAAGATTTTAAAGAGTTTTTCTTTTTACACTAGAACAGAATAGTAGAAAAGTGAAAGGAAATCCATTTTGAATTTAAGCGACTCCAGTCCTTGGATCTATTCGTGCGGCTTTGCCTCATCCGCTTCTCCTTTGTTCAACATGACACCTGCCTTCAAACGACAGAGGAGATTAAATCTTTTAGAAGAAATGCTCCCACTTTACACTGAGAAGGGAACTGTTTCATAATCTTTGTGTAAGGAATTTTGGCCATATTACACCACTCACATTCTCAGTCTTCCTGACTAAATATCGCTCTCATCATAACTTTTGGCAGAGTTGGGAGTTACAGACTTGGTATTTTAATGTGAAGTTTCCTTCAATAACTTAATAGATGACATTTATAAACCAAGAAAAAATTTTCCTTCACACACTAATCTTAAATTACTGAAAATCTATAATTAGACCAATTAAAATCTAAATGTATTGCCTTAAAATATAATATACTGTGATAATATACTGTGATTAGTTGTCATAATTCTAAAATTCCCTGAATTCAAGTCATGATTAATTAGAGCTGAACTTATTTCTTGTCTGAGTTATCTTTTTTTTTTTTTTTTTTTTTGATTGATTGGCCATATTGTTATTTAGGCTCTGACAGAGCATGGAGGAATATTGTGCATGAGACATTAATCGGGAAATTATGCATTGCTTTCACAACTGGACTTTACTTTGTAATATTGTATTAGCCCTTAACATGCAAATTATTTTAGGTAATTACCTCATTTTTCAGTGGCCATTTGATGGATAGAAGTTTCATACAGATTCTTCTGTGTAATTTAAAATCTTGTGGTGATTTGTTCCCTTTCTTGTTCATAAAAGAATCCCAGTTTGAATTGTCATACATCAGACTCATGAGGCCAATTGTAGAAAGCTCTGGATGTATAAACTCATTCTCTCAATTTCCTTAAACTGTAATTCAAGCTGGCAATTTGAGCAAGTGGTACAAAAAACTATAATGTCATCTCTTTCCATATCTAAAACTCTGCTCATGATTGGTATTTTTGTATCATTGAAGGAAAAGCTAAGATAATTTCTGGCCCATGGATAGATCATAATTCATAAATAAAATATTATTTATTGCCTTTCCAGATAGTTCAACTAGCAAATTTGTTATTATTTTCTTTTTTAAAAAATAAAGATTTAAACACTAAGTGAATATACCACATTACAATTACATGTCTCTATTATTTGATTTATTATTAAATATTTACTAATATTCAAAATAATACAGCTTCAATTAATATTATGGTAAATGAATATAGGTAGACTGTTTTTATACAAGTCATAATTACAGTTTTCAAACACATATAATGTATTATTTGACCTCTGATCCACAGTTTGATTAGATATATTCATGTATATGAACTGCCCAGATTATTTAGATCATTCTTTCCCCATATTTTTCAATCTGGCATGTCATATAATCATGAATATTTGTTGTGATCTTGTCTATTCAGAAACCTGCTGCTGTAAAATAGCTTCCCCATAAATGTCAAGTAATGTAAAATTGAATGCCTATATTTAAATAGATTTTAACAGATAATAAAACTCTTGAGATTAAAATGGTTTCATTCAGGAAGGCAGACAATTCTTTCTACAGTGTGCAATTTGTGTGTCATGTTATGTAAAATATAATTTTAAAAATACTTTTTAAAAAGCACAACTGGAAAGTATCTCTTGAATAATAAAAAAAGGAAGCTACTGTTCTCATTGCAGGTCTAGTTGAAAATGTGAAATATAATGACAAGGTACAAACTTCTATTTTCCAAACATTGCTTTGACTAGCTTTGCTTCCTGTTAATTCCTGTGGGGGTTATTCCAGAGATTCAAGCTATCAAAACAGAATTTTACTCACAATCTAACCTTTCTTTATTTAAGACAAAACAAAGGAATTAGAGAATTTTGACACACTATTATACGAAGCATAAGAGAAAATTGCTTTTCCATTTACAGGTATGCATTTGTCTCTTTATCTCGGAGCACGTAGCTATATCACAGTTTACAATAGGTTCATCGGCACAAAGGATGCATCTTGTCTCTTGAGAGAATAGCTACTGACAGTCTTTCACTCACTAAGTATTAAAATGGAAGTGTAAAATTGGATATCTAATAAATAGTATATTTTAGGAAGAGAATTTTTTAGACTAATAAGTATTCAGCAATCTCTAATATGGATAGGACATGAGAAAGGGAGGAGAGGAAATCTAACTTAGGTTGCCAGAATAGTTCGTGCAAGAAGGGAAACAGATCTTACATGTAGAGGACAATGGATTCCAAAAAGGGGGCTGCGTGAAATATGCTAGTGCTCCAGAGTCAAAGATGACCAAGGGCACATCTGCATCGGTATTGCAGTTATTGACTTGTTGCAAAGAGTTGTACACACTGGACTGTGAATTGTCTGTTAATAGGATGTTAGAAGGGTTTTATAAGATTTGATCTTGTGCTGGGTGATTTGGGGAATGGTTCAAGGAGATAGAATTCTATAATTGTTTATCCTAATAATTTTTATTTAGAAAGCAAGAGATATGAACCAATCCTAAAGCAGTAATTTGTATAGAATCAGCAATCACTAATGTTAGAAAAAAGAGGGGGATATTAGGGTCATTTTTGTTATTTGAACAATATTCTAGTTTTTGTACAAGTTCTGACATAATTCCATGCATGGGAGAACCTGAGGGACTACAGTCCGTGGCCTTGCAAAGAATCGGATATGACTGAGGATGCACATGCGCAGGAGACATAATTGTGGGACTTTGGTTTTGTTTTGCATTTGTTTGGTCTTTTAGATTCATCATGGTTACTGAATGCCTTGTTTAATGTCAAGTAAAACAGCCTAGTTGACAAGGCCATATTAGCTCCCAGTGGTCAGGGCTCTTTTCTCTTCCTCAAACACATTACAAACATGTTCAAAAAGTTCTGATCATATATCCAGCTTGCATTTAGAGAAAATTGGAATCAACATTTTAAAGATATGTACTATGGGCTAAATTTTTATGTTTGTCATTTCATTTAATCCTAATATTGATAGATATTAGTTTCCATGGTCATTTATCAGATGCAGCAACTAGTGGTGGGAGTCGGTAAGGTAATTTGTTGTGACCTCACAGATAAAAGGAAATGCTAGAATTTAAAACCATCGGTTTTCAGATTCCAAAGCACCTAATCTTTCCACTTCAACAATATAAGGAGCATATATTTCAAGTTAGAAGTCAAAACAAGTTTTGATGTCCTGGACAGAATTTGGAAGTCCAACATGGGAAACAATTTGGAGAAAAAAGATTCTGAGTTGTTTTTAAACATCTTAAATTTGAAACAGTGATGGAGCATCATTTATCTGTCCATTAATTAATTATCCGCAGTTAACTTTACTTTTAAGTTTTTTGTTTTGAAACGCTATAAAGGACACATATTTTAAAAATGTGCAACTCAGTATCATAGCAAAGCGGACACTTTGTAACCACCAGTTAGGTTTAAAGACACAAGCATTGCCAACATCAAAAAATTTCCCTTTATAGCCTCTCTTGACTGTTGCTTGCTTTCTCTCAACCAACCTTAGCTGACATTTTTGATGCTATGGTAATTATTTCTTTGCTTTTCTTTATGTTTAACCACCTGAACTAGCATCCACATACAGTTTCTACTTTTTTGATATTTTATGTAAATGAAAGCATAGAGATTATAGTCTCCTTATACTTTATTTTGCTCAAAATTATGATAGTGAGATTCAGCCATGTTTTATTTGTATAGTTGTGATTTGTTGAATTTCATTGCTATGTGATGTTAATATAAATAATTTAAATTTTTAAAATATTTTTTAATAATTTAACATTTTATTTTAACATCGTTTTACTGATAGACATTTATTTCCAGGTTTGGGCTCTTACCAATTTTGTATATATTTCTTGATATATACATGCAAGCATATCTGTTCAATGGTGGGTGAAATTTCTAGCTCTGGTTATGTGTCAATCATTAAATTGCATAATTGATACCAACCTGTTTCCAAAGTGGTTCTGCCACTTTACACTTGTTCATAAGTGCATGAAGGATTTTTTTCATTCAGATACTGATATCATTGTCTGTTATATTTCAGTCTTTCTAGAGAGTTAGAGTATTAAGTCTACATGTCTTTTAGTAATAGTGTTTTCACTTTGCATGGCTCTGAGTGTTAACAAACTTATACTACCTTTAGCATGGTGATTGGCCATGTGAATGTTGTCTTTTAATTATCTTAACAAATGAAGATAGTCTTCTATATTATCATCTAGAAAACTTTATTAGCTTATCATTTATATTTCAGTGTTTAATCATTCTAGAATTCATTGTCATACCCAGTAGAGAATAAGTGTTGTTTTTCCTTTCTCTTTATGGTATCCAACTGCCCCAACTGCCCCTTATACATCACTGATGGAAATGCACAATGGTATAGTCACTTTGGAAGATGATTTGGTGATTTCTTTCAAAACTAAATGTACTCTAACCATATGGCCCAGCAGTCATACTTCTTGGTGACTGCTCATATGAATTAAAAATAAACCCATGCAAAAACCTGCACACAGATGTTAATATCAGCTTTACTCATGATTATCAAAATGTATAAGCAACCAAGATTTCCTTCAGTAGGTGAATGAATAAATAAATTGTGGTACATCAAGACAGTGGAATATTATTCAGCATTAAAAAGACCTGAACCATCAAGTTAAGGAAGAACGTGGAGGAAACTTCAATGGATATTGCTCAGTTAAAAGGCTGAAAAGGCTATTTGAAAAGGAAACATACTGTATGAGTTCAACTATATGACATTCTAGAAAAGTAAAATCTATGGAGGCAATAAAAAATAAGTGGTTTTTAAGATTGGAGGAAGGGATAATTTGTTAGAACTCAGAAGATTTTAGGGTAATGAAAACACTGTATGATATTTTATCAATGGATATATTGATATTTCGTTATACATTTGTCCAAATCTATGAAATGTGCAATACAAGAGTGAATCCCAGAGTAAACTATAGATCGTGGGTGATGATACTGTATTGATGTAATTCAGCTTTGGTTAAAGAATAAATAAAGGAAAGAAAAGTACCACTCTGGTGAGTGATATTAATAATGGGGGTAGTTATGTGGGGGCTTCCCTGGTGGCTCAGCAGTAAAGAATCCATCAACAATGCAGGAGACATGGGTTTGATCCCTGGGTCAGGAAGTTCTCTTGGAGGAGGGCATGGCAACCCACTCCAGCACTCCAATATTCTTGCCTGGAGAATGCTGTGGACAAAGGACCTTGACAGGCTACAGTCCATTAGGTTGCAAAGGTTCAGACATGACTGAAGAGATTTAGCATGCACACACATCCATATGTGGAGGCAGGGTACAGGGAAATACTGTACCTTTCAGTCAATTTTATTGTAAACATAAAACTTCTTTAAAACAATAAGTGTTAAAAAATTGCTTTTAGTTTCATTGACTTTCCTGTATGGTTTTACTGCGGCTGCTGCTGCTGCTAAGTCGCTTCAGTCGTGTCCGACTCTGTGCGACCCCATAGATGGCAGCCCACCAGGCTCCGCCATCCCTGGGATTCTCCAGGCAAGAACACTGGAGTGGGTTGCCATTTCCTTCTCCAATGCATGAAGGTGAAAAGTGAAAGTGAAGTCGCTCAGTCGTGTCCAACTCTTTGCGATCCCATGGACTGCAGCCTACCAGGCTCCTCCATCCATGGATTTTCCAGGCAAGAGTACTGGAGTTGGTGGCCACTGCCTTCTCCAATGGGTTTTCTAGTTTTATTAATTTTTTCACAGTATGGCTTCCTCTTGGCTATTTGATTTGGTATTAGTTTTCTGTGTTATTTTTTCTAATTTTATAAAGTGAAAGTATAGATAATTGATTTGAAACTTTTTATTTTGTGTTATTAGCATTAAATGCTGTGAATATATTTTTAAGGTATGCTTTGGCTGCGTTCCATACATTTTGGCATATCATGATTTTTTTCTTTTAATTAAAAATAGCTTCTAATATCCTTTGTATTTACTTTTTTGAATCATGAATTTTATTTTTATAAATAGGTAATATTCTGAATTGTACAATAGGGATACTTTATTTAACATATTATAAACAAGTGGCCTTCTTGAATTACATAGGACAGTAAATATGTTAATCTACAATACTAATCACAGAACCAACACTTAAAGTCATTTGTGGTGAGTCACCTAAACACTGGCATCATAGTTTCGAAAGATTGACAAAATGATTTAAATGTTAAATTCCAATGCATAGTACTATTGTTTGCTTTTCTTTTTTGCCAATTCTTCCTCACTCCTTTTTTTTTTTTTTTCAGTAGCAACACTATTCCATGCCTTTATGCAAGGAGAGAAGTTTCTAATATTTCCTAAAATATAATATATTCTTAAATATATAAAAAATAAAATTGTGTTTAAAAAATAAAATTGTGCTCATATTTGTGATGACATGTTTACTTCATTTAAACCAGGCAAATAAAATTTAAGGAGAAAGAACTACCAGAACTAGGAAATGTCATTATATGTTTTTTTGGACAGTGGTGTAACTCTCTAAATAAAAAGAATGGATTACTCAATGTGCTGATATTTCACAAAATCAGTTATATATTGATGAACTGCAAAACTAGAGTGAGAATATTGTTTTCCCTTTTCTTAATTGTTAAATTACTTGTCAACAGCTTTGATCTTTTATACATGATTAGGATATTTATAAACTTATTCATTGCTGTACAGTTTTAACTTCCATATGTGTGTGTGTTAGTCACTCAGTCATGTCTGACTTTGTAATCCCATGGACTGTTTAAATCCCCATAAATATCCTTGAATTTTGTTCAAGATGTGGTTAAGTTGGTGCAAAAAACTTGATCTTTTCAGATCTTGCTTTTCCAGCTCCATTAGATGAGATGAGTTACATTTCTTCTAGGATTCCCTCTTTAATATTTTAATCAGTGTTCCTTGAATTGTGAGGTTTTCCAACCCGACAGCAACAGTCACTGTTCTCATTTTTATATGAAAATCAGGTATTCCTCCCTCTTAATTTTCATATGTTTCTTTTTCTGGCCATGAGTAATATCTTCACAACATGCACTAATCATTGCTCAACTGAGTACTCACGGGATTCTCTGAACATCTCCAAAATTTTGTCTCTCTACAGTTCTCTCTTCTACTCTGCCCAGAAAACTCTAGCCATTTTGATTTGTCCAAATTTCCAACTCTGTCTCCAGATCTCAGGGAGACCACCAGGATCTGACAGGGTTCCTTTCTCTATACTCCAGCCTGGAAACTTTCTCCAACTAGGCAATCCTAGGCTTACTACACTTGTTTCCTCTCAGGGATTACTATCCATTTTTGCCAACCTTTTTCCTAAGTGCCTGAATCTTTCACTGTTTTTTGTTTGTTTGTTTATTTTTAATGAAAATCAAATCATAAAATGTAAACTACAAAGTTCTATGTAATCATTATATTTTACTGCTATATGAGAATCAGTTGAAACTTAGGGACTCAGTGCTCCAGAATATCATGAAATTTCCACTATCATAAAAATTTCCACTTTATTATTATTTTATTTATTTTAGTCTTAGTCAAATGGAATGGCTCTATCATATCTTCTGTTTTTTTCCACTAAAAGAGATCTCTGCTGAGAAAAGGGTACAGTGTCTTAGTTTTGGCTTACTTGAAGAATATTGCTTTTTAATGCTTTTTACATACTGCAAATAACTATTAGATGTGTTTCTGTTTATGTTGCAGATATATGAAGTCTGGGCAGAAGACCTGCAGAAATTTCCCTTAAGGTAGGAACACTTGGTTTTTGTGTTGTCCTATGTTCAGAGCTCTCTGCAAAAAGCATAATGAAGGACTTCTCATGAGAAAGTTGACCTTATCAAAATGTAAATTATAAAGGAAAAAACTCATTCACCCTACGACAAGCTTTCCAAAGACAATTAGATATATCCCCTCTCCAAAACTTTCTTTGGTGTCGTCTTAAATTACAAATTACTACAATTTTGAATAAATGAAAAATTATTTTTTCCTTCCTCTGCTTCATTTTCAGACACTTACTGAGTACATGCAAATACAAGAGAAAAATAAAAGTTGATTTGTTAATGGAAAAATAGTATGATTTACATGATATATTTGCTTAATATCATGAGACTAAAGTCCATGCAGTCAGTAATAGAAAGACTAGCATGCACAGAAGGGTTTGAACACCCTTAATATTGCCTATTTTGGGGCACATAGTAAGTGAGAAATCTGAGTAAAAAAATGGAGTAAGTATATGTTACCATAATTCTAATACAGATGAGTTGAAACTAAGGAGGAAGATGGTCTCAGACAGATGTGTTTTTTATGTTTTATGCCATACATGCCCCACTCTCCTTCCATTTTCGATAAGTAAGGGCCAATGGAAGCATAATAGCTAATTCTGAGGCAAGCTAACTACATAAAACTGAAATTTGATGTTGAATGAGGATTACTTTATCTCATCCAAATCATATGACTTGCTTCTATTCAAGATCAGAACAGTCATTCTGTTTACTCAAGAAATTAACCTGATGAATGGGATTGTTTCCTTAATTTCTCTTTCGATTTTCTCATTATTAGTGTATAGGAATGCAAGGGATTTCTGTGTGTTGATTTTATATCCTACAACTTTACTATATTCATTGATTAGCTCTAGTAATTTTCTGGTGGAGTCTTTAGGGGTTTCTATGTAGAGGATCATGTCATCTGCAAACAGTGAGAGTTTTACTTCTTTTCCAATTTGGATTCCTTTTATTTCTTTTTCTGCTCTGATTGCTGTGGCCAAAACTTCCAAAACTATGTTGAATAATAGTGGTGAAAGTGGGCATCCTTGTCCTGTTCCTGACTTTAGGGGAAATGCTTTCAATTTTTCACCATTGAGGATAATGTTTGCTGTGGGTTTGTCATATATAGCTTTTATTATGTTGAGGTATGGAGGGAGGTGGGAGGGGGGTTCAGGATTGGGAACACATGTACACCCATGGTGGATTCATGTTGATGTATGGCAAAACCAATACAATATTGCAAAGTAATTAGCCTCTAATTAAAATAAATAAATTTAAATTAAAAAAAATAAATTAATCTGTATAGGGGGTGGGACTCTTAGTTTTTTGACCAGGTTGACTGGATTTTTAAAAATTGAGTAATGATATTAAGCATTAATCTTTAGTATTTTTGTAATGGCAATTTTTTTTATATATTTGTATTTAAAGAAAAATATTTTTTTACCAATTTATGTGACTGTTTCGGGTCATAGTTGTGGCACAAGGCTTCTCTAGATCGCTTGGGCTCTAGAGCCTACAGGCTCAGTAGTTGTGGTGGATGGGCTTAGTTGTCTCAAGGCATGTGGGATGTTAGTTCCTTGACTGGGAATCAAACCCATGTCCCCTGCATTAGAAGACAGATTCTTAAACATTGGACCACCATATATTTATTTTTATGTGTAGCATATTAAATTCCAAGTCAATCATGTCAAGTAATCTCCCTTTAGAAAGTTGAAAACAAAATCTGAAAAACCATCAAAGCATTCAACTAAATGTCCAAGGGCTATAATGAGAGGTTCCATGAAAAAGCATATCTAAATAAGTGCAGATTGTCTTATCAGTGGCGCACATCTTGTTATAAACCAAACAGCTCAAAACAGCAAGTATTGCACATCTGTGCAATAATAGGTAAATTGGTAGGACTGGATAGCTAAAATTGTGGCACCTCTTTTTCTTTTTTTATTTCTTTATAATTCTCTTCAGTAAGATTTTTTTCTCTTAAGATAGATGGTTTAAAACTATGTGACTAGAAGATGAAGATTTCAATATAAATTATAATTATTTCCTACATCTGTTCTGAAACATTTAGAATGGTTTGTGCTTGTAAATTAGAGGTTAATGAAAAAAAAAATGTTGTAACCATGTAGAACATCAGAATTGCAATTGACTGAAGAGGATTCTGTAAATTCTCCAAGGATCCTCTATTACAATGAAAGTTATTTTGAGCTACCAACTATACACAAAATTATGTCTTTATATACTTAACTTTAAAGTAAAAACTAAAAAATTGCCAACGTGAAGCATTACTGAGAACTGCCTTTTAAAGATAGATACTATGCTTTTGTTACTTTGTGTTTACTTTGTTTCTGAACCAGTCAGCTGCACACTGTATAAAGGTATTGTGTTTTAGATCCTTCAAATCCACTCCATAGGGACACAGGCTGAGAAATGTTCAAGTGGTCCTCAGAAGATGAACTGGTAGCGGTGATGGTCAGCCTGGCTTTCCGATCATTTTTCTTAATGTCCTAATTGTACTCTGTGGCTCTTGTCAGACAATAAATTCTACTGCTGACTAGAGGATATTGCAGTTATATTTTGTTCAGCCAGGTGCCCTATTCAATAAAATTTATATCTATATGAGATTATTTCCATCAAAAAGATGAGATGAATAATCCCATAATGGCGTCATTCCAAAGAGAATCTTCTAACACAGTTTGGTATTAGTTTTATTAAATTAATGTGTGATATTGGAAAGTAGAATTTGAAGGAACAATGTAGTTATAATACTTCCAAAATTGCAAGTAACTATTATAAAATTATTTTATATAGCTCTAATATTTATTTCAAATTTTATTTTTATTATAACAAAACATTTAATGTGGAAATATTTTAATACTCTAATCCTCTTTATTGAAGATTGCTGATTAAAATGAAAAAAATAAATTTGAAAGAGTTTCCACTTACAGGACAATTTGTTACCAAAGACAATTTATTTAAAAATTATGGTATAACATGCTAAAATTTATTTAGATGCAATACTAATATAATTTTAGTAAAACAGAAAATTTGGATACTCTTTCTGGAACTTTATTCCACTTTGTGAATGCATTCAACTTTTCAAATAAAAATGTTCAATTTAAGTAGGTTAAATGAAAATCAAATATTTCCAGTGATATATCAGCTAAAAGAAAATTGTTACTAATTCCCATAGTGATTAGCGACTTTTCTCCAGTGCCATGGAATAAAACATTCCAGGCACATCTCATTTTCCTGCTAGGCTTATCACCGTTCTCTGTGTTCATATTTGTTTTTCCCATGTGCTTTGCATAATCATTCATTTATGTTTTTAAGAGGACAAACATGTTAATATTGTCAAAAGCAGTCTCCAAATAACTCTCCTGACATATTTTTCAAATGTTTCCTTCCTTCAATTTATTTCTATACTGCTGTTGAAAAATGAAAAAGGAAAAAGGAAGAGTTCTCAGCATTGACTAAAAAAAAATTAGTCCCAACCTGAAAGTAGAGAGTTACTTTATTTGGTGGGAATGTTAGGACTCTGAGCCCAGGAGACTTCGTTTCAGGTAGGCCTGAGAAACTGCTCTGAGGATGTGGAACAGGGAGTCAGGCTATTTCATACAAGTTTGCAACAAAAGGGGCAGGCGATCTGCCTCTCAAAGATTATTGTTAAGGAAGGAAAACCAGATATCAAATTAAAGAACTTAGCACTCTTTTTTTTAGGTTTTGGGAAGATGCAAAAGTCTGGGATAATTAGTCATTTCTTTTATATGCATCTCGGCTATCTGGAGCCAGCCCATGTTTTTGACCTCTCCCATCACCCTTAACTCCTCAGCAATCTGCTGGATCACAGGCATTGTGTTCCCTTTTGGGAGACCTTATTCACATTTGAAGGCCTGAAATCACTGATTGCTCTTACATTCTTGTTTATTGATATGGCAGGAGGTATCCCATTTTAAAACAGAGAGTAGTTATTGACTAATAAATTGAGTCTTGATATGTGGACAGATTACACAAAAGAAAAAAGGCAACACTTACGGCAATGATTGCTTACTTGATTATTTTTTTCTTGTGATATATAGAAACTAACTTTGGTGATCTTTGTCAAGAACTTAAAACTAAATGGTAGAATTAAAAATTATATTTTCCAACCTTTGAAGTATTTTTAGAAATATTAATTTACCTGGGTTTTGGCTTTTCTTTCAGCTTATGTAAGACAAAGACATGTTTTCCCAATGAGGTACATGTGAAAATTAATGATAGGTAGAACAAAGGATATTTAATTATTATGTTTCATCTTTTAAAAGTTGCAAACAAAAAATTGTGTTATGAAATAAAAATCGGCACAAGTACTTATTTTTTGGCAACTTTGGCTCCTGCTAAACTATGAAAATGGATGTATTGATTTATTGGAGGTCTCTGAATATGTAGTCCAATGTTCAAATTCTATTTTACTGTAAGGATAAATACTTATGTTTCTTTCTTTCTTTCTTTCTTTTTTTTTTTTTAAGAATTTGAACCTAAAATTGAGGAGCTATGAGTGGTGCTAGTGGTAAAGAACGCACCTGCCAATCCATTAGACTTAAGAGATGTGAATTCAATTTCTGGGTCAAGGAAGATCAGGGCATTGCAATCCACTCCAATATGCTTACTGGAGAATCCCATGGGCAGAGGAGCTAACGGGTCACAGAGACTTAGCACACACACATACTAAAAACAGTTTATTACTTATGAGAGATACTCACCCTAAATCTTAGAAATCTCACTTCATGATTGATTTGTCAAGCCATTGAAAACAAATTTAATCCACCCCAAAGTACTTATCCTCATCATATTTTCTTAAATATATCAGAGTATGAGAGATAATAGAAGCTACAAGTCTTTAAGTACATAAGTCAGTTAATTCCCATTGACTTTCTTTTTCAATGTCAGAATTTGTTACTTGACATAGATATGTTTTACCTGGCTGTTTTTCCAAATATTACCCTATGGCTAATAAATAGATTGGAGAAAGTTTTGCATGTAAATAAAATCAGTCATATTATTTTAGCCAAAATGACTAAAATTTTTTTGCTTTTATTTTAAATCATTTGCTGAAATTATATTTGAACTTAGAACTAATTAATTCTTTAAATTGAAAATTATCCTAAATGAAAGGTAGCTTGAACAGTCTGGACAGTATTTTCATATTATTCACATATATGCTTCTTCAAAAATTAATTTGGCTTCCAAAAAAATGTAAAATAATTTGTAAAAAGATTCACTCTTTAAATTTATGCATACTTACCAGCACCCTTTCATTCTTCATTCAGATTCAAAATTCATATTCTGTAAGAACTTTACTGCATTTTAAAAGCTAGTTTGAACAAAATGCAAATTTTATAACTCATTAAAATGTAGCATTTCTAGAGAATAACCTAAGATTTACCTATTCAAGAAAGATTAACAATAGTAATGTAAGGAAAAACGTTGCCATAGCAAAAGCAAAAAGCAAACAGAAAATACTAAAACCACTATTGAACTGGTTCCAAATTGGGAAAGGAGTACATCAAGGCTGTATATTGTCACCCTGCTTATTTAACTTCTATGCAGAGTACATCATGAGAAATGCTGGACTGGATAAAGCACAAACTGGAATCAAGATTTCCAGGAGAAATATCAATAATCTCAGATATGCAGATGACATCACACTTAGGGCAGAGAGCAAAGAACTAAAGAGCCTCTTGATGAAAGTGAAAGAGGAGAGTGAAAAAGTTGGCTTAAAACTCAACATTCAAAAAACTAAGATCATGGAATCCAGCCCCATCACTTCATGGCAAATAGATGGGGAAACAATGAAAACAGTGAGAGATTTTATTTTGGGAGGGGCTCCAAAATCACTGCAGATGGTGACTGCAGCCATGAAATTAAAAGATCTTTGCTCATTGGAAGAAAAGTTATGACTGACCTAGACAGCATATTAAAAGGCAGAGACATTACTTTGCCAACAAAAGTCCATCTAATCAAAGCAATGGTTTTTCCAGTAGTCATGTATGGATGTGAGAGTTGGACTATAAAGAAAGCTGAGCACTGAAGAATTGATGCTTTAAACTGTGGTGTTGGAGAAGACTCTTGAGAGTTCCTTGGATTGCAAAGAGATCCAACCAGTCCATCATAAAGGAAATCGAATATTCATTGGAAGTACTGATGCTGAAGCTGAAACTCCAATATTTTGGCCACCTGATGTGAAGAACTGACTCATTTGTAAAGACCCTGATGCTGGGAAAGATTGAAGGCAGGAAGAGAAGAGGACTACAGAGATGGTTGGATGGCATCACTGACTCAATAGACATGAGCTTGAGTAAGCTCCGGGAGTTGGTGATGGACAGAGAAACCTGGTGTGCTGCAGTCCATGGGGTTGCAAAGAGTCGGACACAGCTGAGTGACCGAACTGAACTGAACTAAAATATAGAAATAACTCATCCAAGTTTTCCAAGTATTCAATAATGCTTGTGTGTTTCAAGTATTATTATATGCATGTTTCTTAAAATTTATTTATTAGATTAATAATGCACTCAGTAAGTCTCTCAAAAGACATTTTTAATTAGCTGTGGCACAGTGTCAGAACAGATCCTCAAACAAGCAACATTATAGTAGGCAGTAATTTAACTGGCTGATTCCAAGCAATCGTTTTGTATATTCATGTTATTTTTTGTCAGTGTAATGGAAATTTTCTTTGCATATAAAATAGATTTTTGAATAAAAATGTGTTCTACAATACAATATTCAGGAACCACTGTCCTCCTTATGTGTATTTTAATGTTACAAAGGATGAGCTACAACTAATAGGCATTAATCAAAACAGGTGAAAAATAAGACCCCTAAAGCAGAAATTGGTGAATTATCATGATTCATATATATTATAACATCTAAATATGAAAGGAAAGTTTAAAAAAAGAAAGAAAGAAAGAAAAGAATTTATTTAGACACAGCATTAACTTATTTGAGATGACTATCTATACATTTCTTGCTCCAAAGAGATTTTGTCTATACTGTAGACTATACTTGTAGTCTCTTAAGATAGAAATTTCTCCATAAATATAGCCTAAATTTCTTAATTTTTTCCCAATGTAATTAAGCATGTTCTTACTTGTTATCTCTTTCCTGTGGTTGAGAAATTGTGCATCTTCCTTTTAGGTGAGAAGCTTTTCTTTCTTCCAAATCCATTTAAATACATATTATATCATGTTCCTCTTCTATCTTCTTGAATTTTTTTCATTTATTTTTTGCTTTTTCTCTAGGTATCTTATTTTTTAAATAAACTTACGTAGACATTGTACTAAAAATCCTAGAAAATTCTAATGATATCCAAGTTATAAGGAAGTTATATTCCCAA
Source organism: Bos grunniens (assembly GCF_055505025.1). Classification (NCBI taxonomy): domain Eukaryota; kingdom Metazoa; phylum Chordata; class Mammalia; order Artiodactyla; family Bovidae; genus Bos; species Bos grunniens. The sequence goes on from NC_141171.1 coordinate 76,947,366, forward strand.
TTTATGTTAGGTTGATATTTGGACTTAGAATGCATTGAGTATAAAGTCAGTATTACCAATATGTTATTTACCCCAGATTATTTTGGAAAACACTCAAATCATAACATATTGAAATAGATTCCACATTTGAACTTATTTCAAAAAATGTAGATTATAATGTTTTTTTTTTGCAAGCACTAAAGGAGATGTTTAGATTAATTTTAAATGAATGTTATGTGAATATTTAACTTATATAAGAACTGATATTCTAAAATCTGCCATTTAAAAAATGAGTTAAAATTTCATAAGATTTTAGTTAGTGAACTTGGAAAATAAAGGTATGCAATTCTGATACTTTTCACTTAATGCTCTTGCTCTATCATTGTCCACTTTCCTACTTTGTAGGAAACCTTTCCAACGTTGTCCTACTTTGGGCCTCCTTGAGTCACTTGAAAAACAAAATTGTGATTGCAGGCCTTCAATTTGTCTTCATATTTATTATTTCTTATCCTGAGAAGAAACTTCAACAAATGTCCTATAATTTATTTCCAATTGTACATCATTAAAAATTCTTAGGAACTCACAATTTTATTCCTCACCCATAAAGAAGAAAGGTCTCTTCAGATATAGTTATTTTTGTTTAGTTGGAAGAGTCTCAATAATTCTTTCAGTTTGTTCATTTCCTTTATGAAAAGACTTGTGTCAGACATAGTGTTCTGTAGAGAAATCAAACACCTGTTGTTTTTTTTTTTTTTCCCTAACTTAGTGAAGTACACTGGCCAACTCCAAAGTACTCACAACACTTCATAATTCTTAGATTAGCTCTCAACCCATGTGAGAGATAAATTTCAAAGTAATAGTAATTTCATTTCTGAAATAACAAACATTTATTGTACAAAAGAAGACATGCAATCATGCCAAATAATCTTGTCATATACTTGTATAATCCACATTCAGTCTTCTCTATTTCTGATTATATTTGTACTGTTATAAATTTTAAGTAAAAACAGTTTTCTTCAAACCAAAGTCAAAATAATATCTCATTTGTCAAAGAACCTCTCTGGGCAATTAGTATTCAAGGTTTTTGGTTTTCCATTCACAGTAACACCTAGGTTATTTTTTTTCCCCTTATAATATCACTAATATTTCTAAAATAGTTTAGTTGATAATTTTGGGAAATGGAAATTTCAGAACTTGCTACAACCTTTTTCTACTTGTACATAGCTGCTATGCACATTCTAGTCCTTCCTTTTCTCTTCTAGGCCTTAGTTTTTCCTCCTGCTCTTTGAAAATGTTCACAGTCATTTAGCAAGATAACATCTTTTCCATGAATATATTAATACTTTGGTTTGCCACTGCCTCCTCTTCACATGCAATATTAATTTTTCCTTTTTTTTATTCTTCTGTATTTATTATGTTTTTATCAGATATATAACTTCTTTTAAAGAAGTGATTAAAAATGAAACCAAAAATAACATGTAATATAAATAAATTTAAATAAAGTATTAATAGTAAATAATAGAAATGTATATTTAATACTTAGATGATATAGAAAAAAATAAAGAAAATATATTTAGCAAGCTTTTCATTTATACAGTGTTTTGAGATAATTTATTCTTGTTAAATATACATATTTTTTGTTTCATAAAATCAGGAAATTCAAATATGTGTTTTAGGAACTAATATCTAGTACAGGTGGTAGAATGGGAATTGTGCGTCCAAAGGAGAGGAAGGTAGGGTAACATGCAAGTAAATCCTTTATAAGTTGGAAACCACGTGTTCCATGTATTTTGGCCATCATCAGAAATATTTCAATGAGTAAATCCTTTATAAGTTGGAAACCACGTGTTCCATGTATTTTGGCCATCATCAGAAATATTTCAATGTCAGTTTAGATTCATCTTTCTTTAAATATTTCCCCAATTTTAAGGATATTACCTTGTTTGAGTGTCTCTTAAAGAAACATCTGTTTTTGTCAAGGAATCTTATTCGGCATGGCTCTTGTTCAAAAAGTAAATTAGATTCTGTGCTAAGTCACTTCAATAGTGTCCAACTCTTTGTGACCCTATGGACTAGAGTCTGCAAGCCTGCTCTGTCCATGCGATTCTCCCAGCAAGAATACTGGAGTGGGTTTCTATGCTCTCCTCCATGGGAACTTCCTGGTACAGGGAAGGAACCCAGGCCTTTGATGTCTCCTACATTGACAGGCACGTTCTTTACCACTAGCACTACCTAGGACTCTAGAGTACTACAAAATCGTTTTCTCTTATATCACATGTGATTTCAATGAAAATATGAAAGAATACTCCCATCTCCAGGGGTTTTATTTTCACTGGTGCCCTATTAGGTGATTGTAAACACAATAGCAGAAGTAGTCATTATTATCATGACATCAAAGTGGGAAAAAAAATGGATACGAAAGGATGGTCTTGTTCCAGGTCTCAACTGAGTCCCTGGGATGAGGGTCCTTGGTTCAGCTCAGAAAAGAATTCAAGAGCAAGCCAAAGTAAACTGCAAGCAGGGTTATTAAAAGAGATATGCATGCCACAGACAGAGTGTGGGCCATCTAAGAAGGTGAGAGAGGCCTGAGGTGTAGGGGTAGTTAATATTTATGGATTGCATAATTTCATAGTCTGAGTAAGAGGAATATTCTAACTCTCTTGTAGAAGGGGATGGGGATTTCTAAGAATTGGGACATCACCCATGTTTTGGTCTTTTATGGTTGGCCAAGGAACGGTTATTAGTGAAAAAGCTGTCTTAAAAATCAACATTTAAAAAAATAAGATCATGGTGTCTGGTTCTATCACTCATGACAAATAGATGGGGAAAAAGTGGAAACAGTGGTAGATTTTATTTTCTTGGGCTCCAAAGTCTCTGCAGTGACTGCAGCCACAAAATTAATAGACACTTACTTCTTGGAAGAAAACCTATGACAAACTTAGACAGTATATTACAAAACAGAAAAATCACTTTGCCAACAAAGATCCATATAGTAAAACCTATGGGTTTTCCAATAGTCATGTACAGATGTGAGAGTTGGACCATAAAGAAGGCTGAGTTGTGAGGAACTGATGCTCTTCAGGTGTGGTATGGAGAAGACTCTTGAGAGTCCCTTAGCAGGGAGATCAAACTAGTCAATACTAAAGGAGCTCAACCCTGAATATCATTGGAAGGACTGATGCTGAAACTGAAGCTCCAACTACTTTGGCCACCTGATGCAGATTGCTTAATCCATTAGAAAATAACCTGATGCTGAGAAAGATTGAGAGTAGGAGGAAAAGGAAGCAACAGGGGATGAGATGGTTGTATAGGACCACTGACTCAATAAACATAAGTTTGAGCAAACTCTGGGAGATGGTGAAGGACAGGGAAGCCTGGCTTGCTGTAGTACATGGGACTGCAAAGAGTAGGATAGGACTTAGTGACTGAACAACAGCAACAAGAACTGTTATATCACCTGTGATTTAAATAGGAGGGAAAGGGACAGGGCACAGCCTTTGAAAGAATGACACAGCCCGAGGACACAACATAAACTGATTAGAGCCAACTGTGTCCATGATAGCTTGGAGACCTAGACCTCAATCCTCAGTATACACTCATTGCAAATTTGGCCTTGGAATACTAAATGAAACAGGGCAGAGACTAACAGAGTTTTGTCAAGAGAATGCACTGGTCATAGCAACCACCCTCTTCCAACAACACAAGAGATGGCTCTACACATGGCCATCTCCATATGGTCAGTACTTAAGTCAGATTGATTATATTCTTTGCATCCAAAGATACAGAAGCTCTATACTGTCAGCAAAAACAAGACCAGGAGCTAACTCTGGCTCAGATCATGAACTCCTTATTGTAAAATTCAGATTTCAGTTGAAGAAAGTTTTGGCCATTTAGCTTTGACCTAAATCAAATCCCTTAGTATTATACAGTGGAAGTGATAGACAGATTCAAGGGAATAGATCTGGTTGACAAAGTGACTGAAAAAATATGCATGGGGATTTGTGATATTGTATAGTAGGCAGTGATCAAAACCATCCCCAAGAAAAAGAAATGGAAAAAATCAAAATGGTTGTCTGGAGGCCATAGAAATAGCTGAGAAAAGGAGAGAAGCAAAAGGCAAAGGAGAAAAGGAAAGATAGACTTATGTGAATGCAGATTTCCAAAGAATAGCAAGGAGAGGTAAGAAAGCTTTCCTCAGTGATCTGTGCAAAGAAATAGAGGAAAACAATAGAATGGGAAAGACTAGAGATCTCTTCAAGAAACTTAGAGATACTAAGGGAACACTTTATACAAAGATGGGCACAATAAAGGACAGAAATGGTATGGACATAGCAGAAGCAGAAGATATTAAGACGAGGTGGCAAGAATACACAGAAGAACTATACAAAAAAAAAAAAAAAAAAACTTAATGACTTGGATAACTATGGTGGTGTGATCCTTTACCTAGAGCCAGACATCCTGGAATGTGAAGTCAAGTGGGCCTTAGGAAGCATCACTACCAACAAAGCTAGTGGAGGTGATGGAATTCCAGCTGAGCTATTTCAAATCCTGAAAGGTGATGCTGTGAAAGTGCTGCACTCAATATGGCATCAAATTTGAAAAACTTAACAGTGGCCACAGGACTAGAAAAGGACGGTTTTCTTTTTAATGGCTGAGTAATACTCCATTGTGTATATGTACCACAGCTTTCTTATCCATTCATCTGCTGATGGACATCTAGGTTGCTTCCATGTCCTGGCTATTATAAACAGTGCTGCGATGAACATTGGGGTACACGTGTCTCTTTCCCTTCTGGTTTCCTCAGTGTGTATGCCCAGCAGTGGGATTGCTGGATCATAAGGCAGTTCTATTTCCAGTTTTTTAAGGAATCTCCACACTGTTCTCCATAGTGGCTGTACTAGTTTGCATTCCCACCAACAGGGTAAGAGGGTTCCCTTTTCTCCACACCCTCTCCAGCATTTATTGCTTATAGACTTTTGAATCACAGCCATTCTGACTGGCATGAAATGGTACCTCATAGTGGTTTTGATTTGCATTTCTCTGATAATGAGTGATGTTGAGCATCTTTTCATGTGTTTGTTAGCCATCGGTATGTCTTCTTTGGAGAAATGTCTATTTAGTTCTTTGGCCCATTTTTTGATTGGGACATTTATTTTTCTGGAGTTGAGCTGTAGGAGTTGCTTGTATATTTTTGAGATTAGTTGTTTGTCAGTTGCTTCATTTTCTATTATTTTCTCCCATTCTGAAGGCTGTCTTTTCACCTTGCTAATAGTTTCCTTTGATGTGCAGCCATTAAAAAGAATACATTTGAATCAGTTCTAATGAGGTGGATGAAACTGGAGCCTATTATACAGAGTGAAGTAAGCCAGAAGGAAAAACACCAATACAGTATACTAACGCATATGTATGGAATTTAGAAAGATGGTAACAATAACCCTGTGTACGAGACAGCAAAAGAGACACTGATGTATAGAACAGTCTTATGGACTCTGTGGGAGAGGGAGAGGGTGGGAAGATTTGGGAGAATGACACTGAAACATGTATAATATCATATATGAAACGAGTCACCAGTCCAGGTTCGATGCATGATACTGGATGCTTGGGGCTGGTGCACTGGGACGACCCAGAGGGATGGTATGGGGAGGGAGGAGGGAGGAGGGTTCAGGATGGGGAACACATGTATACCTGTGGCGGATTCATTTTGATATTTGGCAAAACTAATACAATTATGTAAAGTTTAAAAATAAAATAAAATTAAAAAAAAAAAAAGAAAAGGACGGTTTTCATTCCAATCCCAAAGAAGAACAATGCCAAAGAATGGTCAAACTACCATCCAATTGCACTCACTTCACATGCTAGCAAAGTAATGTTCAAAATCCTTCAAGTGTGTGAACTGAGAACATCCAGATGTGCAGGCTTGATTTAGAAAAGGCAGAGGAATCAGAGATCAAATAGCAAGCATCCATTAGATCATAGAAAAAGCAAGCGAATTCCAGAAAAATATCTACTTCTGTTTCATTGACTACACTAAAGTTTTTGACTGTAGATCACAACAAACTATGACAAATTCTTAAAGAAATTATTTACCTGCCTCCTGTGAAACACTATGCAGGCCAAAAAGCAAGAGTTAGAAACGTACATGGAATGATGGACTGGTTCCAAATTGGGAAAGAAATACGTCAAGGCTGCATTTGGTCACTGTGCTTATTTAACTTACATGCAGAGTACATCATGTGAAATGCTGGGCTGGATGAAGCACAAACTGGAGTCAAGATTGCTGCAAGAAATATCAATAACCTCAGATATGCAAATGACACCACCCTAATGTCAGAAAGCAAAGAGGAGTTAAAGAGCCTTTTGAAGGTGAAAGAGGAGAGTGAGAAATCTGGCTAAAAACTCAACATTCAAAAAATGAAGTTCATGGCATCTGGTCCCATCACTTCATAGCAAATAGATGGGGAAATATGGATATAGTGAGATAATTTCTTTTTTTCGGCTCCAAAATCACTGCAGATGGTGACTGCAGCCATGAAATTAAAAGACCCTTGCTCCTTGAAACAAAAGCTACGACAAACCTAGACAGTTTATTAAAAAGCAGACAAAGGTCTCTATAGTTAAAGCTATGGTTTTTCCTGTAATCATGCATGGATATGAGAGCTGGACCATAAAGAAAGCTGAACACTAAAGAATTGATGCTTTTGAACTGTATTGCTGAAGACTTTTGAGAGTCCCATGAACTCAAGGAGATCAACCCAGTCAATCCTAAAGTAAATCAACCCTGAATATTCATTGGAAGGACTGATGCTGAAGCTGAAGCGCCAATATCCTGGCCACCTGATGCAAAGAGCTGACTCATTTTAAAGACACTGATGTTGGGAATGATTGAAGGCAGGAGGAGAAGGGGATGACAGAGATTGCAATGGCTGGATGGCGTCATTGACTCAATAGGCAAAAGTTTGAACAAACTCCAGGAGATGGTGAAGTACAGGGAAGCCTGGAGTGCTGTAGTCCATAGAGTCACAGTGAGTTGGACAGGAATGAGTTACTAAACAACAGCAACAACATACCAGGAAGCTAAATGACACACCTAGAGGTGCCATTACACTTCCAGGGTTGACCTTTAAAGATCAAAAAGTGGGTGGTGGCCAAATGCCTGAATATCTCCATACCCTTCCCCAAAATAGTTGGAAAAAAAATTCCCTCCCTCAGCAGCTTATGAAATTAACCAGCCCTTCAGAGCCTGCCTGCCAATGCAGGAGACATAAGAGACGTGGGTTTGATCCCTGTGTTTGAAAGATCCCCAGGAGGAGGAAATGGCAACCCACTTCAGTATTCTTGCCTGCAGAATCCGTGGACAGAGGAGCCTGTGGGCTACAGTTCATTGGGTTGCAGAGTCGTCCAATATGTGAAGCAACTATGAGTGGACACAAGCATAAAAGTTAACCAAACCACATTTTGAGGCTACATTCACCATCTGTTATGGCCCACACTGAATAAATCTACTTCTTACCTATCCTTTTGTCTTTCACTGAATTCTTTCTGTGATGAGCCATCAAGAACCTGAATTATATCAGGTTCTGAGACCAGGTCTGTGATCTCAGTTGGAAGACCATGAGTTGGATTTGAGTTCCAGTTACATGGGTTCAAGTCCCAAGCAGGGTTTTGACCAAGTTCAAGTCCTAGCCTCTTGGGTTTGAGTTCTAAACTCGGTTTTGTCTGGGTTTAAGTCCTAAGCACATAGGTTCAAGTCCCAATCTGAGGTAAACAGCTTCATGATGACTCATTTAACTAATGTATTACAATGAGCATATAATGAGGCTGAAGGTCTACTGAAAGTCCAATCTTCCACCATCTTGGGCCTAGTGGGTTCTAACTGGTTTTGTAGTATTCTGTTCTTCTTAATGATTGTGTCATATTTTTAATGGTTGTGCCCTACCCACTTCCTTTCTGTCTCAAACGGTACGATCTTATCTCAGATTCAGTGACTTGATTTTGTATCTTTATCTAAGCCTTAAGTCAAATGACCTAAAGCTGAAAATGACAGCAAGCTATTATTTTCCTAAATCAGGGAGACAAATGTCCATTGAGAGAAATCTGGAAACACTCTCAACAAGTTCTCGGTTCTATGTCCTCACTGACTTTATAAAAAATGCCTTGTATTTTCAAGAGAGTAAATTTTATTTAAGAATTCAGAGCTTAACGTTTGCTTATTCAAAAGGTGCTTTTAAGTATTTAAAATATATAAGAGCAAACATTCATTTTTTTTCACATTTATTTGTCTCTTTTCTTTTCCTTCCCCTTTTTATTTTCACCTGCCAGATTTATTTTGTGTTTCCCCTCTATTTAGTCAGAGATATAAAAGAGATTATATGTGTCACTTCATAATTCTTTAGCCAAGATATCTTCAGCCATATTACAACGGACAAGGTAATCTCTTATATTTCACCAGTTTAATAGCCTGACCACAGTTAGTATTTGGAAAATAGAAAGAATATTTAAATTACTGCCATAAATTCAAACTATGACTCTTCTTATATATCAGCTTTGAGAATACTTTGTTGGAGAGGAAAAATTTCTTTCCCTTCTCTCCTTCTGTGCTCTTTTGATTGCCAAAGGATTAAATTCACAAATAACAGTTTAACATGAGAAAAACAAACCACAGTTAAAGGGCATGTACACGTGGGAGAAACAGGGAAACTAACACTCTAACCTGGCCAGACCCTGTACCTTAAATCTCTTTTCCAGGTAAAGACACAAAGATGTTGAAAATTGGAAAATCTGTTACAAGAGGTTACCTAGAAAAGCACAGTAAAAAGTTGTTATGCAGATTTTAAGTCCATGCCTTCTCCATTGATGCCGGGAAAGATTGAGGGCAGAAGGAGAAGTGGGTATTGGAGGATGAGATGGTTGGATGGCATCATCAACTCAGTGGACATGAGTTTGAGCAAGCTCTGGAAGATAGTATAGGACAGGGAAGCTTGGCAGGCTGCAGTTCACGGAGTCACAAAGGGTGACATGGCAGGGACTAAGCACCTTCTCCATTGGAGAAGGAAATGGCAACCCACTCCAGTATTCTTGCCTGGAGAATCCCAGGGATGGGGGAGCCTGGTGGGCTGCCGTCTATGGGGTCGCACAGAGTCGGACACGACTGAAGCAACTTAGCAGCAGCAGCAGCAAGCACCTTCTCCACTGATAAGAGTCATCTCCGTCTTGCTGGTACAACTGGGGAGACACACTTGCAAAAGATTTCCCTTTCAAATGTAACTCTTTTACAAAGGGTATATTTGACTCGCGTTCAGAGCTTCTCTTATGGCTGCTGGTGGTGGTTTAGTCACTAAGACGTGCCCGACTCTTGCTATCCCATGGACTATAGCCTGCCAGGTTCCTCTGTCCATGGGATTCTCCAGGCAAGAATAATGGAGTGGGTTGCCATTTCCTTCTCCAGGGTCTCCTATGGCTACAGTTTCTTAAAAATTATCAGCCTAAAATAAACCTTATACTGAAGAGGATTATTTTATGGTAGCAAATTCTTCTCTTCTACAATTTCCTGAAACACATTAAAAGTGACCTTTTGAAATTAAGATTCATTGTCATTTAGTATTTTGATTCGTATGAACCAAAAATAAGAAAATTCCATCTTTCAGTCTAATTCAAGTTTACAATTTGGTTACTGTGGTAATGGATTTATTTAGCAGTTTGGTTTAATTCATCATCACACTGAGTCCTAAAACACAAGCCTTCTTTGTATTGTCTAACAATGTATTCAATCACTTTAAAAAAATCAACTTATCAAAATTAATATCATTATCTTTAAAATACTGTAATGGACTTGAAACTATATTCCTCTGATTGGGACTTGAATCCACAGTCTTTTAATTAGAATTACTCAGGATACAACCAAGCCAAAGCTGGGAGAAATAAGGATTTGTTGCTACTTGCAAGAAGTAAAGAGAACCCTGGGAATTTTTCTCAAAGCAATATCTCCTTGAACAACATAATTGAGGAAATTTTAAGCTAAGGGTATATGCATATTCATGAGGGGATTGAGCAGAGGAGAATTCACCATTGACTTGGGGCAAAGATTGACTGAGTCCAAGATTTAGTTGATTGAAGTCATAGGAGCAGCAGCATCATCCCGTCTTCTACCTGGGTAGGGCCCTCAGTCCTGCAGAGCTCAAAGACTGTAATAGATTGCTGGGTATATTCCTTGGGGAGGAAGTAAGACTCTTTTATTGCTGAACTATTGTTTCTTGACTGTTTTTACTTTGTTACTGCATTCCCTCACTTTTCTTATAATCACTGATTACTGAGTCCTATTCAAGGTTAAGCATTATGGCCAGACATAGAACACAAAATGACTTATGCCAAAATGGTTTCTCTAATGTCAAGAAAGCCATTCTTGGTTCTCTTTCTCTGGGGATCCCTAATTTATCTACTTATAAAATCAGATATTAGGATTAATTAAGCTTATCCTAAAGTTAGTTTCTTATTTGTGTTTTTGAGTTCACCTTATTCAGGTCCCTAACTCAGTTCTTTTTCTTCTTTCACAACTTTGGTGCCCAAAAGAAAACAAACAAACAAACAAACAAACTATATATATATATATAGAGAGAGAGAGAGAGAGAGAGAGAGAGAGAGAGGGGGCAAAAACTTCCCTCTGTCTTTCTGGATTATTCTGAATGGTTTAAGAATTTAATTGATAAGAGAAAAAGTAACAGGAGAAAATCAAACAATAGTTTAACAAGTTTATACTTGGAAGAGACCCAGGAAAACTTAGTAACTTTTCAGAATTGCTGGAACTCTCACCTTAAATTCTATCTTCAGCTAAAGACAAAAGAGGATGTTGAGGTGGAAGTGAAGGGTTGGGATTTCAAAGGGGAGGAAGGCAGTTGCTGTGGAGGTGGAAAAGCAAATGTTTGGTAAACAAATGTTTGCTAGGCCTAACAGAGGCAGTGTGATACAGAGTGGGACTCTGATCTCTAGGCCCTGACAAGTGTTCCCCACCACACCTAGCCCAAAGTCTTTGTGGGTATCTCTGGTGATAGTGCTCTTTCTGGGCCAGGCCCTCTCTCTAAATTCCTTAGGCAGCTAAGTGGGAGGAAACAAGAAAAACTCCCTGAGTCTTCTGTTCATTTAAAATAATCCTTGTGCCAAAAACCATATTTTGGGATGGCGAAGCTTGCTTCCCTACAAAAGTATAAGGTGATAACACTCTGATATGGAGTCTCATCCTCTTTACTTTTGATTTGTCCCAAAGTTAGCATCTGGCACAGGTAATTTGGAAATCTATGAGCTAGAACAGAGACTGGCAAACTGTGGACCATGGTTCAAATTTATCCCATTGTCTATTTGTGTATAGCCCTTGAGTTAAGAATACCTTTTACCCTCTTTAAGTGGTTGGAAAAAAGATTTTTAAAAAAGCATATTTCTTTACGTATAAAAAGTATATTAAAACTTCAATGTCTGTGAAGGAAGATATATATCTTGAAATGCAGTCAGGCTCATTTGTTTATGTGGCTTACTTAATTGGAGCTGAATAGTTATAACTGCCCTGTTACTCACAAAGCCTGAAACATTTACTACCTATCACTTTATGGATAAATGTTGCCAATGACTAATGTGGAATATGGGCTTCCACAGTTTTTCACTACTGGAAATAATTTTGTGCTTTGAAAAATGCAGTATATACCAGTATATTCAATCTCAAATAACTGAAAAAAAAAAAGAGAGAAATTATATACTGTAGTACATGTAAATGTTCAGATATCAAAGGCTTAAGAAATATCTGTAGGGGGATGCTTAAAGTTAAGAAAAAAATTAATTCAAAGGAGAAAGTATGATTATTTAATTTTATCTGCAGAGTACTTTAGTCATTTCACTGAACATATGTATTTTGAAGATGTGTCATTTCAGAAATTTTGAACCTGAGGCTTTTGATATTGATCTTCAGCCAATTTCCTCACTTGCTCCAATAATGGACAAGAAAAGATCCCCAATTCATTTCACCTGCCAACTCCATCACACCTAAGCCTGACAGAGCAATTATACTGTGTGTTAATCCACATCCTCTTTGAATCAGTGTATGGTTGGTATGAGAGAAATATAACTAAAATTAAACGAAGGCTAGATATTAATTTATCTATCAAATCTAAAAAAGCTCCATTGAGATAACATTTGAAGTGATCGTTGAAGAATGGAAAGTGTTTTGTTAGGTGGAAATAGAAATCGGAGTAATATTTTAGACGGAAGGTGTATCTTGATCAGAAACCCATTGATGGGAGGGTATGGTATGTATTTTAAAAAAATATTAGTATTTCTAAGTGATTAGAACAAATGGTGCATGTATAATAATTAGGAAATATAGAATGGAATTATAATGTGAACTGTTTTGAGTGTAAAAATAATTTGACTAAGCAGTAGACAGCCACTCACATTTTTAGGAAGTATAGGTATATGATCAGACCTGTGCTATTGAATTACAATCTTGGAAATGTTATATGTATAACCAGGACTTGGCAATCACAACCCATTGGGATATCAAAAATATAAACTAGCACTTCTTCTGTTTGCTTTTAATCTGCAGTATTAAAATAGTGAGCTTCGTTATATGAGGTTTGATATATTACTTACTATGTGGGTTGGTCAGGCACTGGGATTTAGTCTGTGTGTCATGTGGTCCTGTGTCATACTTGATTAGTAAAGCATTCTCAGGGGAGTATGATTTCAAAGCGGCAGTGATGGCAGTGTAGCCCTCATTCCTTCTAGCTTTCAGTTCACTGTTACTTATTGATATTTATGTCTACCTGGTTAGTGGATTCATGGATTATATCAGCCAGTTTTAACTAAGCTTAACTTTGAAAAATGGATGAATATTTTAAAAGGTAGTTGAAGAACATTTTAATGTTGCAGACACAGCAGCAATCAACAAAAAATGGCAGTTATGCCTCAAATTTAATTATAAAGTGTTGGTCACCAACATAGTGAGGTCAAATAATTATGACCTTAACTTTGTAAAAGGTGGCCAAAATTAAATTATTAGGAGGACAATTTGGTGTATATAAAAATACCCACTATTATTAGTGGTATAATTAGTAATCATGCTTAGCAGGCAATTAACATATTAAATATTAAAATAGATATTAAAATACTATTTTATTTTTATCTCATACTTAAATTATGTTTCATCATGTGAAAAATTTATTAATACAGTAGTTCAAGACACAGTGTTATAAATAAATATTATATATATGTATATATTATATACATATATAATACACTGTTGATTTCCTATTTGATCTCCATATGTAGTATATTTTATATATATATATATATATATATATATATATATATTAATGACTATCTTCACAAGTGTTTTACTGGTACTGTACTGTACTGTAAGTCACTTCAGTAGTGTCCGACTCTGTGCGACCCCATAGACGGCAGCCCACCAGGCTCCCCCATCCCTGGGATTCTCAAGGCAAGAACACTGGAGTGGGTTGCCGTTTCCTTCCCCAATGCATGAAAGTGAAAAGTGAAAGCGAAGTCGCTCAGTCACGTCCGACTCTTAGCGACCTCATGGACTGCAGCCTTCCAGGCTCCTCTGACCATAGGATTTTCCAGGCAAGAGTACTGGAGTGGGGTGCCATAAATGTTTTATATGTAGTAAGCTAGTAATCTAAAATGAGAGCAGTTGGTAGTTTCACCTTTCCTGATATGAATTGGGATTGTGGAAATTATGAAAGGAAAGGAAACACCCTTTCCTGGAAATATTATGTGATGACATAGGTGAGATGGAGATTGGATAGCTTGAAGGATGAGTTTCTGGTGCTTTGATATGATTACAGTGGAGAGAAGCTGAATAGAACACAGTGAAGTTCCTTTTTGTCATTATTTTTTAACTAACAGAGAATTATTCAAAAATTAGTTTTCTTGTTTTCACTAATGAATATCTTCAGTAGAATCCAGCATTCTAAGTGATCCCTGTGAAGTGAAAGCTAACAAAGAAATTAATTGACCTATATTTTCAGTAATGATCTCCACATGAAGTATAGACAGAACAGATGTTTTCTGTTTTAAGTTGCATGTGTCTTTTATTTCTCAGTTGTCATGCTGTAATGAGCATTAGTTTAGCAAATGTTTAATTTTGAGAAACATAATACACACTTTTGGAGGTTGTCACTTCATGTTACTTCATGTTATAAGACTTCAGTTCTGAACAGAATTTTGAAAACTTGCGAGTTGTGAAAGTTAGAATAGCTCTAAAAGTAATTTATCCTTTTACTCATACGTTTTTTAATTAATATGTAGCTGAATCCATTGTTGAACCATATTTTACATAACTGGAGTAGTTTAAAGCTTAAACAAAAGGCTTAACTGTAAACTTTAATTACTTTACTTCTGTTAGTTCTGTGTACTGTGCATGTTTGGGTACTGCTTCATATGCATGCTGCTGCTGCTGCTAAGTTGCTTCAATCGTGTCCAACTCTGTGCGACCCCATAGACGGCAGCGCACCAGGCTCCCCTGTCTCTGGGATTCTCCAGGCAAGAATACTGGAGTGGATTGTCATTTCCTTCTCCATGCATGCACATAATATCATTTTCATGTATGACTGTATAAGCTCTGGTGCAGTATTTTAGTGTAAAATTATATTTCTAAAATGTCTGAACAAGATGGAGAAGTGCCTTTATCAGCAAGAAAAAAGTGGTAGTAATTATGTGACAATGATATAGACCATCGGTGTGATTTTCATATGCTACTGACTGAAATCACAGGACACTCATTGACCTTTCAGTTCTTTTCCATAGGTAAGTCCTTTTGAGCCTGTGAAAACAGTAATTTATGTTGATATCCTATTTGATCTACTTGCAAAGAAACTTAAAATCAAATAAATGATCCAATTTTATTAACTGAAAAGTATTTGTGGCATGTGTACTTGTATATTCAGCCTTATGCTTTCCTGAATATATTTTATCTTTGTTTTTTTAATGTGAATATATTTGCCATATTTATTATGGTAATCATTTCAAGTCAGTTCTTCAAATATTGTATATAAATGCATTAATACATTCAAATATGGGCTTCCCTGGTGGCTCAGATGGTCAAGAATCTGCCTAAAGTGCAGGAGACCTGAGTTTGATCTTTAAGTCAGGAAGATCCCTTGGAGAAGGGAATGGCTAGCCATTCCGATATTCTTACCTAGAGAATTCCATGGACAGAGGAACCTGGCAGGCTACAGCCCATGGGGTGGCAAAGAGTTGGACATGACTGAAGATTATCTCACTCACTCATTCAAATATACCAAGATATACAAGTGATTCTTAGAATACATCTTGTATTCTAAGAATACAAGAATATACAAGAATATTGTATAATTTTTTCAATCATGCTGTGCAAATACTGATCTTTTTATAGAAAATACACAGACAATGGATTTAATCCACATTTTAAAATTTAAAAAAAAGCATTATAGGTATATAAATTCAAGATGGCAAGATGGTATACAATGTGGAACTCATCTCCTTCCACAAATCCATCAGAAATATGCCTACAAATGGAACAAGTCCTACAGAACACCTTCTGACACCAGCAGAATACTGCAGGCATCTGAAAGGACAAGACAGATCTCCATGTAACCAGTAGGATATCTTATTAAAAAAAAGTAAAGAAGAAGAAAAAGAAGATGTGGATGGGACCTGCACCCCGGGAGGAAGCTAAAAAACAGGAGTTTCTCACACCCTGGGAAGATCCTCTGACTGGTGGGAGAGATCAGCCAAGTCAGAAAGGAGCTTCTCAGAGGAGAGCACAACCACCTTTTTGATAGGCAAAACAGAGAGACCCCAACCTAAGACATGCTTCCTCTGCTATGAACAGGCTGGGTACTAAAACATAGGGCTTAGAAAACAGATCCAGGGAGAGGTCTGCTATTGGCTGTGTGGAGACAACTTAAAGGATCTGGAGTGTGGAGGCCCCTCTCATTATCCAGTGCAGGCTTTGGTCACCACAACACCAGTCACACCTCCTATTAAGGGAATGAACAGCCAGTGTATACTCCTGGAAGAGACTGCTGGCAACCACATTAAAGGCAACCCTCACACCAAAAAATATTAAACCCAGACAGGATACACAGGGGCACTCTCATAGAAAGATAGCCCTCTGAGACCATGGTCATAATTGTTTCTCTTAAACTCATAGAGAAAAATAAATAAATAAAGGTAAAATGAAGAAGCAGAAGAAACGCTCCCAATTAAAAGATCAAGAGAATATTCCTGAAAGAACAATAAGAAAGATATCTTTAGTCTAACAGACACTGAATTCAAAAAGGAGATAGTGAGAATACTGAAGGAGTTAAAAAAAAAAACAACAACAACCTATATTTCTACAGAAATGCAGATTACTGTAACAAGGAATAAAAACTATAAGGAGAAACAAATAAAAATGAGAAAATGAGTTTACTGATATGAAAACTGAGCTAAAGACAAATAGAAACATAAACAACACACAAAAAAATGATTTAAAAATAAAGAGACTCAGTAACCTGTAGGACAATATCAAGCAGTCTAAGATATGTATGTTTGGCATGTCACAGAGATAGAGCCAAGAATATAGGCAGAAAAGTGTCTGAAAATTAATTTAACAAAAACAACAAAAAATAGAAGTTAAAAGTAAAGAAAAAATCTTAAAAACACTGTAGAGGGAAAAATAATATATGAATCAAGAGATATTCTATGCTCATGGATTGGAAGATTCGATTTATTAAGTGGTAACTTATAAAATTACTCTACAGACTCAATGTAAAGTTTGGTCAAAATCCCATTTAAAAAATTGATGTGTAGATGCTAAAATTAATATGTAAATGCAAAGAACCTAGAATAGTTAAAATAATGCTGATAAATAGAAGCACATGTTTGGATTATATGAGAACTCTCTCATTGACCCCCTCAATTTTGCTATGAACCAAAAACTGCTCAAAAAATAAAGTCCTTTTATTTCCATACAAATTGTGAAATTATTTGTTCTAGCTCTGTGAAGAATACTGTTGGTAGCTTGATAGGGATTGCATTGAATCTATAAATTGCTTTGGGTAGTATGCTCATTTCCACTATATTGATTCTTCCAACCCATGAACATGGTATATTTCTCCATATATTAGTGTCCTCTTTGATTTCTTTCATCAGTGTTTTATAGTTTTCTATATATAGGTCTGTAGTTTCTTTAGGTAGATATATTCCTAAGTATTTTATTCTTTCCTTTGCAATGGTGAATGGAATTGTTTCCTTAATTTCTCTTTCTGTTTTCTCATTATTAGTGTATAGGAATGCAAGGGATTTCTGTGTGTTGATTTTATATCCTGCAACTTTACTATAATCATTGATTAGTTCTAGTAATTTTCTGGTGGAGTCTTTAGGGTTTTCTATGTAGAGGATCATGTCATCTGCAAATAGTGAGAGTTTTACTTCTTCTTTTCCAATTTGGATTCCTTTTATTTCTTTTTCTGCTCTGATTGCTGTGGCCAAAAGTAGTCTTATGGACTCTGTTGGAGAGGGAGAGGGTGAGAAGTTTGGGAGAATGGCATTGAAACATGTATAATATCATGTATGAAATGAGTTGCCAGTCCAGGTTCGATGCACGATACTGGATGTTCAGGGCTAGTGCACTGGGATGACCCAGAGGGATGGTATGGGGAGGGATGAGGGAGGACGGTTCAGGATGGGGAACACATGTATACCTGTGGCGGATTCATTTCAGTGTTTGGCAAAACTAATACAATATTGTAAAGTTTAAAAAAAAAAAAAAAAAAAACCAAAAAAAAAAAAATAAGAACAGAAAGGTTTTGATAGAGGATGTATTTTTCAGAAGTGAAAAAAAAACTGCTTTTTTTGTTCTGCTCTACCTCACAAGGGGTATTAAAAGATTATGGAAGTATGTGTGCTTTTAAAACTACAACTATATTTTTAAGCAAACCATTTGTTGGTGATGCAATTGCAAAAGCGATCTAAAATTATCACATTTATATTTGATTCATAGAATTGCATGTTACAAAGGGATGAATAGAATCTTCCAGACTATGTTTAAAATTCACTTGTAAGTTGTGACTTTACAAGCCAGGTTTCATCCTGGATCACATTTTTTTTTATAATGCTGTGAAAATGAACAACTTTAACAATAGCAACAAATGTGCTGTGAGAATCAGTTGCTGAAAAGACTGAGATTTTCTTTTTATAATCACTAGTGTTGAAAGGAAGCAAAATTATCCATATAACACGTGAATGCCAATAAAGAGGTTTAAAATATCCATAAAAAATAAAGTCCTTTTAAAAAAACAAACAAAACAACAGAAACAAAGAAATATAAAAACAAAACAAAAAGACATATATGCTAAGAACTAAAAAACAGTAATAAAAAGTATTGAAGATGATTCAAATAAATGGAAAGATTTCCATGCTACTGGATTAGAATTAATATTGTTAAAATGGATATACCATCCAAAATAATCTACAGATTTAATAAGGTCTCTATCAGATTACCCATGACATTTTTCATGGAACTAGAATAAATAATTCTAAAATTTATATAATCAATATAAAGGCAGAATTGCCACAAAAGTAATTCTACAGAAAAATAACAAAGCAGGAGTCATAACCCTCTCTGATTTTAGACAATACTACAAAGCTATAGTAATCAAACCAGAATGATATTGAGATAGAAACAGACATATGGATCAGTGGAACAGGATAGAGAACCTGGAAATAAACCCACATACCTATGGACAATTACTCTTTCACAAAGGAGGTAAAGCATACAGTGAGGAAAAGACAGACTCTTTAGCAAGTTGTATTAGGAAAAGTTGGACAGCCTCATTAAATCTGTGACATTAGAACACTTCCTCACACAATACAAAAGAATAAACTCAAAATGGCTTAAAGACTTAAATATAAGACATGACATCATAAAAATCCTAGAAGAGATGGTAGGCAAAACTTTCTTTGACATAAATCATATTTATATTTCTTAGGTCAGGCTTCTGAGTCAATAGAAGTAAAATAAAAAATAAATAAATAAGACCTAATCAAATTTATGAGCTTCTGCATGGCAAAAGAAACCATAAACAAAATGAAGAAGCCTACAGACTGGGAGAAAATATTTGCAAATGATACAACTGACAAGGGTTTAATTTCCAAAATATGTAAACAGCTTACACAACTCAATAATTTAAAAAAAAATTGTTTTTAAATGGGCAGAAGGCCTATTTAGACATTTCTCCAAAGAAGACACACATATGGCTGATAGGCATATGAAAAGACGCTCATAATTGCTAATTATAAGAGAAATGCAAATCAAAACTACCACGAGGTACACCTCACACCAATAGAATAACTATCATTAAAAAGTATACAAATAATAAATGTTGAAGAGGGTATTGCGAAAAGGGGATCCTCTTACACTGTTAGTGGGAGTATAAAGTGGTGCAGCCCTTATGGAAAACAGTATGGAGGTGCCTCAAAAAAGTAAAAAGAGTTATTGTATAACCTAGAAATCCCACTCCTGGGCATATACTCAGGCAAAACTTAATATGAAAAGATACATGCATCCCTATGTTCATAGCAGTGATGTTTACGATAGCCTAGACATATAAACCACATAAATCTTCATTGACACAAGAAAGTATAAAGAGCATGTGGTATACACACACACACACACACACACACAGGAATATTATTCAGCCATCAAAAGAATAAAATTATGCCATTTGCAGCAACATGGATGGACCTAGAGATGATCACACTAAGCAAAGTAAGTCAGAAAGACAAAAGCCATATAATTTTACTTTTATGTGGAATATAAAATATGACACGAATAAATTTATCCATGAAACAGAAACAGATTCATACAGAGAACACACTTGTGATTGCCATTGTGGAGGGAAAGTGAGAAAAAGAAGGACTGGAATCTTTGGATTAGCATGCAAACTAGTAGGTATAGGATGGATAAACAAATGGTTCTATTCTACAGAACAGGGAACTATATTCAAAATCCTGTGATAAACTAGAATGGAAAGCATATGTAGAAGAATATATATGTAAACATATATATTTATATATGTATATGTGTAACTGAGTTACTTTGCTGTACAGCAGAAATTAACAGTATACTGTAAATCAACTATTCTTTAAGGTTTTTTTTTTAATTTAAAAAATAAAAGTATTGTTCTTTATATTAGAGAATAGGTAGCTAATCTACTCAGTGGTATGTTGATGTATTCCTTTGTGTTCATTTGTACGCATGCTTGTGTATGTGTAAATGTGAGAACATAGTTACCTTCAGTTCTGAGGGCACCATTCTTCCATATGTTTAAGATGTTCTTACTGAACTTTCACAGTTTTCTCACCCACACATAATTCTTTAGCACTTTTAAAAATCAACTTACATTTATCTTTTCCAAAGTGTCAACTTGTTTTCATAATACAACAATTTTATTTTCATATTAATGTTTTGTTGTTTTAAATAATCATCAATTGAAATTTGTAATTATAATAACCAGTAAAGCTGCATAGATAACTTTTAAGAAATACAGAATTGAATCTTGGTAAGAAATCGACTCAACTGGTGAAAACAGATGTGAGAGGGATTATTAGAGAAAAGCTGTGATGATCGAGCTACTGTAGGATATCAGTAGGTGAATTTTCAGTGTGTTTTTGATTGAATTTAGTTGGAGACTGCAATTTTAAAATAAAATGCCAAGATCCACTGTGTATCAAGATTCACCTTTATTGAGATATTTGCCCTACAATTTACTTCATTTTACCTTACAAATTGCAATTGGAAAATGTCATCGATTAGGTGTAAAGTGTAAAAAATAGGGGAACAAAGCAGGTTATTGAGTTAAATTACATTTAGGAGAAAGAAGTGTACCCTCTTCTATTAACCTCAGTATTTGAAAATATTTATCTAGTAGGTTTTTTAATAAGAAATTATTGAAACCACTTATTTTTAATTATGGAAAATTTAAAATAAAATGACTAATTGTCTTTAAGAATTTGAAAGTTAAATGACACTCAGTACCTTAATCTGCAATAAAATGTGTATTTTATTCTTTACTAACACACACAGTTTTAAAATCCTACCTCATACATTTTTAAATCTCTTAGTTTATTTATTTTAGCTCATTTGTCTTTTAGTTGAACATTGTTCTTTACCTATTTGAAACATTTATATATTGAATTTATTTTTCTTTGCCCTGTGCAGTTTATAATCTAAACATTGCATCAATTGGTTATCTCTATTAAGAGAAGTCAGTAGAAACCCGTTATTAACCTATAAATCCATTTATGAACTTAAGCAACATAATTTAAACTGAACAATAATTTGACAATGGTAGAGATAGCAAAGCCATTAACTAATCACATTGATGAGCATACTGTCATGTAAAGGAGTCACAGATACACACTGCAAAAGTCAGGCAAGATTTATTGGGAGAAATGTGCATATCATGTTAACACTATTTATTTAGTTTAATCTCGGCATTGTTGGCCCCTCTGCCAGTAGAGAGGGGCCTTGCCCATGTTATGCTTTACCTATTTATAGATTGGGGACAATTGAAATCTGTTGGTTAGAAAAGAGACAACTTCTGGAACCCAGTAGCTGGCATCAGCCTGTTCTATGGAGGTAATTCAGACCTTCCTAGCTAGTTCTTTGTTAAGACACCAGAAGTGGAAAGGAAATTAACCTATTCTCTAGTCAGTCCACATGGAGATTCTTCATGGTATTCAGGTATCGTCTTTTCAAGTCTGGAAACTATCTCCTAATGTTCTAGGCTGTCAAATAGTCAGTCCTAGGTAATTTCATATCTCTCACTGAAAGGAAAATGTGGTATTATTACTCCCAGTGCTGTAACTATTTAACTTGGAGTATTCTTTAAATTGACAGTGCCACATCCCAACTTTTTTTTTTTTTTTTTTTGAGAAGGAAATAGCAACCCACTCCAGTATTCTTGCCTGAAGAATTCCATGGACAAAGGAGCCTGGTGGACTACAGTTTATGGGGCCGCAAAGAGTCAGACACAACTGAGCGACTAAAACACACACACACACACACACACACACACCCCAAGTACCTATGATATGCTGTCCTCCAGAATTTTTAAATGGGCTGACATCTTTAGTCCTAAGTGAAAATCGCTCTCTACAGTCAATCCCATTGACTGTAGCCTGCCAGGCTCCTCTGTCCATGGAATTCTCCAGGCCAGAATACTGGAGTGGGTGTTCCCAACCCAGGGATTGAACCCAGGTCTCCTGCATTACAGGGAGATTCTTTACCATCTGGGTCACCAGGGAATCCCAAGGATAATGGAGAGAATAGCCTATCCCTTCTCTAGGGGATCTTCCTGACCCAGGAATAGACCCAGGGTCTCCTCCATTGCAGGTAGATTCTTTATCAGCTGAGCTACCAGGGAAGATGAAGTGTAAAAATGAAGAGCCGTACTAGTCTGTATCTGTGACATCCCCACTTGACAACTCACATGTAACTACATTCCACTTGCATTTTCTCCTTGTCTCATTTCCTTGGCAAATAGTAATTAACATAATTTAAAATAAAAATTTAAGCAAAATCACAATATTATAAAAGCACTTTAAGTAATTAAATTGTTTCCTTTATTGCAAATTTTATTTTAAACCTTCCCAATTATCATCTTTATTGACAGTATAAACAGGACTTAATGCTGAGTTGTTATTAATTTTTAATGCTTCTTATGTTGTTTAATACAGTGTATAATTTGGCACTGAATGTTTTAGTAGAACTAAGCTTTGACATCTTTCGCCATCTTTCATACAAAGCGAATGTTTTTAATCAATACCCCTTCATCCCCCCCCGACCTGCATTTCATTTTAGAAGGTATACAGCAGTTTACCTAAAATATTGTTTAATATTTTAGTATATTTATAAATGAGATTTCACTTTTAGAAATTATAGTAAAAATTTCCCCCAGGATTAAAAAAAGTATACAGTTATAAAATATTATAGCTGGAAGTAATGACTTCTCAACAAATTTTCAGTTATAGACATTTTATTTTAATCAAATGGCATCTACATACTCTGGATAAAGTTGAATATTTAGAATAAGAGTATTTTCTTTTAGAAAAAAGTATATCATTGTGAAATTATAGGTCACTTAAATCCTCAGAAGAGTTTTTACCAACACCATGCTTGGGCGTTAGCTTTCCTGGGACTTTCTCCTTGAGTTAAGCAAGCATTTCTTAAGGTTTAGCTTATTAAGACCAGCTAATGTTTTCAAATGGGAACACAGCTTCTATTCCCTTGGGAATATGTGGGTGCCTGTCTTGTCAGGATTTCAAATACTGATAGCAAATCATAATTAAAGTATAGCTACAGTTTCATGAATATTCAATCACTCCATAAAAAGAATCAACTTGGGCCATAGATCAATTGCATGAAAGTTGATAAACTCCTTTAACAAGTGTGATATTTTCAGGGAACATATTCAGGTGCAAGAGAAATGTCATTTTCTTTATTTTTTTTTTCCTTACAATTCAAATTAATCACTCTGTGTGATTTCAGAAAATTTAATGTAGTCTATTTTTTTTCTCAGTTGTTTTAGATTTAAACTCCATCATATCCTGCTTTTATTTTTTCTCTTTTCATCTTCTCTTTCATGAGATGGCATTTCAGTCCAAGATGGGGGAGGTGGTGGTGTTTCCATGACCTACATAATGCTATGCCCTGAAAGAAAGTCCCAGCACCACTTTTTCGTCCCTCCTGATGTAACTCACCCACTGGGTCCTTCTCTTGTCTGATTATGAAAGGTTGATATTTGCTGCCAAGAAGTCTACATTCCCACTTGCTCACTAGCTCTATGTCCACTCTAGCATTGGGGGATCCATCTTTCTTGCCCCAACCTAAGATCTATTGGGGCTAATGCAATATTCCATGCTGTTCAAAATACAGGGGAAAAAAATGCTGCTCACTGCAACATACTGGGTTACATGTAGGTTATAAAAGACAGAGACCCTCTTGGTTTCTTTAGAGGGCATTTCTTTTCTTTTTCTTTTTTTTGGAGTATAGTTGAGTTAGAATGTTGTGTTTGTTTCACTTATACAGTAAAGTTAATCAGTTATACATATATCTACTTTTTAAATTATTTTCCCATGTAAGTCATCACAGTATTAAGTACAGTTCCCTGTGCTTTATAGCAGGTTCTTATTAGCTGTCTACTTTATCTATAGTAATGTGTATGTCAGTCCCAATCTCCCAATTAACCCCCCCAATCCCTTAGTAATCATCAGTTTGTTTTTTCACATCCATGACTCTACTTCAGTTTCATAAATAGGTTCATTTGTACCCTGTCTTTTGATAAAGATTCTACATACAGTATAAGTGGTATCATATATTTATCTTTCTGTGTCTAACTCATTTTACTTAGTGTGACAATTTCTAGGTCCTTCCATGTTGCTTCAAATGGCATTATTTTGTTCTTTTTAATGACTGAATAATATTCTATTGCATATATGTACCACATCTTTTTTATTCATTCCTCTGTTAATGGAAATTTAGATTGCTTCCATGTCCTTTTTTCTCATATCCTGAATGCATGGGGGGCTCTGTGGGTTGTGTGCCCCCAAAAGATGAAGCATGACTCATCCATGCTCAAATTCTCAAACCTGTCTGGGATTTGTATTCTTCTCCTCAGCTAATCCTGAGTATAATCCTTTTGTGCTCTACTTCAACTCAACTCCATCTCTAGCCTATAGTAATTTGTTTAAGTGAAAGATGTCAATGTCAAGCAGGATAAAGAGAAAAGAAACAAACATAAAACCTCACAAGTCTGTTAATGTCTCCCCATTTCACAAAGCCACAGTTTGAAAGTTATGCTTAAGGCTAATATCATGCTATGCTAGGCTATGCTAAGTCACTTCAGTCGTGTCCGACTCTGTGCGACCCCAGAGACGGCAGCCCACCAGGCTCCCCCGTCCCTGGGATTCTCCAGGCAAGAACACTGGAGTGGGTTGCCATTTCCTTCTCCAATGCATGAAAGTGAAAAGTGAAAGTGAAGTCACTCAGTCATGTCCGACTCTCAGCGGCCCCATGGACCGCAGCCTAGCAGGCTCCTCCGTCCATGGGATTTTCCAGGCAAGAGTACTGGAGTGGGGTGCCATCGCCTTCTCCAAGACTAATATCATAGGAATGTGTTAAGTGGTGATTGAGTGTGTTGATGGGAAATTGCCCAAGAGACCATCACTGATAGAAATCATTGTTTGGCAATGAATACTACGCTCTGACAATGTCAGTAGGTGACTCCATTCAATCACAGCCTTAAAGATATCAAATGGCACAACAGTGGAAAATCACCAAAGTAAGAGGAAAGAAAAGAAAGGGATAAAGGAATGCTGGAACCCCATATCACATATTAGCTAGGCTCTAGTCTCTCCAGACTCTAACCAAAATTCACAGGATCACAAAGTCTTCCTTCCCCTCTGACCAGTGCTGTTGCTTTATAACTATTTACTTGCACTGTCCCTTAAACTCACATTGCCTGTGTTCCCTTTTTGGAGCTCAAGCATAGTGCATTATATATAGAAAGTGGAAGGCACTGAAGGTGTTAGGACCCCAGATGAACTGAATGAAGAGACAAACATTTTAGCAACCATTTCACATATACAAAACGTGAAGAATATCTGGACAATAGTGACAGTCGAAAGAAAATTGAGCAGTTATCATTGTCAAAATGCCTGCCAAAACTGGCCCAGGTCTTGAAATGACTCTATACCCCTGAAATAATATCTTACACATTGAAGCAAGTCTTTAGGGAATTAAAAAAAAATGCAGGACAAATTTAAAAAGAGCTGTCATATGTATGGCATTAATTTTTAAAGATTAAAACAATTTATTATTGCTTGAATACAATGAAAATGATAGTTCAAGCAGAAATAGTCATATTTCTAATTTGGTGTATATAAGCTACAATTATTTTAGATTGAGGGATTCTATATTCCAAAATTATTTTCTGAAATTTTTTTAGCATTTTCTTTCTGATGAAATTCGGATCAATGTAATTTAACTGTGCTTAACTATTATAATGCATCTTTCCTCTAATAAAAATAGGACTTCAACAGCACAGGCACCAAATTTCACTTTCTACTGTTTCTGTTTTAGGTAAAATGTAAAACTATAGTATTCCTCTGCAGAAGTAATTGTATAAAGTATACTTAAATTCACAGAAATATGACTTTTATAGAACAAAAGAAATAGAGGCAGCCAGAATATGAGTAGGCTGAATAAGCATTAATAATGTTTATTTGACTCCCTACCCTTTGCAGTTTAGCACAATACTCTTTATCATAAAACAGGAGGTCTGGGTAGGTTGTTTACTTGTTTGATATTTTATACTCTAAGGAGAAATATTTGCAACTAATTACTATGCTTAGAAAAGAAAATCATTCACATGGAAAATGAACTTTGAAAAACAGTGTGCATATATTTTAGCTCTAATTCTTTAAGAAAGAACTTGCACATCATTTTTCTTAAGGTGTGAGATACAGGTTTTTGAGAGTTCATATTCTCCATAAGTTATACTGTCTATTGTGTATGCGAATGTATTTAAATGTTCAAAAATGCTATATTTTATTTGCATGTTTAAATTATAGGGCAAATTTTCTTCATTTCTATTTTGTATGCATTTGCCTCTCATTTTATGATACTTAGATAAGACACAAATAAGAGATCTAAGTAAAAGTAGTCTGTACCAATTAAAAAATTGAGCAAAAATAGAAATCAACCTATAACTAAGGGTGTGGATTCCAAGGGTAAATAAAGATTATGATAACCATACTCATGATGGAAAAGACTAATAATAATAACCAAAATGCATATATTGAAGGTTTTACTCAGTTTTCTTTCCCTTAAGACGCTACAACTCTTTCTGAGAATCTTTCTCTGTTATTGTAAGTTAGCTACGTGGGATCACAGGTCCTGCTCCAGCAGCAGAAACATAACTCAGACCTTATTGAATATTATCATTCTAAATCCCTGGCTACAGATATCAGTTCAGGACACATCTCCCAACAAGCCAGAATTCCTTTTCTTTCAGAAAAGTGAAAGTGAAAGTCGCTCTTTGAGACCCCATGGACTATACAGTCCGTTGAATTCTCCAAGGCAGAATACTGGAGTGGGTAGCCATTCCCTTCTCTAGGGGATCTTCCCAACCCAGGGATTGAACCCAGATCTCCCACATTGTGGGCAAAATCTTTACCAGCCTAGCCACCAGGGAAGCCCTGGTTCTTTTGGGGAAGTGTCAAAAAATATTACTTACCATCTGGAAATTTCTAGTAATAAAAGCAAAATAATGACAAGCTGCTGGTGATCAGTTCTCCCACCATGGGAAGAAAGCTTCTTTAACAAAGCCAACACAGAGGGAATGAGAACTTGGAGACGGAGACAGACAGCTAGAGATACCTTAATGATAGTTTTAGATCTAGATTCAGGCCTGACTCTCAAGAGCTTGACTGCCTAACTATATTCTCTGGATTTTTACCCTATTTGAATAGATCAATTCTTTTTGCTTAATTATCTTTGAGTGAGTTTCTTACAATTGCAGCAAAAATGGTTGCCCTGATGAAGGGGCAGTTAATTTGGGTCTAGAATTTTGTTCAGTGCTTACAGAAATTGTCACATTGAATTTTGTCAGTCTCAAGTTTTTAAAATTGGGAAAAGGTAAGCAGACCAAGTGACTTACTCAAAAATCCTTAACTGGTAAAAGGAGGAATGGAGTCAGACATGTGAAAATACACTCTTAAGTGTTAGATAGAATGAATAAATTATTAGGGAATGACAGCTTCTGTGACCTTTTGTCTCTCCATTTCCATAATACTATGTGAAACAACCGTATTATATTTGTTGCATCCTGAAGTTGTCCTTCATTCATCTTCCCTTCATCACTTTAGTTAATGGGAATTGTCATTATCTTTAATTTAAAATCCCTGAAAAAAATTTTTTTTAATATTCTTTGTTTATTCTACTTTTTTTGGTCAATTAATTAGTGATGAAGAGGTTCTAAAAAAGTAAAATGTTTAAAAATATATTAGATTTGACCAATATACCTCATACTGGTATGCATCTTGTTTTCTGAAAAATAAAGTTTCCATGCGAGTGATCATTTCATATAAATGCAAAAACTATTTCCTTTGTTCTTTGTACTGTTCTTTAAGTGATTGTATTTAGTAGATAAATATTCATAAGTAATGATTAACACAATAACTTTTTTTTTTTAATTTAAAGGTTCTGTTTGTGTGTTTTTTACTTTCCATTTTGAAATAATTCTAGACTTAAAGAAAAGTTCATTTGTAGTACATACATCACTCAGCTTATCTTAATGTCAGTGTCTTACATAACTCTGGGGTACTCCTCAGAACTAAAAGTTAACACTGATACTCAATATGGACTAATCTACAGACATTATTCAGATTATTACAATTTTTCCCACTAATGTCTATTTTCGCTTCTATAATTTCACATTGTTTTCAGCTGTGTCACATATCCTTCAGTTCAGTTCAGTTCAGTCGCTCAATCATGTCTGACTCTTTGCGACCCCATGAATTGTCCATCACCATCTCCTGGAGTTCACTCAAACTCACGACCAAGAGTCGGTGATGCCATCTAGCCATCTCATCCTCTGTTGTCCCCTTTTCCTCCTGTCCCCAATCCCTCCCAGCAAAAGAGTCTTTACCAATGAGTCAACTCTTCTCATGAGGTGGCCAAAGTACTGGAGTTTCAGCTTTAGCATCATTCCTTCCAAAGAATACCCAGGGCTGATCTCCTTCAGAATGGACTGGTTGGATCTCCTTGCAGTCCAAGGGACTCTCAAGAGTCTTCTCCAACAGCACAGTTCAAAAGCATCAATTCTTCGGCACTCAGCTTTCTTCACAGTCCAACACTTGTAACCATACATGACCACTGAAAAAACCATAGCCTTGACTAGACAGACCTTTGTCAGCAAAGTAATGTCTCTGCTTTTCAATATGCTATCTAGGTTGGTCATAACTTTCCTTCCAAGAAGTAAGCGTCTTTTAATTTCATGGCTGCAGTCACCATCTGCAGTGATTTTGGAGCCCCCCAAAATAAAGTCTGACACTGTTTCCACTGTTTCCCCATCTATTTCCCATGAAGTGATGGGACCAGAGGCCATGATCTTAGTTTTCTGAATGTTGAGCTTTAAGCCAACTTTTTCACTCTCCTCTTTCACTTTCATCAAGAGGCTTTTTAGTTCCTCTTCACTTTCTGCCATAAGGGTGGTGTCATCTGCATATCTGAGGTTATTGATATTTCTCCCGGTAATCTTGATTCCAGCTAGTCCTTCTTCCAGCCCAGCGTTTCTCATGATGTACTCTGCCTATAATTTAAACAAGCAGGGTGACAATATACAGCCTTGACGTACTCCTTTTCCTATTTGGAACCAGTCTGTTGTTCTATGTCCAGTTCTCACTGTTGCTTCCTGAACTGCATACAGATTTCTCAAGAGGCAAGTCAGGTGGTCTGGTATTCCCATCTCTTTTAGAATTTTCCACAGTTTATTGTGATCCACACAGTCAGTCTTTGGCATAGTCAATAAAGCAGAAATAGATGTTTTTCTGGAACTCTCTTGCTTTTTCCATGATCGTCAATTTGATCTCTGGTTCCTCTGCCTTTTCTAAATCCACGTTGAACATCAGGAAGTTCATGGTTCATGTATTGCTGAAGCCTGGCTTGGAGAATTTTGAGCATTACTTTACTAGCGTGTGAGATGAGTGCAATTGTGCAGTAGTTTGAGCATTCTTTGGCATTGCCATTCTTTGGGATTGGAATGAAAACTGACCTTTTCCAGTCCTGTGGCCACTGCTGAGTTTTCCAAATTTGCTGGCATATGGAGTGCAGCATTTTCACAGCATCATCTTTGAGGATTTGAAATAGCTCAACTGATATTCCATCACCTCCACTAGCTTTGTTCGTAGTGATACCTTCTAAGGCCCACTTGACTTCACATTCCAGGATGTCTGGCTCTAGGTGAGTGATCATACTATCGTGATTATCATGGTCATGAAGATCTTTTGTACAGTTCTTCTGTGTATCCATGCCACCTCTTCTTAATATCTCTGCTTCTGTTAGGTCCATACCATCTCCATAGACCATTCAGGTATGATCTAAATCAAATCCCTTATGATTATACAGTGGAAGTGAGAAATAGATTTAAGGGACTAGATCTGATAGATAGAGTGCCTGATGAACTATGGACTGAGGTTTGTGACATTGTACAGGAGACAGGGATCAAGACCATCCCCGTGGAAAAGAAATACAAAAAAGCAAAATGGTTATCTGGGGAGGCCTTGCAAATAGCTGTGAAAAGAAGAGAAGCGAAAACCAAAGGAGAAAAGGAAAGATATAAGCATCTGTATGCAGAGTTCCAAAGAATAGCAAGAAGAGATAAGAAAGCCTTCTTCAGTGATCAATGCAAAGAAATAGAGGAAAACAACACAATGGGAAAGACTAGAGATCTCTTCAAGATAATTAGAGATACCAGGGGAACATTTCATGCAAATTTCCTTAGTTTTTACCAAATTTCTTTTTTTCTGTTTTATGATCACCCCATTACATTTAATTGTCATGTTTCCTTAGCTATCTCTTAGCTATGACAATTTCTCAAACTTTTCTTGTTTTTCATGGATTTGACAGTTTTGAAGAATACTAGCCATATATCTTATAGAATGTCATTAGTGGGATCTCTCTTATGTTTTTCTCATTATCAGGCTGAGATTATTGGTTTTTGAGAGTAAGGTCACTAAGGTAAATTGCCATTCTCATCGCATTATATCAAAAGAAGGTACTATCAACATAGATTCTTACTGTTGATGTTAACCTTGGTCAACAGACTGAGAAAGCATTTGTCAGGTTTCTCAACTGTAAAGTTTATCTTTTTTGTTCCTTTTCTGTATTTTGCAGAGGCTACTGTCTTTGTGCAGCCATTACTTCAGTATTGAATATTATGCCACACCTCCTTGAGGGGAAATAATATACATATGTATTTGTAATTCTGCATATGATATTTGTCTGTTCTCCCACATTTGTATATTTATTCCAAAAGTATTTATAGCAAATGGATTCAGGAATATTTAATTCATGCTTAAGATAAAACCTGATATTAATTTGTGTGTATGTGTGTGCTCAGTCGCGTATAACTCTGCAACCCCTTGAACTGTAGCCTGTCAGGGTCCTCTGTCCATGGGATTTCCCAGACAAGAATAATGGAGTGGGTTACCATTCCTTTCTCCAGGGGATCTTCTAGACCCAGGGGTCATGTCTCCTGCATGGCAGGCAGATTCTTTACCGCTGAACCATTAGGGAAGCTGGTCCCATCACTTCATGTCAAATAGATGGGGAAACAGTGGAAACAATGACAGACTTTATTTTGGGGGGCTCCAAAATCACTGTAGATGGTAACTGCAGCCATGAAATTAAAAGACACTTGCTCCTTGGAAGAAAAGCTATGACCAACCTAGATAGTATATTATAAAGCAGAGATGTTATTTTAGCAACAAAGGTCCATCTAGTCAAAGCTATGGTTTTTCCAGTAGTCATCTATGGATGTGAGAGTTGGACTATAAAGAAAGCTGAGAGCCAAAGAATTGATGCTTTTGAACTGTGGTGTTGGAGAAGACTTTTCAGAGTCCTATGGACTGCAAGGAGATTCAACCAGTCCATCCTAAAGGAAATTAGTCCTGAATATTCTTAGGAAGTGCTGATGCTGAAGCTGAAACTCCAATACTTTGGTCACCTTATGTGAAGAACCAACTCATTGGAAAAGACCCTGGTGCTGGGAAATATTGAAAGCAGGAGGAGAAAGGGATGACAGAGGATGAGATAGTTGGATGGCATCATTGATGTGATGTACATGAGCTTGAGTAGGCTCCAGGAGTTGGTGATGGACAGGGAAGCCTGGTGTGCTGCTGTCCACGGGGTTGTAAAGAGTTTGACATGACTGAGCAACTGAACTGAATAATACTTTATTTTGTTCAAATTTTCCAGCATTGCCTTTGAGAACTCATTCAGTTGGCTCCTGTGTCTCTTTAATGTATCCTCATTGTTGTAGATTTTAAGCACTTTATTTTAGGACTACAAGGTACTTGAGGATTTTTTCATATATCTCTTGCCTCATGCTCAGTTGCTAAGTCATTAATATATGTATATTAACATATATATATATATATATATATATATATATATACATATATATATATATACATATACATATACATACTTGTGTGCTCAGTTGGTAAGTTGTGTCCAACTGTTTTCTGACCCCATAGACTGTAGTCCACTAGGCTCCTCTTTCCATGGGATTTTCCAGGCAAGACTATTGGAGCAGGTTGCCATTCTTTTCTCCAGGGGATATTCCCAACACAGGGATTGAACCTGTGTCTCTTGCACCAATTCACATTCTCACCAACAGTGTATGAGGGTTCCCATTTCATTTATGTGTCTATTCTTTTGTCAATATCATGCTGCATTGATTATGGTAACTTAATATAAATCTTGAACTTGAGTAGTGTGATGCCTTGAACTTTCTTTTTCTTATTCTCTATTGTATTGTTTTGCCTTTCCATATATACTGTAGAATCAGTTTGTAGATATGTAAAAAATAGCTTACTGAGAGTTTAACAGCAATTACATTGGCCTTATAGATTAAGTAAGAAATAACTAGCATTTTAATAACATTTAATCTTCATTCCTTGGACATGAATTAGTTCTCCATTATTTATTACCTAGATTATTTTCATTAGTGTTTTGTATACATATATATGCTTTGTAAATAAATCGTACCCATATTTTGATAGATTAATACCCAAGTATTTCCTTTTAGGGGTACTATTTTGACTAGAATTTTTATAAGTCTAAATTCTAGTTGTTCATTACTGGTATATAGGGAAAGTTTACTTTTATATATTAAACTTGTTTCCTGTGACTTTACTATACTCCTTTATTCCAGGTGTTTTTATAGATTTTTAAAAATGGTCTATATAAACATACAATTATATCCTCTCTGAATAAAGACAGTTTATTTCTTTCCTATGTATACACTTTGTTTCTTTTTCTTATCTCATTGAAATAGCTAGGACTTCCAGTACAACTTGGAATAAGAGTGGCGTGAAAGAATATTCTGCTTTGTTCAGATTCTCAAGAGTGAAAGCATCGAGTATCACACCACTGGATACAATGATAGCTGTAGGCTTTGTGGCTGTTTCCTATTTAATTGAGGAAGTTTCCCTCTATTCATATTTTTCTGAAAGATTTTTATCATGAATAAGTATTAAATTTTTGTGTCAATCTGTTCATATGATTTTTCTTCTTTAGTCTGTTGATATGATGCATAACTTTGATTTTAAGGTGTTGAACTAATCTTGTATATCTTGGGAGTTTGCCACCCATCCTACTGAGAAGAGTGGCTCACTGCGCCTAAATAGTTTATACAGTCTGGTTTCTGCTAAACATCTAATTTACTTCTGGGTGTGTGAAATTTTGGTATATGCTTGTCACAGGGGCCTACATGATCTAAGCACTGAGTCTCTAATGAGCTGCCTTGGTGGATAACATTTCATACAAGTTATCACAACTCATCACTACCTTAAATTGAGAATGTTTGGTGTAACTCTACTGGGAGAGGATCTTTGAAAGATTGTACCTGGTTTCCACTGGACTTCACATCATGAACCTTGTCCCTTTGATGATTGTGCTTAATATCCTTTAAGTGTAATAAATCATAGCCATGAGTACAAATATATACTGAGACGTGATTTCCTCCCAGTGAACCATCAGACCTGATAGTAGTACTATCTGGGTCTAGTGCTTTCGCCCTCACTAGGTGTTGTTGCTGCTGCTGCTTCTAAGTCACTTCAGTCGTGTCTGACTCTGTGCGACCCCATAGACGGCAGCCCACCTGGCTCCCCCGTCCCTGGGATTCTCCAGGCAAGAACACTGGAGTGGGTTGCCATTTCCTTCTCCAATGCATGAAAGTGAAAAGTGAAACTGAAGTCGCTCAGTCGTGTCCGACCCTCAGTGACCGCATGGACTGCAGCCTTCCAGGCTCCTCCATCCATGGGATTTTCCAGGCAAGAGTACTGGAGTGGGGTGCCATTGCCTTCTCCGCAAGTGTTGTTAATTACTCATTAGATTTTATAGTGGATAAAGCAATATTCAAATTATCACCTTCTTTTTATGTTAGTTTTTATAGTTTGTATCTTTCAAATAATTGATCCATTTTCTTCCACATTTTTGAATATTTGGGGGGGTATGTAATTCTAGTTTGATAGAGTTTTTTGTTTGTTTCCCCTTTAAATATTTTAAAGATAACTGTCCATGTTCCTCTTTCTTTCCTAGTTTCTGATATGAACTCTGCTATAATTCTCTTTATATGTATAGATCTATTCCCCCATTTGACTACTAAATTTTCTTTTTCTTTTTCAGCATTTACAATATGATATTCGTAGGCTAACAAAACAAATGAAAACCACCAATGATCTCTTTGGTGTTTTTTGAGCTCTTCTGTAGTTTAATTTTTGTCATTTATTTGGAGAACTATTGGACATTATTTCTTCAATTATTTTTTCTGCCTCATTCTCTCTCTTTTCTTCTGAGATTCCTGTTAAGAATTTGTTAGACTCTTTACTATTTTTACACACCTCTTAGATGTTCTAAAGATTCTCCCTCTTTTAATACTTTACTCTCAAGTTTCAGTTTTCATTGGGTAATTTTCACTGACATATCATCAAGTTCATTGATTTTTTTTTTCCTTGACTATCTTGAGTCCACTAATGAGTTGTATGGTATTCTTTATCTTTGTTACTATGATTTTTTGTTGTTAGCTTTACCATTTGATTCATAACTTCTAAATTTACTGAAATTGGCTGAAATTACTTTGCTGAAGTCATTTATTTAATTTTGTGTCTTCTCCATCTTTTCCATTGAAAGAAAAGAAAGAAAGTGAAAGTGAAAGTCGCTTAGTTGTGTCCGATTCTTTGCGACCCTGCAGACTGGAGCTCACCAGGCTCCTCTGTCCATGGGGTTCTCCAGGCAAGAATAGTCGAGTGGGTAGATGTTCCCTTCACCAGGAGATCCTTCCAACTCAGAAATCAAACCCAGGTCTCCTGCATTGCAGGTGGATTCTTTACCTTCTGAACCACCAGGGAAGCCCTTAATTTGTTAATCTTAGTTATTTATGTGTCCTGTGAGATAGTTCCAATATTTGTAACATGTCTGGCTGAGGTTCTGCTAATTACTCTATCTCTAGACAATGGGTTGTTTTTTTTAACTAAGATTATTTACATTATATCACAGGTTTCAAATTCCTTTAGTGGTATCTTATGCTGTGGTGGACATTCAAGCTGGTTTTAGAAAAGGCCGAGGAACCAGAGATCCAATTGCCAATATCCGCTGGATCATTGAGAAAGCAAGAGAGTTCTAGAAAAATATCTATTTCTGCTTTATTGACTATGTCAAAGCCTTTGAGTATGGATCACAATAAACTGTGGAAAATTCTGAAAAATATGGGAATACCAGACCACCTGATCTGACTCTTGAGAAACCTCTATACAGGTCAGGAAGCAACAGTTAGAACTAGACATGGAACAACAGACTGGTTCCAAATAGGAAAAGGGGTTCATCAAGGCTGTATATTGTCACCCTGCTTATTTAACTTACATGCAGAGTACATCATGAGAAATGCTGGACTGGAAGAAACACAAGCTGGAATCAAGATTGCTGGGAGAAATATCAATAACCTCAGATATGCAGATGACACCACCCTTAGGGCAGAAATTGAAGAGGAACTAAAAAGCCTCTTGATGAAAGTGAAAGAAGAGAGTGACAAAGTTGGCTTAAAGCTCAACATTCAGAAAATGAAGATCATGGCATCTGGTCCCATCACTTCATGGGAAATAGATGGAGAAACAGTGGAAACAGTGTCAGACTTTACTTTTTGGTAGTCACTGCAGATGGTGACTACAGCCATGAAATTAAAATACACTTACTCCTTGGAAGGAAAGTTATGACCAACCTAGGTAGCATATTAAAAAGCAGAGACATTACTTTGCCAACAAAGGTCTGTCTAGTCAAGGCTATGGTTTTTCCAGTGGTCACATATGGATGTGAGAGTTGGAAAGCTGAGCACCACAAGAATTGATGATTTTGAACTGTGGTATTGGAGAAGACTCTTGAAGGTCCCTTGGACTGCAAGGAGATCCAGCCAGTCCATCCTGAAGGAGATCAGCCCTGGGTGTTCATTGGAAGGACTGATGCTAAAGCTGAAACTCCA
Source organism: Bos grunniens (assembly GCF_055505025.1). Lineage (NCBI taxonomy): Eukaryota > Metazoa > Chordata > Mammalia > Artiodactyla > Bovidae > Bos > Bos grunniens. The sequence continues at coordinate 76,983,692 of NC_141171.1, forward strand.
ATACTTTGGCCACCTCATGAGAAGAGTTGACTCATTGGAAAAGACCCTGATGGGGGCAGGAGGAAAAGGGGACAACAGAGGATGAGATGGATGGGTGGCATTACCAACTCGATGGACATGAGTTTGGGTGATCTCCGGAGTTGGTGATGGACAGGGAGGCCTGGAATGCTGCAATTTATGGGGTCGAAAAGAGTCGGACACGACTGCATAACTGAACTGAACTGAACTGATGCTGTGGTGGAGGCTAGTTTATTAGAAAGCTTTTCTCAATCTCTGCCTCACTCTGTTTTAGGTCTTATGTTTGTACTTAACCATGTTCTTGCAACTCTCCTGGCAACATTTCACTATTAACTTTTTATTCATTTTTTATTAGCCTGGTTGTAGGGTTAGGGTCAGTCTCTGTGGTTCTGATTTAGCCTTGATCTGATTTAGCCAGACACTGTGCCCTTGGATCTCAGAAATGTGTCTACTCTGTCAATGGGATTTTCTAGGCAAGAATACTGGAGTGAGTTGCCATAGGCAATAGGAAGACAGATTCAAATTGAATTAGAAATTTTTCCAGAGTTGTACATCTAGAAAATATTATGGAGGAAATTTGAACCAAAGCAACTTAACTTCAGAACATATCCTCTTAAACGCTGATGTCCTCTTCCTTTTCTGAGGAAAGGAAGTAACCTTCAAATGGTCATACACTGGTAAAAACTAAAACAAAAACTGTCTTCTGCCTTTTTGAGTCATTTGGTGCAATTCTGGAAGGTGAATAGGGGATAGTTTTGTCAGTTTTTCAAACTAAGTAAAAGCTGCCCATGTGAAATTTTTGAAATCATTCTGTTCATCTTTTTGCTGGCCCATCTAAAACAACTCTTACTGTTTGGTGTGCTTAAATAGAATGTATGTCAATCTAAAGTATACACTTAGATATGAACTAGTCCTTAGATCTGAACTAGCTAGTCAAGCTTTTTTATTATTGTATGTTGAATGTCTTTTCATAATTAATTATAAATGTGATCCTCAGTTGTATAGAAAAATACTCCTGATAAAACTTCAAAATTTTAATGAGTAGAAGTGACCAATGTTTGACCTCCATTCATAGAATCTTAATTGAACAATAAGTAGTTATCCTAAAATAATCATGGACTCCAATGGGACTGTGGTCAAGATGATAATTGCTATATTAGGCTGATTGACTAAGGTCATGAAAAGTTATTACTGTGAGGGTAAAGGGTTACAAATTTACCATGTCCTTAGTTTAATTTGAATTATGTCAATAAAAGGGGAAATAATTGTTATACTCATATTTTATGAAAAATCATTTTCTCTTCCAATTAATATATTTTCAGTCTATAAGCAATTAATCCAAAAATGAATGATCATCCACAACCATCACAGAGAGCATTGTTGTATAGCTTTTTTTAGGTTCCCTCCCCCCCCCATAAGTTAGTCTATGGACATAAACTACCAACTAAATGCAAAGACTTCTAAAGTTCAGGATTATTTCCGTATAATTACTTATTGAAACTTAATTAAAAGTTGGTAAGAAGGAATTGACACTAATTTATCACTTATTATACACTGTTGAGTGTTCTAGACATTTAACATATATTTTATTTCCCTATAATACAATTTGATAAGACAAATTCTATTATTCCCAATTTATAGATAACAAAACTAAATTTCAAGAGACACTATGAAACTTGAGTAAGTTCACGTGGATTTTTAAATGGCAGTGAACCGGGTCTCATCTGCTCTACTTCATAATCATCCTCTAGGAAAATCACAGTCTAGCTGAAATATGTTCCACAATTACCTTGCAAAATTATTGGTCTAATATGTACTAAAAGAAAAAACTGACAAACAATAACAACAACAAACTGTTCCTTTCTCCAGGGTTCAAATAGTTTTCATATATATGAAGCAAAATATGGAAAAACACTGTTCAGAAAATTAAAAAATTAATAATTTTTCAGATGCCTCGAGTAACAAGGTGGTTACTCTGTTATCCCTTACTCTCTTGGCAAAACTATTAGCTGTATAAACATGTGGCATTCATGACTGGAGGTGTTAATAAGGCCTTTTTGGAGATTTCCACCATAATTAGCAGTAATTACCCAGCAGAATAAAACCAAACAAAAAAAGAAAAGAAAAAAAAAAACAGAGAGAGAGAGAGAATAAAGAAAAATACCAAAATACAAATGGAGATAGAAATAATGGAGTACTTTAGAACCAGGTAGACCTATGTTCAAGTTCTGGCTCCAACACTAATCAGCCATATGACCTTGAGCAACCAACTTAACCTCTGAGCTCACTTTTTTAAGTTGTCACAGCGATAAAAATGTCTGCCTTATAAGGTTATTGCAACACGGAATTACACAAATATTCCTAGCAAAACTCCAGTGTCAAATAGACTCAGTAGCTATTAATTTCTTATTTTCCTTATTCTTTCCCTCTTCTTGTATGCTTGTCTAATAATGGGCATCATTTCTAAATTGTCCTTGGAATGTGGCCCCAAGCATGGGGCAGTGTTTTAAATTATATAGCCAAAAATAACGTGAACCCAGGGGGAAAAACTATTTGATGTGGTAATAGTTGAAGCTGTTCTTGGTGTCTTAATTTATGCTGAAGTTAAAATACAGAAATTCTTTGGGACGATGACTCTTCAAAGCTTTCAGGAAATATTATTCTCCATAGGAGGAGAGAATTGCTTTACATTCTTCCCTTTTAATGTGTCTCATTACACCTTTCAAACATATACATTTCACTACACGCTTCCATTAAAGTGTCTCATTATAACTTTCAAATATGTACATCTCATTACATCTCCTTTAAGCATCTTTACATATTCTCCGTTTGTGGAATTCATTAAAGCCTTTCCCTTGTATATCTCGTTACTAAATTACTTTCATGTATGTTATTATAACCTATATTTCTCATTACATTACTTAAACATGCACATCTCATTACACCTTACTATTTATGCATCTCATTACACTCCTTAAAAATGTGTATAATATTACAGCTTTCTCCTTTGCATATCGTTGCATTTGTCCGATTATGCATCTCATTATGCCATTTCATTTATGCATTTGATTATACCCTTCCTTTTATCCATGTCATTATACTCCTTAAACCCAAGCATCTAAGTAAACCTCTACTGTATGCCTTTTGATATACATTATAGATATTATCTTCATTTTTCCATGTGTGGTTTTTCTGGCAACCCTTAAAAATATGAATATCAATCTGAGGACTGGTGGTGTTACTCTTAAATATGCATATCTCATTTCATATTTAACATATTTTAGATTCTCTTTTATACTTTAAATTATTATTTTTCCTTTTCTGTTTAAACCTTTTAAGAAAAAGTGACTCATGTTGTCCTTGATCTCATGACACCCTTCAAAGAGCATCATCTCTGTTATTATGACTTCCTTGCATCTCTTGTTCTAAATCTACTAGTATTCCTTTCAAATATGTGTATCACATTGCTATCCCTTGGATGTGCACTGCTATTTATTCTCCACCAATTATGTTTCTTTTCTTTCCTTAAATTATCTCTATTTTAGGTAGTTGAGATATCATCTTATTATTATCCTCAGCCATAAATGGAATTTCCCCTATTGTTTGCTCTTCTCTAGGTTATTATTTTTCACTATAAAAATATACTCTCTCCCTGAGGCAATAGATGCCTTTGAATATATTAAGAAGTCAAATATAACCAAATGGTCCATGTGTTACTTTACATAAATTTTCTTTTATTATCTGAGCTATTTTGTTGTGGTGCTATTTAAAAGGAAACAATTGTGGAAATTTCAACATTCACCATGCTTTAATTGTGCAGTTTTTTTTAGCAATAATGAAATAAACTGCACTGGGACATTTATTATATAGACATTGTAATCAAGATTCTACCAATAAGAAATTCATTGCAGTCTAAATAATATACCCAGGATCTTTAAATTTGAGTATAAATTAGGGCACTTACTAAGTATAGTTACTTGAGAACATTCATAGATATTGACCCATGTAGTCTAGACATGCTGCTGTCACCAGAAAGAATATTGAATCAGATCTGGTAGATTAGGTTTTATGTCACAGCTTTTACTGTGTGGGAAATTTTACTGTGTGGTAAAATTACTTAATTTTTTTAGTCAATTAATCAAGGCATCAAGCTAACTATTACATGTATGTGTATTATATAGACATATACATATGCATGTATGCATATGCATATATATATATACACACACACACATCCATGCATACATATATATATAGTATCTAATAAAGTGGACATAAATTTTGATCAATTTACTTTTGAAGATGGTTTGTGACATTTTGGATTTCTTTTCCATTCAGTCATCTTTCTTCATTCAAGAAGTATCCTGAGCTCCTTTTCTGAGCCAGGTACTGTGCCATTACTGGAAATAGAACAATGAACAGATGAGATTCAGGTCTAATAGAAAATATTCTTATTAGGAAAACAGATAGTAAGTGAACACATTAAAAAATGAACAAAATTTCAGATACTAATACAAAAGAGAAAGACGAGGTGGAAATGGCATATTTAGGAATCTAGTGATAAACGACAAAGGGTAGCTGTCATCACCCAGGATGAAGGGATAAGGGATAGGGATACAGTGTCATAGGCGCCAGTGAGGGCTGAAATATGAAAGACAGATAGGAGCTGTGGTTGTAGACTGATGAAGTTATTGCCAGACTGTAAAGCTGAAGAAAGAAGAAAGCCAGGGTAATATATCCTGAGTTCTTACTGTGCATCCTCTGATGTCATGCTGGTGTCTCCCATTGTCTGATTCCCACGGGAAGAGCGAAAACCCTGGTGATACTTGTTGTAACTAGAATCTTGACTGTATGGTCTTTATTAGTCTCCTAGGGCTACTGTTACAAGTTGCCACTAAGTTGGTGATTGAAAACAGCAGAATTCTTTTTCTTCTTGTAGTTCTAGAAGGTAGATGTATGAAATGAAGATGTCAGCAGGGCGATGCATCCTTTGAAGGATCTACAGAAAAATTATTCCCTTTCCTCTTCCTAGTTTCTTGTGGCTACCTTGGCTAGTAGCTGAATCACTGCAGTCTCTGACATCATCTTTACATGGTATTCTTCCCTGTGTATGATCCTGTATATCCTCTGTTTCTTAGATGGGCACCAGACATAGGATTTAGGGTCTGCTCTAAGTCAGTATGACACCATCTTAACTGTTTCAATAAAGTCTCTATTTTCATATAAGGTTACATTCAGAAGTTTTAGCTGGACAAGAGTTTTTTTGGCAGGAAGTACTAGTCAACAAAGTTCAGAGACCATGGAGTAAATATTCCAATACACTAACCTAACTGAAAGATGTATTGTAGAAGATTGTAGTTATTTTCAAAATTCCAGTTGGATAAATTATTTACTAGGACAAAGAATTGCCTAAACCTCTGTGCTCAAGTTAAGTCTGTGCTGACCTATTCTTTTCAGATCCACTATACTACTCAGGCAAGAACATTATACCATTGGTGCAGTTCAGTTCAGTTCAGTTGCTCAATCATGTCCGACTCTTTGCGACCCCATGAATCGCAGCATGCCAGGCCTCCCTGTCTATCACCAACTCCCGGAGTTCACTCAGACTCACATCCATCGAGTCAGTGATGCCATCCAGCCATCTCATCCTCTGTCGTCCCCTTCTCCTCCTGCCCCTAATCCCTCCCAGCATCAGAGTCTTTTCCAGTGAGTCAACTCTTCGCATGAGGTGGCCAAAGTACTGGAGTTTCAGCTTTAGCATCATTCCTTTCAAAGAAATCCCAGGGCTGATCTCCTTCAGAATGGACTGGTTGGATCTCCTTGCAGTCCAAGGGACTCTCAAGAGTCTTCTCCAACACCACAGTTCAAAACCATCAATTCTTCGGGGCTCAGACTTCTTCACAGTCCAACTCTCACATCCATACATGACCACTGGAAAAACCATAACTTTGACTAGATGGACCTTTGTTGGCAAAGTAATGTCTCTGCTTTTGAATATGCTATCTAGGTTGGTCATAACTTTCCTTCCAAGGAGTAAGCGTCTTTTAATTTCATGGCTGCAGTCATCATCTGCAGTGATTTTGGAGCCCCAAAAATAAAGTTTGACACTGTTTCCACTGTTTCCTCATCTATTTCCCATGAAGTGATGGGACCAGAGGCCATGATCTTAGTTTTCTGAATGTTGAGCTTTAAGCCAACTTTTTCACTCTCCTCTTTCACTTTCATCAGGAGGCTTTTGAGTTCCTCTTCACTTTTTGCCATAAGGGTGGTGTCATCTGCATATCTGAGTTTATTGATATTTCTCCCAGCAATCTTGATTCCAGCTTGTGCTTCTTCCAGTCCAGCGTTTCTCATGATGTACTCTGCATAGAAGTTAAATAAGCAGGGTGACAATATACAGCCTTGACGTACTCCTTTTCCTATTTGGAACCAGTCTGTTGTTCCATGTCTAGTTCTAACTGTTGCTTCCTGACCTGCATACAAATTTCTCAAGAGGCAGATCAGGTGGTCTGGTATTCCCATCTCTTGAAGAATTTTCCATAGGAATGTGAACTCAAGTGGGCCTTAGAAAGCATCACTATGAACAAAGCTAGTGGAGGTGATGGAATTCCAGTGGAGCTGTTTCAAATCCTGAAAGATGATGCTGTGAAAGTGCTGCATTCAATATGCCAGCAAATTTGGAAAACTCAGCAGTGGCCACAGGACTGGAAAAGGTCAGTTTTCATTCCAATCCCAAAGAAAGGCAATGCCAAAGAATGCTCAAACTACCACACAATTGCACTCATCTCACATGCTAGTAAAATAATGCTCAAAATTCTCCAAGCCAGGCTTCAGCAATATGTGAACCGTGAACTTCCTGATGTTCAACCTGGATTTAGAAAAGGCAGAGGAACCAGAGATCAAATTGCCAACGTCTGCTGGATCATGGAAAAAGCAAGAGAGTTCCAGAAAAACATCTATTTCTGCTTTATTGATAATGCCAAAGCCTTTGACTGTGTGGATCACAATAAACTGTGGAAAATTCTGAAAGAGATGGGACTACCAGACCACCTGACCTGCCTCTTGAGAAGAGATGTTATTGCTGGTGGAGCCAAGAGATCTACATGGTCTTTTTATTATCTATCCCTTACTTATTCTCCAGTATCTCCTCATACCTTTCCACTTCCACAATATGCCTTAGCCACTAGTTTTCTCCTTTTCAAAAAATAAACCTACACTCAAAAGTGATATAAAAACTTTTATCAGTTAAAAAAATAAAAAATAAACCCAGGATGTTCCCTGCTTCTGAATATTTGTACTCTACTAGTACTTTCTACATGTTTTACCATGTCTGACTCTCTCAGTGTTCCTATTCATTTCAGTTGCCATCATATTAAAGTGATATTCCATGAACAGCTACCTATGTAGCAAAACTTCAAGCCCTATAATTTTGTCACTTTCTATCATAATCTGCCGTGACAATTATTTTTCCCTTTAGTACTTACTACTATTTAATTTGGTTGATACCATTATTTTACCTGCCTGTCTCACTGCCTCACTCCCCTTGTTTATCAAGAGGAGATAGGGTGAGTCCCCAGCACCATGAATACTTTATGGTACTTAGTAGGTAAATATGAACTGAATGATTGAATGAAATTGGGGAATGATTTTCCTAAATTTATTATTGTTTCAATCTGCTTTAAAAATGCTGTGATCAAAATCTGCATAATGAACAAGATAATTCTCCTTTTAAATTCTAAGATGTATGCAGAACCAGTGCCAAAAGAGATAGTAGCCTTGTTTCACATGGCTTGCTCTTACCAGGAAGTATTTAACCCCACAAATACTCACTGGAATGGATACATTACAGGTACAACTTGGTGTAGTTTAATCTTCCTGCAGATATGTAGGGTCAATTTAGATGGAGGTATATTTATTATTATTTTATGCTATAAACTATGTCCTCAAAATCTGAAGACTTTTAAGCATGTTATAATTCTTGTATTTTAGGGAAGATGGCTTTATATAAATTATGAATTTACTCAGTGGAAAAAATCAATGCATAAAATTGTTGAATCAATGTCTTTGTCTTGGGGTATACACAATCGCATATTTAAATGTAACTTAAGGACTTTCCTTTAGTGACTAATATTTTATTAATTTTTAGTTATCAAAACAGAGTAAATTGAAAGTAAAAATTACCAAAAAAATAAGAAAACTTGGAACTATCATTTTACCCTTCTATTTGTAGCATACAAATCATATAATATCAAAAAAGTCAAAATGTAGCCTGGAAATAATAATGAACTGTTTCAAAAGAATTTCCTCTAGATTAAGTATGAAATAATTTGGGAATAGAAATTGAATGGGTTAAAAAAATGCTCTCTAAATTTCATAAAACTTTGTTAGGAAGATGGGCAATTTCCCACAATGTTCAAATAAATGATAGATCTGAATGAGTTTCTGCAGGAGTTACATGAATGCGTTCATATGCTAAGAACTGTGTGTCAACTGTGAGATGTAGGAATATATAGTGACTTTTGGAAGAGAGACAAGTTGAACAGACCTGTATGAGGTTTTACACATGGAACATAGTCTGACACATACTCAGGCGATGCTCACCAGAAATTTAAAAGAAACTAGTATATTCAAAACAGAGATATATACCAACTTTACCCCTTCAAAAGGCTTCCTGAAGAAACCACTTGTGGCATTGTTGGTGTTGTTCAGTCTCTAAGTTGTGTCCGACTCTTTGTGACCCCATGGAATGAAGCTCGCCAGGCTTTTCACCAACTCACAGAGCTTGCTCAAATTCATGTCAATTGAGTCAGTGATGCCATCCAACCATCTCACCCTGTCACCCCTTTCTCCCCTTGCCTTCAATCAATCATTCCCAGCATCAGGGTCTTTTCTGAGTTGGCTCTTCACATCAGGTGGCCAAAGTATTGGAGCTTCAGTTTCATTATCAGTGCTTCCAATGAATATTCAGGATTGATTTCCTTTAGGATTGACTGGTTTGATCTCCTTGAATTCCAAGGGACTCTCAAGAGTCTTCTCCAACACCACAGTTCAAAAGCATCAATTGTTCGGCACTCAGTCTTCATTATGGTCAACTCTCACATCCATGCATCATATATATTCCACATCCTTTCAGACAGAAGAATAATTCTGATTCAGGTCCTTAAGCTATAGAACTACATTTACAAATGCTATCTGTAAACTATGTCAGCCCTTCCTGTACACCAAAAATAGGATAAGCACCTGTTTCCAGAGGTCTGCTTTACATCTGCATATCTGTGGATTCTCTTACAGTCCTGAAATAAAAGAACATGTGCACATGTAGGAATGCACACACACACACATATATATATAATATAATGTCATAATTCAAAGACATTCAGAAGATTTTACAAGTTACCAGAGGGTAAGGATATTGGCAGGGTGGGTGAGATGGGTGAAAGAGGTAACTTGCATGGTGATGGATGGTAACTAGACTTGTGGTGATCACATTGTAGTGTATGCAGACACTGAAAGCTGTACATCTAAAACATACAATTTAAAACATAAAATTTTAAATATTATAAAATATTTAATATAATATTAACCTAAATATTAAAATAAAATCAGCGTATTTATATACTATAATGAACTGTGGCATTTACTGAGCAAATTACTATGTGTTTGACACTGTGCAATGTACTATGAGCCAGAAAGTGTTATACAGTTGTTTGCTACATTTCACAGATAAGAAAACAAGAGCTTAAAGAATTTGGCCCATCTGAATTCGCAAGCTACTAAATAAAGGAAATAGGTCTTAAAAAAATGCAGTCTTGACTCTAGAACATGGTTTCCTAACCCATACTATATCCTAAATATATTATTAGCTAATAATATATTTATTAAGTATTAATCATTAGTATTATTCTCAGTATTATTATTATTATCCTAAGTATTATTAGCATATTTGGCATACTATTCATTTTAGAAATCTCTAAAATAGCTTACTAATCTACAGATCTTTAACAGAAATACCTTTCTTTGGATTGAGACATTTTTCTTACAACTATGTCTTTTAAAATTCAAATAGTCCTTAAAATTTAACATTAAACTTCTGTTTGTTTGTAAGTACACCTACTCATGAGAGCAAGGGTTATATTATATTCATCCTTTAAACCCCAGTGCTAAACCTAGGATAGCCCAAGTAAAAGATACAGTGAATGAATGATGTATGTAGAGATCTTAAACAGCTATATGAGGATGCTAGGCAAACGTGTGATCTTATATGGAAAATAAAGAGAGTGAATTATGATATAGAGTGCATAAAAAATGAAAGAAAATATAGTATTCTACCCCTCATAAGAGCAAAAAATGCACCTATATTGATAATTTTTTTAATATAAAAGAAAAGGGAAGGAATATAAATAGAACATAATCCTTGCAGGACTTCCCTGTGGCTCATACAGTAAAGAATTTGCCTTCAATGCAGGAGACCAGGATTTGATTCCTGGGTAGGGAAGATCCTCTGGAGAAGGGTATGGCAATCCACTCCAGTATTCTTGCCTGGAGAATCACATGGACAGAGGAGCCTGGCGGGCTACAGTCCAAGGGGTCACAAAGAGTCAGACACAACTGAGCGACTAACACACAATCCCTGCTGTAAAATACTTTATCCCTATAAATTCAGAGGTTAGTGTATGGATTTATTATCTATAATAAATTAGTAATAATAATAAGTAATTTATATATGATAGATTATATGTAATATATTGGGAGTTGATTGGCATGATTAATAAAAGAAAACAGAACAAGATAGGAGGTTTGGAAGCATAGGAGGGAGGGTGACAATTTAATTAGGCTGAACATTGTAGACTTTGTGAATAAAGTAAGATTTGAACAGTCTTTAAGTAGCTGAGGGAGGTAATAACTCTTGCTCTACCCAGAGCAAATTCTAGATCAAAGATCTTACTAAGAAACATGTCTAGTCTATTAAGTAAATAGCAATAAAGTGAGCAACTTTCCCAGTTTTCCTGGCATTGTCTTGATTAGTACTGAATGTCCTGTATGCTCAGCTCCAGGCAAACCAGAACAGTTGGTTACACTAAATGCAGTGCAGAGGACGGTGTGACTGGAGCAGAGGAGTGAGAAAGAACACAACTGTAAGGTCAAAAGGTAGTGGGAGAACATAACATTTTAGCCTTCAGGGAATTATAATAATGCTTGCTTCAGGGTTTTGAATAGGACAAAATACTATACATATATTTCAAAAGATCATTCTGTAGTGGTTCCAGAATGGAAGCAGAGATGTTTTAGGAGGTTAGGGAGATTATCCAAATGAAAGGTTATAATAGATATTATATTAGTTTCTGAAGCTGCCATAATAAAGTATTACAAACTAGGAGCCTTATAACAAAAGAAATACATTGTCTCACAATTCTGCGGTCCCAAAATATGAGATCAAAGTGTTGGTAGGGCAATGGTCCCTATGAAACCTGAACAGGAAGATCATTCCTTTGCCTTTCCCGGATTTGGGTGGATTGCCCTCAACTCTTGGTGTTCCTTGGCATGTAGGTGTGTGTCTGTCCAATCTTCCATCTTCACATGATTATCTTCTCTGTATGTGTCTGTCTCCTAGTTTCTTTTTGTAAAGACACTAATCATATTGTTTAGGGTCCATTCTATTGACCTCACTTTAAACTTATTACCTTTATAAAGACTGTGTTTCCAAATAAGGACATATTCTGAGGCGCTGGGGGTTAAGACTTCAACACATCTTTTTGGTGGGACACAATTCAACACATACAATTATAGAGGTAAATTATAAATATATTTTGAAAGTAAAACAAGCAACATTTCCTGAGAGAGTAAACTGGGATTGAATAAGAATGAAATGAATTATACCTCCAATATTTTAGCCTGAGAAAATGAGAGTTGTTGTGATCAAGTGAGATTGGAAAGGCTGTGGGTAGAATAAATTTGGAGGAAAGTTCAGTTCAATTTTGAACATGTTGAGTTTGGAATATCTGTTACCATCCAATTGAAGGTGTAAAGTAGAGAGAGATATAAGTCATCAAGTGAGACAAAGTGAGAATGGAGAAGGAGATGCTAGAATTTGAAGATAATAAATGATATCTCTTTTGAACCTGAGAATAACTTTGAGCTTGTTAGAGTAGCTATTGTTATTATCTTCACTTTATAACCCAAGAAAGTGGATCTGAGAAGAGTTTAACCACTCATGTATGTCAAAATAATTTGAATGAAAGTGACTTTTTAAATTTATTTTTGTTGTTATTGTTGGTTTTGTTTTCTGCAATCAAACCCTGGTTATTGTCTAAGCATAAATAGTGGGATTGGAAAGGAGTGACAAGAATAGCAAGGCCAGATATAGGCCATACTCCATCTGCTTGTGTGATGAAAGCTGACTTAACATCCTTGGTCAGGCTCTTCTGAGGACAATCTGAGTGGAGGTGAGCTGTCCATGAGTATAGAGGTGGGGCAAATTACTTCTGGGATCCTCTGGACCAGGGGGAAATGGCCAGAAATTTCACAGTATTATTGGCCAAGAGCACCCAAGCTAGTTCTACCTATGCCTGAAACAAAGCTATATTATGGAGGGGAACCATAGTGCCCTCTAGTTGCTGGGAAGGCTCCAGGTAGTCAAGAGCAGCCTTATTTTTTCTGAAGCAAATGGGATCATCTTTCCTCTATACCACATAACTCTTAACAAAAAAAATGCTAAAGATAAAGAGTAATGATACTATTCATTATGTGGATGATAATACTCTACAGAATGTAAATGAAAATTATTTTTAAAACAGTTGTTAATTCTCAGATATGACAATATGTTAATATAGTGATTCAAAAGCATAATATTTCATGACACGGTGTTGGCTCTAAGTTATTTCAACTGTGAAATTCCCAAGAATAAACAAATACTTATTTTTTAGAATATTATAAAATCCTGATATGCCAGACACTATTAGAATGAAAGATAGACAATCTCCAAATATTTTGGAAAACACTAATTTTGACATAAAAAAAAGATCTATTTTAGCTAGAAGTTTCAAAAAAAAAATGTTGGGATAAAGTTCACAGTTGCCTTCATAATTTGAGAGCATAGCTATTGAAAGTTACTGTTTCAAAGACTGTCATAGGAGACAACACTGTCAGCATTTCTAACCAATGGCTCCTTAGTGTTCTGGCATACTATCTAAGGTGTAGACTGGCATCACAGTGGATTAGCTTTTCAGTTTCTTTCCAGCTCTTTTTCCCTTCTACACACACAATCTGTCTGTATCTACTTTATTTCTATCAAGCTAGAGAAAATGAGCTGAGGTAAAAGAAAAGGGAAAATTGACAGGGATACATTCCTGACCAGCATTTGCTATATACTCTCTAACAGATAGGGAAACATGTCAAAAGATGACCAGAATTTCTAATCTCTCAAGACGCACATCCCATCTTGATTTGGATGAAGTTAAAAAGGATTTAACCTTCAGAAAGTTGTACTTGGATCTAAGTTTTGAATGTTTGCCAGTCCTATTTGATTATCTTTCCAGCAAAGTTCTAGAATTTTCCACATTTGATCTAATTCTTTTCTGCAATTTGCAGATAGACAAAATATAATATACACAATTAATTTATTCTTAAAAAATGGAATTTCCTAACAGAGGTTTTCTCAACTTTATAAGGGTTAAATTGGTCCATATAATTCTTTGCCATGAGAGGCTGTCCTATAGCACCTTCAATTTGTCACAACAAAGTGTCCAAACATCTTAAAAGATCCCCTGGGAGGCAAAATAACTCCCAATTTAAAAGCATTCATCAAATAGAAAGCCAAACAGGCTGTATTTCGTTTGCTTGTTTGCTTTATCTTTCTGTTGCATTTAAACCAAGGTAGTAACTGTCATTTTACACTCTTTTCCTCCTCTATTTCACCACACTTTGTATAATTGACTTTTGGAATTTTCTTTTTCAAAACTGTTCAACATTAAAGATCTAATAAAATACTCTTTCTGGGCTTCCTATTAACCATAATTCCCTATTGTTTTGTGACCCCATGGACTGTAGTTCACCAGGCTTCTCTGTCCATGGGATTCTCCAGGCCAGAATATTGGAGTGGGTTGCCATTTCCTTCTCCAATAATTCCCTATTAGCTGGCTCCTTTATACTTATCAGTGCAGTGATAATTAATGTCTGTAATAAACCCAAAGCCCTGTGAAATTCTCAAGTGCCTTTTCTACAGCCAAAAGAAAATTAAGTTTAATTAAGTATGGTTTTAAGGTTAAGTGTATTTTGGTCTTTCAATTTCTTTAAACATTGGGATTGTGTATGAATGATCACTTTCCCCATTCTTTGACCAGGGCTTAATGCAGAGGTTCTATTAAATCCCATTCAGTATGACCAAATTATCTGATGACATTAAGATACAAGCTTAAGTTAGACTGTTGTTGGTATTTGTTGTTTGTTTCTTAATTTCACATTCAGTTCAGTTCAATCAGTTGAGTCGCTCAGTCGTGTCCGACTCTTTGCGACCCCATGAATCGCAGCACGCCAGGCCTCCCTTTCCATCACCAACTCCCAGAGTTCACTCAAACTCATGTCCAACAAGTCAGTGATGCCATCCAGCCATCTCATTCTCTGTCATCCCCTTCTCCTCCTGCCCCCAGTCCCTCCCAGCATCAGAGTCTTTTCCAATGAGTCAGCTCTTCGCATGAGGTAGCCAAAGTACTGGAGTTTCAGCTTTAGCATCATTCCTTCCAAAGAAATCCCAGGGCTGATCTCCTTCTGAATGGACTGGCTGGGTCTCTTTGCAGTCCAAGGGACTCTCAAGAGCCTTCTCCAACACCACAGTTCAAAAGCATCAATTCTTCGGCGCTCAGCCTTCTTCACAGTCCAACTTTCACATCCATACATGACCACTGGAAAAACCATAGCCTTGACTAGACGGACCTTTGCTGGCAAAGTAATATCTCTGCTTTTGAATATGGTATCTAGGTTGGTCATAACTTTCCTTCCAAGGAGTAAGCATCTTTTAATTTCACATACCGGACTGTAAAAGATATTAAAGCCTAGACCACACACACTTGTGTGTTATCTTCTTTCAGAGTTAGTACAACTAATGAAACACAAAACCTTTGGTTCTGAAAAGATTTTAAGGTAGAATTGTAGCTAGCAGCACAAAGCTGCCGTGCATACCTTGAAATGGGGCTCAGGACTTTATGTAATCCACTGGAGTAGGCCATTTCAGTTCTATGATGGATCTTTTGGAAATTCCTAAGAAACTCAAGCCTTTTGACTGGTACTTGTCAGATAATGAGTTATCATCAGTTCAAATGCCTGATACACCCTAAATATACCATCTGTTCACTGAGTACAGATTGCACTGGGAAGAGAAAAACAAGCACATAATAGTGACTAAAAAATAGGGTACCTATATTGTTCAGGAGAAATAATAAGCAAATATTGAAGTAAAGAAATTATGGATAGAATTTTAATTTTTTATTAATAAATGAATCAACATAAAGTCAAATGATTACTATTAGAAAGAATAGCTCTGCATCAGGTTTTTATGTCTTTCTTGATAGAAATTATGATTATTTATGGATGTTTGTGATTAATTTTTTGTCTGTGTCTGAGCATTTATACAATATGTGTCTAACTGGGATAGAAATGATGACAGAAGTTTTAATGATGTCTTAGACTGGTAAAGGGGACTTCTATCATGTGACTTTTCTGTAGAATCCTGAATAAAATTAGCCATACATGACAAATCCTAATGCTCTGAAGATCTGAAAATCTAGTGCCTCAAGCAGAGACAGATCAGAAAGTAAATGTCGTAAGGGAAAATCGAGCTTGACTTGTGCAGGAACAACTAGCCAATGTGGGTAGGGCGAGTAAGTGAATGAATTAGGAGAAGACCATTTTAAAAAATGAACAAAATATTTGAATAGGCATTTTTCTTCCATATATTTGAATTTCTCCTTGGTGTCATATTCTTGCTCAAATATAACTCCATTCTTCCCTCCTTTCTTTGTGGCGTTAATGTCATATAAATTACATCTATTACATTTAATAATATAGCTTTTTCAGTGATAAAATTTTATAGATTTTTATAGCTAAAACTCATTAAGAGAAAATGGAGGACAAAATATATAATTGTAATAGATTTTATAATCCCTTTTATAATTACATTTACTGGTACTTTTTGCTTCATCATGTGGATTTCAATTGTCATCTGATGTCACTCCTATCTAGACCGAATCTTTCTTGTAAGGTAGGTATGCCAGCAACAAATTCGATCTGATTGTATCATTACTTTGCCTTCATTTTTGAAAGATAGTTAGCAGGATTATTGATTGATGGATTTTTGTTTGTTTTGGTTTGTTTCTCTGTCATCATTTCAAATGTTATCCTGACCACAGCCTCCTGGCTTCTATTGTTTATAAGAAATCATTGTTACTCTTGTTACTCTTAAAGGGTTTCTCTTGTGCATAATGACTCATTTTCCCTTGATGTTTTCATAATTTTATTTTTTCTTTATCTTTCACCTATTTGGCTTTGAGGTTCAGTTCAGTTGCTCAGTCATGGCTGACTCTTTGCGACCCCATTAATTGCATCATGCCAGGCCTCCCTGTCCATCACCAACTCCCAGAGTTCACTCAAACTCATGTACATCAAGTTGGTGATGCCATCCAGCCATCTCATCCTCTGTCATCCCCTTCTCCTCCTGCCCCCAATCCCTCCCAGTATCAGAATCTTTTCCAATGAGATAACTCTTCGCATGAAGTGGCCAAAGTATTGGAGTTTCAGCTTTAGCATCAGTCCTTCCAATGAACACCCAAGACTGATCTCTTTAAGAATGGACTGATTGGATCTCCTTGCAGTCCAAGGGACTCTCAAGAGTCTTCTCCAACACCACGGTTCAAAACTATCAATTCTTCGGTGCTCAGCTTTCTTCATGGTCCAACTCTCACATCCATACATGACCACTGGAAAAACCATAGCCTTGACTAGACGGATCTTTGTCGGCAAAGTAATGTCTCTGCTTTTGATCAACTGTCTAGGTTGGTCATAACTTCCAAGCAGTAAGTGTCTTTTAATTTCTTGGCTGCAATCACCATCTGCAGTGATTTTGGAGCCCTCCAAAATAAAGTCTGACACTGTTTCCACTGTTTCCCCATCTATTTCCCATGAAGTGATGGGACCAGAGGCCATGATCTTCGTTTTCTGAATGTTGAGCTTTAAGCCAACTTTTTCACTCTCCTCTTTCACTTTCATCAAGAGGCTTTTGAGTTCCTCTTCACTTTCTGCCATAAGGGTGGTGTCATCTGCATATCTGAGGTTATTGATATTTCTCCCGGCAATCTTGATTCCAGCTTGTGCTTCTTCCAGCCCAGCATTTCTCATGATGTACTCTGCATATAAGTTATAATAAGCAGAGTGACAATATACAGCCTTGATGTATTCCTTTTCCTATTTGGAACCAGTGTTTTGTTCCATGTCCAGTTCTAACTGTTGCTTCCTGACCTGCATACAGGTTTCTCAAGAGGCAGGTCAGGTGGTCTGGTTTTCCCATCAGTTTCAGAATTTTCCAGTTTATTGTGATCCACACAGTCAAAGACATTGGCATAGTCAATAAAGCAGAAATAGATGTTTTTCTGGAACTCTCTTGCTTTTTCCATGATCCAGCAGATGTTGGCAATTTGATCTCTGTTTTCCTCTGCCTTTTTTAAAACCAGCTTAAACATCAGGAAGTTCACGGTTCATGTATTGCTGAAGCCTGGCTTGGAGAATTTTGAGCATTACTTTACTAGCGTGTGAGATGAGTGCAATTGTGCGGTAGTTTGAGCATTCTTTGGCATTGCCTTTCTTTGGGATTGGAATGAAAACTGACCTTTTCCAGTCCTGTGGCCACTGCTGAGTTTTCCACATTTGCTGGCATACTGAATGCAGCACTTTCACAGCATCATCTTTGAGGATTTGAAATAGCTCCACTGGAATTCCATCACCTCCACTTGCTTTGTTCATAGCGATGCTTTCTAAAGCCCACTTGACTTCACATTCCAGGATGTCTGGCTCTAGGTGAGTGATCACACCATTGTGATTATGTTGGTTGTGAAGATCTTTTTTGTACAGTTCTACTATGTATTCTTGCCATCTCTTCTTAATATCTTCTGCTTCTGTTAGGCCCATACCATTTCTGTCCTTTATCGAGCCCATCTTTGCATGAAATGTTCCCTTGATATCTCTTGGCTTTGAGGTGACTAGATGGAAATCTCTTTAAGCTTATCTTTTTGGAGTTTTTTAAGGTTCTTAGATGTGTAACATTTTCACTTAACTTAGAAACTTTTTACCAGTTACTTCTTTGAACAATTTTTCTTTCTCTTTCTCTTTTCCTCCTCATTTTTTACTATTATTATACACATGTCCTTTTGTTTGATTGTGCCCCACAGATCTCTGAGGATCTATTCATTTTATGTACTTTCCTTTTTGTATTTCAAATTGGAAGACCTTTGTTGAGGCATCTTCAGACTTACTGAGTCTTCTTTGTGGTCAAATCTACTGTTGAGGCCCTCTCATAAGTTTTTTGTTTCATAAGTTATTTTCATAACTTATGAAATATTCAAAATATTAATGTTATTTTATATTCAAGTCACAAATATCAGGCTTTCCTGATAGGTCAGTTGGTAAAGAATCCACCTGCAATGCAGGAGACCGCAGTTTGATTCCTGGGTTGGAAAGAACTGCTGGAGAAAGGATAGGCCACCCACTCCAGTATTCTTAGGCTTCTCTTGTGGCTCAGCTGGTAAAGAATCTGCCTGCAATGCGGGAGACCTGGGTTTGATCCCTGGGTTGGGAAGATTCCTTGGAGAAGGGAAAGGCTACCCACTTCAGTATTTGGCCTAGAGAATTCTATGGACTATATAGTCCATGGGGTCACAAAAAGTCAGACACGACTGAGCAACTTTCATTTTACTTACTTAAATTGAACAAAATTTGGTCTTATCTTGAAATTTAAATAAATATGAATGTGCTAAAATGCTCACTGCCGGGAGCCACCACAGGAGATCCTACCCATGGCAAGGTCATGTGGAAGAGCCATGACGAGCAATCATGTGTGTTAATTGCAAGAGTCTGGATAAACCTGTCAGGCAAGCTAGAAAGCCATCAGAGGGGTTTGAATTAAAACACTCCTTTCATGCCCATGAGACTTATTAACTAAATCCTTAAGTTGATTTTTTCCAGAGAAATGTGATCGGGGATAGCCCCCTGTTAATGTCAAAAGAGTTGGTGAAAGGCACAAAATAGTAAGACAGACAGATTTTGGTTTTGGGGTAGATGCTCGAGCAGATCCAAGGAATCTCTTGAGCCATGATCCGCCTCGCTCGTCATTGGTCTTCCACATGACCTTGTCATGGGTGGGATCTCCCGTGGTGGCTCCCGGCAGCTCACCCTCCCCCTCTTGTGTCTTTACCCTGATTTTACTCTACCAGAATTATACACTGTTTGATCGTAGAATCACTGTTGCCTTTTGTTCTTCCCATGAAACCAACTTCAATCACATAAGAAATTCAATTCAAATAGTTAAGAGAAAACTATCAAAATTTTGTGTCTCACAGGTCAAATGGCATCTTTAAGATATGCATCTTAAAGAAGTTCAGTGAAAGTGACAACTATATTAGAGAAAGTGGTATGGTAGAACTCAGCCAATTGAAAGCAGTTTTCTTTTATACTAGACTTCTTTTTTTTTTTTTTCCATTTCTTTCCTCTTCCTTCAGCCCTTAATCTCTTCTTTAATCTCAGTGTCCTCTTTTTCATATGTACTGCACACTTAGCATGCCTCTTCTAGGTTTCCATTACTTGTCAGTTGTACATATTGCTAAGTGTGATGCAATATAAAAGAAATTTTATGATAGGACTATGTAATGAGTTTTTAAAATTTCACCATCAAACACTGGTGATTTATGATGAATTTTAAAAGGCAGCCTAAAGTAATTCATCAGAAAGAAAACTAACAGGCAAATACTTTCTAAAATTGTTTGTGGACAAAACTAAAATGTTTGAGTTGAAAGTAATATGGAGAGCATATATTATCCAATATACAACTCAGTGCTTAGAGTATTCTTAGCAATGATGATATGGCTAACCTTAAAAAAAAAAAAAAAACACCAGCAGCTCATTATTTGGCAGACAGCCAAAGGAATATTGGCATATATAAGCAGTCCCTGAAAAGTATACAAGTTGTAGGAATTAATTATCCTAAACTAGCTAATTGTTTCTTTTCACTCAGGGCATGAACCTATTTTTGATAACTGTTATTAATTAATTTCAGGGGAAAAATCCATACTAAAGGTCTCAAGAAATCTTCCTTGAATGCATTATGGTGAAAAAAAGAAAAAAAAAAAGGAAATGTTTTCTGCTAGTATTATAAAACATTAAGAAACATTCCAGGTTGTGCTTACCCCATTTGCTATTCCAGAATCAGAATTTGAAATATTGACTATGTACAGAGAGACCCGGGTTCGATCCCTGGGTTGGGAAGATCCCCTGGAAAAGGAAATGGCAACCCACTCCAATATTCTTGCCTGGGAAATCCCATGGACGCAGGAGCCTGGTGGCCTACAGACCACGGGGTCGCAAAGAGTCGGACACGACTGAGCGACTTCACTTTCACTTTCACAGGTTTTATACACACACACACACACACACACACATATATATATATGCTGTTTTTTAAATGTGGTGTGGATAGTCCAAATCCACACTATGAAATCCGCATTGTGAAAGAACTCTTTGTCATTAGCAGTAGAGTTAATTTAAACCTAACATATAGTTACTTAGCAGTAATAACCACTGGGATTCACTGGAGCCTCTTTTAGATTCCTATAAGACTCCTTCATTTGTAGAACGTATTTATTTACTAACTTCTTTTGGCTGCACTGGCTCTTCATGGCTGTGCACAGACTTCCTCTAGTTTGGTGACTGAGGTCTACTCTTTAGTTGTGGGGCGTAGTCTTCTCACTGCCATGGCTTCTTTGTTGCAGAGCATGGGTGACTGAGTGACTTCACTTCCCCTTTGTGAGCTCTAGAACACAGGCTTAGTTGCCCTGAGGCACATGGGATCTTTCCGGACCAGAGATGGAACCCATGTCACCTGCACTGGCAGGTGAATTCTTAACCTCTGGACCACTAGGGAAGTCCTCCTAGTTTGGTGGTGGTTTAGTCACTAAGTCGGGTCCGACTCTTGTGACCCCATGGACTGTAGCCTGCCATGCTCCTTTGTCAGTGGGGATTCTCCAGGCAAGAATACTGGAGTGGGTTGCTATTTCCTTCTTCAGGGGATCTTCTCCACCCAGGAATTGAACCTGGGTCTCCTGCATTGCAGGCAGATTCTTTACCTAATTTTCCTAAAACAATAATTTTTGAAATATTGAATATGGGTTTCTCTTTTCATTGCCTGGTTTGTAGTTTCTCTTCTTGCACTATACTAACTTTTGCCAGAATACATATTTCCTTATATCAGTTTCCTTATTACTGATTTGCAGAGAATTAGCCTCTGTAGTATTGCAAGTATAAAATTTTAAACTTGATCTTTATTCAAGTGCATTTAAAGATGGTTACAATCATACAAAGCACTTAGTTTGATTTCCTTATTGTCTGTGCTGGCCTGTGGTTCTGCCCTGTCTTCAAGGGCAGAAATATTCTGTATTGTATTCTCTATGAACTGCACATTCAGTGATTTGTAGGATCTGCATTGGATTGCAAAGCTGAGGCATTTTTCTTTTCATTTCTAACTCATTGAATTTTTTGTAGAGCTAATAAATTCTTAAAGTATTTTTAAACTAGATGTAAATCATATACTGGAGAATTTATATAGACTTCTGTGTTTTCCTAATCAAAACATTTGCCTACAGAGTAAAATATTTTAATGCCCTATGAATTCATGCCTTGATGTGCGGGCAGCATTTCTTAGAACTCAAGTGTGTATATTACTTAAGTATTATCATGAAAAGAGAGTCTAAAATAACTAGACAACTTATTTGGGGGGAGCCAAATGTTAGAAATGTTCCTAATGCTAGTAAAGAATCTGTGATTTATTGAAGCACTTTGCATTTCTTCTTAAAGTATGTTAGTGGTAGGACAGAAAATTAGGTTGATCTAAATATCTTTCTTATACCTTCACTCCTTTAGTTTATTAAATCAGCATGTAAACCATCGTGTCTAGCATTGAGAATTTAACCTATACTAATGTCACAAAAATAATTATGTAAATGAATTTATCCTGAAACTATATTTGTATATTTAAAGTATGATTTCTTGAGCAAAGAAAATCAATAAATGGCACATAATAGATAGACTTTAAAGAAATTCAGGAGTATTGGCGTAACTTAAGTGAAATTAAGAGTACTTCATTGGTCTTTGAAACATGATCTAAAAGCAAGAGTTTGCTATAAAACTAGGGAATGAACACATAAAACAGATTGTCTCACAGGTGTAACAGGAAGATGTTCAAGACTACTTTTACATATATTAAATATTCTATTTCTCACATTCTCTTTGTTGTTAAGCTTGTAATTTGAAATGTTGACAAATTCCTCTTATTCACTGCATATAATTAGTTGTTGTTGTTGTTGTTAAGCCACTAAGTCCTGTCAGGCTCTTTGTGACTCTATAGAGTGAAACATGTAAGACTGCCCTGTCCTCCACTATCTCCTGGAGTCTGCTCAAATTCATGTCCATTGAGTCAGTGATGTTAACTAACCATTTTATCCTCTGCCACCCCCTCATTCTTTACCTTCAATCTTTCCCAGAATCAGGGTCTTTTTCGATGAGTCGGCTCTTTGCATCAGGTGGGCCAAAGAAGTGGAGCTTCAGCAACAGTCTTTTCAATGAATATTCAGGGTCGATTTCCTTTAGAATTGGTTGGTTTGATCTCCTTGCAGTCCAAGGGATGCTAAAGAGTCTTCTCCAGCACCACAATCCAAAAGCATCAATGCTTTGGCACTCAGTCTTCTTTATGGTCCAATTCTCACATCCATATGTGACTACTGGAAAAAAACATAGCTTTGACTATATGGACCTTGTCAGCAAAGCAATGTCTCTGATTTTTAATACACTTGTCTAGGTTTGTCATTGCTTTCCTCCAAGGAGCAAACATCCTTTAATTTCATGGCTGCAGTCACCATCCATAGTGATTTTGGAGCCCAAGAAAGTAAAATCTGTCACTGCTTCCACATTTCCCCTTCTGTTTGCAATGAAGTCATAGGACTGTATGCTGTAATCTTAGCTTCTTGAATGTTGAGATTCAAGTCAGTTTTTTCATTCTCTACTTTCATCTCATCAAGAGTCTCTAGCTCCTCTTCACTTTCTGCCATTAGGGTCATATCATCAGCATATCTGAAGTTGTTGATATTTCTCCCAGCTATCTTGCTTCCAGCCTGTGATTCATCCAGGCCAATATTTCTCATGATGTACTCTGCATATAAATTAAATAAGCAGGGTGACAACACACAGCTTTGTAATTAGTAGGACAACAAATTCTGGTTGTTTTATTTTTATTGATACCAGACTAAACAAAACAGTATCCCTTCAATTGTCTTTTAAAATATACTTCTTGACTTAACTAATTTATTTCAATATGCCATGCAAATATTCTTTCAATGTTCTTTTCTTCTAAAAAATTTCTACAAATTTAATCCTTCCAAAAACATGAATTACTTTCTGATTTAAATCTAAAATTATCTGTCTAGTTTTATATGATTAGAACTATCTGAGCCCAGATAGTTCTGAACTATTTTAGCTATGTCTGCCTAACAGACATTTCTGCCCTCATCAGAATATTTTCTTTTCTCTTCCACAAAAAATTACTCTTCCATCTCCATGAACTCTGTACTCATTTTTATCTTTACATGAATATAAAATTTTACCCATTCAGAACTTGAAAATTCAAGTTAAAATTAGAAGTTCTATTTTCCAGGAAAGATTTTTTGACTGGCCCTTTGTTAATAATTCTCTACTTTGAAAGCCTGTTGTGCTTTTAGTACATCATACAATTTAGTCCATATTTTGTATACTATTTTGTATTGATTCTTTATCACTATGTTGTATTATGTAGTATATCTTACCACTCACTTTGGAGGGCCAGCTAAAGGGATTTTTTAAATTACCAGTTGCTAGTTATCTGTCTTAAAGCATATGATTAATTGGAAAAGACTCTGATGCTGGGAGGGATTGGGGGCAGGAAGAGAAGGGGATGACAGAGGATGAGATGGCTGGATGGCATCACTGACTCGATGGACATGAGTCTGAGTGAACTCTGGGAGTTGGTGATGGACAGGGAGGCCTGGCGTGCTGCGATTCATGGGGTCGCAAAGAGTCGGACACGACTGAGCGACTGATCTGATCTGATCTGATCTGATCATTAGTGTGAATTCGATTTACTGAATTACCATAATCCTTCTCTTCAGAGACTGCCTTTTTAAAAGTAATTTCTGTCACTTAAATGTCATAAGAGATCTGTCTAACCAACTTAATATTATTTTCTGAGGCTACAAAGTTACATTTGAATCTTCATTTCTTATCAAAATTTATTTATTGATTCTAACAAAAAGAAGAGAGAATTCTTATGTTTATTCTATCAAATCTTAGAACATTGTAGGCAGCTGATGCTGCTAAGTCGCGTCAGTCGTGTCTGGCTCTGTGCGACCCCATGGACTGCAGCCAACCAGGCTCCCGTCCCTGGGATTCTCCAGGCAAGAACACTGGAGTGGGTTGCCATTTCCTTCTCCAATGCATGAAAGTGGAAAGTGAAAGTAAAGTCGCTCAGTCGTATCCAACTCTTAGCGACCCCATGGACTACAGCCTACCAGGCTCCTCCATCCATAGGATTTTCCAGGCAAGAGTACTGGAGTGGGATGCCATAGGCAGCTAGGAAACCCTAAATAAAGAATTATTAAAAACTGATGCTCCCATTTTTACAATATCATCTGCCTGAGGAGTTCATGAAGAAAAAAAAAATCAAAATATCTTCCTTTGCTGTTTATTTCAAAACTAAACCCATAATCTATGGGTCAAAATCACCTATATGCTACTCTTTAGGAATTTATAGGTCTCTGGCTGTAGCCATGTGAGAAGTAAATGTATAACCACCCCTCCCCTTCTTTTTTTCATTTAACTTCCCTGGTGACTCAGATGATAAAGAATCTGCCTGCAATGTGGGAGACCTGGGTTGAATCCCTGGGTCAGCAATATCCCCTGGAGAAGGGAATGGTTACCCACTCCAGTATTCTTACCTGTAGAATTCCATGGACAGAGGAGCCTGATGGGCTATATGGTCCATGGGGTTGCAAAGAGTACAGACACAGACATGCACATCTTTAGCTTACTTCAGTCTTGCTTAAAAGATACCTTACATAAGTTATTTGGTAATTAGACACTTGATTTACAATGTTTTCTAATAGTAATATTTGTATGTTTAATGGTTGAATTGTAAGAAAATAATAAGAATGGATAGTGCATGGGAAAACTGTCCTAATATTAAGTTGTGCAAAAGAAAGAATGCGGTAGAAAAAAAATTTTTTCCTCAACATCATTAAGAACAGAACTGAAAAAAAAAAATAGTTTAATCAAGGTAAAATTTAATCAAGTGAAGTGAATATTTTAAGTTAAACTAAATCTCTCCAAGTACTGTGACATTAACATTCACTAGCATTCCTACCAACTATCTTTACTACAGACATTTTTAAAAGCATGTCCATATATCTCTTCTTTTCCAAATTCTTTTTCCAGTAGGTTTTTAGGAAATAGTTATTGAGCAGAGTTCCCTGTGCTATACAGTAAGTCCATGGATTCTCCAGGCCAGAATACTGGAGTGGGTAGCTGTTCCCTTCTCCAGGGGATCTTCCCAACCCAGGAATCAAACACAGGTCTCCCACATTGTAGGTGGATTCTTTACCAGCTGAGCCACCAGGGAAGCCCAGAGTAAGTCCTTGTTGATAATCTATTTTAAATATAGCAGTGTGTGGATGTCAGTCTCAAACAATGAACAAAGCTACATCCAAATGAAATGCAGAGGAATCACTGTCCCTTGGCTCTATTTAGGGGAAAAATCAGAGACGTTTAAGTGCAGTTTGTGTGGAAAATAAAAAGTGTTCTCATGTGAGGGAAGGGTTTAGGGGAGATCTGAATCTAAAACATGCTTTAGAGTGTGTTGGGCAAATGACTATCTGTTCTTTCTCCCATGTAATATTAAAGAAAAATAGAATGTTCCACAAATCTACATTGGGAAAACAAAAACAAAGTCAATGGGGATATTGTGGTAGAAAAGTCAACATTACTAACAAAGCCTTAGAGATCATACTGACTATGACAAAAGACACCTGCTCCTTGGAAGAAAAGCTATGACCGACCTAGAAA
Organism: Bos grunniens; assembly: GCF_055505025.1. Lineage (NCBI taxonomy): Eukaryota > Metazoa > Chordata > Mammalia > Artiodactyla > Bovidae > Bos > Bos grunniens. The sequence continues at coordinate 77,010,104 of NC_141171.1, forward strand.
GCATATTAAAAAGCAGAAACCTTACTTTGCTAAGTAAAGTAAAGAGGTCCATCAGAGCTATGGTTTTTACAGTAGTCATGTATGGATGTGAGAGTTGGACTATAAAGAAAGCTAAGTGCCAAAGAATTGATGCTTTTGAACTATGGTGTTAGAGTAGACTCTTGAGAGTCCCTTGGACTGCAAGGAGATCAAACCAGTCAACCCTAAAGGAAATCAGTCCTGAATATTCATTGGAAGGACTGATGTTGAAGCTGAAACTCCTTTACTTTGACCACCTGATGCGAAGAACTGATTCATTAGAAAAGACCTTGATGCTGGGAGAGGTTGAAGGCAGGAGTAAAAGGGGATGACAGAGGATGAGATGGTTGAATGGCATCACTGACTCAATGGACATGAGTTTGAGCAAGCTCCAGAATTTGGTGATGGACAGGGAAGCCTGGCGTGCTGCAGTCCATGGGGTCACAAAGAGTCAGACATGACTGAGCGATTGAACTGACTGACTGATGACAAAATCAGATATTTATTCAATAAATAGTATTGTCTGTCATCCTATATCAGATACTGTGATGACATGATTAGTGAGACCAAGGAGTTGAATGAATGATTATAGTAGATAATGTTTCTTTATACATCTATATCTATATATGTCAAGAGTATGGAAAGGAGCAGGGAAGAGGAGGATCTGGGTCCAAAGGAGTGTTATCAGTTTCATAAACTAAAATAACGCTGACTCCAAATTTAACTGTCTTAAAGTTGTCTTTGCTTTTTTCTTAAACAACACCTTTATGCTAATTGGCATATTATTGTATTTCCATATCAGTTATATTGTACATGATGGAGATTTTAATGAAAGAAAAGCCGTAGGGATCTTGATTTGTTTTAGGGGGTTTATATTGAATTCTTTAAATGCTTATGAAATTCATAAAGCATTATAAAGAGAAGATAAGATATATAGCAGTATTTTTCTGTGCTACTATTTAGCGAAAATTCATTCAGAGTCACAAATACTGTGTAGATTTAAGATCACTCTGGGTTATAACTTGCCTTCAAAAAATAGCAGTTCTTTTTAAGCAATTTAAGTTTTCCATAATCACAATAAGCATTCCATTAAACTAATGTTACATTTAGAGTCATTTTATAATTATTTCTTGGAAAGACTAATTGTGCATAGTAACTGTTTTTCATAATATTGAAAATGCAGTCAATTTTTATAATTTGAAGGGCTGATCCACTTGGAGGGTGAAATGCTTTAGCATAGGTTCTAAAACTCTTCATACCCCACCCCTTCCCCAACATAGTGATGGTTTAAAATAAACTAAATTCTTCATCTAAGACAGAACATATGCACACACACAAAATTATTGCTTCAAAAACTATGAAGCCTTAAACCTGTTTCCCAAGATGGGATTCCAAAATGTGTCAGGAGGACTGTTGTTTTGGAATATGAAAGGGAGATAGAGCTGATGGTTCTGATTAATCATTTTAAATTCTCTCCTTTTTAATGGAGATGAAGAAAGCACATTTTGTATAGAGTTTTGTTTTGACTCAGCCTGCCATGAAGCTGTTTAAATCAAGTCTTATACCCACATTATTTCGACTGCCAAAAACATCAAAACAGCAACAAAGAAAAAGCTAACCTTGAATTTTCAGCTTGTATTTCAGCCCTTGTAAACAAGTTACCATGGAGATGATACCCAAGTGAGCTACAGGCTTGACTCAAAGCAGCCACTGTGTGCGGACCATCAGCACAAAATAACACGGCATTGGCACTATTCATGACAAAACCTGCATACGTCCTGTGATCCTTAAAAGTTCTTTTGCAGAATGCCAGGTGAAAGCTTAAATTTGTCAAAACTGTCATGGACTTGCTTACACGGCAGCAAAATCAGAGACAAGCTAAGAATTATATGTTTGAATATCATACATTTGGTAACAAATTTAAATGTTTTGAAGATAGTAATTTGAAGTTATATTTTCTGAGCCTTTTAAAAAAGATGTAGGTCTAGAAGAGATTTTGACTATAGCTTTAAATTATTTTATTGTAGCAACTCATTTCTAGGAAGGTTAAGTTAGGGCTAACAAAAATAGCCAAATATGCCCTGTCATTATGGACCAAGATTTCTGTCTCCCATTCTTTGTACATGCTGCAATTGTATGGAAACCTTTAACAAAGTAAAGAACAAACATAGCTTTTAAAGGTTTAGGTATTATCTTCAAAAAATTTTAAACCATGGAAAATTATATCCTTGTGTCCAAGAAGTACCTCTATTGATTCATCCCCCTCTTTTTTTCTCTAGATTTTTTTTCTCTTCCAAGTCCTTGTGAAAATACATATATATTTTGGATTACTAGTTGTAAGATGCTTAACAATTATATAATATTTTGACTGAAAAACTCAAAACTCCACATTCTATAGAAATTATAATCTTCATGTTACACTTAAAATGATGTTAAATATTTTATTGATTATATTGGAATATCTAGATCAGGGACCTTTGGAAACGCCACTTGTCCTTTTGCAGTCTTTCCACTTAAAAATATACTTAATCATCTCTGGGATGCAGTTGATCAAATTAACTTGAATTTGAGATTAGAGGCACACAGAACTCTGATTGTATCTCTACTAACCAATGATCAGTGATTGCTTATTGAGTAGAAGTGAAAGTCGCTCAGTTGTGTCTGACTCTTTGGACCCCTTGGACTATACAGCCCATGGAATTCTCCAGGCCAGAATACTGGAATGGGTAGCCTTTCCCTTCGCCAGGGGATCTTCCCAACCCAGGGATCAAACCCAGGTCTCCTACATTGCAGGCGGATTCTTTACCAGCTGAGCCACAAGGTAACCCTAAGAATAAAGGAATGGGTAGCCTATCCCTTCTACAGTGGATTTTCCCAACCTAGGAATCCAACTGGGTCTCCTGCATTGCAGGCAGATTCTTTACCAACTGAGCTATGAACCCTCACAATAATTCATGTTAAACTGTGATTTGCATCAGTCAGTGCAAAGGCCATGGGTGGTTTGTTTGTATGTTTTTTCCCTGACTTGAGATTCAAATGGGCATTTGGGCAAGATAAAGTGCTTTGAAATCAAACATCAACCAGAAAATTAATTCACTTTACCATTCGTAAAGAATGTATTGATTTCATAGGTCAGAGTTTCTCTGCCTCAGCACTATTGACATTCAGTTCAGTTCAGTCACTCAGTCGTGTCTGACTCTGCGACCCCATGAATTGCAGCACACCAGGCCTCCCTGTCCCTCACCAACTCCCAGAGTTCTGCTTTATTGACTATGCCAAAGCCTTTGACTGTGTGGATCACAATAAACTGTGGAAAATTCTTCAAGAGATGGGAATACCAGACCACCTGATCTGCCTCTTGAGAAATTTGTATGCAGGTCAGGAAGCAACAGTTAGAACTGGACATGGAACAACAGACTGGTTCCAAATAGGAAAAGGAGTACGTCAAGGCTGTATATTGTCACCCTGCTTATTTAACTTCTATGCAGAGTACATCATGAGAAATGCTGGACTGGAAGAAGCACAAGCTGGAATCAAGATTGCTGGGAGAAATATCAATAAACTCAGATATGCAGATGACACCACCCTTATGTCAGAAAGTGAAGAGGAACTCAAAAGCCTCTTGATGAAAGTGAAAGAGGAGAGTGAAAAAGTTGGCTTAAAGCTCAACATTCAGAAAACTAAGATCATGGCCTCTGGTCCCATCACTTCATGGGAAATAGATGAGGAAACAGTGGAAACAGTGTCAGACTTTACTTTTTGGGGCTCCAAAATCATGGCAGATGGTGACTGCAGCCATGAAATTAAAAGACGCTTACTCCTTGGAAGGAAAGTTATGACCAACCTAGATAGCATATTCAAAAGCAGAGACATTACTTTGCCAAGAAAGGTCCATCTAGTCAAGGTGATGGTTTTTCCGTGGTCATGTATGGATGTGAGATTTGGACTGTGAAGAAGGCTGAGCACAGAAGAATTGATGCTTTTGAACTGTGGTGTTGGAGAAGACTCTTGAGAGTCCCTTGGACTGCAAGGAGATCCAACCAGTCCATTCAGAAGGAGATCAGCCCTGGGATTTCTTTGGAAGGAATGATGCTAAAGCTGAAACTCCAGTACTTTGGCCACCTCATGTGAAGAGTTGACTCATTGGAAAAGACTCTGATGCTGGGAGGGATTGGGGGCAGGAGGAGAAGGGGACGACAGAGGATGAGATAGCTGGATGGCATCACTGACTCGATGATGGAGTCAGATAATTCTTTGTCATGCAGACTGTTCTATGCATTATAGATGATTAGTAGCATCCCTGACCTCTACCCACTGAATGTCAGTAGCATCACTCCACCCACACACACACACACACATTTTAGTTGTGAAAACCAAAAATGTCCCCTGGTAGATAAGAGTATCCCTTACTGAAAGCAAAAGCCATAGGTAAATATTATTTTATCTTTTGTCATCATACAGATATTACCGGGTTTTATATCTTTAACTTGGAATTGAATTCATAATTTTCAACTCATTGAACTTGAACAAAGACATAATATGTATGTAGACTTTTCAGGTGGCTCAGTGGTAAAGAATCTACCTGCCAATGCAGGAGACATGGGTGTGATCCTTGGGTTGGAAAGATTCCCTGGAGAAGGAAATGACAACCCAGTCCAGTATGCTTGCTTGGAGAATCCCATGGACAGAGGGGCCTGGCAGGCTACAGCCCATGGGGGTTGCAAAGAGTCAGATACAATTTAGCGACTAAATAAGAACTATATATGTGTGTGTACATATATATATATATATATATATATATATTGTTGTATATATGTATATGCACATGTATATATGCACATGTGTACACACACATATATACAAATATATACACACATGTGTGTACATATATATTAAAAAATGCCTTTCAAGTTCTACTCACTAACTGATGTCATAGGATTCATGATGCATGTATTTACTTTTGCTTTTTATATTCATTCTTTACCTGTTTCCTTACCTTCCTGCATACTTTTCCCTCTATTTTAATTTTCCCATGGATTTTTGTCCTTTCACTACATTTCCTACTCTTTTTTGTTTTCTTAGTACATCTCATGTATCTTTTCTAATAGTCATAGTGAAAAGTTATATTTAATGAGTTTTTATCAATATTGTGTAGGACTGATGATTTAGTCTTCAAATTGACATTTTTAGAAATAGTAACATCTGCTTCTACTGACTAACAGAACAAAGAATGACAGCCCAGTAACACTGGAGATGGCAGAAGGAGAAGCTAGTGCAACTAAACTCCCCTAGAATACAATAAAATCAGCATATCTGAAAAGGATTAAAAATAATAAGTTTCAGGACAATTTCAAATACTGTTTCACACTTTTGAATTAAAGATAATGGAGTGAGAAATGGAATATCTATTCAAGGAGATACCAAATTCTTCTGTTAGACTTGCCACATTTTCTTTTGCAAAATAAAGTGCATAAAGCAAGCATTTGTATAGGTTATCGGTAGCGTTAATGTGAAAAGTGTAAGCTTTATTGCTAACCATTTGAGATGCAAGGGAGCTCTCTCTGCCACAGAAATTGGATGACCATGTGGGCTGACAGCTCCCTTGTGTTATAAAATAATGGAAACAATATTTTTTCACCCCAAATAAAATTGGTTAAAATTACATTTTCCCAAGTCATATGGAAATATACTAATTTGTAACTTTCTAAAGCCAACACATTTATGCTTCAGAGATACATAATTTAGTAACAAACAGCAGACTGAATTTTGATCAGGTTTTAAAAATGGGTACAATAGCCTTCTCAGACTTCAAATGAGCTCAAAAAATTCTCTTGGTATTTTCTCCCTCATGAAATTGTAAGGGTAACAGTCTCTTGAAGTTTTTTAGCAATATGGAGTAAGAAAAAGTGAAAAAGGTCTTGCATATTTGTATAATATGTAAAGGCTCCAGTGATTAAAACAGCCTTCACACCTAATAGCAAGCATTTTACTTTAAAGGTAATAATTCTCTAAGAACCTAGAGGAAAACCACATTATTATGCTTTTCTTTTTTGGAATTGATGGCTACATTAAATAAGGTAGGCTAGGTAAAGCATGATAACAAGCAGTTCTGATAGAAAAACATTAATGGAATCTTTTCTTCTTTGTGTTTTTAAGAAGAAAACATCTGGATTCTCAACATTAAGAAACAAGAAAACTATCACTTAGTGTGCTAGTCCTCCAACTAACAGGAAATATATACACATTGATTTTAATAGCAAAAACAATATTGATAGAGAACATTTTGTCTTCTCTCTAAATTATTTTATTAGGTACAACAGATTAACAAATCAGGGACCACCTGTGCCACATATAATATTATTGATGTGATTCAAATAATCAACTGGAATATAATAACTATTTGAGAATATTCCTCTGTGTTCTGGGCACCTGTTTTCCTTAGTCAATTTGCCTTAAAAATTTTGTTTGTCTTTTATTGCATTTAATATTGAATAACTAAAGCATGTATTTTGACATAATTTATTATTTTAATTATTTTCTGCCAGGTAATTTTTTGAGGTTATAAAGACTCTTCTAGCTATGGGGGTGGGGGCAAAACTCTTGGTCAGAAAGAGTAGATTCATACTCTATGGAAACATGTATTTTCTATTTAGATGTCATAAGTCTTGAATCTTTCTTACCTCGAGTAAGATGAAAGAGCACCAAATTGAGCAAATCCTATAAAATAATTTCTATTTTCATTATCACTTATGAGACTTCAGTGGGATTTATGCCATTTCATTTAATTATTAACATGTGAAGAATGATTGCAGGGATCCCACATGAATTGTCTTCCATCCTTCCTCTCTGATTCTTATTTTAATTGTGTAAACCTATTTAATGACAGGACAGAAATATTGGTTAACTGTGATTTTGATTCAGTAATTGTGCAGAAAATCTTATTTGCATATCTTTTCAAAAGGCCAATTTGAAGTTCTGAAATGTTGACTGAAGTTGACCAGACTCTACACAGGAAAAAAATGTCATGCATAAGGGCATGATGATCTTTAGACCATTATATATCCATTACCCATTTATGTAACCAGCATACGTATAGCAGCATATTTATTGGAAATAGACATACTTTGCAATGACTGCCAGAGAAAAAGTTGAGAACTTCATATTATTCGACTTCAGTCATCAGATGTAAACATCATAAAATAAGGTATATGTTTTCCTGTGTATGGTGTGTGTGTACTCAGTTGTATGTGATTCTTTGCAATCCCATGGGCTGTAGCTCACCAGGCTTCTCTGTCCATGGGATTTCCCAGGCATGGATACTGGAGTGGGTTGCCATTTCCTCCTGCAGGGGATCTTCCCAACTCAGGGATGGAAGCTGCATCTCTTGCATCGCCTACCTTACAGGTGGATTCTTTACCACTAGTGCCATCTGGGAAGCCCTTTCCTGTGTATAGTATACACATAAAACTACATATTTGAGGTATTCAAAGTGTATATTGCATTTATTGTTGGAAAATTGAAAAGCTTTCTGAATGAAGTAATTTATTTTCACACTAGGTCCATTAATCAAGTCAGAAACTGCCTCAAACATGGCCTAAGCAAAAAAAACAAAAAGAAGGGTTTTTGGTTCATTGGCTAATGCTGGCTATACCCAGATCTGCAAATGTTTTCAGAGATCCAGGATTTTCCACTATTCAGTGTTGTTGTTTTTTTGTTTTTTTTTTTTTTTTTACTTTGTTTTGTTTTGCTGACCATTTTGGTTGCGTTCTAGGACTGAGACTTCCGCCAAGTTTGTCAACAACCAACTCAAAGCTTGAATCTGGTAGACTAAAATACACTGCTTTCTTGGAAGCCCTGATATAGGAAGTGATAAAATACACTTCCCTTTCTTGGAAGTCCTGATTTGTCCCAAATAAGCCCACATGCAAAACCATATCACTGTGAGTTGGTTCTAAGGGTGGAGTAGTGGAAAGTATAGTTTTGACAATCTCTAGGGACATATATTGGAGAAGGCAATGGCACCCCACTCCAATACTCTTGCCTGGAAAATCCCATGGATGGAGGAGCCTGGTAGGCTTCAGTCCATGGGGTCACACAGAGTCGGACATGACTGAAGTGACAGCAGCAGCAGCAGCAGCAGGGACATATTATAGGGCTTCCCTGGTGGCTCAGTGTTAAAGAATCTACCAGCCAATGCAGGAAACATAGGTTCAGTCCCTGGTTTGGAAAGATCCCCTGGAGAAGGGCATAGCAACCCACTCCAGTATTCTTACCTGGAGAATGCTATGGACAGAGGAGCCTGCTGCTGGGCTATAGAACATGGGGTTGCAAAAAAGTCAAGCAGGACTTAGCGACTTCACAACAATAACATCAGGGATGATTCTAGTTGTTAAAATAGGGGAAATGTTTTTGATTGATTTCTGGTTAGTAGATTTCAGAGATGCTGCAAAATATCCTACAACACACAAAACAGACCCCTAGCTCAAAATAAAGAATCATCCATTCCAAAATATCAGTAGTGTCAGGCTATGGAACTGGAAGTGGCACCAATTCCTGCTGGTCCACAATGGGCTGTAGAGAGAAGTAAGAGATGCTTACTCTAGAAAATTGTGCTGTAATTAGAAGTACAGTAAATGTTGATTAGGCAGCAACGCCTGTCAGCAAGAGGGAGTATTTTTTGCCTCTAACCTTGGAGTAGAAAAATACAAAGACATGTGGGAATTGTCAAAATTTTTAACAATGAATTTTTATCTTAAAAGTAATTGGCAAAGTTGATTTTTCTGTTTTTTTTTTTTTTAACTCATAATTCATCCTTGCTCCTGGTTGAATTCCTTGGTGTTGTGTGAATTATTTGCATTTTGCTAAGTTGATTTGTCAGAAATTCTCTACCATTAGTATATTAGCTAGTACCCTGACTTTTATATTTTGTATTTTATATTTAAAAAAAATAGAAAGTATTTTTTAATTATTCTATTTTATTGTCAGGTCAGATATTTTAGCTGAAAATAATTTATAATTAGAGGGAAAATTATTGTTTAGGTGAAATTCTAGTTGCCTTTTTCATTTTTTTGACTATGTAATGTGAGGGTGACACGGCAATTTATTTTGCTTTTATATTATTTAAATTGAAAATGTTCTTATGTTCATTAAATAGGTTATTGGAATTCATAAGAGGTGAAAAAACTTTATAGCATTTTGTTTTATTTGTTTAAAGGGTAGTTTATTTTGCAGTTGTTTTTTGACTTGAAATATTCCTATCCAGGAGAAGGCAACGGCACCCCACTCCAGTACTCTTGCCTGGAAAAATCCCGTGGACGGAAGAGGCTAGTAGGCTGAAGTCCATGGGGTCGCGAAGGGTCAGACACGACTGAGCGACTTCACTTTCACTTTTCACCTTCATGCATTGGAGAAGGAAATGGCAACCCACTCCAGTGTTCTTGCTTGGAGAATCCCAGGGATGGCGGAGCCTGGTGGGCTGCCGTCTATGGGGTTGCACAGAGTTGGACACGACTGAAGTGACTTAGCAGCAGCAGCAGCAGCAGCATTCCTATCCAAATGTTTAAAAAAGCAAATATTTTTATTTTCTTAGGTCCATTAATAATTATTTGAAGTATTTCCTTTAGAAAAAAAAAATAAAACTCTATTGCTGAAGGTTGTTTGGATGTTCCTTCTGTGTGTGTATGTGTGTGTACGTGTGCATGTGTGTGTGTGTGTGTGTTCCAGAAAAATAATTAAGTAGTTTTATATAGCAAGAACGGTCTGATCCCATGAGTAAGGAATAAAACAGAGAACATGCCTTCCAAAAGTAAATGCTGAATTACTGTATGTTTTATGGTCAGATGTGTGCACACACACATATATGTGTGCACACATCTGACCATCAATCAAACCCTCAAGCTTGCCTCCAGGAAAGTTGAAAGAGTGCATCTCACAAGGGAGGAAAATGCATTTAAAATTAGTGCAGCCATAAAATAAACTGACATAACCCAAAGCAACAAATAATGGACGGAAAAGTCCTTCTGGGTCTCTCTCTCTCTTTCAGCAAAGATTTTGACTTTCTGTTTTTATTTCTTGTCAGTGATCCTGTGTGTGTTTAAAATGACATAAAGTGCATTCATTATGCCCCCAGATTCCAACTGCTTCAACCTTTCTTGTATATTTCTCAAAAAAATGCAGACTTTTGGAATAGAGAGCAGATGCAGAAGCAAAATGACAGCCCTTGTGGGATCTCTGGTGGCTTAAAAAAAAAGCTCCAAGCAATTTTCTCTATTGCATCATGCCTGAAAAGCAGCTTAATTCTTCTGTTATGATTAAAGTTGATTGATTGAATTGATCTGTGATGTATCCTGTTTCCCTAGTTTACAAAGATGCTCAGGAAGAGTGAGGAAGCTGTCTGAACAGGATCCAAGTGCTTAATATATGCTAAGGTCCCACTTAACATTTATTATCTGTTATCGAAGGTAGGAAAAAGCATGTAAATTATATGGATGTATCTGATTCAAGGAAAGGGAAAGATAAATACTTATGTAGACGCTCAGTGATTTTCATCAACCATTTTCTAAAATATACCCCATCTTTTTTTAGATTTACCAGTAAATTTATAAGAAGCTCTTCCGTTGCTAGTAAGTTATGCCGGGAAGTTAAACTGTTTTTACCTTACTGTTATGCCAGGAAGTTAACCTGTTTTTACCTTACTGTTGCTTACAGTATAAGAGATATGAAAAACTTCAAATATGACTCTTAAGATTGCTTAATAAATATAAGTTGTATGAAAAATTAAATTTAGGACCCTCAGGAAACTAGAATAGTTTAAAAGTGCTCTCCTTGTGAGTTTTTATTTGTTTGTTTCAAATGGATTCAAAAAAAGAGAGAGAATCATTAGTAGATATTTCTTCCAATTTTGGGTGGGTGTGAAAATGAGGCAAGGCAGTAATTTTCTGTGCATGTACATGTATGCTTGTGAGGTACAGAATTTCATAGAATTTGTCACTAAATACAGCAACAGCTTGATAAATACACAGTTTTTTAACATTCAGAGGAAAAGTGTTAGATTAAAGCTACTACGAATTGGCAAAGTACAGCTTAACCTACTTTTAAAAAAATATGATACAGGGAGCACAAACCTGGTGCTCCGTGAAAGCTAGAGGGGTTTAGGATGGGGTGATGATAGGAGGGAGATTAAAGATAGAGGGAACATGCATATACCTATGACTGATTCATGTTGATGTATGGCAGAAAACAGCACAATATTGACTCAGTTCAGATCAGTTCAGTTGGTCAGTTGTGTCCAACTCTGTGACCCCATGGACTGCAGCACGCCAGGCTACCCTGTCCATCACCAAGTCCCAGAGCTTGCTCAAACTCATGTCCATCAAGTCGGTGATGACATCCAACCCTGCTGCCATCCCCTTCTGCTCCTGCCTTCAAATTTTCCCAGCATTGGGGTCTTTCCTAATGACACAGTTCTTTGCATCAGGTGGCCAAAGTATTGGAGCTTCACCTTCAGCATCAGTTCTTCCAATGAAAATTCAGAACTGATTTCCTTTACTTGTTTGAAATCCTTGCAGTCCAAGGGACCCTCAGGAGTCTTCTGTAATACCATGGTTCAAAAGCATCAACCCTGTGGCTCTCAGCTTTCTTTATGGTTCAACTCTCACATCCATGCATTACCACTGGAAAAACCATAGATTTGACTAGACAGACATTTGTTGGCAAAGGAATGTCTCTGCTTTTTAATATGCTGTGTAGGTTTTCCTCTAAGGAACAGTGTCTTTTAATTTCATGGCCGCAGTCACCATCTGCAGTAATTTTGGAGCCCAAGAAAATAAAGTCTGTCATGGTTTCCATTGTTTCCCCATCTATTCGCTATGAAGTGATGGAACCGGATGCCATGGTCTTAGTTTTCTGAATGTTGAGTTTTAAGCCAGCTTTTTCACTCTTCTCTTTCACTTTCATCAAGAGGCTCTTTAGTTACTACCTGCTTTCTGCCATAAGGGTGGTGTCATCTGTGTATCTGAGATTACTGATATTTCTCTGGCAATCTTGATTCCAGCTTGTGCTTCTTCCAGCCTGGCATTTCACATGATGTACTGTGCATAGAAGAAGTTAAATAAGCAGGGTGACAATATGCAGCCTTGACGTACTCATTTGTTGTTCCATGTCCAGTTCTAACTGTTGCTTCTTGACCTGCACACAGATTTCTCAGGAAGCAGGTAAGGTGGCCTGGTATTCCCATCTCTTTAAGTATTTTCCACAGTTTGTTGTTATGCACACAGTCAAAACTTTTAGGGTAGTCAATGAAGCAGAAGTAGATCTTTTTCTGGAATTATCTTGCTTTTTCTATGACTCAAGAGATGTTGGCAATTAGACCTCTGGCTCCTCTGCCTTTTCTAAATTCAACTTGAACATCTGTACAAGTTGAATTGAATATCAACTCAAAGTTCTCTGTTCATGTACCATTAAAGCATAGTTTGGAGAATTTTGAGCATTACTTTGCTAGTGTGTGAGATGCGTGCCTTTGTGTGGTAGTTTGAGCATTTTTTGGCATTGCTTTTCTTTGGGATTGGAATCAAAACTAACCTTTTCCAGTCCTGTGAGTTTTCCAAATTAGCTGACATATTGAGTGCAGTACTTTCACAGCATCATCTTTTAGAATTTCAAATAGCTTAGTTGGAATTCCATCACCTCCACTGGCTTTGTTCAGTAGTGATGCTTCCTAAGGCCCACTGATTTTTACTCCAGGATGTCTGGCTCTAGGTGAATGATCACACCATCATTGTTATCTGCATCTTTAAGATCTTTTTTGCATAGTTCTTCTGTGCATTCTTGCCACGTCTTTCTAATATCTTCTGCTTCTGTTAAGTCCATACTGTTTCTGTCCTTATTGTGCCCATCTTTGCATGAAATGTTCCCTTGGGTGTCTCTAATTTTTTTGAAGAGATTTCTAATCTTTCCCATTCTATTGTTTTCCTCTATTTCTTTGCATTAATTACTTAGGAAGGCTTTCTTATCTCTCCTTGGTATTTTTTGGAACCCTGAAATTTTTGGAGTTACTTTTTGCAATTGTGATATTTTTGTTCACATGGAAGACTAACAAAAAGGAGAATTAGCAATAAATTTGTAAAGGCTAGAAAATTTTCAAAATTTCTGTATTGTTAGAAAGCTCTTTAAGGAGCTATAACTTTGTAGAGTCCAATATCTGCCTAATCACTTTTTCTTGTTTTCATAGAACTCAACACTTTTGTTAAAAAAAAAAAAAAAATCCGAGCTTTTAGATTTTAGTCTCAGTCAGTCACAGCTATTATACCAACAAACTTGATACAGACATAACATAGTAATAATACTAATTAAAATAATTAAAACAGCTACAAAACAGTATCAATACAACAGCTGTGAGCTTCTTATGTTTCAATAACTGTCTTAAGCCTGTTATAATTTTTATCTTAATCTCATAACAGTCTATAATGCTGATATCATCAATGTTTCATTTTATAGATGAGGAAAGTGAGCACAAAGAAGCTGACTAATTTTCAGATTCTCATGGACCCGGCTACCATATTCTCTTCCTGTGTTAGGTTTAAACTGGAATATTGCTTGACTTCCGCAGCCTGTAGGGTTTTATGTAACAACAACAAAACAATCTGAAGATTTCATTTTTTATTTTATATTGCCTCAAGGCCACAGATACAAAGAGAAATAAGTATACTATTTATGTACCTCTTTTTAAGAGTTTACCCCTTCCCAGTGTCAGGGAGGAAGAATTTTTCCTCTAATCTTTTAGTTTCCTCTGACTAGTCTAAAAATTAAATTGGTATGAGACAGATTAACAGGACAAAAATCAAACAAAAGTGTAATAATATGTATATATGGAAAACGCTCAGGAAAACTTATAACTCAGCAAAATGGCTGAAACCATCACCTTAAATGCCATCTTCAGCTAAAGATGAAAAGAATATTGGGAGTAGTGGTTTGGGACCTCCAATGGGAGGCAGGTAATTGGCATAAATAAATGGTTGTTGGGTCATACAGAAGTAATGAGACAAAGAAAGAAGTTTTAACACAGACTTTGCTGGGCTTGTCTAGTCTACATGCTGGTTTATATTATAGTTACCCATGAAATTAAAAGACACTTACTCCTTGGAAGGAAGGTTATGACCAACCTAGATAGCATATTCAAAAGCAGAGACATTACTTTGCCAACAAAGGTTTGTCTAGTCAAGGCTATGGTTTTTCCCGTGGTCATGTATGGATGTGAGAGTTGGACTGTGAAGAAGGTTGAACGCCAAAGAATTGATGCTTTTGAACTGTGGTGTTGGAGAAGACTCTTGAGAGTCCCTTGGACTGCAAGGAGATCCAACCAGTCCATTCTGAAGGAGATCAGCCCTGGGATTTCTTTGGAGGGAATGATGCTAAAGCTGAAACTCCAGTACTTTGGCCACCTCATGTGAAGAGTTGACTCATTGGAAAAGACTCTGATGCTGGGAGGGACTGGGGGCAGGAGGAGAAGGGGACGACAGAGGATGAGATGGCTGGATGGCATCACTGACTCGATGGACGTGATTCTCAGTGAACTCCGGGAGTGGTGATGGACAGGGAGGCCTGGCCTGCTGCGATTCATGGGGTTGAAAAGAGTCGGACACGACTGAGCCACTGATCTGATCTGATCTGATGGTAATAGCTCCTTTCATAGAACAGATTTTCTATCTACATTCTTGAGGAAGTTATGGTGAAAGTCGAAGTTTCTTCCTAAGTATTTTGGGCCTTGATTGTTTTCAGCTTGAAATAATACTCATGCCAAAGAAACGTTTTGGGGTGACAAATTTTGCTCCCCTATATGAAGAACTCTCTGCTGCATTTTATCTGTTCTAACTCAAGTTTGAAAGCTTCAGATTCAGAATTAAGAATTAAATTAATCTTTAAACAAAAGTGAATATGATTTTTCTGAAACCAGGCACTGTAACACCATTATAGGAAATAAAAGAAAAAAGCAAAACATTTAGGGTTGAGAGTTATAATATAGGACATCCTGTTCAATTTAAATTTCAGAGAAACAATTAATTTTTTAAAAATTTATATATGCCCCATGTTTTTTATTTATCTGACTTTCAAATTTAATCATGATATATATATATATATATATATATATATATATAGTTTCTCCCATATACAAAATTTTAACTTTAAAGTGATAAAATGTTTTTCAAAAGAGTCCCAGCAAACACCTTCTATTTGTTACAGGTAAGAAATGCTTATTGTCCTTGCTTAAATCAAACATTTAGGGAAATGGATTAAATTAAATAATTTAGATTTAAAGACATGGAAGGTGATTATATCTGTGGTGACCACTTGAGGGCAGATACTTGGAAAATTAACATTCTCTTATCAAGAAAAAGGAGGGTATGCAGACACAAAGTGTCACTATATAAGGTGCTTAAAGATAAATAAAACATGGTTTGCTTTCTAGAAAAAATTGTTGGTGATAGTAAACAATTACCAAAATTGCTTGGTCTTCAGATTGTCCACCATGAGACCATAGTGGAAATCTCCCCCTGGCTTAACTCTAAGCTAAGTAGGATTCCTAATTTTTTTTTTTTTTTAGTTTTCATTTCTTTTTTTTTTTTTTTTTTAAGAAATGCAGAGGTGGCAGAAGTTCTGCAACATTTTGCTTCTGGCAGAGTAAACTATCTCATGGTCAGTGAGAGCCCCATTTATTAGGCAATCGGAGGTATTCTCTGTTCCAGAAGGTGAACTCATTGCCAAGATAGCCCAAGGGCTTTGGACTAAATTCCAGCACTCTTGTTTTGCAGAAACTTAAAATCTATACTTGGCCACTATTCTGTGTCAAGAATTTATTTTTTTTCTTCTTCTTCCCATATCAATGACAGATTTTATTAACATCAAATAGGAGTTATTGTAAATATTGCAGCTCTTAAAATATTGCAGTACTGAAGCCATTAGATATTGTTGCACTGTTAAAAGTGTTTCACTTAAAACAAAACAAGTGGCTACTGGTCCTATCAATTTTTAATGAATAATTAGAACTGTTTTAAGATTGATTCTTACACCTTTGCTCTTTTTCCCTTGTCTCACGTTCTAAGGGCATTGTTGTTCAGTCACTAAGTCATGTCTGACTCCTTGTGACTCCAAGGACTGCAGCATGCCAGGTTCCTCTGTCCTCCATTGTCTCCTGGAGTTTATTCAAACTCACGTCCTTTGAATTGGTGATGGTATCTAACCATCTCATCTTCTGCTGCCCTGTTTGCCTTTTGCCTTCAATCTTTCCCACCATCACAGTCTTTTGTAATGAGTTGGCTGTTTTCATCAGGTGGCCAAAGTATTGAAACTTCAACTTCAGCATCGGTTCTTCCAATGAACATTAAGTATTGATTTCCTTAATGATTGATTGATTTGATCTCCTTATCGTCCAAGGGAGTTTCAGTCTTCTCTAGTTCAAAAGCATCAGTTCTTCAGCACTCAGTCTTCTTTATGGTCCAACTCTCACATCTGTATATGACTACTGGACAAACCACAGCTATGGCAATAAGGACATTTGTCAGCAAAATGATGTCTAGGTTTGTCATAGCTTTCCTTCCAAGAAGCAAGTGTCTTTTATTTTCATGGCTGCAGTCACCATCTGCAGTGATTTTAGGGGCCCAAGAAACTAAAATCTGTCACTGCTTCCACATTTCCCCTTCTATTTGCCATGAAGAGATGGAATCAGATGCCATGATCTTAGTTTTCTGAATGTTGAGTTTTAAGCCAGCTTTTTCACTCTCCTCCTTCACACTTCAACAGGATCTTTAGTTCCTTTTCAATTTCTGCCATTGGAGTCCTATCATCTGTATATCTGATATTTTTGATATTTCTGCCAGCAGTCTTAATGCCAGTTTATGATTGATTCAGCCTGGCACTTCTTATGATGTACTCTGCATACTAGTTAAATAAGCAGGGTGATAATATACAACCTTGTCATACTCCTTTCCCAATTTTGAATCATTCTGTTGTTCCATATCTGGTTCTAACTATTGCTTCTTGAACTGCCTATAGGTTTCTCAGGAGACAGGTAAGGTGATCTGGAAGTCCCATATGTTTAAGAATTTTCCAGTTTTTTGTGATCCACACAGTCAAAGGCTTTAGTGTAGTAAATGAAGCAGAAGTAGATGTTTTCTGGAACTCCCTTTTGTTTTCTCCATGATATAACAAATGTTGGCAGTTTGATCTCTGGTTCCTCTGTCTTTTCTAAAGCCAGATTGTACATCTGGAAATTCTCAGTTTATGTAGTACTGAAGGTCTAGTTTGAAGGATTTTGAACATAATCTTACTAGCACATGAAATGAGTCCAAATGTATGATAGTTTGAACATTCTTTGATATTGCCCTTTGGGATTGAAATGAAAACTGACCATTTCCAAGACCTGTGGCCACTGCTGCATTTTGCTGATGTATTGGAAACATCATCTTTTAGGATTTTAAATGGCTCAGCTAGAATTCCTACACCTCCTCTAGTTTTGTTCACAGTAATTGTTCCTAAGACCCTCTTGACTTCAAACTCTAGAATATCCAGCTCAAGGTGAATGACCACACCATTGTGGTTATCTGGGTCATTAAGATATTTTTTTGTATAGTTCTTCTGTGTATTTTTTGCCACCTCTTCTTAATCTATTCTTCTTTTAGGTCTTTACTCTTTCTGTTATCATACTTATTCTTGCATAAAATTTCCTCTTGATATTTCCAGTTTTCTTGAAAAGATCTTTAATCTTTCCCATTCTATTGTTTTCCTCTATTTATTCACATTGTTTAGTTAAGAACGTCTTTTTCTCTCTCTTTGCTCTTCTCTGGAACCCTGCATTCAGTTGAGGATATCTTTCCTTTTCTCCCTTGCCTTCACTTTTCTTCTTTCCTCAGCTATTTGCAAAGCGTTCTCAAACAACCACGTTGCCTTCCTGCATTTATTTTTCTTAGGGGTGGTTTTGGTCACCACCTCCTGTACAATGTTATGAACCTCAGTCCATAGTTCTTCAGGCACTCTGTACCAGATCTAATCTAAGGGCATGTAGGAGTTCTAAGGGTATATAGGAGGTAAACCATAAACAATCTATTTTAATTCATTTAAGGTGGTTCTTCAGGATACACTTGTCTTTAGTAAAATGAGGAATCCTGGATCCCTATATAATTATCGTCCTATTGTCATTATTTTCATCTCTTAGTAGAGTGGGAGGACTTCTATTGTGACTTTCAATGTGGTGAATTTGAAACTCTTGTGAAAGTCACACTGTAATTTAGTTTAACCACTTCCTTAAGTTCTTAGCACACTTTTTTTTCATGCTATAATATTTCATATTTGCATATGTTAAACACAAAAGGTTTTTTATTTTTTTCTTGGCCAGCTTTCAGTTCAGTTCAGTTGCTCAGTTGTGTCTGACTCTTTATGACCCCATGAACTGAAGCACACCAGGCTTCCCTGTCCATCACCAACCCCCTGAGCCTGCTGAAACTCATGTCTGTAGAGTCGGTGATGCCATCCAACCATCTCTTCCTCTGTCGTCCCCTTCTCCCGCCTTCAATCTTTCCCAGCATCAGGGTCTTTTCCAATGAGTCAGTCTTTGTGTCAGTTTAGTGAAATATAATTCACATACCATACAATTCACCCATTTAAATTGTAAAAATAAATTATTTTTAGTATATTCACAGACTTAACTTTAACCACAACAAAATTTAGAACATTTTTATCACCCTCAAAACTAATCCCTTAGTACCCATTAATTCATGTTCCATTTGCCTCCAGCAGCCCAAGTCCTAGGCCACAGCTACTCTACTATCTGTCTCTATAGATGATACTAGTCTGGACACTTCACATAATGAAATAATACAAGCTATGGTTTTTTGTGACTGGCTTTTTTCATGTAGAATAAAGTTTTAAGATTATTCAATTGTATAACACGTTTCAATACTTCATTTCTTTTCATTGCCAAATAATATACCATTATATAGATAGGATTTGGTTCTTTTTAATGCATGCCTTTTCAAATTGATTTAATTATTCTTTGACTGTGTGAATCACAACAAACTATGGAAAATTCTGAAAGAGTTGGGAATATGAGACCACCTTATCTACCTCCTGTGAAATCTGTACGCAGGTCAAGAAGCAACAGAACTGGACATGGAATAACGGACTGGTTCCAAATTGAGAAAAGAGTATGTCAAGGCTGTATATTGTCACCCTGCTTATTTAACTTATATGCACTGTACATTTGCAAAATTCCAGGCTGAATGAAGCACAAGCTGGAATCAAGATTGCTGGGAGAAATGTCAATAACTTCAGATATGCAGATGACACCACCCTTCTGGCAGAAAGTGAAGAGGAACTAAAGAGCCTCTTGATGAAAGTAAAATAGGAGAGTGAAAAAGCTGACTTAAAGCTCATCATTCAAACAACGAAGATCATGGCATCCAGTTCCATCACTTCATGGCAAATAGATGGGGAAACAATGGAAACAGTGACTTTATTTTCTTGGGGTCTAAAATCACTGCAGATGGTGACTGCAGCCATGAAATTAAAAGATGCTTGCTCCTTGGAAGGAAAGCTATGACCAACCTAGACAGCATGTTAAGAATGCATTTGAATCAGTTCTAATGAGGTGGATGATACTGGAGCTTATTATATAGAGCGAAGTAAGTCAGAAAGAAAAACACCAATACAGTATATTAACACATATATATGGAATTTAAAAAGATGGTAATGATGACCCTATATGCAAGACAGCAAAAGAGACACAGACGTAAAGAACAGACTTTTGGACTCTGTGGGAGAAGGTGAGGGTGGGATGATTTGAAAGAATAGCATTGAAACATGTATATTATCAT
Source organism: Bos grunniens (assembly GCF_055505025.1). Taxonomy (NCBI): domain Eukaryota; kingdom Metazoa; phylum Chordata; class Mammalia; order Artiodactyla; family Bovidae; genus Bos; species Bos grunniens. Next base: position 77,029,984 of record NC_141171.1, read on the forward strand.
ATGTGAAACAAATCTCCAGTCCAGGTTCCATGCATGAGACAGGGTGCTCAGGGCTGGTGCACTGGGATGACTCTGAGAGATGGGATGGGGAGGGAGGTGGAAGTGGGGTTCAGGATGGGGAACACATGTACACACATGGCTGATTCATGTGAATGTGTGGCAAAAACCACCACAATTTGTAAAGTAATTAGCCTCCAATTAAAAAAAGGGTGGGGGGGGAGACATTCCTTTGGCAACAGAGTTCTGTCTAGTCAAAGCTACAGTTTTTCCAGTAGTCAGTATGTATGTGAGAGTTGGACCATAAAGAAAACTGAGTGCCAAATAATTGGTGCTTTTGAACTGCAGTGTTGAAGAAGAATCTCAAGAGTCCCTTGGACTGCAAGGAGTTCAAACCAACAGAGGAAATCAGTTCTGAATTTTCATTGGAAGGACTGATGCTGAAGCTGAAGCTCCAGTACTTTGGCCACCCATGGGAAGAACTGAGTCATTAGAAAAGACCCTGATGCTTGGAAAGATTGAAGGCAGGAGGAAAAGGAGACAACAGAGAATGAGATGATTGGATGGTATCACCAACTCGATGGACATGAGTATGAGCAAGTTCTGGAAGTTGGTGATATACTGGGAAGCCTGGTGTGCTGCAGTCCATGGGGTTACAGAGAGTCGAACACGACTGAGCAAATTAACTGAACTGATTTTTTAACATCACCAATGTATATTTAAAGATTGGAAACCTTGAAATAATTTGTGCAATCTAGATTGACATCTACTCATCTTACATGCCCCAGCTCAATTGAATAAAATGAGACTGGAAAAAAAAAATGCCAGTAATAAGGAACATATAGATACAACATAATGGTATTAGTCCTTTTCTCACTGAAATTATTGTCAGCCATTTTTTTCTATTACTTGCTATCTACTGATATATACTTATTAATATTTTTAACAGAATATACTTCACTGTTAAGTCCCAAAGTTTCATTCTCACAGAAAATAGTTTATTAGTCTGCTTGTCTTTTATAGCTATTCAGACTAATATATCCATAATGCCATATCCTTATAATAAATATACTTATTAAAGATGTATTCTTGAACAATGGTACTTCTGTTGTTGAGAAAAAATCTGTAGAAATCAAGTAGTTAATTTTTATTTCCACTGTCATATATATGTATGATGTGTAGCTATATACCATTTTCTCTTTCTCTCCAAATATATAAATATATGTTTATATATTCTTACATGCATATCTCATAATTTTTGTATAATTTCAATATATGTCAATAGTCTAAACATACAGAAATGACATATATATATATACTTATATTTACACACACACACACATATATGTATCAGTGTGTGTGTATGACTATATCTGAAATTATGTCAGAATACATGATTGATTTGGAAAGGTTTTTCAGCATTTATTTCTTCTTTAAATGAATTGCTAGTAACTCACCAAAATACTAAAAATATGGCAAGAGTATCCTGACCCTTTCAGCATCTGTTTTGGGCCAAGACAGAAAGTAGAAGTTAAGAGATATATATGGTAAAATTATAGATTTTACTCTTTGGAATATTTTTTATTCTTAAATTGCAAACAGAATAGAAGAAAGGTGCAAAGGTATAAAAAGTCCAAACTATGAACCATAAGGTATTTCAAAGAAACTCAAAGTAATCGGAATAGATATGTGTAGATAAAATGCATACATACATAGACATAAATCTTAGAGCAGAGAATTTTCCAGAACTGAGGGACAAGAATCTCTGATAAAATATAACTTCAGAAATCAAGTAAAAAATATGCATAAGTACATACATAGAAGCTTTCTAGTAAGAGCTGCTCAACTATAGTCCATGATATATTAACTGAGAATGCAGAGAAAATAAGCTAAAAATATGTATTAAATATATCTAAATACAGAAAAAAATGAAATGACAAAGAAAGTTTTCCAATGCTACTGTAGTAGAGCATGATAATATTTACATCAAGTTTTAGAACAGAAAAATATATAAGCATTCCTTGATAAATTATAAAATTATGGCATCAGGATTATAAACAACAAATTATTCATAGAAGTTAATCCTAGGGTAATACGATTATGGAGTAGTTCAAAGAGGACTTTAACTTCATTTGTAATACTCTCATTCATTAAAAAGCATTAGAAAATTATGAAAGTGTGAAATCTTGGTAGTTGTACATAGGAGTCCATCAATCTCCATCATGTTCTGTGTTTAAAATTTCATTAGGAACAAAATCTTAGAAAACATTTTATAGAGTTTGGAGTGGTCCTTCCAAATCATGGCATCTTCGATCAGTTACTTAATCTTTCTGTGGTCCTGATTCCTTACCTACAAAATAATTATACAAACTATACGTATGTACAAAGAGCACTCTAAGGGTTATTGTGCTATAATGTATAGTAATAAACTTGTAATAAATATTAGAATCATCCTTCATAAGAATTAAACTATTTGTTATGCATGTGGCACCAGAGAAGCATAAATAACCAATTAGCTTGGAAGAAAAGCTATGACCAACCTAGACAGCATATTAAAAAGCAGACATATTACTTTGCCAACACAGGTCCATCTAGTCAAAGCTATGGTTTTACCAGTAGTCATGTATGGATGTGAGAGATGGACCATGAGAAAGCTGAGCGTGGAAGAATTGATGCTTTTTAACTGTGGTGTTGGAGAAGACTCTTGACAGTCCCTTGGACTGCAAGGAGATCCAACCAGTCCATCCTAAAGAAAATAGTAATGAATATTCATTGGAAGGACTGATGCTGAAGCTGAAACTCCAATACTTTGGCCACCTGATTCTGGACTCATTGGAAAAGACCCTGATGCTGGGAAAGATTGAAGGCAAGAAGAGAAGGGAATGACAGAGGATGAGATGGTTGGATGGCATCACCGACTGAATGGACATGAGTTTGAGAAAGCTCAGGGAGTTGGTGACAGACAGGGAAGCCTGGCATGCTGCAGTCCGTGGGGTGGCAAAGAGTCAGACAAGACTGAACAAGTGAACTGACTGAGCAAGTAGGAAGCAAGGCTTTATCTGAAAAATCATATAAAGAGTCAGATGAATGATGCAATTCTTACATTAATATATATTTAAATTAAAAAAAATTGAGACAATAAGTTATTGCCAAAGTATAAGATGATACTGAGTATATTGTATACTATAAGCTGAATCTTTCTGGCCAAAATTTGTATTTTAAATCCTAATCCTTAATATGAAGGTAATAGGAGTGGAAGCTTTGGGAAGTTATTAGATCAGGAAGACAGAGTCCTCATGAAAAGAATTGTGTGTGTGTCAGTCATTCAGTAGTGTCCCAACTCTTTGCGACCCCATGGACTGTAGCCTGACAGGCTCCTCTGTCCGTGGAATTCTCCAGGCAAGAATATTGGAGTGGGTTGCCATTTCCTTCTCCAAGGGATCTTCCTGATCCAGGGATCAAAGGCCGGTCTTCTCGTAGATGGCCAGGTCGATGCCCGCGTAAGGGATGATGCCCAGAATGTTGGGCAGGTAGCCATAGTGGAAGGCGCCGGGCCCTTCTGGCTCCAGGATCTGCTGCACACAGTCCAGCAGCCTCTTATAATGACCCGTCCAGTGAAGGATCAGCCAAGTCTTCAGCATCTCCATGGGGGTAGATGATGGTTTGGGATGTGGCGCCAGCCAGAGAGCCAGCCACAAAGTGCTCCTGCACCTGAAGTGTCTCCTGTTGCCCCTGAATGGTCCGCTTGATCTGCTCATAGGCCATGAACGACTCAGGTGCAGTCTTGAGCACGTTAATCCTGTCACCATGCCACAGGGAACACACGCCCCGCTCTTTGATCGCTCTGGAGGCCCCCCAGGATGTTCAGCCATTTGGTCTTGGAGGCGTGGATCTTCATGAAGACCTTGAGTCAGTCTAGAGGGGCTGTACCTCTCCTGAACATGGCACTCGCCACCGCCCCCACCACCAGCTGCTTCCACCACATGCCAGTCAGCTTCTCCAGCTCTGAAAACTCATTCGGGATGGTCAGGCACTTGCCAATACCCAGGACCGTGAAATGCTTCCAGAAATACAGCACGTCTTCCATGTTCTCCAGCAAATGCAACAAGACGTGGTCACGCCACTCCTGCCAGTCAGTGGTCATGGTACTATCATGCGTCTATGCTGTGCAGGATTTTCTCTGCCTGCTCCATCTAGATGGAAATGCCCAGGGCTCAGAAACTCTGCTGGATCTCAGAGACGTCGATCTGACCATCCTGATCGCGGGCCAGACTGTGGAACAGAAGTAGAAGGCGCCGTTCCTGTTCCTGCAAGTAGAGGATAAACTCCTCCAGGTCAAGGTCACCATCTGGGTCATTGTCACCCTCAGGGGAGATGCCCTGTTGGGCTCTGCAGTCCGGGTCGCCCCCACCCAGCTAGCCGAGCACAGGGGCAACTCATGGCGACCATCCCTGTTACTGTCCAGCCCCTTGAAGAGGTGACGCCAGCCCTGATGCCGCTAGGCCTCGCCCGCCCCCAGCCCCACCCTGCATGGCGCTCGCGCGCAGCGGGGAGGGGAGCCTGCAGCCGCAGCAGCCTCAGCGGTGGCTTGCCAGCTTCCCCCTCCCCTACCCGTCCCTGGGCCCCGCAGGCCTCAGCACTGCCTGCCCAGGCTCTGGCTCTTATAGGAGGAAGTGACTCCTGCAAGTGCAGGAATGGGATTAATGAATGAGATCAGTTCAGTTCAGTTCAGTCGCTCAGTCATGTCCAACTCTTCGCGACCCCATGGACTGCAGTTTGCTAGGCCTCCCTGTCCATCACCAACTCCCGGAGTCCACCCAAGCCTATGTCCATTGAGTCGGTGATGCCATCCAACCATCTCATCCAATCAGTGACCTTATAATAGAGACCCAGACTTCCCAGGTTGCTCAGTGGTAAAGAATCCACCCACCAAGTAGGAGACTCTGGTCGATTCCTGGGTCAGGAAGATCACCCAGAGAAGGAAATGGCAACCCACTCCAGTATTCTTGTTTGGGAAATCCCACGGCGAGAAGAGCCTAGTGGTCTCCAGTCCATGGGGTTGCAAGAGTCAAACATGACTTAGCAGTCTAAACAACCACCACCACAAGCCTCTCCTTCCTGGCTCACAGGGCCATTCTCACTATGTTTTTCCATAGTAGAAGGGTCAGTGGCGTCCTCTGGGTCTCTGTTGTTGTTTAGGCTGCTAAGTCATGTCTGACTCTTTTGTGACCCCATGGACTGTAGCCTTCAAAGTTCCTCATTCCATGGGATTCCCCAGGCAAGAATATTGTGGTGGAGTGGGTTGCCATTTTCTTCTCCAGGCATATCCCAGACCTAGGGATCGAATCCACCTCTCGTGCATTGGCAGGCGGATTCTCTACCACTAAGGTTGCCATTTCCTTCTCCAATGCATGAAAGTGAAAGTGAAGTCGCTCAGTCGTGTCCGACTCTTCGAGACCCCATGGACTGCAGCCTACCAGGCTCCTCCGTCCATGGGATTTTCCAGGCAAGAGTACTGGAGTGGGGTGCCATTGCCTCCTCTGAAGGAGAGGCTTACTAGATATTGAATCTCCTGGCTCCTTCATCTTGGATTTCCCAGGCTCCAGAACTGTGAGCGAGATGTTTCTATTGTTAATAAGCCATCTAGTCTATGGTATTGTTATAATATCCTGAATGGACTAAGGTATTACTATGTGAACAAAATAGATCTCTCTCTTTTCCCTATTAATTTAAAATAAAATAAAAAAACTTTTATATTCTTCTGTGGACTGAGCCTATGCATTCTTTTTTCTGGTGACATATGAAATATGAAGATAAAAAATATAGGATGCTTATCACATCTATTGTATTTATTTTATATACTGCAGTTTTTTTGTTTTGTTTGGAACAATTGTTCTCACTCCTTGGGTCTAATATTTCATGAGCGTAGCTTAGAACATGAAATTCTGCAGCATTTGTTCATTATGAACAAATGCCTACTTATGAATTCTTGTCTCAGAAGCTAATTTAATTGGTGAATTTCAACTACTATTGCTTATTTCACACTTCAGTAGGTAAAGATGCATTAATAATCGAAGTTTCAAACTGTAATTAACATTAGCTTTAGGCTCCTGACAATGAAATGATTACATTTTAATATATGGGTTGATAAAGTTAATCTAACATATGAATAAACAGCAAAAATAACTTACATTTACTCTTTCTCTGCAAATTGATACATGCATTTGCATGTTATAAGGCATGGAAAATAAGTTAATGTTGAAGAAAAAGTTACAGGCTGTCAATACAATTCTTGAATATAATCAATTCAATGTACAACAATGAATTTGAAATATTTCAACAAAAACCTTATTTTTCTTGAAAAAAATTAAAAGATACTTTTCACCTGGCTTGATTTTCTTTCACAGTTTTACAAGTTTATATCTTATTTATTCTGTTCTTAACTGAATTGATTACTTTACAAAGCTTCCTAAATGATGAATTTGTATGCTGACATCTTGTTCTTAATCATAGAATACCATATTGTCTGAATTCATTTGCCTGGTGTTATATTGTGGTGCTAGTGGTAAAGAACACACCTCCATTGTAGTAGATGCAAAGAGACTTGAGTTTGACCCTTGTGTCAGGAAGATCATTTGGAGGAGGGCACAGCAACCCACTTGAGTAATTTTGCCTGGACAATCCCTTGGACAGAGGAGCCTGGCAGCTCTAGTACATAGGCTCTCAAAGAGTCAGACACAACTAAAGAGATTTAGCATGCACACACGTTACCTTTATGTTGAAAAAATATATATTCATGATATAGTATCAATCGAATGAGGAAAACACTTTTCTTGAATAATATTTTGTGGAACTTTCCATAATATTTAAAAAATTAATAGTGTTTAGAATGGTATAAAATATAAATAATTGAAGTTGCTAAGTGTGGTACTTTAGCATGTCCTAACACTTCACAGCTTCAGGTGCACAAGAACAGAAAAACAGCCTAACTTCTTTTCCAGATAGGATTCATTGCTCAGAATCCTAGAATACATCAGTTCTTTTGACATATTCAAATATGTGCACCTTATAGTTTTTAAAGACTAGGCTGGCCTTTGAAACAAACGCAAAGAAATAGACTGAATTAGCTAAACAAATGGGTTAAATTCCTACGCTGATCTCAGATGTCAGATTACAGAGCTAAGAAAAAAGGCTTTTTTATTTCCCATACCAAGTTGTACTCATTATGAAAACAAATTCAGAGTTACCTACAGATTTTGAAATCTATATTCTTTGCCCTCTGGTCATGGCTGGAATTCTATAGCAAATTGAGACTTAAAGAAAAAACTCATCAGACACCTAATAGTCATCAGGAACTTGCTGGAGACTTTAGCAAAGGTAGTTTTGTGTCCACGCTCAGTCATGTCCGACTCTTTGTGACTCGATGGACTGTATCCTGCAAGGCTCCTCTGTCATGGAACTTTTTTTATTATTATTTATTAATTAATAATTAATATTATTATTAATCCTAATAATAAACTTGTAAAATAATATCTTATATTTCAAATAAAAGCACCAAATTTCTGAAAAGTCAAGTGATTTGCCTCCATGACAGAAAAGGAATCTGAAGGCATTTTCCAATTTTAAGTCATGTTGTTTGTATGCTTAAAGACATTATACGTGGTATATAAAGATATAGACAGTGCTATATGCCCAGTACTTTTCTAAATGCATTATATGGATCTTTCAAATGAGAACTCCAAAGTCCAGAGAAATTAAACAACTTATGCACTTCTGCAACTGGTAAAGAGATAGAGATCTTAAGTATTTGATTCCAGGTTTGTAGTGTTCCTGACTACACATTCCTACCTTCTACCATTTGGAACAGGTACACGTATCATTTTTATTTCAATATATGATTATTATTGGGGGTTTTCCTAGTGGCTCAGAAGGTAAAGAAACTGCCTGCAATGCAAGAGAATGGGGTTCAATCTCTGGATTGGGAAGATCCCCTGAAGAAGGAAATAGCTACCCACTCCAGTGTTCTTGACTGGAGAATTCCATGGTCAGAGGAGCCTGGCGGGCCACAGTCCATGGGGTCACAAAGAATCAGACACAACTGAGCGACTAACACACACACACATGATTATTATTATACCTAATGTCATGAGTGAGAGAGTAATAAGAGTTACTCTTCTTCATCCCCAAATGATAGTGAATGTGCACTAAAGCTAAGATGGTTTCCTTCTTTTATTATTTTTTGCATTATTCTAGTTATGTTGACTGCATAATATCAATGTCCCAGTATTATACTCTTTCAGATTTATTTGTTAAGTGTCAGATTGATCTCTTTTGTTAACTTTTAAGATAATCTCACCAGATGGCATTAAGAATATATTAATTAAATTAGGAGTTATAATAAAGATATACAATATTTTTTATCCCCAGGAAGGCTTAATATTTCATTCCCTTTCTTGTATTTGTGTTCAATAATCCCAAATGTCATGAATAATTACATGCAGTTATTTAAAAAAATACTCTGTTGAGATAGAAAATCTACCAGATGCTATTATAATCACTGTTTCTTGCAGTTTAAATTTTAGGCAATTGTTTGGAGACAAGTTAAAACAAAATGGACATTTGTTTTATTGAAACCACTTGTTATGTGCTATATTTGTGTTCAGATATCTAGCATTATGTGCCAACTGTTTTTCTTCAATCTTCATACATGGTAACTAGCAATAATTTTAAACAAAATCAATCTTGGTTGTTAGTCTTAATGACTAACCAGAAACATATGAAATATCTGATGAGACTGTGGCTTGAAAATGCCATGGTCCTGTCATATAAAGATATTCTTTAACAGATGGAATAATATAATAATTTCACAAACAAAACAACCAGAATAACTCATCATGTGACATCCCTACTTTAATCTCTCTTACTTGCGTTTTGAGATTGCCATAATGACTGAGTTGCCAAGTACTAATACTCCAATCTCGCTCCAGAGATTCTTATACTCCATAAGGATAGCAGTTGGCCGAAGAGCAGAAGCATCAGGCCAGGGAGCAGCTCATCACAGAGTGTGTGGCCAAGATGCCACAGATGATTGAGGATCATCAGGCTCACCTGCAGATGGTGTTAAAAAATAAAACCTCACAGGCCTCACTTCCAGAGAATCTGAATTAGTAGGAACCATAATTTTCAACAAGCATCCCCTTTTACTGCTCCCAGTGCCTTTTCTAATGCAGGTAATGCACAACTCCTGCTCTGAGAAATAATACCTAGGATCATGAGGCAAGCAATGCATCAGAATTACACAGGGAATGATTTGAGCATTTGCATGTCCAAGTATATAAATACCTTCATAGAATTCCACAGCAGATTTCTGCACATTATCTCTGAATGAGAAGCACTGATCCACACGATTGAAGTTACTCATAACTATTATCAGAGACACAAACCCTTCATCCATTGCTTCTCCATTCTCCTCCTCTCTTTCCACTCTTTTTTTTTTTTTTTTTTTAAGGATTATCTTGTTTAACAGTGCCTCCATGTTGCTGTTTTTGGTTTGTTTTTTTTTTTTTTTTTTTTCCTTCAGGAGGCTCTGAAGAACACAAAAACATCCTCATGTTTATATAAACAGTGATTGATGACAGGATTTTGAATGCCACTTTTTTTTTTGATTTGGCACAATACTTGTAGAAGACAAGTGGTCTTTGTCATTAATTCAGAGACTATTCAGCACAGTATTACTATTCTTGATAGTTGATACATAGAATTAATTTTTCAGGCAGCAAAGATTATACCAAAATTATAAATCCAATCTCTAACTCCGACCTTCTCCACCACAATATGAATGGAAAAGGGCACCTGTTCTCATTATGATCTTTAGACTGTCATCGTCAGGGCTAATTCTAATGTTACACTATGGATGATGAGTAGTTGAAATCCAATTTGAATGCATAATACCACATTTAATTTACAGTACCACCTGTCAATAAGAAATAGACTGAGGCATATCTTCTGAGATATCCATAGGGAATATTCAATTATAATTAACCTTCCTATTTTTGTTAAATCTTTGTCCTGAAATGGATTGTTTGTGCCATTTCTTATTCTTATAACAATCTGTCACTAGAAAGAATTTGAATTTTAATCTAATATTCTCTGAGAAATACAATAGAGGATGTTTCTTTTAATCTCCTCAGTACCACTATCACTTGTCTATTTAATTTCTTTTCCATAGGTTAATTATGACTAAGGTTGTGATCTTTGTGCAGATGTAGATTTCTTTGGCAGAGTGTGGAAAATTATTTTCTGCAAACCATATTGAGTACAATATATGGCAAATGGGACATTTCATTTTTCTACTTTAATATTAATAAGAAGAAAAAAATAATTTTAGTTCAAATGATGCAATTGAGAGCATATGAATGCATGCTTTCCTGTGGATAACTTTATAAAACTAGTTTTAAGCAATAATTAACTGCTATATATAACCTCAAAACCATTAAAATAATACATATATATATATGTGTAAAACCTCTAAACAATATAAAATTAAGAAAATAGGTTTTACATAAAATTAGGCACTAGATTTAGGAGTGTATCTTTTATTGAGTCAGCTTATTGACAAATGGCATCACGGACTTGATGGACATGAGTTTGAGCAATCTCCAGGAGTTGGTGATGGAAAGGGAAGCATGGCATGCTGCAGTCCATGGGGTCACAAAGAGTTGGACACAACTGAGCAACTGAGAGAGATTGACAATTGAAATTTTTCCTTATTTTTTTCTTTCTATTTTTCATCATAATTGGCAAACTTAAAGAGACTATAGCACTCTCTTAGCCTGAATGTTTTAGAGATACCCACAAGTCTATCTTGGCTTTTTACTCATGAGGGAACAAGAGTTAAAAGAGCGGAAGCCTTGCTTACATCTCAAGAGGCCTTCTCTTCATAAGCACAGTGTAGGAGGTGGGTGTCAACCAGCTCTTTGGCAGGCAGTAGGTTGGATTTTTCAAGCAGTCAGGTTTTACAGACACAAGCATATCTATATCCTTTCTCTGGAATTGTATGCACTTGAGCAAGCTAAGAGGTATTTCTGAGGCTTAGTTGTGCTGGTTTCTTAAAAGTAAAATAGGGCTAATAATACTGAGTTTGAGCAAACTCTGGGAGATGGTAAAGGACTAGGACGCCCGGCATCCTGCAGCCCATGGGGTCACAAAGAGTAAGACATGACTGAGTGACTGAATAACAACAATAATAATACTAAGCACAGAGAACAGTGTAAGGTTTACATGTGATTATGGATCTGGTACCAAGGAAGCACTTAAAACAGACAGCTAATATTTTGCTTCTGTCTTACAAATATTTTAATTCTAAATTTGTAAAATGATTGGAGTAGATCTTTTAAGTGATTTCTTTGGAAGGAATGATGCTAAAGCTGAAACTCCAGTACTTTGGCCACCTCATGCGAAGAGTTGACTCATTGGAAAAGACTCTGATGCTGGGAGGGATTGGGGGCAGGAGGAGAAGGGGACGACAGAGGATGAGATGGCTGAATGGCATAACTGACTCGATGGACATGAGTCTGAGTGAACTCCAGGAGTTGGTGATGAACAGGGAGGCCTGGCGTGCTGTGATTCATGGGGTCGCAAAGAGTCGGACGCGACTGAACAACTGAACTGAACTGAACTGAAGGGAAGTAAACAGAACTAAACAGTGGATCACAAAAAAACTGTAGAAAATTCTTAGAGATGGGAATACAAGACCACCTGACCTGCCTCCTGAGAAATTTGTATGTAGGTCAGAAAGCAACAGTTAGAACTGGACAAGGAGCAACAGACTGGTTCCAAATTGGGAAAGGAATATACCGAGGCTATATATTGTCACCCTGCTTATTTAACTTAAATGCAGAGTACAGCATGAGAAACGCTGGGCTGCTTGAAGCACAAGATGGAATCAAGATTACAGGGAGAAATATCAGTAACCTCAGATATGCAGATGACACCATGCTTATGGTAGAAAGCAAAGGAGAACTAAAGAGCCTCTTGATGAAAGTGACAGAGGAGAGTGAAAAAGTTTGCTTAAAACTCAGCATTCAGAAAACTGAGATCATAGCATCTTCTCCCATCACCTCATGGCAAATAGATGAGGAAACAATGGAAATAGTGACAGACTTTATTTGAGGGCGGGGGGGCAGCTCCAAAATCACTGCAGATGTTGACTGCAGCCATGAAATTAAAAGACGCTTGCTCCTTAGAAGAAAAGTTATGACCAACCTAGACAGCATATTAAAAAGCAGAGGCATTATTTTGCCAACAAAGTTTCATCTAATCAAAGCTATGGTTTTTCCAGTAGTCATGTATGGATGTGAGAGTTGGACTATAAAGAAAGCTGCTGCTGCTGCTGATACCAAATTGCTTCAGATGTGTCTGACTCTGCACGACCCTATGGACAACAGCCCACCAGGCTCCTCTGTCTACAGGATATTCCGTAAGAATACTGGAGTGGGTTGCCATTTCCTTTTTCAAAAGAAAGCTGAGTGCCAAAGAATTGATGCTTTTGAACTGTGGTGTTGGAGGAGACTCTTGAGAGTCCCTTGGACTACAAGGAGATCCAACCAGTCCATCCTAAAGGAAATCAGTCCTGAATATTCACTGGAAGGACTGATGCCGAAGCTGAAGCTCCAATACTTTGGCCACCTGATGCAAAGAAGTGACTCATTGGTAAAGTCCCTGATGCTGGGCAAGATAGAAGGCAGGAGGAGAAGAGGATGACAGAGGATGAGATGGTTGGATGGCATCACCAACTCAATAAACTTGAGTTTGAGTAAGCTCCAAGAGTTGGTGATGGACAGGGAGGCCTGGTATGCTGCAGTCCATGGGGTTGCAAAGAGTTGGACACGACTGAGCGACTGAACTGACTGACTGAAGGGAAATAGGAAGATAAAGAGAAGCTGAAATTTTTTCCTCTTCTGATTTTTAATAAGACATAAATATTCTTTTTTAATTTTTTAAAATTCTCATTAAATCCATAAAATTAAAGAGAGAAAGTCTAGGTTAAACCAGAGTAAGATAAAATAATTCAGATACTGGATCAACCTAAATCTATTCAGGAAGTTTAATACTGACCACCAAAAAAAGTTGGTTCTATTTATTTATTTAAAATGAAACAAGTTATTTAAAAAATAATCACCAAAACAGCACCTAGAACAGTAAACTACCAACCAAGTTTAGCTTGAGGTGATTAATTTTAAATATACTTTTGATAAAGTGAGTCTTTAAAATGCAAATTTAATTCTGTTTAGGGAAAAATATCGGAGAAGGCCATGGCACCCCACTCCAGTACTCTTGCCTGGAAAATCCCATGGATGGAGGAGCCTGGTAGGCTGCAGTCCATGGGGTCTCGAAGAGTCGGACACGACTGAGCGACTTCACTTTCACTTTTTCACTTTCATGCATTGGAGAAGGAAATGGCAACCCACTCCAGTGTTCTTGCCTGGAGAATCCCAGGGGCAAGAGAGCCTGGTGGGCTGACGTCTATGAGGACACACTGAGTCGGACACCACTGAAGTGACTTAGCAACAGTAGGGAAAAATATGCCTCATTATGAACAATGACATAACTGATGATATCTGTTTTCTCCTCAAAAGGAAACAGAGTATCATCATGCTTTTATAGTCATTTGCTTTGAATGTGGGCTTATTCAAAGAATTTGAACGATGCAATACTTTTATAGAAAGGCACACATACATATATACATGACATATGATACTCAAATGACAAAGTGTCAGGTTAAAGTGGAAGTTTTATAACCCTTAAAAGAGACAGAGTAGCAGAGTATGTGGTTTCAGTGTGTTCTGGGCACCAGCCACCTTGGGTTTGCCTGCTGGCTCTGCTTCTTACAGAGGTTATTCCCTGTGCCTTAGTTTTATGTCCTATACAATGTAAAAAAAAAAATACTTCTTTATGCATAGGTTTGTTATGAGTTATTTGTAAAACATTTAAAGCAGCAACTGGTACATTCGATCCCTGGGTTGGGAAGATCCCCTGGAAAAAGGAAAGGTTACCCACTTGAGTATTCTGGCCTGGAGAATTCCATGGACTGTGTGATCCATGGGGTCGCAAACAGTTGGACACAAGTGAGCAGCTTCCACTTTCACTTTCAACTATTACATAAATAAATATACTTACCTTTATAGTATATTTTCCTTCAACTGAAACAAAATAATCTTTCCTCCCATGATATACACCTGTCTCTTGATACTCAAAGTAGAAAAATCATCATTTGACCTATTATTTCAAGAAATAGCAAATTATCATTTAGAACTCTATATGTAATTTCTCTTTTAATCTTCATGAAAATTCTATAAGGTGTGTACTCTTATCCTTATTTTACAGATAAAGAATGAGTGACTGATGGTAAGATGTTTTGTTTCAAATATTGCCTTGTAATCATGGTTAAACATGGTATCATCTTTTGCCCTATAGTCATGTTATTATAAGTACAGGTAAATTTCTACCCCTAGTCCAGCATAATTTTGAGGATAATGTTCATGAAAGGGAGCTTCAACTCCATAGAAATTAATTTACCTGATATATCTCCTATAATGGCAGGTATAACTTCATCCCACTACAACAGCTGTGGTGGCCACACAGGATCTTTTTCAGTGTTCTTATTCCCCTGGTAGCTCAAACTAAGTTTCCACATTATATTCATATAAGAGGTGTGAAATATAAGACAGTTTAGATGTTAGATGTGTATATTAAATCAATAAAAGTCACACATATCAGCGTTCTGCCAATAACAGTCAAAGAAGATAAAAATGAAAGATGCCTTCTGTTTACTGGGATCTTTTTCAATTACTTGTTAGAACTTGAATTTGATTTTTTTTTTTTTAATCTTGGGAAGAGGTCTGAAGTTTTCCTTTTGCATCATTGTACAGTGAATTTTCATCACATACTTTAACCTTCCTTCTTCAATCAGAGTGCTTCTTTAAGGAAATATGTGATTTTGCATTTCGAGAAGTTTGTTTATTTATCAGTATTAGCTGTAGATAACCAGTGACAGAGACAAACTTCACATGGAAGGAAGCAGACCCTTCTGTTCCCAAGGTGATTCATATTTAGCGAAGGTAACCCGTTTCTATCTATATTCACTTTTCTTAAATCTGCCACCCAGCAAAAGAAGACAACCTGTTATTTCCTTTTCACTTCTTTTTTTGAAAATGATTAGTAGGAACATTTCAATTTCTTAATCAGAAACAAAAATAAGTATAAAATACTGACAAAATATGTTTGCTGACAAAGTAAGTTATCAATACAGGAAAATTAAATACATATTCTATACATAGAATGCAGATTTTAGAACAATTAATTCATTATTCTAAAACTGAGTTGAAATGTATTTTAATACTACATAGCATGCGATATGCATTTAAAGAATTAATGATTGAGAATAATGAAGGCTATAATAACAAATGGAAATTAAGCTTCATAAGAGTTGAGTGTTGTAAGTACTATTGACTTCATTTTCAGGCATTTAATCTTTTATGATAATATTGGATGAATGCAATATTTATGAAGGATAAAATTTGGAAACAGAAACTGTATATCTATTTAAACAAGTTTACACATTTTATATGAAAATCTCGCCTTTTTGAGATTTATAGAATTTATCTGTAATCTGGTCCTAAATACTTCTGTCTTTATGTTACTTTTCATACAGTTCATCTTTGCCTATGAACACAGATAAAACTTTAATTTTTAAATATTCAGTAATTTTAAACAAATGTATCTATATCAGATAAGTTTCTAAATGAATCTCTTAAAATATCTTAATTATTTAAAAAATTGATTTTGTGATCTTTTCCTACAATTCAATGGAACTTTCAAATTAATATTTGATACAGAATATACCACATAATTTATAAAGTTCTAAAACTGGGAAATCAAAAGGAATGATACTGGACCATTGTATGTTAATTGTAAGAAGAAATTACTTCCAGTACTATGCTGCTGCTGCTCCTAAGTCGCTTCAGTCCTGTCTGACTCTGTGCGACCCCATAGATGGCAGCCCACCAGGCTCCCCCATCCCTGGGATTCTCCAGACAAGAACACTGGAGTGGGTTGCCATTTCCTTCTCCAGTGCATGAAAGTGAAAAGTGAAAGTGAAGTCGCTCAGTCGTGTCCGACTCTTCGAGACCCCATGGACTGCAGCCTACCAGGCTCCTCCATCCATGGGATTTTCCAGCCAAGAGTACTGGAGTGGGGTGCCATTGCCTTCTCCGTCCAGTACTATAGAATTCAATATTTTCAAATATTTTCAATATTTGCTTCAGGGTAAAAGTTGATCACAGACAGAACCATACAATTGACAGGAAGCTTTCCCATAAATTGAATCAATTCATCAGATCACTATCATGATAAACAATAGGACAATTCTATTAGAGGGGTATACGTAGACTCATATTATTTTAAACCTAATATGACATTTTGTATACAAAATAGAATGTTAATTCTTAGACCCCAACTTATCAAACCTGTCTGCCAACGTTTTCATTTTAGAAAATGATATCAGTACTTGCCTTTTTGCTTTGGGCAAAAATAAAGATTATCTTTGATTTCTCTCACCCTCACACTGTCGTTATGCTCTACAGATTCTACTTTAAAATATATGCTAAGTATTACTACTTCTGACCACATCCACAGTGATGCTAGTTGAGCCCACCATCATCTCTTGCAAGGCAGAATCACAATAACACCCAAACTCAGCTTCCTATTTTCAGTCTCAACTCAAACATCTTTTTATCCCCATGGAACAGCTAGAATGATCCTTACAATAATGAAAACAAATTATATTCCTTCCCTACTCAAAACCTACTCTTGTAGATCTCTATTGTAGTTAAAAGATAGATTCCTTATCATGGCCTACATTATATAACTTCTCCTAGATCTCTGGATACATTTTACCTTGCTTTTCACACTATGTCCGTATTTTAAGCTATTTATTTCTATCTCAGGGCTTCTGTACTTAAGAGTTCCAGCCTACCTGGAATGTTCTTCCCTATCATCTTTTCATAACTTACTTCTTCAATACATTCAAGTCTCTGTTCAAAAGTCCTCTCTAGAAAAGCACTTTCTTTGCCTATCATTTCCAAAGGTATGCTGGTAAATTGACTCTCGGAGAAGGGGTGGGAGTTCTGATTACAGCCATTGCCAATTCCCTTGATTTCAAGCTACAGATGACTTAAAAACCTACTTGCAAAAATCCTGAATGTTTCACAATAAACTTTCTTGAACCAGTATAAGCTACATCTGAAATATCAACTTCTTTACCATACTCGTCTAATTCTCTATCCTCTACCTTATTTTATCTTTTTGTACTGCCTAAAATTATGAGTTTGATTGCCTAGTTGCTGTTTCTCCTTAAGAATATAAGTACCACTAGAGGAGGGAATCTGTCTGTCTTATTCACTAGAATACCGTTAACATTCAGAATAACCCCTGGAACATGGGAGACAGCCTATAATCATTTGATGAAAAAATTAATAAATAAGTGGGTCAACCTATCTGCTATCCTCAGTGCCCCTCAAGAAAGCTGGAGTTTAGAGCTCATACCTTTGAATTCTTCCCAGCAATGTTTACTTTTTGTCCTCTCCGAATGAGAGGTAATGTAGGAAAAAGATAACTATGTTTTAAGAGGGCCAAAGAGGAAAGGACATTCTAAATTCTTTACCTAGAGCTAAAGTAAGTTTATGTGAAAGCTCCTTGTTATCCAGATAAAATCACCCTAACTTAAAAACATATATTTACATGTGGTTAATGGCTAAAATATCCTGATGTTCAGATTTGTGTGATATAATCCAGTTTTCCTTACTTAAAATCTACCAAGAGTTCACACTTGCTCACTAAAAATCTGATGATGATTAGCTTATTATGTCTATTACCATCATTTTCATAGTAGTTATATAGAAAGAGAATCTCAACAAAGGACATTTTGAAATCATGTTCTGTAAGCCAACACAAGTTTGACTATAATTGTATTGTCTTTGAATACCTTCTCCAGTAATAAATGGATTTTCCATTATTGCAAACAGCTCACATAATGAAAGTGAAAGTGAAGTTGATCAGTCCTGTCCAACTCTTTGTGACCCCATGGACTGTAGCCTACCAGGCTCCTCCGTCCATGGGATTTTCCAGGCAAGAGTACTGGAGTGGGGTGTGGGGTGCCATTGCCTTCTCCCAAGAGTACTGGAGTGGGTTGCTATTTCCTTCACCAGGGGATCTTCCCAACCTGGGCATCGAACCCAGGTCTCCCACATTGGAGGCAGATGCTTTACCGTCTGAGCCACCAGGGAAATCCACTTAATAGCAACAGGGTAACAATGGTGGTTCTAAAGAGAAAGTTAAATAATCAGTGACTCAGTGTCCCCATTTAAGACATAAAACAATTAAGTTTCCCTGCCTCCCTCCTGAGGCCAGTAAATTATCTATTTGCTATATTTGGAATTACTTATAGGTAAAGACTCTGATGCTGGGAGGGATTGGGGGCAGGAGGAAAAGGGGACGACAGAGGATGAGATGGCTGGATGGCATCACTGACTCGATGGGCGTGAGTTTGAGTGAACTCCGGGAGATGGTGATGGACAGGGAGGCCTGGCGTGCTGAGATTCATGGGGTCACAAAGAGGACATGACTGAGCGACTGAACTGAATTGAACTGAACTTAATGAAAAAAAAATTTTTTTTTTTAACCCTCTTAGTATCTGAGATGGAGAAGGTGATGGCACCCCACTCCAGTACTCTTGCCTGGAAAATCCCATGGACAGAGGAGCCTGGTAGGCTGCAGTCCATGGGGTCGCTAAGAGTTGGACACGACTGAGTGACTTCACTTTCATTTTTCACTTTCATGCACTGGAGAAGGAAATGGCAACCCACTCCAGTGATCTTGCCTGGAGAATCCCAGGGACAGCAGAGCCTGTTGGGCTACCGTCTATGGGGTCGCAGAGTCGGACACGACTGAAGTGACTTAGCAGCAGCAGCAGCAGCAGTATCTGAGAAACACGATGGTTTCATTAAGCACCTCCTGTTCGAAAGAGCATTTTTGGCAATATACTCTACCTTCATGAATTTCCAACTTTGAAACCTGGAGGATTATGTTCTGAAACATGCTCTTTAGTGACATAAAAACAATCAGTTATATGTGCTTATCCTGCCTCAAGATGATGACCTTTCCAGGGGTATTTGAAACATGGCTAGTTCTTTACTAAGGCTAGGCATTTTGAAATTGGCAAGGACACTAAAGTGTTTTGTTCCCCCCGCCCCATCACTGCCCATGAACAATAAAGTTGGCACAACATTTTATTCTCAAGAAAATGATACAACAATGTTTCCTTAGTCCCAATTTCGCTATTGCCTTAATAACATTGCTAAAATCATTTCCTAGTTGTTTTAGAAATATAGAAGAGTAAATCCTCTTCTCAAATAATGAAATTCTGAATTATTTAGAAAATCTGTCTGCTGTTGAGTGCTTTATTTTTTTTCCACGAAAAATAACTGATTTGAACCTCAGTTTATACATTTTAAAAATGAGCATGTGCACTCTCTACCCCAAATATTCTTTGACATGTTAATAGTCACATTTTGGAACCTATAAGGATTCCACAGAGAAGGTCAAAAGATACATCTCTTCATATTTATATCTGCTAAGAGGAGAGTTCTGTTTATAAGATCTCATCATGGAAACTCGGAGTAAATCCAGCTTCAAACAGAAGATAAGGTTTGCTTCACTACAGGAATTCAGAAGCTGCTACTTCCACATTTACACAAAACAAGCCTCAGACAAGTCAGAACTGCAATCCAAGCAGTGACCTCTATCTGAGCCCCCATAAACCAGATAATTCACCTCTGCCCCAAGCAAGCTACTGACTGGAGATACGTGATGCTGACTGCATGCAGATCTTCTCAGCAATCTACTCGCAGATATGACTCTTCTCTCTGGAAAGAAAAATGCTCAGTGGAAATAGAAACAAACCCAATTTGGATTTCCTGA
Organism: Bos grunniens; assembly: GCF_055505025.1. Taxonomy (NCBI): domain Eukaryota; kingdom Metazoa; phylum Chordata; class Mammalia; order Artiodactyla; family Bovidae; genus Bos; species Bos grunniens. The sequence goes on from NC_141171.1 coordinate 77,050,018, forward strand.
AAGGTCAGTTTGCTTTAGAGAACTATCTGCTCACATGGCAGTTTTTAAACACTGGTGCTCACATCAAGGTTTCCTGGGTAGAGATTGAAAGTTAATATTCAAATCTAGGTCCATAGGTGTTATGGTAGACTTCTTAATTTTTTTTTAACCTTCTAATGAGTTGAAAACATATTTACTGTGTCAAAATATTTCTAGTCAATAGATACTATTTTAATTGTATGATGTACTAGCAGAGATATACTTCCAAGCATTAGTTGTATAAGTCAGTAATGGAATTATAAACAAGATGATGTTTTATGAATCTGTATAAAACGTAGGCATATGGCTTCTTTACATATGCACACCCCAGCCACAAAGAAATAGTTGTATTTCAGCATTGTACCAATTCTTCTCTTTCATAAAAATGTTTTCATGTTTACTCAACAGTCTAATTTACCAGAATCTTTGTGCTTCCTTTGCTTATAAATTTAGTGATAGTTGGCTTTTTAAAGTAAAATGGCTATAAAATAATGTTGATTTATAATTCATAGACAGAACTGAATGCCACACAAATTGAATGTAAAGGGAGGATTCACTAGACTAAATCTTCTGCGGGGAGTAGCCATGTCTTCATAACACTTATGAAATGTCTTCCCCTCTGTTCTTCTGCCTACTGGGCAGAGTACAAGAAAAGAACTCTGTCCTCAGTGAATTTTTCAGGGATAAATGGAAGGTTATGGTTTATTGTGATCTGCATCTGAAATTTGATCAGCCTTGTAAGTTTGGATTCCATGTAATGGTGCTAGAAATATTTTGCCAATTTGAAGTCAAAAAAAAATGAATGAGCATCAATTTACAAAGTGGACACATCCTTTGCAAATTAAGTGGGATTGTTGCTAAAGCCAGATGAATGAACCTCGCATGCATGTATTTATAGTAGAAGCCAACTGGAGCTTGAAGTTAAATGTCTGACAAGCAGCTTGGCCAATGTGGTCAAAACAGACAATCAATCCAAGATGATCAATGCCAGAGCCATTTAGCTGTAAGTGAATCATACCACTCAATAATGTGAAAAATACCTCACTGGTAAATCTAATTCTACCTGAATTCTATCTACTGCTTCAGCATATTTGAATATTACTGTAAGTAATAGAACTATAATTGTGTAAATGTGGTGATTATTTATATTTTCCCAGTGGAAACATTCACATGGGTCTTGTTAAGCTGTAATACCTAGCTGAAATACTTTTGTTGTGGTTTGCTGTTTAGTCGCTAAGGCTAACTGCTTAGTCATTAAATCTAAGAGTCTGTTTTCAGACCTTCTGGATAGTAGCCCACCAGGATACTACAGGTCTGAATAATTTTTAATTAGCTATAAGAAAGTTTGCAGCACAATCTATGGGCCCAGTATAGATATAAGGGAAATGTCTTCCCAGAAGTGAACTATTTGATGCACTCCCTTGGTGGGATTTGTGTTCTTTATGGGAAATGACTGCTTATATTTTTGAAGGGGAAAATTCTGTGTAGTAGATATTTGAGGTTCAAGAAACATTGAGAACTCTTGAAAACAAATGCACCAATGTTTCTGTAAACTTAGATAACATATATATTAATACTTATATATAAATATAGCTATCTAAAATTGTACAGTTCAGATGATGATACTAAAATTGGAAATAAGAACAATTCTTGTGCTGAACAATTCAAGCTAAAGAATAATTTCAAAGTTTATGTTTGTAAGATTTAGTTTTGAAAAATTAATATGTTCTTTTACAAAATGAAGTGAAGTGAAGCAAAGTGAAGTGAAGGTGCTTAGTCGTGTCCGACTCTTTGCAACCCCATGGACTGTAGCCTACCAGGCTCCTCCATCCATGGAATTTTCCAGGCAAGAGTACAGGAGTGGGTTGCCATTTTCTTCTCCAGGGGATCTTCCCAACCCAGGGATCAAACCCAGGTCTCCTGAATTGCATGCAGACACTTTACTGTCTGAGCCACCAGGGAAGCCAAAGTGAAGCGGAACACTGGAACAATTACATAGATCAATGGTTGAGGGGAAGGACAAAACTGGAGGAGGAAGTGTTACTATATCAGTATTCAAATCATCTGTAGAGCTTTTCCAAAGGATTTATCTCCCTGGGCTTTTCTCATTCAGATATGACTCAACACTTATTGGATGGGCCTAAAGAGAGAGATTTTTAAAAAGTGATTCCGCAATTCTGCTTTCTCCTTCAACTTAAGTAAAAGTCCCAGATCTAAAGGATGATAATAGTAATAATTATAGTAATAAAAAATGATAACATTGATGTAAACTGCTTCTGATTTTGTTTATTCAGATAATTTTTCTAGAATAACCTTTTCCAAAGTAGCATAACACAAAATGATGTTCCATGTATATAAATATGGCTATCTAAAAAATAGACACATGTAGAGATAAAATACATATCCAAATCAGTTTTGCTAATATGTGATAAAGAAAACTAGGTTTTTTTGTTTTTGTTTTTGTTTTTTTTGTAATTCTCAGAACATTTAACATGCAAATGTGTACTGTGAATCTCTCAAGCAGAAAAATGGTAAACAGCATATACTAAACCTATTTGACCAGAACATATCTTTTTTTTTTTTTAATCTAACCCTCACTTTGTAATTGTTATTTTTCATAATAATTTAAATGGACATATTTAAATTTTGGACATATGTTCAGCATATTTATTTTACTTATGTTGTCTCAGCATGTACACTTATATTTGGGTATCAGTTTTTTGCTATCCAGAGTGTAAGAATAAGTTTAATAATTTATCCCTGTGTAGTACATAATGTATTGTAAGCCTTTAAAGATGATTGTCTGATGTTTGAAGTAAAGGTTCCAATGTTTGAGTATAAAAGATAGGTGTGCATTTAGAAATCATTTATTGAACTAGTCTGATAAAAGGGTACAGCTAGCAACCAGGAGCAAGGTATTTGATAACTGGAGCAGAAACAAGCAGTAAATTATTGCAAATTACTGGTAGTTCTTTGAATTGAGCTGCTTTTCTTTGTGTGTGTGTGTGTGTGTGTGTGTGTGTGTGTGTGTGTAGCAGAGCTTTATTAAAGTGAAAAAGGGACAGAGAAAGTTTCTGACATAGACATCAGGAGGGGGACTGAGAGTGTCCCCTTGGCTAACCTTTAGCAAGGCAATTATATACTTTTTTAATTAATTATTTCAATAAATCAAAAGAATGTCTTAAGATTGCAAATATTTTACCATACCCACTCCCACAATTTACATTTTAAATAACAGGATTAGAACTTAGTAAGATTTTACCAGACACACTCCCATAATATACATTCTAAACTATCAGGATTAGTCAGGTTTTTAGGAAGGAGAAACTGTACTCAAGCAGGATACATTGTTGTTATATAATCCTTACTACAGAGTTTAAACTGAGTTGTTTGTTGTGCAATTATCTGTTTCAGGCTTAAAGAAAAACCTTTTAGGTTACTAAAATGAAGGGTTGTAAAGAGAAAAAAGAAAAAGACATTTGTCCTTTCCTCCTCCTTGAGAATTCCAGACACGTCTCTCCTCTTCAAGAGCCCCAGACCCCCTCTCCTCCCCAGGGAACCTGAACTTCTTATCAACCTGCCTAGGAATTGACTCTCTCACTCCCCCCCTTTCTTTCAGGAGAATTGTGTTGCCAAGCAAAAGGGGCATCATTTTCATTCCATAACTACTTCCTGCTGTTGAGGGGCATCGTCCCTAAATTATTGGGGCAGCATATTCTCCTAAGCCTCATATTGAGGGTTTCTAATCCAGGGCTCCAAGTAATAGTTGGAGGAGGCTGTGGCACTCGTAGGAGTCTGGACAACCATTTGTTACTAAAAACTTTCAGATGGTTGGAAACGAACCCTATTCTGCAATTACAGATGTGAGGCAGAACAGTCATTAAACCAGGTTAAAACATAATCAGAATTAAAAGTTACATTATATCCATAGTTAAGGTGCAATATGTTATTCCAGTCCATTTTAGGATTGTTAGATGTCATCAGATCAAGAAGAGTTGAACAAAGTCTTTTATTTATTTATTTATTTTTTGGCTTGTAGCCAAATTCTGTAACCCATCTCTAGTCATAAGTAAAACTTTTTATTAAACATTTGGCTTACTAATATACCTTAGCTTTATCTGAAGAAATATATTTTTTCTCAATAACTTCACATGTATAACTTCGAGGTACAGAATCAGAAGAGACTGAAATGGAGGTGCTTGTGAGCTAGGTGGAAAACTAGCATGATGGGATCTGAGAAGGTAAGAGAGTAAAAAGTAGGGGAAAGTAACCATTTGCTATAAGAAAGTGGAGACAGAGTTTGTCAGTGACTTGACTAAAACACCTCAATGCATTTGGAGAGACCAAAACCAGATTGGAACAAGAGGAAGTGGAAACAGCAATGTTGCAACTCTTTTTCCTTTTTTTTAAGGGTTCTCTTTAAATGCTTCTGTGCTTAAACAGTTCAATAAAGGTAATTATGTAGGGATTTTAGAGGCAGATAGAAAACAGCCACCAAAATGTTGAGGACAATGCTTTCTATATTCTGGTTTACTCAGAGGAATATTTTCAAAGTACAAACTGGACTATATCTTGGGGAAATATTCCATAACTTTTATTTTATTCACTATGAGTATATATATATATATATGTGTGTGTGTGTGTGTGTGTGTGTGCATGCACATGAACTAAAATATTTATGCTCCCCAAATGGATTTTAGACATCTTTGATGTAACACTAGGGCTTCCCTGGTGGCTCAGACAGTAAAGCATCTGCCTGCAATGTGGGAGACCTGGGTGTGATCCCTGGATGGGGAAGATCCCCTGGAGAAGGAAATGGCAACCCACTCCAGTACTCTTGGCTAAAAAATCCCATGGATGGAGGAGCCTGGTAGGCTACAGTCCATGTGGCTGCAAAGAGTCAGACATGACTGAGCGAATGTAACACTTATTTCACTTTTATGAAAATGGTGATTCTTATAGAAATATAGTGAACCGTGATTAAGGCAGAAGACAATGAAGAGGAAAAATAACAAATATGATGCGAATTGAATCAAGGCAGTCCATGGGATCACAAAGAGTCGGACATGAATGAGCAACTGAACTGGGACAGGAAACTTCTGTCACTCATTCTTCACCTATCAAATGAGGATAATAATAGTTGCAAGTTCCAGAGGGTTCTTATGACAATTCCATGTGTTAATACCTATAAAGGTCTTGGATAGTTTCTGACTTATTATAAGTGTCCAATAAATCTTAATTACCATTAAATGTTATTAAAGATTTTTGTTATTGGTGCTATTCTTATGACTATTATAAATGACAAACATAAACAACTATATAAATAACAAGTAATTTATAATATTTGTTGTTACAAGTGAATATTATAAATATATAATAATATATACATTTGAATAATTTCAGAAAAGGATATGAATCATAAAAAATGCTGTAAAGAGATATAACAAGAAAGGTGGCACACTACTTTACTGAAGGTGATAAGGTCAGAAAATGATCTCAGATAATTAGTAATGGAATTAATAATTTTTGTTGAAGCATAGTTGATTTACAATATTATGTTAGTTTCAGGTGTACAGCAAACTGATTTGGTTATGCCTATGTATCCGTATATATTTGTATTCTCTTCTTTTCCACTATAGTTTATTATAAGGACCAGTTATATAGTAGATCCTTATGTTTATCTACTTTATATATAGAAGAGTATGCATTTGTTAGTCCCATATTCCCAATTTATCTCTCTGCCCCCACCCCTGCCAGTAACCATGTTTGTTTTGTATGTCTATAAGTTGTTTGTCTTTTGTAAATAAATTCACTTGTACTGTTTTTTAGATTCTACGTATAAATGATATCATATTATATTTGTCTTTGTCTGACTTTCTTCACTTAGTATGATAATCTCTAAGTCCATCCATGTTTCTGCAAATATTATTTCATTATTTTACATAACTGAGTAACATTTCATTGTGTGTAAGTACCATATCTTCTTTATTTATACATCTGTGGATGGACACTTTGGTTGCTTCCAAGTCTTGGCTATTGTAAATAGTGCAGCTCTGAACATCAGGATGCATATATCTTTTGAATCAGAGCCTTTGTCTTTCCTGGATGTATGGCCAGAAGTAGACTTGCTGGATCATATGATGACTCTATTTTCAGTTTCTTTAAAGAACCTCCATACTCTTCTCCATAATAGTGCAACTGTTTACATTCCCACCAACAGTGTAAGAGGGTTCCCATTTTTTCCATGGCCCTCATGGCCATTCTGACCATAGTGAGGTGATTCCTCATTGTAGTTTTGACTTGCATTTCTCTAATAATTAGTGATGTGGAACATCTTTTTGTGTACCTGTTGGCCATCTTTATGTTTTCATTAGAGAAATGTCTATTTAGATATTCTAAATAGAAGATTTTTTATTTGGGTTGTGTTTTTGTTGTTGCTGTTGAGTTGCATGTACTATTTGTACAATTTGGAAGTTAAACTTTTGTCACTCTCATTATTTGCAAATATTTTTTCCAATTCTATAAGTTGTCTTTTCATTTTGTTGATGATTTATTTTGCCATGCAAAAGCTTGTTAAGTTTGATTAGGTCCCATTTATTTTTACTTTTAATTCTATGTAGCAGAAAAATTTTAATACACATGATATCAAGAATTGTCTAATGTTACATGAAAACTCTCAGCATAGATTTATGGGTCAGTCTATACTAAAATTTTTTTAAAAATTAGAAAATAGCTATCACTTTCAAGTGCTTACTATTTATATATTTTAATGGTATTCTAATACGTCATTGCATATCATTGGAACAGATATTGAATAATAATCTCAAGATTGAATTATTAAAATTAAATGTTGAAGAGTTCAAATTGAACATACTAGCATTCCATAGAAATATGGAGCTATCAATTTTGTTTCAATTTTATTATAATATTGATGAAAAGAGAACAATGAAGCTCACCAAATTAAAAGGCAGTAAAGCATTTAGTGTACTAGTTGTAAAGCCATGTAGGGAGCCCACATTTTTATCATATCATTAGGTACACGTGAATGAGATATTTACTATTTCATAGTCTAGCATGCTTCAGATAGAATCAGCCTAAATTTGTGTTTGCTCAGCAAAAACTTCAATTTATCGACTCAGATTCAGATATTTCGGGACCAAATGCATAGCAAAATATCCATGCTTTTTACATTTTGAGGTTAAATTCATTGAATTTGTTTTCTATTCATCTAATTAGTTATTCTTTAAAAATGAATATAGTTCAATTAGAGTTCAGTTCAGTTCAGTCACTCAGTCGTGTTCCGACTCTTTGCGACCCCATGAATCGCAGCACGCCAGGTCTCCCTGTGCATCACCAACTCCCACAGTTCACTCAAACTCGTGTCAATCGAGTCAGTGATGCCATCCAGCCATCTCATCGTCTGTCGTCACCTTCTCCTCCTGCCCCCAATCCCTCCCAGCATCAGAGTATTTTCCAATGAGTCAACTCTTCGCATGAGGTAGCCAAAGTATTGGAATTTCAGCTTTAGCATCAGTCTTTTCAATGAACACCCAGGACTGATCTTTAGGATGGACTGGTTGGATCTCCTTGCAGTCCAAGGGACTCTCAAGAGGGAGAATGATTCTGAATAGTCAATGAGTTATATATATATATATATATATATATATATCAGCTTCCCTGGTGACTCAGTGGTAAAGAATCCACTTGCCAATATTTGCAAATGCAAGAGACTTGGTTTCTATCCCTGGGTCAGGAAGATCTCTTGGAGACGGAAATGGCAACCCACTCCAATATTTTGGCCTAGAAAATCCCATGGACAGAGTAACCTAGCATGCTGCAGTCCATGGAATTGCAAAGAGATAGGCACAAATTAGTGACTAAATAAAAACAAAATATAAACCACATTTTTTAAATATATGAGAAATATGAACAAAACAATAATGAATATACTTATCTGTAGGATAGTCTAACTAATCTATTCTATCAAAGAGCAGGCTCATAATTACTTAGAAATACAAATGTTAAGTTGGAATAAAAATATCTCAGCAGTTTAATTTGGAAATGCATATGTGTAGGTTCTTTCTTGTTTTTGTAAATAACTGACTATTTTGATGGTTTCAAGACATATTGTATAATAATTGCATATCTGTCATAATTGAAAGCATGAGTAAAACAAAATCTATGCAAGTAGGGGCATGGCCCCACCCCTCAGAATAATTGCATACTCTGTCATGTCTGATTGCTTAAGTAGTACAAAAAGGAAAGAACAAAAATAGACTTCACAAATCAGTCATACTCAGAAAAAATTGAAATTAAATAGCAGTAAATGAATACTACTAGAATACTCCCATACTTTTCATAGATTAAAAAGAATAAACAATGCACATATGCTTGCTTTACTTCTCAGCTAGTATTATGATTGACACCTTACTAAAACCCCAAATTTGCCAATCAGTAAATCTTAACACTGTTCTGTAAATGTGCGCTACAAAGAAATTTAAGAGATAATCTCTAACTTCAAGGAGTTTATAGTTAATTAAAAATACAACCTTATTGTTCAATATTACATGAATGCTTTTAAATTAACAGAGTATTGCATTAAGCTAATTAAAAAGTATTATTGTGATTGAATGCTTAGAAACTATAGCAATCAAGTGTTTTAAAAATGGAAGGGAAACTTTCCAAACAAATACGTATATGAGCATAAGCTTTTTGGAACACTACAGATATTTAGAATTGAAGTCCAAAGATAAAATAGGGTGTTTGAACTATGTTTAAAACATCTCTCTTCTATTTTAATGATTAGAGAAATGCATACATAGAGTATATTCTAAATGCACGTAGGCCAAAAGAGACCAGGAAATACAAATGGAGATGGGTAGAGGTCTTAACAGAACAGATTCTAGACATGGTGGGTTTTTAGCTGTGTTTTCAAACAGGAGGCCACCTGAGTTCAAATGGGCTTCAGTTCAGTTCAGTCGCTCAGTCATGTCCAACTCTGTGACCCCATGAATTGCAGCATGCCTGGCCTCCCTGTCCATCACCAACTCCCAGAGTTCACCCAAACTCATGTCCATCGAGTCGGTGATGTCATCCAGCCATCTCATTCTCTGTCATCCTCTTCTCCTCCTGCCCCCAATCTCTCCCAGCATCAGTCTTTTCCAATGAGTCAACTCTTCGCATGAGGTGGCCAAAGTATTGGAGTTTCAGCTTTAGCATCAGTCCTTCCAAAGAACACCCAGGACTGATCTCCTTGTAGTTGGATCTCCTTGCAGTCCAAGGGACTCTTAAGAGTCCTCAACACCACAGTTCAAAAGCATCAATTCTTTGGTGTTCAGTTTTCTTCACAGTCCAACTCACATCCATACATGACTACTGGAAAAACCATAGCCTTGACTAGATGAAACTTTGTTGACAAAGTAATGTCTCTGCTTTTGAATATGCTATCTAGGTTGGTCATAACTTTCCTTCCAAGGAGGAAGCGTCTTTTAATTTCATGGCTGCAGTCACCATCTGCAATGATTTTGGAGCCCCCCCTCCCCGCCCAAAATAAAGTCTGACACTGTTTCCCCTGTTTCCCCATCTATTTCCCATGAAGTGATGGGACCAGATGCCATGATCTTCGTTTTCTGAATGTTGAGCTTTAAGCCAACTTTTTCACTCTCTCTTTCAATTTCATCAAGAGGCTTTTTAATTCCTCTTCACTGTCATAAGGGTGGTGTCATCTGCATATCTGAGGTTATTGAGATTTCTCCCGGCAATCTTGATTCCAGCTTGTGCTTCTTTCAGCCCAGCGTTTCTCATGATGTACTCTGCATAGAAGTATAATAATGCATATATATGGAATTTAGAAAGATGGTAACAATAACCCGGTGTATGAGACAGCAAAAGAGACACTGATGTATAGAACAGTCTTATGGACTCTGTGGGAGAGGGAGAGGGTGGGAAGATTTTGGAGAATGGCATTGAAACATGTAAAATATCATGTATGAAACGAGATGCCAGTTCAGGTTCGATGCACGATACTGGATGCTTGGGACTAGTGCACTGGGACGACCCAGAGGGATGGTATGGGGAGAGAGGAGGGAGGAGGGTTCAGGATGGGGAACACATGTATACCTGTGGCGGATTCATTTTGATATTTGGCAAAACTAATACAATTATGTAAAGTTTAAAAATAAAATAAAAAAAAAAAAAAAAAAAGAAGCTAAATAAGCAGGGTGACAATATACAGCCTTGATGTACTCCTTTTCCCATCTGGAACCAGTCTGTTGTTCCATGTCCAGTTCTAACTGCTGCTTCCAGACCTGCATATAGGTTTCTCAAGAGGCAGGTCAGGTGGTCTGGTAATCCCATCTCTTTCAGAATTTTCCACAGTTGACTGTGATCCACACAGTCAAAGGCTTTGGCATAGTCAATAAAGCAGAAATAGATGTTTTTCTGGAACTCTCTTGCTTTTTCCATGATCCAGCAGAATGGGCTTAAGTTTCTCTAATTCCAGATGAAGGAAAAACTGTATTCATATGTATGGATATAGGTGTGTCAAACAGTTTGCATAAAGGATAGCAAATGAATTGGAGTTGCTGCTAAGGGGCATTGTAGAGTAATGAATCCAGAAAAGAGAAATAGAAATCAATTTGAAGAACCCTGAGAATATAAATAATAATAAAGATAGCAAGGATTTGGCTTTTTGATGTGTGGAACATGTTCACATGCATTGTCACATACAATGAGACACATACAACTTTCTGAGACAGAAATGTGACTACCGTTTTGCCTTTCAATGAAAGGTTTAATGTTCGTTCCTCTTCATAAAATGGAAATAACATGATACCTCTCTCTCTGGATTGCTTTATAAATTAAAATTTACATGTATTATAAATAGTATATCAGTGTGCTTGGTATATTCCAGAGATTTAATAAATAATTCTGATATTAAAAAAAAGCAATGTAAAAAAAAAATAAAGTTTAAAGATGTTTTCCCGACAGTGCATAGCTAAAAAGTAGCAAGACTAAGACTATGTTAAAGTATTTTGACTCCACATTGATTTTTTTCTTATATACTGCACTTCTCTTTTTATATGAAAGATGCCAGGTTTACAAATTGAAATTTTATTTAACTAACATGAATTTCTCAAATTGTAAATTTTATTAAAAGAAAAGAGAATCTCCTTCCTCTTTTTTTTTAACTCTCAAGTACATATTTTTTATAAGCAAAATGAAAATCAACATAAAGGAAAATGCCATCATCTTTGTGAACTCAAGAATAACCCAGTGAATTCAGAGTCTTCTCAGCCGTGATGGAAGCTCTACCTTTCCATTTCTACCTGGTTGAGTCTCAGGTCTAGAAGGCATATCTATTGCCATGGCAATATTTGAAAGGGGTATGTGGTACTTGCAGGGCATTGTCTGTTAAGCTGTTTCCTCTGAGCTATCTATACCCTTGTCTGATGAGCAGTGGTGATGACTGTAATCTCCAGTTAGTGATCCTGGGGACTGTGCAGGACTACAGGTTTTTTCCTCAGCTGCTGCCTCGGATCTCTTAGAGAAGTATGGGAACACCTGAATGCTCTGTTGGAGGCACATCAGTCAGTTTAGTCACTCAGTCAGGTCCGACTCTTTGTGATACCATGGACTGCAGCATGCCAGGCTTCCCTGTCCATCACCAACGCCTGGATCTTGCTCAAACTTACATCCATCGAGTTTTGCTCAAACTCATGTTCTTCGCTGGAGGCACAGAAATGCTTTAAACTGTCTTTACCTGGACATGCTCCTACACCAGCCATCTCCACTGTATCACATCACTCTCTCTATTCACCACTGTAAATATTGATGCCAATTTTTAACTGCTGGGTGAAAAACAATTTCTCTCTGCTGTTATGCCCCTGAAACTTCCTGTGGTTTCTGCTTTTGTCCCATCTTGTTGGTGAAGACAAGGAGTAGGTAAGGGCACAGGACCCTTTCTATGGAAACACAATGATGTCTATCATGCTTATGAAATGAAGTAGGATACAAAGTCTGGAAACAAATCTCTAATATAGCGCTCAACTGTTTTTTGAGAAAGACACCAAAACAGCTTAATGGTGGAAAATACAGTCCTTTCAATAAACCATCCTGAAACTAGGTAGATGTGTGAAACATAAGTAACTTCAACACCTGTATTGCTCCATAAACAATAATTAATTTGAGATATATTGTAGACCCAAACATAAAATATCTTTTCTTTTGAAAACCATGTTTAAGACTGAAAAAGATTTCTTAGATTGTACACAAAAAGCACTAGCCATTAAAAAAAACCTAAAATGAATATTTATCAGAATTTAAATAGTTTTCTCACAAACACAAGACACTGAAAATACAATTTATATACTGATAAACATTGGCAATGCATGTATCTGACAAAAGGCATATTTAGAATATACAGTGAAGTTCATGACAAAATAATAAAGGTAACAGCCCAATAAAAAATAAAACTTGACAAAAGATACGAAGACACAATTAGCACAAGAGGAAATTCACATACAAGACTCTCAACAGCCTTACTTATTAGTGAAATGCAAATTAAAATTACAATGAGACATTGCTACGTATTTAACAGAATGGATAAAACTGAGAAGACCAATGCCAAATGTTTCCGTGGACATGGAGCAACTACAATTCTCATCTAATATTTGCATGTTTCTTATGTAGTTAAAGTTACCTCTCTCCTATGAACTAGTAATTTTTACTTGTGAGGATTTATCCAAGATAAATGAAATTAAAATGCCCCAAAACTTGCATACAAAAGTGTTCAAGGCAGGTTTATCCCTAATAGTGAACAGCTGTAGCATAAAAAAATGTCTACAAATAGGAGAATGGATAAGAAAAGAGTTATATACTCATATAATCAAATAGTGTTTAGCAATATTATACATGCTTGTGATAACATGGATGGATCTCCAAAACATCATGTTGAATGGAAGAATTCAGAATCTAAATAGTATGATTGCATTACGTGGTGTTTAAATATGGGAAAACTGATATCTTACACTGCTCGTATTTAGAATAGTATTTTCTGAGTATGATAAACATTCATTGCAAAAGGCACTAAGTAACTGAGATTATAGAAATGTCCTCTATCTTTATTGAGTATAGGACACGGATGAATTTATTTTTCAAAATGATTCAAGCTCTGTGCTTTATATCTGTGCCTTTCATTATATACTAATTATAACTCAAAAATGGTATAGAATTTAATTTTTTAACTAAAGATGCTTTGGAAAAACTATAAAAAGTTGGTGAATGTGGGTAGGTAGAAAGTAGATAACTTTTGAATAAACTTTGATGACATTCAGTGAGTTCTTTAGCTATCCAACTTTTAATTGAAAAGCTATTTATAATACTTTTTCTATATAGCACAGGGATAGAAATAGTGAATAATTGTAAGTGATACAATAGTTGGAGAAAAGTGACCTCATTTATTTAAAAAACTGTATTTAAAATTAACTTCAATAATTTATTTGGTCTCCAGAGTTCCCTTTATCTGGAAGGATTCTAGCAAGAAGTGGACATTAGTTTTTCAGAGATGCCTTCAAGAAGGTTCTCATATTGCACAATAAATGTAAACAAATTAAAAGAACACCTAGAAATACAAATGTTTGGCTATGAAAAATTCATTTGGATATAGTTCTTTGTATTGAATACCCAGATTTTTTTTTCTCAATATCATTGGTTGGCATGCCATGAAATATAGGCTCAAGGAAAAACTAACATCACCATGATATTGAGATAGCATATGATCTCAATTTATTGACAGTGGGACTGGTTCTGACTCCTTTATTGCAACAACACAAATACCATACAAAATAAAACAAAACAAAAAGTTGATTCATGCCAGTGTAAGTCCTAAGGTCAAAACTGACTCAGGAAATTCATGATTGTTAATGATGCTATTGGCCTAGAGTCTAGCTCTTTTCTTTTCCTTTTTTTCTCCCAAGCTGTCTAACATTCACTTGCTCTTTTTTGCTTTCCTCTAGTTCTCTCTATTTGGGTCTTATTTTACTTCTGGAGAGGCTGGAGGAAGGCATTTCACATCTTTGGATTTGATAATCCAAGAGGAAAGAGAAATGTGTCTCTCCCTTTAAGCCAAAATTAAATAAATAAATCCAAACTATGATTTCCCTGGTGGCTTGGATGGTAAAGCATCTGCCTACAATGCAGGAGACCCAGGTTCAATCCCTGGGTTGGGAAGATCCTCTGGAGAAGGAAATGGCAACCCACTCTGGTACTCTTGCCTGGAAAATCCCATGGTCGGAGGAGCGTTGTAAGCTACAGTCCATGCGGTCGCAAAGAGTCGGACACGACTGAGCGACTTTACTTTACTTATGATTTCCCTAAATTGGATCAGAAGACATCTCAGAATGAATCAATATAGATGGACTAGTTTGATTTATCTAGTCTACATCATATGTTTACCACATGAAGGGAAGACTGGGACTTGGGAGGAGAAGATGGGACTGAAGGACTGTGATTTTTATTTACTCAAGGACCACAAATGTTGGGAAGAAGTTAGTTCTCCAAGGATGTGAAATAAACATTACCAGAGTAACTGAACAGGGATGCTAGGTGGATCTAAACAACAGACATAGAGATATTACTATATATATAGGTACAGATATACGTATAAATTGTTCTTGATATATCTATCGAGACACTCCTGTGAATACTAAGTACTCTGTCAGTTAGGGTCCAGTAAGTTAACAGACACCAAGCTAGTAATATGAAGAGAAAATTTACTAAAAATAAAAATTGTTAACCAGTGACAATGTATTATTTTCTAAGAGGTCTAAAGTCCCAAGAATGTAGGAATAGCAAATTAGGGATCAGCTATTACCTCAAATGCTAAGAGGGAGCAGCTGAGGAAGGAATCATGCTGGAGGAGCTCTGTATCCTCCCAAAGCTGAGGTTCAAACCTCGTTCCAAGAGATGTAACTGTGGTCCTTTAGGTGATAGAAATGGTTCCTGAGGTGCTGTAGGCCAGTACTGGCAGCAGATAAAACCAAAGAACCACACTAGAGCCCCTAGGATAGTTTTGACCTGCTGGAAGCACTAACAATGAAGACTCCCACCAGGATACTGACGTTTTCTGGGAAGCAGCCTTCTGGGCTGCCACGGAAACTTACTGGGAGACTTCCTGACAGTACGCTGGAACAACTCACTGGAGCCTTTGGCTGTCCTGCTCAACTCCATTTGTTGTGGGGGCAAAAAAGCAGCATATTAAGTGCATTAAAAGAAGAGATGCCTCTTCATGTTGCAGTGTCTCTCCAGTACTATTAGTCAAAAAATGGGCCAGCTGCTAAAGGAGAAATGTTTACAGGATCAAACTGAATTGTGCAAAGAAGAGTAGTTGTGGAACTAAGCTAAGCAACTAAATAAGTTGATAACTGACACACATCATTTTTGCCTTATCAATCTCTTCTCCTTCTACAGTCAAATAGCATGGAAAGTTGAATCATACCTTAGAAACATTTTACTAATTTGCCGCAAGACCTCTCTGTCATAGGCTAAAAAATACTCAAATCCCATGAAATACCAGTACCATTACTACTATACTTCTAGTAAAAGAAACAACAGCTACTATTTTTAAGATATGCCAATCATTGAAGTAAATGCTTTATTTAATATTTAAAACAACTTTATGACCATCTAAATTTATTAACCCCATGTTAGTAAACTTAGACACAAAGGGTTTGAGGTCAGGGAACAAAAGAACTGAGATTCAACTGTACGAATATACATGTACTGCACATTCACACCCTCCAGACAGTTCTCCATGAGAATGTCTAGATTGCTTAGTGAGTTTGGATTCAAAAACATGGAACATAACGAACAAATGTTAAGTAGTATTTGATGCAAAAAGCCTAGACAGTTATTTCATTCCATGTGTAATGAATGGTCTTATCGGAAGAGTACTGAACATGGCACATCAGGTGTTACAAAACTGAATGCATACAGGAGCCAGGATAATAGTGCCTAACATGGAAGTGATACTATCCTGAATCGTTACCCATTCGTGGAGATTGGAGGGTGCATGCCCATATCTGAAGGATCAGTGGATCGTTAGTCTTATGGAATGACCACATCAGACAATAGAACCAAGTTGACATGATTTTTTTTTAAAAACAAAGGATGTTTATGTGAAATAATCTAGCTTTTTAAATGTTGCCAACTAATTAAGACATTTTAAAAAAGTATTTTTGTATCAAATAAGACCCAGTTTGATGCCTCTGTCCTTTAGTTATTTCAGTATAGAAACCATCTTGTCCTTGGGGCAAGAAATATTCAGAATCCAATGTTGAAGATTTCCTGCTATCTTAATAATTGGAAAGATAAGTATTTGCTTCTGTGACTCCTTTTAACTCTCTGACCTTACAGAAGAGTGCCATATTCGTTCAGTCTGACAGTCCATCCCATCAGCATACAGAGAATTCTGCTTGGCCTGGAAACTATTCAGTCTTCTTCCAGTGAATTTGTAAAACTTCACACTGATTCATTGTATCACTCTTTCAGCTTAACGTGTTTCTTTTTTATTATGAAAAAAATTAAAATGTTAAAGAAATAACCCTAGAACAATTGATTCTTCTGTACTCATTACCCAGATTCACAATTATCAAGATTTTATCACATTAGCTTCATGTATTATATTTTCTCACTTTTACTGAAACATTTTCAAAAAAATTACAAATATCATGATATTTAAACCTTATATATTTCAATATACATCTCTAAAAAGGAGTATAATTTTATAAGACTAATTATCCCAGTGCCTTTAGGCCATCTATCAAAGTTAACACTATTTCATTCATTCCATGTTCTGCTTTTTTCTCTTTGCTTTCTTGTGGTGTTTTTTTTTACTGTGTTCTCTTTCCCTTGTATTTCTTGTTAATGGATGTTAGCTCTAGAAACATGGTTGGGTTCAGGGTTTAGTAAGAATACTTCAAGGAGATGCTGTGTGCAGTTTAGCTTTCTGAAAGCAATCTTATTGCTCTCATCTTTGTGGCACAGCAGTTCAGGGTATCCTCCAATTACCAACAAGCATTTTATTTTCTTACAACCCTGAGAGTGTTTTATTTGAAATCACAGGCAAACAAAGCAAATTCACAGTGGGCAGTTTGCCTTTGATCATTCCTTCCTTTTTCACTATGACCATCTGTCATTCAATGCTTTTTGAGAGTTTTCTTCTAGGACTTATTCTCATCCTCCCTTCTAAAAGTCTTTGAAAATTGTCTGTCTCCATTCCCAACGAATAGGCATCTCAGGTGTATATGTAACACAGAAATGCATCTAGAAAGAATTTAATTCTAAACGACTGTGCTCCTCAAAATAAATCAGTACCTGTCCATCAGCTTTATCTATATTTACTTATACTTTGAAAATTGCTAGCCCCCAGGAAACACTGTGGTAGCATCTTTCCTTTTACTTTCATCTAAATATCCTCTATTGGAGAGAAAATAAGAGGGAAAGGATCTGAGTGTTTTAACAGCTGGGTTGATATTAATATTCAGATACTAGCTGATTGTCAGTGGCTTGCAGTGAGATTGAATATCGGTACCCATAAATTACCATAGAGGAGAGTTATCCTAGTGATCCCTGTTGGAGACCATCTTATTCCTCTGGCTTCATTAGATTAGAAGAACACTGCTCTTGCTTTTGCTGTAGGTTGGTTACATTACAATGATGTTCTACTATTGGTTGACAAAGAAGGATGTGTTGCATGTTCTTTCATTCCCTATTCTTAGCCTTCTCCCTAAGTGGGGTTAGTCTTAGCTTACTCCATATCTGTTGTTCAGAAGAAGTGAAGTTGCTCAGTCGTGTCTGAGAACCAAGAAACAAATGTAATATTGTTGTTGTTGTTTAGTCTCTAAGTCATGCCCAACTCTTTGAGACCCCATAAACTGTACCCCCCAGAATCCTCTGTCCATAGGCTTTCCAAGCAAGAATACTGGGCTGCCATTTCCTTTTCCACGGTATCTTCTTGACACAGCGATTGAACCCATATCTCCTGTGTGTCTCCTGCAGTGTAGGCAGATTCTTTTACTGCTAATCCACATTCAACCTAGGAATTATAGCACAACTGCTTTTGGAGATTTATTTTAGACTCTTACCTCAAATCAGTTCAGTTCAGTTGCTCAGTCGTGTCCAACTCTTTGCTACCCCATGAACCACAGCACACCAGGCCTCCCTAACCATCACCAACTGCTGGAATCTACCTAAACCCATGTCCATTGAGTCGGTGATGCCATCCAACCATCTCATCCTCTGTTGTCCCCTCCTTCTCCTGCCCTCGATCTTTCCCAGCATCAGGGTCTTTTCAAATGAGTCAGCTCTTCACATCAGGTGGCCAAAGTATTGGAGCTTCAGCTTCAACATGAGTCCTTCCAATGAACACCCAAGACTAATCTCCTTTAGGATGGACAGGTTGGATCTTCTTGCAGTCCAAGGGACTCTCAAGAGTCTTCTCCAACACTGCAGTTCAAAAGCTTCAATTCTTCGGCACTCAGCTTTCTTTATAGTCCAACTCTCACATCCATACATGACTACTGGAAAAACCATAGCCTTAACTAGATGGACCTTTGTTGGCAAAATAATGTCTCTGCTTTTTAGATGAATAAAATTTTTCCTAATTGTTCTCAATTCTCCATCTTTTGATTCCTAAGTTACTAATTTGAACACAACTATAAACTCTATATTTAATAAAAGACTTCTTCTCTCTTTGCATGTCCATGAGTGTATCTTTCAGAAATTCTTTCTGCTAAACTATGTGTATATTCTGAGAAAGGTACAGAAGGTGCCCAAGAGATATGAGAAGAGATGACACCCTCTATTGGTTTGCTAGATCTGCCATAACAAAATGCTATTAGTAGGTGGCTGAGGCAATGTAAATTTATTTTTCCCATTGTTCTGGATGCTGGAAGTCCAAGATCAAAGTGTTAGCAGGTCTGGTTTTCCCTGAGGCCTCTATCCTTGGTTTGCAGATGGCCACATTTCTACTGTGACCTCATGTGGCCATTTCACTGATATTTCTTTCTCTTCTTTAAGGGCACCAGTCATATTGGATTAAGACCCTACCCTTATGACCTCATTTCATACTTAGCTTTGGTGGGCCCTATTTCCAAAATACTGTTACACTGGGAGTCGAGGCTTCAGTGTATGAATTTGGAAGAATACAATTCAGTTCATAACCTGCCCTTGAGAGTACTTTTTCTGGTCTGTAACTGTTTATGTAAAATAAACCATTTAAACTATGTGGGTTCTACATTCCAAGTATGCTTGCCAAAGTCTGAATGTATATTTGTTAGCAGGCTTGGCTCTCTGCCTGATAGTTTGTAACTGAATAATATTTACATTTGATTATAGTTGACTGGGGAAATAATTATAGGGTTTATCCTGTTTTTTGTGTGTTTGTACACATAGTCATTTAATTATTACTGGTTTTGATGATTCAATAAAGGGATGCCCTCTACACTGTTACTCTCACCTTCACAAAGAATGAGCACAACAGATATCTGGATCCATCTTTATGTTTGAAAATCCACTCTTTTATTTTTTAAATGACATTACTCCTGTGAAGGATAGCACTTTTTTAGCTACTTGCCCCCATGTATAAATTTTGAGGAAATCCACAGTGTCTCAACAGTAAATAATCTGCCTACAATGCATAAGACCATCTACAAAGCAGGAGACGCTAGTTTGATTCCTAGATCAGGAAGATCCCCTGCAGAAGGAAATGTCAACCAACCCACTCCAGTATTCTTGCCTGGAGATTCCCATGGAAAAAAGAGCCTGGTGGGCTACCGTCCATGGGGTTGCAAGAGTTGATCCCGACTTAGCAACAAAACTACCACCACTACATAAATTTTAAATTCTTTTCTTACTGCATGCATGGTGAGTTAGGAAAAGCGATCAGTATTATAGTTTTAGTAGTTTCTTGAGATTCAATGAAAGGGAGGCTCAAATATAAACAGTGTATTAAATTAGGTAAAGAAAAATAGTCAATAGCAGAAATAAAATAAGATTGTGACTTGCATATAAAAATATGAATGAAAAAATGAGTGAATTGGTGATTGAATTTTGCCAAAATTATGTCCATTCAATGTGGAAGCAATATTCTTAATTGAAAAAAGTTGGCTAGAAGTCTCTTTTAAAATAATAGTTCTGGAGAATAATAATTCTGGAGAATTTTTTAATGTCATAATGCAGCTTATGTATAACACAATTTCCAGTACTGACTGTATAAAAATCATTAAGTTTGGGGTCAAAACTGTGTTTCTGAAAGAGTTTTTATTCTTAAAAAAAGACTCTTGCTAAAGAAAATTCACATTCATACATTGTGGTGATTTGTTCCAAAGTCTTGCAACTTAAGACAAACTGAATCCTAAACTGTCTCCTGTCTGCCACAGGCTAAGACAATTAGCAACAATTTAGAGTAATGAAATTATACACTACTCAGGATAAATGGATGCCTTTCGTTTGCATGATAAGCTGTAACTCTGTGATGAGTGTGAAAGTTTATGTGCCAGACAGAAGGAATTGTCACCTTGATTTTTTTTCTTTTTTGAAGTCTGTCCCAGACCAGTTCAACTGTTAAATTTCAATTAAACTAAATGTGGTCAGAAAAACAACACACAAAAAGATTGGAAATGTAAGTATATTTCTTTTATCTGGCCTGAGCTGTTGGCAAAGTAAACTGGCTTTTCCATACTTGGCATTTATTAATAATATTTTGAATACCATTGCGCTTTTTAAGCTGAGTGTGGTGGAATTCTCTTGTGGGATTATTAAATGAGTCGATTTGCATTCTAATGAGAACAAATGTTTGGGATTGCATTGTTAAAATGCTAAAACGGTGTGTGTATAATTATTTTGCAGCTTAGATTCGCAAAACTCATTTCCCCAAACTCCTTTTTTTAAATAACTAAAGAGTCAGAGCCTACTGACGGCTGGAGGGGAGGTGATTAGGGTAATTTAAACTGTTCACAAATGACTTTGCCACGGAATGAAAGCATTTCTTTGGCTTTGCCCAGCTCCTTTCATTATCTTTAAGCGGCCGCAGTGTTGAGTCCCATAAGAAGTCTCACCAAGCTCTCTTTCCTTGTACAGTTTCTCATTTGTATTGATTAATCATTTTGTAATTCCATTCTAGGTTGACTTGCTCATCTTTAAGGCATTTGCTGCTTTTTCTTTGCTTGTCTATCCTGTAACGGTTATGTTGTCTGTTCTAATACCTTAGCTTTATCACTGCAAGTCAAGCTTTAAAACATTAATCCCTTCATGCTTTAATTTCATATTCTATTACCAGAATGAATGCAAATACTGTTTCCTTTTTCTCCTTTTTAATCATCTTTACTACAGCTTTTGCATATGGGCCAATAGCAAAGTAAGCTTTTATTATTTAGAGTATAACTCTTTTTTAAATAGTTTTTCAACTCTCTTTCTTTAGCTTAAAATTCTGTTGGCAAAATACACATGCTTACTGAAAAAATATCTATAGCCTTAACACATTTTATTGTCACCAATTTCTAATAAAATAAACATATTGTAATTTAACAGTCTTAAGATACTACTAGTACCAGTAAAAATGTTTAACTATCATATTTTTAAGTATTTTGATTATTTACCTTGACCTGAGGAATTCATTCTGGTGACAAAGTTTTCAAACAATAATGATTTTTTATTCCTTACTTCATGCAGTTTGAAATTTGGAGAGAAACTAAAGAAAATATGGTCCACCTTACTCTTTATGTAGATAAAGATTGAGAATCCAAAAAGATTAAGTAATTTTCTTACAAACAAGAAATGATTTCATATATATTTATTTTTTACAAAAGCAATTAAACTGAGTCCTGTTTTGTAATTTTATATTGTGATGACCAATGCTTTATTATTAAGTAAATGATACTTTGCATTTATTGCATAAAGTACTTAATTTACATATACATATATATGTATATTATATATGCATATGCACATGTACACGTATGTATATGTAAATACAAATTGTATGTTATATACAAATATGGCTGTATATAATATACAATTGAAATTGGCTGTATATACTATTGAAAGTGAAAATATTGATGAGTATATTACTTTGAAAAAACACAAAAGTGAAAGTCAGTAAAGCGTAATTATGACAGATGCTGATTAATACAATGGAAATAGGTGGCTTCAATTAAAACAAATGTTAAAATTGATGATATTCTAATATATTTAAATGTCAGTTAATTAATATGCTGATGGTTATTCTTTCCTTGAGACATTAATTAAAAGCTTGTGATAATTGATGTCAAGACTTTTGTAATCTAAAAATTGGTAACTTTATTTAAAGTCAGTCTTTGATGATTTCAAGAACTTAACATTTTTAGAATGTGGCACGTTTTACGTAGTACAGTTACAAAAATGGAAAGGCTTATTCACCCATAACCCTAATTTAGCTATTGTTAGAGGTTTCCATTGAGAGATCATTTAGGATTCATTTGTTTATAGCATATAAGCAGAAACACAACACAGACAATTTTATACAGAACAGTGAAATGTTTTTAGTGCAAATAGCTGAAAAGAATAGATGTGGAACTGACCTAAGCTATGCATATTGACTTGATCTGTGTTAGTGACCTCATTCCAAGACAGCTTCCTTGGATCATATTGTTTTCGAAAGACAATCAGCAACCTCTGGGACGAATGGGGAATAGATGCTAGCAAAGAAGCCCCCAAATATCCATTACATGAAATTATCAATAAGCATTTTTAAGTTTATTCTGCAAGCTCTACTTCCTCATTTTCTCTGTCTTTGTCTCTATTTTTTTCCCCCAATATGTGCTTTCACCATGTGATTGATAGAATGCATGAAGGAAACAGTACCTGATAGAATGAACTGAAGTAAAGGCAAGTTATTCTATATTCACTTCATCTTATTTTCAGACTTAAGATGCATGGCAGATATATGCATCACAAACAACATCTTGTCTTGTACACAGGAAAATTACAAACTTTGTTCTCAAAACTTGAATCCTTTAATCTTCCTGTGGATGAATTGCCCCCTCCTCCTGGCCCCCAAAGCCTTAGTCTGCCATGACCTTTCATACCTGTTTTGTCTTTAGAAACAGCTTTGTAAATGTCACAAGCTTAGGATTCTTTTCAGAGGCTTTCAGTTTCAGCTCCATAACCACTGAGTAATCAAATTCACATTGGTGGTGGTTCATGATATTTATTGACTGCTAGTTTGGCTTTAGGACCCTAATGCCATAGTCTGGAGTACCATATTGTTCTATTATCAAAGAAAAGTCAAAGACTATGAATCTTGTTAGTTTCTCTTTTTATCTATATATTTAAAAATTTGTGAGAAAACAAAAAGAAACCCAAGCTATGACCAATTTGCACCTAGATAATATCATCCAAAGACTGAACTAAGGAGTGATGGCCAAAACTAGGAATGCAAATGAAATTGGAAGGTGGAAAATATAGCTAAGCATTTATGGAGGCATAAGAAAAACTCTTAAATTACAGAGATTATAAACAAACGCAAAAACCAAAAATTGAAAAACTATTGATTATAAAAATGCAGTATTACGGATGATGTTGATATTTCAGAATGGCTTAGAAAACTATCATTCCCAAGAGCATTAACCTAATTTTTGAAATATAATAAATTAAGATCAAATCTTAAATAGTACTGATAATGCAAGTAATTTGCATAAAATGTACAAAAGTCTCATGGTAAAAAATTTTACTCAAGAGCCAGAGCCTGTTCATAACTGGCACAAACCACAATTAGACTGGAACAAACACCATTGGGGTTGATTAAACAGCTCACTCATTGTACGAATGCAGTGAAATGTGACCTGACCTGTTTGGTGGTGCCTTCTAATTGAACAGGTGTGCTGTTTAAATGGTGTTCATAAATTGGATGTTAGTATGTGTGTGTGTGTGTGTATGTATGTTTGCATCCATATTTCAGATTTACCAAATGACTCTCAAACAAATTTATTTTCCTTTAAAAATAAACATAAAATGTGTAAACCCAGTAGTATTTAAATGAAAATCTGTTTCTGTTACTTATTCACCTGAAAATATAGAGAAGCTTCTTTATCTTAAAACAATCCATATCCTTACTTTTCCTTTGCTTTGAGATTTAAAAAAATTGTGATTTTGACAACAGTGCTAATCAATTTACCAAAATTTTAAAGTGAATTCAGAACTCTGACAATATTGATTTGCAATGAATGGTAATCTTGGCAAAGCTTATTCCTCTACTTGTAATAAATCCAATTATTCAAAAGTACATTTATTGTGCTTTTCTCTTTTTTAAAAAAATTCCTTTTGCTTCTTTCTACCCAGGATTAAAATGCTTAGTAACACTATAAAGGTATTTAGCTAGTTTCAAGAATCTCCTGCCAGTCTGTAAGACATGGAAAAATTAAGCTTCAGTGTAGACAAGTAAATTAATATACTTAAGAAAAATGAATCCCAAGTGGTCTTGCAAGTTACTGAACTCAAAACGATAAATTGCGAGCTATGAGGGGATTTTAAAAGCCATTGTGAACTACTAGGACAAGGTTTTACTTTAGTCAAGGGCCAAAACTTAGCTTAATGAAACCAAAACAAAATATCATAAATGCATATTTGTTGTATTGTTTCTGTGCTTTGCAACTTAGAAAATGCATTGACATATATTTTTTAAATGTGCTCACAAAATCCTCTAGCAGAGAATTTGTGAATAGTTCTCTTCATTTTACAAGATTAAGAAATGTAGATACAGTGAAATTAATTTACTGATGAAAATCCAATAGATTATCATCGGTGGATCTAAGACCTGGAGATATATATTTGCTTTTTCTGTTGCGCTAACCTGTTTCATAATGACCATGAGAGATCAGATAATATGTACAGTAGATCTCAAGAAAGTTTAGACAATACAATGAAAAGATTGAAATTGGCTCAGTTGTAAAGAATCTGCTTGCTAGTGCAGAGAAGCAAGAGACGTGCGTTCAACCCCTGGGTCAGAAAGACCCCTTGGAGAAAGAAATGACAACCAACTCCAGTATTTTTGCCTGGAAACTTCCATGAACAGAGGAGCCTGGTAGGCCACAGTCCATGGACTTACAGAGTTGGACATGACTGAGTGATTGACCACACACGGTAAATGTCTCACAGCAAATATTAGCCAAGTGGTAAATGTACATTATACACTGAATTATGCATGGTATAGAACACTAAATGAATAAGTAAATAAGGATGAAGGCTTGCTTTCAAATAATTCATATATAATTAAAGAGAAAATTTAAGCACAAGAAAAAAATCATTCAAGAAGTTTGGGCATAAAGTTTTGGAAGTAGGATCTTGGAGAAGAGAAATTGACTTGCATAACATTGAGTCAGCTACTTAACAGAGTAGTCCCTAGTCACACATGGCTGCTGAACACTTGAAATGTGGCCAATGCAAATTGAGATGTACCATTAAATGTTAAATGTGTAGAGGATTTCGAAGCCTTAGTATGAAATATGCCACATACTTTTTTAAGCTTTTATACTGGTTAATATGGAAATTTTATATTGGTTAAACTGTGGAAAATTCTGAAAAAGATGGGAATACCAGACCACCTGACCTGCCTCTTGAGAAACCTATATGCAGGTCAGGAAGCAACAGTTAGAACTGGACATGGAACAACAGACTGGTTCCAAATAGGAAAAGGAGTACGTCAAGGCTGTATATTATCACCCTGCTTATTTAACTTATGTGCAGAGTACATCATGAGAAACGCTGGGCTGAAGGAAGCACAAGCTGGAGTCAAGATTTCTGGGAGAAATATCAATAACCTCAGATATGCAGATGACACCACCCTTACGGCAGAAAGTGAAGAATAAGAAGTAAAGAACCTCTTGATGAAAGTGAAAGAGGAGAGTGAAAAAGTTGGCTTAACGCTCAACATTCAGAAAACTAAGGTCATGGCATCTGGTCCCATCACTTTATGGCAGATAGATGGGGAAACAGTGGAGACAGTGTCAGATTTTATTTTTTTGTGCTCCAAAATCACTGCAGATGGTGATTGCAACCATGAAATTAAAAGATGCTTACTCCTTGGAAGGAAAGTTATGTCCAACCTAGACAGCATATTAAAAAGCAGAAACATCCCTTTGCCAACAAAGGTCCGTCTAGTCAAGGCTATGGTTTTTCTAGTGGTCATGTATGGATGTGAGAGTTGGACTATAGCACCGAAGAACTGATGCTTTTGAACTGTGGTGTTGGACAAGACTCTTGAGAGTCCCTTGGACTGCAAGGAGATCCAACCTGTCCATCCTAAAGGAGATCAGTCCTGGGTGTTCATTGAAAGGACTGATGTTGAAGCTGAAGCTCCAATACTTTGGCCACTTCATGCGAAGAGCTGACTCATTGGAAAAGACCCTGATGCTGGGAAAGATTGAGGGCAGGAGGAGAAGGGGACAACAGAGGATGAGGTGGTTGAATGGCATCACCAACTCAATGGACATGGGTTGGGGTGGACTCTGGGAGTTGGTGATGAACAGGGAGGCCTGGTGTGCTGCGGTTCTTGGGGTCGCAAAGAGTCAGACATGACTGAGCGACTGAACTGATACTGATTGGTTAATGTTGAAATAATAACATTGTGATATATTGGGTTAAATAATATATATTTTTAAAATCATTTTACCCCCTTATCAGACTTTTTTTTTTAACACGGCTTCTAGAAAATGTTAAATTGCATATATAGCTCACATTTTAAACTTTTTAGAGGGGAGCTGATAGAGAATATGGAACTCCCAGATCTTCTTGGAAGGATAGCTGAGGAGCAGATAGGAGAAGAGGAGAAAGGCAAGGAGTCAGTGGAATAGTAAGATACCTTTTGGTGATACCTTCTATTGCCCTAATTCTATCCAGACTACCAATTCCAAAACCTTTCTTGTAAACTTTGCTTGTGAAAAGGCCCAGTTTTGCATGCAGGACAATGGAAGGTAACTATTCACTGTCACTTAAAGACATAGGGACCTATGGTTGAAGGGTATGGGAGAATATAACTTTATGCCTGCTCATACCTTAACTGAACTAGGTTGAAAATCTGTAGACATCATCACACTGTGAAATCAGTTTAGTTAGCTTTCCCAAAGATGAGGGAGACATTCTGTAGCCCATGGGTTAAAAATGCATTATTAAGAAATATAAAGAGCACTCTAAGTACCAGGTTAATCAGTTCATTCAGTAATATTTAGTATATACTTACCAAATATTTTGTACAATGGTAAAAACAGAAATGAACCCTACATCAGTGTCATCACACCTGAATGAATATCTACAGTAAATAAATGAGCAGAAATTGATAATGAAATAGAGGAAATCTGACTCACATATATTACTGTAATATAAGGTGAAAGTATCAATAACCTCAGATATGCAGATGACACCACCCTTATGTCAGAAAGCGAAGAAGAACTAAAGAGCCTCTTGATGAAAATGAAAGAGGAGAATGAAAATTTGGCTTAAAACTCAACATTCAGAAAACTAAGATCATGGCATCTGGTCCCATCACTTCTTGACAAATAAATGGGGAAACAGTGGAAACAGTGACAGACTGTATTTTGGAGGGCTCCAAAATCACTGCAGATGATGACTGCAGCCATGATATGAAGAACTGATTCATTTGAAAAGACCCTGATGCTGGGAAAGATTGAAGGCAGGAGGAGGTGGGGACGACAGAGGATGAGATGGTTGGATGGCATCACCATGGACATGAGTTTGAGTAAACTCCAGGAGTTAGCAATGGACAGGGAGGCCTGGTGTGCTGCAGTCTATGGGGTTGCAAAGAGTCAGACATGACTGAGTGATTGAATTGAACTGAAGGTGAAAATAGTATTATGAGGGCTTAGTGGAGAAAGAAAAATTTTCATCTGGGGATATGCTTCAGCTTCACAAAGAAGATGGCATTAAAACTGATTGTTAAGAAAAGGTTTAGACATAGTTATGTATAAAGTTTTGAAGAGTGTATTCTGTCTATAATTTAAAAAGTTAACATTGAAGAAAAACTTAATAGGAATGGATAGTTCAAGATGATCAGAGTAAAGAGATTTTACATTAGTGTACAATATGGAAAAATAAATTTGGAACATATTTTGAAAATCCTAAACTAAAAAGGCCTTGAGATTCAATGAGGGAGATCGTATCATATAGCAGCAGTGTTAAGATAACAATAATAGTAGCAGTAATAATAATGATTTATTTACATGGAAAAATAAGTAAACAATGTGAATGTGCTCTGTGATTGGTAGACTAACTTAATAGAAGTGACATTAATGGCAAAATAGCAACAAAAAATACAATTTAATCTACTAATGCCTCATTTAGTTTTAGGTAATTTGAAAAGAATTACATTTAGAATGTGGTCTTCACTAGTGATTTCTCAGATTTCTTTATCTGCCTTAATTGGTCTAACCCATGCAGAATCACTCCTGCACTTTTGTATTCAGTTAAAATATTATATCACAATGCCTGAGATCTGGCTTCTTATGCAGCCTTCAGGGAGCTACGTGAAACAACCTGGAAATGGAAAGACCAGTGAGAGACAGGAGACTGAAGGGACCCAGACAGATAAAATTTCCTGCTTTTCTTCACTCTGTCTATAGTTTCTAGGTTCTTCCTGCCATGAATCTTCCACTGAATACCCATAGGACAAGCAAACACATATGCCATGTGATTTTTAATTCTCTTTGCAGGTAATTGGGAAGCAGATATAACGGTAACACAATTCATGCTTCTCCTTGCCATTCAGTAATGGAAAACGTATTACTCAAGGTCAAACAGATAGTAGGTACTTGAACAAAGGCTCAGAGAATTTGGATAAGTTGCTTACAGTCTTAGAAGTGGAAGAAGAAATAAAGGTTCAGAGAGATGAATTAGCTAGTTTGATCCAAAGACAAGTTAATGGGAGTAGAAAAGAATTTCACAGTCCAACATGATTAACTCTACAAATTGGGTTATTAACTACTTTGTCTCACTTACTCTCCCAGAGCAAAGAAGAAAGATGAGGAAATCTTACAAAAACTTAAAATGATTAAGATGCATACATAGAAGAAAAGATAACTTCAAAGGATAAAGAAACTTTAAAGTATGTGAAGTGTTTTCTTATGAAAAAGAGATGTTACACTTTGTTTATTTGACTCCAATAGCAAAAGAGAGAATTAGTGTTGCTGCTGCTGCTGTTAAGTCGCTTCAGTCGTGTCCGACTCTGTGCGACCCTGTAGACGGCAGCCCACCAGGCTCCCCCATCCCTGGGATTCTCCAGGCAAGAACACTGGAGCGGGGTTTAGCTCTTTATAAGAACAAAACTGTCTGAAAATTGAAACTACTTTAAAATGCCAAAGGCTTGTGATATTTCCCATCACTGATAGGAAGATAGGAAGGGGGAGGAACCAAACTGGGTCTGAAAAATTTTAGAAAGTCTGTGCTGTGGAAAGTGTGAGACTAAATTATCTTTATAGCAATTCTTTCTAAAGCAGGGATTACATGGTTTTGAAATCTTTTAGTTTGATTAATATTTGAATGCACTGAAGTTTTAAAAGCAAGTCATTATAGTTAACTATGAATAGATACTATGCCCATTTGCCCCCAGATTTCAACTAGGCAAAGATTTCCTTTTAATCATGCAAATGAATACTGGAAAATAGGCATCTCATTCACAGTGTCATGAGTTTTGAACCTTAAACTAATACAGTGCCCACATCATTGTATGACTATTTTAGAAAGCATTAATTCTTCATTTCAAAGAATAATTGTATAAAGGTCAAGGTAGGATTTTCATGCTTGATAAAGAATGTGTTGGTGTCAACTTTAACCCAATAATTGCTCTCTGTTATAGAGAGTTATTATACATAAAACATTAGTGACAAGTGGAACGTATATCCACTTTGAGTATGTGTTAAAAATACCCAGGGAGCAAAAGTGGCTTTGAGATCTAGGTTATATGAAAATATCTCATTATTTCAAAAATGATCTTTAAAACTAGATTTTCAATCTATTTTATTATGAAACTTATGATAATTAGAAATTCATGATTATAGTTAATATCAACAAATCTTTTATATACCCACTGGATAAATTAAAGTCTGTTCAGTGATAATTATTTCACATCATGTAAAAATATTAAATTTTGTAAAGTTAGCTATTCTTAGAGAAGCAGAATTCTTACAAAGAGATGTTTCAAGAAGTTTATCCAGTAGGAGAAAAGTAGTCCGAGTTGGAAATAGCTTCTGATTACAAATAGAAAAATGGATTTGGTTTAGGGTTAGGTAACCCTAACCCTAACCCTAACCCTAATCCTAATCCTAACCCTAACCCTAATTTTTTAGTGAACATTTATCATAAGCTTTGAGCAGAGAACAAATGAATTTATATAAATGGTGGATTTTCCTTCATCTATTAGGCTATCTTGGGAGAAGGCAATGGCACCCCACTCCAGTACTCTTGCCTGGAAAATCCCATGGATGGAGAGCCTGGTGGGCTGCAGTCCATGGGGTCACGAACAGTCGGACATGACTGAGCGACTTCACTTTCACTTTTCACTTTCACACATTGGAGAAGGAAATGGCAACCCACTCCAGTGCTCTTGCCTGGAGAATCCCAGGGACAGGGGAGCCTGGTGGGCTGCCATCTATGGGGTCGCACAGAGTCAGACACGACTGAAGTGACTTAGCAGTAGCATTAGGCTATCTTAGGAAGCATGGCCTTCCAAACTCAGAAAGAAGACTGTCTTAAGACTGCTTGCTGCAGATAATTTAAACTTTCAGTGTAATCATCTTTCTTTGATAACTCTGGAGGAGCAATAAAGACAACAATTGTTATTCAGTTGGTAAGTTGCATCTAACTCTTTGTGACCTCATAGACTGCAGCACACCAGTTTCCCTTGTCCTTCACTATCTCCCGAAGTTTGTTCAGACTTATGTGCATTGAGTCAGTGGAAACAAAATAGTAGCCTCATCTAAAAGTTGCAGTTGTCCCCTGCTTTTTAATACAAATGGCTCATGTATATAATAAAAGGGTCAGAGGGTTTTTTTTTTCCCCCTCCCTCCCTCCAAAGGGATTACACTAAATGAATTTTTTAATGTTCCTTCTAAACTACTCCCCTCCAAGCATCTATGATTGATTAGTACTTGCTTGAGCTGAAATGTTTTTTCTCAAATATTCACTTTCAGTTAATAGGGCATCATGTTCTACTACCTTCTGTCCTTTTCCCATGGATGTGATTCCCAAAGTGAAATCCTGATCTTAGGGTTTCCTCCTTGAGTTTCTCAAAGTGTATTGTTGCAGTAGTTGTTTTACTTGTACCTATCATAGCAACATAATTTCAGTGAGTAGATCTTATTTTGGAATATGGCAGACTTGCTGTGTAAGCCAGGTTATAATTGTGAGTTACTGAAGGAAGTTTCTGAGTAGTTTTCACTTTCTCTTGGAAATTTCTCTGTTCAGAGATGGCATCCCCATGAAATGTAATAGAGAAAGCATAGGCTGATGGACTAGACTCTAAAGTGAGTTATATTTTGTACAGTCAAATTTTGTAAAATATATAGACCTTCAAGTAATAAATGTTTCTATAGTATAATGCAGTGAATTAGTGAATTCAGCAGGATACAGATCACAGAGAAATTCTTTCATCCTGATTTTTTTTCCCTAGAAATCAATAATTAAGACATGACCCTTCTCACAGTGACATCACAGTCTATTTGAAATATATTTAAGATTTTATTATTCATAGATTCTAAGAATGAATATTCCTATGTGATTCCAGAGCACATGTTTAATATTGTAGGGGAGGCTAGACGAATTGAACAGAGATGGGTTTGCTGGACTAGGTGTCCTGAGCATTATATAACACTAATAAAACTAAAATTTTGGAAAATCACTCAGAAAATACAATTTGTTTTACTTAACTTAGGAAAGTTATAAATTTTCCTTTTGAGTAATTGAAAAAAGATAGAATATAATACCCCCTATGGTAGATAGGATTTTGGTTTCTCTGGTCTTCTTCCCTGCCCTCACCCCTACCCTTTACATTATTTTGGTATTACCGTCTATGGTAAAAGGACTTTGCAGATGATGAAAGTGTTATGCACCTTAATGAAGGGAGATTGTCCTAGATTATCCATCGATGTAATTATTAATGCAAGTGGGTGTTCCCAAAGCACAGTGAGACCAAACAAATCAAAACATTGGAGTTTGGAGCAGAGAAATGTTTATTGCACGGCTGTGCAAAGAGACAGGTGGCTCAAGCTCTTTAAAAAATCCCTAGCTCCCTGAAAGATTTTTTGGCAAAGCATTTTTAAAAGCCAGGTAAGAGAGGTTGGGGTCGCAGGGTATGCGATCAGCTCATGCACAATCCTCTGACTAGCTGCTGGTGAAGTAGCAGGGTGGTGTCACAGGGGTTAACATTATCAATCCCTAGGCTGGAGAAGGCCTGGGGCTATGTGCTCACAACCATCAAGTAGTGAACATCTTTCATTTTATGCAGGAGGGATTGCACATCTGTAAATATGTAAAATATTAGGAAATATGCATCAAATACTGTTATCTAGGTTCTTCAGAGAAGAGCTGAAGCAGAGGATATGGGGGAAGGGCCTATGCCTAGAAGGTCCCATAAGGTCAGGCTCAGTTTCCTAATCACATGGGCCTGTAGAAAAGTAAGAGGGAGGCAGAAACATCAGAATGAGAATGAGTGTATTGGAGAAATGTGGCAGAAAGAAGAGTCAACCTGCTGTTACTGGCTTTGGAGAGCAAGGAAGGAGGCCATGAGCCAAGGAATGTGGGAGGCCTCTAAGACTGGGAAAGGCCCTCAGCTGACAGCCAGCAAGGAACCGGGACCCACAACTGCAATACAACTACAGGGAACTGAATTCCACCTACAACCTAAGTGAAGAAGAATGCAGATTCTCCCGTAGAGCCTTCACAAAGGAACACAACCCTGCAAACACCTTGATTTCTGCTTTTAGACTCTGAAGAGATACCCTGCTGAGCCCATTAGACTTCTGACCTACAGCTACTATGAGATAACTATGGATGTTGTTTTAAGCTGCTAAATTTGTGGTTACTTCTTAATCATAAAAAACAAATACACTTCCCTCCTGTTTCAATCAGCCCCATCACTGCTTCTGTATTTGAACTCTGCATATGTTAGAATTTCAATGCACTCAAGTGTTGTGGTCCTACTTCTTCAGTGTACACCTTGGACTGGAAAAATAATTTCTCTAACTTCCTTTACAGTTTTTAATACAACTTGCAACTTATTCTCCAACTTAAAAAATTTTATGAGACTAATTTAGAGATGGAAAAGAGCAATAATATTATCTACTTCTTTGTGACCTGACATCACAGTTCATGATTTTTCAAAAATTAAGCAGATGCATCAAAACTGCCAACGTTCTATTTTGTATTAGAAGACATTAGCAAGGTATGGGCAAAAATAATATTCTTTTGTCCTTTAATCGAGACTTGTTTCTCATACATTTAGTCAATCTTTCTTTTGGAGATTCAGATGTAATGTCATGAAGTTATTGCATGTGTATATGCTCAGTTGTTCAGTCATGAGCAGTTTTTTATGACCCAATGGACTCTAGGCCCCCAGGCTTGAATTTTCCAGGCAGGAATACTGGAGTGGGTTGCCGTTTCTTCATCCAGGGGATCTTCCCAACCCAGGGATAGAACCCACTTCTCTTGAGTTTCCTGGATTGGCAGGCAGCTACTTTACCACTGTGCCACCTGGGAAACCCCATGAATTTATTAACCACCCATAAAAATTATAGTGTTAGAATTTGCTGAGATTTTCACTATTAGCCAACCACTCTGGAAGAAAATTATCGTAAGGATATTGGTATTGTTAATGCAAATTGTTGTGCCTATCTTTGCCACAGATTTGTGTGTGTCTTACATAAATTTCCCACCGGAAGTCTGTAGATTTAAAGAGAAAGTAAGAAAACCATATATGTAATTAAGCTGTACTTTGTTTAGCTCTAGTGCTATGAGCCAGAAACCTTGTGGTATCTTTTTTTACATTTTCTCAGCCTGTTTCCTGAGAATTTCTTACTACCCTTGAGGAGAGGAATGTATTTCTTTCTCTTCAATTGAGATTCTGGGGTCTCTCTCTTAAGGTTTCATTTTGCATGGTTTGATGACCCTGCCCACACTGATAACTCACCACATGCTCCACATTTTATAATTCAGTCTGATTAAGCTATAATCCTAAATCACACTGTTACTTAAAACAGTGTTATAACATTACCGATTCGAGTAAAACACTGACACAATTAAGATTCAAGAACCGGTTAAGTAGAAAATGGGGGGGCAAGCACGTTTTTCTTCCTCTGCTCTGTAAACAGCCGGTTGACTCAGACATCTTCCTCATTTAGTCGACTACCTAAAAACAATAGGCTATAATGAGGTAAGTTGGCAGCTTCACATTACAGCCTAGCTTAGGGGTGTGTGTTCTTTCAGTAAAAGAGTGTATTTTTAAAGAAAAAAAAAAAGTAAGTGGTTCAAGTTAAAATCTCAGTGACAAACCAGTGCTAACTAGCACATGTCTGCATGTCACCGGAGGTGGCTGTGCCTGACATTTCCTGGAGGACAGCCTATAGTTAAGTGGTATTGAAAGGCACCACAGGCATTATAGCAAATGTATAGGGGACGATGAACAACAATGGGGCAAAATCAAGCTATTTGAGTTAATGGCTGATGCTGTGTTCAGTGTATTATACTGGTGCCATTCACATCACTATGGCTAAGGTTGTGTCAGTGTTTTCATAATAGAGCTACTATTTTAGAGGCTTATAACCTGGCAATAAAAACTGGCTTCTGGCAAAAACTTGACATACAAGACAAGACCTCACTCAGTAAGAAAGTGATTTTTGAGAAATCATATTTTGTTGAGGAGAGAGGGTATGGAATATGATTTGTTGTTTCAGATGTTCATTTGAGTTTCTGAAACTCAAAATACAGCTCAGATATAGAAAAATGGCATTTTGTAAGTTATTCAACTACAAGGAGGAATCAAATTTGTGAAAGGATGATCAAACAATACTTATCGTTACAGGCTTAGCTGAGAACATTTTTATCTTTCAAAATGTTCTTTCTAGACTTTTCAAAGTGGGAGTATGTGTAACGACTCAGAGTCTTTTATTTTGATATATAGAAAGGCATGGTTGCGTGAAGATCAAGGAGTTAAAGGAGTTTTATTTTCAGAAGATAATATATTATGAGATGTAGCTTGTTATTTGAAGTTGAACTCCTTAATAACACCTAATTCATTAATCCTATTATTAAATGTCATAGATTCATTGTATCTAAGCATTAGAAAAAAATCTAACTTCCACAGAGAGCTGTAAGATACATCTCTGTTATCATTACCATCATCACCCACTGTTCATTCCACCTTTGGTCTGTGCCCAGTAGTGCCCTGGCGATTTGGATATACTCATGTAACATCCAGTATTTGACCTCACGAATTTTGGATTCATAGGTTGTCATACAGAGATATACTCAAAGAAAAAATAAGATAAAAAGGGACACAGTTTACAATATACATGCTGTTGCAACTAAAATATTAATGATAGTTTTCAATAGAAATTTTAAAATCTTTATTTTAAATGTTTGCAGTAGGCATGGAGCCGATTGGCTTATAAGAACCGAGTTGCAAAGCAGGAGAGAAGAGAAAGTTGAAAGATTTGGAAAAAGAATAATGCCAAGAGGGTAGAGGGGAAGACATCAGCAGAGCAACGATTCTTTACTACAGAAGATATAAATGGTTATTTTAAAATTATTGGTAACTATTAATATATCATTAACACTATTAATATGTTTAGTAACAATTTTTGCTGATAACCACTTTGTATTAGGCATTAAACTGCTTCACAGGCTTAACAACAGTTTTCTTACAAACAACATTATTGTATATTTCTCCTTCGACAATGTCAAGCTTAAGAGTACAGAATAGCAGTAGATATATTAAGTTAAAGGTAGATGCTCATGCTTTTGAACTACCTGTGAATTTTTCAAAGGGAATGAAAAAACCGGAGTGGCCTTCAGAAAACCAAGCAGTTGACTAACGGATGTTTTCTTACAGTCCTCATAAGGAAGATATTCTCTGTTTTATGACAGGGTGTCATTGTTGATACCTTGGCTCAGCTAATTTAAATAATGAACATTTATTTTTCAGCTTATGTTAATATGAAATGGAACAAGAAATAAAATCTTTCAAAGACAGGATTGAAGAACTGAGACTGAACTGAAAAAAAATTAATCTGACCCCCTTTCATATTTATCCAGAGTTGTCACAAAGACCTGACTAAATTAGAGAAAGCCCGTTTGTAAATCATCTCTGAGGTTATAGAATATTTCTCTTCATTAATGAGAGCCATATCTTGCCTTACTTTAAACTTTTCTACTTGTGTAAGTCTTTCAATGTGACTCTTTGTTTAACACTGAATCTCATATCAGAGACTTGACAAGTTGAGAGGTGAGTTATCTGGAGCAAAAAAAATTAAGCTTGTCAGAAGCAGTCCTCCCACACAGAATTAAGATAAGATCTCAAATTCTAAAGTTCTCAAGATAATAGTTCTAAAGAGATATTTTTATCCACACCACCAATACTGAGTAGATTGCAGGAAAAATAACTTTTCCTTCCCATATTTGAGAGTCACTGTTTTTATAGATATTCTGATGTTTTTTTGTTGTTGAATTTGTCCTAAAGAGAGATATATACTGCTGAGAGTCATGGTTGCCAGAAAGTAGGAGGCTAGGAAAACACATATTTTTTTTTTTTTCTTTTTTAGCCATCTCTTACTAGTGCCCAAGAGATATAATAATGTATATTGTATAATATGTATACATTATAACAGGAATTGAGAGAAGAATTGAGATTTGTTTAAAATGCATTGAGTTGCATTTGGAAAGATGTAATTGCAAAGGTAAAAAACAAACAACAAAAAAGCAATAAACTCTTCAAATGCCAGAAATGAGTAGTAAACCAGAGTTGTAGTTGAATAGAGAGAATCAGTCACTGATTTAAAAACTGGGCTCTTAGTATCCACTTGGAAACCTGAGCAGAGAAAATAGACAGCGTGCATAGCAGAACGCAGGAATGAGGCTTCCTGCAAACGGCTGATGCCCTATAGAAGTTGCCCTTTCTGTGAAACAAGAACTAAAAATATTGAAGCACTAGCAGTGGAACTGGCTAAAAAAGTAAGTCACCCAGCCTGAGTCTCTGGACATTCTGAAATGGCCTATGAAGTTTCACTAAGCTTCAAGCTTGTTAGTGTGAACATTACAAATGAAAGCTGACCATGCAGTAGTAAAACCTAGATATCCCAACCATGGTAAAAATGAAACCACTCCAATAAAGAACCCTCTATAGTTCATGACAGAGAAGGGAAAATGTTAGGTTAGATGGAAACTCAGTAACCCTGGTGCAGATTAAAAAGTATTTGAAAGACTCTGAGGTATGCAATTAATCTGTATCATATATCTTTCTAATCTATTCCCAGAATCCAATTTTAAAGACCAAGAGTATAAATAGGAAAAATGCCAGCATCAGCTATCAGTTCAGTTCAGTCCAGTCGCTCAGTCATATCCGATTCTTTGCAACCCCATGAACTGCAGCACGCCAGGTTTCCTTGCCCATCACCAACTCCCAGAGCTCACTCAAACTCACGTCCATCGAGTTGGTGATGCCATCCTGCCATCTCATCCTCTGTCGTCCCCTTCTTCTCCTGCCCCCAATCCCTCCCAGCATCAGAGTCTTTTCCAATGAGTCAACTCTTGACATGAGGTGGCCAAAGTACTGGAGTTTCAGCTTTAGTATCATTCCTTCCAAAGAAATCCCAGGACTGATCTCCTTCAGAATGGACTGGTTGGATCTCCTTGCAGTCCAAGGGACTCTCAAGAGTCTTCTCCAACACCACAGTTCAAAAGCATCAATTCTTCGGCACTCAGCCTTCTTCACAGTCCAACTCTCACATCCATACATGACCACTGGAAAAACCATAGCCTTGACTAGACGGACCTTTGTTGACAAAGTAATGTCTCTGCTTTTGAATATGCTATCTAGGTTGGTCATAACTTTCCTTCCAAGGAGTAAGTGTCTTTTAATTTCATGGCTGCAGTCACCATCTGCAGTGATTTTGGAGCCCCAAAAAATAAAGTCTGACCCTGTTTCCACTGTTTCCCCATCTATTTCCCATGAAGTAATGGGATCAGATGCCATGATCTTAGTTTTCTTAATGTTGAGCTTTAAGCCAACTTTTTCACTCTCCTCTTGCATCAACTATAGATATGAGGAAAAGTTATCATATATGTGCTATAGATAATGATGAATAACTGCCATATATAGTAAAGACAGTATAAGATTAAGTGAAGTACTAATTTCTTTATAAGTCATAAACTACCAAATATCACAGACACAGATAACCAGAATAGTTCTACAACCATAAATGTATTGGAATTTTAGTTAAAAATCTTAAGCCTGTCCCATTATTTCTTTACATAGATGCTTGTCTAAGATCAAAATTTTCACCAGATCCTCTCCCCTAGTATCTTCAGCACATGCTCACTGTTCTCCCCATCCTTGTCCTTCCCATGTTCATTAATTCATATTGCCCTGCGCCTAGTTCCTTTGACCCTCCTAGTAGTTACGTTAAGTCTTACCCTGTAATTTTTGCTTTTAATTTTGATACCTCTTTATGACTTAACAATAAAAAGCATGTATGGTTTTTATCAACTGTCTCCAAAATAATATACAGGGAGTACAGTTCTTTCCATTCATACAATAGTTGCTTCCCTAACCACAAAGGCAGTCTCATTAGTTGAGTAGAACCTGAGAGCAGCTTTGAGTTAGAGGTATATGTGTTATACCCCACATAAGAGTGCTATGTGCGGCTGTTCAACACAAATGTAACAATGTGTTTTTGTGAATGAGAGTTGGCATGTTAAATGCATCCTCTAGAAAAATAACTAGTGTAATAGTCTTAAGATTTGTTTTCTAAAGTTAATTTGATACTGTGGGTTATTTTTGTGAACAGCCTGATGTTTGGGACCTTTTTTTCTCAAAGTAAACAAGACCTTATTAAACCAGGAATTTGGAGAAAAAATAAATACCCTGATTTTTTTTATTTTTGTATTAAAAAAAAAAATCTTAAGCCTGTATACAGACAAATAGACAAATAAATTAAAAAAAAAAGAATTACAGGTCCAGAGGGATTCACTGGTGGATTCTCCCAAACATTTAAAAAGGAAATAAACATACTCTACCAAAACTTCCAAAAAATTAAAAAATAACTTATCTTCCCCAAATCATTCTATAAGGCCTATAATTCTATAAATTACAGTGACGCCAAGCACAAACAAGAATATTATAGGAAAACTACAGAGAAGTATCTCTATGAGCATAGATGAAAAAAAAATCTAAACAAAATTTTACAAAATAAATTCTAACAAGAAATACAAAGGATAAATACATCATGATCAAATCAAATATAACCAATAAAAATTTCATTTAACATTGGAAAGCCAATCAATGTAATTCTGACTAAATTAAAAAGAAACTATGTGATCTTCTGAATAGGTCCAGAGAAAGCATTTGAAAATATTGAACATTTATTCTTTTATTAAATTAAATTTATTTATTTTTTAATTGAAGGATAATTGTTCTACAGAATTGTGTTGGTTTCTGCCAGGCATCAACATGAATCAGCCATAGGTATACATATGTCCCCTCTCTCTTGAAGCTCCCTCCCAAGCATTTATTCTTAATTTTAAAAAAATGATAAAAACTATCAGAATATAAGAAAAAGGGGAATTATTCAACCTGAAAAAGAGTATCTAAGAAAAACCTACAGCTAAAATCCTAATAATTTACAACTGGACAGTTCCCTCTAAAATCAGTAGTAAGTGAAAGATGTCTGTTCTTATCACATCTATTCAACTTTACACATTCTATCCAGTTAAATAAAGCAACAAAGGTCATTAAAGATAAGAGAGCAATAAAGAACTATAAAAGACACACAGATTAGAAAAAAGGAATAAACTTCTGTTGAACAAGGTTCAAATATCTGTGCAAATAGATCCTACAGAAAGTAGCAAAAAATACTGTGACTGTTAAGGGAGTTTAATAAAGCTATAGGGTACCAGATCATTAATGAAAAACCAGTTGAATTTCTATATACTAGATGAAAACAATTGGAAATTAAAATTTTAAATAGAATTAAATATATGAAATACAGATACTAATAAAAATGTGCAAAATCTGTACTCTTAACACATCAAAAGTGATTAAGAAATAAAAGAAAAACTATGGAAAGGAAAAATGCTTCATAATTATGGATCAGAAGCCTCAATATCATTAAGATATCAATTCTCTGTAAATACATTTATAGATTTATTCCCAGTTAAAATTTCCAAATGGTTATTTTTCAAAATTTGCTTTCAGAAGTTGACAAACTGATTCTGAAATTTTAATGGAAACAACAAAGGACTTTCCTAGAATATTAAAAAAGAAAAATAGTAGATGACTTAACCTTATTTTAAGTTTTTTTTTTTTAATTTATTTATTTTAATTGGAGGTTAATTTTTTACAATATTGTAGTGGTTTTTGCCATACATTGACATGAATCAGCCATGGATGTACATGTGTTCCCCATCCTGAACCCCCCTCCCACATCCCTCCCCATCCCATCCCTCAGGGTCATCCCAGTGCACCAGCCCTGAGCACCCTGTCTCATGCATCAAACCTAGACTGGCGATCTATTTCACATATGATAATATACATGTTTCAATGCTATTCTCTGAAATCATTCCACCCTCACCATCTCCCACAGAGTCCTAAAGTCTGTTCTATATTCTGTGTCTCTTTTGCTGTTTCACATATAGGGTCATATTACCATCTTTCTAAATTCTATATATATATATATATGCATTAAAATACTGTATTGGTGTTTTTCTTTCTGACTTACTTCACTCTGTATAATATGCTCCAGTTTCATCCACCTCATTAGAACTGATTCAAATGTATTCTTTTTAATAGCTGGGTAATATTTCATTGTGTATATGTACCTCAGCTTTCTTATCCATTCATCTGCTGATGGATATCTAGGTTGCTTCCATGCCCTGGCTATTGTAAACAGTGCTGCGATGAACATTAGGGTACACATGTATCTTTCTATTCTGGTTTCCTTGGTGTGTATGCCCAGCAGTGGGATTGCTGGGTCATAAGGCAGTTCTATTTCCAGTTTTTTAAGGAATCTCCACACTGTTTTCCATAGTGGCTGTACTAGTTTGCATTCCCACCAACAGTGTAAGAGGGTTCCCTTTTCTCCACACCCTCTCCAGCATTTATTGTTTGTAGACTTTTGGATCACAGCCATTCTAACTGGCGTGAAATGGTACCTCATAGTGGTTTTGATTTGCATTTCTCTAATAATGAGTGATGTTGAGCATCTTTTCATGTGTTTGTTATCCATCTGTATGTCTTCTTTGGAGAAATATCTGTTTAGTTCTTTG
This sequence comes from Bos grunniens, assembly GCF_055505025.1. NCBI lineage: Eukaryota > Metazoa > Chordata > Mammalia > Artiodactyla > Bovidae > Bos > Bos grunniens. Next base: position 77,091,610 of record NC_141171.1, read on the forward strand.
GCCCATTTTTTGATTGGGTAATTTATTTTTCTGGTATTGAGCTGAATGACCTGCTTGTATATTTTTGAGATTAATTATTCGTCAGTTGCTTCATTTTCTATTATTTTCTCCCATTCTGAAGGCTGTCTTTTCACCTTTCTTATAGTTTCCTTCATTGTGCAACATCTTTTAAATCTAATTAGGTCCCATTTGTTTATTTTTGCTTTCATTTCCATTACTCTGCGAGGTAGGTCATAGAGGATCCTGCTGTGATTTATGTTAGAGAGTGTTTTGCCTATGTTTTCCTCTAGGAGTTTTATAGTTTCTGGTCTTACATTTAGATTTTTAATCCATTTTGAGTTTATTTGTGTGTATGGTATTAGAAACTGTCCTAGTTTCATTCTTTTACAAGGGATTGACCAGTTTTCCCAGAACCACTTGTTAAAGAGATTGTCTTTTCTCCATTGTATATTCTTCCCTCCTTTGTCAAAAATTAGGTGTCCATAGGTGCATTGATTTATCTCTGAGCTTTCTCTTTGTTCCATTGATCTATATTTCCATCTTTGTGCCAGTACCATACTTTCTTGATAACTGTAGATTTGTAGTATAGTCTGAAGTCAGGCAGGTTGATTCCTCCAATTCCATTCTTCTTTCTCAAGATTGCTTTGGCTATTCAAGGTTTTTTGTATTTCCATACAAATTGTGAAATTATTTGTTCTAATTATGTGAAAAATACCGTTGGTAGCTTGATAGGGATTGCATTGTTTGTTGGAAGATTTTTGATTGCAGTTTTGATTTCCATGCTTGTGATGGATCTGTTAAGATTTTCTATTTCTTCCTGGTTAAGTTTTGGAAGGTTATATTTTTCTAAGAACTCATCCATTTCTTCCACATTGTCCATTTTATTGTCATATAGTTGCTGATGGTAATCTCTTATAATCCTTTGTATTTCCATGTTGTCTGTTGTGATTTCTCCATTTTCATTTCAAATTTTGTGGTTTTTTTTTTTTCCCTTTTTTCCTTACGAGTCTGGCTAACGGTTTGTCTATTTATCTTTTTAAAGAACCAGCTTTTAGTTTTGTTGATTTTTTCCTATAGTCTCCTTTGTTTCTTTTTCATTTATTTCTGCCCTAATTTTTATGATTTCTTTCCTTCTAATAACCATTTCTTCTTTTTCTAGTTGCTTTAGGTGTAAAGTTAGGTTAATTATTTGATTTTTCTCTTATTTCTTGAGGTAAACTTGTATTGTTATGAACCTTCCCCTTAGCACTGGTTTTACTGAATCTCATAGGTTTGGGGTTGTTGCATTTTCATTTTCATTTGTTTCTATGCATATTTTAAGTTTTATTATGTGCTGTTCTGTGCCAAGTTGCTTCAGTCATGTTCAACTCTGTGCGACCCTATGGACTGTAGCCTGCCAATCTCCTCTGTCCATGGGATTCTCCAGACAAGAATACTGGAGTGGATTGCTGTTCCCTCTTCTGGGGAATCTTCCTGACCCAGAGATCCAACTGAAGTCTTACACCTAACCTGCATTGGCAGGTGGATTCTTTATCACTAGCTCCACCTGTGCAGACCTAAGTAATCAAGATGGTGTGCCATTTATATAAATGTAGACGGAAAGATGTTAAGTACAGAATAGATCCACACGTACACTATGATCAATGACTTTCAGCAGAAATATAAGTGACTGAAGGGGGAAGAATAATCTTTGTAACACATGATGCTGAAAGAATTTAATATCCAAAAGAAAATATGAAAAAAAGAGCAAAAAGAAAAAAAAAAACTCTCAATTCTTATCTTAAGCATAGGTAAATTTTACTCCCAGTGAATAATATACCAGTGTGTTAAACGCAAACCTAATATACACCTAATTAAGGTCTTTAAACACCGAGCATTTCTCATATACCATGAAAATATATAGCCAGTGGCCAGTATATAAAATGATTTCCATATTAAAAGATCAATAATTTTTAGGAAATTGACCATATATCTGCATTTTCCAGGTACTGTCCAGTCCATACTTGAAACAATTAGAAATGGATTTACCAGAAGAGTAAATTTGAAAGAATATTATAAAACTAATGAGGCTAATAATTTTTGGTTATATTACAATGTAATGATTATAATAGTTTTCTAATTAGCAAGGAGTTTTATTTAGATTGGCAATTCAAAATGGATATATGATCATAAACCACGTGGTAAGAGATGTGTAATACTGGGGTTAATTGGGTGGAAAGTTCAGTGATTAGACAAAATGAAATAAAACCTATGAAAGCATGACACCAAACTAAAAGTGTATATTAGATGACATCTGAGAAAACTATGAAATTTTTCTTGAAAATAAGTGAAGTTTATTAGGATGAATGCAGAGGGTAGGAGTAAAGGGAGAGGGATATGCAACATACTACAAAAGAATTAGTCTCTCTGAATACAATTCTCTGAGAAATTTCTAATTATTATTTTTCCCAAGGAAATCAAATATTGCAATCATAGACTTCCATCTAAGTGTAGAATATTCTTATGATTTATCTCATTAGATCATATGCATTAGGTTTAACATTCCCAATCTCAACAAATCATTAAGTCTTCCTCAGGACTCCTGTGTAGTCAGGTGACTAAAGTTAAATGTAGTGGAAGATGGTAAGATGGCACAGTTCAGCATATTCATCAGTATCTAATAAGAATCTACTGAAGAGACAGAAAGTACTGAAGTTAATTTGCAAAAGTTCTTACTTGTTTTATAGACAAAAAAGTGGGAAATATGGATGATTATCTTAAACATAGAATGGGTGAGTTATTATAAACATTTTGAATTATTTACACATAAAATATGAATAAATGATTATATATGAATAAATGATTATTCATTCATATGTAATATTTTTCTGTTAGTTTGCTCAAATTATTTAAATTGGAAATAAGTATCATGATTGCTAAGGCATCACATGATATTTTACAATATTAATAGATTGCATTCTCTACTCGTTTATAATACTTGTTGTCTGTTCCTTTGTTTTGTTGTTGTTCAATTGCTAAGTAGTGTCCAACTCTTTGCAACCCCATGAATTGCAGCACTCCAGGCCTCTCTGTCCTCCACTATCTCCCTGAGTTTGCTCACACTCATGTCCATTGAGTCACTGATGCCATCCAACCATCTCATCCTCTATCACTCCCCTTCTCCTCTTATCCTCAATCTTTCATTTATTATGCATTGATGGCATACTTAGCATTTTATTAGGTACTGTGGAAAATGTAAATAGTAGACAGTACAAAACTTGCCTTAAGTTAGGTTTTGAGAACAAAGCCTAAATTCGATGGAGGGAGTGTTCCTTAGAAAAGCTCTTTAGAAGTAGGGGAGTGAAAACAGATTTGGTAGGAAAGGGGATGAGCAAGGATGGGATCTCAGGTAAAGTACAGAGGAAAGCTGTAGAACAAACACTACAGTTCAGCATCATTCCCTCCTGGAGGAAGAAGGGCTGGCTCTCTGTTTCCTGCCTCAGTCAGTTATTGGCCATGAGGAGGCGCTGGGAGGGCCTAGCTTCAAGTGAGGGGATTCCATCTAACCTAGGGGTATTCTTCAGAGGAGGTGTCAGCTGGGGAGCATGAGTAAGCCGGAAGAAAGAACATACAACCTGCTAAAGGGAAAAGGCACAGGGTAACTAGTGTAAGGCTTTTCTTCTCTTTCTTTCCCTTGACTGTTTACTTCTTAGTCTCTTATCTCCCCCAATAATCCAAACATACACTTAAAAAAATTTTATGCTATCCTTTTCATGTCTCTCAACTGCATTTTAACATTGCTCAGCGAACTCTGCTTATACCTTTGACCTTATTCACTGCATTTGCAACACTTAGGTTGATGTGATTGCTGACTGGAGCCAATGCCACTCAGAGTAGTTAACTTCACTAATGAAAACCCTCCAATGACTTTGCAGATCCTTAAGTATGACCTAGCATACCCTAAAATTCTGGGCCTCTAATAGTTGGTTACTCTTTCCTGTCAGTCATCACTCCACCTGATACACCCATTCAATTCCAGTTATCTTAGCCTCTTGCTGATTCTCAAACATGTTAAACACATTCATGCTCCAGGTCATTGCAATTGCTGGTTGCTCTACCTGGAACATTCTCCTTGTCCAGTAAGTTTATTCATTTACTTTTTTATTTATTTTTTATAAGTTTATTTATTTATTATTATTAATAATAAACTTATTATTTATAAGTTTATTCATGCCTTTAGGTCCTGGATCAGATGTCATTTTGCCAGTTGGACTTTTCTGAACACACAATCTAAAACAGCTCTTCAATTAAACACGTTTATCATTACTTGAAATATTAACTACTTTGTGATCGAATAGTTGATTGTCTAACTAAACTAGAAGATTAAGCATACCTGCAATAGCAAAAACATTGTTCTGTTCATCACTGGTTCCCTTACACCTAGAACAATGTCAGGACCACAGCAGATACTTAGTGAATGTTTGGTTAATGAATAAATAGGTGTTGAAGGAACAAAAGAGAAAAAAAATAATACTCTGCAATTGTCAAAGAAAGCTACGTTAGAATGACTTTTGTGCTGTTACTTTACAGGTAAATATAAGATTTACAGGTAGGAAAGTAGATGTGAAATTTCCAAGCAGAGTAAGGAGCCAAAGCCTTTGAAACAAGAAAGCCCACAAGACTCTGCAATTCTTTGCACATGCTCTCTACTTTGGAGGGTCCATCAATAATTGCAGCAGTATTCTCCAAGAAGGTATGTCTCAGGTTTATATTCTGCTTTCCACTACAAGACAGCTTCCTGGATATTTCTAGCTACATGATTTTTCATCATTTTAAACTAGTACTTTCCAGATTTATTCCTGTCTTAGTGGCTAAAGTATTGAAATCATCAGAGACACTTATTTGCCCCTTGCCCTCTTATCCTATCAGTTAATTTGAATTGGCTTTTTTATTATAATAGCCTTTATTTTCTCCATTGCTGTTGTTGTTGTTTAGTCACTAAGTCATGTAGTGTCATGTCTCTAAGTTGTGTCCCTAAGTTGTGTCTCTCCATACCTACTGCCATATCCATATCCTAGTACATCATGCTATTGACTAGTTTCTCTGACTCTAGACTTTTCCTTTTTAATTCATTCTGCCCAGTATTGCAACAGGTTGTTGTTGTTCAGTTGCCCAGTCATGTCCAGCTCTTTGTGACCCCATGGACGTCAGCATACCAGGCCTTTCTGTCCCTCATCACCTCCTGGAGTTTACCAAAGTTCATGTCCATTGCATTGGTGATGCCATCCAGCCATGTCGTGAAAAACACGAGCAACATGAACGACCCTATATTACACTTTTGGCATGCCACTCAATAAACTTCTTGGGTTATTAATGATGTTTACTTTCAAAACCATAGCTAATAGTCAAGGCCATCGGGACTTGGCACCAATCAACTTTCTACTTTATTCTTTCTTCTTCTTTCTTTTAAGTCTCAATTTTTGTCACATTTGTTTTTGCTTACACTAGTCTGCTCTTGTACTTTTGCCCAATTTCCTACCATCCCGCAATACTCTCCATTCCCATACTTTAACCTATCCTTTCTTTGAAACCTGTCTCACATCTTCCCCACCCACCCCAATACACAACTGCCCTGACCAATCCATTGAAAAGTATCTTCTGCATATTTTAAACATCTAAACACTTCATCTCTGTGATTCATTTAGAAAGTAATCATGTATTTCCATGGAATACATTTCCCTTCTTTTATATTGAAATATTCTGTAAAGTCATTATTTTCATTTTTCATTTTGCCTTTCAATCGCCTCTTTCTCCGAGAAGATTTTAGGTTCTCTTTGGGGCAAGGATAAAATCAAGGTGTAGGAAGGAACCTACTGCCTAGTCTCAGCTGCCCCAGGTCAACTTGTGCAGTATTGTTAAATTAACCTCCCTAAATAGGTTCTCCTTATTGAAAGGTTGTTGTTGAATCACGCTAAGACACCAGGATTCTTGGCCCCTGGATGAGAAGAATTCAATCCGGGGCCAGAGACGAGGCTTGATCGCTCAGAGCTTTTGTGTAATAAAGTTTTATTAAAGTATAAAAGAGATAGAGAAAGCTTCTGACATAGGCATCAGAAGGGGGCAGAAAGAGTACCCGCTTGCTAGTGTTAACAATGAGGTTATATAATCCAAAGGATGTCTGGAGGTTCTAAAGACCTCATCAGACCTACTCCCATAATTTACATTTTAAGATAACACTGTCCTCAGGCAAGATACATCCTTGTAAAGACCAGGTCTACTCCCATAATTAACATTTTAAGATAACAGAAGGTTGAATCCAAAGACTGTCCTTAGGCAGGATACATTATTGGTATATAATCCTAAGGAATGTGGAGAAAGAAAAAAAGTTTGTCCTTTCTTCCTCCTTGAGAATTCCAGACCCCTCTCTCCTTGGGGACCCCTAGACTCCCTATCAACCTGCCTAGGAAATGACTCTCTCATTATTAACCTCTCTAAAATGGTAAAAGAATCTGCCTGCAATGCAGGAGACCCAGGTTTGATCCATGGGTCAGGAAGATCCCCTGAAGGAGGGCCTGGCAACCCACTTCCATACTGTTTCCTAGAGAACCCCAGGGACAGAGGAGCCTGGCGGGCTACAGTCCATGGGGTCGCACAGAGTCCGACACAACTGAAGCAACAAAGCACAACAGCAAATAGGTTGGACCAACCTTAGGATCACAGTATTTAGCTGCAGTAAATATGTATACATGTTATCCTTTCTGGCAAAAAGCTTACTTATTACCATTGACATATAAAATTCCTACTTAGCCTTTAAAGATTCATTCAGGAACAGAATCATTTCAATTAAAATGTGACTAAACTCTCTGTGTAACATTTGCTTCTACTTCATTGTTGTCATCAGCACCAGGAGGTTCCCTTTTGTTGTACCTATTGTTTTATGTATGAACAAAAATTCTGCTTTGTAGGAATTAAGAACACAGGCTTGAGAGTTAGACCTGGCTTCAAACTTGCCTTTGCCGTTGTATTGCCTTTATGATCCAGACAATTACATGTGATCATATGCTGTGCTCACTTCAGCTCCTAAAAATAACTCTGTAAGTAAACAAAACCAAAATGCCTAGCTTTGGTCATCCTGTAGATTCACAAAAGCAAAGTAGATAGATCCTTTGGTGTTTCCTTCTTTTATTCACGTTTAAAGGGTATGTATAACCACATATATACAAACTGAGAAGGAGATGGCTGGAAGAGGGTGTTGCAGATTAGGAGAGCTACTCTAATTAATTCTTCAGGGAAAACATTACCACTTTTGTTTTACATAATTTTATTCTGATTAAATTTTGTAGCTCTTCTCTTGTCTTTTGCTAGCTTATCTAATAGCAGTTTGTGGTCATTTTCTTTTTCCTTTCGAGGTCTCTGGATGATATCTTCTTTCATTACAAAGCTTTCTTACAAAAATAGCATCAAAATACATATTCATATTTAATGTTAAAGGAACCAAAACTGGAATAGTGTTACTTACCTGGCAGCTATCTTGTGATTAAACATTTATTTTCCTAGAATATGCCAGCATAGATAGTGTTATTGCATTTTATTTTTTGTCATATAATCTCTTTATCTTTTGAGAAATAAACTGCCAACTTCTGTTATCCTATGTAATACCCGTTTCTTCTAAGCATGGAAAGCTCTAAAAAATATTTAACAATGCAGTAAATATTATTAACTGAAAAAGGAATGCTTCATTCAGCAAATTTAGTTTGAGAGACTTTATTATATTTGTCATTTGGAATGCTTCTGCCTTCTAATAACAAAAACCCTGACTCAAGATGACAAACAATAATACGTTTGTATTATTACTGTAGTAGAAAGTCTTGATTCATGATGGGTGTCTGGCTTGGTTGATTTATTGGCACAGCAATATGATCAACTATATCAGTTGTTTTCATTTCTGATCTCTGCCGTCACAAACATTTGCTTCTTTCAGGATGGGTACAAAATTTTCACCCATCAAATCCAGAAAGAATAACACAAGGCAACAAAGAGATCATTCATTCCCTTATCCTCTCCTAAGAAAAAGGAAAATTCCCAGAACGCACTGACCAAAATATCCTTTCTCCCATGCCTCATTGGTGAGATTTTTTACTTCATAACCATTTCTGACCCAATCAAGTTCACTCCTTGGGCTGCAACAGGCCAAGTTTCTAAGGCCAACCATATAGTCATGCAGTCTACGCAGTAGCACAAAAACTTAGGGTTGGAAGAGTTCCATTCTTAGTTTATTATACTGCTACTATCATCAAAGAAGTCTTAATAATTTTTAAATGAGGGACCTGTGTTTTCATTTACACTGAGCCTCTCAGTATTATGTGACTGATTCTCTGTATTCTGCTGAAGTAGTCGGCTATATGAGGCAGGGATGGGTAGTACTTGTAAGTCTCCAAGAAAAGAGATTGCATGGGTGGGATGCCGAGTAGACCTCCAGCAGGTTTTACTTCATTCATTATTTGACTTTAGAAAGGTTTTCCTCCATTCTAAATCATCAAGAGAAAAAAGAGTGAAATGACCAGTGCTTCACATACTAGACAATTAATCCTCAAGTTAACGAAGCCACTGGGTACAAACTAAAAATCGAAGGTATAGTGGGGGATTTAAAGGGAAATGATTAAGAGCAAAGGCATTTCTTCTTATATTGTTGTTCTTGATATCACCCCAAAATCATAACTGACTGATGAAACTCATTCTTCTCCACTGATACCTATTTATATTTCCCAAACTTAACACATTGCCCTTTTGCCTCATGTACACACAAACACACATTTATGCACACAAACACACACATTGTATTTTTTTCAGTGCCTCTTATTAAAAAGAAAGGCAGAAAATCCTAAACCACAAGGGCCAACATGATTCTGCCCTCTACCTCTCCTACATCATGTAGCACTTCTTGCTACTTCAATCTCTCATTTCTGGCCACCTGGGTTTTTCAATTTTCTTAAAGCTCCATGTTGTCTGCAACATAGGAAGCTTTGTCAAGCTATTTTGCCTGCTTCCACTTCCCTCTTGTCCTGTTTATCACAATGAAATTTTATTCATACTTAAGATCAAATTTGGGGTCACTTCCTTGGAAAACCTTCCCTGCATCCAATTCCAGATCCAATTGTCTTGTTATGGAGCCTATCAAAATTATATTACTTTCTTTCAAAAGTGATATCTCAGTTCGCATGCACAGTTTTATCAGCATCTGCAGTTTGTAGATTAATACCAACAAAGCCTAAGCATAGGAGATCAAGAATAGTAATAAAAATCAGCTTCATGAAGCTTTTTCAAAACTTGGCTCAGATCATCTTAGAACTACTAATGGGTAATATGCGAAGAAAAAAATTGAGTCATATCCATAATCAGAGATTTTGTTTGTTGAGGATATGAGTTAGACTAACTAAGCTTAATAATTACATTCAACTGGTGTATCTGTTATTCATTCAAACAAAGCTTTCAAGTCATTTATTTTTTATTTGAACCTATGTAATTGCCTATTTTGATTTAAACAGGAAAGCAACAAAAATGTTTAAATACCCTGATATAGTGACAATTCTATGTTCTTTTGTTTAAATGATTTCTACAGTACATTGGGGATTATTTTAAAATCTAAACTTTAACCTGATTACTTTATTAAATTCTGTCCAATTATTTTGCTGTTTTTTGAATCCTTTTAGATTGCTTAACACACACTGAAGTATTATACTAGTGAATCTGGTGGGCTTGAGACGCTTCCTAATGAAGTCTGGAGGACAGGTTTTTATTTTTCTCTTGATTGGTTGTTCTTCATTAAAGACATTAAAGAAAACTTTGAATTTATATTTTCATTAGGCCATTAGGCCTTTTTCCAAGTTTTATCAATATGGTTGGTGATCTGATTACTAATTAAAGATCTAGAGTTAAAAATAGATCTGAAGATTTAAAAACGCCATGTGTGTATATGTGTGTCTGTATATCTGTGTCTATCCATATACAGATTGATACATATACACAAACACACACATTGGTAACTAAATTGCTTTTTTAGGATTCAGTGATTATACCATGTCCATTCATTCATTCATTCAACTCATTCACTGCACATTTTTTGAACATCTGTTATGAGCACAAAGTACTCATCTAAACACTAGAGTAACAAACCAAATAGACAAAGTTACACTGTAATTTAACTTATATTCTAGCAATGAAGACAAATAAGGACAAAAAATAGGTAAATAAAATATGTTCATATATTTCACAGAACAGTGAGCCCTATGAAGATATTGTAGGGTTAGAGAATGATTGAGATAGGGAAGAGTGTTGGTATTGTAGGGAGTCAGGGAAGATCTATCAGAAGATATGATATTTAAACTGTGACCAAAATTATTAGAAGGAGTGAGCTAGTTGACGATTTCAGGAAAAAAAGAAAAGTAAATGCTCAAAGTAAACTTAATTTAACCTTGCAGCAGAAATTGTGTCCACCTTTATATAGCTAGAAACTTTAATTGGTTGGTACATATTTTCTATATCTAAAATTTTGAGGCTTGATTTTTTTATTTTCTGCTTTGTGGTTTCATGAAAGGGCAATATCTGGCTGTTACTCACAAAGTCAAGGACTCTTCATCCTTCTCAGATGATGTTTTTGTCCTGCTTGCCTCTGATTGACTATGCCATCTTGTTCAAATTACTTAAGTTCTTGGATGCTATTTTAAAAATTACTTAAAAGGTTTTTTCTTTTTCTTTTTATTTTAAAGAGCAGTCATCCCTGTCCTGTTTTCTTGCCAGAGGATAAATTTGCAAGAGAAACTATATAGGGTCATATTGAAGGAGAAGATTTAGGAACTGGATTTGTAATTCAGTATCTATGAAAGTTTAGGCAAATTACTTAGCATTTATGAATCTCAGCTTTTGATTTGTAAATTATGGAATAATAGAATTCATATAAGAGTCATTGTGAGAATTATAGGAGATAATTTATGGAAAATACCTGGCACGTAGAAAGTACTCTCAAAAAAATATTAGGTATTATTACTATTATTTTAAGGGAAAAAAAAAGAGTGACCATAAAAGGTCTCTGAAAATGAAAGAAACTCTATAAACAGAGGCTATAATTATGTGTTTGGTAACTAGTCACATAATAATTATTGGGTAGTGGCCTTAAGCATTTTGCTAAAGAATAGTCTTTATTTTATTTTATTTTTTGCTTAATTTATGACATATTTTGAGTAGAGAATTGGGCTGTTTTAGAACCATTATAATTTACCATAATTCATCACTGTTTTTAAAACATTTTTGTCCAGAAATAGCTTTTTCACTTGGGATATTAGACATGTAGTAAGCCAGCATATTTATTATCTCCAGAGAGGTAAGTATTCCTTATCCTCTTGTGGAGGAATGAATGTTTTCCTCTGACACTCTAGTCTTAAAAGAGACAAGTATTCCCTCCTTATGCACTATGTACAAGGTGAATGAAGATAAATGGAGACAGTTTTAGATACTCAGAGGAATCAGTACAGTCAGAATAAAAGGGTCACTTCCATTTCTAAGCTTAAGAAAGCTAGCAAGGCCACAGTGAATAATTATATCCTAAACGAAACGTGCAATTATTAGTGGCACTGTCTCACTTTTAGCAATTTAATTGTCTACCAGAAGACTATCCAAAGATACTACATTATATTCTCTAGCTTTTTACTTCTTTGCCTACTGAAGCTTTTATAATGATTTGCATTAGTAATAGGCTTTCTCCAGTTCACTTAATTTAATCATCCTCAATTTATTCTTCCTTTGATGGAAAGCAATTAAAGAGAGTGTAGAGTTCCCCCAAATGACAGCCCACGCCTCAGTAGACCCAGGTGTATGATAGAATATACTTCTTAGCTGTGCATTTGGTCTAGAAGTTCTGTCCATAAGGTAGGAACCATGGATTACAACCATACCTTAAAGCAGGAAAATAATCTCATTTTGCAACAATAGGAAAACTAAGACAATAATAATAAGAGCAAACATTTCTCAGACACTCACTATGTGCCAAATACTGTGCTAATCTATTTGAGTTTCCTCACTTAATTATTATTTCCAAAAAAACAAGAAAGGAATATGCAAAGTCCTTATACAATAAATGGGAAACAGGCCCAGAGAGGTAAGGTAACTTGCTATGGCCATGTAGCCAGGGCAAATTAGCCCACATCCAAATTCAGGAGCTTGGGCTGATCTTAGAAACTGTACTTTGAACCACCACTATCAGTATAAATCAAATGATGTTATTCTCCCATGCACAACTCTCCAGAACTTTCTCTTTAGACTTCACAACTACTAGCCTCAATGCCTGACTTTTTTCCCAGGTATTCCTATACTTTACTCCCTCATTTCATTCAGATCTATGCTCAATATAGCATCTAAAAAAAGCATCCCTTGCTACTCTTCCTTTAGCCTGCCTATTTTTTCACAGTTTTTTTTTTTTTTCATTACTCAACACCACATATTATCTATTTGTTTATAGATATTCTTTAACTGTTCCATAAAAATCTTGGATACAGAGAATGGTTGTGTTAAAACACTGCGGGAACTCAATAAATATTTGTTAGATGAAGAAATTTATGAATTGATGTTAAATAATAAGTAGATGAGTGTTAATGTTGAGCACGGTACCTGGCGCAATGAAAGCATTCAATAGAGGTTGGTTCATTTTTTATAAAAAAATATAGTAACAATAATTGTCAATATCAAAAGAGATATGATGAAATATATTAAAGTGTAAATAAAAATCTACTGTGGAGAACGAAATGGCAACCCACTCTAGTGTTCTTGCCTAGAGAATCCCAGGGACAGAGGACCCTGGTGGGCTGCCATCTATGGGGTTGCACAGAGTCGGACATGACTGAAGTGACTTAGCAACAGCAAAAATCCACTATCTTGAATTCCTCTGAAGAGACTTAAACAACTGAGGTAAAACCAATAATAGAAATAATCTTGCTAAAGAAAAGAAACACCTCGTTGTTTTCCTGGAAAAGGAAGAAAAAATATTCCAAGCTGAATCTATTTTTTTCAAATTATCAGTAATTAACAGTCACTTGGAGATTCCCATCATAAACTCTAGGCACAGAAAGAAACAACACATATAAAATATTTTCCCCTCAAGTGAAATTTTAAAATTCAAAGTATATCAGCCCTAGTTAAAAATATATTACACATCTTATTTTGAAGGATGTATACATCAGGTCATATAATTAGATGAGATAAAGTAATATAAAGAGTTATTTATATGAATTCGTTATATATTTTCTTCAACAGAGCTGAATTATTCTCAATATTCCTATAGTCTTGAAGGACTGATTAATCAACTTATAGTAAACACAGAGAAACACAATTAACTTACTCATATACTAAAAATGATGTTCACATTCTGTAGTTTAGGATAAGTACACTGCTTACTTCATGCACTGATTTTTTAAGGATCTTTTGCTAAACCCAATGCCAATTGGTTACCCAGAATTCCTTTTTATAGCTCTCCTCACTTGAAGTATGGATATTAGGTTATCACAATTCTCTTAAGGATTCATGTAAAACTAGTAGATTGTCTTAATCACAGAAATGTCACTTTCTGTTTTCTTAGTTCAGAAATAAAGAAGCATTTTCTAAAGAAAGATGACTAGTATGTCTCTGACAATACTCCACATTTTGAGAAACTATATAATTAACGTGTAGACTCCGGAGATGCATCGGTAAACAATGCCAACATCATCGTTCAGGTTCTGTAGTATATATCATTTGTAGAAGACAAGAATGGGTGTGGCTCCCTGGCTGATACACCTACTTCTTCAATAGAGACAGAGAAAGTTTCTAGTTGCCTGATTTCTGCTACGTTATTCCCAATTATTTCACAACTGATACTTCTAGAGATGGATTCTGAGAGTAAATCCATGTAATATTTTACTATATTTTTTAAAAATCTGAGGCTAAGTTAGAGTCCCTCCTCTGTCTTCCTTGATGGTAATAGCTAAGGGATTTGAAACTTGTTAGCTGTTGGCAACTATAGGAGAAGGAAATGGCAACCCACTCCAGTGTTCTTGCCTGGAGAATCCCAGGGACGGGGGAGCCTGGTGGCTGCCGTCTGTGGGATCACACAGAGTCGGACACGACTGAAGTGACTTAGCAGCAGCAGCAGCAGCTGTTGGCAACTACATTTCCTTCTATAGAGATAAAGCAATTCATCATGCAATAAAAAGTTAAGAGACCTACAAAAAGAGCAATGGAGGCAATGCAGAGTTGTGGATGTCCTGTGTCTGGTTAAACTTGAAGCCCAGATGAACTCTGTACTTTTAGCGGTTTAATTTTATGAGATAGTTTAGTATATTTTAAATCAATATACCTATTTTTGACTAAACTAGTTTGAGTTATGTTTTTATCATTTATAATCAAATAAGTTGTATTTAATATTATTAGAACTGCTATTTATCTGCTCACATCCAAAAGTACAATTGACAAGTATAAGCACCACCAAGAAAAGGATTTGAAGTGAAAAGAAATAAAACCAATTTTTCTCAAACATGAAAATCATTTACAGTCTTAGTCAACAATCATAACAGAAATTCAAACTATCAGCTACTAAAATAAGTGATAAAAACAATCAAGAAACTGGCACATGTAAACTGAGGTAAAAGCATAAGACACTTCAAGTAAGAAAAGATGAAGATCAAGATGGGGAATAATTAATAATTTTAACATTTTAAAGAGTATAGGTTTCTGTTAGCACATTTAATACATGGAGAGCAAAAACTTAACCACACTAAGAAGAAAATTAGAACTAAATCTATTATGCATTAAAGTAAGTAGAGTGTATAGGCTATGTTGTCATTAAGACATATATATGCTGCTCTTAAGAATATGGGATTTTAAAAGTGCAGAGAAACCTCTTCCAAGAAAATTACAAGGATTCTCTATATCTGAAGTGTAGCTTCCATTCCTTATAGCTCTTTTTATTCTTTCAATTATGAACCTAAGCTGATTCACTGTTGTTTACTATGAGAGGTGGAGTAGGCAAAGCTTCACATAGGAGGCAAAACCTCAAACTGCTTTTATCCTCCAGATGATTTAGTCAACACATATTGTGGCCATACATCCATCTCAGCTCTTAGTCATCGTATGGCAATGATCTATTTGTTCTTATTCTCCATCAGACAGGGAAAAACTGGAGGACAATGACCAAGTTGCATTCATCTTTAAATTCTCAGTGGTGAGCAGACTGTGTGCCACATTGTAGCAAATTTTGGCCAAATTGAGAAAAATGGTGCCATCACTCCCATAGCATTCTCTATAACTCGCTGCTATAATCCCTAATATACTATATTATAATTTATTTTCTGTGAATTTAATAAGATAAAACTTACCATTTTATTCATTTTTAATCTTTATTGTCTACTACATAGTAAGTATTTAAAATATTGTTGCATGTATGAGTGAAATAAATGAACGGGCAGACAAATTACTGAATAATAGATAGGGTGAAATGAAGGAAAAATGATTACTGACCTTTTGGGCATGAAAAATGAGAGGCTGGCTGGGGGTAGTAGATGATACATATCTTGTTGGAAAATAGTCAGTTTGAGATGCAATAGGAAATCCAAATGGTCAGAAAATTTAGCCAAGAATGATTTGTCCTCTACCCGCCATGGTTCAGTTGTATTGTGAAATAGTTTTTCTCTGTAACTTTACTTACGTGATTCATCCACCTGGAATAACCCTACTTTTTCATCTCTCCTTTTTTTTACTCAAAGTCCTCTTTGTCCTGCAAGAACCTATTCAGATTCCATATCCTTCCAAATATAACCCCAGTACTGCCCAAAGGCATGCTTCTCTCTTTATTTTGGATCACTTTATATTTCAGATAGGCATTTTTGGTATCACTTAGCACTGTCCACCCTGTCTTATCATGTTTATTTGTTCAAGTTCTGTCTTCTTCATACATTTAGATGTCTTGAAAAGCAGGGATACGTTTTTAATTTTATTTACAAGTTCTAGACTTTTCACGCAAGGAATGTATATCATTTATGTATATTGCATACCACACAATGGCACATGTTCTCAATCCTGTCTGACTCTTTTGTCACTCCATGGACTGTAGCTACCAGGCTCCTCTCTCCATGGAATTTTCCAGGCAAGAGCACTGAAGTGGGTTGCCATCCTTCTCCAGGGGATCTTCATGACACAGGGATTGATTCTGCATCTCCTGTTTCTCCTACATTAGCAGGTGAATGCTTTACAATTGAGCCACCTGGGAAGCCCATACCATACAATATACTATCCTAATAGTGCTTTCAGCTAAGGCTGAAACTCCAGTACTTTGGCCACCTCATGCGAAGAGTTGACTCATTGGGAAAGTCTCTGAAGCTGGGAGGGATTGGGTGCAGGAGGAGAAGGGGACGACAGAGGATGAGATGGCTGGATGGCATCACTGACTCAAAGGACATGAGTTTGAGTGAACTCCAGGAGTTGGTGATGGACAGGGAGGCCTAGCGTGCTGTGATTCATGGGGTCGCAAAGAGTCGGACATGACTGAGCAACTGAACTGAACTGAACTGAACTGAACTGAATAGTGGTTAGAAACATACAACTAGAGATTTTGCAAAAAGTCAACAATATAGGCACATTAAAAACTATATTTCTGTATTATATCTATTAGAATAAATATAATAGATAAATATATGTAGAAATATTTCAGTTTTAGGAAGTGGTTTGAAAGGATCAAAACTGGTAACACAGGTAATATAACTTTTACAATATATCCATTTTTAAGATATACAGAGTCAAACTTATTTTTTTTCTTTTTAGCTCGGGACAAGACTTAATTCTGTATGTATATGTACTGCTGACCAGGATCTCAGAGCAATATAAGGCTTGAAAATGTTGCACATTCATGGGGTTTGCATAAATTACTTTTTAGTTATTTTTTTCCTCTTTTTGTTCCCAAATGGTTTATCAAGCTTGGGAGAAAATATTATGCATAATTGCTACACCTTAGATTGCAATATACTATACAAAACTAATCATAGATATTTATAGCCTGCATAAACTCTGTTTGCCCATCCATGGCAAGCATTTAATAAAGCTAGTTCATCTGGAAAGGAAGTTAAATTAAATAATCCAAAATGAATGTGATGCATATTCACAAAAATGTGGTGTTTAGATTGAGCTAACAAAAAGGAAGTCAGGCCCCACCAAAGATGGACAAGCTGGAATTCAGTCTTTCTATCTACATTATACATTAAGCTTTCACCCTAACTTTTGTGTCCATTCTTTTTAGATATTATGCCTTGGTCCATTTTTATTAAATCCTTTAAAATCCAATATATCTCTATTATATACTGGATAAATACTATAAAAAATCATCCTCTGGCTGTTGTACACAAATCTAAAAACTATGTAAGAATATTCAAATGAAACTTTTAAGGTAAATTCCATTACCTTAATATGAGGGGGAAATTAATTGAAATGTAAATATGCATTCAAACTAAAGTAAGGATGGTAAAGTAAAGTCTGGTATTTTCTATCTTGAAGAATAATCATACTGTTGTAATCATTTGTGAAAAGAAACAGAAAAGCCCTGGGACATTTAGCTGAAGATCATTTTCCACCATGCAAGCTAAAGAATCACCCAAGAGCAGAAAATAGCAGTGGCAGGCAGGGCTATTTTGACTCATGAATAGGTTATCTGACGAAGATACAGTCCATGATCTCTTATCAGCAATTCTAAAATTCAAATAGCTGTAAACATCAAAAATATTTTAAAAACTCATTTGGTATCAAAACCTCTCTTGACATGATAGAAAGTGATACATAGTATTTTCCTTTTTGTGTGAATAGCCACACATTTGCTAAGGATATACTAATGGTGATATTGAGTTCAGTCCAGTTGCTCAGTCGTGTCTGACTCTTTCGACCCCACGGACTGCAGCACGCCAGGCTTCCCTGTCCATCACCAACTCCTGTAGCTTGCTCAAACTCATGTCCATCGGGTCTGTGATGCCATCCAACCATCTCATCCTCTGCCATCCTCTTCTCCTCCTGCCTTCAATCTTTCCCAGCATCAGGGTCTTTTCTAATGAGTCAGTTCTTTGTATCAGGTAGCCAAAGTATTGGAGCTTCAGCTTCAGTATCAGTCCTTCTAATGAATATTCAGGACTGATTTCCTTTACGATTGAGTGGTTTGATCTCTTTGCAGTTCCAGAGACTCTCAAAGTTCTTCTCCAACATCACAGTTCAAAAGCCATAATTCTTCAGTGCTCAGCCTTCCTAGTGGTCGAACTCTCACATCCATACATGACTGCTGGAAAAACCATAGCTTTGACTATACAGACCTTTGCTGGCAAAGGATAGTCTCAGTTTTTTAATATGCTGCCTAGGTTGTTCATGGGCTTCCCTGGTGACTCAGCTGGTAAAGAATCTGCCTGCATTGAGGGAGACCTGGGTTTGATCCCTGGGTTGGGAAAATCCCCTGGAAAGGGGAACAGTTACCCATTCCAGTATTTTGTCCTGGAGAATTCCATGGACTGTATAGTCCAAGAAGTTCCAAAGAGTCAGACAGGACTGAGCGACTTTCACTTTCACTTTCTTTTAGGTTGGTCATAGCGTTTCTTCCAAGGAGCAAGTGTCTTTTAATTTCATGGCTGCAGTCACCATCTGTGGTGATTTTGGAGCCCAAGAAAAGAAAGTCTCACACTGTTTCCATTGTTTCCCCATCTATTTGCCATGAAGTGATGGGACCAGATGCCGTGAGGGATCTGGGACCAGATCTTAGATTTTTGAATATTGAGCTTTAAAAAGCCAGCTTTTTCACTCTCCTCTTTTACTTGCATTAAGGAGCTCTTTAGTTCCTCTTTGCTTTCTGCCATAAGGGTGATGCAATCTCCATATCTGAGGTTATTGATATTTCTCCCAGCAATCTTGATTCCACCTTGTGCTTCATCCAGCCCAGTATTTCATATGATGTACTCTGCATATAAACTAAATAAGCAGGGTGATGATATACAGCCTTGACGTATTCCTTTCCCAATTTGGAACCAGTCTGTTGTTCCATGTCTAGTTCTAACTGTTGTTTCTTAAGCAACAGGTTCAAGAGGCTTCTCAGGAGATAGTTAAGGTGGTCTGTTGTTCCCATCTCTTGAAGAATTTTCCACAGTTTTTGTGATCCACACAGTCAAAGGCTTTAACATAGTTCATGAAGCAGAAGTAGATGTTCTTCTGGAATTTTCTTGCCTTTTCTATGTTCCAACGGATGTTGACAATTTGATCTCTGGTATCTGTGCCTTTTCTAAATGCAGCTTGAACATCTGAAAGTTCTCAGTTCGCATACTGTTGAAACCTTGCTTGGAAAATTTTAAGCATTACTTTGCTAACAATGTTAGATGAATGCAACTGGGTGGTATCTTGAACATTCTTTGGCATTGCCGTTCTTGGGATTGGAATGAAAACTGACCTTTTCCAGTCCTATGGTCACTGCTGAATTTTCCAAATTTGTTGGCATCTTGAGTGCAGTCCTTTCACAGCATCATCTTTGAGACTTTGAAGTAGCTCAGCTGGAATTCCATCACCTCCACTAGCTTTGTTTGCAGTGATGCTTCCTAAGGCCCACTTGACTCTTTATTCCAGGATTCCTGGCTCTAGGTGAGTGGTCATACCATCGTGGTTATCTGGATCATTAAGATCTTTTTTGTATAGTACTTTTATGGGTATCCTTGCCACCTCTTCTTAATATCTTCTGCTTCTGTTTGGTCCCTACCATTTCTGTCCTTTATTGTGTCCATCTTTGTATGAAATATTCCCTTGGTGTCTCTCATTTTCTTGAAGAGATCTCTAGACTTTTCCATTCTATTGTTTTCCTCAGTTTCTTTACATTGATCACTGAGGAAGGCTTTCTCATCTCTCCTTCCTATTCATGGAACTCTTCATTCAGATGGATATGTCTTTCCTTTTCTCCTTTGCCTTTCACTTCTCTTCTTTCCTCAGTTATTTGTAACACCTTCTCAGACAACCATTTTGCCTTTTTGCATTACTTTTTCTTGGGGATGGTCTCTATCACTGCCTCCTGTACAATGTCACGAATCTCTGTCCATAGTTCTCAAGGCACTCTATCTATAGGGTCTAATGCCTTGAATCTATTTGTCACTTCCACTGTATAATCATAAGGGATTTAATTTAGGTCATACCTGAATGGTCTATGAATGGTCTAGTGTTTTTCCCTACATTTTTCAACTTACATCTAAATTTTGCAACAAGGAGTTCATGATCTGAGCCACAGTCAGCTCCCAGTCTTGATTTTGCTGACTGTACAGAGCTTTCCCATCTTCAGCTGAAAGAATACAATCAATTTGATTTTGTTATTGACCACTTTCTTGGGCTCCAAAATCACTGCAGATTGTGACTTCAGCCATGAAATTAAAAGATGTCTGTCCTTGGAAGAAAAGCTATGAGATACCTAGACAGCATATTAAAAAACAGAGACATTACTTTGCTGACAAAAGTCCACATAGTCAAAGCTATGATGTTTCCAGTAATCATATATGTATGTGAGAGTTGGACCATAAACAAAGTTGAGTCTGAAGAATTTATGCTTTTGAACTATGGTATTGGAGAAGATTCTTGAGAGTCCCTTGGACTGCAAGGAGATCAAACCAGTCAATTCTAAAGGAAATCAGTCCTGAATATTCATTGGGAGGACTGATGCTGAAGCTTCGATACTTTGGACACCTAATGGGAAGAATTGACTCATTGGAAAAGACCCTGATGCTGAGCAAGACTGAATACAGGAGGAGAAGGGAATGACAGAGGATGAGATGTTTGGATGACATCACCAACTTGATGGGCATGAGTTTCAGCAAACTTTGGGAAGTCTGGTTTGCTGCAGTCAATGGGAGTACAAAGAGTTGGACATGAGTGAGCAACTGAACTGAACTGTACTGACTGAACTGATTGATCATCTGGTGATTTCCATGTTGAGTGATCTGTTCTGTTGTTGGAAGACGGTGTTTGCTATCACCAGTGTGTTCTCTTGGCAAAAGTCTGTTAGCCTTTTCCCTGTTTCATTTTTCACTCCAAGGTCAAACTTGCCTGTTACTCAGGGTATTTCATGATTTCTTACTTTTGCATTCCAGTCCCCTATGATGAAAAGGACATCTTTTTTTGAAGTTATTTCTAGAAGGTCTTGTAGGTCTTCATGGGCAAATTTAATTCAGATGAGTGTTCCATCTACTACTGTGGGTAAGAATCCCTTAGAAGAAATGAAGTCGCCCTCATAGCCAACAAAAGAATCCAAAGTGTAATGCTTGGGTGTAATCTCAGAAATGACAGAATGATCTCTGTTCATTTCCAGGGCAAACCATTCAACACCACAGTAATACAAATGTATGCTCCAACCACTAATGCCAAAAAAGCTTAAGTTAAATGGTTCTATGGTAGTGTTATATATGGGCTTTTTTCCCCCTAAAATCAAAAACTTTTGAATTCTGAAATACATAAGCCCCTAGGGCTCCAGACAAGGGATATTAGATGAGATGAACTCAATTTCCCCTCTCAAACCTGAAACATCTTCTCCATCTTCACTCCAGACCATATATAGACTCAAGTTTCTATTTGCATTCAATGATTTGAGAAGAGGTTTTTTTTTTTTTTTTTGAGACAGGGTTTTGAAAAGGGAAAGGAATTAGAAGCATTAAGAAACATATTTTTGCCTTTTTTTCCGTACTCTGCTCAAATGA
Source organism: Bos grunniens (assembly GCF_055505025.1). Lineage (NCBI taxonomy): Eukaryota > Metazoa > Chordata > Mammalia > Artiodactyla > Bovidae > Bos > Bos grunniens. The sequence goes on from NC_141171.1 coordinate 77,113,350, forward strand.
GATTTGACCATGTATATTTAGAAGGGTATGAACCAGAAGTTGAAAAAAATTTTTTTTTTCTTATTGAGAATTTGGGCCAAAGCAGATCCCTTTCAGGATTCCTGTGATGTTGTGAGATGTGCATCAGAGAAGAAGCAAGTATCCTCATCACTTCTGGCTGGCATGAACACTGCAGTGCTAGAAGCATAAGGAAACAGGACTCGTGACATGACAACTGGAGTTTACTTCATAAGATCCATGAGCAGTTGCAGCCACTGATTTGGAAGAGATTTGCCTTTAATGACTCAAAAAGCATTAAATGTTAACACATGAATTCTAGAGCAGGCAAATAATATTACAGACATAAATTGGTGATGCATATGTAATTGTGAGTCACGTGCAGACATGCCTTTCCGGAATCCAAAAAATAAGTAGAAACATTTTTAAGGGAGCTAAGTTCTTGAAAATGCATGGGACTCAGAGCCATTCTAATAGGGACACAAGCATAAAATATGCAGTGTTAAGGTCATGTAACATTTCGGTTTGGTAGTTTGGAGTTTTGTTTGTTCATTTTACAATCAATAAACAGCTGATAAAACTATAATAATGGCAACATGCTAAGATCACCAATATCCTCAAAATACCACAAAACTCTCATCTTCCTTATTAGCATTATTTTCTATATTTTTCAATTAAGATTTCCCACCTTCAACATTACTTGATTGTAAAAATTGCTATCTTTGCCTCTAAAGTAACCATGTCAAATGTTCAGTTCAGTCAGTTCAGTCACTCAGTTGTGTCCAACTCTTTGCGATCCCATGAATTGCAGCACTCCAGGCCTCCCTGTCCATCACCAACTCCCGGAGTTCACTCAGACTCATGTCCATCAAGTCAGTGATGTCATCCAGCCATCTCATCCTCTGTCGTCCCCTTCTCCTCCTGCCCCCAATCCCTCCCAGCATCAGAGTCTTTTCCAATGAGTCAACTCTTCGCATGAGGTGGCCAAAGTACTGGAGTTTCAGCTTTAGCATCATTCCTTCCAAAGAATATACTCTCTTCCAAATCCACTGGATACAAGCCAGTAATGTCTTCTTGATTTGCCTGTCATAGCTACATTTATTTTCATTGCCATATTTCAGGCATTTATTAGCTCACACCTAACCTATGGCAGTAATCTCCTGTGTTGTGCTGTGCTTAGACATTCAGTCATGTCTGACTCTTTGCAACCCCATGGACTGTAGCCCACAAAGCTCCTCTGTCCATATGGATTCTCCAGGCAAGAATACTGGGGTGGGTTACCATGCTCTCCTCCAGGGGATCTTCCCAATCCAGGGATTGAACCCAGGTCTCCAACATTGCAGGTGGATTCTTCACCATCTGAACCACCAGGGAAGCCCAAGAATACTGGAGTGGTTAGCCTGTCCCTTCTCCAGGGGATCTTTCTGACCCAGGGATCAAACCAGGTCTGCTGCATAATAATCTCCTAACCAATGTCTGTACTTCCACTCTTATTCTTCTAATGTCAGTTTTTGTGATTAAAATCAGGTTTAATTAGTTACTTTCATTTCTTAAACTCTCTCACTGGCTCTCTTTGTGAGGGGAAATATCTCAAATTATTATCCTAGAGACTATGATCCTTCATATTCTGAATCTGATGCATATTCCCAATGTTATTCTTCTTATCTTTCACCCTATACTCCAAACAGATCACTCACCATTCACCATTACTTAAATTTCCTATTTATTCTCTAACACTCATTGCTGTCTACCCTGGAATACATATCCGCTTTCCTAGCCCCTCAGTGGAACAAGTCCAGACCAACCAGTTCATTCAGTTTATGTGGATTTATTTTCACTGTTGGCATTTTTATAAAATCAAAAGAAACCATCCCAACATAGACTCTCTTAAACAAAATGGTTCTTTGTTCTTCTAAGTAAGAAGGAAGTCGTTTTGTACTTATATTACAGATATCAGCAGAGACGGATCTCAGTTTAACTATTAATCACAACCTGTTCCACCACTTTCTTGTCATGTGTTGAATAAACTTTGATGGGTTCGGCATCTGGAATGCAGTTAAATTTTGGAATGCAGTCAAGAATGGGTGTTCAGAGCCTGGTGCTCTGATGGTGAGATGATATATGGCTATGACTCTGGTGACTCCAACACTCTTTTGGTCAAATGTACAATTTCTGCAGAACTGGAAGAACATTACTCACAATGATACTTGGCCATTTATAAGTTGTCTGGTTTAAACAAGTGAATCATTTACCTCTTCAATTGTTAGCAAGCAAGGAAGGAGTGAAGAAGTCATTTATTAAATGTACTTCAGGTAACAGCAAAGGTCTGAGACAGGATGCTCTCTTGAAAATATTACTTGTTGACAGATGGAGGCATAAGGAGCATTGGAATAAGCATATAAAAAACATTGTTTGTTTGTGTGTATAAGAGGAGAGATATATCCCAGATGTTTACCTTGTGGAAGAAATGTCCAACCCTGTGTCTTAGATGTGACGAGAGTCATTTTCAGATTACAGAAAAAGTGTGTTTTTGCCATTGTAGGCATTCAAAGGCACTTACAGTGATAGATGCCAGGCTCTACTTTTGTGGTGTGTGTTTGTATATGTGTGTAACATTTTTGTGTAAATGTTAAATATTTGGAATAGGTTTTATGAATAATTTTCAATAACCTTCCCCATTTATCTAATTTCTATTACATGTAAATCACATAATGTTATGTAGTCTTCTTTTTCCACGAATCATTTTGCCCTCTTCTCTATTTACTTGGCATCTTTACATAGTTCATTATGGTGTATATGTGGTCAGCGGGATCATATTATTCCTCTTCCAGTTTGCCTTTCTCTTTACAAATTAAAACTTTTATTTTTTTGAAAGTATTAGGAAATTAGCTTCTGCTCTTATTTTTATCCTTCTCTATTCATTACTTCCCCTCAAAAAAGAGGTAGACTTTAACAGGTGATTTTAAGGAGGGGACACATGCATAACTTACCCATTTCCAAGCTCTTGCTTACTTGAAAGTTTCTGTCTTCTATTTTCTATGTGATGATCAAATGTGGGTTAGAACTAAAGGCTTGTATTCTAGCTTAAAATCTGGGGGATCATATCTCTAACCCTGCTACTGAGACTCCTGCAACTGGTTAACTACCTATTTTGAAAACCTACCTCAGCAAATGTGGGTTACAAAATCAAGAGTTAGAGGAAGAATTTGAATCCAGCTGCTCTTGAAGTCCCAAACTGTTCTCCAGATCATGTGTACCAACAATAAAGTTAAAAATTATACTTAGGCATGCTGTATTATCACAGATCTAAAAAAGAGTGAATATTATATGTATCTTCTAAGTTTTTTTATTTAGTTTCTAACTCCTTTTTTTTATACATATCCAAGACTGAGTATTTTCTAAAGTGGAAAGAGTAAACTTATTAAAATGTTTTTCACCTAACTTTATTGGTTCAATGACTGAATCTTCGCCAAATGTTTAGTTTATTGCTAGAAAATACTAAACTGGAACCATTTTGAGTACTTTCATATTTCCTTAAACTTTCCTTTTTTAGTGTTCATTATTTCCTTAAACCATTCCTTTTTAAAATAACTTGTGATATCATATTCATTAATACAATTGTTTAGTTATATGCAATATATTATTTGCATTCACTAAATCAGATGGACACTTATTTTGAATCCACACAAACCACTTTAGCTTCAGTAATTACCATGACATGGACATTTGTAATTCATCTACATTCACTTCCCCTCTTCTCCTATTATTTTGAAGTGAATCTCAGAGAGCATATTTTTAAATTCATAAATTGTGTATCTTTAAACTGTTATTTTTTTTTAATTAACCATAGTTCCATTCTTGTACACAAAGAGATAACTTTTAAATATTGTGAAATATTTAGTCAGTGTTGAAACTGCCAATCTTCTCATAAATGCTGTTTATCTTGTCTTTTATATATGTTATTTTCTTGGTCAGTATCACAAAAATGTTCACCTGTCTTGCTTCATTAATGTGTCACTTATGACCCATAAGTCTATAAGAATCTGTCCCCTGACCTTGACCCTTTTATATCTGAGATTGCCAGTATATACTTTGCTGATTACATTCCCATGGTACCTTTTCGTGTGTTCTGTCTTATTTTCCTGTAAACCACTCTCAAATATGCTAACCATTCTACCAGTTCAGTTCATTCGACCAGTCATGTCTGACTCTTTGCGACCCCATGGACTGTAGCACGCCAGGCTTCCCTGTCCATCACCAACTCCCAGAGTTTGCTCAAACTCATGTCCATCCAGTCAGTGAGGCCATCCAACCATTTCATCCTCTGTCATCACCGTATCCTCCAGCCTTCAATCTTGCCCAGCATCAGGGTCTTTTCCAAATAGTCAGTTATTCACATCAGGTGGCAAAATTGTCGGAGCTTCAACTTCCTTCCAGTGAACATTGAGGATTGATTCCCCTTAGGATTGACTGGTTGGATCTCCTTGCAGTCCAAGGAATACTCAAGAGTCTTCTCCAACACCACAGTTCAAAAGCATCAGTTCTTCAATGCTCAGCTTTCTTTATAGTCCAACTCTCACATCCAAACATGACTACTGGAAAAACCATAGCTCTGACTAGATGGACCTTTGTCAGCAAAGTAATGTCTCTTTTTAGTATGCTGTCTAGGGTTGTCATAGCTTTTCTTCCAAGGAGCAAGTGTCTTTTAATATCGTGGCTCCAGTCACCATCTGCAGTGATTTTGGACCTAGTAAAGAAAGTCTCTCATTGTTTCCATTGTTTACCCATCTATTTGCCTTGAAGTTATGGACCAGATGCCATGATCTTAGTCTTTTGAATGTTGAGTTTTAAGCCAACTTTTTCACTCTCCTTTTTCACTTTCATCAAGAGGCTCTTCAGTTCCTCTTCACTTTCTGCCATAAGGGCAATGGTGGTTTAGTCACTAAGTCATGTCTGACTCTTGCGACCGCATGGACTGTAGTCTGCCAGTCTCCTCTGTCCATAGGATTCTCCAGGCAAGACTACTAGAGTGGTTGCCATTTATTTCTCCAGGGGATCTTCCCGACCCAGGAATCGAACCTGGTCTCCTGCCATTGCAGGTAGATTCTTTACTGTCTGAGCTATGAGGGAAGCCCTTATAATGGTGATATATGTATCTATTTAAAATTAATATAAACATTCCCATGATGGTAAAAAGTTCTACTTAAGAGTGCTGATCTATAGGATTTATCAGACTTAGATTTGATTTTTTTTTGTCAGTAGTTTTTCAGAGTGAGGCTGTGTTCTTTCACAAGGAGCAATTTAACCTTTCATCTCTGTGGTGTTAGCAACCATCTAGGATCAATATCTAGATGTTATTCACCAAGGGTTGCAAAATGATTATATTCTAGTTATGTCATTTCTCCACTTATGAACTGAAATTGTTATATAGAATGGAAATCATGCATGTATACTCTAATACCATTTATAACAGTTCATATAGAAAGAGTGGAATCAATGCTTGATTTTCTTTTTCTCTTCATTGGCTAGTTTACAGAATCATAGAGTAACTAGCATACTCCAGTTGTATATTTTTTGAGGGATAGAGATAGAGAGGGATATTAATATCAGTTTGTGAATTTTAAATTGTTTGATGTGATTCAATTTATTGATTTCTTTATTTATATTAGTACTCCAAATGTCCACTTTGGCAACTCTTCAAGTTGGCTCCTGAGTCTTTTTTTTTTTCTTCATGATTTTAGAGTTCTTCATAGCTTCTTATTTTCTGGTGTAACAAAATGTTGCAGTATATCAAGCATATTCCATATCTAGATCTGAGACCACCTATTTTTCCAGGAAGCTCTGGCTGTTTTTATCCAGAAGTAATTTTGTTAGACTATAATCTCAGTAGTAGGGGCTCATTGCTACCAGGTTTGATATTGCCCAGGTGTGTTTCAGGATTTTTTTTTTTAAGACAAAATACATTATGTACTCTTTAAAAATAAATATGCATATCCATTCTTCTGTTTCCAATTGAATTCAGGACTGTAAGAATTTTATCTAACCTGTACTACCTTATATCTATATTTCCTTTTCCCCAGGCTCAGAAACCTAGTTGTCAAAGTTGTCAGTAACAACAGAAACTATAGAATATATTTACTCATTTGCTTTGTCCTATGATGCAGCAAAACAGCTTTAAAAATCCATCTTCAGAATTATGACAAACAGTATTTGACAGAAAAGGTTTAAAGATTTTTTTTTGGTCCTTATATACTTTAAAGGCAACTTCAGTCTGCAGTAAAATTACTGCATTTTAAAATTACTTGGAATAGTAAGTGAGAGAAAAGTGAGAGAAAAGTAGAGGATACTGGCCATTGTTACTTGAATGCTTATTACTAACTGCATACTTCTGCAAGTTCTTTATATGGAATAATTCATAATTTGGAAAATAAACCTACGTAGTCAGTGCAATTTTAGATATAATGAAAATGAGGCAAAAGTTAGTTTGATAACATTGAATATTATAGGGTTAGAAAGTGTCTCAATAGGAGTTTGAATTCCAAGTCTAGAACTCACGCTCTTGACCAGTTTATATCATCTAGGATTTATTAGAAGAAGTAGAACATGATGTCCCTTAGAAAACGAGAGTTCCTAGTAATATCTATTTAATTGATATATCCTGTAAGGGCCACCCAAAATTTTGTTTTATATATATATAAATGATTGTTAGGTATATAGTATATATATATGCTATTTCCTTACAACCAAATGATGTTACACTGAGACAAGTTAAAGGAATAATTTGTATTGTGATTGAGAGAGACCTATATTGTATCCTTACCTTGATATAGCTAGAGCACAGCTAAGCACATTTTATTCCAAAAGAACCTCCGTTAACAATGACTGAGACCCCTGTCCTGTCTGAAGTGAGCACTACAATATTTACATCTGTTTTTGATTAAAAAAAACTGCAAATTTCATAAATATGATCTGGTCATTTTTTACATATAAAGCATGATACACCAATAACTATATAGTGATGAATGTAAGTTTTCAAGCTACTTGAAAACACAAGTCTCTCCTCTTTTGAAAATCAAGAATGATTGTGTGCACTAGCTCTTTTGGGTAAATGTCTAGACTGGAGTGTCTTTGCTATAATATAATATATAGCATTAGACATAATTATCAAAATATATAAAACAATGATCAAGATAAACTTATTGAACTTCAGTTTCTGTATTAATAATCTTAAAATTAAGGTGTTTTCAAAATTAGAATATATTTTTATATATTGTGAGAATATGAAGTGAAGGCAAAGGAAGGAGAAAAAGACTAAGAGATAAAAAGTCTGAAAAAAGTAGCTTCCTGAAAAACAATCAAATACTGCATGCTTATAATCTAACAACTATGTGCAGTTGTTTTGTAGGTTACTTTGTATTAGAGTAGCGACAAGGGGAACTTTGAAGAAGAATTCAAAGAACAATATACATATACAGCAGAATGGTCTAAATGGAAAGACTAGGCTCTGTTATCCCTCTATTTTATCTAGCATAGGGATGAAGTGAGTGCTGTATAATTCCTCTTTCATGCTCCAGGGGTGTCTCAGACTTGGATTTTACTTGGTGTGACTTCTCAGATACTGATAGCTCTCTGTGAACAGTGAATTCACCAAGAAGACTTACTTATGCACATTACAATATAGTAATCAGAGCAGGGGCTCTCTTGATGAAAGGAAACTAGGAGTTCAGGATGGAGGGATGTCTGAAGTCAGAATCATAAATCAAAGGCTTAAAAACAAAGTGAAACAAAATATTCTTAACCTCTATTTCTCCCTGCTGCTGCTAAGTCGCTTCAGTCGTGTCTGACTCTGTGCGAACCCATTGACAGCAGCCCACCAGGCTCCCCCGTCCCTGGAATTCTCCAGGCAGGAACACTGGAGTGGGTTGCCATTTCCTTCTCCACTATTTCTCCCTACAGGAAGCTTTAAAAAGGTAATCTATTATGTATTATTTAACCCAAGGGTCAAAGTAAAAGTTTACTGGTTCAAAAGTCAAACAAACCATATTTCCTTTATTTAAGATTAAATAAAGACCAATAACAGATTAAATAAAGACCAATAAAACTGCCTCTAACTCCAAGTGGGGATGTCTTTTTTTGTGTGTGAAGAGGGCAAATATTCCTTTAACAAATGCTTCCACTGGCAAATTGTTAATGGGGCTATCATGAAGGGCTTATGTGATGATCCAGGAGATAATTGAGAAATTTGGGATGCTTATTCTTCTCTACCAATCTGGCTTATGTTATTTCTGAGCCAAACTGTTGACCTTTTCTTACTTCTTTTGTTAAGCTGTGGCACCTAAAGGATTACATATCCAAACAATTTTAGAGAACCTTTTCACTGTGAGAATAGTTCGGGGCTTAAATTTATTGAATACTGCTGCATTTAACCTATTTAATTGGAACATGTTAATTAGATCTAATTGCAAAGTTGTTTTAATCGGAAAATCAAGCATTGCACTGATATTGGTGTGCATGATTAAACAAAGTAACTGAGGTCACCAGTAGATTGTATAAGATTCATGCCTGTGATTGATTAAGTATGAAAGTTAATCAATTTAATTTATGTGATTGATGTTGATTCTTTCCTTTTGAAATTGCCTGTTCATATCTTATTTTACCAAGATACTCTGTCTGAAATGTCAGCTAAACTACAGTAGCTCTTCAATTTGTTTGTTTTGGTATAATGATGTGTTTATTTCTGATCTAAGTAATTTTAACATGGCTTTTGTGTCACTAATTAAGATTTTTCAAGTTACTAGAGATAAAATTAGATTTTCTATTTAACAAAATTTAATTTTCCTGGGGAAATAATTCAAGCAACATGGGAAACTTAACCTATTAGTTCCATTAGTAGAGCTGATAGTTTATTGCCTTAAAACATATGCCACACAGCTCAGGAACAAAGGTGTCCCTGTTTTAATCATCTCCATGTCAATGTTCTTTGCATTTCCCTATGACCATGATGATAATTGTAATAATAATGAGAAGATGGAGAACATTTATATAGTCCTTATTATGTGTTAGGCATTGTTATAATTTTATTAAATATAATAACCCATCTAATAACATATTATATAAATGCATTGGTATCTGTGAATTTTCTTTTATGAAAGTCATAGTGGTAATATCTTCTTACATACTGGATGCTGTCTTCTGAACCATGGCAAACATACATTGTTAAGTCGTAACAAGGTAATGTTATTGGCCTAGGTTGCACAGTTAGTAGGCACTTGATAAATTCTCATATATAACATTGACAAGATTGACCCTATCCATATGATTGAGTCTATGCCTTGATTAGTCAGGGTCCTCCAGAGAAACAGAGCCAAATGGAGATATCTCTACCTATATATCCTAAATTTCTGTGTCTCTGTCTATCTTTCTACTACAGAGAAAATTATTTTAAGAATTTCTTTTAAGAATTGGCTCTTTTGATTTGGGTTGAGAGATGGCAAGTCTGAAATTTGTAGAACAGGCTGGCAGGCTGAATACTCAGGCAGGAGATGGTACTGTAGTTTTGAGTCTGAAATTGTGAGGTAGGCCACCAGAAAACTGGAAGCTCAGGCAAGAGTTGATGCTAGAGTGTTGGAAAATTTCTCCTTCTCTAGGAAAACTTAGCGGAGAAGGCAATGGCACCCCATTCCAGTACTCTTGCCTGGAAAATCCCATGGATGGAGGAGCCTGGTAGACTGCAGTCCACGGGGTCTCTAGGAGTTGGACACGACTGAGCGACTTCACTTTCACTTTTCACTTTCATGCATTGGAGAAGGAAATGGCAACCCACTCCAGTGTTCTTGCCTGGAGAATCCCAGGGACGGGGGAGCCTGGTGGGCTGCCGTCTATGGGGTCGCACAGAGTCGGACATGACTGAAGTGACTTAGCATAGGAAAACAAGTTTTGTTCTTAAAAACTTTAACTGATTAGAAGAGGTTCATCCATATTATTGAGACTAGTACCCTTACTTACAGAAAACTGATTCTATTTTATTTATTTTTTTAAACACAGTTGTATGTTTTATGTATTTATTTTTTATTTTTTGTTTTTTTTAGAAAACTGGAGTATAATTGCTTTCTTGCCTTATCATACTGTTCATGGGTTTCTCGTGGCAACAACACTGGAGTGGTTGGTCATTCCCTCCTCCAATAGGAGAAGTAGAAGAGGGCAACAGAGGATGAGATGGCTAGATAGTATCACTGATGCAATAGACATGAGTCTGAGAAACTCTGGGAGATAGTGAAGGACAGGGAAGCCTGGAGTGCTGCAGTCCATGGGGCCAAAAAGAGTCAGACACAATTTAGCGACTCAAAGACAACAGCAGCATAATTGTTTTACAGTGTTGTGCCGCTGCTGCTGTTGCTGCTAAGCCGCTTCGGTCGTGTCCGACTCTGTGCGACCCCATAGACAGCAGCCCCCCAGGCTCCCCTGTCCCTGGGATTCTCCAGGCAAGAACACTGGAGTGGGTTGCCATTTCCTTCTCCAATGCATGAAGGTGAAAAGAGAAAGTGAAGTCGCTAAGTCGTGTCTGACTCTTAGGGACCCCATGGACTGCAGCCTACCAGGCTCCTCCTTCCATGGGATTTTCCAGGCAAGAGTACTGGAGTGGGGTGCCATTGCCTTCTCCGACAGTGTTGTGCTAGTCTCTGCTATATAACACAGTGAATCAGTTACATGTATACAGATATCCCCTCCCACTTGAACCTGCCTCCCACTCCCCTCTTATCCCACCCATCTAGGTCATCTCAGAGCACCAAGCTGAACTACTTGCTCTATACAACAGGTGTCCACTAGTTATCTGTTTTGCACATGGTAGTGTATATATGTCAGTCCCAATCTCCTAATTTGTCCTCCCCTCCCCTCCCCTCCACCCCCATATCTACATGTCCATTCTCTATGTCTTCATTCAAGACAACTGATTCTCGATTTTAACCATACCCACAAAACAACTTTACAGAAAACTTTCAATTGTTTAGTTATTATAACTGGGTACTATAGCCTACCTGAGTTGATACATAAAATTTGGCATCACATACCTTGAATTTGTGTGAGTGGTATATAAAGATGTTCAGGATTCTTGGGCATAAATATATAATTAACTATAGTAAACATCAATATGGTATTTTTCCTCAGCTAGATAATAGTACTAATAACTTGGTGATATTTCTCAATGTTAAAGTTGTGATAAACGTTGAAATTTGGTTCACTGAACAACTTTTGTAGACTAGTTTTTTCCTTTCCTTTTAATTTGCCAAACTCCCTTGTAGCTTGGAGGCCATGCACATCAGATTTGTTGCATAAGACATAAGTCTGCCAAGGAAGAGACACTATCATGGGGAAATTTTAGTATTTTTTCCCTAAATAAAAGAAATAGTGTTGCATAGATTTTCCTCTTGCCTTTCTTCTTACCCAAGCTACAGAGATAAAGCCTACTGGTATAGCAATGACTGACAACATGAGGACAAAAGCCACCATACTAAAGATGACAGACCTGTGAGATAGAAATAACCAGCTTCCTGGCGGGTAGTGCGGAGTTCTTGCTCTAGGCTAATACTAACTGTCAGTGGATTTCTTGTTATATAAGAAAGAAAAGCGAAAAACAGAATAAGAAGAAAACACTCCTATTTAAGCTACTAACTCCTATTTAAGCTATTGCAAGATTCATTCCTGGGAATTGTTCACGTGTTTGTTTGTTTGTTTGTTTTGGTCTCTGTATATAATCCTAACTTTAAGCTTTTTTCCTATATTTATTAGTAAAGGGAGAATGAGTTTAAATGCAAAACAAATAGAACTGAACAATTGTCTATCACAACAATTGTCTCCTTATCAAGAGAGACAACTCTAAAAACATTGTGGAGCATTACAGACACTATAAAACAAAATCAAGTATTCTTACAAGAATACGCGATGTTGACTACAAGGGATTATGAAATCATCCATGTTTGTTCTTTTCTGAGTTGCATTATGTTCATTCCTTGGTCACTGATATTACTTAATGTCTCATGTAAAGGATGATAGGTCTTATTTTTCTGTGGATTCTTGGAGAGGAACACTCTACAAAAAGAAGAGAAATACAGGCAAATATAAGTGTGAGAGTTGTTTTAGATTCTTTAGAATTAATGCTATACTTTCAACTGTGTATGAGATTAGCTCTTCCTCTCCCAAAAATGAGATGGAATGGTTCAGTTCAGTTCAGTCGCTCAGTTGTGTCCAACTCTTTGCGACCCCATGAATCGCAGCATGCCAGGCCTCCCTGTCCATCACCAACTCCCAGAGTTCACTGAAAATCACGTCCATTGAGTTGGTGATGCCATCCAGCCATCTCATCCTCTGTTGTCCCCTTCTCCTCCTGCCCCCAATCCTCCCAGCATCAGAGTCTTTTCCAATGAGTCAACTCTTAGCATGAGGTGGCCAAAGTACTGGAGTTTCAGCTTTACCATCATTCCTTCCAAAGAACACCCAGGGCTGATCTCCTTTAGAATGGACTGGTTGGAGTGGTACCAAAAACATAGTCTTACCTTTGTTTTGTTCTTATAAAATTTATTATCTGGCGCACATGCATGAAGAAATATATACTGTGTCACTGCATGAAGGAAAAGCAAGCTAATTAAATGTCTAACTAACAGAGATATTCATGTCAGAAGTGCTTTTAAACAAAAATGATCCAGAGCTTAGGCTGAGAAGGAAGTTTCAAGTAGATGATTTCTCTGAAATCTTGAAGTGTATAAACAAGAAGACTACCAATTTACTGATCAAAATTAAGACTATAAGAGTATGGGACATTTCTTGCCATTTTAAGTTAAAAATATTTTATGGGGATATTTTTTGAGGTTCAAAATGTTAATACATGCATGCATGCATGTGTGTTCGTATATATGTGTATATATTTATGATATAAAATAAGGAGCAATATTATATATCATATTATCTACACAGACACACACACACACACACATATATATAGTGTAGAATAAGGAATCTATTCCACGCATTTTATTCCTTTCTCCAATTTTAACAATAATGAAGCGTAAATACAGGCAGATCTTGATGTTTCCATGTGTTATCTTCTGTGTAGCAATAGCTTCCTCCATTGTTCAGAAGACATCACTTCAGTGTCAGGCAAGTGGTATGAAAACAGCTAATTTTATGTGTAGTGGGAAAGTTGCTTCAGTCAGTTCAGTTCGGTTCAGTTCATTCGCTCAGTCGTGTCCAACTCTTTGCTCAACTCTTTGTTGAGCTATAAGCCAACTTTTTCACTCTTCTCTTTCACTTTCACCAAGAGGCTTTTGAGTTCCTCTTCACTTTCTGTCATAAGGGTGGTGTCATCTGCATACCTGAGATTACTGATATTTCTCCCGGCAATCTTGATTCCAGCTTGTGCTTCTTCCAGCCCAGCATTTCTCATGATGTACTCTGCATATAAGTTAAATAAGCAGGGTGACATGATACAGTCTTGATGGACTCTGTTTCCTATTTGGAACCAGTCTGTAGTTCCATGTCCAGTTCTAACTGTTGCTTCCTGACCTGCATACAGATTTCTCAAGAGGCAGGTCAGGTGGTCTGGTATTGCCATCTCTTTCAGAATTTTCCACAGTTTATTGTGATCCACACAATCAAAGGCTTTGGCATAGGCAGTAAAGCAGAAATAGATGTTTTTCTGAAACTGTCTTGCTTTTTCCATGATCCAGCAGATGTTGGCAATTTGATCTCTGGTTCCTCTGCCTTTTCCAAAACCAGCTTGAACATCTGGAAGTTCACGGTTCACATATTGCTGAAGCCTGGCTTGGAGAATTTTAAGCATTACTTTACTAGCGTGTGAGATGAGTGCAATTGTGTAGTAGTTTGAGCATTCTTTGGTATTGCCTTTCTTTGGGAATGGAATGAAAATTGACCTTTTCTAGTTCTGTGGCCACTGTTGAGTTTTCCAAATTTGCTGGCATATTGAGTGCAGCACTTTCACAACATCATCTTTCAGGATTTGAAATAGCTCAACTGGAATTCCATCACCTCCACTAGCTTTGTTCAGAGTCATGCTTTCTTAGGCCAAAGAATAGCAAGGAGACATAAGAAAGCCTTCCTCAGTGATCAATGCAAAGAAATAGAGGAAAACGACAGAATGGGAATGACTAGACATCTCTTCAAGAAAATTAGAGATACCAAGGGAACATTTCATGCAAAGATGGGCATGATAAAGGACAGAAATGGTATGAACCTAACAAAAGCAGAAGATATTAAGAAGAGGTGGCAAGAATACACAGAAGAACTGTACCAAAAAGATCTTCATGACCCAGATAATCACGATGGTGTGATCACTCACCTAGAGCCAGACATCCTGGAATGTGAAGTCAAGTGGGCTAAATACCATACCTTCATATTTTTTCCCATTTGGAATCTTCTAGACGCTGTACTGCCTTCAGACTTATGCTTCTCACTTCTTGAAAACTTATGTTATACCAGACCCTTGATTAGGCAGTTTAGATCTATTTTTTCCTCATTGAATTCTTGAAACAAAATTTGGATTATAAAATTGCATTAAGAAACTCACCCATACTCAGGAATCTGGTTAGAATTGGAATAAGGATTATAATTGTAGATTAAAGAAATAATATTTGATTTGTTTCCTTAATGCCATTCTCTTTCAGGGTATATCACTACTGGTTAACTACATCATTTTCTATATCTTCTAAAGAATACTCTAGAGAATTCATTGTGAATTTAAACATTTCAATGTAGTAATTTATATAATTATGTTACAGGCTGTAAAACTGCAAAAGCTATACAGAATTCTTGCTTTTTTGTTGTTATTGTTGGTGGTGATTGTTTATTTTAATCATCAGCACTAATTAGCATTCATTTGTGTGCCTTTTTAAAGTCTTGCTTAATTTATTTGGCTAGAACCTCCTGTTCAGACAGAATGTTAAATAGAAGCAGTGAAGTATATATCTCTACCTTATTTCTTAGCTGACAGAAAACAACAACAGGTTTCAGTGTTTCAACATTAAGTATGATGTCAGCTGTAGGTTTTCTGTAGATGACCTTTCTCAGGTTGAAAAAATACCCTTCCACTCCTGGTTTGTTGAAAACTTTTATCAGGAATGGACAATTTATTTCCTCAGATGCTTTTTCTATATTTATTAAAATCATTTTTTTTCTTTTTTCAATTTGTGAATATGGTGATTTATGTTAATTTTTGAATGTTTAAACCAGCCTTGCATTCCTAGACTAATGTGTTTTATTTATATATTGCTAGATTTGCTTAAATTATGTAAATTTTTTGCACTTATGTGTAAGAGGAATATTAGTTCATAGTTTATTTTCTTTCTATAGCGTTTATTAGACTTTGTAGTGAGATAATGCTAGTCTTAAAGAATGAGTTGGGAAGTATTCCTTTCCTTACAATATTCAAGAAGAATTTGTATAGAAGTGGATTTCAGTTCAGTTCAGTCGCTCAGTCGTGTCCGACTCTTTGTGACCCCATGAATCGCAGCACACCAAGCCTCCCTGTGCATCACCAACTCCCGGATTCACTCAAACTCACGTCTATCGAGTCGGTGATGCCATCCAGCCATCTCATCCTCTGCTGTCGCCTTTTCCTCCTGCCCTCAATCCTTCCCAGCATCAGTCTTTTATTAGCCCTCAAATGCCTCATGGTAATCACCTGTGAAGACATTGAAACATTGTTGACTTTGTGGAAAAGTTATTAACTATGACTTTATTTAATAGATGTAGGGTTATTCAGATTATGTATCTCTTCTTGAATGGACTTTAATAGTTTGTATATTTTAAAGGCTTTTTCCTTTCCACCTAGGCGTAAACTTTATTGGCATAATATCTTTGTAATACTCTTCATTATGTTTTTAATTTTGAAAAATCTGTATTAATGCCACTCTTTCATTCCTGAGATTGATAATTTGTGTCATCTCATCCTATTTTCCTATTTGGTCTGGGGAAAGGGTGGATAATCTTATTATTCTTCTCAAATAACCAGCTTTATGGTTTCTTTGTTTTTAATTATAGTTTTTTATACTTTATATAATCAGTGTCTACTCTTATCTTTAATTTCTTCCTTACTTGTGTCTAATGTGGTTTCATTTTCTTTTATTTTCTAGTTTCTTATGGTGGATGCTGAGGTCATTGATTTGACACTTCCTTCTTTTCTAACATAGGTGTTTCACACTATAAATTTCCCGCTAAATTTTGCTTTGTCAACATCTGACATGTTTAATAAGTTATATTTTTATTTTCATTTAACTTAAAGTACTGCTTTTCCTTTTGAATTATATTTTTGACTCATGGATTATTTAAAAATGTGTTACCTAATTTCCAAATTTTTTGTTTTTTTTCCAGAGATCTTTATATTTCCATGTCTAATTTCACATCATTATGATTAGAGGACAAATTCTGTATGCCTAAAATCATTTTAAATTTAGCAAGACTGTTTCATGGCCCCAAATATCATTTATCTTGGTAAATGTTTGACATGTACTTCAGAAGAATGTGTATTCTGCTGTTATTGGGCAGAGTGTCTATAATGCCAGTTATAAAAAGTTGGTTAATCTTGTTTTTGAAGACTTTTAAACCTTACTGATTTTTCTATCTGCCTTTTGTATCCGTTGTTGAGATGGGGTATGGAAGCATTTCATTCATATTATGTATCCATCCCTGATGTTTTTATCAGTTTACGATCCATGTATTTTGAAACTCTAGTATTAGGGGCATAATCACTAAGGTTTGTTACATCCTCCTGATTAATTAATCATTTATCATATTTATAAAAATACCTATTTATATCCCTGATGACATTACTTGATCTGAAATTGTCATGCCTAATGCTGCAAAGGCAATTTCAGCTTCTTTTTGATTAGTATTAATCTGGTATGTCATTTTCTATTCTTTTACTTTTAATTCATTTGTGTTTTTTATTTAAGTCATGTTACTTGTAGGTAGCATGTAAGTGGATATACTTTTCCAATCTAATAACCTTTGCATTATAATTAGTGACATCTAGACCATTTTGGGGCTTCCCAGGTGGCTCAGTGGGAAGGGAATCTGCCGATAGTGCAGGTGACGCCAGCAGATGCAAGTTCAATCCCAGGGTCAGGAAGATCCCATGGAGAAGGGCATGGCAACCCATTCCAGTATTCTTGCCTGGAGAATCCCATGGACAGAGGAGCCTGGTGGGCTACAGCCCATAGGGTCACAAAGAGTTAGACATGACTGAAGCAACTGGACACACACACAGACCAATTTAAAGATCCCCTGGAGAAGGGAAAGGCTACCCACTCCAGTATTCTGACCTAGAGAATTCCATAGACTATATAGTCTATGGGGTCGCAAAGAGTCGGACCCGACTGAGTGATTTTCAGTAGTAGCAGTAGTAGTATGAATATTTATATTTAGATTATTATGTTTAGGTTTAAATGTATCATCATACAATTTATTTTCTGTTAGTATTATGGGCCTTTGTCCCATTTTATCCTTTCAGCTTCTTATGGATTCATTTAATATTTTATTTTATTATTTTGTTTTATCTCTTTTTAATAAATTCCTTAGCTATAACTCTGTTTTATTATTTTTAATGCAGTACGAATATCATTAAACATAAAAAGTTGAGTACCTGCTCTCAGTATTTGTCTTCAACATTTTGCTGAAGGTCCTAGCCAGATAGTAATGCATGCATTAAAATAAATTATAAAAGAATTATAAAGGAAGGGAGAAAACTGTCATTGTCTTCAGATGACTGCTTATCTGAAGTACCTAAAAGAGTCAATAGATAAATTATTCAATCAGGGTTGCTAGATTTAAAGCCATATTAAATTTTATATTTATTAATGAATAATCAGTACTTCAAAAAGTGTTCTTTTACACTGTTTATGTATATTGAGCATATAATCTTTTATGGAGGGAGCATCTACGGTTGATTATTTCTAATAATAATCAATCTTGATTGATTATTTCTAATAGGTCCACTTTGTTCACTCCTAGTTTTGCCTGTAAAATTTATGTGCCTTAAATTGCATACAACTATGCAAACTAACTTTTGAGTTTAACTGGTTTATTAGATACCTCAAGAAAAAGTATCTTAATTTTCTAGCTTCCTGTCATCAGTCAGTTCCTCACTTGAGTATACTTTGCATTGTTACCATTGAATCTTGTCACAGATTCACTTTATTAGTTTAAGAATAATTTATTCAGTAATTTTAGTTGTTTTCAATGAGAGGATTTGTCCTATTTCCATCTGCCATTTTGCCAGAAATGTTTAACCTATACAATTTTCATAATTCATATACTGTGTATTAATAATTCTCACAATGATGCAATGAGGCTATTTCTTTACTGTATTTCTGTATATTTATGTACATTTAACTTGAGTTTTTGTTAGATTTTTCATTAGGTCAATTTTAACCTAATTCATCAACAAAAATCTATTGAGTACCTACCATGTGCTTGCTCCTGATAAATAGAAAAGTTATTAAGATGCAGTCCCTGTCTCTTGGGTTGTGCATGATGGAAAACTTGACTCACCCTGACTTAGAAATAAGAACAATGAATGGATGTCTTTATCTGACAAGTGAAAAGTTGAGAATGATTTCACATAAGCTTTGTTTCAGCAGCTCAAGTACAGTAAGCTGAGATCTGGCTTCTCACCGATCTGACCACACTGGTGTTGACTTCTCCACCACACTCCACATTATGTATCTACAGTGCTCCTTATCTAGGCTTTCCTTCTCATGGAAGAGTCCGGGTTTCACATTCACACCTTATATCTTGCATGAGAAAAGAGGATTTTTTTTTTTTCTGATAATAGAAAGCTATAAAAGAGAAAATGAAAAGGTTTTCTTCATAGGAAACCTCAACAGATACATAGTCATGTCACATTGTATCAGCCTATTTGCAATGTTTGCTTATACATGAACTAGTTACTGGAAAGATAAAGGGATATGCTGATTGGCATGACCTGGAGCTGAGGGTGGTTTAAACTCTATCTAAACCATATGACTGATAGTGATGGTTGATCAAGGAAGGGTTTTGTGAAGATAAATCAAAAGGCAATTAAGAGTAAGGCAAGTGAGAAAGTTGGTACTGATAAATCTATTTGTGGGGCAGCAATGGAGTTGTAGACATAGAGAATACACTTGTGGGCACTGTGAGTGAAGGAAAGGGAGGGAGGAACTGAAACAGTAATATTGAAACATATACATTACCATGTGTAAAACAGATAGCCAGAGGGAATTTTCTGTATGATGCAGGAGCTCAAACTCAGTGCTCTCTGACAACTTAGAGGAATGGGCTGGGAGGTGGGCAGGAGGTTGCAGAGGGAGGGCACATATGTATGCCTGTGGCTTATTCATGCTGATGTATGGCAGAAACTAACACAATATTGTAAAGCAGTAGTGTAGTGTTAGTTGCTTAGTCATGTCCAACTCTCTGCAATCCCATGGACTGTAGCCTGCCAGGCTCCTCCATCCATGGGATTCTTCAGGCAAGAGTACTAGAGTGGATTGCCATTCCCTTCTCCAGAGGATCTTCCTGACCCAGGGATCAAACCCAGGTCTCCTGCATTGCAGGCAAATTCTTTACCATTTGAGCCACAGGGAAGATCTAGCAATTATGCTCCAATTAAAAATAAAATTAGAAAAGAATGAGGAAGGTGAATGGAGGCTAGAGAGGTATGGGGGGTGGGCGGATAACTATTGCTGAACTCCATTCCATCTCCTAATAATTTATGAACCAGGAACTTTAAAATTCATCATTAAAATTGATATATCATTGAGAATAGTCAAGAAAAAATCTAAGTCTTAAACAGCAAACTGATGTTAGGCTAGACTTCTCTGCTTGTACTTTCTTGTGATATATTTGTCTCTGGTTTTTAAACATAATTATAACATTTAGATTTATTCCTATAAAATTTTATTGTGTTGATTTTTCACCATCATTCTACTGTTGAGCCTTTTCAGAATCTTAATTCTGTCAACTATCTATTAACTTACCCTTCCAGAATGAGGTCACCTGACAATGTGATAAGCACACCTCTTTTATCTCTATCCACAGTGTAGAGAAAAATGTTTCATGGAACAAGGCCAAATACACTGATAGAACTTGTATTATTTTGGATAAAAATTTGAATAAGTAACCACTAGTACATAATAAAATTATGGTAAAAAATTCAATCTTTATATTAGTATCCATGTCAGCTGCATTAGTAATGTCAGTAGTAAGTGTTCACAATTATACATGATTATAGTCAGGACTGGGTAAGGATAAGAAATAAAATAAAGATAAGTTTATTTGTTGTACAGATTTCACGGTTCAAAGAAAGCAGACAATGATTTTACATTTTACTGCAACCATTTTGATCATGTCAGAACAGACAAAGGAATTCAATATTACTGTGTTCAAATGTCCACATATCTAGTGTGTATCTATTGGTCCTCATTTTGTAAAAATACTTACAGTGAGAGTTACTGGCCATCTGTTAACAATTCATTCTCCTCCCCAACTGGTCTGGCACGATGATAGTGTAGTTTCTGAGTTCAAACTCTCCCATTTGACCTTTTACATGGCCTTTATTAGCCCTGTCTGTTCTCATTTTCCCTGTTTAATCATTTGGTATACGATGTGAACCCATATTTTGTGAGACGTGGTGTGTGAATCATGTAATTTATTTATAGATAGTGCATTCTCTAGATTAGAGAAATCTACCAACTCGGGAAAAAAAAAAAAAAAAAAAAACTGCAAGTAGAAGAATTGTAACAGCAAACCTTGCCAGTAAAAGACTTAACAGAGAATTTGAAGGGGAAATACTTCTTTTTCCACACAATGCCAAGGTCAAGGTAGGGGATTTCCCTTCATCCCTTCTTTGGTTAGCAGAGTTTTCGGTGTTTTTCTGTTATTTTTATTTTGTTTGTTTTTGCTGAAGACCACAACACATCCCCACCTAGACCAAGGCCCCTGTATCTTGTTGCTGAATGACCACTAAAATTTAAACCTCTAGATTAGGTATTATTGCTATATCATTATATATATTAATGTGTTAGATCTAAAAGAGTATACTTATATGTGTTAGGGTATTTTGGAACACAATTCATTGTGCTTAGTATTAGTTGCTTAGATATATGAATTTCTAATACAGTATGAGTAAATTTATTTACAATGTGTACTACTGTAGATTGTTGATTTTAGAGCATTTGTGTTTGGTATATGCTTTCAGAAAGTGTGAAGTCTGTGGAATATGCACAGCCACATTCTTTTGCAGACATTTCTATATAATTCCATTGTTTAAATCAGTAATTCACAGACAAAGATATAGTAAAGGAAATCACGTTTATAGTCTCCGATTTTTAAAAGTACTTTTTATTAGATAACTTACTATCCCCTTCTGTTGGGGCTATAACTGTTCAGATGAGAGAGAGGCAGAGAGAACACACACACACATACACACACACACACACACACACACACACACACACACACACACATATAGGTATTTCATTCTATATTCACCAAAATGGAAGTCTCATCACAAGTGTGTTTTTCATGATTTGCATGTCTTTATTTTTCTTTTTGAAAATTTAATAATCTCAAAAAAGTGACCCAAATATTTTTTTTCTCAAAATAAGAACACTTTTAGCAGGCATCAGGACAATATCAACTCCTTCACACAATATTCTTTTCACAATTCAACTTGACCTTGACTGTGATTGCTTTTCTAGCTGCAAGTTCTGTTCTTAAATATATGATGCTGACCGTGTTGTCAGATGAGTAGCAGATCTGAAATGTGCAAAATTAGGATGAGGTGTACAGCCAGGTGCATGGAGTTTGTGAAGGCCAGATAGACTCCTGTTGCGATGCAGTGGTAACTTGAAATGATTGTTAACCATAAAAAAGTAGCCCACCACGTACTCAGCTACACCTGAATTCAGCTGGTTAATGCAGGCTGCACTTCTTTGCTTGAGGTGAAATTCACATGAACTATAAATGCTTGATAAGGAGTGTTTCTCTGACTTTGCCTGGCCAGGGTGGCCCACAGAGAGAAAAGCCTTAGGCCAGGAGCATCCTGCTGGCCAATTGTTTCCAGTCTAAGGCTCAGAAATGAGGAAAGAAAGTGGGTATCATTAGGCTGTATGGAGAAATCAGGCTTTCTGACATTTTATTTCCTGACCTCTCAATAATGTTGGTTATTGTCCATTCATTTCCTGCTCTAAAACAAAACAAACAAACAAAAAAATACCTTCCAATCTGAAGATAGAGTTCCCCTTTCTCTGTTTTCCATTTAAAATCACTAATGCTAAATCCCAGGAAATGCTGAAATTGATCAGATTATTTGTAGTGCAGGACCAAAGATGTCAGCCTCCCTCCTCTTATAAGAAGGGCTACAACTCGGGTTGGAACTGGAACTGTGGAAATTGAGGAGAGTTAAGAAAAAGCTACAGACCTGGATCTAGAAAACTGGAAGAATGAGAGGATCGCATAGTTGCACAAAGACAGAACCAACCAGTGAAACCAAACATGACATTTTGAAAAGACTTTAAAATGAGAGGAGTGGAAAATTTTCCTCAAGATCACATAGCAACGAGTACCAACAAGAAATTACTGAATACAAAAGTTAATGCTTTTTCTGTCTTTCTCTGTAAAATGAGAGATAAAGTATAAAAGATTACAGGTCAGACAAAAGAGAAGGATATTTCAGAATGACAAATACAGCGATAAAGATGCATTGGATGGGTAGTTTAGAATGTTTTATTTCTTCAACAAGTACTTATTGAGCCACTTGTTTTTTTTTTTTTAATTCAGGCACTGTGCAAAGAGCTAGGGATAGTATAATGTATAAAACCAAGCACAACCTCTGGAATCTTTGGTAAAAAAGAATGACACACATAAATTTAAAATTATAGCTATGTTATTACTAGAAAGGAGATGGAATAATGGAGATAATAATAAGGAAACCACATTATATATAGATGATTCATCCTTGGGAAAGTGAGTTTCTAACTGTGATAGGAGGCAAAGAGCAGTTTGTTAAAAGAAGAGAGTAGCTGGGGAGGAAGTAAAGTATGGGCAGAGAAAACTGCATGCTAAAGACTCCATGACTGGAGGGGGTGTAGTAGTTATGAGTGATTAAAAATAGAGAGTCAGAGAATGAAAATGAGTTGAGGACCCCAGATATGATTATTCAGGGTCCTGTAAGCCACGTAAAGAGAACTGGAAGTCAAATGTGAAGAAGCAATTTACAGTCAGCAAGAGCAGATAAAGGCTGAGTGGTAAGGAAGCTACTTTCAGGAATGAAAAAGAGTGATGATGATAGATTGGTCCAGGGTGCTCATGGAAAGAATTAAGAGAATGGGTAAATATTAGATATATTTGAGAGAAAAATTCAGTATGCAAACACATGCAACAAAAACAAGCTAATGCAGGTAACACCCGTCACCCCCCAAAAGCAACATTTATCAAAGGCTGTTCACCGTGCTGGGGACAGTCCATCTGCAGGATGAATGCGGCTCTCTGGTTCAGGTTCACAACTTTTAAATGGTTCTTATTATGATAAAAATAAATCTTAGCATAGAAAGTGCTGGTGCAAGGAGGTAGTTCAAAGTACTTAAGGAAAGAAAAACATGTGCCTGTAGGGAGAAGGAGAGGAAAAGCTTTAGAAGAAAATTATAGCACTTCTTTCCTTAATATTTATTCCTTAAGTGCATGTAAATAACACTCCCTGCTCAACATTTATTTGATATGAAGATAGAGAATGAAGGGCCGTGGAGAATGGAGGTAAAAAATGTAGGAAAGTAACACATCCTAGAGTCCTGCCACTTATGTCGTCTCCTCTTTCAGAAGGCTCATAAGAACTGCAGAGTCTTAAATTCAAAACTCAATCCTACTACATCAGAATCTGCATTTTAACAGATCTCCATGTGATTTGGATATGATTTCATGTTTGAGAATCACTATTAAAAATATGCAGTAAACATTTCAGAGATGGGGTGGGATATGGTGCCAGTACACATTAGGAGGCAAATTGCAGTCCTTTTGCTACTCAGCCTCCTTCAGCATACACATTCACACAATATGATATTTTTAAATGCTGTATGTATGCTCAAACATGGTGTTGACCATACTTCTATCTAATATTATTCAGAATTGAAATTTTAAAAAGAAGCACACCAACTTTTGAAAATGGCAATGGATGAAAATAAAGTTGATAGCAATGACAAATGTGAAAGAAAAGTGTAAGTCAGAGTTCACATTAGATATAAAGGAAATTCCACCTGAGAATTTCCACCTGAAAATTTCAGTAAGATGTATTGCCAACTACAAAATTAAGTCAGAAAAGCCCAAAATTCAACTTGTCTGCCCATGGATTTCTTATAGTTTTCCCCCATTGCTTTCAAAAACACACTGCCTTCTGTTCTAGTTATATATTGTTGCCTAACAAATCACCCTAATATTTACTGGCTTAAGACTACAATGTATTATTCTCTCTTATGGTCCTACAAATTGAGCAAGCTCATCTAAACGGTTCTAGCTTGGGGTCTTTTCATTCAGATGGAGCCTGAGGTTGGGGATATTTGGAGGCTTGACTGGGTTCTGTTTTTAAGGTTGTTCATTATGTGACTGGCAGCTGGGGCCTGCTATCCACTGGTTGCTGAGCTGGTGTGTTTATTTGAATGACCACACATGGTTTCTCCATGTCCTTGCCTCTCATTTCAGAGACAGACAGAGAAGAGAAGAGAGGAGAGAGGAGGGAGGGAGAGGAAAAAAGAACTATTTTTAAAGAACACTAGACAGACTTGAGCAGAATTTCCACAGGTAGAACAGAATATATAATCACTACAAATTAGATGCTGTTTTCACCCCTCCCTAAATATAGATTTCATTTGCATCATCATCTCGTCTGCTAAATGTCATTTTAAAATGTGAATTTTTAAATGTCAGCTAACAAGGAAGTTTGACTACTCTCTCTTGTTATTCTGACTCTACCAGTCTATTATTAGGGACGTTTTAGCAGTTGATTGCTGATATTCCTAATTAAGTATTGGTTCGTGTAAATTGATTGAAGGTGACATAATTTTTAAAAATCATACGGCATAGAATCGGCTGGATAGTTACAGTTCAGTCTCATATCCCTTTCTTGGACAAAATGAATTAAGTAAATTTGCACTAAGAAATATAAAATTGTAATGTAATTGTTAAAACTCCCACTGAGCCACAAATTGGAAGCTCTTAAAGTCCACCATTCAGGGGTTCTATTGAAGAAGTTTCTGCTTCAGATGGAAGAAAGGACAAGAAGCCTACACAGACTAGAAAGCCTTTATAGTCTTTTTTACTTAATAACCCTGTAATTCTGTGTCCCTTCTACATTTAACTTGGGTAAATCATAGTGGGCCTTCTCAACTCAAGCCCCTTAGATGCTTTCTAAAAGAGACTCAATTAATCGCTGCTGCCATTGTCACAATGAAATTATCTATCCTCTGAAAAACCTGACTCTCTAATTAATGTTGTAGCATATGTGCATTAATCTGTCTGCTTCTCCAGTTCTCTAATGAGACACAAACTCACTACAAGATCTTTCTTAAGAAATAATAAACTGACTGACTTGGCATGACACGTCACCTAATTAATAAAATGGTGACAATTTTGAAATCCCTGTACTGTGATTTTCCTTTAAAGCAAACTGCTTTGCAGATTTGTAAAGGGACACAAGAAAGGATGTAAATTTAGTAGTTAACAATCTTTGACTAAACAACAAGGGCTTAGATGGAATCAATACTGCCAGAAGGAATTTCCCCCAAACAGTCCAGGAAACCTGGAAATACATGAAAATAAATCTGCATCAGAGAAAATGGTCTGTTTATAGTGACATCTAGTGGTACTCATTTTCATACTCTCCCATTCCTAAATGAATTCCCAAGGAGAATGACAAATACAGGAAATTTACTATTTATTTTTTATCAATACAAATATGTAATTGATGTAACGGAATATCAAAACTATTTCATGAAACCTTATGAATTGGTATCATCAGGTGATCTGAAGAACCTGTTTTATAAAGTGGTATGAGTAAATGGATTATTTCTAGGATGATGAACACAAAAAGGAGAGCCTGCCCTCATGTATAAATAGGTATATTTCTTGATGTTGAAACTTGTGGCCATATTTTTTTTCATATCTTTATTTCAGATGTGTGAAACCAACCAATCAGGCAATTCATGGTGTAAATAACTTTTTGAGAAGTGAATCATCTTTTGATAAATTTAAACTAAGATAACTAAAAGGAATACATTTCCAAAGGGTTATGATGCAGAATAGGGACACTCTCTATTCTCTGATGGTTTTAAACTAGTAGAGTTTGACTCACTCTACTAAAAAGACATATGTCAGGGACTGAGGGGGAGCAGGGTAAGATGTGGAAGCAGAACATAATTCTGACAATTATGGTAGACCTTTTTATTTACAATGAATTTTTAAAATGTTAGAAATTAAGAGAAAATTTTGAAACAAATTGCAGTACGTAAAAATAGTAAGCAGCAACTTATAAAATTTGTAGGTTTGTTCTCATCGAGGGGCTTATGAAGTTGCTAAAATTTGCTTCAGTTACTTCAGAAGAAATTTTGCCAAGTAACATTTTTTCAGAGGAAGTTTTTGCTTTGTGCAAGTTCCGATATTGTCCTTCTGGGAGAGCCCACAGAGAAATCCATCTTAGGGATTACTCTTCCCCTACCTTCTGGATCATTTTAGGGCAGACCTCATCCATTGTGGACAGATGCCTTAACTCACCACTTCATTCACCAAATATTAATGGCCACCCATCTGCCAACCGCAGTTTGAACCAGTACAAGCTCTTAGTTCTCAAAAGCCCATGTCTTCACTTCTTTACCAAAAAGAAGCTTCCCTGGTGTGACACGATTTTTGTCTCCATCACTGTCCTATTTTCAGCAATTGTCATCAATATTCTACGATATTAAATATAAAGTTTCAGAGTGTCCTTGAAGTTTATGTCTATCCACTTGTACCCTCTTTACTTCAAGGAACATAGAAACTGCTTTGACCTTTGAGACTACCTTTTCCCTTCGCAAGATGAATCCCACACAGCTTGACATAGTAAGCATTACTTCAAAAGCTCCCCATTCTACTTTATTCTCCCATGTGACATCCATTTTGCCTGCAAGTGTCATGGGTGAATATTTTGAAAGACCAAATGTGACAATAATACCTCCAAGTTCTACTCAGAGCCTTTAGAAAAACACCTTCTCCTTAGAATGTATAATAAAGCTAAATAACTTGACTTTTTCAGGAATTAAAATTTATCATTGAGGCATAAGTTAGTTATACAGTGGCATGATTTAAATACCACTTCTTGCCCACAGAAGGGAATTATGGTAAACAGATTCATAGAATTTCTCACCTAAAATTTTGTCTGAGTGTTCTAGGGCATAGCTGCAGGCAGATTTCAGAAGCTTTTTAGATACGGGAATTGAAAATGCTTCATATATGTACCTAAGGAAAAAGAGAAAAAAATTTACTTGTAACATCTATCCACAGGCTTGAATTCGACTGACTTACAAAATCTTTCTAAGGGAATATATTAAGATTCAGTGATGCAACATGTCAAGTGCTCAGTGTACATTTGCAACCTTAAGAACATACACTACCTTCCCATCACCTTAGGTTTTACTATGTGCTGAAAAACGTAGCTGCTGCCTGGCACAGTGTCATCTGTCCTTGTGTAAGACAAAATATCAATGAGGTTTTGTTATTCTGACAGTTACCAGAATCTCTGCAGTATTTCTCAAAGGGCATTTTTTACGGTAGCATACAATCAATAGTGGGCTTCTGGTGGTAAAGAATCTGCCTGCCATTGTAGGAGACAAGAGACCCAGGGTCGATCCCTGGGTTGGGAAGATCCCCTAGAGAAGGGAATGGCAACTCACTCCGTTATTCTCACCTGGAGAATTCCAAGGACAGAGAAGCCTGGCAGGCTACAGTCCTTGGGGTTGCAAAGAGTCGGACATGACTGAATGACTAATACACACACACAGTCAATAGTACCTATTGTGTGTGTAAATGTGTGTGTGTGTAAAATATATATATATATATATATAATATATATAAATACATGCACATATATATGTAAAGTCAGGCTTCAACCCAGATATTCAGTACTATGGTTTAATGCCCTTGTGATTTTAGTTGTATAGCCATGGTCGGTAATTCTGGCATCTGGTTTCTGCCCCAACTGTAAGACTCATTTTTGTTTTTTTTTTTCTTTTTTTAGTGAGAAGGGGTGGAATGATGGGTGTTATAAGCCAATGATACAAAATTCAAAAGATAGAAAACACATATATTAAAAAAAACAAAAACAAAACCTCCATTTATTCTAGTTACTCAACCACTCAGCTGTCTTGGCCAGAGGTAACTAATAACATATCTCATACCACCCTTATAGATAATGCATTCATAAACAGGATTTTTCCTTCAACAACATCTCTCTACTTCCCCTATATATACAAAAAACAAGATACTACACAAACTCATATGACTATTGTTTTTTTTTTAATACTTGATAGCACATATTAAAACCTTTCTGTATCAGAACATGTAATTGTGTTTCCTTCTCTTTAACAATGGCTGCCTGCTGCCAAGTCGCTTCAGTCGTGTCCGACTCTGTGCGACCCCATGGACTGCAGCCTGCCAGGCTTCTCTGTCCATGGAATTCTCCAGGCAAGAACACTGGAGCGGGTTGCCATTTCCTTCTCCTTAACAATGGCATAGTATTCCATTTTTTGAAAGTGGCATACTTTATGTAATTGGTCCCTGGTGTAATATTTCAGTGTATTCGCCTGTTCATCACTATATCCACATGTATGAGGATATCCATAGAATAAATATTTGGAGTGGATATGCTAAATCCAAAATATAGGGCATCTTTCATTTTGGTAGTTAATAGCAGATCACCCTCCAGAGAGAGTGAATGACTTGACACTCTTGCCAACAACATGCAAGTCCTTTTTTTCTCTCTTGCCAACATAGCATATTGGTAACATTTTAAAAAGCTATCAATGTGATGAGTGAAAAAAAAAGGATTACTTTGTGGTGCTAAATGTTCATATTTTCTGAGGGATGAGGTTAAACACATTTTCTTATGCTTAAGAATCATTTGTATTTCATCTTTTGTATACCTTTTGCTCATATCCTTTACCCACTTTCCTATTGGATTGCTAGTTTTAGGTTATTGGTTTCAAGGTTTATCTTAACATGAACAAAATCATTCTTTCATCTTGAGTTCTGTATGGTGCTTTTTTTTCCCTCAAGTAGAATTTTTTTTTTTTATTCTTCTATGAGAAAATTTCTTAATTTGTTTTAAATTTTTTTCCATTATGGTTTATTACAGAATATTGAATATAGTTCTCTGTGATATGCAGTAAGTATGACTTTGTTATTTATCCATTCTTTATAGTATAGTTGCATCTGCTAATCCCATACTCCCAATCCAACCCTCCCTCCTCCTCCTCTCCCTTGGCAACCAGAAGTCTGTTCTGTACCTCTGTGAGTCTGTTTCTGTGTCATAGGTAAGTAATTTTTGTAATATTTTAGATTCCACATATAAGTGATATCCTTTGCTAATTGTCTTTCTCTTCTTGGTATACCTTGTTTAAAATGATTCATCTCTAGATCTATGAATGCTGCTGCAAATCACATTTCATTATTTTTTAAGGCTAAGTAATATTCCCTTGTATGTATATGTATCTTCTTTATCCATTCATCTGTCGATGGACATTAAGTTGTTTCCATGTGCTGTTGGCTATAGTACTCTAAAAACATAGAGGTCAGATTATAGTTTGTCTGGATATGTGTCCATGAGTGGGATTGCTAGCTCATGCGGCATCTCTATTAATATTTTTAGTTCTTCTAGGAACCCTCCTACTGTTTTTCATAGTGGCTGTAGCAATTTACTTTCCCACCAACAGTGTAGGAGAGCTCTGTTGCCTTCACCTTCTCTCCAGTAGTTGTTATTTGTAGACTTTTAAATGAAGGCCCTTAATTTGTTTGTAATTACTTAGGTTTTAAAACACAATAAAAAAGTATCTCTACTCTGGAACTATGTAAACATCATAAAAGCTTCTTGTATTTTTATAGTTTCACTCTTACATCTAAATATTTTATCAACCTAAAATTTGTTATAAATTTATAATGTTCATTAGTTTATTTTTTATATATTTTAATATTTTATTTATTTACATACTGCCTTCTCTATTAGATTTAAGTTGACATAAAAATATTAATATAATACATGAAATCAGTTTAAAAATAATGAAAGCAATGAAGAAGAAAATTGATCCAAGTAAAGCAGAGATGTATGTATGTAGTGAAGAAAAATATTCCATTTATTAATGAACCACAAATTTAGGCATAAGCTTTCTGATAAACAGTGTGAGAAGGAAATACATGATAATATAATTGTTAAATGTATAGGATTGTTAAAATTAGCATACAAGTACACAGACACACATATACCTTATTTGTCAAAGCAATCAGAATATTTCCTAACACTAAAAATGAGAATAAATTTCTCCCCTGAATTTCAGGAAAATGTCCTTAAACAATGAGCAAATTCTATTAATCTGTTTATACTACAAGTCTGGCAGCATCAAACCAAACAGTTTAGCAAAGGGGTGTTAAATATATGGGTCCCCAGAATGATCTGAGGCAGAATATTTGTTGTGATGGGGAATTTTTTTTTTTTTGGATTTAGAGAAATGATGGACAACATATCTTTCAGATATTCTCTATAAAGGTAGTTTCTTCAACTTAGCCTTGAAATGTACTTAGTAGACACATTTCAAAATATAATTTTGAAAACTATACCTATTCTACGATCCTCCAATTTAAAAACATTGCACAGTCATTAATATTTATTCTCTAACTTACAGTCTATAAAGAAATTATTTTTAATCTACATTATGGGCTTCCTTGGTGACTCAGATGGTAAAGAGTCTGTTGCAGTGTGGGAGATCCAGGTTCAATCCCTGGGTCAGGAAGATCTCCTGGAGAAGGAAATGGCAACCCACTCCAGTATTCTTGCCTGGAAAATCCCATGGATGGAGGAGCCTGGAAGGCTACAGTCCATGGAGTCCCAAATAGTCTGACATGACTGAGCAATTTCACTTTCTTTCTTTCTACCTACATTATGAGACCTCAAAATCAGAGGATATACTTATATTTATAATATACTTAAATCACTATAATATATAACTTTAGGAAATTTTTTTTTTTTAGGAAGATGTTCTCAATAAAATCTGATTGATTCACAGGAAAATGGTTCCATTTTCATGAAAGTACTTGGCGATAAGGAGAGATACCATTTAAAAAAAATTGTTATAGTTTGCTAATACACAATTATCTTAAATTAGCCTTATGCTGAAAAAAAGTTGAATTTATTTTAGTTTGGTTTGCACCACTGTGTTTTCTGATAAGTTAACAGCAAATATAACCTTTTGTTATTAGAGATAATAATTGACATGAAATTTCATTTGTATCACCTGAGTAGGTTCTATCAGTTGAAAGAATTTGTCTGTCTTGTTCAGCCTTGTACTTCCAAGCATTTAGAACAATGCCTAGAATATTAAGTATTTCTCAGATTAATGCATGAATAAGAACTTATGTTAGCTTTTGACATGAAGCAGATTAATCAGCTAGAAAAACTTTGTTATATATTCTTCAAAATGAATATAACCTGTATACAATTCTAGTATGAATAGCCTTGTGATAGAGCCTTAAGTAGAGTTTCTGCTAATTACTAATAGTATTTTATAAAATTGCTTTGTCCCATCGATTCTTTGGTAAATAGAAGTAAAAAGTACTTGACTGCGTTAGCATTGTACTTCTATGTGTCAGAAAATGCCATTCCACTTAAATTTTTCATATGGCCTTGTCCCAATATCTTATCATGATTGAATTCAGAACACTTACTTGACCCCGCATTATTTAAACTTCAGCTGTTTATAAATGTATTGCCTCTTCTCCCAGAAGTTAGTGCTAAATTATAGTACTAATATAATTACTATTTATAACTATTTTTCTATCTTATTCCACATTTTGATATATTACACATTCTTATTTTTTTTTCTTTTCTGCTGTTATTGAATTTGTCATCTGTTGATTTATAAGTTATAAACACTATGGCTGTACTTCTGGTGGTTGTACTGTACAATGATTTACACATATATTTTCTTCTATTTTTTGGATATATCAAATCTATAAAATGCTTTTCTCCAATACTTTAAAAATGTATATTCCTTTATTTTTTCCATACTCAGTGTGAATATTAAAAATTCTGATGCCAGTTAAGTGGTCTTATCTTTCTGTATGAGAGCTTTTAGAGTTCTTCTGTCTTGATATTCTTTAATGTCACTAAAATATGTCTATATATGGATTTTATATTCTCTCTCCTAATTAGTACTGTATCAAGGGTTTATGTCTGAGATCTGCAATCATTCTATTATACTAGTGTATTAGTTAGTTCCTGCTACTCTAGCAAAATACCCAGACTTAAGGAACAGGCATTAATTTTTTCACTGTTCTGAAAGCTAGAAGTCTAAGATGAATGTCTGGCTGACTCAGGTTCTAATGAGAGCTCTCTTCCAGGTCTGTTCAGTATCACTTTCACTCTGTCCTCACATGGCCTTTTTTTCATTGGGTGATTCTGATACATATTTTGTGAATCAGAGCCTCAAATATATTCTTTCACCTAGACTCCAGTCTTCCCCATCCCCACTCAAAACACATACATTCTCCTTCACAGTGACTTTTTCCTGCCTACTGGTATATTTCTTCACTTGTGTTCATTTTAATTGTTAATTACTTTTATATTCCTAGAGGAGGGCATGGCAATCTACTCCAATATTCTTACCTGGAGAATCCCACGGACAGAGGAACTTTGTGGGCTACAGTTCATAGGGCTGCAAACAGTCAGACATGACTGAAGCAACTTAACACACACTTTTATATTGTTCAATTATTAATTCCTATGATCCTTTTTATTTTATTTTATTTTTTTACTTCTGTAGATTCCTTAGAGTTGACTTTTGAGGACACCTGCTGCTGCTGCTGCTAAGTCGCTTCAGTTGTGTCCGACTCTGTGTGACCCCATAGATAGCAGCCCACCAGGCTCCACCATCCCTGGGATTCTCCAGGCAAGAACACTGGAGTGGGTTGCCATTTCCTTCTCCAGTGCATGAAAGTGAAAAGTGAAAGTGCAGTCGCTCAGTCGTGTCCAACTCCCAGCAACCCCATGGACTGCAGCCCACCAGGCTCCTCTGTCCATGGGATTCTCCAGGCAAGAGTACTGGAGGGGGGGTGCCATTGCCTTCTCCGTTGAGGACACCTAGTGTCCATCTTATTTGCACTCTTAATAAAAACAAGAAACTCCTTCAATTTTCCTTATTATAATTTTAAAAGTAATGCTTTTCTGAAAATATACATTACAGAAAATATGTATAACACAAAAATTTGAACAAACAAATTCATCTTTAATCTTCAAAACTAAGAGAATGATCCTTACTTAACTTTTTGGTTTAAAATCTTCTAGTCTCTTTCTTTTAAAAAAATTTACACAGATAAATAATTGCTGATTTATATTGTGGATCATGTGTTTTGGTTTTGATATTGTGTATTATATGTTTTAGAAGTTTTGGTCCAAATGTACATAGATGACTTTTTATTTCCTGTACCAAATGTTAAAATTAAGTGCTGAATGGAGAAATTCTTTTTGGAGCTAAATGTTCTCTTGATATCTTTGACTATTATAATGTAAATTTTCACAGTCTCTACATCTTTTACTTGAGCTTTCAAATTATAGGAGCACTCACATCTGCATTTCTTAGGTGGGAAAAAAAAATATAAGACGTATGCTTGAAGAGTACTTGTTACTAGCATGATTATTGGTAATAATGCCATACTCCTGAAATACTTATCAGAATCTACCTAGCTTATATTGCTAATAAGTAATCACTGAGAGCATAGAAATAGCATCACTGCATGGTTTCAAGCAATAGAAATAATATCATATAATGATTTTGTTTACCTTTCCCCCTTGCCATCTGTCTTCTTTCATAGTATAGCAACTTTTGGCATAACAATACATCAAGGTAGCTAAGGTCAGAAATCTGCCAATAGATTAACTCATGGCCTACGCCAAAAGACAGAGACTTACTTTATAAAACACAATTTACACTGTTCTGGATGCTATATAGTAATGACGGTCTCAGCTGGTAACACTTATTGAATGGTGCTCTATTAGGAGTGCTGCAGTGTGTGCTTTCTTTGGTTTATCTTGTTGAATTCTCACAACATAATAAGGCAGGGCTATTGCTAAGGTAAAGGTCATATGTTTGAGTCAGCCCATCATAGTTCATTCAACAATTATTTATCTAGTTTATCAGTTTGCTAGGCAGTGTGTGTAGAGCTGAGAACATGAGGTAGATACTTTCTAAGAGTCTATATACCAGAAAAAAACACAAAAACTTTAAAAAAAAAAGACAAAAAAACAAAGCCACAGCTAGTGAAAAGTGCTTTGAATAACATAAATAGGATGGTATGAATATGATAAGATGACTAGAGAGGGCTAGAGAGGACTCTTTGTAAGAGATGATACTTGATGAGGCAGCCATATGCTCACCAGTGTTCCAGATAAACAACTGAATTTAAAGGCCTTGAAATGAGAATGATCATTCTATACTGTCCATCTTTTTCCTTAGTAATTTCTGTTGCTTTGAAGTCTAATATTAGTATATAGTTACTCCAGCTTTCTTTTGATTAGCAGTTGCTTAGCATTGTTTCTGCAATCCATTTACCTTTAACTTAATTATCTTGTTCAGTTGCTCAGTCATGTTGACTCTTTGCGCCCCCATGAACTGCAGCACGCCAGGTTTCCCTGTCCTTCACCATCTCCTGGAGCTTGCTCAAACTCATGGGCATCGAGTTGGTGATGCCATCCAACCATCTCATCCTCTGTCGTCAATGTTTCCCAGCATCAGGGTCTTTTCAAACGAGTCAGTTCTTCACATCAGGTGGCCAAAGTATTGGAGTCAATTACATAAATACATATAAAATAGGATTGTTGTAAGGCATAAGTATTTTTAAACCATTTTGACAAATTCTATTTTTAATTTGTGAGTTTAAATCACTGCATTTAATAAAATTATCAATATGTTTGGATCAAGGTCTGCCTAAATCTAAACATATTAGACTTACTCTTTGTTTTCTGAGTTTTCCCTCTGATATTTATTCTTCTGTTTCCCCTTCTTGCTTCCTTTTGAATTGTTTAAACAAGTTTTAGCATTCCATTTTAATTTATCTATTGAAGCTTATAGGGTTTATGGCACATACACTTTTTTTTCATTTTATAAAAACTTAATATTTTACTGCATTAAATGATAAGCAGAAACCTTACCAAAGCATAAATTATTTTACCCTCCAGTCCTTAGATATTACAACTACATCTATTGAATAACTCATTAGAAAATGTCATAAGTTTTCCTTTCAATTCTCATGTGTATTTTAAAGAACTGCAAAGGAAGATAGCCTTTTATATGTAATGGATGTTTGCCATTTTTGTTACTCTTCCTTTTTTTCCTAGTTACAGATTTCTTACCAGTGATTTCACTGATTATAGAATTTTAATGTAAATTTTTTTTGCAGCACTTTAAAAATGTTTCACTTCCACTGACTGTTATGGTTTCTGATATCAAATATAGAGTCATTTGAATTAGTGTCTCCTTATATAAGGAGTCCTGGCTTGTAGTCAAAACTTTGTAAATTTATCTTTAATTTCAGAAGTTTGATTATGCTGTGCCTCATGTGAGTTTTTTTGAGTTTATCTTGCTTGGAATTTTCTGAGCCTCCCTCTTGCATCTGTCAATTTGTATCTTTTACCAAATTGAGAAGTTTTCAGTTATTTTTCTTTAAAATACATTTTTCTCTATCACATACATTTTTTTCCTCTTTTTATGACTCAGATGACACCAGTGTTAGACCTTTTTATACTGTTCCACAGGATATTGAGGCTCTTTTTATTTTTTTCCTTTTAATCTTTTATTTTTCTCTCTCTTTTTTTCTAAGAATGCTTGATTTCTCATAATCTACCTTGAAGTTATCTGCCTGTTTATTATGTCATCTCCATTCTCTCATATAGGCCATCTGGTGCATTTTCTAATTTAATTATTGTATTATTCAGTTAAAAAATTCCATTTTAACCACTTTGTTATATCGGTTTTGATATCTGTTTTTTTTTTTTCCCTTCAAGTGTTAAGATTTCCTTGATTCTTCATATCCCAAGTAGTTTCGGATTGTATCCTTGACATTTTGATTGATGTGTTATGAGACTCTGACTACTATTTAAAACGTAGGAAGATGGTTGGTTTTCTCTTTGCAAGTTTGAACTAACAAGTCTGGTCTATATTCTTTCGACTGGGGTTTCAGTGTCAGTGCAGATCTTAGTGTTGGCAGTGCTGTTTGGATCACTTGGTGCTTCACTTTCTAGTAGCTGTTCTGGGCCTGGTCTGCATCATAGTCAGTTTTAAAGCCTTTGATATTGTATTTAGGGGCAGATTCCCACATGTTCAGTTCAAAAGTAAACACAGGGTTTCATACACACTTTTATGGGATTTCGCTCTCTCTCTTTTAAGCTCCCTTCTCTCTGAAACACTCCATGATACTTCCCAGTTCCCTGCAGCTTCCTTTCTAGATCCTCTGGTCAGAGAGCTTGAGCTTCAGTTAACCTGCTCTTCCATGTACTTCCCATAACTGTGTCTAAATTTGGAGGCAAGTAGGGCTTCCCAGGTAGGAGAAGGCAACGGCAACCCACTCCAGTACTCTTGCCTGGAAA
This sequence comes from Bos grunniens, assembly GCF_055505025.1. Lineage (NCBI taxonomy): Eukaryota > Metazoa > Chordata > Mammalia > Artiodactyla > Bovidae > Bos > Bos grunniens. Next base: position 77,150,260 of record NC_141171.1, read on the forward strand.
ATCACATGGATGGAGCAGCCTGGTAGGCTGCAGTCCCTGGGGTCGCTAAGAGTCGGCATAACTGAGAAGCTTCACTTTCACTTTTCACTTTCATGCATTGGAGAAGGAAATGGCAACCCACTCCAGTGTTCTTGCCTGAGCCTTGTGGGCTGCTGTCTATGGGGTCGCACAGAGTCGGACACGACTGAAGTGACTTAGCAGCAGCAGCAGCAGGGCTTCCCAGGTGGCGCAGTAGTAAAGAATCCATCTGACAATGCAGGAGACACAAGAGATACAGGTTTGATCCCTGGATCAGGAAGATCCCCTGGAGTAGGAAATGGCAACCCACTCCAGTATTCTTGCCTGGCAAATTACTGTGGACAGAGGAGCCTGGTGGGCCTCAGACCGTGGGTCACAAAGAGTTGGACATGATTCAGCACCTGAGCACACAGTGAAAATATAAAAACAACAACAACAACTAAAAGCAATGAGGAAAAAATAGAAAGAAAGCAATGAGCAACAGATTCATCACCCTGCTCTTAGAATCATGGCTCCACTGTTAAGAAGGTTTCACTGTCTCGGAGTTTTAGGTGCCTGCTCAACTACCAAGCTGCAGCTTCAGTTACAGAGTTCCCCAGGGGCTAGAGAGTACAAGAGACAATAGAAAAGAGGAAGAAAAATACCTACAGGAAATTCTGCTAGTGTCTCTGCATTTCAGAAGTTCCCTATACAGTTCTCAGTAACTCCTTAAACTCTGTCTATCTTTAGTATGCGGTTTTGTCCTCCCTTTGAGTTCAGGCTAGGACAAACAATATAGAAGCAGAGAAAATAGTAAATTCACCACCAGTTTAGTGGCACTTTGAATTCTGCTCTTATTTCCCAGTCCACCTGTTACTATTTGTTTTTCTGAATCCTCAGGTATCTGTATTCCTTCCAACAAGTCATGCTTGCATTTGGTGGAAGAGACTGGAACTTCCCTGTCTTGGCCCGTTTAAAAAGCAGAATTTTAAAACGTATCCAGAGAAGAATCAGTTCAGTTCAGTTGCTCAGTCATGTCTGACTCTTTGTGCCCATGGACTGCAGCACACCAGGCCTCCCTGTCCATCACCAACTCCTAGAGTTTACTCAAACTCATGTCCATTGAGATGGTGATGCCATCCAACCATCTCATCCTCTGTCGTCCCCTTCTCCTGCCACCTTCAATCTTTCCCAGCTCCAGGGTCTTTTCCAATGAGTTAGTTCCACACATCAGGTGGCCAGAGTATTGGAGTTTCAGCTTCAGCATCAGTCCTTCAAGTGATAAAAATTAGAGGAGGTGTATAGTTCGAGAATATAGACTGGTACAACATTATAAGTGGTAAGATGCCTGTATTTTATTCTAATAGTGATGAGAAACCCCTGGAGGATTTTGATCAGGAAATAGATATAATCTGAATTACATTTCAAACAGAATACTGGGGCAGCTATATGGAAAATAAATTGTGAGAATTTAAGATATGTGTTGATATAGTAAATAAATATCTGTTGCATACAGAAAAAAAATTAAAAGTAGAATCAAAATGAGTTAACAGTGGACAGGGAAATGGAGAAAAAGAAAGAGATAATGATAAGGCTATACTTTTGGCTTATACAATGGGGTAGGTGGCACTGACATTTACTGAGATTTGAAAGATGGGAAAAGCAAGGTTTGAGGCTAAAAATAAGATTTAAGAGGTTTTAAAAATTATGTTTGTTTGTTTTCTCTTCTTTGGGCATGCCACAGTTGGCATGTCCTTCAAATATCCAAGCAGGGTTGCCAGCTAGGCTATTGGATACACTCGTGTCCATGATCACAGATTGTGCTGATGGTGAACAATCCTGGATATATATGACATAGATGCTTGAAAAACTCCTTTAAGAGTACTTATAAGACACTCAAGAATATTTCTCACAAATACAGTGTCCCAGTAATGCCAAGTTACTATATGCAAAACCCATTTTTATTTTCCTTAAAACTTTTCAGGAATACTTTCAGTGGCTTGATTGGAGGTCATTGCATGATAAGCCCAAAGTGCTTATATTTCATTATATTTTTATCATATTGCAAGCGTAAACAAATACTTGTTTCTTTGGACTCTTTCATAAGCAGAATACAATATAATGTACTGTGTTCCCCAATGACTGAGTTATTCAATCTGGAATAACATGTTGCAAATCTTTGCAGCTTGCAGTGTTCTTTTCTCATTCCAAGTCACTTTAATGTCTCTCTGACTCTGTGTAATATCATTTGCTCCTCTGGTCTCTAAAGAACAAATAATATTCAGAACACCCCACTTAATGCTTACTGACTTCCAGATCTTTTTATCACCTGAAATTTAAAGCCTAAATTGAACTTAGGTTTCTACTTTCTAGCAAATCATGATAGGTTTTCAGCAACTCATTCTATCAGGATTTTTATCCTAAAGACATCACACAAAAGGAATGTTTACATATGAACCCATACATGCACCCATATTCTGTTCACATACATACACTGTACATACAAACATATTGTTCACATACATACATTGTAAACATACATATTTTTGCATAGACACAGACTGTATTCACACCCACAGACAGTGGGTTGAAGTGACCTATGTTTTCTACATCGTACGTGTAGCATTCTCTCAGGAGGTAGAAGGTAATAGGAGCCGTGTTTCTCCAGAAAATAAGACAGAAGCAGAATGGTATCTAATTAAAATGTTTACAACATTTCCCATGAGATATAAGCCACTGACATTTTCCAGACTGCAAGCCAAGAAATGCTTAGGATTATACAGATGTACTTTGCAAACTACAATTGCCATGCAATGAAAACATAGCTTAGACACAGTTCAGGAAATATGGATTGGATAACCTTTCTTTAGAGCTCAGAAATTAAAAGTTAGGTCCTATGAGAATTTATGGTTAAGTTGAGCAGTTCATCTCTTCTAAAAGTAAATCAGAAATCCATTTCCTCTGCTTTATAGGTCTTCTTCCTCTAGAATGGTTTCCAACATCTGTATCTGAGACTGCCGAAACCAGAGCTGCTTTGTTGTACTTCCTTTTCCTACAAACTGCTCTCATCTCTACCAGAACACACTACTCTTTGCTTTAGTTGTCATGCTCTGGTCCTCCAGCATTATATATCTAATATGTAAATGATGATACTGAACTCGTGTGTGCTTAGTCACTCAATTGTGTCTGACAGGCTCCTCTGTCCATGGGGATTGCCCAGGCAAGAATAGTGGAGTGAGTTGCCACACCTTCCTCCAGGGGATCTTCCCAAACCAAGGATCAAACCCAGATGATTCTTTACCATCTGAGCCACCAAGGAAGCCCAAGAATACTGGAGTGGACAGCCTATCCCTTCTCTAGGGCATCTTCCCAACCCAGGAATTGAACTGGGTTCTCCTGCATTGCAGGAAGATTCATTACCCTCTGAGCCACCAGGGAAACTCAAAAGTTACCTCCACTCGTCTTAATTGCCGTGTTCCTTAATTCCTTATAGTATTAGCCATACATATATCAAATGACATATGCTTTTTGATCAAATATCTTGTTCCAAACATCTTTAGAGAGAAGGGGATGTATCAACAATCAATGTAGACAGACTGCCAGTTCTCATAAAACACATTTTAGTTCAAGGAGACGACAGATAATAAACAAGAGATAAGCTGTCAATAGTTTTTTGGACACTAATAAAGAATACAATGAAGAAAATGAAACAAAAGAAAAGATAATGATAACGGGAGGGTCACTTGGGCATTTGCATTCAGTCCCTCAGAATGCAGATCTTCACTTCTTTCCTTCAAGTACTGGTACTGCCCTAGAGTTATTTATTTATTTATTTTTTCACACACATAGGTTACCAAATCTTTATTTTATTTCCCACAGTTCATTTTCATTAGTCTAAAATAACTGTTTTTAGGAGAATAGTGTGAGTGTACTTTATCACTTCAAGCTTAATTTCCTAATGGCAATAGATATAGGTCTTTGCGTTATTACATGGAACATCACCAGTTCCTCTTTTCTCACTCTCTTGCCTCCAGAGCATACCCAGAGGCCTTTGCTAATAGAAATATGTTTTTTTCTACTAATATTTTTTTTCAAAATATGCTGTCTTTATGAGGAAAATAAATAGTTCTATATATTTGAGCCCAAATTGATTCTTTGCAAATATCTTTCTTTAAATGATCGCTGTGTATGAAAATATGGCAGTATACAAATGACTCTGTGACCCCATGGACTGTAGCTCATGGGGCTCCTCTCTCCATGGGATTTCCCAGGCAAGAATACTGGAGCGGGTTGTCATTTCCTTCTCCAGGGTATCTTCTTGATCCAAGGACTGAACCTGTGCCTCCTACATTGGCAAGCAAATTCTTTACCTCTGAGCCACCAGGGAAGCCTAAACCAAAGTTAGCAGAGGATGGTATACAAATATTTTTCCCTTAAACAATGCAATGGATTACAGTGGACTGGAAGAGGGGATATATTTTATTATTTTAATAACATCACTCAGGAGAGTGTCTTAAAGCTTTGAAACTAAGGAAAGCATTCCAAATTAAGGTTTCTACTAAACCAGAATTTACCTTGAAGACCTGAAGATATGTTTAGAAGCTGAGCACAAAGTTGGGTAAAGAATAACACCCATTTTTAGCCATTCATGAATCTATATGAATGAACCACTATTCCAAAATCTATATGCTAACAATGACTCCTGAATGACTACAACCTTTATAAGGAATATTTTCTAGCACTGTTAAACTTTTATATTCTTACCTCCTCTCCAAATGGATTCTTTGAGCAAAGGATTTGTTTTCTTATTAATAATCACCATTTATCTGATGTGCAATACCCACTTTTTTCCCACCTGTCCTTTGCATAATAACATATATGTATAAAAGCAGAATGTAACTGAAATCATCTTGACATGCGTACTTTTAATAGATCTAAGCAGAAAGCTATATACAACATACTGTTTTTTAAGTATCAGTTACAGGATGAATATGGGCTTCCCAGGTGGCACTCGTGGTAAAGAACCCACCTGGCAGTGCGGGAGACATAAGAGACATGGGTTCAGTCTCTGGGTCAAGATGATCCCCTGGAGAAGAGTGTGGCAACCCACTCCAGTATTCTTGCTTGGAGAATCCCCATGGACAGAGGAGCCTGGAAGGGTACAGTCCATAGGGTTGCACATAGTTGGACACAACTGAAGCAACTTAGCACGCACACATGCACAGGATGAATATATGGAATTGAGTTTTGTTGTTTTTGGTGAGGTGGGGGCCGCATGATTATTGCTCTATACGTCTGATACTAGACAGTAGGTTCTTGTTTCATAGCAGAAGGAGTTCAGAGAGAGACCAAGAAAGCAAAGCCAGAATTTTGTGAGCTACACTACATTCTGAGGAAGGCTTCCCAGGCGGCACAGTGGTAAAGAATCTGCATGCCAATGTGGAGACACAAAAGATTCAGGTTCAGTCCCTGCATTGGGAAGATCTCCTGGAGGGGGAAATGGCAACCCACTCCAGTATTATTGCGTGGAAAATTCCATGGACAGAGGAGCCTGGTGGGTTTAGTCCACGGGGTCACAAATAGTCAGACACAACTGAGCGACTGAGCCTACACAGCGCACACATTCTCAGGAGGCAGACGGGCAGGTTCAGATGAGCAACTGCTCTGAGTTTCTTTGGCACGCTGGTTATACGGAGTGGGAAAATGATTGAGTGGGATATTCATAGCAGAGGGTGGGGTTTGGGGTCATATTACCTGATTTTCAACCCATCTCCACTTTCCCAAGGGGAGGAGGGATTTTTGGCTTTATTTAGTCAGACTTGATCAGAAGTATCCCGGTGTCAGGGCATAATTGGTACTTCTTATATGCAAGGTAATTTTATTGTAATGAAGCCATAATGAGCAAAAGGTTACAATTGGAGACGCCCATCTTTTCCCACCTTTCTTTGTCTGTCTTTAGAACCTCTGTCATCCCAAAATACATGGTTTCCTGCCACATTACCCATGCCATGCCTCCCTTATCTGCTTATATCTGCCTAACTGCCTGCTCTAACTTGTCCAATGAACTCTATTAGCCAAATGGTAAAAAAAAAATAAAAAATAAAAAAGTGTCACATATACAATTGGAATTCAATGATATCAAAAGCGAGTAAAAAGTTTGCAAACTATTTCAAAACGATGTAATTCCTTTAGTATAAGTTTATTTTTTTCTCTAAAAATTAAAACATTATTGATATATATTAGAAATTACAGATAAATAATTTTAAAAATACTTAGTGCTATTAAAACCTGGGGAAAATTTCTTTCAAAAAGTTTTTTTACAGAAAATATATTATCTTTGATAATCTGGTCCCTTTTCCTTTATTCCACGTACTGTGCTAGGTTAATAGTGAGCATATCAGATAAAGTTTCTCCTCTCACAGTCTATTGTATATCTTTCCATGCTGATAAATATTCATTATCATATAAATACCTAAATCAGCATTCCATATATTATTTAACTTTGCCCTATAACCAGACATTTAGTTTTTCACTACTTTTTTCTGTTATTACAATAATTTGCCACCTGTGGAAGACCTGAGGTCAAAAATTTCTTCCCTCTCTCACCCAGGTGAACTTGACCTCCCACCCTCTCCCCTAGTTCAGAGCACAGTTGTTGATCTGATTGGATTAAAGTCATTAGCACTATTGTAAGGGATACTTCCCATACAGAAAAGTTTAATCCAGAGTGTTTAGTGACTTTTGACACTACCAAATTCAGCCAACATCAATTTGTTAAAAGCCCATTCAATGAAAATCAACTTGCCAAATATTGAATTTATGAAATGATTTTAGATACCCAGCATTTCTTCATTTCTGAACATTTTCAAGAATAGATGAACTTCTCCATAAACACAAATTTTCCTCTTTAGTTTTGAGAACATTCAGCCAATTTATCTCCACCTGCCCCAGAATCTGTCCTCCCACCCCTTTGCCCTGGCATTTATATTTGAATCTCCTCCTGCCTCCTACCTGTTTTTGCCCCTGCTCATGCCTCTGGCAATAAACAGCTTAAAATATTACCCTGGATTGGATTAACATATTTTTGATAGTTTTATGAAAATTGGTCACTTCACAGATTGCTGCTGTGGTTGTTCAGTTGCTCAGTTGTGTCTGACTCTGTGATCCCATGGTTCCCCAGGATTCCTTGTCCTTCACTGTCCCCCAGATTTTGCTCAAACTCTTGTCCATTGAGTCAATGATGCCATCCAACCATCTCATCCTCTGTAGCCCTCTTCTCCTCATGCCTTCAATCTTTCTCAGCATCAGGAGCTTCAATCAAATTGTTTGTCCTCTTCCACCTCAATGAACCATTGCTGAAAACATGGCTTCTATTTGGGGCTTTCAGGATTTGCAATACTTGCTCATTCACAGTCAAACCACCTTCCTTATCTATCCTAACAAGGATTTCTACACATGGACCAAAACAATAGCATCACAGCCTTCACCTTTCTTTCTCATCAGGTCAAGGGATGTTCTGATAGTTTGAAGAAAGTGAGTGATACATATAAATATTTCTTATTTTATGAATAAGAAGGCCATGAATAAAAAGGACTTGCTAGGTTTGATTTATAAGTGATGATTACACCTGGCATTTTTAGCCTATGTTATTTTTCAAAAAGATGAATTTTGCCTGCAAAGCATGGATACAACAAGCTGAGTCATCATCTCTAATTTTTCATAAAACCTTCATAGACTGAATTCAAGCATAGATACTGGAAATGGTTTTCAGAAAGTTTTCCCTCATCCTAATATACTTGAAATTCCACAGTCACAGCTGGATTTCAGATGGTTACAGTCTCACACAGCTGCTTGGTGAGCCTCATGACTCTGCCTTGGTAAACAGGAGTTCCTTGAAATTGTGAAAAGCCAGAAATGAAATCATTTTACATAATAGGAATATAAATCAGAATCTCTTGTGTGCATTGCATTTGCATGAAGGTTGCTGCTAAAGTTTGGTCTTCTTCTATGATTTCATCCTTTTATCTATTCACTCTCCAGCACATGTAAGCTACAGGCAGCAGTCTGCAAGTGCAAATATTTACTATGATTGAGAATAAGAACAAAACAGAGTCCAAGGAGGTAAATACATTGCACTTTATGAAATTTTAAGTAAACATTATATAAAGAGGACACAATTCATCCTTTGTTTTCCTACTTGATAAGATAAATCATATAGCAAACCATAACAGAAGATATAGTACTTAACATACATTTAGCATAATGGCTTAAGCACATTTTCTCTGGAGGAAGTATTCCTATGATAATAGGGCACCATGAAAAATGCCTGTGATAAAAATAAAACATGACCGTGAAAGATAGCTCAGCATCTATGACACCCCAAATATGATATTGTAACAAATGTGCATCTATTTATATATTTATATACACTGTGAAATCTTATTAAGTAAATATCAATGTGTAATTCCATATAGTTTCCTATGATAATTTTGTAAAAATGTTAAATGCAGCATTCAGTAAATTAAAAAGGTTTTCCCTATCTTGTTGCATCTCAGGTTTTATATTAAAAAGCACTTTACATTTTATAATGCCAACATGCAAATAAGCACTAGTCTAGCCATTAAAACGCATTAATCAAGTGTTTATTTTATCTGGACTCATCTAGGTCATGCAGATAACATTAACTGCGTGTGAAATTATGGCAAACAAAGTTTATATTAACCAGAATATTCAGATAAGGAACTCTCTAGACACTTTTAATAATATACATAATATCGCAGAAACCTCTATTTGCACATCCCAAATCTGTTCTTTCTACCTTACTTAGAATATCTTGTTTTGGTTTATGATAGATAATCAGTCAGTTCATTTCAGACACTCAGTCATGTCCAACTCTTTGCGACCCCATGGACTGCAGCACTCCAGGCCTCCCTATCCATCACCAAATCCCGGAGTCTAGTCAAACTCATGTCCATTGAGTCAGTGATGCCATCCAACCATCTCAACCTCTGTTGTCTCCTTCTCCTCCCGCCTTCAATCTTTCTCAGCATCATGGTCTTTTCCAATGAATCAGCTGTTTGCATCAGGTGGCCAAAGTATTGGAATTTCAGCTTCAACATGAGTCCTTCCAATGAACACCCAGGACTGATCTCCTTTAGGATGGACTGGTTGGATCTCCTTGCAGTCCAAGGGACTCTCAAGAGTCTTCTCCAACACCACAGTTCAAAAGCATCAATTCTTCAGTGCTCAGCTTTCTTTACACTCCAACACTCACATCCATACATGCTACCGGAAAAAACATAGCTTTGACCAGATGGACCTTTGTTGGCAAAATAATGCCTCTGCTTTTTAATATGCTGTCTAGGTTGGTCATAACTTTCCTTCTAAGGAGTAAGCATCTTTTAATTTCATGGATGCAGTCACCATGTGCAGTGATTTTGGAGCCCAAAAAGATAAAGTCTGCCAATATTTCCACTGTTTCCCCTTCTATTTGCCATGAAGTGATGGGACCAGATGCCATGATCTTAGTTTTTTGAACGTTGAGCTTTAAGCTAATTTTTTCACTCTCCTCTTTCACTTTCTTCACGAGGCTCTTTAGTTCTTCACTTTCTGCCATATGGGTGGTATCGTCTGCATATCTGAGGTTATTGATATTACTCCCAGCAATCTTGATTCCAGCTTCATCCTGCCCAGCATTTCTCATGATGTACTCTGCATATAAGTTTAATAAGCAAGGTGACAGTATATAGCCTTGACATACTCCTTTTCCTATTTGGAACCAGTCTGTTATTCCATGTCCAGTTCTAACTGTTACTTCCTGACCTGCATACAGATTTCTCAAGAGGCAGGTCAGGTGGTCTATATTACCATCTCTTTCAGAATTTTCCACAGCTTATTGTGATCCACACAGTCAAAGGCTTTGGCATAGTCAATAAAACAGAAATAAATGGTGTACTGGAACTCTTTTGCTTTTTCGATGATCCAGCAGATGCTGCCAATTTGATTTCTGGTTTCCCTGCCTTTTCTAAAACCAGCTTGAACATCTGGAAGTTCACAGTTCACATATTGTTGAAGCCTGGCTTGGAGAATTTTGAGCATTATTTTGCTAGTGTGTGAGTTGAGTGCAATTGTGCGGTAGCTTGAGCATTCTTTGTCATTGCCTTTCTTTGGGATTGGAATGAAAATCAACATTTTCTGGTCCTGTGGCCACTGCCAAGTTTTCCAAATTTGCTGGCATACTGAGTACAACACTTTAAGCAGCATCATCTTTTAGGATTTGAAATAGCTTATGAACCTCCATCCGTATTTCTTCAGGCACTCTGTCATCAGATCTAATCCCTTGACTCTATTTGTCACTTCCACTGTATAATCATAAGGGATTTGATTTAGGTCATATCTGAATGGTCTAGTGGTTTTCCCTACTTTCTTCAATTTAAGTCTGAATTTGACAATAAGGAGTTCTTGATCTCAGCCACAGACAGCTCCAGTCTTGTTTTTGCTGACTGTATAGAGCTTCTCCATCTTTGGCTGCAAAGAATATAATCAGTCTGATTTCAGTGTTGACCGTGTGGTGATGTCCATGTGTTGAGTTTTCTCATGTGTTGTTGGAAGAGGGTGTTTGCTATGACCAGTGCATTCTTTTGGCAAAACTCTATTAGCCTTTGCCCTGCTTCATTCTGTACTCCAAGGCCAAAATTGCCTGTTACTCCAGGTATTTCCTGACTTCCTACTTTTGCATTCCAATCCCCTATAATGAAAAGGACATCTTTTTTTGATGTTAGTTCTAGGTCACTAGTTTAGGTGCTAGTTCTAGATGTTAATTCTAGGTCTAGGTTAGTTGGGTTATGTAAATCTTCATAGAACCATTCAACTTCAGCTTCTTCAGCATTACTGGTCAGGGCATAGACTTGGATTACCATGATATTAAATTGTTTGCCTTGGAAATGAACAGAGATTATTCTGTCTTTTTGAGATTGCATCCAAGTACTGTATTTCAGACTCTCTTGTTGACCATGATGGCTACTCCATTTTTTCTAAGGGATTCTTGCCCACAGTAGTAGACATAATGGTCATCTGAGTTAAATGCACCTGTGCCAGTCCATTTTAGTCTGCTGATTGCTAAAATGTCAATGTTCACTCTTGCCATCCCCTATGCTACTGGAGATCAGTGGAGAAATAACTCCAGAAAGAATGAAGAGATGGAGCCAAAGCAAAAACAACACCAAGTTGTGGATGTGACTGGTAATGGAAGCAAGGTCTGATGCTGTAAAGAGCAATATTGCAAAGGAACCTAGAATGTTAGGTCCATGAATCAAGGCAAATGATAGATAATAGACAGTGATTAGTATTACTCAATTGTAAGAATTATGTTTCTGGCTTTGATGTTCTACCTTGCAAGTAAAAATGGTCCTGAGTACCGTCCAAAGTGAATGAATCTAATGGGAAAATATTTTTGGAAAAGTGGATTTTTTTAACTTTTTCTGATAAATCACTACAGGCGTAGCTGCTCCTCTATCCCACTAACCACTTCCTACTGTGAACATGCCCATGGTATTTGGAATTGCAGGAGGAGGCAATTATGAGAAAGAATGCAAGAATGCAATGAACACAGATGTAAAGAAGGTAAAATCTATTCCTAACCTACAGTTAGCTTGGTTTACTTGAAAGGATAAGGGCTTTCTGACTGACAAGGACATTTCCTAGTACCTCTTCCCAAACTAAATTATGTGTTTTTAAAATACATGAGAGACTTCCTTACCAAACAAAATTTTTAGTGAAAAACTACTGTGATTCAAGGCTACATATCCATATTCAGGAATAAAATTTTAAACTCTTGATCAATGCCAAGTTTGCATTATGTTAGAACTGTCCTTTTTTCTAATTAATTTATATATTATATTGGAAGCTAGTTACTTTATAATAATGTGTGTTTTGCCATATATTGACATGAATCAGCCACAGGTGTACATGTGTCCCCTCGTCCCAAACCCCACTCCCACCTTCCTCTCCATTCCATCCCTCTGGGTTGTCCCAGTGAACTTGCTTTGAGTGCCCTGTTTCATGCATCAATCTTGGACTGGTCATCTATTTCATATATGGTAATATACATGTTTCAACGCTGTTCTCTCAAACCATCCCCCCCTCGCCTTCTCCCACAGAGTCCAAAAGTCTGTTCTTTATATCAGTGTCTTTTTTGCTGTCTCACATATAGAGTCATCATTACCATCTTTATAAATTCCATATATATGCTTTAATATACTGTATTGGTGCTTTTCTTTCTGATTTGCTTCATTCAGTGTAATAGGTTCCAGTTTCATCCACCTCATTAGAACAAACTCAAATGTGTTCTTTTTAATAGCTGAGTAATATTCCATTGTGTATATGTACCACATTCTTATCCATTCATCTGCCAATGGACATCTAGGTTGTTTCCACATCCTAGCTATTGTAAATAGTGCTGCAATGAACATTTGGATACACATGTCTCTTTCAGTTCTGGATTCCTTAGTGTTTATGCCCAGCAGTGGGATTGCTGGGTTGTATGGCAGTTCTATTTCCAGTTTTTTAAAGGAATTTCCACACTGTTCTCCATAGTGGCTGTACTAGTTTGTATTCTCACCAACAGTGTAAGAGAGTTCCCTTTCTCCACACCCTCTCCAGCATTTATTATTTGTAGACTTTTACAGCCATTCTGACCAGCGTGAGATGGTACCTCATTGTGGTTTTGATTTGCATTTATCTAATAAATGATATTGAAGAAGGCAATGGCACCCCACTCCAGTACTCTTGCCTGGAAATCCTATGGATGGAGGAGCCTGGTAGGCTCCAGTCCATGGGGTCGCTAAGAGTCGGGCACGACTGAGCGACTTCACTTTGATGCATTGGAGAAGGAAATGGCAATCCACTCCAGTATTCTTGCCTGGAAAATCCCAGGGACAGAGGAGCCTAGTGGGCTGCCGTCTATGGGGTCGCACATAGTCGGACATGACTGAAGTGACTTAGCAGCAGCAGCAATAAGTGATATTGAGCATCTTTTCATGTGTTTGTTAGCCATATGTGTGTCTTCTTTGAATAAATGTCTGTTTAGTTCTTTGGCCCATTTTTTGATTGAGTCATTTATTTTTCTGGTATTGAGCTGCATGAGCTGCTTGTACATTTTTGAGATTAATTCTTTGTCAGTTGCTTCATTTTCTGTTATTTTCTCCCATTCTGAAGGTTGTCTTTTCACCTTGCTAATAGTTTCCTTCATTGTGCAAAAGCTTTTAAGTTTAATTAGGTGCCATTTGTTTATTTTTGCTTTTATTTCCATTACTCTGGGAGGTGGGTGTTCATTTGGTTTTATCACTCTCTTTTTATTTTCCTGCCTCAGTTTTTTCTCTCTTATTCTCCCCTAAATAGAAGCTAAAAATACTCAAAGTCTGTGGCCCAGAGATCTTGGAAATATTAGGAAAAGACTAAAGGAAAGCCCAGCTTTCAGGATATTTTAGAGATTCCAGCATAACTGATTCAGTATCTGTAACCCTTATTTACTTTTAGTTGTGGTAAGTAGACATCCACAGCATGTACTATAAAACCAAACAACAAACACAGATAGTCCTTGCACTGATCAGAAATTACCTTCAAGCATCTGATGACTAATGCCACTCTTGTTAGCCAACTGACTTTCTGGATTGAAGTTCTTAGAGAATTTCCAATCTATGGTATTGTACAGTTAAGATGCTTTGACTAAAAATACTAGAACACACAATAGAATGTGGCTAATATAATAGATTTTTCTTTTTCAGCTCATATAATTCCTGAGCCTACAGATACCAGGGTTTTTGCAGTGTCCTACACAAGTACACAAGTTCATTCCACTTCTGATACACACTCAATGTGTTGGTGATGTTTACCACATGGTTACAAGACATCTGCAGTACTCTGAGACAATTTCTGTAGCAGAGGGTAAAGAGGTGGAGAGAAACACATCTCTTCTTACATGCCAGTCTCTTTCCTTAGGAGGAAAACCCATTTCCAGAAGGCTCTTAGCAGATTCCCCTTGTGAGTCATTGGCCCGAGCTGGATTGTATTAGTTTTTAGATCAGTGAGGGGCAACTTAGAGTAGGATTACTATGAGTAGGCTGTAGGAGAGACCCAACTTCCTTGAATCTATACGATCATCCAAATTATATCTGAATAAAATTAAGTTGCAGCTAATATTGACTGTCAGGTTCTCTAAGATAATTGTTAAGGCGTTTTACTCTTTTCTTGAAGATTTTGGAGTAACTGGCTGTTTTAGTTTTCTAGAACTGAGATAACGAAGTACAAACTGGTCGGCTTAGAAACAAAAGACATTTACTCTTTCTTTCTGGATACCAGAAATCTGAAATCTAGGTGTTGGCATGTGCTCTCTTGAATTCTCTAGGGGAAAGAGTCTCTATTCTCAGCCCGTTTCTTAGCTTCTGATGTTGCATGTAATTCTTGTCTTGTAATCCCATCACTCCAATTTCTGCCTCTGACATCATATGATTTCTTGCCTGTGTATTTGTTTCTGGGTCTCTTCTCTTCTTTTAAGGATGATAGTCAGATGAGGACCCACCTTCATGATTTCATCTTAATTTTATTACATCTGCAAAGATCCTCTTAAAATCAGGCCACATTCACAAGTACTGTGAATTAGGACTTCAACATATATTTTTGGAGCTCGTAAGTCAACTACTGATGGAGTGCTTGGGGGTGTGGAGTAAGGAAAACAACCCCTAGGAAACACCAAAACACCTACAGTTGTGAATCCATGCAATAGAAATTAATAAATAGTGTTGTCAGAATGTTGTCAGTGAGACAAACTGTTTAGTTACTTAATGATTTGTTAATTTATTTTTAGTTTTTCTGTTTCTTTGCTCAAGATTCAAATTTCTAAGAGTGACAGCTGGACTGATTATGTTTGAACAGCATGCCTACCCATTGGCAGGGCACAAGGGAAGTCGACAGAGCACTTGGATCCAAGTCCTACCAAAATTTCACCCATGGTCAATGAGGGAGTTCCCTAGAAGAAAACTAGATGTGTTTACCAGAAAAAAAGAAAGTGCTATGCAAGTAAAAATAAAAAATAAAATGGTCTACCTGATTTAGTCAGTCCTATCTTATCTGCTGGGAAAGATTGAAGGCAGGAAGAGAAGGGGATGGCAGAAGATGACATGGATGGATGGCATCACTGACTCAATGGACATGAGTTTGAGCAAGCACTGGGAGTTGGTGATGGATAGCGAGGCCTGGTGTGCTATAGTCCATGGGGTTGCAAAGAGTGGGGACACAACTGAGCAACTGAACTGATCTTATCTTCCCTAGTGATTGGCAACTGGCCCCTTAACTGCCTCACTGACCATGAGAAATAGAATAGTCTTGGCTCCCCTTGGACACACTGATAGTAGGATACGGGGGTGCTGTATAAAATGGTATGGCACAAACATTAGACAATAAGATCGACAGCATATATAAACAGTCTGTTCATATCAACATGTGCTGGATGAATATCAGCTCAGGATATACACACAAATAAAATGTAATATTGACCGGTATATGTATGAATATTTTATACAAAATATGTGTCATCCTTAGCATTGAAAAGAAGTTATAACAAGGGGAACTTGAAGAAGCAGAAGAAGAGAAATATGAATATAAATTTCACTTGTCACTATATAACATAGATAACAAACTAATTTGACTCAGTGTATAGTTTAACATCCTGGAATTGGCCTAAAGTTTTGGAAGACAAAAGAGGATAGAGATGAAACAGACCAAGCTTCAGAAAGATCTGGATTAAAATGTGAGTTCTGATCACTGTTGTGTTTAATAACCATAGTCCAAGTAAGCTATATAATGCTTTTATATTAATGCATGCTTATCAATATTATGTTAGTCGTTCAGTCATGTCTGACTCTTTGTGGCCCCATGGACTGTAGCCCTCTAGGCTCCTCTGTCAGTGAAATTCTCCAGGCAAGAATACTGGGTTGTCAATTCCCTTCTCCAGGGGATATTCCTGATCCAGGGATTGAACCCGGGTCTCCTCCATTGCAGGCAGATTCTTCACCATCTCTGCATACTTCAGGGCTCGGCTTAGCAACAGGCATTTGTTAAATGAATGAAAGAATGGTCAGTCATTTAACTTGATAGTAGCTCATGATGAGTCCAAGTATGTTTCTAAACAAATATTGGGAGGGGATATACACATACACAACTAAATCTCCTTTTTAACTGTAATCTAAATGACACTATACATAAAATAGAAAATAAGAATCATCCTTGACTAACTGTAGTGATATACTGTGCCTAATCTCATATATCCACTCAGCACCTGTCTGGGTAAGGCACTAGGCTTGGTATTTAGGAAATACACTGAAGTCACAAAGTCTTTGCTCTTGAAAAATATGTAAGCAACTTGGGGTTGGGAAGGGAGACATAAACTTTATCCAAGATAGTGGAAATAAGTCAGTAGAGGAGTCAATTTGAATAGCCCAATGAGAGAAAACAGAGAAAGACTTGATTGATCAGATTGGTAATGCCAATAAAGTCTTCCATTGTGATAAAATCTGAAATTGGATACTGAAACTATTAGGAAGATATTATTTTTATCCTAGTAAAATGAGATATTAAGAGAATAAAACATTACATGTTCCTAGTCAATAAGAATTAGACATCAAACCGCTTTGAGCCCTTGCCCAAGTGTTTGTTTCTTTATGAATTGGTATTCATCTCACCGTTGACTCACATACTTCCTAAAGCTAACTCTAAGATTCACATTTTTTTTTAATTGGGGTATACTTGCTTTACAGGGTTTCCCTGGTGGCTCAGACAGTAAAGAATCTGCCTGCAATGCAGGACACCCAGATTCAGTCCCTGGGTTGGGAAGATCCCCTGGAGAAGGAAATGGCAACTCACTTCTGTATTCTTGCCTAGGAAATCCCATGGTCAGAGGAATCTGACAGGCTACAGTCCGTGGCATCACAGACTTGAACATGACTGAGCAACTAATGCCTAGTTGCTTTACAGTGTTGGGTTAGTTTTTACTGTACAACAAAGTGAATCAGTTAAATAAGAAAATATTATGAGGAATAAAAAAAATATGAAGGTTACAGCTATTATAAAGCATCATGTAAATAAGCAGCCTCAATTCAAATATTAGAGAGGAAAGCATGGATGTTGTTTGTGATAGCTCCTGAGATAGGTTAGCTTTGCAAGGACAATTTTGCTGTGGATGTTGACCTTTGCACCATGTCCCCTTACTTAGCTCTGATTCTGTTTTTTATTTAGGTAAGAATGAGCAATTCGTATGTGGGTATGCAGGTGATTAGTTTAGCTTACTTAGCCACTTACTTCCCTGAATCATTTGTCAACACATATCCCAGCAAAAATGGTAAGGTAAAACTGAAGGGCGAGGAGAAAAGAATACTTTTAAACGGTGTAACTGAGTTTGTGTTGAAGGGTACTTAGGCTGATATATGGCAGTGTTCTTTAAAATAAATAGATACGTCATTTCAGTACAATACCCACAGCTTTCAACTTACCAGTTCCCCTGTGTTTAGTTAAGAGTTCAAATATTTTTGAAGGCACTCCAGTATAAATTAGAATAGTCTCCAGTTGTTTTGGCACTGTAAATGGCCAGGCTAAAATTCACTTTTAATGAACCGTATTTTAATGTCAGTCTCTCCTGTCTTCATAAATGACAAAGAATTCATCTGACTTTGTAATGAATGCTCAACTGTTCCATTACCAATTCTGCCATTTATTGTGCCTCTGTGCTTTCCTGAGAATTCATGGTGATTTTAGATGTGTCGAGTAGGAAAAAGGTTAAGATTTAGGAAGAGAGTAAAGCTAGAATCAGTAGGACATGGATTCTCTGGGTAGAATACAAAAACCTAGTTGTGACAGTTTCCTTACTGAAAACTGAAGGTTTGGAGGCCAGAGAAAACATAAATAAATGCAGAGGATATTGAACAGAATAAATAACCCGAGACTGCAAGCTCAGAATCCATGACTTTGAGTCAACTGTAATTCCTGTGTCACTTTCTTGATATTTAGACTCTAAGGTTTAAGGAGAATTGTGTCCAAAGATTTCATAGAATTCAGCCTCAGGATTATTTGGATCATTGTATTTGCAATTGCTTTTGCTTTGTAAACTTACATACATATGGTGTTTTTCTCTCCTATTCTACCCACTGAATTATAACTCTTGACTTTATGACTGGATGGAGTAAAAGGTTATATATCTTTCTCTATAAGTTTCTCCTTTCATGCTTACATGGAATTTTAGTGCTAAAACTGGGGAAGTCATGGGCAAATCATGCACTTGGCCATTTTAGTTGCCTGGAAGAGCCCCTAGGAAAGAAAAACTGAAAGAAAACATTGTTATCAATAAAATGAACGTATAAATAAAGTATAATTTATTGCATGTTTTCTTCCAGGTAATAAAGAGTGACTTTTGATTTT
Source organism: Bos grunniens (assembly GCF_055505025.1). Classification (NCBI taxonomy): domain Eukaryota; kingdom Metazoa; phylum Chordata; class Mammalia; order Artiodactyla; family Bovidae; genus Bos; species Bos grunniens. Next base: position 77,168,722 of record NC_141171.1, read on the forward strand.
AGAAAAATCAACATATAAAATTATAGGTTGACATTGAATTTATAAATAAGCGAAACCATACAGAGAGTGGTATGACTCAGCAGAGTTTATCTGTTACTTACAGATTCTAGGCCCTGTGATGAATATTATAGGAATAATTTGTCAAACTAATTTGACAAGTATAATCACTAAGTAAGTAAATTCAAAGAAGAAAGATTTTATTGAATCATATTATTTTTCTAGTTCCACAGTAGGAAAGGAGATATTTTAGATTAAATATGCATGTTAGAATGTGGAGTAGGGGAGACAGATGTATGCTTTTATAAAAAAAAAGTCTTTACTTATGATATGTTAAGCATTTATGAATTTGACATATTTCCTCATGAACATACTTTTCAACCTTGTTCCCTAAAGCTGTTAAAGTAGATAAAGCTGCCACTCTGTTTGTAGTCATAAACTACCCAAGAATGTTATGTTGAAAGATGATACCTTTATGACATCTTTTATTTCTTTCATCAATTCTATTATTTAATTTGAATTTATGAATATAAAAAGAAGGATTGAAAATGGATTGTGGAAAAGCTTCAAATCTGTGGGCTCTGAAATGCACTTGGTTTTACTGTATTGCTACTTCATTTGCTTTCTGCATTCTACCACTATTTTGTTAAATTTTGCATTTGAAATGTAATTGCCTATTCAGTAATTCCTAGCATTAGTCAGATTTCTTGGATGACATAAATATTGATTTACTTTGACTGATAAAAAGAATCAGTATCACTGAAGCATGTAAAATTTAAAAAAAACTGTTGAGAAGTCTATTCAAAATGCTTTCATTTGAGCAATCTGTGTTTATATTTTTTTAATATGTCAGCTTTATTACAAAAGAAAAATCAACTTGAATTGCTTGAGTAAGATTTGGAAAGATTGTTTTTGTGGATCTTTGGCTGTCAGTCCTAGAGTCTGCCTGTAAGAAAGGCAGCTATCAGTATCACCACCAATGAAATAATAATACGTCAGTTGGAGCCTTTTATATTTGATCATAATGAGCATCTATTAAATTGCACTCTATGTTAGACAAGAATTTGATTTAGTATTCTAGGATATTCATTTCATGCATAAGGTTGTAAGATGCCAGGTCTGTAAAACCCTAAGGATGGAACAGGAGGTGACAAAGAATCTGCATAGCTTCTGTATTTCTATTCTATACCCTAATTATCCCTTACACATTCAAGGCCAGGCATGTGAAAAGATTGATTCTCTTCAGTCCATTTATTTTCTGGATATAAACCAGGGTTTTCAACCTTGGCACTATTGACATTTGGGGCTGGATAATTCTTTCTTGTTGGGGAGCTGTCTTGTATGGTGTAGAATAGTTAGCAGCATTCTCGGCCTCTGCCTACTAGATGCCAGTTGCCCCTCCCTAGCTGTGACCATAAAAGATATTTTCACACATTGCCAAATATCCTCTAGGGGTCAACATTTCCCCAGTTGAGAACTTCTGGTGTCAACTGTCGTATATTCTTCCAACACTTAAGCATATCATTTTTCAAATTCGAGTTGCTATCAAAATAAACTGCAGCTGTACAACTGGATTAGCTCCTCCAAGAGGAAGACAGATACAGGAAAGAATCAAAAAGAAACTTAAGGGAAGGTTAGGTCAAATACTCTGTCCTTTAACTTTGAGAACAGTAGAAGATGTGTCAATATTTTACATGACTTCTGACTGTTATTATCACCTACTGTACTTTATTTGCACTAATCCAGCCAACAGCTAAACACTCGTGAACTTGGCTCACTGAAGGGTCAGACTGTCATGCCTGTGAATTGTTCTTAAACAAATTCTCCATTGCATTAGGCACGAATAAGCTTTTCTTTAATGTCAGGCATGCCTATCATCTTATTCCTCCTCATTTTCTTCTGGAATATATGTGGACACTGAAAAGGCAATTCTGGCCTATGGATTCTGTTCCTGTAATGCACCTCTGTATTTTAGATTCAATACCTCTTTCCCATAGTTGTTTTTATTTTTTAATGGTAATGTCAACTGATAAAATGATCTTAAAGCTAGATTTCGCAACAGTGTTTAAAGGAGCAGTTCCTAAACTGTAGTCTGATTAGTAGGAGCATCCTCACCATCCTCACCTGGAACTTGTTTAAAATGCAAATTGTTGAAAACCTCTTACATCTTCTGAGTCAGAAATTTTGAGGGGATTTAACACACCCTCCAGGTGACTCTAACATACACTAAAGTTTGGGATCCACTGGTTTAAAGGTCTCATTTGGGGGGAAGTTACAGTTTATCCATAAACTGATTTGTGAGCACTAAATGGCCTTTACTATTTCTCCTTTAGCTGTCAGTGTGATAGCAGATTTTTATAAGGCAGAGCTTTGTAAAATTAACTAATGGCAAGTGAAATATCCGTATTGATAGTATCTCCTAAGCTCATACTCACTCCCACTTTTTTTCTTTCCCTGCTTCTAAGAGGCCATAAAGTTTATCCCTTAGCCCTGTGAATTGGCAGTAATTGACAGCCCGACTGGGAGTTGGACTATAATTCCAAGTTCAAAAGAGCTAGGGACAGGAACTCTTGCTTCACCTCTTAAGATGGATGTTAGGTTGGGAGCAAGGAGCAATGGGATAAAGGGTTCGCTAGAAGCCTGGACTCAAGGCTGTTGCCTGCAGTCTTTGCTTTCAGTACACTGACTTCAGCATGAGGGTTTATATACCTTTCCCCAGCATTACAATCATTTTTCTTTTTAACCTACACCTGAATGACCTAGAAAGGGTTATACCCAAAGACAAATTCATCCATGCTGGCTGACAAACTCCAAGTGTTCCATCACCCTAAAGAAAACAGTGCAAAAGACTCTACGCCAAGCCGGTGCTCCATTTGGTAAATGATAAATAATAACATCATCCTGACAATTACAAAATTTCATGTGACTGACATGTCAGCAGCATTTATACATTGAATACATAAAACTTCTAATAATATCAAGTCTCAATCTACATTTTATTCTGTCAACAAATGTCTCTTGAGCATTTATTTTGTCCAGGAACAGTCTATAGAAAGTTAACTATCATAGTCCTTGGCATCCAGATGATCACAGTGTCGTCTGGAAAATCATAAATTTATCAATATATAAGAGTTAAATGCTATGCTCCAGCATGTATGAAATGCTAAATTTATATCTGGAACTTTTAAAGACAGTATAGTATTTCATGTTTAATCCTCATGACCTCTTTCTTAATTTCTCAAGTCATGTATATTTCCAATTTTTGGCTTAGAGGATATGTAAAATAAAGTGCCTATGGATTTCATTTTAAGTCTGATTTTCCACCAGTTCCTGTACAGTCTTTTCATAGTAAATCATTTGCTGTTTTTGAAATACAGGAAAGAGCTTAGACATATTTTGGTAGGTAGCAGAAAATCACATTATTTACAAGTACAGGAATAACCCAAGCACTTCCATATTTTAGGATATCCAGCAAAATTTGCAGGAGTGATCAGAGTGGTGAGAAATTAACCAGGAGAGAGGAAAAAATTACTCTAATTAGTATTTGTGGGACAATCTAACTGTAAACTGAAGAATAATGAAATTTAAAGCAAAGGGTATGAAACATTCCTTCATACAGAAAAGTGTCATAACTCTCCTTAATAGGGGTTATATTTAAACAATAGAACAATGGATTGTTGCAGACCATGCTATTTAGATCCTTGTGTGTGCGTGCTCAGTCGTGCCCAATTCTTTGTGACTCCATGGACTGTAGCCCACCAGGTTCCTACGTCCATGGAATTTTCCAGGCAAGAATACTGGAGGGGATTGTCGTTCCCTGCTCCATGGGATCTTCCCAACCCAGGGATCAAACCTGCATCTCCTGCTTTAGCAGGCAGATTCTTTAACCACTGTGACAGCTGAGAAGCCCTTGATTGATCCTTAAATATATTAATAATAAATTAGCGAGCAATATTTATAACATTGTGTAATCCAATAAAAAGTTATTTTTAAAAATATCTGAGCATTTATTATAATAGGCTTCCCATAATATTATATTCACTGGGTATTATGCTAGACTGGAAAAATATTGGTAGTCATAAAAAAAATTCATCCTCTAGGGAGCGATAGAATGAAAGTGAAAAAGTTTACTTTTGATTCAGCAACACTATCATCACTGCCAAAATATGTTCCTTTTCTTTCTAGTCTTTATTATCAGTTTGTCGCCACGTCATCTACACTATTGCTTAAACCAGAAACCCGGAGATCTTTCTTAATTCTTTCTCATATCTTCCATTTGCAACAGGGTTTTGTGAATTCTACCACTGAAATCATAACTCTCTGACACACCTTCCTAGTCAGAAACCACCACTCTCCCCCAAATATGCTACAATCTGCAAATTTCTTTTCTCATCTCCACTTTTCTCTCAGCCATCCATTGCTCACAAATAAGTCAGACAATCTTCAAAAGAGTAAATAGAATTTCTCCTTCTTAAAACACTTTAGTGGTTTCCCATTGCTCTAATAATGAAACTCAGGCAACAGCATTATAAAGTAGCTATTACTATTATGCCCAGGCTGCAGGTAAGGGAGCCAAAGCTTTTAAAACTTAATTTTATTGAAGATACATAATTGGCAAGTGGTTCAGCCCAGCTAGTCTAAATCCAAAGTACTGATCTGCTGCAAATTTGCTGCCCCCGATACACTAGGTTTACAGTATTACAGAATAGACATGACAAGATGCATAAAGCTAATTAAGAAACAATCATGCCAAGAGCTGTCAGATTAAAATATTAATAATGATAATCATAAAATCAACAACTAAGATTTGCCAAGCACACACATTGAAGACCTATAAACTTGAGGATCGGTGGAGTGTTATGTTTGTGTCTAACAACAAAATTCATTAACTTATAAATTTAATAATAGTAAATAAATTCAATTAATTTACTCTGAATAGCAATTCAGCATTTTGGACATAAATGAGCAGCATATGAAGTTAAATATCTTGTATTCAAAGTATACTGTCATTTACTTGCTATGTGATTTGGAAGAAAATAAACAATTCTAAGCCTCAGTTTCCTAAATCTACAAAATAACCTTACTAAAAATAATTTCACATAATTTTATTGAGCACAGGAAAAGATATATTATTATGAAATATGTGCCATTAAAACAGTTATAGAATTATTAGAGATACATTTGCTTATGATTTTAAGTTTAGATATTTTTGCTAAATTGGCTTTTAGTTAGTTCAAGTCCTTGATAAATTCAATCAGACTTCAAATAAGTAGATCTATATTGACAAAATGAGACACTGTAGAGTTAGTGGAATGTAATCATGTTGGCCAGATAACACATACTTTTGTTTTCTTTAATATTGGCAAATTTATAGGAATATTTCATGAGAGCACTTTAATTACAATTTATTTATAATCTACTTGTATCAGAATTCAGAGAAGCAGAACTGCTGGAGATAAATGGATAGATTGATAGATGATAGATAAGAAGATATATGTGTATATATACACACACACACACATACGTACACACACATATCTGTTACACAGATTTGACCATATGCAGTTGTGGGAGTTGGTAAAGCAGTTTCTTCACAGCTGTGATCTTTGCTTCTAATGCGGAACTAGAAGTCCATAGGGAAGACAATTGGGAGGGAAGATGGATACAGAAAGGGCAAGATAAAAAATAACCTAGATAACAAGCTAGAACTCTAGGAGGAGGAACTGAAATACGTACCATTTCTTACTGCTTCTGACCTTCATGATGTGAGAATCCTGCAAAATGTGGGGTCCTTTACCCAGAGCTAAAAACAAGCACCTGGCCCAAGAGTGTACCCAACCAATGCAGATACATAGAAAATGGACATAGAAAATGGTATAGTGTTTGCATTGTGAGTACTTTTACTCAGACTCATTTACTTTAAATCATCTCTAGATTATTTATAATATTTAATACAGCATAAAAGCTAGATAATAGTTATTAGTACATGGGAGAGTCCCTGTTTTGTTTTTTTTTTTTTTTAACTTTCTGAATATTTTTGGTCTATGGTTGGTTAAATTTGTGGGCATGATGTGGAACCTGTGGATACAGAGGGCTGATTGTATACAAGAAAAGGGATTCTGGGAAATGCAATTCAGTGTAGTCATATTGTAGGTCCCATAGTAATACACTCTTTATCAACTTGACACCTGTTACCATCTTAAATCATACTTTGCCTCCAAGTAAAAATAATGGCAAATTCAAGCTTCTATCTTGTTGGTTGTTTTAAATATACCATAAAACAAGCTCACTTTTTCCTCATGAGAGGACAGAAGCCCTTCTTTTATTTTTGGATGATTTTCATTCTTCTCCTAATTCATACTTCAAGTTGAATATATTGCACTGGTTATAAATTTGACTTTCTATTAATGCATCTTATAACTGATAAGGAGATGAGAGAGAAGAAGAAAAGAAAGATTGGAGGTTGAAAAACAAACATGGCCATATTAAAATAATGAGTAAATATTTCTGACTATCATAGCCCTCCTTTTTACAACTGGCTGCATGGTCACAGCTGTTATTTATAGCTACTTCAACTCATTTTCTACCCCTTTTCTTCAGTTAACATCTCAACTGGTATTAGTCTCTTGCCTATGACACCAGACATTTTCTTCCTGAAGGTTCTGGCCCTTAGCAGGACACCCTGAATTGAGTCATTTTATTATTCCATCAACTTTAATCACAAAACATAGGAGTACTAAAGAACATCTAGAGGAACTTCTGCATTATAGACATGGTGTTCTTACCCTCATTGGGTAGCGGCAACCCAGCTTCTTGAAGGTCAAGATCAATAATCCCAGCCAGTGCAGTAACTATCTTCTTTGGCTGTTGACTTAGATTACTTCAGTAATCCCACTGTGACCAGGTGGCAGGCTCAGTTTGTAGTTTCCCATAATCTCTTTGTGTTTCCTGAGGTTAGTCTACAGTTCAGCAACACGTGTGAGCTACAAAATGGTTGGTGTTTGCTTTGTTTCTCTAAATCTCATAGAATTTCCTTGTGGTCCACCCTAACCAGAAACATAGAAGAAACTGATTTATGGAGAATGTAGTTCAGACTAGCCAAGTTGAACAATAAGTAATCAAGCTATTGTAAAATTGTGAGAATTTTCAATTCCCTTGAGACTGAAATCTCCACATAGTTTTGGTTTGGAGACCTTTGTTTATGCAGAAGCATTCTTCTTTTGGAACTAAGAGATCTATACCAACAGAACCTAAAATTATATGGATAGAATGTATATATTCTTGTCATGGAATGCTAGGGACAATACTGTGAGGATCCACTCTTATTTCTATCCTTTGATTCCTGGTTAGCAGACAGACATCATAGACTAGACAAAGCATGTACCTTATCCTGGAGGACTGTGCAGAAGCCCTGCAAACCCTTCAACATATGGAGAACTTCTTAAGACCAGCATGGATAAACCACCCAGTACATTTCTGGACAGTACTGTGGGGGATACACTATAAGCAGAGAGTGTGAATCTAGAAAATACTGTCTATTGTAATAATAACAATGCGCTGATCTGTCAATGTCGGAAGAGGTCTACTATAATCAACCTGGCAGGCAGCTGACTGATTTTTTAGGAAATGGTTCTATAATGGAGATGACAGCGTTGGTTTTTGCTGTTGGCTAAAGGGCCATCTAGCAACAGCTATAAGAAGATTGGCCAGGGTGAGTAGAAACCCAGGTTGCTGACCCTGTGAAAAACTTCCATCCATGGCCTCATGGCCACTCTATTCATGAACCCATGAACCCATTGTATAATGACAGGAGTGGCTGGGAAGACAGTTAGGGATGGGAGATAAAGAGATTGAGTAAGCTAGAGCCTCATGAAAACAAGACAGAAACCTGACAGTTCTTGTTGCTTCTGAAATTTTTGACATGGGTCTTCCACAGAAACCAGACTTTTTTGTGGCATAGCTAAACACACACAGTGGAAACAGTGGCAGACTTTATTTCTTTGGGCTCCAAAATCACTGCAGATGCTGATGCAGCCATGAAATTAAAAGATGTTTCCTCCTTGGAAGGAAAGTTATGACCAACCTAGACAGCATATTAAAAAGCAGAGACATTACTTTATCAACAAGGGTCTGTCTATCAAAACTACGGTTTTTCCAGTAGTCATGTATGTATGGATGTGAGAGTTGGACCATAAAGAAAGCTGAGCACTGAAGAACTGATGCTTTTGAACTGTGGTGCTGGAGTTGGCCTGCAAGGAGAGCCAACCGGTCCATCCTAAAAAAGAACAGTCCTGAGTGTTCATTGGAAAGACTGATGCTGAAGCTGAAACTCCAATACTTTGGCCACCTGATGTGAAGAGCTGACTCATTTGAAAAGACCCTGATGCTGGGAGGGATTGGGGGCAGGAGGAGAAGGGGACGACAGAGGATGAGATGGTTGGGTGGCATCACCAACACAATGGACATGAGTTTGAGTAAATTCCGGGAGTTGGTGATGGACAGGAAGGCCTGGCGTGCTGCAGTCCATGGAGTCACGGGGAGTTGAACATGACTGAGCGACTGAACTGAACTGAACTGAAACACACACACCTGCGCTAGGAGTCAGAGAAGCTGAAGGAGGATCCAAAGACGTGCGAAGCACTTGCAGACCCAGTTGTAGATTCACACTAGTGAGGTCAATAAACCAATCAGCAACAAGGTGTGTAAACTACAAAACCTTTGCTGTCTTACTTCCCTTCTCAAAGTCTCAGAATAGTCTCCTTGTTAGCCTGCCCTAACCAGAAACATACAAGAGAGGAATTTTGAAAAATAACAGTTGAGTCTTGGCGAAATGAATATAAAGCCCCTTTAAAATTGTGAGTAACTGTAGCTCCCTAGACGATTGAAATCACAACATATTGTGGTCTGGGGAAATTTATTACAGGCATAGCAGGCAGAGTTCAGGATTGTGAATCCTGGGATCTGGGAGTTTCTGTCATCATTCCATCATCATCTGGACATGAGAACTTGGTTAGTCATTTATTTTTACCTGGCCTTCATTTCTTCAACTGTAAAATAAAGGGAATGCTCTAGGTGATTTCTTGGAGATCTTGTTGCATAATGGATACAACGACTTCTTTCCACGCTATTGTGAATCAAATTCTAGTCAACTGTGTGATATCATATGGGATCCTGGAATTCTGTAATTCAGTCTCTTCATCTGCAAATAGAGACAATACTGAATCAGGGTGCTGTGAGAATTGAATGAGTTAAAATATTTAAAGCTTTTAGGAGCATGTAGTGAGCACATGTTAAATGTTAGCTAGTAGTAGTAATGTGCCTGTGAATTTTATGATTGCTTGTTTATTGTAGAGGTTTAAAAACCATATTGATTGCTTCCAAATGTGTGCTTTGGCTTAGAGAATTAAAAGGAAATTACTACAGGTCTGTGTGAATTTGTTTTACCATTTTTAAATCATGATATTTTTTCCCTCTTTGTTGACACCAATGCTATTAATAAGGGTGCATTGAATACCCATAATGAGGTAGACATTGTATAAATATGCAAATAAAGCAATTATTTAATAGCCTTAATGAAGAGTAAGTATAATGGTATGGAGGGTTATTGCTTGTATAAAAAATGCTGACAAAGGAGCTTTTCCCCTTTAATGATAACAGTGCCCAAATAAGTTTAAATAATTATGATATGCATTTTCCATTTTGGACAACTACCAATTTTTTTTTTTTTTTTTACAGACACAAAATATGATTCTAGTAGAATTCTTGCTTTTATTTCCTCACGAATATCCCAGTTTGTTCAGTAACCCCAAACATGATGTGAGTATGTGTTGAGAAGCCCACTCACCCCATCTTTCCTAAAGAGCTATCAACTGTTTTTGTATTTGTGAGCTAATTCAACTCATTTTCTGCCTTCACTTCCTGTTCTTTTTAAGAGTATATGTGGGAGACTGGGCTGAAACAGAATCAAGATATATATGTTGTGACTCTTTTGATCATAGGAGACAGGAATTCAATTAAAATCAGCTTAATGAAACATAACAAAACAAGGAAAGAAGGAAGAAAGGAAAGGAAAGGAAAGGAAAGGGGGATTTATTATTTCACATCACCAAAAAATCTGTTGTGTCACTGGCTTCTGACATCATGCTCATTTGCTTCAGCTGTATCCTACTCTTTGCAACCTCATGGACTATAGCCCACCAGGCTCCTCTGTCCATGGAATTCTTTAGCAAGAATACTGGAATGGGTTGCCATTCCCTTCTCCAAGGCATCTTCCTGACCCAGGGACCAAATGCAGGTCTCCAGCATGACAGACAGATTCTTTACTGTCTGATCTACCAGGAAAGCCTGGCTCCTGACATTATTGGACCCAAAATTTCAAACAGTGCCTCAGCTCTCTGTCTCCATTCCTGCGCCTCTGTCTCTACTTCTTTCCTCCCTAATCTCTGTGTTGCTCTCACTCAGTGTTTATATTTTATATTCAGTTCAGTCGCTTAGTCGTGTCCAATTCTTTGCAACCACGTGGACTGCAGCACACCAGGCCTCCTTGTCCACCACCAACTCCATGAGTTTACTCAAACTCATGTCCATTGAGTCAGTGATGCCAGCCAATCATCTCATCCTCTGTCATCCCCTTCTCCTCCTGCCTTCAATTTTTCCCAGCATCAGGGTCTTTTCCAACAAGTCAGTTCTTCACATCAGGTGGCCAAAGTATTGGAGTTTCAGCTTCAACATCAGCCCTTCCAATGAACACTCAGGACTGATCTCCTTTAGGATGGACCTGTTGGATCTCCTTGCAGCCCAAGGAACTCTCAGGAGTCTTCTCCAACATCACATTTCAAAAGCATCAATTCTTCAGCTCCCCGTTTTCTTTATACTCCAGCTCTCACATCCATACATGACTACTGGAAAAACCATAGTTTTACTAGATGGATGTTTGTTGGCAAAGTAATGTCTCTGATTCTTAATATGCCGTCCAGGTTGATCATAACTTTTCTTCCAAGGAGCACGTGTCTTTTAATTTAGTGGTTGAAGTCACCATCTGTAGTGATTTTATATTATATTAAACATAAAAATCCTGTGTGAGAGACAGAGAGAGGTGTTTTATAGCACTGTATAAGGTATAGAGGCTTCTGCTCCAAGATTTTGTCCTCACAGAAAAAGAACTGTCCTATCTCCCTCAATGCCCATGCACTCTAATACAGTCTACCTGGACTGTAATTGACATGCACGTGAGTTACCCGTCTGCCTGGCTGCCAGAACAGAATACCCAGATGAGGTGGCTTAAACAACAGAACTTATTTTTCTCACAGCACTGGAGGTCTGAACTCCAAATCAAGGCATCTGTAGGGTTAGTTTTTGATGAGACTTTTCTTCCTGATTTACATATGGCCACCTTCTTGTTATGTGCTTGTATGGGTTTTACCCTCTGGGTGAGCAGAGAGAGAGTTAGAGAGCTCTGCTGTCTCCTCCTCCCTTATAAGGACACCAGTCTTATCATATTAAGAATTAGCTTCTTAAAGACCCTATTCCAAATACAGTCACATTGAGAGCTAAGGCTTCAAGAAATGAATTTTGGAGGAACACAATTTAGTCCTCATGCCATGTATGAACAAATCACTGTGCCTAGATTGATATTCAATTTGCTGATTGAGAGACTTTTGATTGGTAGCAAGGTCCATATTATTGTCATCCCTACCATAGTCATATAGACAAGAGCAGTGGTCAACAGGAAGAAAAAAATATATATATAGGACAGACAAACATGATATCAAATGGATACTACAATAATATACATGTTAAGATGTTCTTGCTTGGGTGATGTTATCAAGGTGCATGACACAGGTCATTCATGACTTTAATCTCCCTCACAGAAGACAAACTAGCAACTATTTATAGAGTAGACACCACTATGAAAATGCCAAATTCTAGAGGTCAGGTTGAAGCACCCTTCTGGATTTCAGAGTCTGAGAAAAATCACATTAGAAAGAATACCTCTCTCCCTGGCAGGGACAACACTGAGTCAAGGGTGCCCTTTTAGACTTATGATTTCTCCAGGGGAAGAAAAGCACAAAATAGACATCCAGCTCCCTCAGAGGTCCACCTGTTTCTTGCCCTACAGAGTTCACTGAGGAAATCTGCAGGACTTGATCACCAGAGATCAGACAGAAGCAGAGAAATGGGGTGGGGCTTACAGCAACCAACACTCATATCTTGGCCAACCATATTCCTCCCTGAAGCTGCAATGAAGCAGAGATCTCAGCCACAGGCTCTGCCCATCTGTAGAACTGAGTCCATAGCTGCATCTGGCTAAGGAGTTCAGTTGATACAAGCTTTGTTGGCCATGAAACCTGTTCTATGACCCCAACCTTGGCAGAGGAAAAAAATAAATAAATTGATGTCCCACCCAACTGCATTTTTTTTTTTTCCCCCAACTGTTGAATATAGCCTCCAGACCCTCCAGGCTAGAGAAGCTAGACAGCTTCTGATTCCATCCTGTAGCCAATTTAGGCAGGAAACCAAATGAACAATCCTGCCCAACTACTGAGTACAGCCTCTAGCCCCACAAAACTAGTGGCTCAGATAGTAAAAAATCTGCCTGCAATGCAGAAGACCTGGGTTTGATTCCTGGGTTCCATCCCTGGGTCTGGTCCCTGGGTTGATAAGATCCCCTGGAGAAGGGAATGGATACGCACTACAGTATTATTGCCTGGATAATTCCATGGACACAGACTACAGTCCATGGGGTCATAAAGAGTTGGACACAACTGTGTGTTTCTGACTTTCACTTTCAGTTTCCTGCACAACCAGGGAGCCTGAGCAGTGACCTTGGACAGCCTCAGAATTCAGCCTACAGCCCTGCCCAACTAGGGAAGGATGTCAACACTGCCTTACCCTGGAGCACAGCCTCTAGCCTCATGGGACTATTAGACACATATCCTCCCAAAAGAAAAGCACCACCACAGACTTATCGACTGAGTCAGTTACTAAAAACATACCAACAAAGTCCAGACCAGTTGCTTTCACTGGTAAACTGTTTATTGGTTTTTGCTTTTGTTTTATTTTTGTTCTTTTGTCATTTTTAGTTTAAATCAATTGAATAAAAATTTTAAAAATAAATCAATAAAAATAAACAGAACCTCAGCTATCATTTAAGGTCTGCTTAAAAATTTTCCGGTGTGTTTTCCTAGCTATTTTAGACCCACAAATGTTATATAGGAGATTGCTCAAACTGATTAATATTATATAGAACACCAGTGGCAATCATTCATTATTGGGAAATGTTCTATTCACCTGAGTTCTGCATTAGCTTTCATTCCTCAGTGTGGAAGCATCTGAAAGACATGATCTAACAATCTATACATTATTAATAGCCTTGATTACCAAATTCTGCTCTACGTAAAACACAAAATTCCTGACTAAAATGCTAAAACCTATAAAGACAACAAATATTTGTTAGCATTTTCTCTTATTCTTAATTTTGTTTTCTCATTGGATTTTTTAAATAAGATTTCCACTTTGTCAACTATGGTGAAAAAGTCCACATGAAAAATTTGTACTTCACACAAAATAGAAAGCTGTTTTCCAAGCGATTGACATTCTATGAATAATAAATATATTACATTATTCTGTACTTGGGATATGGTGCTCAGTTGCTTAGTCACGTCCCAGTCTCTGTGGCCCCATGGAGTGTATCCCTCCAGGCTCCTCTGTCCATGGTATTTTCCAGGCAAGAATACTGGAGTGGGTTGCCATTTCCTACTCCAGAGAATCTTCTTGATCCAGGGATCCAACCCATGTTTCTTGGGTTTCCTGTATTGACAGGCAGATTCTTTACCACTAGGACCACCTGGGAAGCATGGGAAGTTGAAAAAATGAGGACTCAATCTAAAATTACAGTGTTTACAAAGCAGATTTCTCATTAACATACTTTTTGTTGATAAATCCTGCAGTAACACAAGCAGCAATACAGGAACAAAAATAAATTAACAATTTAAAGCCATTACCTAACAGTTTAACTATTGTGAGAAATCTATGAAATGTGAATCAAAGTATTGGCATTATATAAAATTAGTGCAAGATTAGCTTAAAAAAATAGGTCACAACTAAAAAAAAAGTTAAAGACAAAATATCAGGCTGTAAATGCTGGATCATAATTCAGGGATAAGCAGAGTATTTGGTACAAAGCAGAATATTAGTATAAGAATACTTTAAAATCTCCTATTCTTTTTTCTACATATATTTAAAATGAGCTCCATTTCTATATAGTGTTTATTTTGCCCACATTAAATAGAACTGTACTAGCGATAATATTTTATAATGTAATATTTCAGCAGATTTTCAAATTATATTAATAAAATTGAAAGACATTGGAGTAGTTAAAAAAAAAAAAAAAGTCTAGACTAGCAGTAACAGGCAGATGTTTATAGACAAGAGCATTATATTGGTCAAGCTATATTTCTTCTGATAGTGACTGATCATGATTCATATTGTTTTAAGAATAGCATATATCTATACACATATATGTGTATATATGTTATTAGAATATATAATATGTAATAAGAATATATATGTATATATATATTAAAGAAGAATCATCCTCAGTCTTTTCCAAAAAAATTGAACAAGAGGGAACACTTCCAAACTTATTTTATGAGATCAGCATTAACTTGATACCAAAGCTAGGTACTGCAAGATAAGAAAACTCTAGTCCAATATCCCTGATGGATATAGATGCAAATTTCTCAACAAAAAAATTTAGTAGGCCAAATCTAAAACCATATTAAAGAAGAAAACACAGGGGCATAGGGAAAAAAATTCTTTGACATTGGTCTTGGATTTATGGATTTAACACCATTTGACACCAAAGCACACTCAACAAAAACAAAAATACTTAAGTACTATACATCAAACTAAAGCCTTCTACACAGCAAAAGAAATAGTCAACAAAATGAGAAGGCAGCCTACCTACAGAATGAGAGAAAATATTTGGAAACCACAAATTTGCTAAGAGTTAATATCTAAACATATATAAGGAACTCATACAACTCAATCCAATAAAAAACTGGGCAAAAGACC
Source organism: Bos grunniens (assembly GCF_055505025.1). Lineage (NCBI taxonomy): Eukaryota > Metazoa > Chordata > Mammalia > Artiodactyla > Bovidae > Bos > Bos grunniens. Next base: position 77,183,794 of record NC_141171.1, read on the forward strand.
TGAATATTCTTCCAAGGAAAATATTCAAATGATCAACAGGTACATTGAAAGATACTAATCACATATGCAAATTCAAAGGGGAAATGCAAATCCAAGCCACGGTGAGATATCACCTCATATGTGTTAGAATGGCTGTCATAAAAAAAACTCAAGGTAACAACTGCTGTCAAGGATTTGGAGGAAACAGAACCCTCACATACTGTTGGTGGAAGTGTAAACTAGCATAGCCACTATGGAAAATAGTGTGGAGGTTCCTCAAAAAGTAATCAAGAGAACTACCATACAATCTAGCAACCCATGTCTGAGTATATATCTGAAGGCAATGAGGTCACTATCTCAAAAGGCATATTTACACTAATGTTCATTGTAGCAGTATTCACAATAGCCAAAATGTGGAATCAACCTAAGCGTCCATCAACAGATGAATGGATATGAAAACATGGTTTCTATATACCACATCGTGGGCGAAGGGTGCCTGAGAACACAGTCACTGTTCCCCATTTTGAAACAACAGTAAAATTTGAAATTTACAATTTTTGTTCAGTAAAATGGTAGAGTATTCCAATGTCCCTAGCTGCAAGGGAGTAGTTCTACTGAAAAGTGAACAGTGGAGACTAAAATTTTTGAAAACATTTGGGAAGAGCGAAAGGTAGCCTTCTGTTAATTGATAAATATTCTAGTAGGGCTCTCTTTTGGTTGGAATGTGTAATTTGTCCTATTGGTATGACACACACATACTGATCAGAGTCTTGGCTGAGTTTACAATGTTCAGAAAAGATGGCTGGTAAAATTTTGATTGAAGTAGTAAATAAAATGATGAATGAACAGGAGGAATAGGGGGAGATTTTAAGAAAGCAGTGGGATTTACCCAAAACTAGAGGAGTACTGAGAAAAGACTGCAAATTCTGTCCCTCTCACCCACCTCCCATAAAAAGTTTAGCAGTGCTGGGATTACTGTTGCTTCTAGAAATATTCTAGCCTAAAATTGTGAACTTTAATGACTTTTGTGCACAGTCAATGAGTTGAAATCTTATATTTCCTGAAAAAGAAATGTATATTTTCCCAGTGATACCACCTTTTTTTGTAGACTTTTAATATTCCAAATTTTGTATATAAAATAAGCTATCATAAAACAAATAAGGAAAACCAATGTTTTTAGTCATATTATTTGACATGTTAGGGAAAGGACTTAGATTGAGGAAAGATGGAAGAAAGTAGAAAAAGGGGAAATATTGGAGGGAACTTAAAACCAGGCAATAAAGAATATTATTTAGTTAGAGCACTGAGATAGATATAGAAATATTTAATTATGTTCTATACTATGTACGTTCTCAGTAGCTAAGTTGTGACCAACTCTTTGCGACCCTATGGACTGTAACCCACCAGTTTTCACTGCCCATGGGATTTTCCAGGCAAGAATACTGGAGTGGGTTGCCATTTCCTCTTTCAGGGAATCTTCTTGACCCAGGAATCTAGCCTGCATCTCTTGCATTAGCAGGCAGATGCTATGTACTATATTCTGTACTTCTACTGGGGAGGGGGAGGTGGGTAGGGAAATGGTTTCTTTATTTCTCATGGCAATCCTACAAAGTAGGCAGTGCTATGAAGGAAGAAAATAATTAGAATATGTAATCTGTTCAAGGTCAAGCAGCTAATTAACATGTGAAGCTGGGATTCATATCCAGTGGACCCTACCTTGTTTTTCGGTACCTGGGTGTTACAATGAATCTTTACCCTCAAAAATTTGAAATGAAGGGCACTGTCTGAAAATTAAACTTTATGATGAGCTGACTCATTTGAAAAGACCCTGATGCTGGGAAAGACTGAGGGCAGGAGGATAAGTGGATGACAGAGGATGAGATGGTTGGATGGCATCACGGACTCAATGGACATGAGTTTGGGTGAACTCCAGGAGTTGGTGATGGACAGGGAGGCCTGGCATGCTTCAGTTCATGGGGTCACAACTGAGCGACTAAACTGAACTGAACTGATGACAGGCTGTATTATATAAATAAAATCACTGAAACCACAAAGATGGATTTTCTGGTCAGCAAAAATCTCAATATATGTATGTTGATACCTGAACTGAGGTTTAGGATCACTATAAACCAAAAAGCTGCCCCTGCCAAGTTGGTAGCACCATTTTAAGAATTCTATCAGGGTGAAATAAATGGTCATAGCAATGGGATTGTATTTTCAGCTGCTACTATGGAATTTTTGAAAAGGTCATAATATAATTTTAGGATATAATCTCATCACGGGCAATATTTAAGCCTCTTATTTATGGAACAAATGTGTAAGATTTTTTTCCTCTTTCTTTGCTGCATATGTTAAGTGGTAATATTTTGAGGCCAATGAATTACACAGAGTCTCTCTCTTTTTTTTTTTTTTTAATAGCAAATTTTAGGATAAGTAGAAATTCCAAACTTAAATTTGAATGTACTTTGAATGAAAACATTTTTTTCAGGGTGTCTAAATTTTTTAGAGTAAAGATGTGTTCTTTTAGCAACTACTTGTGTAAGGAATAAAAGAGATAGGTTTAATCAATATAAAATTAAATATGTAACCAAACAGAATCGTTATTTTATTGTGTAGGATTTAATATCTTATTTTTAAATTTGGAATAATATTTTCATTATTTAAAGTTTTAATTTTGAATGCAAATTAAATTAGCATGTAGATATAAACTCCTTAAAAGTATTTGGTGTTCATGGTGTCCTGGGGTCATTTACTGAATGGAGACTTCCTCTTTGACACTTAAAGAGAGGCACATTGACTAGCTAACAGGATTGCTGGTTCTGATTTTCCGTGGTGGTTTCAGAGGCCATGAGGTTACAGAATTCGATTTACTTGATGTCAGTCTCAGTCAATAAGTCCCCACATGGGCCAACTCCTAGATATGTTGTTGCTGTTCTTCTTTTTTTCTACCTTTTACTTTCTGGGAAAGAAGAAGAGACAACTTACTCTTAAGTACTTTGGCTTAGTGGATAATTGTATGTGTTGGGAAACATGGCAATAACTATATTGTCTATAAAATAATTGAAATAAAGGCTAAAGTATTACAGATTTTATTTGATAAGCATTATCCTATGTTTTAGCATGTAAACATTTATTTCATTTTTGAATAATTTTTCCATAATTAATTACATTTAGTCATAAGGATACATTATTAATATTTGTTCATAAATTTATACCTTAACTTTTTCCTACTATATTAAAAAATATTTTATAATTGTCTATTGTATGCAACATCAATTAATTAACTGGATCACTTCAACCCAGTTTAGTTATCATGGAGTGAAGGCAAAAAGAGATCTTCTTTTAAAGATTTAGAGGATTTTAAAATACAAAATGTAGACATAGGGAACAGTGCAAACAAATGGAGGAAAACAATAGAATGGGAACCATTAGAGATCTCTTCAAGAAAATGAGATAACAAGGATACACTTTATGCAAATGTGCACAGTAAAGGACACAAATGGTATGGACCTAACAGAAGCAAAAGATATTTAAGAAGAGATAGCAACAATACACAGAAAAACTATATATAAAAAAATATCTTCATGACCCAGATAACCATGATGGTGTGATCACTCACTTAGAGCCAAACAACCTGGAATGTGAAGTCAAGTGGGCCTTAGGAAGCCTCCCCACAAAGCTAGTGGAAGGTTAAGGAATTCCAGTTGAGCTCTTTCAAATCCTAAAAGATGATGCTGTTAAAGTGTTGCACTCAATATGCCAGCAAATTTGGAAAACTCAGCAGTGGCCACAGGACTGGAAAAGGTCAGTTTTAATTTCAATCCATAAAAGGGCAATGCCAAAGAATGTTCAAACTACTGAACGATTGCACCCATCTCACATGCTAGCAAAGTAATACCCTAACTACTCCAAGCCAGGCTTCCACAGTTCATGGACCATGAACTTCCATATGTTCAAGCTGAATTTAGAAAAGTCAGAGGAACCAGAGATCAAATTGTCAACATCCGTTGGATCATCGAAAAAGCAAGAGAGTTCCAGAAAAACACCTACTTCTTCATTGACTATGTTAAAGCCTTTGACTGCGTGGATCACAACAAACTGTGGAAAATTCTGAAAGTGATGGGAATACCAGACCACCTTACCTGTCTCCTGAGAAATCTATATGCAGGTCAAGAAGAAACAGTTAGAACCAGACATGGAACAACAGACTGGTTCTAAATTGGGAAAGGAGTATGTACGTCAAGGCTGTATATTGCCATCCTGCTTATTTAACTTATATGCAGAGTACATCATGTAAAATGCCAGGCTGGATAAAGAACAAGCTGGAATCAAGATTGCAAGGAGAATTATCAATAATCTCAGATATACAGATGACACCACCCTTATGGCAGAAAGTAAAGAGGAATTAAAGAGCCTCTTGATGAAAGTGAAAGAGGAGAGTGAAAAAGCTGGCTTAAAATTCAACATTCAAAAAACAAAGATCATGGCATCTGGTCCCATCACTTCATGGCAAATAGATGGGAAACAATGGAAACAGTGACAGACTTTATTTTCTTGGGCTCCAGAGTCACTGCAGAGGGTGACAGCAGCCATGAAATCAAAAGATGCTTGCTCCTTGGAAGAAAAGCTATGACCAACCTAGACAGCATATAAAAAAGCAGAAACCTTATTTTGCTGTCTAGTACATCTAGTCAAAGCTAGGGCTTTTACAGTAGTCGTGTGTGGATGTAGAAGTTGGACTATAAAGAAATCTGAGTGCCAAGAATTGATGCTTTTGAACTGTTGTGTTGGAGGAGACTCTTGAGAGTTCCTTGAATTTCAAGGAGACCCAACCAGTACATCCTAAAGGAAATTGGTCCTGAATACTCATTGGAAGGACTGATGCTGAAGCTGAAACTCCAATACTTTGGCCAACTGATGGGAATAACTGACTCATTAGAAAAGATCCTGATTCTTGGAAAGATTGAGGGCAGGAGGAGAAGGGGACAACAGAGGATGAGATGGCTGGATGGCATCACCAACTCGATGGACATGAGTTTGAGCATGCTCCAGGTGTTGGTGATGGACAGGGAAGCCTGGTGTCCTGAAGTCCATGGGGTCACAAAGAGTCAGACATGCCTGAGTGACTGAACTGATCTGAACTGATACACAGATTAGTGAATAATGTTTTCAGAGATCTTTCCAGAATCTGATGTGATTGAAACACAGGGCAATAGCCTGGAGACAAGGATGGGGATACTAGAGATCATAGAAGAAAGGGCTAAAGGCCAAACTAAAATGGACACATTTGTTTTTGGAGGATTTGTCATCTCTATCTTGACTTTGAATGGAACTAAGTAGCAGATAACAGTCACTGATACATTCATTTAACATTTATAGAATCTGTATGTGTATTGAGCTGATTGATTAAAGAGTAAACGTGCAGGACATATGCATCTCAGGAGAAATGTATTTAAAACATTTTTTAAAAAGTCTCTGTTGACAACTATCTTCTTTGGATCTCTACATGGAATTTATTAATTTTTTGGATTGGTTTTAATTTTTAGGTCTTAATTCTATAATGAATATGAAAGTCAACTCTTTTTTTCCTTACAAAATGTTGAGAGGTATTGAGTTGGTGATTTCAGATATTATTGGTTTGGAAAGGCTGATCCTAAACTGTAAAAGTATGTATAATGTTTTGCTGACATGGTTACGTTGCTGCAGTCAGTGTCTCAAATCCTTCTTACTCTTCATCTGTCCTCCCATCTCTGAAGTCAGCTAGCTGAATCTGTGATTAAAATCAGAGCAACTTCAGGTAAGGCAGGTGTTTTATTTAACCCTGCCCTGGATGATTCAATCTTATATGAGTTTGTTAGATGACAGTCACTGAACCATGAAATTTCATGTAACTCTGTAGTTATTGTTTTACAAATAAGATCATTGAGAAAAATTTCATTATAGCAAGAGTCACTATGTGAGATATATCAAAAATACCTAAGTTGGTAGACCATAGACAGGCAGATTTTATATTTAAAAACTCTAATTTATGTTTATTCTAATTTTGTTGAAGTTTCTGTTATCATGCTGTCATTTGATTTTATAGAAACAAAAATTAGAACCAAATAGTCCTTTTTATCATAGGCATACATTTAAAGATATGTGGAATATTTATCTTACTAGCAATTTTGTCACAGAGCTAGACTGATAAGCTCACCTTTACTACAGGGCCCTTTGTTTCTAAATCTTTTGACAACAGAAATGAAACCATAATAATTCACAGTTATGGGAATTGGAAAAAAACCGAGGTAACATTTTGGATGGCTGTGGCTTAAAAGGGAACTCAAGTTGGAGAGACAAATCTGTCTGTCATGATGTGCTGGTTAAGAAATTAAATGGAATATTGATTTTGGAGAACATGACCATGCTTTTTAATGATAGATTAAAGAAAGCCCAAAAGAAAGAGAAAGAAATAAAGAGAAAAATAAAGGAAAAAGGGATGGAAAAAAGGATGGAAAAAAGAAAGAGAAGAAAGAAAATGGTTAAATAACTGATTACCTATAGGAGAGTAAGATGTGGACATCTTTTATTTCTTTTTTTTTTTTTAATGCATAGTAATTGGAAGAAACAATAAAGCAAAAATGTGTCAGAGTTTATTGGCATTATATACAGAAGTACCAGAGAATGTATAATGAGGCTGAGAATATGGAACTAATGAAGAAGTATTACAAGGAAAAAGGAGGATTTGTGTGGGAAACTGGACATGAAGTAAAGAGTAGCCAGTGAGATCAGAAAATTTCTCTAACCCTCCAGGAACTAAACACACAAAGGAGCCCAATTAGAAATAAACTAGCTAGAAGAAATATTTCATAATAAATTGGGGATTATCAGTTTGCCTAAAGGGAATGGAATCAGAGATTTGAGTCTCCTCATTTCAAAACCACATACTTTATTTCTTTCAATTTTGATACAAATGTTCTTGCTTTTCACATCTTGCTAAAAAACAATCATGTATGAAACAAATTAGCAACTAACCAAACTTTCTTATCTTTGAAAGAAGAATCATTTTCAACTGAATTATGGATACATAGAAATTTCAAAAGTATTTTTCCAGGTCTTTTTTTTGTTGCTGTGATGTATTCTCTGGTATTCACAAATTTCTTGGAAACTTTTCAACTGTTAATCTAACCTGAAATTTAGATTAGATTGTTACTTGTATTCTCCAGATACAAGTAACATGTATCATACAGCATATAGAAAACCTGATACTCAGCTTTAAATAGAATATAGACGAACAATTCAGGGTCATTTCTGGCTGCTTAAATAAATTAATTGGAAACAACAAAAACTGTTTTGCAATACTTAGGGCAATTCTGTTCCAGGGTCTTTTACCATATCAGTTCTTGTTGCTGATCAGCACCAAGTAAACCTAAGGGAAAACAAAGAATACCATCAGTGTGCAGTTACTTAGAAATTTTTATGATTCCTGAGAAATGTGTGACTCCATGAGTAAGAGAAGCATGCTTTCTCATTCTCCTCTTAAAGATTTAGTTTGTTTGTTTCTTTATAACCATATATTGCAATAGATGAAGTTTCTGATGACTCTATTCTAAAGTCTGCTCTCCTCAGTATCCACAGCACACAAAACGTTTAGTCCTTTCGTGGCTACTTCAAATTTTCTGGAGGTTAAGACTGACATCTTATTTTTAAAGATTCCAGGTTGTCTACTTTTCACACACAAGAGGGCGACCTAGACAGGATTTGAAGAATTAGCTGCCCTGTCTTACAACCGTAAGCTGGGCATGTTTATTCATTCATTCCACAAATATTTATTGAGCATCTGATATTTGGCTGGGTGCTTGGGGACAAAACCTCTAATGTAATACATTCTCCAGCCTCAAGGAAACCATAAGTAAGCAAATAATTACAAAAGAATGTGATAAAGCTAAGATGAATGAAGCATGAGGAAGACTAGTAGGTAGTTTGGAGGGAAAGAAGAAATCAGAGTAGGAGTTCTAGACAAGTAGACTTTTGAACTGAGCCTTAGAAAGCAAATAGAAGTTGAAATTAACTACTTGAAAGTGAGGTTTTTGGGGAGATAGGGTAAGAATTGGGTTTCCCAGGTGTCTTGGTGGTAAAGAATCCTCCTGCTAGTACAGGAGATATAGGTTCCATCCTTGGGTCAGGAAGATCCCCTGGAGAAGGAAATGTCAACCCACTCCAGTATTCTTGCCTGGGAAATCCCATGGACAGAGGAGCCTGGCAGGCTACAGTCCAAGGGGTTGCAAACAGTCGGAAATGACTAAACTATTGAGCGCACACACAGAGAGTATTCTACATTAAAAAGGAAATACAATTTTGAGGGAAATTTGAGAGAAGAACAATGTGAGAAACGGAGCAGCAAAGCTGTTGTGACTGTCTGGAGTGGAGTGAGGACAGGGAGTAAGTGAAAAATGAATTTGAGAAGTTGGTAGAGACTGGGTAGCAGAGATCTCTTAGACTATGAAGAAGCACTTGGAACGTACCAATAATAGAATACTGTTTTATGTTATACAGGAAAAGTAAGTAACTGGTAGAGCATGGACTCTAAAGGCAGACCTCAGAGGAGATCTAATATAACTCTTGCTTTTTTCTAAATGAGCAAAGAGGGGTTCCTGGTCACCCTACTAGAAATAGGGAAACACAGGTCTTCTACCCAAATATGAATCCCAAATCTGTTTATTTCCCAATTTACATTTAACAGAGTCATGTTCATCTTAGAAGCTTACTATGAGAAAGTACAACAAATCAAAGAGAAACGAATAAATCAGTTAGTCATTCAGTCACTTAGTTGTGTCCAGTTTTTGCAACCCCATGGACTGCAGTACACCAGGCTTCCCTGTCCATCACCAACTCCCAGAGCTTGTTCAAACTCATGTGCATCGAGTCGGTAATGCCATCCATCTATCTCATCCTCTGTTGTCCCCTTGTCTTCCTGCCTTCAATCTTTCCCAGCATCAGGATATTTTCTAATGAGTCAGTTCTTCACATCAGGTGGCCAATGTATTGGAGTTTCAGCTTCAACATCAGTCCTTCCAATGAGTATTCAGGACTGATTTCCTTTAGGATGGACTGGTTTTATCTACTTTCAGTTCAAGGAACTCTCAAGAGTCTTCAATACCACAGTTCAAAAGCATCAATTCTTTGGTACTCAGCTTTGTTTGCAGTCCAACTCTCACATCCATACCATACATGACTACTGGAAAAACCACAGCTTTGACTAGATGGACCTTTGTTTCTGCTTTTTAAAATGCTGTCTAGGTTGGTCATAGCTTTTCTTCCAAGGAGCAAGCATCTTTTGATTTCATGGCTGCTGTCGCCATCTACAATGACTCTGGAGCCCAAGAAAATAAAGTCTGTCACTGTTTCCATTGTTTCCCATCTATTTACCATGAAGTGATGGGACCAGATGCCATGATCTTCATTTTTTGAATGTTGAATTTTAAGCCAACTTTTTCACTCTCCTCTTTCACTTTCATCAAGAGGCTCTTTAATTCCTCTTCACTTTCTGCCATAAGGGTGGTGTCATCTGCATATCTGAGGTTATTGATATTTCTCCTTGCAATATTCCAGCTTGTTTTTCATCCAGCCTGGCATTTTACATGATGTACTCTGCATATAAGTTAAATAAGCAGGGTGACAATATACAGACTTGATGTACTCCTTTCCCAATTTGGAACCAGTCTGTTGTTCCATGTCTGATTCTAACTGTTGCTTCTTGACCTGCATACAGATTTCTCAGGAGACAGGTAAGGTGGTATGGTATTCCCATCACTTTAAGAATTTTCCACAGTTTGTTGTGATCCACACAGTCAAAGGCTTTAACATAGTCAATGAAGCAGAAATAGATGTTTTTCTGGAACTCTCTTGCTTTTTTGATGATCCAGCGGATGTTGGCACGTTGATCTCTGGTTCTTCTGCCTTTTCTAAAAATATATAGTAATACCAAGAGTACAACTTCCCAGGGCTACAGTCAATAGGGTTGCAGAGTCATACATGACTTAACGACTTAGCAGGCATGCACACAATACCAAGAGTGACTCCTTAGAATGAACAAACGATGACTGTTTTTTGTTCTTATTTTTCACTACTGCTTCTCCAACTTCAATGCTTTTTTACTCCTATCCTGTATGATAGAACATCTCTGTCTACCGTCTCTGTGAGGGGTGAGCAGGCTGAGAGGCAGGTGCTATCTGTCCTGTGAAATTCCATGTGGGTATAGCTAAGGCAGGTCTGAAAGCCAGACCAAGTTTCTCATGGGCATCTGAATACAAGAATTTCTGCTCTGTAGGCTCCCCATCTCAAACACTGTCATGCATGTGAATTCTAACATCTGCCGGTAAATGGATACTTGATATCACCATTAACTCAATCATCAGCTAAAGTACCCTTTCCAAATAATGATATTGGTGGATTGAATCTTTGTGCAACTTTATTTTCCAGAACTAAGCAAGTGCATGGTGAATTTATTTGATATGTTTGCTGCTTACTGCATGAGATGAGATGTATTCTAGTAATGCCAAAGGGAGGGATTGAATCATTTATTAAGTACAGTCTTGGACAGGTGTCTCAAATGTCAGTTCTAGGATTTAATCTAAACTAATCTTCAGAAAAGTTAGATTTAATGGAAATAAAAACCCAGAGGAATTCAAAGTGCAGGGAGCTGGATGCTTAAATCGCAGACACCTCTGTTTATAGCAATCTTTTAAATAAACCCTTTTATTTTGCTGTTATCCTTCTGTGTTCTGAGGTAGAAAGGGTTTGGAAAACTATATGGCTCATGGGTAGGCAGGATTTATACAAATCAAGTTGTTTACTCTTTATTTCTAACCCTGGCATACAGTCCGTTATTTGCAAATAAAGCCACAAAGTTAAATCTGAGTTCAGCCCACAGAGCTTTTGGCTTCTATAGGTGTCCCTGCAGAGTTATTACATATAGAGTGTACTTAAAATCTGCTACCCTAGGTCATATTTCCTGATCACAAAATATGATGACAGAAGATGGCTTGAAATTGATAAGGAAAACCCCCCGCCACATATCATATCTAAATATTGACAGGTCAAAAGGAATGTGGGTTATCCATCACAGAATGCAATTTGTAAAGTATATTGGCAAGGCTAAATCTGAAACTAAGCCCTTGCATCTGTCCCCACTTCAAGGCACTGTATCTTCTTTGCATGTGAGCTAAGTCACTTCAGTTGTGTCTGACTGCTTGCAATCCTATGTATTGTAGCCTGCCAGGCTCCTGTGTCCATGGGATTCTCCAGCAAGAATCCTGGGGTGAGTTTCTGTGCCTTCTTGTAGGGGGTCTTCCTAACCCAGGGATTGGACCTGTGTCTCTCTGTCTCCTGCATTGGCAGGCAGGTTCTTTACCACTAGCACCATCCTACCAAATAACAAAATATTTTTAATTGCAATTATACACACACACACACACACACATATATATATATACACACACACACATTTTACATAGCATGCAAAAAAAGAGTGTTAGTTGCTCAGTTTCTGACTCTATGTAACCCCACAGACTCCTCTGTCCATGGGATTTCCCAGGCAAGTCTGAGCCACTGGGGAAGTCCCATAAAGTTTAAAATCTTGGCTTTCAACAGCACAGAATTAAATTGAAAATTGTACAAACAGATGCTAGAAAAGTAGAAATAATTCATGATATATTTTGTGAATATATTAATCTAAATTAATTTCCCAGTGATGGTGGTATTTGGGAGCTCTTGCTGGCAGTTTTATAACAGGAAATATGGAATATTTGCTTTTTAATATTAAAGAGAAAAGGGCTGGCACAAAAACAATTGCTAATGACCTGTTCAGTGATATAAAATCTAAAGACCACTTAAAGCAGTTAATAACTGCCAAGAAATTTAAGTAGAAGAAAGCATTGCTGAAGTTGTAAAGTAAATAAAGAACGCAGTTCAAATAAGGGAAATGAGTTAAGGAGAAAGACATGAAGTAAATCAGTGAAGTCTATGAAGTTACCAGGGAGTTTCCTAGGCTCTGCAGACATTAACAAAGACTTTTCTTTCTTTCCTTGCTCTCTTCTTTTTTCCTCTTCCTCCCTCTCTCCTTCTTCGTCCTTCCTTCCCTACTTTTCTTTTTTTCTTTCATTTCACTCTTTTTTTCTCATATAGACACTTGTGGAATTGAAGTTAATGAACTTTTTCTACAAATAGCCAGATAGTAAATATTTTCAACTTTGCAAAGATGATAATCTTGGCTGTGACTCTTCATCTCTGCTTTTGTATTCTGAAAGCAGACATATATGATTGATAGTAAACAAATGGGTTTGGCTATGTTTCAATAAAACTTTATTTGCAAAACCAGCAGCAGGTGAGATTTGACCAGAGGGGTTTTTTTTTGCCAATCCTTGTTCTAAAAAGTGATCTTTTATAGACAGTCTCCAATACTACGTTTTCCATGAAAAACAGAAGAATGGGTAATATTTTCTGGTATAATACTCAAAGAATGGACCTATTTATTATTGCTTATCATGACTGTTTAAATATGAAATGGAATTAATTATTAATGAATATTTAGTATCTTCTAAATATTTGCAGTTTTCTTGCATGTGATATCATCTAATACCGAGGACAGTAAAATAATCCTCGTTTTTGAGAAATGCAGCAATGTTAAGAAATTTGGATGACTGTCTGTCAGTTCTAAGTGTCACTTTTGGAATTTAAGCTTCCCTGATAGCTCCGTTGGTAAAGAATCCACCTGCAATGCAGGGAACCCTGCTTTGATTCCTGAGTCAGGAAGATACCCTAGAGAAGGGATAGCCTATCACACCAGTATTCTTGAGCTTCCCTTGTGGTTCAGTGGGCAAAGAACCTGCCTGCAATGCAGGAGACCTGGGTTTGATTTTGGGGTTGGGAAGATCCCCTGGAGAAGGGAAAGGCTATCCACTCCAGTACTCTGGCTTGGAGAATTCCTGGGTCCTAGACAGTCGAACAAGACTGACTGACTTTCACTTTGGAATTTAAAGACTTTTCCAAAACTTATATCAATACATGCTTATGTGTAAAAAATGTCTACACATTTTTTTGTGATAAAAAATTGAGTATATCTCAAAGACCTCATAACAGTAAGAATATAAATAACCTGCCGTAAAATATACTGTGAGAATTGTTAAATCTTGATCTCAAGCATTCTGTGATATTCCACTTCAAGAAGGATTTGTTAGTTTCTAAGTAGGTCCTTCTTCCTTCAAAACACCCTAGAATTCGAGTATGAAAATATCTAGCTACAGGAATATTTGGCAAAGTGTTAGTGTTGGGGTTTTAGAAATGATCAGAGAAGTAACGACACTGGCACATGGTGGGTGACAGTCAAGGATGCTGAATTTCTGGCATTATGAATGACGGTCCCCTGCAGTGAAGAATCGTCATACCCATAGTGCCAGCAGTTTACCACGCCACATGCTCATTACAATACAAAAAAGCAAAAACAGAAGTATTGGCCTGTGGCTGATCTTATTGACTACCTAACCAATAGCCACTTCTTGCATCTTCCTTGCTAATGTAATCTTTATTTTTATTTAGGTAGCATTTAGAAGCCAGTGAGCCTCTGGGAATGGTGACCCCTCCCCAGCTACAAAGGATGAACCGTGTTTTAAATCCAGTCACAGTAACATTCATTCCACTCTGCCAGTGATGGATTTAGTCAGGGGCATCCGACTCCTTTGGAGAAGGCAATGGCACCCCACTCCAGTACTCTTGCCTGGAGAATCCCATAGATGGAGGAGCCTGGTAGGCTGCAGTCCATGGGGTCACTAAAAGTCGGACACGACTGACGACTTCACTTTCACGCATTGGAGAAGGAAATGGCAACCCACTCCAGTGTTCTTGCCTGGAGAATCCCAGGGACTGGGGAGCCTGGTGGGCTGCCGTCTGTGGGGTCACACACAGTTGGACATGACTGAAGCGATTTAGCAGCATCCGACTCCGTCCTTGCCTAATAGCTGTAAGAGAAAGCCTACTGAACAGCTCCTTGGAAAGTTTTCCCTCCATGATAAAAAGAGAAAGTTGAACAGAGAAACATCTTCCATCACCCCTTTCCTTTAGATTCTGATGTTATCATGTGAGAATTTCATGCTTGAACGTGTTGCTTATATTTCTCAACTCTGACCAAAAAACCAAGAGAATCCCAGAGAAATCAAACCAGTACCTGACATTACTGAGGCCCTCAATTAATCTGAAGGCAGCCAATCTTAGAGATTCTGTTACATGAGACTATCCTTAGAATGTAGCTCATTTTTAGTTAAGCATTCTTTCAGTTTCATCCAAAATCATCCCAATTGCTGCATGGAAAATATGATTTTCCTTTGCCCAGGAGGTCTATACACAGAGCAGAGCCCAGATATAGACTTTTCACCGTTGGCTAAAATAAATTTGAGTAGGACTTGAAAGACATTCTAATCCCCCACATCCAAGCTCAAATACAAAGCAAAATTTATATCTGTCACTGCAAATTTTGGAAATAAATTATTTATTTTCTTGATGAAGTGATTCAATATCTTTATGACTAGGAAAACATAATGTACAAAATAGATGACATGACTTATTTTAGAAAGCAAAGTCTCAGTTTAGAAAGTAATGTTCTAATGTAAAGAATATTGCATCCTTTCCAGGCAAGTTAGTAAAAAGTTAGTAAAATGAAACGCAACTCTGAAGGAATAGAGTATAAAATGATAAATTTTTTTCCTAAAACTTTTTAAACTTTTACTAAAATAGTTAAAATTAACAAAAATATAATTTTATAGTTAACAATTATCTGGAAATAAAATAATAAGTAATTGGAAATCTTCTAAATTTTAGTGCATGGAACCATGTTGGGGGAAGCAGATAGGATAGAGAAGGGCAATACCATTTTCCATAAAAGAGATTGAAGAGGAGCTTTGATTAGAACTACAAATTACTCTCTTCCATGCATTTCCATCAAGATGAATAGTCTCTTTACATAGGATGGCATATTAATTTTTGACCTTTTTAACCCAGTGATCTCCTCTATAGATTATATTTATAGAAGAAACCTAAAAACACCTATATTAAATCTATCAACCCAATAAAAGGAAGTTACAGAAGAGTTTGAGGGGAAAAATGAATACAATTAGGTTGATTTTGGAGATTATCAAGGCCTCATCTTATTACGAAACCAAGTTTGTACCTAAATTGGAATAGTCTTCTTTTGTCCTTTTTGAGTGTCAGTCCTTTCCACGGTTATATGGCATCACATGTTTTCTTTTTGCTATTAGAGCTTTTTCAGACATGTGGATGTGGGAGGGACAATGAGCATTGGCAGCAGAACCTACATCTTGGTGACTTTTCCAGGGCCATCTGGATTCCTGCATTTTCTCTACACGTCTATTCAGAAGGAGAATTCGATAAAAAAACAGATAAAAGGATGTAAACATGCCAGGGAAAAGGAAGCACTCTGTGTTCAACTCCCCCAGTTGAGCTGCTTCCTGATTAAAATACTAACACACAGCAACTGGTCTGTAAAGTCCATGCTGAGGCCTGAGAGAGTTTGGCACAATCAAATAAATGCATCATTTCTGCCTCTTTCTGTCAGCAGTAACTGAGCAATCCAGCCTGGTGATTGGAAGAGCACATTTTCTTTGTCCTGCACATGCTGTATTTATCCTTCACAAATATCCACAAAACTCAGCAGGGATTTGGCTGAGAGTGTAGGATCACTCCTTGCAGAAAACCTGGTAATAAATCTGGGAGGCTTTGTACAAGATCTGAAAGCTGCCTTCAGAATTTGCCGGAGGAGGTGTGTATAGCCAGGAGTAAGGAGATTATGTAAACTACAGAGCAGAGCTGGGGAGCTTGGTGAGGAGAGGCCCAAGTCAGAATGCCCTCTGAATATTCTCTCAGCAAGAGGGAGTTAGAGGTTCAGACTATGGTCTGGGAATATAAACTTTTCCTTCCACTCCTGGGAATTAAATAGGACACTTGCATGCTCTGTTTTCCTTTTAATATGTAGACATTTAAAAGAAAGTTTCCATCTGTATCTTGGACAACATACTTTAAAGATCCATTTCAATTTTGTTCTGTCACCTTAAGAATTGTTCCATGGTACTTATTTCCAGTGTTCTCTAAATTAGTCTTTTTTTCCCCCCCAACAATTTGGAAAATGTGCTTTGGAAATGGGTTCTGGAAATGAGATTTCAGTGTGCTCAGAGGAATACTTTCCTTTGCGTTCACCTGGAAGCTTATTTTAAAATGTTAGAATCTGGCCACCACCCACTCACTGCCATGAACAGAGAATTTGAATCCTCTGGTGTGGGGTCCTGAAACCTGCTCTTTTAACAGATTCGCCAATGACTCTGATACACACTAACGCTAGGACACCACTGTTTTAGAAAGCTATAAGAGGATAGTTTGAGAAAAAGAAAACAAGGCGACAAGCCGCGAAAATATACAAACCAGGTGAATACTTTTTTCCACCCATTGTTTTGGCATAACGTGAACATCACTATATACATACCATGTTTGCCTTAGAATGACACTTTAGCCATAATATATATTCATGAGGATTTTTCTTAACAAACATCAATTTCATAACTAGGAATGAAAACTTTCTAAATCTAATTTGACAAAGTCTGGAAAATAGAACATGAAATCTCATAGGGAACAACTTTCTGTGTAACCTTACAAAGAGAATCATTGTTTTCTATTTACTTTTCTTTTTATGGAACGCCTCTTCTAATATTGCATTCTTGTAAAGCATAGATCAAGAAACTGCACTGTGCCCTTAGGGAGAGAAGGAAGCTAGGCCTAGATGTTCTCAAATAAAATATATTAATATAATGATTATAAAGGTGCTTTGATGAGGAGAAATACATCAGGGAATATTTGGCTGGTAGGCCTCAATAACTTCTATTAAGTTATTTGAAGGAATATTTACCAGTAACTATAATGTTTACTTTTAAACAAGTATTTCTCTCCATGGATTTTCCACAAACTGTATCAATTTCATCAGACTTTTTAATCTCTTCTCATGAAACGTACGTTTTCAGCTATAATAACCATAGAAGTGAATACAAGAGTCACAGCAAGATTGAGATTTTGGCAAATTTGAAAACATTTCTCCACTTCAATGCTAGCATAAAAATAAATAGATTCCCACTATGGGTATGGACCTCAGTCTACCAGAAATGAGGCTTCTGCTAACATTCCATTATTCACTGGCTGATTGAATTGAAAACCAAGATCTCTCTTTTGGAGAGTCTCAATTGTAGCAATGTTTCAGTATGAAATGCTATGGGAAATGTATTATTAGATTAATTAGATAATTAGAAAAATTCACAGCTGCACCCTTTGACAGTACATTTAGTGTCTCTGTGTTAATGAGGCAGACCATAAACTCTCCAAAAATTAAATTTACAGAAACATTTGTTTATCTGATATTTATTGTGAAAGCTGATTTTAAAAAGGCTTTGTATTCTAAGAAACTAGACTCTTGTGGATGGTAATCAAGGGCCTGTTTTTATAGTCTTGATTTTGTATTTTTTATTCATAATCATACACAAAAATGTATTGTATATTTGTACTTTTATATGCATATCTTTAGTTCAGTTGTAAGATATTTATTACTGGTTTTCATAATTGAACCACTAATGAGGTAGTAGAATTGTAGCCTTGTGTCTCCATCAGGGAAAACACAAATCAAAAATCTTGTTACTCTCAAAGGCAGTTGCTATTTCATTTTTTTTTATTTTTTTCATTATTAGGGCATACAAGATTATTTTCTAAGAGATTAGATATTATTTTCAGCCATTTGAATATTCTTTCAAATATCTTCCTAATAAGGAAGGGAATATTTTCTCCTGTTGTGAAAAAGCACAGCTGTGAGATTTTCTAATTGCTCAATTAATCTAATGATACACTTTTCCTATCATTATCAAACTAATATGTTTCAGCACCCAAGCTGTATTCTTTACTGGAGCTGTCTTGTTTGTTTTTGATAGTATTGACTTCTGAAATTATGTACATGCTTATTACAATTTAGTAATATAAGCTCCATACTTATATTATAAATGGATTGGTTTTTGAATCTGGAAAAATGTTACTTTATGCAAAATATCTCAACTACCAATAACTTCAGCATTTTCACCTTTGTTTGAATTTCAGCTACAACTTTCTTGGAATTACCTATTATCTAAATTAAATATATATATATAAAAGAAATGTTACCACCATAATAGTGAGCAATAAGCAAAAGAATAAATGGGCATAGGAAACCTTTCTTCTAATTTAAAGAATTATTATAAAGTATATTTATTTTCTAGTGTAAAATAATTTACATCAGAAAACAAATTGCTCTATGTTGTTATAATTGATTTTCATACATTTTCTTTTTATGATATTTTAGAGGAAATAGCACATGAGCTTCCCTATCAGGTTAATAAAACTTCAGAAATGGAACTGTTTCATGAATACCTTTTAATATTATTATGTGTTTTTCCTGTTTCAAGTGCTAAGTTTGGTGAGATGCTTGCTTCTTTGCTCTTGCTCAGAGAGTGTTTGTCCACATGATCCTTACAGTCTCTATTCTTCTCACTGATTTCCATTTTCACCTTAAACACCTTAATTAAGCTCCTGCTGTAGTTCAGGGACACTGTAGGGCCTTTTGCAGGCGTTGTCTCCTTGAACTCTCTGGTTGACCCTTTAGCATTGTTGTCTTTCACAGGGAAGAGAACTAAGACTTGGAATAAGGAACTTGAAAGGAGAAAGAATTAGTAAATTATGAGACCAAGATGCCAACCTAATCTTGTTTCAGAGCCCATGTAGTTTATCTCTATGTTATAATGCCGAGTGCAATATTGAATTTATTACCTACAGTGTTGAATTTCTCACTGATTCAACCTGCTCTAAAATGAACCACACATCTCTGGCTCTTAGTCTTAGAGAACTCTAAGCCTTATTAAAGTGACATTTTTGATCAGCTTGTTGATTTCTCTTTGAAATTTGTTCAGAGTTCCTCTCTTGTCCCATCATGTCATTACAAGTTGGTAAGTTTGATCTTTGTTCTAGTTATAAAGATGAATCTGTGAACAGTTCTCCTCATAAGAACCCATGCATTTCCTCTATCCCCTACATTAATAAGTAGTAAATAAGCTTCTATATACCATGCTTGACTTCTGAAACTGGAGGTTTGGGCATACAAGAAAAGTACTTAGACTTGGCATGCCATTTTAGGGGCACATTGGTCAATATTAAATATACAAAACAAAACAACTAATTTAAAAATAAATATACTACACATTTTGTCCATTATTAAAAAAAATTGAAGATAAAAAAAAAAAACTTTTAAAGTCCCTTTCTGAAAAATAATATATAAAATGCCTTTCTGCTAGTTTCCTTTACTATTAGAATTAGTAATTAACCAATTGAGCTTTTGCCATTATTTTCTGCTTTTCTTTAATATTGAAAGTAATATCTATAAGATGAAAAGTTTACTGGAAATATTAATTCTTTAAACCATTTTACAATTTATACATTTATATGCTTCTCATTATTTTCATTATTTCTGTTTTGATCCCCATAATATACTTAGAAGTGTAAGCAACAGTGTTCACATTAAAACAAAAAAATTCATAGCTTGAATCCCTGCTTCATGTGCAAGTATCAGGAACAGAAAGAGTATCCTATTGAACAATGTATCAGCTGTAGTTTTAGAAGTCATAATCAGACTGCAGTGCATTTCATGGCCATTTTTAATATTGTTCTTGATAGGATAATACAGCTTCAGTCTCTGATCCCAAATGTCAAATAAAAAACCTATTTTTCTGTATTAGAATCATTGTTTGAAAAGAGAAATCAAAGCTAACTCAGCCAAGAAAATGTAAAACTAAGTGCTTTTGCATGACACACAGGAGCATTTTTTTTTAAAGTATATTTTATTCCTTCAACCACTTTGGGTGACATGATAGTTAAAAGCCCATCAACCTGAACTTGAAGTTCTGTCTTGACCACTGTCAGTAGTTTGAGGAGGATATTATTCACATGCCATTCAAGACCTAAGCATGTTTTTATTACCACTGCCAACAAAGTCATAAATAACAAATGTCATGTGTCAAATTCCTGGTTTATATTCAGAAGAATACCAATAGGCCAAAAAAAAAAAAAAAGAATAAAAATGCAATCTAACTTAGTTGATTTCAAAGTCTTAGACTTGTCCTGACTATTAGTAACCCATCAACCTGGAGAAACCTGGAGTAGCCAATCTCTCTGGAGAAACAAAATTTTGCTTTGTCTCAATTTCCCAACTAAAACATGAAGGCTTTTGGCCAAATAATATTTCAAGATTCTCAGGCTTTAAAATCCTATTATTTCCTACTTGAAGCTTTAGCCATTGTATGTGAAAACTACTTTAAAAATTACCTATGTGCTCCAAAATGATAATTTTTTTTTTCTAAACACAGACAGTAGACATGGCCCATGAAAAGTTGTCTTTCTTCACATTTTTTTACTATAAGAAATATTATCTTGAAAAGTACTCCTCTGCATTCTGTATATTTGCTTTGTAGCTGATGTTCTTGCTCTTATTCAGCTAAGTAAACAAACATTCCAATGGGGTTAAGGATTAATGGCAAGGAATTGCATGACTGTACAGCGTGCAACCTTGAGGGAAGAGATCAAGGGAAATGTCAGTCAAACACCTGCCCTTAGTGCAGTTGCTAATTAATTCGTGAACATTGACTCGGGTTGCAGATTTGCTAGTGTACAAGGGAATCAAGTCCCATCCTATAAATACTGCCTTGATTTAATGAGGCTTTAATAGGATTAAATGGTTTTAACTTTATGACTCCATGTTTTTGATTATATGGTTGTGTAGTGCTTTTTGATATGGAGAGATGTGGATTTCACTGAGTTTCAACAGTAGACTCTAAATAAAAGGTGAGGGGAGAATGTGTTATTAACTCAAAAACTTAATTTTCTGGAATCTTAAAATAATATGAAAGATTAAATTGGTCTTAGGCTACCTAGAAGTAAACATGATACATTACTCAGATTCCTCATCTAAAGTAATTTTCATTTAGTTAAATAGACTGCTTTTTATTACTCTGAATTAGAGCTATTTTGCCATATTGAAGTCTCAAATATATGCAGAGCTTGACTTTAAATCATTTTTTAAATTATATTTCACTATCTTTCATATTTGAAGATGATATACTGATGGTAACTGTTGTTATTCTATAAATCTTTCAGTATAAAATAAGAATATCTTTGTGAATTTGTAATTGGTTGCTGTGGGTTTCTATTATTAAAATTTCATTTTGATTCTTAGAAAAACTGAAAAATGATTTTGTCATGCTGCCATTTTGGGTGTTAGAATGATATTGCCAAATAATCAAACCAGTGAAGTTTCAAGACTCAGCTCAGCCTATTATAATTATTAATACTATTACTATTATCATAATTATTATTTGTCGTATTATTCTCCAGTGTAAATCAAGTTAAACCTGTTGTGTTTAAGATAAAGACTAAAAGTATTCATTGTGACTTATGTTATCGATCCAGCCCATCTTTACAGACCACGCCATTTTAGACACTATCGTGCATGTGTGTTTAGTCACTCAGTCATGTCTGACTCTGTGACTCCATGGACTGTAGTCTGCTGGCCTCCTCTGTTCATTGAATTCTCCAGGCAAGAATACTAGAGTAGGTAGCCATTGTATTCTCCAGGGGATCTTCCCGACCTAGGGATAGAACCTGGGCGTCCTGAATTGCTGGAGGCAGATTCTTTACCATCTGAGCCACCAGGGAAGTCCTTTGCTGCTGCTGCTGCTGCTGCTGGTAAGTCACTTCAGTCGTGCCCGACTCTGTGCGACCCCAGACTCGGCAGCCCACCAGGCTCCACCGTCCCTGGGATTCTCCAGGCAAGAACACTGGAGTGGGTTGCCATTTCCTTCTCCAGTGTATGAAAGTGAAAAGTGAAAGTGAAGTCGCTCAGTTGTGTCCGACCCTCAGTGACCCCATGGACTGCAGCCTACCAGGCTCCTCCGTCCACGGGATTTTCTAGGCAAGAGTACTGGAGTGGCTTGTCATTGCCTTCTCCAGAAGTCCTTTAGACGCTACTATTACCTCAGTAAAGAAAGTGGTCCACATCCTTGATCTTAATGATAAAGCTTATAGTGTAATAAGGAAGACAGACAATAAATTAGTAAACCAAGATAGATATAGACAGGCATAGGTATCGTGAAGGAACTATTAACGCAGCTATTTCAGAAAGAGTGAGGAAAGCAGAGGGCGATCCATGTAGAGCTGGTGGCCAGAAAATGCCATTTTGACCAGAGAACTGACAGCAGTAAGAAGACACAGCCTTGTAGGTTCTAGAAGTAGAATATCCCAGCCATGGAGAACAGCTAATACAGTAGGCTCCAAGGAAGGAACAGGCTTGACAAATTTTAGGGATGGATTGGAACAGAGTCAGGTAGGAGGAGAGAAGCACCATAAGAAATCATGGGTACATTCTGTTAGGTTTCCAGTGAATTGAGATGGAATTGCCTCCGACTATCCAGTTTCCTGGCCCTGTTTTCAGTTCCTGAAGTCCATCTTGTAACCCTCAGCCCCAAAAGCATAAAGCTTGTTTATTTTCACTATGATCATTGTATCCCCGGCTTCTAGCAGAATGGCCACAGTAAGTGTTTAATAAATACTTTTTACATGAACAAAAGAAATGTTTAACTAATTTGTATTGTTTAATGAGAATAGAGGAGTGTTCTCAATCATGCTTCTACCCTCTAACTCCTTGGGATAGGAGGTTTTAATTAGTTCCCAAATATTACACCCAATCTCTTGCCTGCTTTTCACTAAAGGGCTTGAAAAAGCAGTATATTTACCTTGCCAGCTTTTCCTGCAGCTGAGGATGATCACGGGAGCCAGTTCTGAACAACAAAGACCAGAAACCAAGAAAGTGATATATTCCTTCTCTCTGAAAGGGGAGATAAATATTTTACTGCCTTACCTACCCTTGCTTTCTGTCTTTGGACATGACTGTGAGAATAGCGCACCTGCATTTTCAAATGACTGATCATTGAGATCTTTTTTTCAAACTTACTGCCCAATAATGTTTCATCACCTCATCCTTCTGTACATATGTCTTCAAGGACATTTCCTATTCTCAGAGAGAAATCAGTTCTGACATCAACCTGGAACAATAAAAGAGGTTCCTCTTATAAATATTGTCATTTGGTTCAATATCAAACACTATATCTACAGATGGTGAGCTTATTACACAGTATCTTTCCTGATGCTGGCCGTGTATGCTTTCAATCATTTCACTTCTTGACTTCTTTTCCCAACTTTCTTACTCCGTATAGCTTTTTCATGAACAACAAAGGGGTTTAAATCTGTTGCAGATCTTTTCTTGCTGCATATTAGATAATTAGATAACTAATTTATTGTATATTCTGTGCAAAACAACTTCCTCTTGAATAAGGAAAGGCCTTCATATTTTTAGCTTTTCCCAAATAAGAGAAGATATATGTAATTTTTATAATTTTCTCTAGCATTTTTATAGTAGCTTTTTAAACGGAATTTGGCTATTTGTATTTGAATATATACTGTAATAGCCTAGAATGTCAGTGTGATGTGGAAAAAAAAAAATTGGC
Source organism: Bos grunniens (assembly GCF_055505025.1). Classification (NCBI taxonomy): domain Eukaryota; kingdom Metazoa; phylum Chordata; class Mammalia; order Artiodactyla; family Bovidae; genus Bos; species Bos grunniens. Next base: position 77,207,430 of record NC_141171.1, read on the forward strand.
TTGAGTTGCCTGTTTACAGAGCTTTAAAAAACTTTTCCATGCCCATCAGAGTCACTGATTTTTTGTTTATCTGAAACATAACTCAGAGGATTAATATTTTTTCTACTTGACTATATCTTCTCCAATTCCCTGCCAATTCAAAGCCTTGTCCCATTGTCATTAATTACCATTTATAATAGTTATGTTTATCAATAGTATAGTTAAAGAATCACTTTATATTATTTGTTGAAGTATAATTGACTTAGTATATTAGCTTTAGGTGTATAACATAGTAATTCAATGTTTATATAGAATATATTCCATACAAAGTTATCATAAAGTATTGACTATATTCCCTGTTCTGTACATTATATCCTTGTAACTTATTTATTTTATACCTAGAAATTTTCCCCTCTTAATTCCCTCTACCTATCTTGTTTCTCTGTTCACCCCTGTCCCCACTTGTAACAACTAGATTATTTTCTATCCGTAAATCTGCTTGTTTTGTTATATCTGCTCATTTATTTCTTAGAGTGTATGTGTAAGTGAAATCATATACTGCCTTATTTCTCTAAGCATAATACCCTCCATGTTCATTCATGTTGTTTCAAATAGCAAAATTTCATTCTTTTCTATGACTGACTAATATTCCACTGTAGATATATATACCACATCTTTGAAACTTATGATCTTTGGCTTTTGAGTTATGTCCCTTAAATTTTATCCACTTGTAGGATGGTGTTAGTCATTTCTATGTTTCTTCTGTGAATCATAGAAATTGTGTGTGTGTGTGTGTGTGTGTGTGTGTTCTTATTGACGTGCTTACTACACTGTCTTGTTCTTAATTATTTCCATTTGTCTCCTTCACAAGAGCATGAACTCCTTGAGGGTAAAGATTTCATTCTATGCATCACAGTGTCTTTAATTCATAGAATCGAGTGCTGAGCAAGAAAATAAAAAATATTTTATAAATCGTGATTTGATAAAGGAGTGGGTGAATGAATTAATATTTAAGTATTACTTCCTACATCTCATACATAGAGTGACTGTATTTCTGCATAGCTGGAGGTTCAAGTCTCTGAAAAATCACTGACAAACTATGTCCTCTGGCATAGTTTATGACAATTTTTAATGTGATTTAGCAGCTTTGTAACTCAGTTTCCACATGAAAAATAACAGATATCCTTTCTTATTAAAATCAAATTGAATTTCTGTGATACAATATTCTTATGCAAACCAGAATGTAAACGAGGAGTTCCAGCCTTATGTGGCCACAAATGGTGTTGATGGATATGAGACAAATTCCAGGGTTTTTTTTTTTTTTTTTTTTAAGAAGGATCTCTATCATACCAGATTTTCCTTGGCAAATTCACAAAATAAAGATTTTGACTAAACTTTAGAAATCATAATTACAGTACATTTTTTCCCTCTTCTATCCATTTCTCTCTTCTCAGTTGTGTTGGGTAGAAAATACAGATGATTTATTAGAATTAAAACCTAGAGAGACTATTTCCTAGCAAACCATTTCTTGGTAAGTGTTTTAAAAGAAAAACCTAATAGGAAAGTTACCAAGTAGAGAAGCTGAAAACAGAAGAGATCAGGGAGAGTTCTCAGGCACTATCAGATCCTCCACTTAAGGGCACATCCTTTCCCCTCCCTTTGAATTGAGCAAAGAAGATATAGACTAAAGCCTATCTTTTACTCTTTTTCAATTACATATTATCAGATAGAGTAGCCTGTATTTATAGAGGGACATGAATTCACAGGCTAAAATAACCAGATACCTAGGAAGTACAAAGAGTATTAAAAAAAAAAAAAGATATCAGAGTGAACAATATCAGAGTAATCATTAAAACAGGTGACTGAGAATTTAATATCATATAATGAAAACAAAGATTATAAGGTTAGATAATAGTGATATGAATTGAGAACAATAAGTCATGAAGGAATCAGTAATAAGTGAACACAATTGATGAGCTATATAGCTAGAAGGATAAAGCTGAAAAATGAATTATTGTGTTGAAAGATCAAATTGAGGAACATTTCTGGAAGGCAACAGTTAAGAATAAAGAGATTATTTTGAAATCAGCAGAAATACTGTCCATATAAATAAGATAATTCTTCAATTTGCGACCCCATGGACTGTAGCTTGCCAGGCTCTTCTGTCCATGGGATTTTTCAGGCAAGATTACTGGAGTGAATTGCCATGCCCTGCTGCAGGGGATCTTCCTGAATCCAGGGATCAACCCCACGTCTCCTGTGTCTTCTGCATTGCAGGTGGATTCTATTCTGCTGAGCAACAGGGAAGCCCTGAGTATTAAAGAGGATGAAATTATAAAACAAAAATAGATCTAACAACATATTATCTACAAAGACATATTTAAAACAAAAAGGCCAAGAAAGAGAAACATATTCTTACTATATGCATGTGGAAAACAGTAATAAACAACTAACATGATGAAATATAATCTGAGAAAAATAACTCAAAATATCAGAGAAGGGTATAATATTGTTAAAAAGACTAAAAGTATAAAATGCTATGATCATTGTAAACTTGTATGCACCCATCAAAATCACCTCAAAATATAAAAAGCTTTAACTGTCATAACTGAAGAGAGGGATAGATAAACCTACAATTCTAGCTCAAGATTTTAACACATTATTCACAGAAAGTAACGCTCAGACAGAAATAAGTAGGTATTGAAGGCCTTAACAGTAGAATTCAAATAGTTATTTTAAAGATCTTAAATGAACTATGAGTGTGTGCATGTATATGTGTTTGTGTATGAGACAGACAGACATCTATATCAAAATGCAAATAAAATTATTTTTGAACAAACATGCAACATTTACAAAGTAGACCATATGTTTGACTCAAAATATTACCTAATAAAGAGGATTTAATGCAATATTAGAGCCATTTTGGAGTCTATATCATTTTAAGGCTGCATGGCATATTCTTTTTTTATACAGCAAAGTTATCTTACTATACAGTGATAGGGGAGATTAAGCTGCCTAAAAAGGAAGTGAAGTTAATGAAAAAGTGTTTGCCATCCTACAATCCTACATACAAATGTGTAGCTGCTTTGTATAGTTCTTCAATCTTATTTGATAATGGTATTGCTTTACTAATAGTTTTAATTTATGAATCATTGGTTACATGGCAGAGAAAGAAATGGCAACCCACTCCAGTATTCTTGCCTAGAGAATCCCGTGGACGGGGGAGCCTGGTGGGCTGCTGTCCATGGGGTCGTACAGAGTCAGACATGACTGAAGTGACTTAGCATGCATGCATGCATTGGAGAAGGAAATGGCAACCCACTCCAGTATTCTTGCCTGGAGAATCCCAGGGACGGGGGAGCCTGGTGGGCTGCCGTCTATGGGGTCGTACAGAGTCGAACACGACTGAAGAGACTTAGCAGCAGCAGATATAGTGTTAACAGTTATATTTTCAATACCTCAACAAAAGCTTCATGAAATAGGTGATAGTATGCAAATTTAATGAATGAAGAAACTGGGGCCTAAATGAATTAAGTAACTTTCAGCAACTGAACAGTGAGAATGTGTACTAGAACAATTTGGTTTCAGATGCTGAGACTTCCCCAGAGAAAAGTATTACTTGATAACAGGGCTAGCTAGGTCCATAAGAATCATCCAGTAAATGCATGTTAGATTGAATTAAATTCTCTTCACTGTAATGAAATTCTGACCACAAAAATAGAGGGGGATATTAATACCACTTTGGGTACATAGTTGATACAAAATAACTTAAAACAGAGCAAAATAAATCTCATGCCAGCCAGCATGCAACTGTGTGCAGAACCACAGTCACAGCAATGAGCCCCACGCATCCTTGCAATGCACTGTTTCATGAGTCCATGTGATAATTACAACCATAAGGTCTGAGTAAATCAATTTCTTAACATAGTAATGGCATTGCAAGTACAGTAATGGTAACATTAATAATGATAATCATAATCCCGTGAAAGTTTGGAAACATGAAGTCTCCTGAAGACTATGCAGCTATTTGCTAAATAACTTTTTTAAAGGGGAAGTAATTTACTTTTACTGGACTTGACCCAACAAAATATTAATATCTTTACATCATTTTTATCTTGCTAATAATGGAGTTCAGAATTTTTAGCATATTCTTGCTAGGCAATGCTCCAAATCTTGCCCTCTAGTTGGTATAACAGTATCAGTAATTGGTGTCTCATGTTAACATTTATTTAAATCTGCTGATTTAACATTTAAAAATTCTGAGGTTAATGGATCTGTGAATACAGATCCATTAACCTCAATAAAAACAAATGGAACCTCTTGTGAACTAAAATCAGTTCAGATCATGGATTTGCTTTCTCTAATACTCACAACATTTAGATGGTCCTGATAAAAATGTCAGGTCATAAAGAGGTCTACTAATGTAGTAATATTCAAGGTGATTTTCAGTCTTTTTCCATTGTTATTGTCCTATGCAACAGAAGCACATCTTTCCCATAAAATATAGTTTGTATATACAATATTTTCCGCATATACATTTGTTGAAGCTTATGGATTCTCTTCAGTTGCCTTCTCTCAAATTTCCGTGACTTAGTAGAGTCCATCGTGTTTCCTAGGTACTTGTCATAGATCCGTAAGTCTTAGGGACTTCAAAACTGCTTCTCTCTTTCGATAAAATATAATAAAGTAATAAGACAAAAATTTGCATGTTATAGAAACTACTGGACTCTAACAAATATTAAGGGTGGGAGGAAATACAGTAAAACAATATTTCCTGTTGTTGTTCAGTCAAAGTCGCGTTTGAATCTTTGTAACTTTATGGACTGTGCAGCACGCCAGGCTTCCCTGTCCTGCACTATCTCCCGAAGTTTGCTCAAATTCATGTCCACTGAGTCAGTGATGCTATTTAGCCATCTCATCCCCTTCTGCCCTCTCTTGCTTTTGCCTTCAATCTTTTCTTTCCTAGCAATGTGAGTATGGGCAAGTCACTGGAACTCAGTAAGTTTAAATTGCTTCATAGTAATATTCAAGCATAGGAAAGCTTTTATGTGTTTTCTTTCTTTCTTTTTTATTTGTCTTTTGAGTGTTTAAAATAGCTTTTCTTTCTAAATCAGGTGTAATATACTGAATAATTCACATACAATAAATGTACAATTCAAATGAAAATTGGAACATTTTAAACTAACCTAATCATTTTCCCAGTGAATATTCCACACTATAATGGAAACTATTATTTTGACTTCTACAATGACTGAATGCAATCATTCAGAATGCAGTGTTTTGTATATAGCTTCCTTTAATCATTGCCATGTCTGTGAGATTTATGATACTAAGTGTGCCAACATTTGGTTATTTTTATTGCTATGCAATAGTATGTTGTATGAATATACCAAATTTTCAGTTCAGTTCAGTTGCTCAGAAGTGTCCAACTATTTGCAACCCCAAAACTGGAGCACGCCAGGCCTCCCTGTCCATCATCAACTCCCAGAGTTCACCCAAACCCATGTCCATCGAGTTTGTGATACCATCCAGCAATCTCATCCTCTGTCGTCCCCTTCTCCTCCCGCCTTCAATCTTTCCCAGCATCAGGGTCTTTTCCAAAGAGTCAGTTCTTCGCATGAGGTGGCCAAAGTATTGGAGTTTCAGCTTCAACATCAGTCCTTCCAATGAACACCCAGGACTGATCTCCTTTAGGATGGACTGGTTGGCTCTCCTTGTAGCCCAAGGGACTCTCAAGAGTCTTGTCCAACACCACAGTTCAAAAGCATCAATTCTTTGGTGCTTAGCTTTCTTTATAGTCCAACTCTCACAACCATACATGACTACTGGAAAAACCATAGCATTGACTAGACAGACCTTTGTTGGCAAAGTAATGTCTCTGCCTTTTTTTTTTTTTTTTAAACTTTAAAATATTGTATTAGTTTTGCCAAATATTGAAATGAATCCGCCACTGGTATACATGTATTCCCCATCCTGAACCCTTCTCCCTCCTCCCTCCCCATACCATCCCTCTGGGTCTTCCCAGTGCACCAGCCCCAAGCATCCAGTATCGTGCATTGAACCTGGACTGGCGACTCGTTTCATACATGATATTATACATGTTTCAGTGCCATTCTCCCAAATCTTCCCACCCTCTCCCTCTCCCACAGAGTCCATAAGACTGTTCTATACATCAGTGTCTCTTTTGCTGTCTCATACACAGGGTTATTGTTACCATCTTTCTAAATTCCATATATATGTGTTAGTATACTGTATTGGTGTTTTTCTTTCTGGCTTACTTCACTCTGTATAATAGGCTCCAGTTTCATCCACCTCATTAGAACTGATTCAAATGAATTCTTTTTAATGGCTGAGTAATACTCCATTGTGTATATGTACCACAGCTTTCTTATCCATTCATCTGCTGATGGACATCTAGGTTGCTTCCATGTCCTGGCTATTATAAACAGTGCTGCGATTTTTTCTCTGCTTTTGAATATGCTGTTTAGGCTGGTCATAACTTTCCTTCCAAGGAGTAAGCGTCTTTTAATTTCATGGCTGCAATCACCATCTGCAGTGATTTTGGAGCCCAGAAAAATAAAGTCTGACACTGTTTCCACTGTTTCCCCATCTATTTCTCATGAAGTGATGGGACCGGATGCCATGATCTTAGTTTTCTGAATGTTGAGCTTTAAGCCAACTTTTTCACTCTCCTCTTTCACTTTCACCAAGAGGCTTTTTAGTTCCCCTTCACTTTCTACCATAAGGATGGTGTCATCTGCGTATCTGAGGTTATTGATATTTCTCCCTCCAATCTTGATTCCAGCTTGTGCTTCCTCCAGCCCAGCGTTTCTCATGATGTACTCTGCATATAAGTTAAATAAGCAGAGTGACAATATACAGCCTTGATGTAGTCTGTTTCCTATTTGGAGCCAGTCTGTTGTTCCATGTCCAGTTCTAACTGTTGCTTCCTGACCTACATACAGATTTCTCAAGAGGCAAGTCAGGTGATCTGGTATTCCCATCTCTTTCAGAATTTTCCACAGTTTATTGTGATCCACATAGGCAAAAGCTTTGGCATAGTCAATAAAGCAGAAATAGACGTTTTTCTGAAATCTCTTGCTTTTTTGATGATCCAGCGGATGTTGGCAATTTGATCTCTGGTTCCTCTGCATTTTCTAAAACCAGCTTGACCATCTGAAAGTCACAGTTCATGTATTGCTGAAGCCTGGCTTGGAGAATTTTAAGCATTACTAGCGTGTGAGATGAGTGCAATTGTGAGGTAGTTTGAGCATTCTTTGGCATTGCCTTTCTTTGGGATTGGAATGAAAACTGACCTTTTCCAGTCCACTGCTGAGTTTTCCAAATGTGCTGGCATATTGAGTGCAGCACTTTCACAGCATCATCTTTCAGGATTTCAAATAGCTCAACTGATATTCCATCACCTCCACTAGCTTTGTTCATAGTGATGCTTTCTAAGGCCCACTTGACTTCACACTTCAGGATGTTTGGCTCTAGGTGAGTGACCACCCATCATGATTATTTGGGTCGTGAAGATCTTTTTTGTACAGTTCTTCTGTGTATTCTTGCCACCTCTTAATATATTTTGCTTCTGTTAAGTCCCTACAATTTCTGTCCTTTACTATGCTCATCTTTGCATGAAATGTTCCCTTGGTATCTCTAATTTTCTTAAAGAGATCTCTAGTCTTTCCCATTCTATTCTTTTTCTCTATTTCTTTGAACACTGAGAAAGGCTTTCTTATTTCTCCTTGCTATTCTTTGGAGCTCTGCATTCAAATGGGTATATCTTTCCTTTTCTCCTTTGCTTTTTGCTTCCCTTCTTTTTACAGCTATTTGTAAGGCCTCCTCAGATAGCCATTTTGCTTTTTTGCATTTCTTTTTCTTGGGGATGGTCTTGATTCCTGTCTCCTGTACAATGTCACGGACCTCCATCCATAGTTCATCAGGCATTCTGTCTATCAGATCTAGTCCCTTAAATCTATTTCTCACTTCCACTGTAGTCATAAGGGATTTGATTTAGGTTATGCCTATATGGTCTAGTGGTTTTCTCCACTCTCGTCAATTTCAGTCTGAATTTGGCAATAAGGAGTTCACGAACCAAGCCACAGTCAGCTCCTGGTCTTGTTTTTGCTGACTGTATAGAGCTTCTCCATCTTTGGCTGCAAAGAATATAATCAATCTGATTTCTGTGTCGACCATATGGTGATGTCCATGTGTAGAGTCTTCTCTTGTGTTGTTGGAAGAGGGTGTTTGCTATGATAGCGCGTTCTCTTGGCAGAACTCTACTAGCCTTTTCCCTGTTTTATTCTGTACTCCAAGGCCAAATTTGCCTGTTATAGTTATCCGTATTCTCCTGTTTTATGTGGGCTATTTCTAACTTTTGACTATTATGAAGAGTGTCTTTTTCAACTAAAAACTTCCCATGATTGTGGTTTTAAAGAGAAACAGAAGACTTTGCTGAATAATCATCATACTTTAAAAGGTATTTTAGTTATCTATAGCTATTTAGCAACCACTTCAGAACAATTATAGCTTGAAACATCATTTTTTTTTAATTTATAAGAGCTATTTGGGTCAGCATTGCATCGTGACTAGGATGGCAGTTCTTTTGTTCCACAGGGTGATGACTGAGGTTACTCATAAAGCTGATTTTACCTAATAGTCGAACTGGGTTGAAAGAGCCAAGAAGGTTGCCTAAAGTGAAGTCACTCAGTTGTGTCCAACTCTGCGACCCCATGGACTGTAGCCTACCAGGCTCCCCTGTCCATGGAATTTTCCAGGCAAGAGTACTGGAGTGGGTTGCCATTTCCTTCTTCAAGATATCTTCCGGACCCAGGGATCGAACCTGGGTCTCCCGCATTGCAGGCAGACACTCTATCATTAGAACCACCAGAAAAGCCCAACACCTCATTTGCCTAACACATCAAGTCTAACACCTCATTTGTTCTGTAGGTGGCTTTTTCACATAGTTAGCTTGTAATTTCTCACAGAATTGTGGACTCAGGGTTATTGCTTCTAAAGAGTGAAAATGGAAGGTCAAGGTATTTGGTCTATGTTAGTTCAATTCCCCATGAAGCCACGTTTGCTACATCTGGTTGATTAAGGGGAGTCCTGGAATCAGCATAGATTCAAGAAAGGGGAGATGGGGTCTACTTTCAGATGAAAGTGTGTACACACATTCAGAGATGGAAGAGGCTGATGGTTGCCATCCTTGGGGACTACATATTACAAAGAAAATTTGCATTTTTATAATTACAGCTCTGCAATGTATATAATATTTGCTGGCTCCGCTAGATTATATTCAAATTCTAAGTATATAACGTGCTATCATTAGCCCTTTATCATTGCAGTTTCCCTACTTTGGATGGTTTCTTCTTCTTTTCCTTCTTCTCATCTTTAACAAGAATACCTCCTAGTAATGCTGTAGGACTTACTCCAGGAAATGCCTCTTTTCTCGTAAGACTATTTAGGTGCCCTTATTTATGCTCTAATACCAAAGCATGCTTAGTTTTATCATAACATTTATTGTGATTTCATTAAACTCTAAGCTCCCTGGGACCAGAATTGTCTTATTCCTTGTTGTAACTGCAAGGCTTTATACTGTGCTGATCACAGAGTCCATTCACAGTGAATATTTGTTGAATAAATCCTCTGCCATCAAATATATTTGAATAATTGGACATACAAGTGAGAAGAATGTATCCATTTTATATAAAGTAATGATGGCAGCACCTAATACTGAGTATATACTAACTCTCCACTAGGTCATATTGTATGCTAATTTTATATACATGATGTGAATTCATCCACATAAAGCCATCATTATCCTCATTTTAGATATGATAAAACTAAAGTTTACAGAGGTGAAATCCTTGCCCAGTGTGCCTCACGTTTTAAGTGATAAAGTCTAAATATAAACTTGATCCTTCTTGACATTGAGGCTCTGCATTAATAGATTACTCTGCCTACAGAGAAACAGTTGTTCACATTTTTATTTCTAGCGTATTTTAAAATAATTCTGTAAGTCTCAGAAGGCTCTGTTACCAGATTTGGACTATGGATAAATAATATTTATATCATAATCACTTTATGTAGAGGATTTAATACATAGCTACCATATGTCTGGAGCCTGAGCACCAATTATTCATTCATTTAGACTGTTGAAGAATACATTTTGTCCTGGTACATTTATGTAGATTGCTACAAAGTCATAGGAGGCAATATTTATCCTAAATGAGATCATGTCACTTTATCATTCAAAATCCTCTGAAGGAATTACTTAGAATTATACCTAAACTCCAAATCCTGGCACAGAAATACCACAACACTCTCCAAAACATGCCAGATTCATTTCTACCACAGAGGTTTTGTCCTTGGTGCTACTGCTGCCTGAACTCTGTTCTCCTGTACCTTATAATCACTTATCCCATCCTTGTGATGTATACTTACATGCCAGTTTCTCAGAGTAGACTTTCCTGGTTTCTCCATTTAAAACAGTCTGCTTGTCAGGCTTCCTCCTCTTTGCCAAGATCAAAGAATATCTGATACTGATTCCTTATTCAAAACTACAATATATGTTTCTTTGCCTAATATGCCATCTCTGTCTTCTTCACCATAGCATCATCATCATGAGGACAAGTAAATGTTTTTGGTTTTTATCATGTATCTAGAAATAGATCAAGTCCTAACACTCAGGAGATGGTTATTCAATTGTAGTTGAATGCATGAATGAGTAGATGGTCATACTTTCTGAGAAAATCCCCACCCTGTGACCCACTGCTCAAGCCCCCTCTTTTGTTTAGTTGCTGCACCTCATTATACTTCCCCAGTACCTTGAGTTTATTTTTATTGTTGCCCTTGCCAAAGGGCTTCCCTGGTGGTTCAGATGGTAAAGGGTCTGCCTGCAGTGTGGGAGACTTGGGTTTGATCCCTGGATCAGGAAGATCCCCTGAATAGTATCAGTGTTGCTTTACTAGTCTATCTCTTCTAGAAGACTGAGACAGTTTGTGTCTTACTCAGTCTATCCCAGTATTTCACACATTGCGTGATATATTGTAGGTACTCAACAAATGTTGGTTGCATGAGCATAGAATAACCTCTCCCTCCATTGAAGAAGAAGTTATACCATTTAGTTTAATCTACTGTTGACACAATACAATAGCTTAACATCAAATTGGCATTTTAATTGTAAAATACACTATAATTACCGAGAAGATTGTATGTTAGGAAGATTGGCTGAAAATGACACTGTATCTTGAATCTGTGTAATTTAATGAGCAAGATATGTTACTCTAATTAAATTTCTAAAGAGTTTCTACTATTTTAGTGCCTTGTTTATAATTCAGAGGAAATATAGCCTTCTCATTGGAAATCCATTTGCTAGGCAAGTCCCCACACAAGCACTCAAAGTAATTCTCAGCTCAACTGACATTTCTTGGTTGACCTTAGAAGGTCAGTTAAACATTTTCAGTTTAAATGACCCAATCTGTAAAATGGAGGTGATGTGTGTGATGAGTCAATGGGATGAATAATGGTGGTTTTTTGAGAGTAAAATGTCCTGAGTAGTATTGTAGTATCTACACACTTAAGGGACTTTGGCTGTCCTTTTCATCATTACTTCACATGTGACAAATGGATGAAAGAAATCAGACATTCATATGCCCCTTCCAGCCTCCAGGCAAAATAAATCAGCTCTTGAGGAAAAGGCAGAAATATTTAAATGTTGAAATCTATCTACCTTTCCTTTGACCCAGTTTTGTCTCCTTCAGTGAAAAGATGAACATAAAGACTGATACACAGCCCCATTCTGCCCCATTAGCAGATTTTACAGTGCTCCTCTTTGTGTAGATTTTTTAAATTTTCCTTTCTAATTTTCCCCCTCAAAGGAACTAATTTGTCAGTGTCAGAATCCTATGGATTCAGTTTTCTTTTCTACCTCCCATAAAATCACTGGTCAATTTATTAGTATCTTTTTTCTGTATTTAGTTTTTTAAACTGGAAAATAAGAATTTAATATGGAAACAAAAGTTAATAAGAATAGTCTGAGACTTTGCACAAAATTATATATATATATATATATATATGTAAGAGATTAAAAAAATAGTAAACCTGAATATTTTATACATAACACTAAATCAAACTGCTAAAGATTCATGATGGCATTTGATGATTGAAATTATACATGATAGTACAGTCCCAGAAAAGGTTTCCTGTACCAGTAAGGCAGTTGCTCATGGTAAACACTAAATTGGTTTCCAGAAGCTTGAAATATTTGACTATAATCAGGCTTTCAGACCTGTTCCAGAAAATCAGATGAACATCAGAAGCTGACTCATAAACACCTTTAATTACTATGAAAATAGTTGAAGACGTCCCAATCAAAGACTATTTATTATCTTACATCATAAGTACTATAAGGCCTATTATTATAATGTATAGTTTGGGAAATAAGGCATAGCCAAGCTTAGAAAGTAGTGAAAAAATATTTAAAGTATTTCTCTATTTAGCAAAATAGACATTGTCAGTTTTCTGGTGCTGTGAGTTTGTTTCAACTCTACTAAGCATCAGCTAGATTGGATTCTCATGTTGGAGACTAGAATGCATCACTGTGTGAATTGAAATGCATTATTCTGTGAATTGGAATGAATTAGGCACACTCTATTGCACTTCTCTCCTGTCATATTTCTGCTGTTCTAAAAATGATTTCTATAGGAGTTCACTATCAGATCCAGGACAACACTTTATAAACAAAATTTAATGGAAGCTTTCATCTGTTAAATTTCATTACAACTCACATTAGCTCTTTTTTACACTATAAACACGTTTATTCTGTAAGTTACACTTGTATCGTCCACAACTGTTGAGGCAATGCAATAGCTTAAGCATTAATACCTCCAGTAGGAAGGAATTGAAAACTTGTCTTTTTTTTTTTTTTAATATTAGCTACTAGTCACCTCAATGTCTTTAAAAATTAAAATCAAGCTAAAGCATATTTTTTAAAAGTGATATTTGATTACATTTTAGAGAAGTTTCAGTTTTATCAGGATAATAATAGAAAGCACCATAGGACCAATAGTAAAGCTTATTATTTTTAATTAGAATTTAAATATTTGGGTTTGGGGACCGAGAGATGGTTAAATGAAGTGATTAAATGATTTTTAAGAACTAATATATTTCCATAATTAGGCATACTTTCTTATACCAGAATGGCTCTATTAGATCTATATACGCCCTTAATAATTCACCCTTAACTTTGATGAGTTGACTGAAATGCTACCTCACTTGGTAGCATTTAAAATTTTGTGTGGGGGATATGTCAAGGGAAGTCAGAGTATCAGAATCATGATTCCCTTTGTTCTCATTCTGTGAAGGTGGAATTTACATGCAGACACAACATGAGTCTGATTCCAGTCCTTTATGTTTTATGTGTTCATGTGCAATTTTGCTTTAAACTTCATGATCTAAGAGAACGGCACCCCGTGTGAATGTGTGTGAATCTCTGGATATAGGTGTGCATTAAAAACAAAGGTATTTCATTTGGCGGCACATCCTAGCACATACTAATATTAGCTTTGGTTTTCTTGGTGATTTTTCCCAGAGCTCCATACTGTTTTTACGCCCATGGATTTTTCATTTTGCTCAAATAAGTCATTGATCCCTAAGTTCAATTCTTTTCCCAATTACTACATCATGCCGGATGTCACGTCTTAACAGAGGGAGGCCTCTGTGCTGCTGCTTAAAATCATTGCTTGACAACAACTCATTTAACACATAATTCAAAAAATACACAAAGTACCCAGAAAAGTTGACAGTATACCTGTTTGAAGATAAGAATAATGCATCATTAATATGTTAGCCTTTTGTTCGAACACGTAATCCCATTTTAAAGATGAGAAAGCTATAGCTAATTTGAATATTTTTGCTCTCTATATGAAAATCACATTAACAATATATTACAATCTTATTTGTAGAAATGAGTAGATATAGAAATATTTATATTAATGAAGCATTCAGTAAGGCTGAATTGAGAAATACACTATTTCATATCTTGCTTCTTAATGTGTATGTGCTTATTAACAGAATTCTTGCCTGCACTCTATTTTTAATGTTAAGTTGGTGAAGTCACATGTATATTATAATTCAAGCTATATTTAGGAGACCATATATTTATCTTGTTTTGTGGATAAAATGCTATTCTTGATCCCTAATCTAAGTTTGTCTACCACAAAAACTCTAAATTAATGAGATCTGCCTTTTGATGTTTTTCTGAAAATGGCTGCCCCTAGTAAAAATAATGAAATCATTTACGTCTACGTTTCTAAGTTTTAGTCTAGCTCTGACACTTACCTGCTCTATTACCTCCAATAAATTCTTTAAATTTTCTGGACTCTTGTTTTCTTAATTTAAATACTGAGATGGTAATAATCATATATATTTTTGTGGCTACTGCATAAGTTAATATAATATAAAATAGTGATCATACTGTCGGGAACTCAGCAGGTACTGATCACATCTCTATTCATTTCCTCCTTTCAGTCCTTTTTATGCTATTTCTGGGATTCATTTGTCTCATTATCCTCTCTAACCACTTAGGCTAGTTTGTAGTAGTACCTCTGGGCTGCACTAATGATACAGTGATGTGTTCATAGTGATTATTGCTTGACCCTGCCCACTATTTTATCCCATTTGCTCCTTATGACTGCTCAGTGGAAAATATCTTTCAGGTACAAGAAAACCTCTAGCTTTCTAAGCAACTACTTTATTCTCATTGGATGGACTGTATTCAATTTTATAACAGAAGATCATACATTCACTCCTGTTCTGCCAACACTTAAACTCACACTACTTTTGTGACATATTTTGATATATAAAGTATATGTTAATTTAACCTCAGCTTCATCAGATACACATCCTTCTTTAACCTTCTTAATCCTCAGCTGTATTATTTTTTTGTGTGCATCTATACAGAACATCTTCAAAATGTTTATATTAAGTAACAAAACTACATGTAAATGCACATGTATGCACACAGTTAAGATTTAAGTCATGACATATCATTTTGCTTTTTTATTGAAAGCGTGTTCAAGATACTATGGGAACAGGATTGGAAAAAGAAGAGGTGTGTTTAGAGAAGCTGGAAGACTGCAAAGAGAGGATAATTTGTTTTATCTTGCACAAATAACAGAGTGGAAAGATGAGAAAAATAATATCCACCCTTAAAAAATGTAAAAACAAAACAAAACAGAGCAAAGAGTGTAAAAGAACACACATAATTGAAGAAAGGAGCCAAATGTGTGTGGCTGTCACAGTGGTGGTTATATCATTGGTGGTTATTCACGAAAACCATGAGTTTTAGTAACTTCTGCGTATTTGCAAGAGAGCAATTTGAAAATCACCATGTCTTTAACATATCAAATACATTAAAATCTTAATCTTCACAGATAAATAAATGTGAATACTTAGAGCACAAATGGCAATCCATTAAATTTATTTTACTTGATTTACTCTAATACGGCCTACTTACTGATTTGAAGATTATGTACAAATTACTGCAATTATGTCCAAACTATGTTCAAATAAAAACTAAAGGATAATGGTTGTTTATTTCTCACCATCAATATTCATCTCTTCCAGAGTTTGCTATCATAATAGGAAAGTAAAGGTTTATCTTACTCTGCATTTGCAAAATATTTTTTACATTTGCCAATTGCATACTAATAATAATAAATACCAAGATTTCAATATTATAATGTACTGTTCAATAGGCCTGGTGCATATTGTACAGGGAATCTGATCCTCCCTTACTTAAGCCATAATAAACAAAATGGAACTTTTATTAGTTAGAAGAGAAAGCATATTTTAGGTATCCCAAAAGAGAAGACCTCTCTTTTACTCTAGTAGGAAAGAAAGGATAGATGGTCACAAATTTTTGAATGCTTCAGTGTAAAATTTCAGACAGCTTTACAGTATTTTCCATTGTAAGCATTCAGGAGTCTCTCTTTCTTCTTCCTTGCTTCCTTCTCTCTCTCCATCTTTGTCTGTCTGACTCTCACTTTCTCTCATTAATTTTATAAAGAATCAGTTATAATAACATTTGATGAGATGTCATATAGTTGGATGGATCAGTCAATGCTTTATTAGGAAAGTATAAGTCCCCCTCCCCACAAATGACAGGAGTGTCTGATAACACAGGGGATTCATGAAAGGGTCTTTCACTGAATCAGTTTTGGTACAATTGCAATATCCACATCTCAGAAAGCCAGTGGACATTTTGTGGTGATCACAAGTCAGGTATCCTATAAGGTATAGTGTCCTTTTTGCATAGGTATAGAGAATCTCACGGAGAAGGCAACAGCACCCCACTCCAGTGCTCTTGCCTGGAAGGTCCCACGGACGGAGGAACCTGGTAGGCTCCAGTCCATGGGGTCGCTAAGAGTTGGGCACAACTGAGCGACTTCACTTTCACTTTTCACTTTCATGCATTGGAGAAGGAAATGGCAACTCACTCCAGTGTTCTTGCCTGGAGAATCCCAGGGATGGAGGAGCCTGGTGGGCTGCCATCTATGGGGTCGCATAGAGTCAGACACGACTGAAGCGACTTAGCAGCAGCAGCAGCAGAAAATCTCAGGTCCCACTTTTACCTGAGAGATCTCCAGCATATTAACCATAAGACTTCTGAAGACAGTGGGCATAAGCAGTTGCACCTTACATGTGGATATGAATCCATATGTAAGTCAACAAACAAAAAACTCTTATTTAATTATAAAAGAAAATAAAACAAATTTGAAAATACGAAAAAGCAAGTATGCATTAAACTTCATGTTTAACTTCAAGTATATTTTCTTACATAGTTGAGACCACGGGACTTCTCAAGTGCCTCAGTGGTAAAGAATCTGTTTGCCAATGCAGGAAACACAGGAGATTCAGGTTTGATTGCTGGGTTGGGAAGATCCCCTGGAGGCACAAGTGGAAACCCATTCCAGTATTCTTGCCTGGGAAATGCCATGACAGAGGAACCTGGTGGGCTACAGTCCATGGGGTCATGAGAGTTGGACACGATTGAGCAAGTGAGCATACATGCACACATCCTTGAGATCATACTGCTTATATAACTTTGTATCCTACTGTAGTGAAATCACTAAACCAAACCTTGTTGTTGAAGTTATGTTCTGCTTATGAGAAGGTTTCAAAACAGTTCCTCATGTAGCTTACATGCTTCATGAACCCCAGGTCCAACTTCATTCTTAACAATACATGAGAAGACGAATATCAGGTCATGTTTGTGTTTGGTCGTATGTAACAGTAAAACCACTTTGTTCAATTTAGGAGACCCATTTGCCTTAGGTCTGATATTTCTACTACCCTTGCAGGAGGCTCAAGCAATCTACAAAACCAGGCCATTAGAGTTTGATGGTTACAGGATTTTTCATTAGTGTAGGATGATCTAGCATTAAAAAAAAAAAAAAAACAAGCCTTTTTCTAGAGCAAGGATTGACATGATTCTCTGAAAAGACACAGATAGTACATATCTGTGGATTTATGGGCCAAAAGGCAACATTAAGGCTAGCAGGTAGCCTTTTCACAAATTTGTATTGATGGTGTTCCAAAATGTGACAACTGAATATAACATCATGTAATACAAGTCTACTAATGAGAAGACTAACACTGGGCATAATTGTAGTTCAGAATTAGTGTTACTCATCATCATAGTAGAAATGTGGCCTCATTCTCCCACGAAGTTCCTCTTGCTTCTCTGAAACACAGTAATCTTCCTGGATCTCAGCAAAGTGTCTTATGTACATTACTCTTTGGGTGCTTTTGTATTAACCTCATGGTGCTGAAAAACTTTGCATGAGGAACCAGGTTAAATCGACAGGCTCTGGAGTGAGACTGTGGGCTGGGATTCCAGTTGAACTACTCACTAGCTGTGTAGTCTGATTTCTTACTCACCCTATCTAGAAGGTTTTGTTCCTTGTCTATAAAATGGATATCAATAGCTGTCATAATTGTATTAAAATGAAATAAGTGTACTAGGGAAATAATTAGAATTGTACATGAGATCTTATATAAAATATTGGATCTAAGTGTTTCGCTTTTGATTTTCTTCAATCATTTAAAAAAATTTAAGCTATTCTTAGATGGTGGGCCATATCCTCCCCATCCCCCAAAAACGGCTTATAGGTCATCACTTTTATTCTTCCTCTACCTGTAGGAACTGCTGGCTGCTTCTAAGCCACAGGCTAGGAACTGAGAATTGTTCTATGAAGGGAGCTGTCTTAGCAAGGTCACACTCCGTCCCCAAGGGCAGCCTGTGTCCAGTGACTAATCAAGGTAGGGTTACAATGGCGTTGTAAGAACAGAGGACAGCTGCAGGACAGCTCTGACAGGCCATCTCAGCTTCTGAGCTCCTCATGGGATCCTCTGAGATCTGTCTTGTAACCTTAATGCCATGTAACTTTCCCTCTGCCGAGTCCTGCTTCCCCACCTTTCATAGGTGTTCGTGAGATGACTCAAAAGATTTCAGTTCCCCAACCTCAAAATCAAAAGATTTCAGTTCCCCAACTTCAAACTCTGTTTTAAATCATTTCTATTGTCTGCCTCCAGTGTAGATTGATTTTATACAGCTTACTTAATGTCCATCCCCTTAAGCTGCTCATTATTTTTTAACAGACATACCTGATTTTTAGTAGCTTCATAAAATGGTCCTTACACAGTATTCCGAGATAGAATGTATTGCAGGGGCATGGAGTATTCCCATATCATTCTCATGTTCCAGTGTGATTCTGTGATTTTCCTAGAAATGAAGTTGAGTGAAACATAAGATGCAAAAATATCTAAGGACCAAGTTTTACTGATCGATATTCTGTGTGACACAAGCCTTCAAACTGCAACAAACTGCTTTCTCTTTATCGTGGTTGTTTTATTCTAATCCCCACCTACCAACTTCCAATCTTGCCTCTAACTTCAAAGTCTGAGAAAAGGCTCAATTGAAGGAGATATTTGCATCTAGTTATATAAATACAAATAAAAATTGCAAAGTTATACCTTCTTCAGTTTAATGCAATAACAATGCTACTGAGCTGATGAGTAAAGTGGAGTGTAAACAGTGCTGTGATAGATTACAATTATAAAAGATTTAAACTAGTCAGGTTGGCAACCTTATATGATTATAATGAAATGCTGGCATATAGCAGAACTTTCAGACTTCCATCAGTCCCCTTAGCTAATGGAAGACAAATAGAAAATAATTTCTCTGAAAATGTAATTTTTAGGGTTAAGTGAGACTTCCTCTTTCAACATGGATCAGATAGCTTTAGAACACATTTCAAAAAAAATGCTACTTTACCGAATGAAATGTGAATGGATAAAAAATTTTTATTTCCAGAAGTAGATAGAGGCTTGTACAATAACTAGATTCAAACAGGGGTCAAAGAAATGCATGATTAATGGATCCACATCAGTCTGCATATTAAGCTTTACATCTTTATTTTTTTGCCCCATATCATAAAGTTAACATCAAAGGAGTACTTTCTCCTTCAGAGATGATGGTTAAAGAGAACTACCTGAGCCATTGCTTGGATATAGTGTGAAGAATCAGTCTTCTGGAATGAAGAACGGAGTTTAATTTTATGTCACCAAGAGGGTCATTTTTTTCCTACAGAAGGTAATTGCCCAAGTTTCCAGGGGTTTCTTTATCTTAGATAACCTGTAGGTTGAGGTTCACATCCTAATATAGAGCAAGACTTTAGTAATGATTGCATCAGTCTCAACCTTGTTTAAGGTACATGATTTCATTCACTCAGCAGCACCTGGGAACTTGTTAGAAATGCAGATTCTCAGGGCCTACCCTCCATGTACTGAATCCAAAACTAGGGGCAGAACCTAGTTCTCTGGATTTTAACAAGTCCTCCATAATTATGACAATGAAAATGAGTACCAGTAATGAGAGGAAAAGTGAAATGAAAGGAAACAAAATAAAATGGATTCAAATTGCATGATAGAAAATATGTTGCTAAATATAGCTATAAAGGAATGATCACAGACCTTAAAAGTTGTGGTATCAGACTTTTTTTTTTTTTTAAGATTAGGCTTATCAGGAAGCCATTCTCTCCCTTAAAAAGATAGGCTTCTATGAAAACTCTGCCCATCTTGTCAACAAGAGGCACACTGTAGAAATGCAACATAGTGGAAGCTACCCCTAAGCAGAAGTGAGAGTGAAAAAAATGCAACGCTTAAATTGATAAGGAGGAAATACTTTTGGTTTCAGGAAATTTAGTTCTTGAGATGTTTAGAGCCCAAGCATATTAGATAATTAAAGATTGAACAATGAGTTGAAGTCACAGTCTTTGAAAAGAAAGATAGAAAAAACAGTAAAAGTTTTAACTTAAAAATAAAAAGTACCCCTTTTATAGATTTCAGGGCACAAAGGGGAAAATCTGGGGCAGAGGCACATTAATACATATACACATGTTGTTGTTCTGTTGTGACCCCTGGGATTGCAGCACGCCCAGCGTCACTGTCCTTCACTATCTCCTGGGGTTTTTTATATTCATGTCCGTTGAGTCAGGGATGCCATTGTCTCTTGCTATAAGTATAATTAAGTTTGTTAGCCGAGTAAACACAATGTCAGTGGTATTCCAGAATGACAATTAGGTATTACCAACTAATACTTTTGTGACATTTTTAATATGCCTGATTTGAGTAATTTCTTCTGATATTGTTCAGATCAGATCAGTCGCTCAGTCGTGTCCGACTTTTTGCGACCCCATGAATCGCAGCACGCCAGGCCTCCCTGTCCATCACCAACTCCCGGAGTTCACTCAGACTCATGTCCATCGAGTCAGTGATGCCATCCAGCCATCTCATCCTCTGTCGACCCCTTCTCCTCCTGCCCCCAATCCCTCCCAGCATCAGAGTCTTTTCCAATGAGTCAACTCTTCACATGAGGTGCCCAAAGTACTGGAGTTTCAGCTTTAGCATCTTTCCTTCCAAAGAAATCCCAGGGCTGATCTCCTTCACAATGGACTGGTTGGATCTCCTTGCAGTCCAAGGGACTCTCAAGAGTCTTCTCCAACACCACAGCTCAAAAGCATCAATTCTTCGGTGCTCAGCCTTCTTCACAGTCCAACTCTCACATCCATACATGACCACAGGTAAAACCATAGCCTTGACTAGATGAACCTTTGTTGGCAAAGTAATGTCTCTGCTTTTGAACATGCTATCTAGGTTGGTCATAATTTTCCTTCCAAGGAGTAAACGTCTTTTAATTTCATGGCTGCAGTCACCATCTGCAGTGATTTTGGAGCCCAGAAAAATAAAGTCTGACACTGTTTCCATTGTTTCCCCATCTATTTCCCATGAAGTGATGGGACCGGACGCCATGATCTTAGTTTTCTGAATGTTGAGCTTTAAGCCAACTCTTTCACTCTCCACTTTCAGCTTCATCAAGAGGCTCTTCAGTTCCTCTTCACTTTCTGCCATAAGGGTGGTTTCATCTGCATATCTGAGGTTATTGATATTTTTCCCGGCAATCTTGATTCCAGCTTGTGTTTCTTCCAGCCTAGCGTTTCTCATGATGTACTCTGCATATAAGTTAAATAAACAGGGTGACAATATACAGCCTTGACGTATTCCTTTTCCTATTTGGAACCAGTCTGTTGTTCCATGTCCAGTTTAACTGTTGCTTCCTGACCTGCATACAAATTTCTCAAGAGGCAGATCAGGTGGTCTGGTATTCCCATCTCTTTCAGAATTTTCCACAGTTTATTGTGATCCACACAGTCAAAGGCTTTGGCATAGTCAATAAAGCAGAAATAGATGTTTTTCTGGAACTCTCTTGCTTTTTCCATGATCCAGCAGATGTTGGCAATTTGATCTCTGGTTCCTTTGCCTTTTCTAAAACCAGCTTGAACATCAGGAAGTTCACAGTTCACATATTGCTGAAGCCTGGCTTGGAGAATTTTAAGCATTACTTTACTAGCGTGTGAGATGAGTGCAATTGTGCGGGGCATTGCCTTTCTTTGGGATTGGAATGAAAACTGACCTTTTCCAGTCCTGTGGCCACTGTGAGTTTTCCAAATTTGCTGGCATATTGAGTGCAGCACTTTCACAGCATCATCTTTCAGGATTTGGAATAGCTCAACTGGAATTCTACCACCTCCACTAGCATTGTTCGTAGTGATGCTTTCTAAGGCCCACTTGACTTCACATTCCAGGATGTCTGGCTCTAGGTCAGTGATCACACCATCGTGATTATCTGGGTCGTGAAGATCTTTTTTGTACAGTTCTTCTGTGTATTCTTTCCATCTCTTCTTAATATCTTCTGCTTCTGTTAGGTCCATACCATTTCTGTCCTTTATCGAGCCCATCTTTGCATGAAATGTTCCTTGGTATCTCTGATTTTTTGAAGAGATCTCTAGTCTTTCCCATTCTGTTGTTTTCCTCTATTTCTTTGCATTGATCGCTGAAGAAAGCTTTCTTATCTCTTCTTGCTATTCTTTGGAACTCTGCATTCAGATGTTTATATCTTTCCTTTTCTCCTTTGCTTTTTGTTTCTCTTCTTTTCACAGCTATTTGTAAGGCCTCCCCAGACAGCCATTTTGCTTTTTTGCATTCTTTTCCATGGGGATGGGCTTGATCCCTATCTCCTGTACAATGTCATGAACCTCATTCCATAGCTCATCAGGCACTCTATCTATCAGATCTAGGCCCTTAAATCTATTTCTTACTTCCACTGTATAATCATAAGGGATTTGATTTAGGTCATACCTGAATGGTCTAGTAGTTTTCCCTACTTTCTTCAATTTAAGTCTGAATTTGGCAATAAGGAGTTCATGGTCTGAGCCACAGTTAGCTCCTAGTCTTGTTTTTGCTGACTGTATAGACCTTCTTCATCTTTGGCTGCATAAAATATAATCAATCTGATTTCGGTGTTGACCATCTGGTGATGTCCATGTATAGAGTCTTCTCTTGTGTTGTTGGAAGAGGGTGTTTGTTATTACTGAGAACCATTTGTACCAGATGAACCTCAACTAAACACTTGAAGTAAATAGCCATTGGTTCAAAATTGGAATTTAGTGGGTATCCTTAATGTAAAACTGAAAAACGAGAAATTAGCTAATTAATCACATTTTTTCTCAATATGGCATTCAATAGTGTTGGATTTTTCCCACCAAATCAACATTCATTTTGGAAATTGGTAGCTGAATACTAAGTGTGGAAATATTAACAACTCTTCATTCATATCAAGACATTTATATATAGATGATAATTGTTAGTGCTCACTCAGTATTGGATTTTTCTCATGAATATTATTGGGTTTTTTTGTTTAGTCACTAAGTTATGTCTTACTCTTTGCGACCCCATGGACTGCAGCTCACCAGGCCTCCCTATATTACTGCATACACTTATCCTGTTTTATTTTCTCAACATTTGTAGAAACCAGTATTTTTTCTTTCAAGTATTCATTCAATTGATACTGAGTGTCACTTATACACCAGACGCTCATTTAGGTGAGGGGGAAAATAAAAGAAACCTAAATCCTTGCCCTCATGGATATATTTGGGTTACCTTTCAGTGGGAACTAGACTCAGAGAACTTAAATAATATGCCCATGATCACATATATTGCTAGTGTCCTAAAGAAATGCTTCAAATATGTATGACATCAAAACTTGTGATTTTAACCATAATATTATATCCAGGACTCTGAAAGGCAATACAACTCTGATTTATCCTATCTCCCTGCTCAAATAATACAAATTTCTATTGCTAATCAAAATTAGAGCTATGTACCTATTTCTTCCCTCTCTCACAAATATATATATATGTATGTATTTGACGTGGGGCTAACTGAATAGAGCTGAGCATAATATAATAGCATTGAGAAGCAGAAATGACATAAACACCAATTCATAAATACATAAGAAGTAAGTAGCTTTAAAGACTATATGCTAGGATGCCCTAAGATTTAAAAAATAAAAGGAAAGTAATATACTAGACAAATCAAAATATATGCTTTGTAGCAATACAATAAGATATTAGTTCTTTGGAAAATTTTTGACATTATATAAATAGTTTATAGTATCTAGTTATTTTCAGATATTCATGAATGAATTAACATTAAGGAAAGAGCTTATGAAGCTACATAAAATGTATCTTCTCTTCTTCAGACCCACCTATTATCTTAAATGCCTTTTAGGATGAGGAATCAGCAAAATATGATATTGTGCTTATTCTTATGTCTAATTTCAAAGCAAACATTACATATAACAAGCATTCTGGTGATAAATTTTTAGTTGAAAGAGCATTCTTTTGGCATTGGGCAAGTTGTTTATAATCTTCAATTCAATGAACGTGCTGGGTTGCAGTATTTCATGTAAAGAGAATAATAGATTATAAGCCTAACTATTACCATTTCATATTTTATGGTCTCCCCAGCATACACAGAGGCTCATTTTTCAGCATGACCTCCAGTGAGCACACATAAGTAAACAGAATCTTACATTTGCTTAGGAAAAAAGAGCAAAAATGTTTTGAATTAAACCTTATTCAGCCAAATTGGTTGGAAATGGAAATGTGACAAGCTCTCAAGTGAACATGAAGAAACACCATGGAATTACTGTTACCCTTGACCCATGTCAATGAGCTCATACTATATAATTGTGTTTGGATATATTTAGTTGCTTACAGGTGACAGTAACTCACCATTGATTAGAGATTGAGAAGGAGAAAAAAAAAACACACTTACTCTTATTTAACTCAGCTTACAAAAGGAACAGTATTAATTCAAAATAGTAGCATGGCGACTAGTATGTTTTCTTTGTTTTTAGTAGAAGTTTATAAATATTCTAAATATCAAATGTGCTTTGTCAAGGCCAACAGAGTGTCATACATTCAAGTGAAAAGTCGCAAATAGAAATCTGATTAGCTATACAATTGTTATGTAGACAAAGTAGAAAAATACTAGATTGGAGTTTGTCACTATCTTGCAGAAAGTTTGGTAGAGTGTATACTATAACATTTGGAGAATCAAAGGATGGCTACTTTTATTTAAAAGCAACTATAGATATTAACTTCCACTTCTAGCTTTGGCAAAATAATTTATTCAAAAATCAGCCTTATTGCCTTTAAAAAATAAAAGTATAAAACTGGCCAAAATTACTTTTTTAGACAATAGACTTTTAACAGCACATGAATCTGATACTTGAGAGAAGATCTTCCTGACCCAGGGATCGAACCCAGGTCTCCTGCATTGCAGGCAGATTCTTTACCTTTTGAGCCACCAGGGAAGCCCAAAGAATAGAGGTGAACCCCATAACTGCCTGGGGCTTCTGCCAGACATCACTTTTTCAGACTATGAAAGGAAGAGGAGAGGGCAATTAAAATTAAGTCCAGTGGTCTCCCTAAGCTGAAGATATAGGATCACCTAGAATTTGTAGAACAAGATGTCAGAGAGAAGCGATCTATCCAGGAAGAACCTTCTGAATTCTACATACGGATCCCTTTGAGTCTTTGGCTGAATACAAAGATGTGCATGTTTAACAGGTCACTCTGTGTGGCTGGTAGAAGAGCATCAGTGAAAGGATTATTATGCAGGAAGGGAACAATCACCAGAAATCTGGGAGCTTGAACAAGGCTGGGAGATATTTATCTTCTAAACAGCTAAATGGAGGAAGTTCACTGAACACCATAGATATTCAGTAGAGACCCCCAAGAAATATGCCTTGGGAGTAGCTCTAATTTAACATTAGAGTAAAAAGATACTCCTAGACCCTTTCTAATGAATCTGAAAATGAGTCTTGAAAGTATTAAGCTTATACTTAAGTAAATTAATAGCCTACTAGAAAAAGAATTCCTCCATTATGGAATACAATCAAAGTCTAGCAATCAACAAGATAACTTTCAGGCAAAAATCACAAGAAAAATGAAGCGTATAACCAAGATAAAAATCAGTCAATAGAACCAGGCCAGAAATAATATAAATGATAGAATTAGCAGATGAGAAATTTAAAGCAGCTACTGCCTTGAATATGTTCAACGATTTAAGAGAAATTAAAATGTAATGGGGATATAGTAAGGTATCTCAATAGAGAAATGGAAACCAAACTGAGGAAATAGAACTGGTAATTAATAAATCTCACTAGGAACATTTCAGGTTGAGATGACTTCCCTGATTAATTTCATTAAAGCTTTAAAGGAAAAATATAATAATAACAATACTATACAACCTCTGTCATAAACTAGAATAATATGGAATACACCTGAATTAATTTTACAAAAATAGTATATCTGAGTAAAACCAGCAAAGAAATCACTGAATAGAGATCAGTATTGTTTATGAACAGAGATGCAAAAGCCTCTAACAAAATTCTAGCAAATGGACTCCAGAAATATGGGGACATGCATATAATAAAAATATATCATGAAATGGGAGTTATTCAAAGAATGTTGGTTAACGTACAAAGAACACAGAAACAGAATAAAATTAAAAAAATACTATAGTCATCTCAAGTAGATGCAGAAAAATAACAATGTATTTTAATGCCACTTCATTATAAATGTTTTGATTATTTAGAAGGAGACTTCTTCAAGCTGAAAAAAAATGTATCTATAAAAAAGTTAGAGTTAACATGGTTTAATGTTGGTTCATTAACATAAGACCTTTCACATAAGATAATGAACAAGTCAAATATATAATATCATTTTTATGTGCAATTTGCTAGTGTCCTCAACCAGTGCAATAATGAAAGAAAAATAAATTAGAAGTATAAATAATGGGAAAGCAAGGTTACAGGACCCAAGATCAACAGACACAAATTGACTACATTTCCATATAAAAGCAATGAAAAACTGGGACATGAAAAAAATTCCATTTACAAAAGTATGAAGAATAAAATATGTACAAATGAATCTAAGAAAAGCTGTAGAAGATCACCATATGAAAACAATAAATATCACTGAAAGAAAGTAATGAATACCTTAATCAGGGTATTCAATACATTTATGGCTAGGAATGTTAAATACTGAATAAATGTTATTTTCCCCAAATGATCTATAAATTCAGTAAAATCTCAATCACAGTTCCAGAGGAGCATGTTTTGAGTACAAATTTACAAACTGATCTTAACATTTGTATAGAAATTAAAAGAGTAAAGCATGACAAAGCAAATTTTAAAAAGAAGGACAAAGTTGAACTTATACTTTGTTATTTCAAGATACATTGTCAAACTGGTAATCAAGACTGTGGTAATGGTGTATAGTAGAATTAAGAGCCCAGAAATAGATCCACCCTTCTATTATTAACTGATAAACCAAAGTAATCCAATGAAGAAAGACAGGATTTTTCAACAAATGGAGCTCAAACAACTGGTTATATATTTAGGGGCAACGAGATAAGAGTAAACTTTGATCCTTGCTTCATTCCATATACTATAATTAATTCAAGAAACACCATAATCCTAAGTGTAAAAATTAAATATTTTCATATGGCTTTTTCCAAAATAATATATGAGAATATCGTCATCACCTGGAATAGACAAATTGATTCCTTACACAAAACCCAGTAACAATCATAAAAGTTTGTAAAAATATAAGTCATAAATACATAAAAATTTGCTCATTAGAAAAAAATCCCTAAGAAAATGGATAGGCAAGTTGCATTATGAGAGAAAATATCTGATATATATATATATATATAAAATGAGCAAAACATTTATAAACAAACAACTTTATGGAGATGCAGATATAGAGGATGGACTTGACACAGTGGGTAAAGGAAAGTGTGGGATGAATAGAGAAAGTAGCATAAAGATATATATACTACCATGTGTAAAATATATACCTAGAAGACATGGCTTCATAAAAGAGGGAGCCCGGCCCAGACTCTGTGATGACTTAGCGTGGTGGGATAGGGGAGAGGAGCGAGGATTAAGAAGGAGGTGGTATGTGTGTGCATGTGTGTGTGTAAGTGTATACAAAATACTATTTTTATACATATATATAAACATTATATGAGCCCACGCAAAGATGGGCTCAATAAAGGACAGAAATGACATGTACCTAGCAGAAGCAGAAGATATTAAAAAGAGGTGGCAAGAATACACAGAAAAACTGTACAAAAAAGATCTTCACGACCCAGATAATCACGATGGTGTGATCACTCACCTAGAGCCAGATATCCTGGAATGTGAAATCAAGTGGGCCTTAGGAAGCATCACTACAAACAAGGCTGTCAGAGGTGATGGAATTCCAGCTGAGCTATTTCAAATCCTAAAAGATAATGCTGTGAAAGTGCTGCACTCAATATGCCAGCAAATGTGGAAAACGCAGCAGCGGCCACAAGACTGGAAAAGGTTAGTTATCATTCTAATCCCAAAGAAAGGCAATGCCAAAGAATGTTCAAACTACTGCACAATTGCACCCATCTCACACACTAGTAAAGTAATGTTTAAAATTCTCCAAGCCAGGCTTCAACAATACGTGAACCATAAACTTCCAGATGTCAAGCTGGATTTAGAAAAGGCAGAGGAACCAGAGTTCAAACTGCCAACATCTGTTGGATCATCGAAAAAGCATGAGAGTTCTAGAAAGGCATCTATTTCTGCCTTATTGACTATGCCAAAGCCTTTTACTGTGTGGATCACAACAAACTGTGGAAAATTCTGAATGTGATGGAAATACCAGACCACCTGACCTGCCTCTTGAGAAATCTGTATGCAGGTCAAGAAGTAACAGTTAGAACTGGACATGGAACAACAGACTGGTTCCAAATAGGAAAAGAAGTACATCAAGGTTGTATATTGTCACCCTGCTTGTTTAACTTCTATGCAGAGTACATCATGAAAAACGATAGACTGGATGAAGCATAAGCTGGAATCAAGATTGACAGGAGAAATATCAATAACCTCAGATATGCAGATGGCACCACCCTTATGGCAGAAAGTGAAGAAGAACTAAAGAGCCTCTTGATGAAAGTAAAAGAGGAGAGTGAAAAAGTTGGCTTAAAGCTCAACATTCAGAAAACTAAGATCATGGCAAATACATGGGAAACAGTGGAAACAGTGTCAGACTATTTTTGGAGGCTCCAAAATCACTGCAGATGGTGACTGCAGCCATGAAATTAAAACACGCTTACTCCTTGGAAGGAAAGTTATGACCAACCTAGACAGTATATTAAAAAGCAGAGACATCACTTTGCCAACAAAGGTCCATCTAGTCAAGGCTATGGTTTTTCCAGTAGTCATGACTTCCCTGGTGACTCAGATGGGGTAAAGCATCTGCCTACAATGCGGGAAACCCAGTTTCGATCCCTGGGTTGGGAAGATCCTCTGAAGAAGGAAGTGGCAACTCACTCCAGTACTCTTGCCTGGAAAATCCCATGGACAGAGAAGCATGGTAGGCTACAGTCTATGGGGTCACAAAGAGTTGCACACAACTGAGTGACTTCACTTTCAGTTTTTACTTTCATGTATGGATGTGAGAGTTGGACTATAAAAAAGCCGAAGAATTGATGCTTTTGAACTGTGGTGTTGGAGAAGACTCTTGAGAGTCCGTTGGACTGCAAGAAGATCCAACCAGTCCATCCAAAAGGATGCTAGATCATGTTCTTTTCCTCTGTCTTAAAAGCAGCCCATGTTCCCTTTCTCTAACTCCACTTCTTTTGTCACATTTCCCTCTCTGACCCCAGCTAGGAATGGCTCTCTACATTTTAGGAATTGTGTCATTAGATAGGACTCATCCAGATAATCCAAGGTAATTTTCATTTCCCCTTGCACACATGCATCTTTATACACAATCAGATTCAAAGTAGCTTCTCTTCAGCTTTCAGGAACTCCTTGCCTGAAAAGCTCTCTTCTCTTTCAGACCCTGTCACATCTGCAAAATCCCTTTCACCATGTAAAGTAACATATTCACAGGTTCCTTGGGCCTGGGCATCTGTGAAGATCCATTTTTCTGGTTTTCTTCAC
Source organism: Bos grunniens (assembly GCF_055505025.1). Taxonomy (NCBI): domain Eukaryota; kingdom Metazoa; phylum Chordata; class Mammalia; order Artiodactyla; family Bovidae; genus Bos; species Bos grunniens. The sequence goes on from NC_141171.1 coordinate 77,237,374, forward strand.
GTTTACTTCTAAATATTTATTAGCTAGAAAACAGGTATAAAATTATATGTATAAAATACATATAAAATAAGAAATCTTATTCAAACTGGGCAAATACTAGAAACAACCCAAATGTCACTCTAACAAACTGTGCTTTTTTTCTATACAGTGTAATGCACTCAGCATTAAAAAGGAATGTGTGCAATATTGAGGAATCTCAAAAACATGCTGAGTACAAAAAATAGAAAGCAAAATGATACATACTGTACCATTCCGTTTATACTAACTTCAAATACAGGTGATAAAAATCATAGCAGTGGTTTTATAGATATATATGTGTATACATATATATATATATATAATATATGTGTGTGTGTGTGTGTGTGTGTGTGTGTATAATGAGGCTGGTAAATAAATGAAGTAGTTAAATAATGGATGATAAAATATTACATAAAAAAATGAGTGAATGCCATTGGATGGTGATTTTTACTGTTTATAATTGTAAAGGCATGATCTCAAATGCATTGGTATTATAGGCAGTGGCATTATAAAGCAGTTTCTTAAACTGGGTCTGTTTATACATTCTGGGGGTGATGGAAAGGTCAGCGTTCTGTAATTTTTTAATGTTAATGAAGGAAAGTTTTTCAGTAAAAGCCCATAGGTGTAAAACACTTTCACTGCATTTTAGCTTCCAAAATCAGTGGACTCTGTTATGGATCTGAGATTTATTTTCTTTAAAAATAGTGTGTGTGTTTGTATGTGTGTGTGACTCAAATTTGAGAAAAATCTTATTTGTATCTATCTATAAATTATAAAGGCAGTATATTTAAAATTGAATTTCTTATAGTATTGTATACCCCTTTTAAAAACACTGATTATACTTATTGTAAAGTATCACTTGGTCAGTGTTCATGTTTCCCCATTGGAATGTAAGCTCCTTGGGGACAGTATAATTTCTGACTTAGCCATGGCTATACCCTGTACATAGAATATTGCTTGATACATAATCAGAATTTAAAGTACTTGATGAATTCAGGAGTGCCCAATAATAATAAATTATTTCCACCTCAAGTTAAGCAAAACAAGCATTCCCCCATTAAATATGGAAGCGCTTTTTATTGTTTTTCTTTGCCTCTTCAAGCATCTCAGAGCATCCTCAAGCCCTTTTTTTTTTTTTTGCTGGCAATTTTTAATAGGCTCATTGTTCTGCGCAATGTGCCAGGTCAAGTCAAAATTAATTTCACATTTGAATTTAATGAGTCTACATGTTTTTCTGATGTGAGGAGGGTTAATCTAAAACCTTGGCAAGTTTTTGTAATTTAGTCATTTAGAAATCTATTCAAAGGGTATGTCTTTAGAATAGAGACACTGGATTTCAGAGATATGAGATTTAATAATTCATCAGAAGATAGAAAGTGATTTGGTTAAGAATTCAGGTCTCTTGTTATTCATTACTTTTTCTGTCAGTGGAAAATTGTTGCAATGGCCGCTCTCCTCTAACTTTATCTATTATGACTAAAGATTTAACTTGTTTTTACTTTTGCTTCAATAAGAGGAAGTTTTGCATTTTTCTCAATCAATATTATTGATAATTTGGTTTCCCTTTTATAAAAAATAATCTCTAGTTAGTTTATAAAGACCTTCTAGTGTAACTATATATGTAATCAGGTATGTGAGATACTCTAAATAACCAGTTGAATAAAAACTTTTATATTATATAATGCAAAACTTGTCAGCTGAAATATTTAATTAAATGGCTGACCAGTTATTACTGCAAACTTGAGTAATATTTTTATTTTTGGAAAAATGGATACTATTTCTATTTCTAAAATAAATAATTTTACTTTAACTTTGTGTTACATGTGCACACCCAGAACCCACTATATGGTACACAGGCATGCATGTTTACATATAGGTACTGACAACTTTTGCTAATTAAGTACAAAGAGTACCAGAAGAAACTCAGTTAAAATAATCTGCTTAAAACTAAAATCTCATAGTAGAGAATGAAAGCAAGATTGATTGGAACATTAAGAACTGTACAAGTATTTTTTCATATTAAAAAATTAGATTCTAAATAAATTGTACAAAATAAATAATGAAGTGCTAATTTTAATATGCAATATATCAAATTAAATGATACATATATATATATATACATATACATCAATTTACTTTTTATTTAACTTTTGAAGTAAGATTTTCATAAGACTCAAGATAACAAAAATATTCAAGGGCTTTATTAATGTTTTTTTAGTAAAGCACCCATTAATATTTTGATACCTAAATCTTTCTTTTAAAACACACACCAATTTTTCTTCTTTAAGCATAATTTATTTTCTTTGATAACTATTTGTACATTTGTCAACTCTGTAGTTGCAGCATTTTCTTTTTCTTTTAATCATATCTAACATTTATTGAATTCCTACTATGTGTCAGACCCTGTTCTAAATGCATTACTTGCTTTATCTCATCTCATCCTCACAGCATCACTATGTAATAGAAAATATTGTTTGCTCATTTCAGAGGCTCCAAACTAGAGAACAGAGAGATTTCAACCTGCCCAAAGCCTTGGAATTAATACATAGCAGAGCAAAAATCTGAACCCAATCAGTGTCCAAAATTCACATACTTTGACCAAAGGAACCCACTTCTAGAATAAGCTTTTCTTACAAAACTAAATTTGTATGTAGAGCATACACTGTCAATACCTTTGTGGAATCATTTAGGATTCTTTCACTTGCTTTTGTATCTTGTTGTAGCATTTTAATTGACTAGTGTGAGAAAGTTTGCTTGAGTGGATATAAATAGTTTACTAGTGAATATTTTTATTTAAGTAAAAGTTTGCTTTTCTTCCAAACATATAAATATAGAAACTCTGATAATCCATATTTCGTAACAAGATCTGTCTTTGCCCACCTAGGGATATGTGTTATCTGTAAAGGATGATCCTATTTTGACACACAAGGGCATACAAAGATGGCACAGTTGAGACTAGTATCTGAATATTCTCTCCTTCAGCAGTTTGTGAGTTGCTTACAATTTTCAGAAAGAGAAGGAAACTTATCTTCTCTGCCCTTGCTCTACTCTTCACAGTCTGTAAGTTCCCACTGAAGATTTTTGAACAAAAGACTAAGGTTAGATTTGGTTTGCTGATGATTTTCAATTTCAACAGAACTTTTTTTTTTTTTTTTCCAGACAAAAGTCTCTGTAGGCTGTAACTTTTTATGTCTCTAATTTAAAGCAACTTAAATGAAATTTGACCCCGTAAAGTTTATGCCATACGTTTGCTGACAGGTGGCGCTAGTGGTAAAGAAGCCACCTGTTATTGCTGGAGACACAAAAGATGTGGGTTCGATCTCTAGGTCGGGAAGATCCCCTGGAGTAGGAAATGGCAACCCATTTCAGTATTATTGCCTGGAAAATCCCACAAACAGAGGAACCTGGCGGGCTACAGTCCATGCGGTCGCAAAGAGTCGGACAGACACGGCTGAGGGACTAACAGTGCTAGTACTAAGAATCTTAACACTGATTTTTCTAGTATCCTTCCTCATTCAGTTACTAAACATCTGGATCTTCTGGGTTTTCTAAAAGTCTACAGAGACTACTTTTCCTAAGTTACTGACAAATATTTTTTGTAAAACGGGAGATACATGTTTTAACCATCAGTGTTCAGATTTCTTCAATTTAAATTCAGGACACTCAGAATATGTTGAATGTCAGGAAATAATCATGCTTCATAACTTTTAGTTTTCCTCCTCTAATTGTCGGTTATTGTAGAAACATCTCTGCATCATTGTAGAAACATAACGATCAAAAGGAACTCTAATCCTGGAGAGTATAGTAGCTTTGTATTTTCTATCTTGGACCAGTTGCATCCATGCTTTGATCTTTGCTGATTTATAAAACTGCTCTAATCCTACCTGTGATTCATTGTCTCTTTCTTTTCCAAAGGCAAGAAGGCTTTATGTTGCTTTCTTTAAAGTCAAACTGCTGACTTTCAGCTGTCTAGAACAAATCTAATTTCAAGAAAATATATTAGGAAATACTAAGTAATGAACTTTTTCAAATTGTAAGATTGCCTCTACAAGAGTATATACCTACAGTGTCCTTAATTAATTTTTTTCTACTAAAACTGAATAAGAATCTTAAAGTTATAATTTTCCTTCTTACTGTGCGAATAACAGTGAATTCTCAGCACTTTCGGTCACATGGCTCTTTGCTCCATGTAAACAGTCACTGGTAGAACGCTCCTCTAATTTTACTATTTGGAAATTGTATGTAGACAGTTACAATCCAATGCAGCAATGCATCTTACACCTGTCATCAGGCAGGGCCATGAGCTCAAAGAGGGTGATCTCTATCATATATGCACTTCTACTTCATCAAATGATTTCTTACACTTCTTTTCCCTTATTTTTTTTTAATTCCCCATTTCCTAAAACATCATGGATTATTTTAGGGGAGGAATTACATCACCCCATTCTCCTAATCTTCCCATTTTCTTCTCTGGCTGGGATTATAATACATGAGGTTTACACTTGAAATTTATCAATGTTTATAGCTTAAAATTTCACATATAAATCAAATTATTTTAAAAAGTAACTTCTTACATAAACAGAATGAGTGTATTTCATAAATCTGCTAAAGTCACCTTTAGCAAAAATTTCAAAAATAGTTTTAATGTGATGGTTCAAAGTCTTCCCATTTATGTGTGCTTAAAGTACTTCTTTCTCCTGTGACAATAATGTTTACATTTATTTTGAGCCTCTTTATAATAATAAATAAAGCTAAAATGATGTTTATTATATAAGACCAGCAACTGAACTTAGAGGCTTTTGGTAAGGTAGATTTAAGTATTTTACGAGAGCTTTTAGAAGTAAGAATAAGGACTATCATCTTTACGTGCATCAGTTTATGATTTGGAAGTGCAGGGAACCTGGGCTCTAGGATCAATAACATACCATAGACTCTTAAGGACATACTCATCCCTAAATGCCTCTGCATTTTTAGGAAGAAATATGTTTACTACTGGTCCTTTGATCTTTCTCTGAATTGAAGTTTTCTTATCACACACAGGCAGCATTCAAATCCATGAATGTCTAAGTACCATCTATAGTCAACGATGTTTTGAAAAACTCCCCATGGAATATTTCTCTTTCAAACACTCTCTGCATCATGCTTACTAAGTTTCATCACACCCAACAAGATTTCTTTGTGAATTTCCTCAGGAAACCCACTGAGATTCTAAATAGAGTGAACCACTGGTTAACTGAAAAACTCAATTAATCAGCATTGTTTTCTTTTTCTTCCTGAGCTCCAGTTGAAGGATAAAGAATTTAATATCAATAACAATACAAACAACAAAAGAATTATATTGTAAGTGAATAAAATTTCTTCTACAATGTGACTAGGATCAGTCAAGATTAATTCTGATCTCTGGTGAACCAATCTTTAGCTCTGAGGTCACTCATGAATCATGAGAATATGAATTAGGTCTTCTACAATGTGATATCCAAGGTATACATGGACAAACACATCTAAGATATATTTCACCCTCTGGAAGGAGAAGACAAAAAAAATAAACATTTCATGACACACTAAATAGGAAGTATTATGAAGTCTGTACTCTGATTGTTTCACACTTTTGCTTAACCAAATCATTGTGTCCATTATCTTCAGAATCTTCTGGGAAATATGACCAGCTCTTAGCGTTTCCTGACTCTGATAACATGTTACCAGTAAGAGTAGGCTGGTAACATGAGAGTAGGCATATAGAGCCTGAAGCCTTTGGCGTAAGTGCATAAGTCAGGAGGAGACTCAGGCCAAGCTGGACAGTCAGCCTCTGTCTCAGGCTGGCTGGTGGTACACGGCCAGAACCAAGGACACGTTTTCAGTAGGTGTGAGGATGCTGTGGTGGGGACAGACGGAAGCACGCCATTCAGGAACGCCCATGTGACCCCATGAGTGAGAGTAAGAGGTCGGCAGGCTTGGTATCCCAGGGCTCTGTCATTTCCTGATCTAGGCTTTCCTAGCTCTACCTTCCGCTCTTGAATTGTATCATGTGCACCTTGATACTTGAACATGATAAACCAGGACTGGTAAACTTCAGCTATCTGAAGCCAGAAAAATCTTAACTTTTACACACTAAGTAGCGGTTAAGTCTCTATTACCTGCTGTACTAGAAACACTTTTTTTAAAATGAGAAGATAGTGTTATTTACAAATATCATTATGATGCACTTCATATATGAAGCAAACTGCTTGCATGATCAAATTCTCATGACTTTAAAGTGTGTCCTGTTATTATCCCCCCTCTTTGACAAGAGATGAAACTGAGGCACAAACAGGTTAAGACTATTATGGGAGTGGTTGTGATGAAATGGGAGTTGGAATGCATGCAATTTTGTAGAGGGCTCATATCTTAAACCCCAATTCAGTTTGGAAAATAAGACAATAATGACAAAGTTTATGGCCAGTACATGGTGCTGGTGGTGGTTTATTCGCTAAGTGTGTCTGACTCTTGCAACCCTGTGGACTCTAGCCCACCAGGCTCCTCCCTCCATGGGATTTCCTAGGCAAGAATACTAGAGTGAGTTTCCATTTCCTTCTCTAGGGGATCTTGCCAACACAGGGATGAAACCCACGTCTCTAGATTCTTTACCAGCTTAGCCACCAGGGAAGCCCCCATCCAGTACATGGTATCAGGGATTAAAACAATATGTAAATGTGACAATAAAAGGATTTGTGTTTATATGTGCTCTTGTTCATGTGTATATGTGTGTTTTTATATCTTTATGTATGTGGAGACTCATTCATCCAAATGGTATCAGGCTATTGGCTGCAAGTGAAAAATTTTATGTGAAATTATTATGAAAAAATTCACATAACTTTTTTTCTTGCTATGTTTTCTTGGAATACCTTCATTTGTTACAGCTCTAAGTAAAAAATGTGAGATTGTACAATGGGCATAATTGGGCCGTCAGTGCCTACTGTTGATTTGCAGGCTCATGCAGACCTCTCTGAACCAAATCCCCAATTTGGACTGCTGCCTTCTGTAAGCAGTCATCACCTTTGCATAATCTCTCCACTCAGAGCTCTATCCAGGTGAACCAGGTGAGACAGGGTGAATTTAAAAGGCCACCATAAACTGAGCCATGAATTACCAGCAGATCTGGTGGTTCAAGAATAATTTCCTCTTCAGCTCGAAATGTAAGTATGGCTCACTGAGAAGCCGTATTACCTCCTGATTCCAAGGATGTCTTGTCAAAGCAGGGCTCATGGTGTGTAAAGTTTGTAAAGTGCATTTGTTATAGCTTGCTGGTCTGACTATTAAAGTGAAACACTACACACCGTTAAACCTTCAAACTAGCACTGCAAAAATACTTATCAAAAATACAACCTCTGGGAGATTTGTTTACTCTAGAAATATGCTGTCTTTGCAGTTAGTTTTTGCTTAATGAGAAGGCAATGCAGGGTTTGTCCTTTTCAATGGAGGGCAAAAAGCCAAAGACAGGGAATTGTCCTTAAAGTGACATGGCCATATCCAATTCCTAGGCAGGGTTCAGAAATCTTTCTGAAGACACTTAAGTTCTGAAATGAAGTTCCACATTTGAAAATGATTCTTTTGCCTCCAAATTTTTTACAGCAAGTCACTGATACATTTATGACCATTGAAAATATGAGCCTGAAAATAAGCCCCTCCACAAGTAATACTGGTTTTTGAAAGCACAAAGCTATGTATTCCTTTGCATTTGAGATAATCTAAAATTACCAAGCACTTAAGGGATGTTAATGGGTTGAGTCAGCACTGTTTAAAAACACAGTAGAAGTTTTTTTTAAAAAAAAATTTAAAAGCAGAGCTGTCACCAGTTACTAGAAGATTCTGTCTTCTTTCGCAAAGCCCTTTTGGTTTGCACCTTGAGTATGGCATTTACTTGGAGAATATGTGACCTGCCTTATCAAACAATACAGGGTAGAATAAAGGTGGAGGAAAAAAAGGTAGTAAGTAAACCTTCAGGGGCATTTTCCTGCTTTTTCCATTTAATTTTTCATTTGGATTATAAGTGGCATCTCAGAGAGAAGGCAGTCTCCTGGGTTGCTTAGGATCCTTGGCTGGCTTAATCATGAGCATGGCCTATGTAGAAGTAAGCATTAAGAGAATTAGTGATTGCATCAAAGAGAATTAGTGATTGCATCAAGAAGAAGGGAAGGATGATCAATTATTCACCACCTGCCACCAAACATAAGAAGTAGGACCACGGCTTGTCTCTCTCCTCTCCTGGAAGCAAACAAACAAATGTGTGGCTCTTTCCACAAATTCTGTGCCATTCAGAGAAATATTCTTTACAAGCAGTTCTCATTTTTATTGATATGACTTTTTAACTCAGCTCAGTTCAGTTCAGTTGCTCAGTTGTGTCTGAGTCTTTGTGACCCCATGGACTGCAGCAGCCAGTCTTTCTTGTCCATCACCAACTCCCAGAGCTTGCTCAAACTCATGTCCATCAAGTCAGTGATGCCATCCAATCATGTATTCCTCTGTCGTCACCTTTTCCTCCTGCCTTCAGTCTTTCCCAGCATAAGGGTCTTTTCTAATGAGTCAGCTCTTCACATCAGGTGGCCAAAGTACTGGAACTCCAGCTTCAGCATCAACCCTTCCAATGAAAATTCAGGACTGATTTTCTTTAAGATTGACTGGTTGGATCTCCTTGCAGTCCAAGGGACTCTCAAGAGTCTTCTCCAACACGACAGTTCAAAAGCATCAATTCTTTGTTGCTCAGCTTTCTATATGGTCCAACTCTCACATCCATATATGACTAATGGAAAAACCATAGCTTTGACTAGATGGACCTTTTTTGGCAAAGTATGTCTCTGCTTTGTAATATGCTGTCTAGTTTTGTCATAGCTTTTCTTCCAAGGATCAAGTGTCTTTTAATTTCATGGCTGTAGTTACCACCTGCCATGACTTTGGAGCCCAAAAAATAAACTCTGTAACTGTTTCCATTGTTTCCCCATCTGTTTGATATGAAGTGATGGTACCAGATGCCATGATCTTTGTTTTTTGAATGTTCTAAGCCAACTTTTTCACGCTCCTCTTTCAACTTTCATTAAGAGGCTCTTTAATTCCTCTTCACTCCCTGCCATAAGGCTGGTGTTATTTGCATATCTGAGGTTATTGATATTTCTCCTGGCAATCTTGATTCCAGCTTGTGTTTCACCCACTCTGGCATTTCTCATAATGTACTGGTGTGTATAAGTTAAATAAACAGGTTAACAGGATACAGCCTTGATGCAATTCTTTCCCAATTAGGAACCAGTCTGTTTTTCTATGTCCAGTTCTAACTGCTGCTTCTTGAGCTGCACACAGATTTCTTGGGAGGCAGGTGAGGTGGTCTGGTATTCCCATGTCTTTCAGAATTTTCCACAGTTTGTTGTGATCCAGACAGTCAAAGGCTTTAACATAGTCAATGAAGCAGAAGTAGACGTTTTTATGGAACTCTCTTGCTTTTTCCTGTGATCCAACAGGTGTTAGCGACTTGAACTCTGGTTCTTCTGTCTTTTCTAAATCCAGCTTGAACATCTGAAGGTTCTCAGTTTACATACTGTTGAAGCCTAGCTTTGAGAATTTTGAGCATTACTTTGCTGGTGTGTGAGATGAGTATAATTGTGCGGTAGATTGAACATTCTTCGGCAGTGCCTTTCTTTGGGATTGGAATGAAAACTGACTTTTCTAGTCCTCTGGGCACTGCTGAGTTTTTCAAATTTGCTGGCATATGAAGTACAGCATTTTCACAGCCTCATCTTTTAGGATTTAAAATAGCTCAGCTGGAATTCCATCACCTCTGCCAGCTTTGTTTATAGTGATACTTCCAAAGGCCCACCTGACCTCTCACTCCAGGATATCTAGCTCTAGGAGAGTGATCACATCATTGTGGTTATCTGGGTCTGAAGATCTTTTTTGTATAGTTCTTCTGGGTATTCTTGCCACCTCTTCTTAATCTCTTCTGCTTGTTTTAGGTCCATACCATTTCTGTCCTTTATTGTGCCCACTTTGCATGAAATGTTCCTTTGGTATCTCTAATTTTCATCAAGAGATCAGTCTAGAGCATATTACCTTTTCCAACTAGTTAATTTTCTTGGGTGAAACATCAGTAGAATTAAATTTTTATTAAAATAATAGCAGCCTAACATTAAGAAAGGAAAAAGAGGTAATGGGAGCACAGAGGAGAGAGAGAGAGGAGAAAAGAGGAAACACACAGCACAGAAGAGGAAGGAAGATAGAAAGACCACAGGGGTTAATGTTGTTGAGGCCTCAGAATCCAGGAGATGAGAGTTGTTAAAAGATAATTAGGAAAACCCAGGACCTGGTTTCTCACCTCTTTCATCCTAGGAACAATGTGTGTCACTCATCCTTGGCTGACCTAGCCCATGGATACTTTCCTTTTGCTACATAATTGCCCTGTGGCTTCATCCCCAAAATCTTGCTCTCAGTTCTCTTCTTTGGAAAACAATAGTGCAGGGGTCAGATAACAACAGATACTAATGAGGATCTAACATGTGCCAGGAGGAGAAAGGGACGACAGAGGATGAGATGGCTGGATGGCATCACCGACTCAATGTACATGAGTTTGCGTGAACTGCAGGAGTTGGTGATGGACAGGGAGGCCTGGCGTGCTGCGATTCATGGGGTCACTAAGAGTCGGACACGACTGAGCAACTGAACTGAACTGAACTAAACTGAATATGTGCTAGGCACTGTGGTGAACAAGAAATTGTGGGCCCTGACCTCATATAGCTTAGAGAATAATGAGGAAGTTGGGGGTCATAGGCAAATACAACCATTCCCACTCAGACTCTGTCCTAACAAAACCTAACTTTTGGCTTCTAGCCTATAATTCCCAAATCTTCTTGCTATGATTTTTATATGTATAAGCTTTTGGTACTGGACCACTAAGTTTCTTTATGCGTGTATAGTGAAAATAGAAAAAAAGAATGGCTTTTCATCACTGTGTTGAAGAAAATGCATATGGGCATGCATGTGTCTTTGCATCTCCTTCACCACTGCATAATTTTATATTGTATATTTTGTATGAGTGTAGTTAACACAGATTCTGATTGTCCATATAAATATCACTGCACTTACTAGTAGATTCATCCAAATCGGATAAAGCCAGCAGGATTGTGTGTGATAATAAAAATCACTTAATTAAAGAAAATTTATATACATTTATATATATATATTTTCTTATATTCTAAATGGTAGAGGTTACTTGGGCCAGAGGTGATATAAACACATGTTCCTATAAATATATGTTTATGTTTTATTCAGTAAACCCAAAATATGGTTCTATCATAAGGGAGCAAAAATAAGTACAGACTTGTAACCTCTACTTATGGAGTTTACAGTCTAGTAGAAGAGACAGAGTAATACACAAACCAAGAACATATTAGGAAATACTCAGTAGTGTAAAACAAAGGAATCTAAACTAAAATGGATTTTGGGGAAGAAGTCTTGAAGACTTCTCTAGAAGAGATGACCAGAGTTGAAATCTAGACGACGACTCAAAAGCTGAGGTTGAAGCAACTGTTGTGAAAGAGGGTGTGACTTTTACTAGGAACTCACCCAGTGTGTCTGGAGGGCAGAAAATGTAACAGAAAGATCAGAAAGAGATTGTGTGCAACCTGGTTCCTTGAATACATGGTATGGCAATGACCATCTATCAAAGCAAACCAAACAGCATTTCCGTGATTCAGTCCTAACCACAATAATTTACGTATAAAGGAGTGGAATGCAATACAAATAACAGGGAAAACAGTTTCCACATTTCTTTCAGTCACTTTGTCCTGAGGTTCTTTATTAAGTCAGCACATGTTGGCCTTAGGTGTCCAGGTCAAAGTGGGCTTCTTTTGACTCTGACTTCTCACAGGTGTCCTTTGCTACTTCCTGTTTCCTCTTATGCTCAAATGGAAACTGAGATTAAGGAGGAAGAAAAATCATCTTCAGTTTCATTTGCATTATTAATGCCTTATATCACAAAAATGGTATTTATGTTGAATTCTAAAAATTGTTGCTTGGGACTGGCATGGAACATTATGTTTTGCTAGGGTCATTGCAAATGTTTGTGCAAATTGTACAGGGGCCATCTTATGTAACGGATCTTTTAAACAATCTTCGGTCACCAATTTCCATGCCCTAAACTTGCCTGCTCTTACTATCTTAACTGGATGTAGGCATTTGAATTTCATCAGGGTCCTCAGTGCCAGTCATATAAAAATATATTTATGTGAAACCATTAATCTTAATACACCGCCATTTCCACCGCCTCCTATGATGTGCATTCACAGCTCAGCTTTCCATTCTAAAACACATGTTGTAATATAAGTCCCAAATATGTTAAAATGAGCCAAGATTTTATTGAGCACATACTCAGTGTGGATACTACCTTACCCGTTTATTTATTCATTTTATATCTCCTAAATGTCTTCTATAAGGTAATAGAAGTCCCAGGGATACAATGATGACAAAACTAACTTGGGTCCCACATTTATTGAAATTATATTCAGTAGCATAACATTGTTCTGAGAATCAGTTGAGGCAGTACGTGTGAAAGAACTTTGAAAATGACAAATACACATGCATTAATCATTTTATTCTTCACTCTCATGGTGAAGCAATTCATAAGAGTTTCAGGGCAACAATGCTAACATCAATAAAACACAAAAAATAAATTTACCAGAAAAGATAGAGGAGCCAGGTGGTGTACTTCATACTCTAGTCCACAAATGTAGTAAGATTGCAAAGTAGACATTTCAAGTGCTATGGAACAGAGAGCTTTCTTGGAGGAGATAAAACCTGAGCTGACAGACTGAGGGACTGACAGAGAAATTTCTCTGCCCCTCTGACCTTTGGAATGTTTCATGAATAAGAATATCCATAGTAACTCGGTGCATTGTTTTGATACATTTAACATAGAGATCCCATCATATCACTGCCATTACAACTGAAAGGACTGGATCTAATTACTTTTCCTCTAAAAGCATGGCTCTGAAGCAGATTTAGAGATTTCACTGCTCCTTAAAATGAAATGGAAAAAAAACCGATGGTTTTACAAAAGAGAAAGAACAGCGATTTATTTCTTCTACTGAAAATGCAGCAGATACCCTGTTGTTGCCTCTGCCTCTGTTGAATTATAGTGTGGTCAGCTGGAATGGATATTCAGGTCAAAGTCATTCTTTGAAACTGGTAATTCTTTGTGGATATAATCTGTTCCTTATATGTTACTTTAAGACATTTTAAAAGGAACTTCACAGGTTCCCAGGAAACTTTTACCCATTTTAACTCTCATGAAAAAGTAGCATAAAAAACAAAACGATTAGTGAAATGGGTGACAAAATGCTTCGTATTTGTTGAAATAAAAAGCAGTGTGTGCTCCATTAAAAAATGCATAAGAAAGAAAAAAACACCTCCAACTGGGATTCTGACTCAATATTTTCTTATCTCCATGTGGGCTCTTTAATACAAGATACTAATCTTAGAGTAAATATGGATGTCTCTTGGAAACGAAAGGCTTTGAAGAAAAATGTGAAAATATATGTTAAGGGTATGTATGTTAGAACAGTTTTGATTTAGAATCTTTTTTGTATAACCATAATAGTTACAAAAATCTAACTGCCTATTAAGTTTATTTTGTTTCCATATTTAACCCCAATTACCCTGTGCTGGGGAATTCTTTAAAAATGTAATTCCCTCTCTCACTTTTTTTTCCTGCTTCTGCAAGCCTTTTCTCCTCATGTAAATTGCAGCAGGTGCACAAAATTGAAGACATCACAATTAAATGTAATCAAATATTTTAGGCACTAATGAACAGCTCCAGGAAAACAAGTCAAAAGAAAAAAAAAAAAAAAAAGCCTTTAAGTGAGTGGATTTTCAAACACCCAAGGCACCATAGGACCAATTAAGAGAGTCAGATACCAGGACACATACTGACATTAATTATCTTTGAGTTCAGGGAAATAAAAAATAAAAGCAACAATTATCATAATAAATCTCCACACAGTGCTTGTAAGTTGTGCTAATCTACAACACACCTGGGTTTCAGATATTTAAGGTGAATACTCAATCAGTTGGTAACGACCTCACAGAGGGGCTCATGGGACATTTTTTGCTTCCTGTGATCTGCCAATCAGATGGAGGGGCTAAAATCATGTCCAACAGCTATGTCTGCTTTATTTTGCATCACTCACATGAGTTGCAGACAGAAGCACTGCATAATTTATTCAATAAAGTAAGTCACAAAGCCAGTATTCTCTTTAGGGGATGTTTATTTTAAAAGAAGGAAAAGTCAAGAATAGATACTCAAGGTAAAAATTTGAATCATTGGAGTCTCAAAGTCCCAGGACATCTCTGTAAATTTATTCTCCCTGAAGCCAGAAAGAATCTTACTAAAGAGAACAAATATTTCAGTCTGGGAATAAGGGCTTTCATTTTTAAAATGCACAGGAGGGGGCAGGAAAAGAAAGTTAAGTGCTGTAAGCTATTAGGAATAGAAAGAAAGAAAGAAAAAAAAGCCTTGTTATTAAAATTGATCTAAATTTGACTGATCATTTGAACAATATAATATTTTAACAACAAAAAAGAGTATATTAAATAGAATGTTGCTAGTTTTCTATAATCAAGGGTGAGGTTAACATAAATATCAAATATTAGAAAGAACTATACAAATGTTTTTTAGGTTAAATGCCCTTAATATGGTCCTAGTATAAATTTAAAATTACCGACTCACCTTTCTAAATTTTGGCATAGTAATTTAATGCATTAATATGTGTCAGTATACTACTAGATGATAAAAGAGGAGGCTTTTTTTTTTTTCTTTCGGTCTTCTTGTCCTCTTTATTCCTGTACCATGGAGATTACTCCCTTCTTAAAGAAAGACGTATTTAAGTATGATTAATATTTTTCTACATCTGGTTCAATATATGGGACTGTGCTGCTTATGCTGTAAATATAATTTAGATTTATTTTGTCTATTTAATCAGTTGAGGACTGTAATGATCTATATGGCAATTTCTTAAGTATAAAAAATATATTAGGTGGTATGTGATATTCATATGTATATGTTTTTGGTGTGTATAATTTTTGAATAAGTTTCTAATGTAGTAGAAAAAAGAGAACACACATGTAAGTGTACTGAGGATTTTAAAAATCATTTTGCTTGTTAGATCCACTATTTCAGTAGAACTAAACTGAAATTGGAGAGAACAAAGTGTGCAGTTCTTTTCACAATATTGCTTACTAATTCATTAGTCCTGATACAGAGTGGAAATTCATTTTTAAATTATATACTTGTCAAGTTTTTATTTCTTGACAAATATATCTTCAGATTAAAGAGCAAGCATTTAGTGGCAAAATATGAATTATTTTTATTGTACATCTGTATTTAAGTATGTAAAATATCATATGTTCAAATGTTTAGTCCACCATTTTTTTTAAAGAATTTGAGGCCTTTGGTTCTGAAAGTTTTTTAGTGTTTTACCAATATTAAAAAGCATATAAAACTGACAGATTATATGACATCAAAATTTAAAATGTATTTATAATAAAATATATGATAGAAAAGATATAACAGACAATAAGTTGGAGAAAAATATTTACCACACATATAGGGAAGATTTAATAACCTTAGTAAGTAAATTACAAACCATAAAGAATATTTTTAAATGTCCAATTATAAAACTTATAAGTAATTTAAATTTCCTATAAGAGAGAATATTTAAATTAGAATAAATGTGTAAAATGGTGGGAAAATTTACTAGCCATTTAGGAAATGCAAACTTAAAAAATGACATTTTTCAAAGATCACCCTATAAAAATTAAATCAACTGATAGTACTTAATAATTAGTCACCATTGTAAACAATAAATGAGTAAATATAAATTATGTTTATTAAAGGTTTTCATTTACAATATTTTTATTAATAGGAAATTAGAGTCAGTGCATAGGTCCATCATTTATAGATTGAATAAATAAATTGTGATGAATTTATAATCTATTTATATTAGTTATTAAAAATTAGAATTTTAAGCTTACTAACATGAAGGAATTCTATACATATATTTAAGTGAAAGTTGCAGGGATTTAAATATTTCATAGTATTATTAATTATCCAATATATTTAAAGCAGAGTGAACATATGTGTATGTATATATATATACATTTATGTATATATACATATGAATACATTCATTATGTATAATAAACTGTTATGGCAGAGTGGCTGTATCTAGGAGCAAGGCTTAAAGGCCCTGTATTCCCTGTATATACGTCTGTATTTTTCAAATGATTTTAAAAATCAGAAAACTGTCCAAATAAATACTGACATTTCTATATTGTCTATGTATTCTCAGGTTGTTTTTTTTTTTACAATGTTCATATCATTAGAGACTTAAATCTTTCTGTTTTTCTGTTTTATCTTAATTTTTCCTGTTATAACTAGTACTGTGATTAGTTTTATGCAAAATTAATTTTTAAATTTGGTATTACTCTTTTAGAAGAGAGATTCTGAACTGGAATAACTGAGTCAAAGGAAAGAAAATATTTGGGAGTTATTTATATTAGTTAAGAAATTACTTTTCCAAACTCTACTGGTAGTATATATTTACATTACAGTATTATAAAGAGAGTAGCCAAGCTCTTATTTGCTATTACCCATCAATATTCAGAGAGAGAAAGACCAACATTTGTATATCTTTAATGCATTTTATATACCAAAGAACACAGAACAAGAAAGCAGAATACTTTTATTCAGCTCTGCAGCTGAGCTGCAATATGATCTGTGTACAACTTGTTTTTTCAAAAAAATGTTTAGACTGGAGTAAAAAATACCACAGGTCGTTTCCAAATGAAAATTCTATGGTTGGAAATAAACTGCATTCTTTTTTTCTCCCATCATTCTCTCAAACCAGCAGTTAAGATATGTTTTGCTGGCAAAAACATTACTTTTATAAATGAGCAAACACTGAGATGGCAATCAGAAGTTTCCCCTTAAATCCAAACTTAGAACTTCTAGAGTACCCTGGATATTTGGCCCCATTGGAGAGGGAGAGGAGCATCAGCGGGCCTGTGTAATAGACAGGGCCAGACTGATGCTCTCCAGTTAGCCACGCACTCCGTGTTGCTTTGCCTGACACTGACTAGAGGAGTTCATGCCATTTCAGTTGCGTTTGAATGCTTGTTTTTGTTTGGTAGGGAAATATTACTTACACTATTTGGCCTCACCCATTTGTGTGCTTTGCAAGTATTTGTTTACATCCCAGATCTGCTCTTCTCACCCTGCTTTAGTTTCAAGAACTGAGTAAAAGGATTCAGATGCATACACTGAACTTTAATCTGCCCTGGTGTATTATGATCTAATGTCCAAGTTTTCTGACTAGACTTAATGTTTAACTTTTAATTTTAATGCTCTCCCTTATAAATTCATAGTCCTGGAACATCTCAATATCTGTATGGCCTTGACATTTTGGACCTGTGATTTTCCCTATGAATGTATATTTTTCCTTGTTAAACGATGTGACAATGTTCACTTCTGTGATGCTAGAGTCTTTTAATTGCTTACTGTATAATATACGTGACCCCTGAAGGTACTACTTTCATTATCCAGTTTAAGAAATTCATCTAAATTGCAATTTTATTAGTAAGGTTTTTCTCCTTATTAAGGATACTTAGAGACTTATTTGTAATTGAATAAAGTTGAAAATCTGAGTAAGTGAGAAAGCATATGGTAAACTTTAAAAAATAATCATTCAATATATTTAATAGAATGCTGCTACATTTTTCTTAATAAATGTAAAAGAATGTTGGGACATCTCACATCATTAAAGTCACGTGTGCCTATTAAACCTTTGCATTTAATTGAGATTTAAAACCATCGAGCAATTGTAAATTTTAAGAGTCTGGAAAGGAGTTTTCTTTCTTTTTTTTTTTTTTTTAACAATTAACCATGCATTTTCTTTCAAGCAAAAAACCATTAATTTTTTTTTAAACGACTTTTTACTTTGCTTTTTTGTTTTAATTTTACCCTCCAGTGGGCCAAGTCCTACAATCAGTGCTAGGAGGGGAAGAGGAATGAGGATTAAAAAGAAAGGATTAGAGGGAGGTATGTGGAGAAAGAGAGGATGAATGGTGTGTTTCCCTTGAATATTTTATTTTCTTAATTGAAAAAAAAATGCTTAGGACCTGGGGATACCAGCCACTAATTGTTTTCCTTTGTTTTTCTTTTTTTGTATGTACAAAGCAGATCAATGAATCTGTTTGTTTACTCCTAAAATTATCGTGTTATGTGAAGGGATAACCAAAGGAGAATATACAAATATATTTATTTCTTCACCTTCCATTCCTTTATACAAATGTCAGTATGAAGGAAACTATATGAAACATCACAATCAGTGGTATAAACTATGAAAAAAAAGAAGTCTCAGTTTTTTCAATTAAGAAAGGATGGATTAAATTTGTAAAGTTCTTTAGGCATATAAAATTATCAGTATGTAATTTGTTTATACGAAATAAAGTATGTCTACCCTGATTTCTTTTTTCTCTTTCCTCCTTCTCACTTGGCTCTGTGTACTGAGAAAGAAAATGTTATTTATACCAAAATATCAATGCCAGGATCCTGGCAGACTGAGGGGTTTTCCCAGAAGACTTATTATGATGGTCTGTTGTTAGACTTATTATTGCAACAATTAGTCCAATAATTTTTAAACCAAAAGAAAAATTGAAGAACATATATCTTTTAACTTCCTATTTTGTCTCTTTATATATCTTGTATATAAGTGGTTATGTATGGAATTTCCAGTGATTATTTTTTAAATTCTGGATTTTGTATTTAAATATCATGAAAAAATTATTGAAATACATACTTTGATGGATACATGTAGATGCATATCTTGACTTTCCATGAAGAGCTCTTTACCTCCTTAACTTTTAAACTCATCTTTGCTACTTAAACAAATTTGATAATGTGGTCAAGCTACTCAAATTCATGTCACTGCTAAAATTTAAATTAAAAAGATGATCCCTTAGTTATTAGCCCCTGTTCTTAGCTAAAAATAAATTCTTCTCCATACAATGAGAATTTTAAAAAGAACAGCTGGATCCATTCCTCTGATTACTTA
Source organism: Bos grunniens (assembly GCF_055505025.1). NCBI lineage: Eukaryota > Metazoa > Chordata > Mammalia > Artiodactyla > Bovidae > Bos > Bos grunniens. The sequence continues at coordinate 77,256,519 of NC_141171.1, forward strand.
TTTTAAAAAGTGACTTTCTTCTTCAAATTTTTTTAAAAACTACATTTAGCAAAGAGCATGTCATGAGGTAAACCTGTGTGAGAATTGTTCTCAATATTTTGATTAAAACCTACATGTTGCATTTATACACAAGTGAAATATTAAAAAGCTAGGTTTAATTTGTAAGGAAAACAACAGCTAATATGTAGGGTTTAGAGATTACTTGCTTATTTTATTGTTATTATATTATTTGAATATTTTAGGAAGCTCCCTCTGAAATGTCACTCTTTCTACTCTAAATTTTTTGAAAATGTATCACTTATTGGCCTTATAACTGGAAAGAAATTGAGGACATGACTTGTAGTACACAGATCATTTCAGTGCAGACAGTCTTAGTTACAACTAAATATTTTGTACAAGTAGCTTTATTCCCTCATTGAATATTTGTCTTTCTCCTGTAATACAACTAAGAACTTAACAGGCAAAGCTTGCCCTCCTGCACCTTATTTTAAATCTGGGGCTGGGACTAGGGGAACTCACAAAATAAAAGCATAGAAATAATCATTGCAGATTGTCATAACTGTTATGAAGGAAATAAATATGATTCTGTGATTAAGGATAGAAGCAGAGGGTTTATTTAAAGGGGGTAAGGAGGCCTAAGAAAATAGTGAAAATACTGTTTAAGCTAAGCTGAGCCATGAATGGTATTGAACACCCAGATGTGGAAAAAGTCTTTGTATCAAAAGTGTCAGTGTCCTAATTTGGGGGAGAAAAAAATTGGCTATGTTGAAAAGGACATTTGTTGAAGTCACATGGCAGACAATGTGCACAAATTTATTCAGTTTGGATAAAGGGTACAGGGCCAGATTTTGCAGAGCTTTCTAGACCTCAGTAAGCAGTTTTAGTTTTAAATATTGATTAATACATTTGTATGGTATGCAGAAGGGAAAATATATTACATGAAAGATGGCAGGAGTGGAAAGATGTTTAGAACAAAAAAATGTTACTCTAGCTTACATAGTGTAAAAAAAAAAAATCACTGAGTAAAACCTCATTGTTTTATCTAGTTATTGCCAGAGATTTTTATGTTTAAAAATAATCTGTAAAGTTGAAAATACAATCTAGATTTCTTTCAGTGTTTTTAAGATTGGCTACACACAGTCATCGGACACCCAATAAAAATTCACCTTCATTAAAAGAGCACAGGAAATACACCACTCAGCTTAGAAACACAGTGGGTTTCACCATCATGCTTCAATGTAAAAGTAAGTTTTACATTTTGAGCACTTTGAAAGTGCTGAAAAAGGAAATGTTTGTATAAAGTGTAAGCATCTGGAGTGTAATTTATCAACAATACTGTAATACCTTCATAAAAGAAAAAAAAGCATAAAATTCTACCATAAATAATTTAAAAGTTATTTCTGTCAAATAAATCATGAAAACACTTATAATGACAAATTTCATACAGCCTGAGTTTCTTCTTTTGCTTATGGAGCTGCCTTTTGAATTCATACTTCTATATAAAAGACTGTTTTGTATCACTTACATCTGTTCTTTAAATAATGAGGGTAATTTATTGCCATACTTTGTCAGGGTGAACCTTTTATATCTTTACAGGGAGCTACTTTTGATATTTTTGTACTTATTGTGGATTCTTTATAATATAATCAATCTCTGAAGTTTAATTCTTTATGTTTATCCAGATGCTAAAAAATTTAAAAATACTTTTAGTGAATTTTTATTTAAAATAAATACAATTAGTGATGCCATTTTCTCCAAATGTGTCATAGTAATTTTAGATTGAAAGCATGTGGGTGTATATGTGCTGAGCTAAATTTATTATTTACAACAGCCGTTTAGAAATAAAAGCATATAGTACTGTGTAGCAATGGGAACATCCAAGTATACAGGTTGAATTTTCTTTGTCATGTGTCTAGAATAGTAGAAGTAAATTATATTAAAAATAAGATAGTTGAGAGATAATATATATAGTTGGAAGATTTTTAAATCCCTTTGATATGACAGCAGGATTTTAAGAATCTTTCTTATCAATTGAAGAAAAGTAGAAAAACATATCTCTTAACTACATATATATTTGCTGATGTTGCGTTAAAATATATATATTCACTCACTTCACAGTCTTATTTTAGGCCATCTGTCCATTTCTAACCTGTGTTTATATCTCATTGAAAGAACTAGGTCAATAAATACAATACACATTTCTTTTTTCAACAAAAAACTTTTTATTTTATTATTTTTTTATGGTTTACTTTTTTTTAAATTTTATTTTATTTTTAAACTTTACAATATTGTATTAGTTTTGCCAAATATCAAAATGAATCCGCCACAGGTATACCCGTGTTCCCCATCCTGAACCCTCCTCCCTCCTCCCTCCCCTACCATCCCTCTGGGTCGTCCCAGTGCACCAGCCCCAAGCATCCAGTATTGTGCATCGAACCTGGACTGGCGACTCATTTCATACATGATATTATACGTGTTTCAATGCTATTCTCCCAAATCTCCCCACCCTCTCCCTCTCCCACAGAGTCCATAAGATTGATCTATACATCGATGTCTCTTTTGCTGTCTCGTACACAGGGTTATTGTTACCATCTTTCTAAATTCCATATATATGCATTAGTATACTGTATTGGTGTTTTTCTTTCTGGCTTACTTCACTCTGTATAATAGGTTCCAGTTTCATCCATCTCATTAGAACTGATTCAAGGTGAAAGGCAGCCTTCAGAATGGGAGAAAATAATAGCAAATGAAGCAACAGACAAACAACTAATCTCAAAAATATACAAGCAACTCCTACAGCTCAACTCCAGAAAAATAAATGACCCAATCAAAAAATGGGCCAAAGAACTAAACAGACATTTCTCCAAAGAAGACATACAGATGGCTAACAAACACATGAAAGGATGCTCAACATCACTCATTATCAGAGAAATGCAAATCAAAACCACTATGAGGTACCATTTCACGCCAGTCAGAATGGCTGCAATCCATAAGTCTATAAGCAATAAATGCTGGAGAGGGTGTGGAGAAAAGGGAACTCTCTTACACTGTTGGTGGGAATGCAAACTAGTACAGCCACTATGGAGAACAGTGTGGAGATTCCTTAAAAAACTGGAAATAGAACTGCCTTATGATCCAGCAATCCCACTGCTGGGCATACACACTGAGGAAACCAGAATTGAAAGAGACACGTGTACCCCAATGTTCATCGCAGCACTGTTTATAATAGCCAGGACATGGAAGCAACCTAGTTGCCCATCAGCAGATGAATGGATAAGAAAGCTGTGGTACATATATACAATGGAATATTACTCAACCATTAAAAAGAATACATTTGAATCAGTTCTAATGAGGTGGATGAAACTGGAGCCTATTATACAGAGTGAAGTAAGTCAAAAAACTTTTTAAAATCATACTGCATATTTTTTTCTTTGGGCTTTCCCTGGTGGCTCAGACAGTAAAGAATGAGGAAGACCTGGGTTTGATCCTTGGGTTGGGAAGACCCCCTGGAGAAGGGTATGGCAGTAAAGGTTTGCAAAATGCTTATCTTAATCTAGTTTTTAAATTTGACCACAGTGAGTATCTACTCTTAAATAAATTATGCCTTTCAAAACGCTCCTAGTTTGAATTATAATTTTTAAAGAAAAAAAATGAGTCTGTTATGTGTATTATAAAGGCACTATAAAATGCAGTTATGTGTTTTATGCTAAATTGTTTCTTATTTTGAATAAACAAAGGAATGCCTAGAATAAGAAGATTGAAAAGAAAATTCGGACATTGTTATTCTATCCTAGATTGTTGGAGGAAATTTTTCTGGTTGATAATGAGGCTTGAAACATTTCCTTAGATCATCATAATCATTACTATAGTAATTAGGCAAGCAAATTAATTTGAATTATGTTTTTTAAATATAAATTTATTTCTTTTAATTGGAGGTTAATTACTTTACAATATTGTATTGGTTTTGCCATACATCAACATGAATCCGAATCCTGAATCCCCCTCTCTCCACCCTCTCCATACCATCCCTCTGGGTGGTCCCAGTACACCAGCCCCAAGCAACCAGTATCATGCATCAAACTTGGACTGGCGATTCATTTCGTATATGATATTATACAAGTTTCAATGCCATTCTCCCAAATCATCCCCCCCCCTCTCTCCCACAGAGTCCAAAAGACTGTTCTATACATCTGGGTCTCTTTTGCTGTCTCACATGTAGGGTCATCATTACCATCTTTCTAAATTCCATATATATGTGTTAGTATACTGTATTGGTGTTTTTTCTTTCTGGCTTACTTCACTCTGTATAATAGGCTTCAGTTTCATTCACCTCATTAGAACTGATTCAAATGTATTGTCTTTAATGGCTGAGTAATATTCCATTGTGCATAGGACCACAGCTTTCTTATCCATTCATCTGCTGATGGACATCTAGGGGGCTTCCATGTCCTGGCTATTATAAACAGTGCTGCGATGAACATTGGGGTATACGTGTCTCTTTCAATTCTGGTTTCCTCGGTGTGTATGCCCAGCAGTGGGATTGCTGGGTCATAAGGCAGTTCTGTTTCCATGTTTTTAAGGAATCTCCACACTGTTCTCCATAGTGGCTGTACTAGTTTGCATTCCCACCAACAGTGTAAGAGGGTTCCCTTTTCTCCACACCCTTTCCAGCATTTATTGCTTGTAGACTTTGTAAAAATTATGTTTTCATTTCTATTTCTGATGAAATTTTCTTTATTTATTGGGTCTTAACTATATGTATTTATTCTCAGGACTAAGAATGAAATAATGGCATTGTTTCACCCTCAAGAAAACATCAGTTTATTTTCCTTCAGATCAATTAAAATATAATCAATATCACATTTTCTCTAAGAAAATGTAGAAGTACTGCTTGTATTAGTTATCAATTATTATGTGCCAGATTATTTGAAAATTTAGGGCTTTAAATAATAAACATCTTAATAAGAAGAAAAGTAGACCTGATTTTTTAAGTTGGGAAAATATTTGAATAGTCACATGTCTAGAGAAGATATATATGCAAGTGGCTAATAAATACAGTATGACCAACATAATTAGTCATTATGGAAATGTACCACCTCACACTCACTAGGATGACAAGTTTCAAAAGGCAGATATGTTTTGGCAAGGATGTGGAAAAATGTGAACCATCACACACGGCTGGTGGGAATCTGAATTGGGGCAGCCACTTTGGAAAACAGACTGGCAGTTCCTCAAAAATTTAAGCAGGGAGTTATTTGATCCACAGTTGTATTCCTAGGCACATATTCAAAAGAAAGGAAAAAGCATATGTCCACCAAAATATGACCACTCAAAACGTATAAACGAATGATCAAAGCAGCATTATTTATAATAGCCAAAAAATGGAAAAAATGGAAATATCTGTCAACAGATGAAAAGATACCCATCAGTCCAGTTCAGTTGCTCAGTCGTGTCCATCTCTCTGCGACCCCATGGACTGCACCATGCCAGGCCTCCCTGTCTATTCACCAACTCCCAGAGTTTACTCAAACTTGTGCCCATTGAGTCAGTGATGCCATCCAACCATCTCATCCTCTGTTGTCCCCTTCTCCCACCTTCAATCTTTGCCAGCATCAGGGTCTTTTCAAATAAGGCAGTTCTTCACATCAGCTGACCAAAGTATTGGAGTTTCAGCTTCAGCATCTGTCCTTCCAATGAATATTCAGGACTGATTTCCTTTAGGATTGACTGGTTGATTCTCCTTGCAGTCCAAGGGACTCTCAAGAGTCTCCTCCAACACTACAGTTCAAACATATCAATTCTTTGGTGCTCAGCTTTCTTTACAGACCAACTTTCACATCCACACATGACTACTGGAAAAACTATAGCTATGACTATATGGGCTTTTTTGGCAAAGTAATATCTCTGCTTTTTAATATGCTGTCTGGGTTGGTCATAACTTTTCTTCCAAGGAGCAAGCATCTTTTAATTTCATGGCCGCAGTCACCATCTACAGTGATTTTGGAGCCCAAGAAAATAAAGTCTGGCACTGCTTCCACTGTTTTCTCATCTATTTTGCCATGAAGTGATAGGACCAGGTGCCATGATCTTAGTTTTCTAAATGTTGAGTTTTAAGCCAACATTTCCACTCTCCTCTTTCACTTTCATCAAGATGCTCTTTAATTCTTCTTAGCTTTCTGGCATAAGATTGGGGTCTTCTGCCTATCTGAGGTTATTTAGCTTATTTAACTTATATGCTTATTTAACTTACATGCAGAGTACATCATGGTAAATGCTGGACTGGATGAAGCACAATAACCTCAAAGATACCCATACAATGGAATATGATTTGGTTAAATAAAAAAGAATGGAAAAATACATGCTACATGGATGACCCTCAAAAACACTAATTTAAATAAAGTTGGCCAATCACAAAAACAGCACAAATTGTATTCCATTTATTCTGAATGACCATAATAGGCAAATGTATAGAGATGGAAGTAAATCAGCTGTTGTGTAGGATTGAGGAGTGGGATGTAATAAATGATGGAAGGGTGGGGTAGGGAGATAATGGGGTAACAAGTAACTGATATTGGATAAATGTTTACTTTTTAGGATAATGAAAATGCTCTAAATTACATTATGAAAAGAGTCATCAGTTCAGTTCAGTCACTCAGTCGTGTCCGACTCTTTGCTACCCCATGAATCGCAGCACGCCAAGCCTCCCTGTCCATCACCAACTCCCGGAGTTCACTCAGATTCACATCCATCAAGTCAGTGATGCCATCCAGCCATCTTATCCTCTGTCATCCCCTTCTCCTCCTGCCCCCAGTCCCTCGCAGCATCAGAGTCTTTTCCAGTGAGTCAGCTCTTCGCATGAGGTGGCCAAAGTACTGGAGTTTCAGCTTTAGCATCATTCCTTCCAAAGAAATCCCAGGGCTGATCTCCTTCAGAATGGACTGGTTGGATCTCCTTGCAGTCCAAGGGACTCTCAAGAGTCTTCTCCAACACCACAGTTCAAAAGCATCATGCTTTGGCACTCAGCTTTCTTCACAGTCCAACTCTCACATCCATACATGACCACAGGAAAAACCATAGCCTTGACTAGACAGACCTTTGTTGGCAAAGGACCTTTGTTGGCAAACGTCTCTGCTTTTGAATATGCTATCTAGGTTGGTCATAACTTTCCTTCCAAGCAGTAAGCGTCTTTTAATTTCATGGCTGCAGTCACCATCTGCAGTGATTTTGGAGCCCCGAAAAATAAAGTCTGACACTGTTTCCACTGTTTCCCCATCTATTTGCCATGAAGTGATGGGACCAGATGCCATGATCTTTGTTTTCTGAATGTTGAGCTTTAAGCCAACTTTTTCACTCTCCACTTTCACTTTCATCAAGAGGCTTTTGAGTTCCTCTTCACTTTCTGCCATAAGGGTGGTGTCATCTGCATAGCTAAGGTTATTGATATTTCTCCCGGCAATCTTGATTCCAGCTTGTGTTTCTTCCAGCCCAGCGTTTCTTATGATGTACTCTGCATATAAGTTAAATAAGCAGGGTGACAATACACAGCCTTGACGTACTCCTTTTCCTATTTGGAACCAGTCTGTTGTTCCATGTACAGTTCTAACTGTTGCTTCCTGACCTGCATACAAATTTCTCAAGAGGCAGGTTAGGTGGTCTGGTATTCCCATGTCTTTCAGAATTTCCACATTTTATCATTATACACACAGTCAAAGGCTTTGGCATAGTCAATATAGAACTATTTAATTGAACACTTCAAAGTGGTGAACTTTATGATATGTAATTTATATCTCAATAGAGATTTTACAATAGAAACAACAAGCAATTATTTTCTTATGATTCTTATGCTTATGGAATTTAAGTGCAACCTAGCTGGTCCTGACATAGTGTCTTTTGTGATACTGCAATCAAAATGTCATCTGAGACAACAGTAACTTAAAGCCTTATCAGGCTAGAAGGTACATTTCCAATGTTGCTGTCTCATAAGGCTGTTAGCAGGAGGCATCAGTTCCTTACTTTGTGTCTCTACATTGGGCAGCTCAAGAATCTTCATAATATGGCAGATGGCTTCCCCAAAGCAAATGATACAAAAGAGGAAGGCAAGAACCACAATGTCTCCTTATGAACTAGCTTCAGGTGCCATACATTGTCACTTCTACAAAGTGTAAAGAAAACGGAACACTCCTATACTGCAGTGGGAATGTAAATTGGTCCTACCACTATGGAAAACAGTATGGAGATTCCTTAAAAAAATGAAAATGGAGTTACCATATAATTCAGTAATCCCATTCCTGGGCATATATCCAGAAAAGACAAAAATTCTACTTCCAAAAGATACATACACACTAATGTTTATAGGGGCACTATTCACCAAGACATGGAAGCAAATTATATCCATCAACAAATGAATGGATATATAAGAAAATATGATGTGGTATATAAAGTGAAGTCGCTCAGTCATGTCCAGCTCTTTGCTGGACGATACAGTTAATGGACGATACAGTGTCTGGAATTCTCCAGGCCAGAATACTGGAGTGGGTAGCCTTTCCCTTCTCCAGGGGATCTTTCCAACCCAGGGATCGAACCTAGGTCTCCTGCATTGCAGGTGGATTCTTTACCAGCTGAGCCACAAGGGAAGCCCTACATGGTATGAAAAAAATAATATGAATCAACTGTTTACAAAACAGAAAAACAATTCACAGACATAGGAAACAAGCTTAAGGTTACCATTTACCCAAGGGGAAAGGAGAAAGGGAGCAATAAATTAGGAGTGTGGATTTAATAGATGCTCACAAATATATTCAAAATAGATAAACAACAGAGATTTACTGTATAGCACAAAAAATTATATCTCTTGTAATAACCTATAATGGGGAAGAATCTGAAGCTGTACACTGGAAAATAACACAATATGTAGATCATCTACAGTTAAATAAAATTTTCAAAAGAATGGTATTAATGATATTGAATTATGTAGATACCACTCCATAGTTTTCAGTTATAGTTGTCCCTTCTATACATTAATGATATAAATCAGTATGCTTTATGTAAATGAATAATTATTAAGAGCTAAACTAAATGAAATCTAGATCCTTCAGTATTAGAATACATGAAGGTTGCTTTGGAAAGGACCAGAGCTGGAGACAAAGGGATAATATCATGTAAGGGTTATGATGGAGCTGCTCAATATTTGAAATGATACTACTCAGAAGTCTTAAAGCTATATTTATTGCTATCAATAATATTAGTAAGATAAATAGTTGCAAGTCAAAGAAAGACATATTTTGCTTGAATATCATTACAAAAATAGAAAACCAACAACTTTCTATGAGTTATTTAATAAGATGCCAAGCATCTTTCTCATCAGTGAATTTATTCAAACAGAAACTGAATGTCATCTGCCAGGATAGCTGTATAAGACATCTCTGTATTAGTGCAGGAGGTTGGAAAAGATGACATTGTATAGCCTTTCCAGCTGTTAGTAAACAACCTACATTTACTGACTGTCTATAATTTGCAATGTTTTACAGTAGGTTGAGAGAGGCAGAGATAAAGGCCACAAGTCCATAAGAAGCTTCAGTCTAGATATTAAGCGAGATCATTCAGTAAAATTCTAAAATTATAGAGTGATACAAAAATGCTAGGAGAGCACAGAAGTGTAACAAAAAATTGAGAAGTAATGGAGAAGATGATGTGGTGAGTTCTAAAAGATATATATGAAATAGTGCAAAAACAGAGAGATGTTCTATAATTCTGATCAGTATATATGTGTAAATTTGTTCACCCGCTTTAAGAGCAAAAAGATTTAAGAACATACATTGTCTTTACCAAGAGTACTGGAGTGGGTTGCCATTTCCTTCTCCAGAGGATCTTCCTGACCTAGGGATCGAACCCAGGTCTCCTGCATTGTAGGCAAATGCTTTACTGTCTGAGCCACCAGGGAAATCCATCTTTACCATAGTTACTTTTAATTCTGTGTATGCAGTTACTCTAAACTAGATTCAAGAATCATTTAAAAAAGAACACTGTAAAAAATAAAAATGTCAGCACCTTTCAACTTGCAAACCACAGGGGAAAATATGTAAATAAAATCCAGCTAAATAATTGGCTTTCTTAAAGCACTGAAATTTGGAAGCAACTATTTTAAGTAACCTTGTTATCTTGTCCAATTAAAGGAATTCTTAGTAGTTAATAATTCCCTGCACATCTCAGTTGCCATGCAAGATAAAAAAAAGAAAGAATATCTTTATGAAATTCCTTAGAAATGTAGGGATAACAACATGAGATCCCTTTGTGATGGGTGTAACAAGTATCATATTGTTATACTGGATTCCCTCTATAGAGTAAATTAACTTGAGAAGTATGGCTTTAAAATGTCAAGTTGTTAGCAATGTAGTAGAAAATATATACCTCAAATTCTATGGAACTGTCCTTACTTCAAGTATTGTTTTATTGTAAAATGTACATTTTAGTTTAAGGTTAGAAAATATGATGAGATGATAATCGTAAACATCCAGCCTTATGCAGCATTCTCCTATATAGTGAATAGGGCTGGCCTGTGTAGCATTTAGGATACTGTACATGTACACTCTTTGATTTTTGTATATGTTTTGATGATGGCCTTTCTGACCAGTGTGAGGTGATAACTCATTGCAGTTTTGATTTACATTTCTCTAATAATCAGTGACATGGAGCATCTTTTCATGTGCCTGTTGGTCATCTGCATAAGACCATCTTCTTGTTTAATAAAACCTCAAATGTGTCCATGGCCCATCTAATCTGAGTGGTTTCAAGAATACAGAGATTTAGCCTTTCTTTTTTTTCTCAATATCCACTTTGAACTCATAAAACAACATATTTTTTTGCTACCGAGTACATAGAAAACTTTTTTCTATATATTAGATTGTTCCAAAAATATGGAAGTAATTATAAATAGTGTAGAATAAAAACAAATTATATTTCATTGGTTTAATAGTAACAATAGCATTTATGAACATTTAATATGAGCCAGACACTTTGCTACATGTGTCACATGTCTTAACACGTCTTTCTCACAAGAACAACATAAGAATTAACAGTATTATCCTCTTATGTAGACATCAAAACTGAGGCTAGCAGAATTGAGCCCAAATTACATACCCAATCTAGAACTCAATTTTTAAATATAATACTAGAATCATTTTAAACTTTGACACTGTTACCTATTTTTTTAAGTTTATCCCTACTTTGAAAACCATGAACATAAAAATACAAACATGATTTCTATACACTTGTTTTCCTCTTTAGTGACAAAAGAAAGTGGCTCCAAATGGAACTTTATCAATACCTAAGTAATCTTCAGTGGTATATAATTCATCAAAGTTGTGTATTGTCACACTGCTTATCTAACTTATATGCAAGAGTACATCATGAGACATGCTGAGCTGGATGAAGCACAAGCTGCAGTAAAGATTGCTGGGGGAAATATAAATAACCTCAGATGTGCAGATGACCCAACACTTATGGCAGAAAGTGAAAAATATCTAAAGAGCCTCTTGATGAAGATGAAAGAAGAGAGTGAAAAAGTTGACTTAAAGCTCAATATTCAGAAAACTAACATCATGGCATGCGATCCCATCCCTTCATGGCAAATAGATGGGGAAACAGTGGAAACAGTGACAGACTTTATTTTGGGGGGTTCCAAAATCACTACAGATGGTGACTGCAATCATGAAATTAAAAGATACTTGTTCCTTGAAAGAAAAGCTATGAACAACCTAGGCAGCATATTAAAAAACAGAGACATTACTTTGCCAACAAGGGTCCGTCTAGTCAAAGCTACGGTTTTTCCAGTAGTCATATATGGATGTGAGAATTGGACTATAAAGAAGGCTGAGTGCTAAAAATTGATGCTTTTGAACTGTGGTGTTGGAGAAGACTGTTGAGAGTCCCTTGGACTGCAAGGAGATCCAACCATTCAATCCTAAAGGAAATCAGTCCTGAATATTCATTGGAAGGACTGATGCTGAAGCTGAAACTCCAATACTTCGGCCACCTAATGCAAAGAACTGACTCACTGGAAAATACCTTGATGCTGGGGAAGATTGAAGGCAGGAGAAGAAGGGGAGGACAGAGGATGAGATGGCTGGATGGCATCACCAACTCGATGGACATGAGTTTGAGCAAGCTTCAGGAGTTGGTGATGGTCAGGAAAGCCTGGCGTGTTGCAGCCCATGGGGTCGTAAAGAGTTGGACATAGCTGAGCAACCGATCTGACTAAGGAACTTAGAAAAGGCCACTCAGTTTTTCTTTAGAATAGTCATAGATATCCTCAGATATTTCTTATTTATATAACTAAAATTATGTTGCCTAAAGCAATCAAAACCAACATGAATAAAAACTAATTTCTATTTTAAAATGTTTGTTTCTAGGGTAACAACTGGAGTATGTTGTACTTTCTTCACAAAATCATATATTGTAAGCTAAATTTGGGGGATGTGCCTGTCAAGCTAAACGCTCTTTATAATTTACTTTAGAAGGTGCAATTTTATCCTAATTCCTAGTAATCTATTCTTAGATAAAATTCTGAAGCACTGATGATTCACATCCTGGAATCCTCCTATGAGTATGTAATTTCAAACAACATGTTGGTTATTTTATTTTAATCATGTTATTGTTAGTTTTGATTGCATAGTCTGAGACCTTATCCCAATATCAAAATTCTCTGTAGAATTAAATGATTCCCTTAAGAATTCAGTTTTATCCCAACAACAACAACAAAAAGCATTATGGTAAAAATGTTTCCTTTGAAGGAAATGAATCAGCTGAGGTGAGATGAATTTCCCGTTTTATGGATTTAAGTGAGTTAAAATTGGTCTTTTATCGTACAGTGAGAAGTAATAAAATAGAATCATGTAGAAAGGCCAGGCACCAAACTCACCTCTCTCCTTAAACATCTGTAGCTGGAACCATACAATAATTCCTTGAGGATTTAAAAGATCAGACTCTTGCACTTGTTGTCTTAGAAGTTTCCTACTTACATCTTTATATAATGGATTTTCTTCTGCATTTTTAAGTTGTGAGCAAAACATAGACATTTAAGATGAATCTCCTAATTCTTATCCTGGTTTCTGGAAAACTCTCACTCTTTCACACACAGTACATATGAAGAGAGTCACAGGCCATCTGTGTAATTTATTACCAAAGAAAAGCTTATAATCTGTTTATAAGCAGTTGTGAAATTGTGATCACTCTTTTATTGTTGATGGCATTCATGTTGGAAGTCTGGTATTGATAGATAGGACATGCAATGAATCTACCAGAGAGAAAACTTTATTAATAGCGTACCCAAGCAAAATGAAAATTCATAAACTGTGCTTGCCATGCTGTTTGTTTCATCTGGATCCCTGCAAAACCTGAGTCAAATATTATGCCTAAATAAGTAAGGTTTTTGATATCATTTTTCCTTTCCTTCCCCCAAAGTCAATCTTGGCTGGTAAAGATCTGTTTACTCAAATCATAAACGTTACCTCTGAGGCACTTTAAAACACACTGCTTCTGATCAAATGCTATTGGAGAATGATTTGATAGTATCAAGGAAAACTTTTGGTGAAACTGACCACCTGGAAATGGAATAAAGTAATTGTTTCTAAATATTTGTATTCATCATTTTTGTATATATCTCTCCTTATTTATAGTGTCCTTTTTCTACCTCCTTTGGATCAATTTGAATTTTTCCCATTTCACTTTTTCTTTCTCCATGATGCTTTTTTTGGGGGGATAACTTCCTTCATTATTAATTATTCCATTCACCAGTTGCTTATTGCATATCTATCATATGATTGTCCAGATTTCTTAGTGTTAAAGGTAATGTACGTAAGAACTCAGGACTTCCCCAGGTGGCTCAGTGATAAAAAATCTGCCTGCCTATGCAGGAGACCCAAGAGATGCAGGTTCAAAATCTGGTCCAGGAAGATCCCCTCTAGAAGGAAATGACAACTCATTCGGTATTCTGGCATGAAAAACTCTTGGGCAGAGGAGCCTGGCAGGTTACAGTCCATAGGGTCACAAAGAGTCAGACATGGCTTAGCAACTAAACAACAAACTTAAGGACTCAGACTCCAATCTTTGGCATCTTTAATCAAGGACTTTCTATGGCACTGTCCCTGAAGCCACAGTGAAGAGCTCCATATGGTCTGATGACAATCTCATTTTCATCTTTTGTGTTCTCTGTTCAAATAGCCCTCCACAGAATCTCAACCATCCCCCTCTAAATGCACACATCCCCTGTTTATTTAAATCTGTTCTGCGACCTCCCACTCCAACTTTTCACCCTTGTGATCAGTGCCATGGCCCATATTTCAAAGGCCTAATCTGAAGACACTATTTATCCTCAAACACTTGCCTACTCACCAGTGGAAATGGACTTTCTCTGCTTCTCACATCAGCTGAACCAGTCACGCTTGTGAGTGTCTCAGTCTCTTAAGTATGATATAATTATAGCTCAATATTTAAAGAGATTCTGCACATCTGGAATGTTACATTTATCTCTAGAAACTGTTTATTGAAGAAATACATTTAGCTTTTTGATGGACTTTGAGAGTACTCCTGATATGAACTTGATTGAATAGAACTTTTTCCCTTTGGTTTTAGTTTTGATCCTTCAACATGTTAAAATTACATATTAGATTTAATAATAAATGTTCCTGTTAAGATATCTTGAAATATCCTCCTCTGTATCTAGTATTTGGATTTGAAATACAAAATATTCTTTATAGAACTCCATGAACTTCTGGTAATGGAACGCCTAAGTGGTCTTCATTAATTCTTGCTCATGGAATTACTCTTAATCACTAAAATACATGTATAAAAACTAACATTAACACTTTAAATTTAATTTTCTCCAACAGTCTGACTACCATTCAAGTTTTGCCAACATTACCAAAGGTGATGTTGCCACTTTGTAGCAGTAGATGGTGAGAATACTCAGTGTTTCCATTTTTATGAAACACATTTTGTCATTTATACATCTTCAACATTATGTTACACTGTGTGTGGCTTTCTACCAATATATTAATAGCTTTCAAAATAATGATTCTGTTAGTTAAATTTCACCACTTGCAATTTATTTTGTTACTTGGGTACACCAGGATGCATTGAGGCATATTTAATACTATGCGTAGTAATATATGGGTTTCCCAGTTTGACTCAGATGGTAAAGAATCTGTCTACAATGCAGGAGACCTGGGTTCAATCCCTGGGTTGGGAATATCCCCTGGAGAAGGAAATGGGAACCCACTCCAATATTCTTGTCTGGAGAATTCCATGGGCAAAGGAGCCTATTGGGCTACAGTCCATGGGATCACAAAGACTTGGACACGACTGAGCAACTAACATTTCACTTCATAGTAACATATAATCATAATGCAAGGGCAGCAAAACAATATAAACTAGCATTTTCTTGAGGATTCACATGTATCATGTATACCATTAACCACTTGATATGAATTCCAGAATGTGATTTTACCAAAAAAAAATAATAATAAATCTGAAATAGGTACTATCATATTTACCATTTTAGGGATTGGAAAATCTGAGGCTTAAAGATTGAATTCTCACTCCGAGCACACAGAAATAGGAAATCTAGAGTCTAGGGAATCAGATTTCAGAGTTAATGCTCAAATTCATTTTATTATGACAACATTTTCAGTTCATATAGGCACTACTCTTCAAAGGTTAACCACCTGTTATTATTAAGCTCTGGACTCCCCAGGTGGTAAAGAATACACAGGACCTGGTAGGAGATGTGGGTTTGATTCCTGGATCAGGAAGATCCCCTGGAGTAGGAAATGGCAACTCACTCTAGTATTCTTTCCTGGAAAATCCCATGGACAGAGAAGCCTGGTGGGCTATATCCACGAGGTCACAAAGAGTGGAATGGAAACACACCTGAGCATGTATGCATTATTAAGCTCTGTAGTTAACACAGGTGTAACCACACCTTGCTGCCAATTACTGGTATGTTGACACTTCATTACAAAACAGCCCTTCCCTACTATAAAAGTCACGCTACAGGCAGGTACTTTGCTATCACAAGTTCCTTATAATTGAGTATTGAATGACCTGGAAAGCAGGAGTGGGAGGAACATAAAGTTTTTTACCTATCCTAGGTTGAAAGAATTTAAGGCTATAATGTCTTCAATGATAGAACAGAGTACTTGAACACTTAACAGACATCACCTGTATTTATTTATGACCTTGTTACTAAAGCAGGTCCTTGAATGCTGTAATGAATAGAAATTGATGAGAGGGTAGATGAGAATTTCAGGCAAGGCTTTACTGGGACTCCTGCTGCAGCACATGGTAGTGAAAACAAGTAACAGATTTCCTTGTTCATTCCCAGAGGGTTATCAGTTCCCAAAATGGGGTCTGGGTAGGGCTAATCCGTGGGTTGGGCCAGAGTGCGGTCTCAGGTGGTCTGTCCACCCCCTTGGTGGCTCTGGGCACGGGTGGAGTGTGCAGTATCCTGCTTCTCCTCCTGCCACCTGAGAAGAGGCTATTGGGCTTTTGGTCTCTTCAGTCCTCAATATTACCAATGCAACATTGCATAACGTCAGTTCCTTTCTTCTTGTCATCTACACTCCTCAGCCTGCTTGTCTTCATCACAAACTGGGTAAGTACCCTGAGGTCAGAGATGAAGTTTTAAACGTTTTTGGTCAGAATTATCCACAGAGCATAGGGTCTAAATGTATCTGTCAATTTACTGATTAATTGAAACTTGGCTTCCAGAAGCTGTGATACTACTACTAATAATAATGATACTGCTGCTGCTGCTGCTAAGTCGCTTCAGTCGTGTTCGACTCTGTGCAACCCCAATAATGATACTGAGATGAATATAAAAACATGGAGTGAGTGATTGCATACCTAGAAAAAATAGATGCCAGCGAAGCACACACCAACCATCCCCAGACAAGTCTCGTTTTCATTGGAAAGGAAAATTCTTCCTAATAATTTTACTTTTTGGTTGTTTTCAAGGGTACATTTAAAGGAAGAGTGTCAGTCTAACCCAGTATTTCTCAGTCATGGCTGTACCATAGTGTCCTCTGGGAAGACACTAACACATACTGATGCTTGCTCTAGGTTGTGGGACAATTAAAGTGGATTCTCCACAGCAGCAACTCCAGGAGTGCTAAGTTTTAGAAGCTCTGCAAGTGATTCTAAGGTGCAGCTAGACTTGAGAAACTGCACTAGCTGTATATGTGTGAACAGATAGATTGAGTGATAGAGGAAACAAGGTTTTCTTGATAATTGTGTAGAATTGAAAGTAACCAGTTCTCTCCCCACATTCCTTTAACTGAGGCTATCCATATTCTTAACATTGTATTTAAGAATTGTGGCAAATATTTTAATCACTACCTTTAAGACTATTTTGTTTGACTTGTTATATGACCTCTGCTCACAGAAACTAAATTAGAAAACAGTCCTATGGTAGAAGTTTAAAAACTGTTTGGGAAAGTGCAAAGCATTTTTACCCTTCATTTCAACCTTCTGGAGAGCCCTAGATTTGGTGAGGGGAGAGAGTAGATTAATCAGGTTATAGGATCATTTATTTTTTATCCTTTCTCTGGAGGATATCAGCAAGAGCTCCTACGTAGGAGACTTATTTTTGTAATGTGAGCAATTGTTCTTTAGGAATGAAATTCTGTTCCACTTACAAAAGACGTGAGAAAGCTCAGGGTGCCCCCTTGAACTGTCTGACACTTTGCACAAAAGGTAAATCTGCTAAAAATATTTTTTTAAAAATACTTGAAATTCTCTCCCAACATTTTCTAAAGTGCAGAAGAATGAGAAATCAACTTCTAGAAAAAGGAAGAAAGAACAGAAAGGCTAACAAGGCTCACAAGAAAGCAATTTTCTGAATAGGAAAAAAAAAAACCTCATAGTTTTCTAAAATTGAAGAACATTATTCCTTCAAAGAAAATGTCTCAAAGTGTCCTTAAAAAATATCAGTCCCTGTTAAAATCAAATTGTGTCATTTTTATCGAAGTACCCATAGATTTGTCAATTTTGTAATTGGGTTGGTTGGGTCATCCAATTTGACACCTGTGGGGATTTCACCACCAGGCATTCTTATCAATTTTTTAATAAATTCCACAGATTGAGAATGGTAAATAATAAATGATACAGAGCTTGCAAAGTCAATATTTAATTTAACATAGACTCAGGGAAACTATACTATACATACACATAATTCTATGGCTTAAGTTTAAAGAAATAAGTGTCTTTATTATAAAAGCTGAAAAGAAAAAAGAGATCAAGGTTTTAAAAGGCATGATACTGTAGCAAATCATATACCTCAAAAAGCTAATACATGAGTGCAGTTAATCAGCTTACTCATCTAAGTAGAGAAATACTTGGAAACCAAAAACAAGGCTCCCTAATTTCTTGTTAGAGCTGGAACATACCAAAGAACTATTAATGTTTAACCAACATTGCTTTTCCAAAATGGATATTCAAGTGGCAAAGGACTTTTAAAAATTAAGGAAAAACCCGTTCACACAGAAGACAGAATGATAGTAATTATTGAATTTGGATATACAGAGTGCAGAGAAACATTCTGATAGGATCACAGTAACTACTTTTTAAAAATACTAACTTCAGCCTATTTTTGGTATAAAGTTTGGTTTAACTTGTGTTTAGAAATCCAACATAGTCACAGTTTGGTGCCTTATTGAATCTTTGAACAGGAATTTTTCATGGAAAATGTGGTTTCTACTACCTGGTTTTCCTGGAGAAACAGAATTGTCCTGGACTTAAATACTACATATTTGAATATTATGATTAATAACCTCAACCAACCAGCAAACTACGCCCAAAACTTTAAAGATATCTAAGTGGCTCAGATGGTAAAAGAATCTGCCTACAATGCTGGACACCTGGGTTCAATCCCTGGGTTGGGAAGATGCCCTGGAGAAGGGAATGGCTACCCACTCCACTACTCTTGCCTGGAGAATTCCATGGACAGAGGCACATACAGTCCATGGAGTTGCACAGAGTTGAACATGACTAACTATCACTTTCACCATTTTTTAAAAGCAAGCAAGCAGCTAATGTTTACAAAGCCAGAGAGACTCAAATGAAATGAAGAAATGAAGACATTGAGTTTAAAAAAATAATGTCATTACTAACTCCTGGAAAGAAAGGGCCCTGTCTTACTGTTCCTCACTGTCCTCATTATAGTACTTTGCACAAAGGGTATTTGTTTGAATTGGCTTTTTGTCCCCTCACGTCTCAGTTTTGAAGAGTGTTTTCCTAATGTTATATGCCTCTATTATTATTTCAAGACATTTAAAAAAATTCAACAGTTTTTTTTTGTTGTTGTTTTTTGTTTTTTTAGAAATTTAGAAAATACAATTAGCACTAGTAGAAATACGTAGAATTCATCTAAAATAGGATGGGGTAAATAGAATTGTATAATTGTTTTGGAAAGTAATTGTAAATGTAAAGTTTGAACATCCACTTACAGGTTCAAATTATGTGTAGATCAAGGCAGGATACAAAAACAGATATCCCATAGATAAACCCTTTTTATAGGACAGGGACCATGGGCTAGAAGTCCTGTTCCATTCAGTTTCTCCTGCTCCCTGTCTTGTTCTCTCAGGTTGCTATCCTCCGATAATATTTTTCTATCTTCTCAGTAAAATATTCACTGTTTACTCAGATATTTAGCCTTTGCAACCCAATGAGATCAATCTAATGTTAACAACAGTAGGCACCACAATAGATTAGTAATAGAGAAGGTGTATATCATGTAAAAGTTGTCTAGTTCCCCTCCCAACACACATCATAAAAATGAAGGTAGCTAGTGCCCCCCACCTCCACATACAACTTAAAAATGTAGGTAGCTGCCTACAGCTAATGTATACAGCTGGTCCTACTCAGGAGTTACTGAAAAACTAAAGGAGAATGATGACCCAAAATTTGGATGAATGAAATATAGTGAGAGAAAAAAAAAATATATAGCTAGTTTTAAGTATAGCTAGAAGAGTTCAGCTACCAAGCCATTAGGAGGCAAAAATCTGCTAGTGACAGATATACTTAAAGCTTCCAGCAAGTATCTCCTGTGTTTGTCAGTGAAAAACAGGGTACAATGCAAGGTCAAAAGCATAAGCCAATGCCAAAAAAAAAAAGTCAAACAACGGGGCACTGAATTTCAGTCATCATTTAGAAACAGAGGAGCCTATTTACAGTTAAACTAGATCAATGTGCATCTTGGTTTTAAATCCTGCAATAGTTTTCCATTGGACTTAGAATAAAAGTCAAATTCCAAGCCCTGGCCAGTGGAACCCATGCCTGTTTCTCTGACATTATTTGCTTCTCCCGTCCT
This sequence comes from Bos grunniens, assembly GCF_055505025.1. NCBI lineage: Eukaryota > Metazoa > Chordata > Mammalia > Artiodactyla > Bovidae > Bos > Bos grunniens. The sequence continues at coordinate 77,276,881 of NC_141171.1, forward strand.
TCTCTATGCTCCTTGTTCAGGCATCCGTTCTGTCCAGAAATAGGACAAGGATTCCAGTCCCTGAGTTCTTAAGGGTTCTTGTTTCTCATCTTGTTTCTCACGGCTTCTCATCTCCAACCCCTTGGTCCCACAAGAGCCTTCCCAAATCAGAATTTTTCCTCTATCACAATCACTTAACACACATTTCTTTACAGCACTTAGCTCCATTAAACAATATCTTGCTTATCTGTTTTCATGCCTATTTCTGTAATTTGTCTCTATAATGTGAGCTCAACATTCCAAAGACGTGAGCTATTCTGCCTGGTCCATCGTATTTCCCGTGACCTGGAATAGCATAGGTGCCTAACTGATTCTTACAGACAACGTCATTTTTAATGTCATATATTTATTCATTAAACACTGATGTAGTATTACTATAACCTAGTCATTATTCTAACCCCTTTATGAATACTAAGTAATCTAACCACATTATGACATAGGCTTTAGAGTTATTCCCATTTTACAGATGAAGAAACTGAAGTATAGGGAGGTTCCGTTACTTGCCAAAAGTCAAAGAGCTAGTAAGAGGCAGAGTGTGGTTTAGAGCCCAGACAGCCAAGCTCCAGGATTCATGCTACTAGCACAATCGATTGCTGACTTTATTGTAAGCTATCAAATCAGAGTTAAGAATAAAGAACTACAATATTTGAGATAGAACCACAATTCAGTCTGTTTGTAGGAAGTGTAGCTGGTTTTCAGAAAGTTCCAGAATGTTTCAGGGCTTTAGTTTTGTGGCCTCGCTTAGAACAATTTCCCTTTACAATTAATCTTCAGCTTCTAAACTAATGCCTTCACATCTTGTGATGCCTTTCTTTCCTGACCAAATTTCTGAGTAGTAGTGTTTTACTCAGAGAAGAAGAAAATCTTGTTACCTTTATTATTTATTTACTTACTGGTCTCACCACCCAGCATATGGAATCCTAGTTTCCCAACCAGGGATCAAACCCACACTCCCCGACCCACTGCATTGGAAGCTCGGAGTCTTAACCACTGGACCACCAGAGAAGGCTCTTATAACTTTTAAATTACACTTACCCAGTGTTCTTGCCTGGAGAATCCTGGGGACGGGGGAGCCTGGTGGGCTGCCATCTATGGGGCTGCACAGAGTCGGATTCGACTGAAGCGACTCAGCAGCAGTGTCCCATGACGTTTGGATAGTTGTTCCTTTAAAAAAAAGAAAAAGCTTATGTGGTGGAAACAATGTATAACAAAAGAAGAGTAAAAAGTTAAAAATAAAAATAGTATTTTGTAACACATATAAGAAAAAGAATGTAAAATGTGTAAATTGGTCCCACATTGTGAAGCCATATGACGTTTACAAAATATTATATTTGTATATTTCCAAGGTCTTTTATATTTATTAGAATGCTTTAGGCTAAATTGAATTTTGAGTACTAAATGAGGAAACTAAGTGATTAATTCTCTAAATTTTTGAAGAATTAAGGACTGCATTTAAATAATATTTTAAAAGCATTTTCATTCACCTGTTGTTATGCCACTTTCTTCCTACTTTACCCAAATAATCAGTGACGATTTGCAGAGTTTTCCTAATCTGTTTCTGCCTGTCTATTAAAAGCATACGAATGCCTCTAATGGCATTTTCCTTGTGGCCCTCCTTAGCCAGAACTCCTAAAGAAATTCAGCTGAAACTACAACTTAGACTCTATCAACCCTACAGGCTGCAGAGCCGACATCTAAGAGAGATTTATGTGGTTTATCACCAAAATTTAGCTTTTTAACACAGTTATTAATCAGCCTGTTGAGATCCTATTTCCGAATGACACAATTTTCTGTAAGTCAAGAAACCTCCACCGAATTAGAGTTACGGGGGCAGCGGGTTGGGGGTGCAGGTGGAAGAGATATTAAATATGGCCGGGGAGTGATTTCTCCTGGGGAAATTCAAACATTTCAAAAGGATGAGGGCCTGTGTGTGTGTGTGTGTGTGTGTGTGTGTAGTGTGTGTGTAGTGGTGGTATACTTCCTTTTCTCCCCTTCTTCCTACTCCTTCTCCATCTCTCCCTTCTTCTTGATCTTTATTACTTCTATTGCCAAATGTCTGATCTGATTTTTTTAATACAAATTGGTGTGTTGATATTTATTCTAATGCCACCCTTCACTTACAATTTAAATGCGTTCTTCCTTAGGGTGTGTGGGCCATATTTATTCGCATTCAGAATGTGAACCAAAATAGAAACTGGAATTGCCTGTTTACAAAATCTAAACTTTGGATGAGGAAAATGGATGGTGAGCCAACGTCAAGTATGTCGTCGCTGTGGTTGTGTCTTAAGGAGAGAAATAGTGTTAAGCAAATATTTAGAGCACTTTGGCCTAATTAAAATTCTTCTACTCTTCTTTATATTTGTATGCCTCAGGGTAGACTTTAAATTATTTTTATTTTTGTTTTCCCTTTTGTGTCCTCCTGTAGCGAGCCCAACAGTAATTTTCCTTGACAGCCTTTATGTTTTCTTCTAATTCCCATTAGCATGTGTTTGTTATTTTTCCCTTCATATCACTGTCTCCTTTCTCTTTTAAATTTTATGGCATCTGTATCTGTAGAGATAATTGGGCCACAATCATAATCTGTGTCACAATCATTATGTGATAGGTATTTCTGCATATATATTTAGATGTTAGAAATGCTTAGAATCTCGACAAAATGAACCAGTCATATCTTTTGTAGAGTCTGTACTCATCTTTTTGATTTTGTGGTGGGAAAAATATGGTTTTAGCTTAATTAAGTGAAAGATGACAAGAGTAAGACAGTGTCTCTGTGTTAAATAAACCTTTCCATTTAAATGACAGATATTGTCAGAAACAGCTAGCAAATGCAGACAGAGGAAGCTATGTGTGATTCTATCACAATGAACAGATTCACAGTTGATTCCCAGTAGGGCCAGGAAGTGGTTTAATACTGTACAAATGTCATTCACAGGTATTTTTTTCAAAGTAATTTGACCAGTAAATAGCTTATCTTGACCAGATACTTTTTTTTTATCTCCAAAGTGTTGTAAGTCAATTAGTAACAACTGTGCAAGGGACTTAATTGTGGTAAATTTTGGTCTATTATCTATAAAATGATAACACGACTTTCTTTATAGATTTAGAATGAGAGTTAAACTAAATTGTATATGTAAAGCCCTTAGTACAGTGCCGAGAGAATGTTTTTGTTGTTGTTCAGTCACTGAGTCATCTCCCAGTCTTGTGACCCCATGGACTAAATAGCCTGCCTGGCTCCTCTGTCCATGGATTTCTCAGGCAAGAATACTAAAGTAGGTTGCCATTTCCTTCTCCAAAGGATCTTCTCAACCTAGAGATCAAACTGCTGTCCCCAGCATTGGCTGGTGGATTAAAATAGTAAGCATTAAATATTATTACAAATTCATATTCACATAATCTATACTGGACAGAGGGCTTCCCTGGCAGCTCAGCTGGTTAAGAATCCACCCGCAATGCAGGAGACCCCCGGTTTGATTCCTGGATCAGGAAGATCCCCTGGAGAAGGGATAGGCTACCCACTCCAGTATTCTTGAGCTTCCCTGGTGGCTCAAATGGTAAATAATCTGCCTGCAATGCAGGAGACCTGGGTTCTATACTTGGGTTGGGAAGATCCCCTGGAGGAGAGCATAGCAACCCACTCCAGTATTCTTGCCTGGAGAATCCCATGGACAGTGAAGCCTGGCGGGCTACAGTCCATGGGGCCACAAAGAGTAGCACGTAACTGAGTGACTAAACACAGGCAGCATTCATTTAAAATATAAGCTAGGTAAGTGAATGATACAGAAATATATGGCAGACGTCTTATCCTTGAGGTGTTTTCTATCTAGTTGGGAAACAAAATATTACATAAAACATATAGATCTAGTCAGAATATAAGGGCTAAATTACATGGTAGGAAGTATAAGCAATATAGCAGATTAGAGGTGGAAACACGTATTATGGATGATATTCCTATGGAAGGTAGTTGTCACTTCAGTAAATACTTTCAGTAGTTGTAAGTTTTGTACTGAATAATAATAATATAAAACTACTTCATGCTCATGTTTAAATCTCTCCTTATGTTATCATGATATGCCCTTCGTGACTTCTCACATGTCTTTATAACCCCAAATGTAAATCATCATTCAAGACTATTACCCTTTATTCTTAGCCACTAAGTTGATCTTTATTAAGTGTAAATAGCTTCCTCATGAATTTGAAATAAAGCCCAAGCCCGCCTCTGAGGCGTAAGAAACCTGTCCCCTGCCTGTTTCTCCAGCATTGTCTTCTGCTAGTCTCCTTTGTTCATCTGACTGAAGTCATTTTCTATCAGTTCTGAGAACAAAGTCCTCTCTCCCTAGGACATTCATATTTTTCTGTTCCTTTGCCTGGGAATGCTCATTCCCCCACTTTTCCTGTAATTCATCGCTTATCTAAAATATCACAACTTTCTTCCAGCTCTCCCTCAATCTCTTTCCATGCATGCCCTTAGCCTCTGTATCTTAGCCCCTTGTTTCCTTCACAGAATGTACTGCATTTCTAAAGTCTTTTATTTTCTCTCTGGATAATATTTTTGTTAGCCGTTCATCTCTGTCCTCTAGGGGAATGAAGGCATGGAACATGTCTGTCTTATTCACCATTGCATCACGGAACACAATAAACATTTACTTTAAAAATGGATAATCTGTTCTTCCTAGAGTTTTCATTTCTATCTAAAGCATATGTATGAACCGAGGTTGTTCCTAACCCCCAGTCATGTCTTGAACTTGTCTTCCCTTGATCTCTTCACTGATACTGCTCTCTCCTCCTTAGACAGGCTCTGATCCGCATCATCTTGTATGAAAATCTCATCCATTTTTTTCCTTCCTCCATGAAACTATTTTTAAGCAAACATAAGCAAGCTCTCCCTCTTCTATCCCTCCCACAATTATATACATATATATACCACTCGAGTATTCTTGCCTGGAGAATCCCAGGGACAGGGAAGCCTGGTGTGCTGCCGTCTATGGGGTCGCACAGAGTCGGACACGACTGAAGCGACTTAGCAGCAGCAGCATATATATATATTTATCTTTTTCTCCCTTTGGGTACTCATTACTTTTCTCATAATACACTTTTTTTTTAGCCCTCGCTTCATCCCATATAAACTTTTCTATCAGTTTGTGTCAGTTGGGATACTTTGATTATAAGCAATATAAGCCATCTATGGGCAACTTGAGTTAAAAAAAATGCAATACATGAGGCAGTTTGTGGAATGGATGAAAAATAGAACCACTAGGCTCTAAGAAAGACTGAAATAAGGTAACTTCTAGAGCTAGGAATTTAAAAAAAATGAAAAGTATCATCAGGTTTCCACTGTCACAGAATGAATAAAGTGTTTTCTATTAGCTCATTGTATTCAGGATTCATTTTCCTGAGAGAGATTTTGGTTGACCTAATTTAGGTTATTTTCCACCCATATTATGTTAATATTATAATCAACACCTTGAATAAATATCCCACCAAAACTACAGTCCAATGAAGGGAGTGTGGTCTCTAACAAATAACTGAGGTCATCTCTTTACAGAAGAGAGAGAGTAACTCTGGGTAGGCAAACAAAACAATTTTGGCTATGGCAAGCTTCACTGAGATGAGAAAGAACCTGACCAATTAAAGAACATAATAAAATATACCATATGTATAACAATACAAACATGCTTTTCTGATGACTAAAAGCATGAAAAATAGATTAAAAACTTTATAAAACAGGTGTTATTGCTTTATTGCCTCATTTCTTTGGGGATTTTTAGACTGAAAAGCAGAGATTTGTTTTTTCCACTCAGGTCTTACACTGAAAGTGAAAAGTGAAAGTGCAAGTCGCTCAGTCATGTCCAACTCTTTGCGACCCCATGGCCTATACAGTCCATGAAATTCTCCAGGCCAGAATATTGGAGTGCGTAGCCTTTGCCTTCTCGAGGGGATGTTCCCAACCCAGGGATCATCCCCAGGTCTCCCTCATTGCAGGCGGATTCTTTACCAGCTGAGCCACAAGGGAAGTCCAAGAATACTAGAGTGGGTAAACTATCCCTTCTCCAGGGAGTCTTCCCAATCCAAGAATCAAACTGGGGTCTTCTGCATTGCAGGCAGATTCTTTACCAACTGAGGTATCAGGTCTTATATTACTGTAACTTAAAAGCTAAGATCACGGCAGCCAATGCCATCACTTCATGGCAAATAGATGGGGACAAAGTGGAACCAGTGGCAGATTTTTTTTTTCCTTTAGTGTCCAAAATCACTGTGGACAGTGACCGTAGCCACAAAATTAAAAGACACTTGCTCTTTGAAAGAAAAGATATGACAAACCTAGACAGTGTATCAAAAAAACAGAGACATCACTTTGCCAACAAAGTTCACCCACCTGGTGTCTAGTTCTCCCTCTTTAAGAGGACTGAAATTTGAAGAGTTACCACATGCTTATGCATTTCAATCATGGGCCTCTCCTCCCTCTGTCTCTCCAAGGAACGCTAGTTGTAAAACCCAGTTTATATACAGGATTTTGCAAATACACTTTTAAACCAATGATATACTTGAATAACTTTGTTTCACAACTTTAGATCAAATAGATGTCTATACTTGATATATACCAATTTTTTTTTACTATTTTGCTTAATTGCCTATTGCATAAGTTCATTAGATGAAAATAAATCATTTTGCAAAAGTATCACAAATTCCTAAACATTTAGGTTTGCCAGCCTAGTTCCAAAAGATAGAAGGGTCAAAAAAAAAAAAAAAAAGAAAAGAAAGAAAAGAAAATCATATATGTGTATACATATGTGTATGCATATTTATATGGGTGGCTATATATATTACTCCATGGACACAAAATGGTCCATTTGCAAAGAGCCGTCTTATCAGCATCCCAGCTTAAACAAACCCAAAGAAAAACTTCTTTGTTCAGTCTTTAAAAAATAAAAGCCAATTTCTTAAAAAAAAATACATATGTTACATATATTCATTTGATTTAGATCCAAAAACACATGTGAGTGAAAACACTTTGAGATCAACTTTAGAAAAACTTATATCAATGAGTTTGGCAAAAATAATTTAGCAAGATTTTAAGGCCTCCAGTGAGCCTGCCACTACACAAGGCATTGCTTTTATTGCTCAAAATTTGATTGTAATTTATATTCTGTATTCAGGTCCCTTCTCTTAAACAGAGCCCAGAAGTCAGGTGAGATTCGTCTCCTCACATGAACCCAGACTTAGCTCTCTCTTATATTTTTAAGCTCTTTCACTTCTGTCTTCTAAATAGTTTTCCATACCTGTGTCTCCAGTGTCCTCAACTGATTATCCATTAGGGAAATAGATGGGGAAACGGTAGAAATAGTGTCAGACTTTATTTTTTGGGGCTGCAAAATCACTGCAGATGGTGATTGCAGCCATGAAATTAAAGACGCTTACTCCTTGGAAGGAAAGTTATGACCAACCTAGATAGCATATTCAAAAGCAGAGACATTACTTTGCCAACAAAGGTCCATCTAGTCAAGGCTATGGTTTTTCCAGTAGTCATGTATGGATGTGAGAGTTGGACTGTGAAGAAAGCTGAGAGCTGAAGAATTGATGCTTTTTAACTGTGGTGTTGGAGAAGACTCTTGAGAGTCCCTTGGACTGCAAGGAGATCCAATCAGTCCATTCTAAAGGAGATCAGTCCTGGGTGTTCTTTGGAAGAAATGATGCTGAAGCTGAAAGTCCAGTACTTTGGCCACCTCATGTGAAGAGTTGACTCATTGGAAAAGACTCTGATGCTGGGAGGGATTGGGGGCAGGAGGAGAAGGGGACGACAGAGGATGAGATGGCTGGATGGCATCACTGACTCAATGGATGTGAGTTTGGGTGAGCTCCGGGAGTTGGTGATGGACAGGGAGGCCTGGCGTGCTGCGGTTCATGGGGTTGCAAAGAGTCGGACACAACTGAGCAACTGAACTGAACTGAACACTTCCTTCAGCTCTCCAGTTGAAAGTTTTTTTTTTTTTCCCTTTACTCTCTTTTCTCCTCCCAAATTTAGGAAATATGTAGATTCCAGCATAACCTACCACCATCACATTTTTCCCACTGCATTAAAATGATGTATATTCTTATCTTTTATACAACTGCATTGGAAACTCTGGAAAGACAGTCTAAGTCTTGTTCATCATTTTAAGTGTGCATAGTGGGCAATCCATACATGTGTACTGAATGATGACCTTGCTTACGTGTCTTTCTCCATCTTCTCTCATGCCTGCAACTTCCTTCCTCAAATAAAATGTAGCAGCATCCTTTGTAAAAGCAATTCCTGAAGCCAAACTAGTCTTGTATATACAGTGTCTTTTTTCCCCATGTTTTACACTACTTGGATGTGTTCTAGCCTCTTCATTCTGACCATGTATTCAGCAAGTTGACTGCTGTAACAAGATGTTTCTGTTTTATATTCCTGAGTGCACCACATCTGAAGCAAGTACAAGGTGACTTTGCTGTAACTCAGCAGTCTTTTCAAAATGTCTTTTTCTCCCCTTTTAGGTCCCTGGAACACTGTCATTAAGGGCTGAGAGGTGAAGATACATTAGATAAGAAAATAGCAGACAGGGACCCTGAAGCACTTTAAGAAACCCCAGTCTGCAGGAAATCCTCATCTTGGCTCCAATCATCAGAAAACCTGTTCTTTACCAAAGGTAGGTCCTTCAACCTACATTTCTTAAGATTTTCTACAAATGTCCTTCATAGGAAAGAAAGTTTTGTTTCTCTGTTATATCTAGAGTGTAAAAATACATAAATTTAACTTTCAAAATTGTAACGATCCTACTAGAGTTCTTCTAAATTGAATAATTTTGATAGGAAATACAGTATCTTCTCTATTGTGTCTTCTGTGGGAATTCTGCAGATGACTTATATATTCCAAAGAAGTTTGCTTTAAATGGCATAGTTTGGCAACAGCCTTTCTGATACTTCTGCATCTAGCTGCTGAATCTCTATGAGCATGAGGATTCTGTTTCTCTGGAACAGGGTGCCATTCAGGTCATGAAAATTGAAGCAGAGTAAAATGGATATAACTTTAGTTACTACTGTCTCATTGTCTTCATGAGGGAGATAGATTCAGCATAACAGAGGGTGTTAAAGCAAAAAAAACTTAGGCAATGACACTTGTTAAAGATGGCAAGGCAGACTTTATTAAGGATCACAGCCATAGATTCAGAACCACTACTGTGGGTTTTCACTGTGGGGCATAGAGATTGTACTCTACTCCTAATACAGCATGGGCAAGTGAAAAGTTACTGCCAAGGAAACTACCAAGAGGAAACATCAGAAGTAAGGGAGATAAAATGACCTAGTGGCCAGCAGAGTGTGTGCTGAATAGATATCATCTGGGAAATGGTGGAGGATGAAGGACCTGATTAAGGGTTGGGGGTTATGATTAAACTGACTTACCAGGGTTCTTATTAAAACTAGTACAAGGAAATGTATAGATGTACTTGGAATATCAAACTTCAGTTTTGTTCTGAGACTATTTCACTGTTCAATTTTCTTGAAGGTATGAGAAAGCTTTGGTTGTATTTATCACAGAATCTCTCACGTTATCAAACCACGGTGCTTGAAATTGCAGGACTATTTATCAACATTATCATATCGCTTGAATATTCAATACCTTGGCATAATTCATAAGTATTTATAACAGAAAATTTTCTGAATTGGTATGTGCATAATATGTTTTCTGTATAACATTTGCATGGTATCTTTTGAGAGGCCAAAGCACTCTTTTGTCTCTGAAACCACAGAGGAGTAAATCTGTAACTATATCTCTCTTCTGCTGCTTTCATGCTTTCTCACTCACGTGTCTAGAAATGTAGATGTCTATATATTAAACAAATATGTTTGCCATTGATTTAAAATATGTCAATGTGAGCTAACCATCTTTCGTTTTGTTATTTCTTTTCTAATTCTGCTGTTCTCAAGGTCTCCCCGACTTTTTACCATTTATATCATTATTTTTTGATTCCTCTGAGATTTTTTTGTTGTTGTTCTGATTACATAATTAGGCATTTACACCGTTGTTTCTATTTTCAAATCAAATCTATTTCCCATTCCTTGCAGAATTCCACTGCAGCCTTCCCCTTGCTCAAGCTTTCATGGCCTCTTTCCTGAACTAACACATTTTATCCCTAAGTGGTCGCCACCTCTATATACACAAGCTGAAATTTAGCTCACCCAGGTAAAATTATCAGATTTCTTAAATAGAACTTCCATTTTTTCTACCAGTTTATAAAAATTTAGATGCATTTCGTTATGTTAATTTTAAACTTGAGAAGAATAACATTTACACTGAAACCTCATACACTCAGTACATAGTTTTATATTTAGAAAATGCATAGTTAATGTATCAGGAATGAAATGATTGTATTTTTAAAGGATATAGGTCTATTTTACATACTCAACTCATTAGTTAATTTTAGAATTTAAAACAAATTACAAAGCCTTAGAATTTTCGAGACTTTGGAAGAGAAGTGGAAAGACAGAGGTGGGGGTTGGAGGCACTTTTGAGTAAATTCCTAGTTAGAAAACAAACTCCCAAATGAAATTTTTCTTCCTGAAGATAAAATACACATCTGACGTGTGATAGTTTGATGGAGGGGGCATGACAAGAAGAGTTTCCAGACACTATTGCATTGATAAAAATGAGTAGCAATGGTCTTAAAAAAAAATCAAAATATAAGCTTTCTTAATGGATCTCTTTTATAAAGGAAAGAAAAAAAAAAAGCTGCCAACCTCCACAGTTTTATCAGGGGCCTGGGGCATTATGGTTTACTTCAGCCAATTAAAATAACAATTGCTGCAAGAAATGCTAATAGGAGTACCCTTAAGCTGGTGCATTCCCACCACTCATTGTATAATTAAAACCCTTCAACTTCAAATTTTTATATTGTAATGACTACTTGTACTTCAAAAGAATTTATACAGTAATTTGAAAGAGTATATTCTGTTTACTCCCTTCATTTTCAAATTTTGTTCTTATTGTTTAATCAACTCTTTCTTCAGTATTACAGCCTGAATTCTAACTTTCTTTCCCTACACTTGTAAACTGTTTGTAGGTACCATATTATTATTGTTATTATATAAAAGCCGGCACCGTGCTTGCTATGACTATGATGCGATGTTTCCATAATGAATTTCCAGTGTAAGCTGCTTTATTGCTGACAGCAAAATGATCACTCCAAGCATCCTAACTTGACATATGAAAAATCTCAATGATAATGCTGATTAACATATCTTTTGCATTTAAATTACTGTGTTTTTTTTAAGAAGGGAAAATTATACATTTGGTGGGTTGTTTGCATAGTCAAATAAACATATATCAGGATGTACAATCTAGTAATTAGGTGCATTTATCTACTTGTGACACCACTGGAAAATACTCTGAATGAAGACTCTAGGGGCAAAAATACTTTGACTTCGATTATCATTTCCAAACACGTGACCTTGCATAGCAAAATGAGTGCTTATGCCTAAACAAAGGAAGTGTTCGCCTAAGTGCTTGATTACTTAAGATATAGCCATGTATTTGAAATAAATCTTTATTTCTTTAATAATTCATTCTTTATTTATGGATGTGTTTATCTTATGTGTTATCATTGTAATAGACTCTAATTTATTTGGTAAAAAATACAAGTCTAGAGCATCTCTGTTTTCCTGAGAATGTAGGTATTTAGCGACTGTTTTAGTATTTAAAAGTACCTTGTTGACCAATGTCCAAACAAAGGAGTGCTGAGAAATGCAAGATGTTTCAATATGACATGTATTCTACAAACATAAATGAAATTAAGGTATTGAAGCTTTCAGGGCATATTTCACTCAGGATTAACAATCATCGTTCTGCAGGTTTTTTTAAATGGAAATTCATACACGATCATAATATCTGAGGTTTCTTCCAAAATGTCCAAATGTTACTATAAATATTTACCAGTTCAATGAATAGATTCATTGTATTGGATTCATTGTCTGTCAGCTGCACTGAGTTATGTGATATAAAGGCCTGACCTAAACAGCAAGTCTCACCACCCACTTTAACCCCAGCAGACTCAGTGGGGTTTCAGGTAATGTAAAGGAACCATGCTCTTTCTGAAACTCAGAGTTTCTGATCCACGTTTATGTAACAACTTTCTCTCCTTGATACCGCCTCACTTTAAACATAATAACATAATTGACTTCACTATGTTCATGACAGGCATGTTTTAGTGAATTCTGTTTTAGTGAATTGACAAGAAAGAAAAATTAATTTGTTCTTCTAAAGAGAGGGTGGATCCAGATCCAAAGAAGTGCAGCTTTTGTTCTTGTAGGAATGGGAATGAGCAGAATATCAATCTGAGAACTCAGTTACTACACATCAGAATGAAATGTCAGGGTATAGGGTGAAGGGATTAGATGCTTAGGATAAAGGAATGGCTTGATTAAGAGAGCAAGAAACTTTGAAAAAGTACAGTCAAAATAAAGAATGTCAGATATAACAGTCTTCCATTTATGTCTTCACAAAATCATTAGTTGGAAAAACTCTCATCAGAAAATTTCTCAACAATGCTATTGGAGAATGTGATTTTGTGATATAATAAGATGTATATATATATTTTTTTCATCCTTGGTTCCTGGCACATGGCTCCCCAAATCCGTGTAGTGTCTTGAATGATAGGAGTGGGAAGAGCATCTTTTATTACTCATAAGCCCGTTTCAAGTATATGTTACTGTTAGTCGCTCGGTTGTATCCAACTCTTTGCCACCCCACAGACTAGACTAGCCCACTAGACTCCTCTGTCCATTGGCTTTTCCAGGCAAGACACTGAATGGGTTGCCATTCTCTCCTCCAGGGGATCTTCCCAACCCAGAGACTGAACCCGGGTCTCCTGCATTGCAGGCAGATTCTTTACCATCTGAGCCACCAGGGAAGTTCATGCCTGAGTTTATGATAGAGCGGTGACTCTTAGATGATGGGGGCAAGTTGCTAGAGGCACCAATCATGTGGTTAGAGGGTTAGGACTTCGAGTCCCAATTTCCAACCTTGACTTACTGATTTAATCAAATCAACCATGAATAAGTAATATAACCTCCATAAAAAAAAGTATTTGGACATCTTCCAGGTTGGTGAACAGGTGGAGGTGCTGGGAGGGAATCACATCCAAAGAAGTCATGATGCTCTGTGCACACATTTCCTGTCTTGCCTTATTTACCTCTTCATCTGACTGTTCATCAGTATTCTTTATTAGATCCTTTATGATAAGGTGGTAAATGTCAGTGTTTCCCTGAGTTATGTGAGCTCTTAAAGCAAATTATTGAACCAGAAGAGAGGGTCATACAAACTCCCACTTTACAGCTGACTGAAGTATGGGAGGCCTGGACTTGCGATTGGTATCTGAAGTAAGGGACAGTCTTTGTGGGACTAAGTCCTTTTTCTGTGTGTTCAGAGGTAACTCCAGGTAGCTAGTGTCAGAATTTCTCAACGTGCAGGGAAATTGCTCACAGTTGATGTCAGAATATTATGAGTAGAAAAAGCAGCAGTTTTTCTTTTAGAGGAGAATTTGGAAATTGTTTTATTAGTTTTCTTTATAAACGCATGCAGATCTGATGGCAGGAACTGGTTAAGACTAGGGTAAAAATTTTATTAATCTGCACTGTAGAGATGATTTCTTCTCTTGCCTGTAGCTATGGTTCTTAATTTAGTTGAGCTTCCCACTGCTTATAGTTATGGTTCTCAATTTAATTGAGGGGCCAAAGTCTGAAATACCTAGACAACTTTCAAAATTAGTATTAGAGGATACCTTCAATAAGATTCCATTCCAGTAGAATGGATAAACATGTGCATTTTCAAACTATTCCCCTGATAATTCAGATATGCATTTGTTATTGGCAGAGAGAGACACACACACACTCTTATCATGATGAACAGAAGGATGAAATATACTAATGTTAATTATTATATTTATTGCAGCTGAACACAGTTTTCTTTTTGATATTCAGAAGCAATCAATATTTTAAATATGTTAAATGTGTTTAATACAATACAATATTTTATGGCATCTTTAATCATTTTTTTAATATATGTAATATTTTGTAGTCAATTTTTTTATGTCACTACCTTTGATTAGAGCTAACATAACATTAAATGTAATTCATTGAACATGGCTAGGGGTGGGGAGTGGAGGTAGGATACAAACCAGTGTGACTGAAAGATTATTATATATTTAAGTGGATAGATAACGTGTTTTTTATACAGCCTGAGAATTGCCAGCTAAAATGTTATGTGGGTTACTTGTTAAAATTACAGATTCTTAGTCCTGATAGAATTGTCATAGTTGTTTAGTCACCAAGTCATGTCCATCTCTTTTGCAACCCCATGGACTATACCCCACTAGACTCCTTTGTCCAGGCAAGAATACTGGAGTGTGTTGCCATTTCCTTCTCCAGAGGATCTTGCCGACTCAGGGATCAAATCCGCATCTCCTGCATTGGCAGGTGGATTCTTTACCACTGAGCCACTAGGAAACCACCATTATATTAATAGACTCAGTCCTATGAAATCAGAATCTGCAAGTATGGAGTATGGGAATTTGAATTTTTATAAGATCTAAGTTAAAATCATGCACTATAAACATTGATATCTAACATTTATAACTTCTAGAATTTCAAACTGGTATTCCGAACCACACAATTCAAAATATTAACTTTTATGATGTGCAGGAAATGTTAGCATTCAGTACCTTTGACTGAACAAGAGTAAACCTCTTACTTTGACTTGTCTTAATTCAGAGCTGTTCTATCTTAGCACAATACTCTGCATTAAAACAGAATAGTAATAACAGAAAAAATGATAACAAATAAAAGCAAAATAAAATATAACCATTACTGGATACACATTCATTCATTCAACAGTTGTCTATTAAGTAACTAAAATGCACATAATGGATTCTTAATATTACAGCTGCATTTTTGAAGGTGAAATGACTGGTATTCTACAGCACTTTCTTAATAGTAAAGCTTTACAGTAATTCATTCAATAAGCACATGAAGAGTCCTTAATTTTCTTGATAGTTTAGTCTAAAATATTGTGTTCATTGATTCTTCTGCAAAATTGCCTCAATAATCTTCTTCTCTAAGATGAGAGACTCAAGACACTATTTGGGTATAATGGAATAAAAATATAATTTTAAAATTATTTTGTAACTTTAATTCCAGTTGCCTATAAAAATATGTAAAGCAGTTTGTTGGGTTCTTCAGTTTCTATTAAATGAGAATTAAATTAGGACTTAGCAGAAGCTGATTTTAAAGCTCTAAATTTCCTAAGTAATTGAAATTTTGTAGACCTAGTCTCTTTCTATACAACTGTATGCTTTTATATAATACTTATATTTAGTATTAGAATAATAGTTGGCATTTGCAAATTATCAAAAAACAAATGATTTTATGACAATTATCTAGAAAAATGATCACTTGGAATATGGTATAAATTTATGAGCATTATTTTAAAAATCTAACTTTATATCATATGTAATGATGCAAGTATAGTGCAGCACTTTTAAATTAATTAAAATTAGATTTTACATTATGATATAATAAAAAATCTTGTGGGTATTTATTACAAACACTACTATGAGTTAACCAAAATCAAGCTATATAAATTGGAAGTGTTTCCCCACTAATGCTTATATTTATCTCAAAGTATTGAATATTTTATTTGAAGCTAAATATGTCATTGTTGGGGTTTCTCTGGTGGCTCAGCAGTAAAGAATCCACCTGCAATGCAGGAGACATGGGTTTGATTCCTGGGTTGGGAAGAAACCCTGGAGGAGGGCATAGCAATCCATTCCAGTGTTCTTGCCTGGAGAATCACATGGACAGAGGAGCCTGGCAGGCTACAATCCATGAGGTCAAAAAGAGCCACACATGACTGAATTGACTGAGCATGCATGTATATCATTGTATATGACTAAATTTAAAAGGTGTTATAAAATAGAATGAACCTTTTAAAAGTAAAATAACTTTGAAATCAAGTGAATACATAAGAACCTTTGGGAAAAAATCATTTGGAATTAATAAATCATGGTTGTATAAACTCAAACTTGTAAGACCTAAGTGTAGATATTGCCCAGAATACCTTTACATGGTGTTTTATCTATTTACACCCTTACCATTGCACTTTTATTCTTTACACCTTAAAATTGTTAGTAAAAAAATAATCATATATATATGTTTCATTTAATCATAGGTAATATATTGAGCCAAAATTTAAATGAAATACTCAAGAATAAATTTGGTGAAAAAACTTAAAAAGAATTACAAATTACCTGGAAATAGTACAGTACAGTTGTAAGGGAAGTGATCATAATTTAGCTGTATTAGTAAGATATCTTAACTAATCATTTCAAACATTAAATTATTCAAAGTTAGTCAATCTATTGAAAGACAGTTTCTCCACTTTTCAACCACTTTTATTGCAGATTTTTAGCAGTTTTGTGTTTCTTTGAAAAATTTGTCTACTCATGTCTGCATAATATGCAGGTTATGCTTGCATAAATCATTGCCTTAAATTGTTAACTACCAGAGGACTGTTCAACATGCAGGCTTTCTAGAGGCTTCAACTTATCATGGGAGCAAAACCAGGTATTAGCTAAGAGTTATTGATCTAAAAGTTACAATACAGGGTCCAAAATTCTTCACAATTTAAGCTAGTAAACATTAGTTGAGTTTGTCTACACGTCTTCCATATATGCATCTTACCTTCCAGGCAAGAACATTTCATTTTTTCTTTATACAATGACTATCAGTTGACCTACCTGTGATCAGATAGCTTGACCACACCTTAGGCTTCTTCAGTGAGAAGATATTCCCTTGGCTAAATAGTAGTTAATTTATGGATGAGTAATTGGGGCTTCCCTCATAGCTCAGTTGGTAAATAATCTGCCTGCAACGCAGGAGACCTGGGTTCAATCCCTGGGTCGGGAAGATCCCCTGAAGAAGGAAATGGCAACCCACTCCAATATTCTTGCCTGGAGAATCCCACGGACAGAGTAGCCTGGCAGGCTACAGTCCATGGGGTCACAAGAGTCAGACATGACTTAGCGACTAAATCACCACCACCAGATAATCTAAACCTGACTAATTAGATCATGTGGGCTTAAATTGTTGATTAAACAGAACTGCTTTAAGTAAACTTTGAGACACCTAAGATCATAGAAAGAAAGTCTAAGGACTTCTACCCACCATTTTGTCATCAAGGAGACACATACTTAATAAATGGATGAAATGAAGCAAAGCAAAAGACAACAAGACTGAGTTCTGGAATTATGATCTAAATCCACCTATTCCAGAAGCTGGAACTATCACTGGCCTATTCAGTTATGTAAGCCAATAATTTCATACATAAAAATGAATTTATCACAATTGAATTGGAAATTTTTCTTAGGAGTTTAAAAATTTTGGCTGTTACACGTTCATTATTCAGCATCAATAATTTACGTTGCTTACGATAGTTTGAATACTTTCTGGTAGTGCTTTTGAGCCAAAAAACTTGACTAATTTACCAAGCATCTGATCTATACCTGTTACTTTTTCACATCTGACCCATAATCAAATTGAAATGGACATAGTATTTCCAGGAAATAATTTGCCTTTCATGTATCTGGTGTGTCTATATTTCTATTGTTTCCTCCACTTGGAAAGTGCTATGCTGTCAGAACTTTCTGCAACTTTCTGCAACTTTCTGCAGTATTCTTCTTTACTAGGTACACATAATCACTAAATACTGTAAATGTGACTTGTCTCAACTGGGAGGTCCCTAAATGGACGTAAATGAACATTGCCTTTCAAAGATTCTGTATGAAAAATTTAAGTGCAGTATCTCATTAACATTTTTATATTGATTGCCCACTGAAATGACAATATTTTGGTCTTATTTAACTGGAAAACCTTTCTGATTAAAATCAATTTCAAGTACATCTTTTTGCTTATGACACTGTGAAAGTGCTGCACTCAATATGCCAGCAAATTTGGAAAACTCAGCCGTGGCCACAGGACTGGAAAAGGTCAGTTTTCGTTCCAATCCCAAAGAAAGGCAATGCCAAAGTTGGCAATGTGTGCCAACTACCACACAATTGCACTCATCTCACACGATGGTAAAGTAGTGCTTAAAATTCTCCAAGCCAGGCTTCAGCAATACGTGAAACATGAACTTCGAGATGTTCAAGCTGGTTTTAGAAAAGGCAAAGGAACCAGAGATCAAATTGCCAACATCCGCTGGATCACTGAAAAAGCAAGAGAACTCCAGAAAAACATCTATTTCTGCTTTATGACTATGCCAAAACCTTTGACTGTGTGGATCACAATAAACTCCGGAAAATTCTGAAGAGATGGAAATACCAGACCACCTGACCTGCCTCTTAAGAAACCTGTATGCAGGTCAGGAAGCAACAGTTAAAACTGGACATGGAACAACAGACTGGTTCCAAATAGGACAAGGAGTATGTCAAGGCTGTATATTGTCACCCTGCTTATTTAACTTATATGCAGAGTACATCATGAGAAACGCTGGGCTGGAAGAAGCACAAGCTGGAATCAAGATTGCTGGGAGAAATATCAATAACCTCAGATATGCAGATGACACCACCTTATGGCAGAAAGTAAAGAAGAACTAAAGAGCCTCTTGTTGAAAGTGAAAGAAGAGAGTGAAAAAATTGGCTTAAAGCTCAACATTCAGAAAACAAAGATCATAGCATCCGGTCCCATCACTTCATGGCAAATAGATGGGGAAACAGTGGAAACAGTGGCTGACTTTATTTTTCGGAGCTCCAAGATTGCTGCAGATGGTGACTGCAGCCATGAAATTAAAAGACGCTTACTCCTTGGAAGGAAAGTTATGACCAGCCTAAACAGCATATTAAAAAGCAGAAGCATTACTTTGCCAACAAATGTCCGTCTAGTCAATACATGGTTTTTCCAGTAGTCATGTATGGATGTGAGAGTTGGACTACATAGAAAGCTGAGCACTGAAGAATTGATGCTTTTGAACTGTGGTGTTGGAGAAGACTCTTGAGAGTCCCTTGGACTGCAAGGAGATCCAACCAGTCCATTCTAAAGAAGATCAGTCCTGGGTGTTCTTTGGAAGGACTGATGTTGAAGCTGAAATTCCAATATTTTGGCCACCTGATGCGAAGAGCTGACTCATTTGAAAAGACCGTGATGCTGGGAAAGATTGAGGGCAGGAGGAGAAGGGGACGACAGAGGATGAGATGGTTGGATGGCATCACTGACTTGATGTACATGGGTTTGGGTGGACTCTGGGAGTTGGTGTTGGACAGGGAGGCCTGTCGTGCTGCCGTTCATGGGGTCGCAGAGTCGGACATGACTGAGCGACTGAAATAAACTGAACTAGAATTTTTAAATTAGATTTGTGTCTTGCATTATATTTCTCTTGACAGACTTAATCTAAAAACATGCTTTGAGTAGTTTATAGACTTTTTTCCTGTTCCCCTCTCCTATGTCCAAATTATCAAAACATCCTCAGGCTTTGTGAACTGTGCTAGTAGGTTTATAGCACCACTTACACTATCTTTGAAGTACATTTGATCACCACTTGTAGATTCTTCTTGAGAACAGAGATGATCATATTGGTCAGTGTGACCCCTGCAGCAGTAACAGAGTGACCTGAAGGGTCATTTTCGTTTATTTTGCTTTCAGCTTATTTGATGGTAAAGGGTTTTGGCTTTTGATAATCAGAGGTAGGGTCATCAAATCGAAGGCTGACAGATACCATTTAAGTATAGTAAATGATGAGAGTCAGAATGGATTAGACAAATGGGGACTATAGAATCTCTGGTAAACTGAACAGCAAATGCTCCATATGAAAGGAACAGTAGACATTTAGCCAACTTTGGCCATGCAGGTGTTCCAGTGTAATGATGCCAGATTTTCAAGTTTTTCAAGAGAAACTCAAAATGCACATCCATAACTCCTTAATGCTCTTTAAAATTGGCATTATAATATAAACGTTTTACAAATATTTGCGATCAGAAATACCACCATGGACTAGCTCTGGCACACGGGCCACCCAGACTTGGCCTGAGGTTTTCACGTCCAGAAGTTCCCTTCTTTGTTTTAGAATTTGTAGTTTTTTATAGTTAAGGATAATGTAAGGCGAAGCTGCATATTAGTCCCAGACTGATTAGTAACAGACTGAAAAGAAAACCACAGGAATACAAAGTTTCTGACTATCCTTCATGTTATTGAGTCTGCCACTCTCTGTAATTAGGGGATGGCATTAATCATTAATTAGAAAAGAAACCCTAAGTGAACAGTGTGAGATATCTCCATGGGAACACCACTGGCTTAGTCTCAATAAGAAAGATTGAGGAGTACATAACAGATGTAGTGTGCATCTCTGTAGGTCTGATTTAGGTAGCTAATATTCTATCTGTGTGAAAACTAAATAAAACACATTGTTTCCCTTCTGTGTTTAGCCATATTTTCTCTTTCAGCCTTTTCTTTTCAATCTTTGGTGATATTTTCTGTTTGAATGTGGTAGTCCGACCTATAGTACTCATAGGAGTGAAATATCTTCTCTACCTGCAACATCAAACACTGAAACAAAAGAGCAGTTGTACTGAGTTCATTGCGATTCACTGAGAAGTGCTGCCCACCTGCCGAGCAGGTGAAAATTTCCTGCCGGTTTCTCATTTAGGGAAAACCTCTTGGCTTATGCCTCAAGAACTGTACAAGCCTCTAAAGAGTGGTAGTGAGTACTAGATAGTTTTTTTTTTTTCTTTTTTTGCCTATAGAGATAGTTAAGTTATACAATGGAATAAGGATCCGAGAATTAATGAGGAAAGAAAAAGAGAGATGTGATGGACTTAGCAGTCTGGGTCTTTTTCTAACAAGCTGTCCTCTTGTTTTTTTACCCATCTGCCGTGGAGTTTGAAATACCACCTTGCTAGAGAAGTGCATAAAGCAGAGTATGTTACCACTTGTCTCATCTTACAAGCCAGCTCCATTTTACCTTACATTTGAGCAGAAATATTTTCACTTATTCCTCTAAAATCATTTATTTGTGTCAGATCTTTACATCAAATCTTGAGAAAACCCCATATCAGATATAAGCAATCAGTGATTGTCTGGATATATTCAGGGAATAGATAGATGATTTTGGTGAAATTGCTTAATTTAAAAAGTTGGGAAACACAAGCGAATTCTAGAGACCTGAATAGATTAAGTTTCTTAACATGACAGAGAATGTGATCATACCTATACACTCACGATGATTAAAAACAGCGAAACTTTCTCTGTGCCAGACACAGGTGTAAGGGCTTACTGTAAATGATCTCATCTGCTCTTCCTAGCATGCGGAAGACACTGTTCTTGTCCCTATTTTATAGGAACTTAAAATGGTTAAACAATATGTCAATGGATCTCACTATCACCCAGCTAGTAATTAGTGGTCTAGGACTTGAATTAAATTGGCTCTGACTCCGTAATTAACTCCTATAGATAACAATAGTAAAGTAGTAGTAGCAACCACTTGCAGCGCATTTACTATGATCCAGGGTCTGTTGTAAACACTTTACATGTATTAACTATTTAATCACAAGAATGCTTTGAAGTAGGTATTATTATTATCTTCATTTGACAGAGCAGGAAACTGAGTTGCAGAAACATAATGCAATGTGTCCACTTAACTCCAATAATTTTTTTAATGTGAGATAGAGCACACAACCTAAAGCAAGCCTTTCTGAATCTAAAATCTTACATTTATAAGACAAATAATAGCTCCTAAATACCAAATAGATGGTATTTCCAAAAAATATTTGCAAGGGAAGGCGATTTTCTTCTATCAACTCCAGCAACACAGTTAAGTTATATATTATCAATATTTCTTGCTTTGAAAACTTGGAGCCTGGTAATAGTTACTTTAGTTACTATCCCTTTGCTGTAATACAAGAGTCTCTCTTTGTCAAGGTCCCAAATAATTTAAAGACAACTTATCTTTATTATTGTTAAGTTCTTAAGATTCTCTTCATCAATTTTTGTTTGACCTTCTGTTGGTGGTTTCTGTACTGACCTTAAATTCCATCTGCTACTACAACTGTAGGTACTGAGTTTCTCTTACAAACAATAATAATAAATTATGTATATACATGTATATATAGCACACACATATGTATGATTGAATAATTACTAACGCATTTCAAAAATGTTTCTGTTGTTCAAATTAAAATTGATATTTAAAAAGCAAGCTCACATTCCTGAAGCCTGCAGGATAAGAAATAAATGATCCAAAGAATAATAACCAAAGTGTGAACTATGGATCTTATGGTATCTGATCTAATAGTTTGAAATATATATAGATTCCCTTTCATGAAAGTAAGTAAGTCAGTTGAAGGATTGAACTGGAGTGACTAATGCAGTATAGCAATAGAACTGTGTCCTTCTTTCCCCCCCACTTAAAAATAATGATAGGTTCTTCTGGAACCTGCTTAAGTAAGTGACACTCGTAGAGATAGATTGCTATGCTGTGACATATGGTGTGCTGGTATTGCGGTTGTATTGTAGAGATTATTACTAGCAGCAAGATTTTATAGTTATTGCCTGTCAAAGCTGGTGTTTTAATCACTATCATCAACACCGCCTTCAGGTTTTACCTCATCTTCTATCCAGCAAGCCAGGCCAGTGTGTCATCCAAAGAGAGACTCATTGGTTTGGGCCTGTTATTTCATTAAGATATATATTTGAGGGGGACAAGTGAAAGATGATTTTTACAAGGAGGGAAAAAATGCTCTCCTGGAAAGAAGAATTTAAGGACTGCAATTATTGATCTGAGGAGGTGTAATACCAGTTAGTTTGTGAAGAATCCATAAGCCTGCCTTGGAGATGAGGGAGGGCTAAGGGGATGCAGGTGTTTCCTCTTGTTCCTGAGAGCAATTAAGAGATCCAAATTATTTCCACTGTTACCTAATAAGGCAACAAGTGTCACCTGATGAGGTTAATTCCCAGCACTATTAATGTAAACATTGCTCAGCTTCTTCAGTTCACTGGCATTTTGTGTATTTCGCAGCCTCAGAGAGGAGAGGTGAAAGATGCAAACCATCGGTAACTAAAAGTCACAAGTGAAGGAGTAAATGGAAATGAGTTAGGGATCCTTTGGCATTTGACCTTTAGTTATCTGGGAGCATCCCTGGTGACTCAAGCGGTAAAGAACACACCTGCCAATGCAGGAGATGCAGGAGACGTGGGCTTGATCCCTGGGTCAGGAAGATCTCCTGGAGAAGGAAATGCAACCCACTCCAGTAATTTTGCCTGGAAAATCCCATGGACAGAGGAGCCTGGTGTGCTATAGTCCATGGGCTGGCAAAGAGTCAAACATGACTAAGCACATCAGAGCAACAGTATTTTATTATAGTTAAAAAAGAAAGTGAATTCAAGTAACCCTTTATGTGAACCAAATCCCACCCTGACATCACCCCCAAGGTTTTCAAAGCTAACTATTCCTAGTGTCAATTATCAGTTTTACAAGGTAGAATACACTCCAATATTTTCATTTTGTTTTGTTTAGAGGGAAACTAGACTATTTCCTCAAATCCTTTTCTTCCTCCTATTGAAATATAAATCTGGTGGAAAAGCTTTGACAGTGAAAGGTACAGCTGTGGGGCTCTTTTCCCCTTTGTTACAATTGACCTCTTTCCTGGCACATTAGATTCAGCCTCAGACTTAAATTGCAAGGTGTTATGAATAACGTGTGACTCACTTCAGGCTGGGCTGGTAGAGTTCTTCTTTCCCAGCTTCTCAGCACATAGCACCTCCTAAAAAGCCAAGAGAGACAAATTTCTCATTTATGGAGCACAGCAGGTCAGCCCCTTCCATATGCTCAAGATTTGTGGCTTGTGTCACAGGCAGCCCATTCTCATCCTTCAAGTCCTAATAGTTCAAGAGCCTCAAATCCCTTTGAACCCAGATTAAATGGATTCTGGAAAACATGCTACCATGTGTGGGGGTGTAATGTTCTCTTGAAGTACAGTGCATCCTGAGCCTTCCTAGACTACCCTTTGCCTATCTATCTAGTTGGTCTATTTATCATCGAAAAATGGTGTGTGTGGATGACTATGTGTATATGCGTATTTATGTATAATTCAGCATGCATATTTGTATCATTTTACTCTCTTGGCAAGCATACTTCAAGACTTGGCTTTCTCAGCCAAAATGAGTTTCACAATTTAAATATAATGCCACATCACTTTCTTGCCAAGTACGGGGGACACATTGAGATGTTTTCTCCTGACTGAGCTCAGCCTGCAAGTATTATAGGACATTCCCACTGCAGTGTGATCCTAAAGGAAGAAACACCTAATCTCTGGAACCATTCTTGATGCAGTATCAAGAGACAAGAAGTCCTCTTAATCTCCTTTCCATTGGGATCAGCATTTCAAGAAAGTATCCCCAATATCCTAGCTTATCTTTATGCTATTTTTTCTTTTACATAAAGAGTAAACATTTTAGATAAACATTTTAAGCTCTTCCCAGTTTGGTGGTAACTTAAATGGACTCTTTGTTTAAGGTAATATTTTAAAAATCCTTGTTAAATATGATTATTAAAAGCATCTTCTAGCCTCAGAGGTCAGTGAACAAATCTGTTCTGGATATTATTGTTTCTATAGAACCAGCGTCCCTTCTTCACTTAGGAATAAAACTACCATATGACCCAGCAATCCCACTGCTGGGCATATACCCTGAGAAAAGCAGAATTCAAAAATACACATGTAGCCCATTGTTCACTCTAGTACTATTTATAATAACCAGGACATGGAAGCCACCTAGATGTTCATTGACAGATGAATCGATAAAGAAGTAGTGGCACATATATACAATGGAGTATAACTCAGCCATAAAAAAGAACACATTTAAGTCAGTTCTAATGAAGTGGATGAACCTAGAGCCTGTTATACAGAGTGATACTTCACTATCACTATAGTGATACTTCTCTATTCAGAAGGAGAAAAACAAATATCATATATTGACGTGTATAAATGGAATCTAGAAAAATCATACTGATGAACCCATTTGCAGGGCAGGAATAGAGGTGCAGGCAGAATGGACAGATTTGTGGACACAGTGGGGTAAGGAGAGGGTGTGATGAATTGAGAGAGTAGCATTGAAACATATATATATATTACCATGCATAAAACAACTAGTGGGAAGTTGCTATATAACAGAGGGAGCTCAACCTGGTGCCTTGTGACAACCTAGAGGCATGGGATGGGGGGTAGGGAGTGGGAGGGAGGTTTCAAAGGGAGTGGATTATATCTATACTTATAGCTGGTTCACATTGTTGTACGGCAGAAAGCAACACAACATTGTAAAGCAGTTATCCTCCAATTAAAAATAAATTTTAAAAAAGAACCCATCTTCCTTCCATCTTCCCACTAGTTGGAGAAACTTTCCTTTGATTAATATTGCTGTTTCTGATGTCATCATAGTAGGGAAGACAATTTTTCATTATTAGTGATTTTGAAAATGTTCTTGGCATTCCTTATATACTCATTCTTCCATGTAAAATTTAGTATACATTTTATAATTTGTATTTCCCTATGAAGTGTTAGTCATTCAGTTGTGTCCGACTCTTTTTGACCTCCTGGACTGCAGCCTGCCAGGGTCTTCTGTCCATGGAATTCTCTAGGCAAGAATACTGGAGTGGGTTGCCATTCCTCATATTCTACCAAAAATGAAATTTTTGACTGATACATATTTCTTTTTTTTTCTTCATATATATATTTTATTGAAGTATAGTTGACTTACAGTGTTTCAGGTGCACAGCAAGGTAATTCAGTTATACATATACATTGTTTATATTATTTTTCAGATTATTTTCCATTATAGGTTATTACAAAATATTGACTATAGTTTCCCGTGCTATACAGTTAACCTTTGTTGCTTGTGTTGCATATCTATTTTTTTCTGAATTTTAGATATAAGAAAGAGGAGGATTATACCTCAACACTTTATTTTTTTTATTTATTTATTTTTTTATTTGATAAATTTAAATTGACTGATACATATTTCTATCGTTTAAATAATTGAGGGAAAATTGCAATATTCCCATCTTGATTATCTCCATTTTTACCTTGGTGAGGATCTCTATTGGGGCTTCCCTGGTGGCTCAGATGGTAAATGCGGGAGACCTGGGTTTGATCGCTGGGTGGGAAAGATCCCCTGGAGAAGGAAATGGCAACCCACTCCAGTACTCTTGCCTGGAAAATCCCATGGATGGAGGAGCCTGGTAGGCTACAGTACGTGGGTTTTCAAAGAGTCGGACATGACTGAGCGACTTCATCATCCAAGGCTCTCTATCGATTCAATTCCTATTTTAAGTTTTATAGTTTCCTATTTTATAGATCACTTATTTAGCTTATTTCTGTGACATTAAATTTTGTTGCTCTTGTGAATAAAATCTTTTCCTTACACATTTTCTAACTGGATATTGATAATGTTAATAAAGCTACTGACTGTAAATCTTGTAACATTATTTTGTTAATTGTGAAAGATTTGAGTTCATTCATTTTACACAGGTATAATCATATCATCTGTGTATGGATAATAATTAAAAATGATTAAGCTCTTATTTTCAGTATTTCCCTTATGTTCTCAATCATTATTATTTGCCAAGATGCCTCTCAGATCTTCCTAATATGAACATACCCTACGCATACTGTAAGAACCAGGTTAAACACTTTCTCTATAATGAAGAACAGTCCACTAATATCAACAATAAGTAATATCCTCTTTCTTGAAATATCAATATCATATTACCTCTCCTAGAGTTTATAGCATCTTTATTTTGTGTGTTGTGCTTTTATATTTAACTTCTTTTATGTACTAGAAGACAAGAGTTCATGCCCTTGCTGTCAATACAGTCCCTAAAAATTTGTATAATAAATATATATTTCATTTGGTATTTAGAATTTTCTCTTCAACAAAATGAAGATAACAGTAGCACTGACCTGTAAAGTTGTGTTAATAATATTATAATGGCATAAGTAAATTAATAACCTAAAAGTATTATTATTAAATATGCATAGCATAATTTTCCTTTATAAAAGTATGTCACTATTTCTTCTACATTTTAAAATATCTCCCACCAACTATGTCTTGTGTGGAAGAGATCTTTGGTGTTGAAGAGTCATTCCAGAACCATTTAGGATTGTATTGGCACTGTACATTTTTCCAGCTTGTTAGTTTTTTCATAGGGCAGGCTGTCTATTTTACTAAAAAGTAAAATTGTGCCCTTGAATTTCCTCAAAAGGTTTGAATGGGTGCCATGCACAGGTAGTGATTTATCTACTTCAAGTTTGCCTGTTCATCTACTTGGTCTTCTGTGCTTTAGCATGATTAGATCTGTACCCCCTACCTGCCCAGTTCAAAAGCATTTTGAACTTAAATTTCACTAAAGTCTTTACAGTGTAGACTGTGTGTGTGTGTGTGTGTGTGTGTGTTAGTTGCTCAGTCGTGTCCAACTCTTTGCAATCCCATGGACCATAGCCTGCCAAGTTCCTCTGTCCATGGGATTTCCCAGGCAAGAATACTAGAGTGGCTTGCCATTCCCTTCTCCAGGGAATCTTCCCAACCCAGGGATCAAACCTAGGTCTCCTGCATTGCAGACAGATTCTTTACCATCTGAGCCACCAGGGAAGTCTAAATTATTTTGTTTCACACTATAGCCTTTTTATCTTAATGTATCTTTTATTTAAGGACCACTGAATAGGCACACTGGTTCTCTAGAAGACGTATTGCTAATTTTGAAATATCTGCAAAATTACTAATTAGATAACCTTACTTGTCATTTTTCGTATCTAATTTGAACTCACTTACTCATAATATATGTTTCATTATTCATCTCACCTTGATCACCTTTCCTCTTTAAGTGTTATATTTATCACTTGACATAACCATTTGGTAGCTTTGTGAAACTGTCAATTGTTTTGTGACCTGTATCATATGGTCCCCTTCCCCAGGGTTTCCAAAAAGTTTTTCATACATTCTTTAGGTCTCCTATTTTTATTTTGCTTTTTTTTTTTTTTTTTTATAAATTTTATTCTTCTATTTAATGCCCTTATTTAGTTATAGTGTTTTCCATTCTCACATTCCAAGAATTAGAGTGACTTAATTACTTGCTAGTCACATGTTATTTCCAGCACAAATTGGGTCTTTTTATTTGTGTCTATTTTATGTAACAATATTAGCTGAAAGGAGCTCTAAAATGAAAATAGAAGGCAATAATGAAAATGATTCATTAATTAAGCAGATACCCCATGGGTAGGCAGTATGCTAGACAGTTAATACTAGAAACATGATAGCAATTCTGCAGGATACATGAAATCACAGGGGCTGATCTGGTGAGTGCTGCATGGGTACAGACACTATTCTACACACTCGACCTGAATTGGGCTTCCCTGTTGACTCAGACAGTAAAGAATCTATCTGCAATGTGGAAGACTCAGATTTGATCCCTGGGTCAGGAAGATCCCTTGGAGGAGGGCGTGGCAACCCACTCCAGTATTTTTAGTTGGAGAATTCCATGTATGGAGGCTACAGTCCATGAGGTCTCAAACAATCAGACACGACTGAGTGACTCTCACAACAACAGTCACACATTGAGGGGAAAGGGTGTTTCTCTCTCTCTGTTTTGTGTTTTTTTTTTTTTTTTTTTGATTTTTGCTTTTTCTTATTTTTAAAATTCATTTATTTTAAATTGAAGAATAATTTGTTTCTGCCATACATCATCATGAATCAGCCATAGGTACACATACATCTCCTCCCTCTTGAACCACCCTCCCAACCCCCCACCCCCCACCCCCTGTCTAGATTGTCACAGAGCCCTAGTTTGGATCTCTTTTAATTTTTGTTTTCTCTTTCTTTCATCAGGGTCATGAATAGTTGGTAGGTTATGTGGTAGCTTTATGTCCTGTACCAGGTCACCCAGATGATGGGGCAAATATATCTGAAATCCAGTCTGTTTTCTGCTTTCTAAGATAAACTGGATTGTGTCTACTCAGAGTCAAGGGTAACTTTGGTAATTTACAGAAAGTCATTGTTCGTGCTAAATGTGATATTTCCCCTCATCTGGAGACTGTTTTTTTTTTTTAAGATAAAAGAAAAAAATTGAGAAAAATGGATAAAAGAAAGAAAAAAAAGGAGGAAGAAAGGAAAGAGGTAAAATGAGAAAAGGAAAAAGATAAGTGAACTATTCTTTTCTAAAAATAATTAATTCTATTCCTATTTTTCTTCTTTATACAAGTAAATAGTAACCAGTATTGGTCTTAGAGATGCATGGCAATGAAAGGAACTGCAAATTTCCCTCAATTCTTTGAGCTCTTTCTGAGTTACATGCCAGTTATTTTATAACTTGACACATCAAAATTTTTTTATTTTTTTCTTAATTTATTGTTATTGTAGGATAATTGCTTTACAGAATTTTGTTGTTTTCTGTCAAACCTCAACATGAATCAGCCATAGGTATACATATATCCGCTCCCTTTTGAACCTCCCTCCCATCTCCCTTCCCACCCCACCCCTCTAGGTTGATACAGAGCCCCTGTTTGAGTTTCCTGAGCCATCAGCAAATTCCCATTGGCTATCTAATTTATATATGGTAATGTAAGTTTCCATGTTACTCTTTCATACATCTCACCCTCTCCTCCCCTCTCCCCAGGTCCATAAGTCTATTCTCTATGTTTCTCCATTGCCGCCCTGTAAATAAATTCTTCAGAGCCATTTTTCTGTATTCCGTATATGTGCATTAGAATACAATATTTATCTTTCTCTAAGACTCACTTCACTCTGTATAATAGATTCTAGGTTCATCTGCCTCATCAGAACTGATACAAATGTGTTCCATTTAATGGCTGAGTAATATTCCATTGTGTATATGTACCACAGCTTCTTTATCCATTCATCTGTTGTCGATGGACATCTAGATTGCTTCCATGTTCTAGCTATTGTAAATAGTGCTGCAATGAACAATGGGATACATGTGTCTTTTTCAACCTTGGTTTCCTCAGGGTATATGCCTAGGAGTGGGACTGGTGAGTCATATCATATGGTGGTTTTATTCCTAGTTTTTTAAGGAATCTTCATACCATCTTCCATAGTGGTTGTATCAATTTATATTCCCACAAACAGTGCAACAGTGTTCCCTTTTCTCCACACCCTCTCCAGCATTTACTGTTTGTAGACTTTTTGATGGTGGCCATTCTGACTGGTGTGAGGTGATATCTCATTGTGGTTTTGATTTGCATATCTCTAATAATGAACAGTGTTGAGCATCTTTTCATGTGTTTGTTAGCTGTCTGTATGTCTTCTTTGGAGAAATGTCTGTTTAGGTCTTTTCCCCACTTTTTGATTGGGTTGTTTGTTTTCCTGGTATTGAATTGTATGAGATGC
This sequence comes from Bos grunniens, assembly GCF_055505025.1. Classification (NCBI taxonomy): domain Eukaryota; kingdom Metazoa; phylum Chordata; class Mammalia; order Artiodactyla; family Bovidae; genus Bos; species Bos grunniens. The sequence continues at coordinate 77,307,364 of NC_141171.1, forward strand.
TTGTATATTTTGGAAATTAACCCTTTGTCAGTTGTTTCATTTGCTATTATTTTCTCCCATTCCAAGGGCTGTCTTTTCACCTGGCTTATAGTTTCTTTTTCTGTGCAAGAGCTTTTAAGTTTAATCAGGTCCCACTTGTTTACTTTTGTTTTTATTTCTGTTACTCTAGGAGGTGGGTCGTAGAGGATCTTGCTTTGATTGATGTTATCGAGTGTTCTGCCTATGTTTTCCTCTAAGAGTTTTATAGTTTCTGGTCTTACATTTAGGTCTTTAATCCATTTTGAGTCTATCTTTTGTGTATGGTGTTAGGAAGTGTTCTAATTTCATTCTTTTACATGTAGCTGTCCAGTTTTCCCAGCACCATTTATTGAAGAGGCTGTCTTTGCCCCATTGTATATTCTTGCCTCCTTTGTCAAAAATAAAGTACCCATAGGTGCATGGACTTATTTCTGGGCTTTCTGTCTTGTTCCATTGGTCTCTATTTCTGTTTTTGTGCCAGTACCATTCATTCCTGATGACTGTAGCTTTGTAGTGTAATCTGAAGTCAGGAAGCTTGATTCCTCCAGCTCCATTCTTCTTTCTCAAGACTGCTTTGGCTATTCGGGGTCTTTTGTGTTTCCATATGAATTGTTAAATTTTTTTTCTAGTTCTGTGAAAAATGCCATTGGTGATTTGATAGGGATCAGTGAACTACCATTGAATATTACTTTTGCAAAATAATTACTTGGGGGTGGTTAATAACATTGACAGAGGAGCCTGGTGGGCGTCTATGGGGTTGCAAAGAGTTGGTATGACTGAGTGACAAACACAAAAAATGAATATAATATATTGTATTTTCTTTGTGATGTCTATTATAATAGAAATTATGATTAAAAAGCTGGGAATATTCCCACAAGTAGATATTTGGATTATTTATAATGTGTGTCTCTGCAACTTTGAAAGTTTTCTTAGTACACAAGTATTGAACTAATTATTTTTTTTATCACTTCTCTTTAGGGATCATGAAGCAATGTGATTTATTTAATTTGAAAATACTGTTTAAAATACATTTTGGTAAATATTTCAATTTTAAGGAAAATTGATTTTATAATTAAGTACCCTATAATGTTTAAAATATCTGCTGAAGCATATGTATAGATACATTTGATATTTTTACAGAGCCTGAAATATTTAAATAGCTTAATATAGATATATTGATGGTAATAAAACCATGAGAGTTGATTTCATCATTTGTTCATTAGTAACCACTTTAAATATACATCAAAACACTATTAAATCATTGATGAGGTTTTTCATTAAAGAGACTGATGATAAAGATAATATCTTTAAAAGCTTAATGTAAATATATATCAATGGATGTACTTAATTTATTTTTATCAGTGATTTTTACTGACATATAACACATACAGAAGAGTTTACTCGGCATAAGTTCAGTGAAGTTTTACAATGTGAACATGCATATCATGCAATTACCAACCAGATTAAAAGCTAGACCATTACTATTACATCACTTAGCTTGTTTAAACCAAAGGGAACCATTACCCTGATATCTGATGTTACTGTCTATAGATTAGTTCTATTTATAAATTTTGCTCTTTGACTATTATATTAAATAGTATGTTTGTAAAAATCATCTATGTTGCATTAAGTATCTTTCCTTTCATTTTCATACTTTACAAGAGTTGGTATGAAGTTACAATTTATTTACCCATCTTATTATTGATGGACTTTTAGTTGTTTTCCAGGTTTTGTTATTACAAATGGTGCAGCCAAGAACAAACTTATATGTGCCATTTGGGCATATACATGTACATATCTATTGTGTATTCTCCTCAAGTGCAATTACTGAGTCACAGGCTATTTCTATATTCACTTTTTCTTCCCTGCTCTCTTGCTCCCTTTCTTTCTTCCCTCCCCCACCCCCTCTCCTTCATACTTTCTTTTCTCTCTCTCTCTCTCTCTGTTTCTTTCAGAATTCTTTTCTGGTAACTCTAGGTCTTGATTTATTAAAAAATATATATTAAAGTATACAAGTACTATTAGCATTTTCCATGTAATGCTAAGATATTAGAACACGTTAACTCTGCCTCATTTCCAATTTTTGCTATCATGCTTTATTTTTCTGCACATATTTTAAAAAAATATATTGTTATTGTTCATATTTCAATTGGATTCACCCACTTATTGACATTTCCCTGTCTCTTCGTTTTTGTTATCTTATATAGGAAATACATTTCATAAATGGAAGCATTTTTATTCTGATTGAGTAACACCTTTTAGCATCACTTTTACTGTTTGTATGCTGGAAAAATGCACTCCTTTTTGGAAATATCTTTACTTTCTTGCAGATGCTCAGTCACTAAGTTGCATCTGACTCTTTGAAATCCCGTGGACTGTAGCCCACCAGGCTCCTCTGTCCATGGGATTTCCCAGGCAAGAATAATGGAGTGGGTTGCCATTTCCTTCTTCAGGGGCTCTTCATGACCCAGTAATCACACCCCCATCTCCTGCATTGGTAAGCAGATTCTTTACCACTGAGCCACCTGGGAAACTCATCTTTACTTTACTTTTAATTTATTATTTTAAATTATTCTTTTACTAATCTGGCGGTATATACACATGGTACTGATCTAAGAACTTCATAGGATTTATAGTGAAAAGTAAACCTTGCTGCACAACAAGTCAGTTAGCTGCCTTTACCAGAGGCAACCACTTTTACCAGTTTCTTGTGAAAGTTGAAAGTATTCTATGCATCAGTGAATATATTGCAATACCTACCCAGTCTTCCAATTATCTATTTTATATTCTTTATACCTATTTTCATCTATCTATATACAAACGGTAGAATGTGATGCACATTGCTTTTTAACCATTTTTATTTTAAATCAATTCTATTGTAATAATTTACATACAAGTGAAAATGTGAAAGGAAAGTTGCTCAGTCATGTCCAACTCTTTGCAACCCCATGGACTGTAGTCTGCCAGGCTCCTCTGTCCATGGAATTCTCCAGGTAAGAATGCGGGAGTGGGTAGCTGTTCCTTTCTCCAGGGGATCTTCCCAACCCAGGGACTGAACCCAGTTCTCCCAATTTGCAGGCAGATTCTTTTACCATCTGAGTCACCAGCCTACCCTGGAGGCTCAGAGAGTAAAGAATTTACACAAAATGGCATGTAAACTTTTAAACTCTAGGTTGATACACTTTACGAAAGATATTCACTTTGTATAATCAGCATCATAATCAAGATAAAGAATATTTCTATCATCTACAAAATTACTCTTGTTTCCTTTCTAAATTAGTCCAACCTACCTACCGACCCCTGGCTCCCAGTAGCTGTGAGATATTATCACTAAAAAATAGATGTATATTTTCTCTTGTTGTTCAGTTGCCAAGTCATGTCTGATTCTTTGCAAACCCATGTACTGCAGCACACCAGGCTTCCCTGTCCTTCACCATCTCCCAAAGATTGCTCAAACTCATGTCCATTGAGTCAGTGATGCCATCCAACCATCTCATACTCTGTTTTCCCCTTCTCCTCCTGCCTTCAGTCTTTCCCAGCAGTAGAGTTTTACCAATAAGTTGGCTCTTCACATAAGGTGGCCAAAGTATTGGAGCTTCTGCTTTAGCATCAGTCATTTCAATGAATATTCAGGACTGATGTCCTTTAGGATTTACTGGTGTGATCTCTTGCAGTTCAAGGGACTCTCAAGAGTCTTCTCCAACAGCACATTTCAAAAGCATCAGTTATTCAGCACTCAACCTTCTTTAAGGTCCAACTTTCATCTTGGTCACTGATTACTGGGAAAACAATAGCTTTGACTATATCTACCTTTATCGGCAAAGTAATGTCTCTGTATTTTAATATGATGTCTAGGTTTGTCATAGTTTTTCTTCCAAGGAGTAAGCAACTTTTAATTTCATCACTGCAGTCCCCGTCTGCAGTGATTTTGGAGCCCAAGAAAATAAAGTCTGTCACTCTTTCCATTGTTTCCCCAACTGCTTGCCATGAAGTAATGGGACTAGATTCCATCCCTCTTAGTTTTTTGAATGTTGAGTTTTAAGCCAACTTTTAAAGTTTTCTCTTTCACCCTCATCAAGAGGCTTTCTGCCATAAGGATGGTGTCATCTGCATATCTCAGGTTGTTTATATTTCTCCCAGCATACTTGATTATAGCCTGTGCTTCATCTACTCTTGTATTTCACATGATGTACTCTGCATATAAGTTAAATATGAAAAAGAACATATATGTATACACACATAATACATATAAATAGGTGCAGTGCATGTTTGTATATAAGTGTGTCAACTACATATATATATGATATGTATATGCACTATTATATAAGATATGTGCATGTTTATATATGTGTGTGTGTATGTCAATTACATATGTGTGTGTGTGTGTGTGTGTGTATATATATATAAATATATATAATTGAATCACTTTGCTATATACCAGAAACTAATGCAACATTGTAAATCAACTTTATTTCAATAAAGAAAATAATACAATTGTATTCAGAGTTTCATGTTTTTGTTAGAAGTTTTAATACCTTATAAACTGTTATAATAGGCTAAAATAAAGTTTAGTTATTTAATGTACTTAAAGCCAGAGTCTGAGAGCTAACCACCAAAATGAAAGATGTGGATGTCAAAAAAGTAATAATAGTAAACCTAAAACTATTTTTAAATGACTAATAATGGTTGATTTAGTTTATCTAAAAAGTAAGGAAAGCTCAAGAAAGTTGAGATTCATAATTTTATATTTTACAAATTCCTCTTTTCTGCTCCACTCCCCCATATCCCACACTCAGTCATTCTTATGGTTTCTATGGAACAAACAACTGGTAGAGTGAACACTGGAATAAATAAAGAAGGAAATGTCTCTACCTACTGATTTGGGATAAATACCTTTTGCATCATCTTGACAGCCTTCAGGTCCTCTTATCTTTCATCTCAAGTGTTAAAATAATGATGAAGTTCATTATCATTTATAAATAACATATGTTCCTGACAAAGAAATAAGAGGAATAAAAGCTTAAAATTTTAAGATACTGTGGAATCAGCCCATCACAGTTTTATGCTCTGTTTCAAACACCCTCATCCAGCAATTCCTTTAAAACTTAAAAATGTGTAAAAGAAATTATTCATTTGACTGGCTTTTTATGCAGTCATTGAATGCATTCAAGGCCATATTATCCCTTCATTAGAGGTTGAGTGTTCAGTTCTATTTAGAAGGAGGAAAACAACAGAATACAATCACAATCAAAGGGCCCAATCAGCATAAATTTAACTTAAAGAGTAGTTTGCCTTTTTATAACATGAGGTCAGGCAGCATACTATACTTTCCATACTATAAGTTTCCACACTATAATTAAGAATAATAAGGATTTTCTGATCCTAAATTCTACTTTTCTTTGATCACTTCTAAGTAAAGATGCAAGTAGAAGGATCACACACCAAAGGGGTTGATGTCTCTATTGACTTGCTAATCAATTGTCTGTTTTACAAAACCATTATTTTTCCAAAACTGACCTAATTTTCACAGTCTTGATTTAAATGAGAAACAAATTAGAGGGTTTGTTTTCTTTTTCACTCCTCTATGCTAACTACATTGGTTTAGAGGTGAACAAAAATACACAGAATCAGTATGCCTTTGAGTGAGATTTCCTTGCCAGATTTAAGCATTTGTCAAAACAAAATCTGTTTAAAATGTATCAAACTTGTCTCTTATTCTTACTTTAAAATGTGGGATGTAAGGGCTTAATAGATGCAAGTAAAATCATCATGGCTAATATTTACTCAGCGCTTATTATTTTCACTGTATTAATGTGCTTGGGTACCTTATCTCCTTTAACTCTCAGGCCAACCCTGTGAAGTCAGTGTTGTTATCTCTGTTTCACAGACAGAATGGAAAACTGGCCTAGAGAGGTTAGAGAAGTTGCCTAAAGTCATGCAGCTTTGAAATGGGTAAATCAGAGTTCATCTTCACATAATTTCTCTCCAGAGCTAGAATGTATAAGCAGCCCATAATTCTACTTCCCTTCTTTCTTTAAAATTTAAAAATTAGTTTTTGCAACATTATTGAAGGAAAAAAGAGATGCATGCACCCTCTAAAATAAGTGATTTATGCATTTTACCAGCACTAGGCAAACTTTACAGTTTCTCTTGCTCATTTTTTAATTGCTTACAATAATGCAAACTATAATTTAATCATATTCAATTTATATGATTGAATCCGTATAAAACAACCCAGTAAATTGGAAACTTGGTTGATTTTTTTTCAAACCATTATGTAAAACATTAGAAACTAAAGTATTAGTCTAGTTTAGACAGTAAGATGATCAAGGAAACAATTATCTGCTAATTGGTCCATTTGTTTTGTTTTCTGTAGAAACATGTATGAAATTAACCATGGAACAGGTGAATCATTTATACCATAGTATTTGATCCCATGGTATTTGATCTAATTTGCAACCTCAGAAACTGACCCTTGTCTTGGAGAGGAGAAAAAGTTTTTGCTTACTCCCTTCTAGTTTGTTTGTTTGTTTTTTTTTTAATGGATCTACTAATTAAACTGACATAAGAGAGATTAATAGGAGAAAAAATTAATTTTGTACGCAAATAGGTATCCAAAGGTATTCAGCTCTCAGATAGATTTTTAAGGCTTATTTGCCATCCTGAGATAAGAAAAAGGAGGTAGGGATCTGGGACTTCTAGGGGAGGAAGATAATTTATAGGCAGATGGGAAGAACAAATGTTTAGAAAACAGGTTTGCCATGCCATGCAGATAAATTTCTGATGTAAAGTATTGTCTCTTCCTGGTACAGACTCTTTATTTAAATTACTTTAGGAAGTTAAGGGAGAAGTTAGGAAAAAAAAAAAAGTCTTTCTGAGTCCATTAGGCTGATTATGTTCAGCTAAAGTAATCCACGTATTAAAGTGGAATATTTTGGGGTCACATATTTGGCTACCCACTCACCTGTAAAACATAGGATCCAAACGATAGTAAGAAAATTATATTTGTATTCCAAATAAACTGTCTAACTTTGTAAATAAAACTGCTTCTACAACACTTCTCTCCTTCTTCCCTTTAAACTTGATATCCAAAGTTGCTAGGTGAACTGTGAATTCCTTTAGATTTCAGTAAGAATGCTTGATCACAAGTACTTGCTTATCTTCATAAAATCTGAAGTTGAAGCAGCAATAATGCTAATCACCTATATTTGCATCTAGATGAGACAGTATGTAAGGCCAATTTTGAAAAGCATGAATTTTTTTTTTTTGATTGCCTTCTCCAAATTAAGCTTTTACTCTTTGAAACTACCACTGTAGCACTTCATACAATTAATATTTTCTAGTTTTTTAATCCAATAAAATCTAGCTATCTGGTGCCCTCATTTTCTTAAACATTTTATCTTTACTAAATAACAACTAAATAGATGTTCTGAATTGTTAATGCCTTGCTAGATAAGTGTTCACCAATTACCATAGTTAATGCTTTTAAATATTATGGAGTAAACTATCACTTTTAAAGCAGATACTATGTGCCAACTATTCATATATATATTTTGCACATAGTATTTAATCCTCACTATAAATCTGTGATAAAGCTATCATCATCCTTATTATAAATGGAAATTTCCCTTCAGAAGGGTTAATTGACTGATCTATGACCACATGGTTATCCCAAGCCCCAAGTAACATGAAGAGGATTTATATCATGTTTATTTTTTTTAACGGATGCTTTTTCCATGAATCCAGAATCCCTGGAACTCGAAAACATGACTCTGATGTCACAATCATTTAGTCACTCAAAGGCAGTAGATTTAAGAAGTAGACTAGAAGTCTGGGGACTTCAGACTAAGGTGACTGTCAACATATTTGAGAAAATAGCCCAGTCTAGCTATCTGCCTGGTTTGAATCTTTATTCCCTCTTTATGTTAAGCAGTGAATAGCAGAGATATTTACTCTGGATTTAGAGAATTAGGTAAAATTCTCTGCATCCAGAAGGCCAGTTGGTATTATTAGTGGTTAGGAACTCAGGGGGCTTCAACAGGGGTAGTCACACTACCAGCACATTGTATTAACAGCAATTCTGTGGCTCACTCATTTTTTTCTGAAAACAATTCATAATAAATAGAAATAGCAGCTCAAAACTGGTGAATATTGAATCCCAAATAAAAATATAACATATAGCTAAACAATAGGCATTTGAGAAAAATCAGTGGTATCAAAGACATCAACAAAACTAAAAATGGGAAACTAACATACAAACCCACAGTGTTAATACAGCAAATTCAAGGATTTTAAAAATGACATTTTATATTTTCATTTAGAGTAGGAATGAATATTACATTTTTGGATATTTACTGGGGGTATCTGTTTTATTTTTTTTATTATTTTCATTTTTTAAATTTTATTTTATTTTTAAACTTTACAATATTGTATTAGTTTTGCCAAATATCGAAATGAATCCGCCACAGGTATACCCGCGTTCCCCATCCTGAACCCTCCACCCTCCTCCCTCCCCTCCCCTCCCTCTGGGTCGTCCCAGTGCACCAGCCCCAAGCATCCAGTACCATGCATCGAACCTGGACTGGCGACTCGTTTCATACATGATATTATACATGATGGGGGTATCTGTTTTAAAAGTATTTAAATAAATACCTTGAAAATGGGAAAATATCAAGGAGAAAAAATATTCAGAATAGGTACTTGGGTAGAATGGACAGATTTTTTAAAATTTAAAACTGGGAGAAACTTACTGAAAATACAATAAAAGACAAATATTTAAAAATATGAAAGATAATTTAAATGCTTATAAGAAAAGGCAATGTAAAACCATATTTACCTAATATAACTTCTAAAAAGAAAAATCAATGAAAAATGGAAGGAACTAATCAGAGGCAATAGAAGAAAATATCAAGAGCTAATAAAGTTGTAATTATTCACAGAGGAAGTGACTGCAAATTCTCAAGTGGGATACATGAAAAAAGAAGTACATCGTACATGTTGTTCAGACAACATATTAAACCAAAGCTGATGAGAAAATCTTTTGCTTTTTAAAGGAAATTTAACATAATTTACTACAAAATAAGAGTCAGCATCCCAAGAGAATCAAGAGGACCACTGACTGTTAGATGACTGTAAAGCGATAATAAAATATTCTCTACTCAGCTATAGCAGCGCTCAAGAGAGGAGAAATCATTTCAGTAATACAAGAACTGAGAATGCTAACCACCCACAGACATATTCTGACATTTCAATAGAATATAAGTTAGCATGATAAAGTTAAAATTCAAAAATCATATACATATTAAAAGAAATAGCATATGAAAAACCAGTTAGTGATATGATTAAATAGAAAACATTTTTGATTGTAAAATATAATAATCATATGGGGAAACATCTGAAATAAAATATGGGGAAGGAAATTGTGAAGTCATGTTAGAATACACTATCACTTAATATCAAACATAAGACATGGAAATTCTATTGTTTATGGCTCCATACAGGTAGAAAAATTATAATCGCTTAATTAAGAATGATGCACAATAATTTCAAGAAATTAATGTGTTATATAACACATTAACATTAGGAATAACGTTAGGAATGGAAAAAAGTATGGAAATTAATGTGTTCTCTAAAGTGAGAGAAAAAAGAATAACAAAATGGAAAAAAAGTATTGATTTTTTCCCTTCTAATCTCAATGCAAAAAACAAAGAAAGGTTAAGATTATATATAGCTGAATGCTGCTGCTGCTGCTGCTAAGTCACTTTAGTCGTGTCTGACTCTGTGCAACCCCATAGATGGCAGCCCACCAGGCTCCTCCGTCCCTGAGATTCTCCAGGCAAGAAAACTGGAGTGGGTTGCCATTTCCTTCTCCAATAGTGGCCACTAATTGGGTGCTATGCTTATCCATTGTGATTTTATAGATGTCTGAAATATTCTACAATAACATAAAATATAATGAATGTATAAACAAGTGAATAAGGGGGAAATGATAGTGATTTATTAAACTAATAAATAATGATCTGATTTTCTATTTAGAAAACAAAATTAGAAGACAAAATCTTAGTATACATAAAAATACTTCCCAAGTTAACTAAATATTTGAATATAGGGCCAAATAAAAAAGCAACTTGAAAGAAGTTTTGAATAACTGTTATAATTTCCTGGTAGGAGCAAACCTGCCTAAGCCTGAGAATGCACCTGAATCTTAAAGAAAAAATGATGTTTAATTATATAAAAATGAAATGCTCTGCAGAAATGAACTATATTAGCAAAGGTAAATTTTCTGTTGAACACTTAGGTAAGATATTTATTTCCTCTGTGTAAAATGACTAAAAATTAATATCAGGAATAGAAAAAGAAATATTAAAATAAATACCTAAATGATGGTTTATAGAAAAAAGACAAATATATGAATAACTTAATCACAAAAAAAGAATATAATGTGTTTTTCAATAAAAGTCTGTCAAGATAACTGAATAATTAGGGAATGCAAGTTAAAATGGATTTATTTTGCCTGTTACATTTGTAAGAATAACTAAAATGATTAATGATATCAATTTTAGGTAAGGTTGTGGGGAAACGTCTCATTTGCCAATGATAATATACATTTGTAAAACATTCTTATGTATTTAATTTGACAGTAGCTATCAAACTTTATCAGAGAAGGCAATGGCACCCCAACTCCAGTACTCTTGCTTGGAAAATCCCATGGGTGGAGGAGCTTGGTAGGCTGCAGTCCATGGAGTCGTGAAGAGTCGGACAGGACTGATCGACTTCACTTTCACTTTCCACTTTCATGCATTGGAGAAGGAAATGGCAACCAACTCCAGTGTTCTTGCCTGGAGAATGCCAGGGACAGGAGAGCCTGGTGGGCTGCCGTCTATGGGGTGGCACAGAGTTGGACACAACTTAATTTGCCTACCTATTCTTTTGGCCACTATTGTAAAACTAGATATTTAGGCCAGATAATTACTGACACACATGCACAAAAATTCATATACATGAATGTATATTATCAGATCAGATCACATCAGTCTCTCAGTCGTGTCCGACTCTTTGCGACCCCATGAATAGCAGCACGCCAGGCCTCCCTGTCCATCACCAACTTCCGGAGTTCACTCAGACTCATGTCCATCGAGTCAGTGATGCCATCCAGCCATCTCATTCTCTGTCATCCCCTTCTCCTCTTGCCCCCTATCCCTCCCAGCATCAGTCTTTTCCAATGAGTCAACTCTTCGCAGGAGGTGGCCAAAGTACTGGAGTTTCAGCTTTAGCATCATTCCCTCCAAAGAAATCCCAGGGCTGATCAATGTATATTATAGCAGCATTTAAAACAGCCAAAAAGTTGAATGCAACCTATTCCCTTCAACAAAGAATATTGAAATACCATATCATGGTATCTTCATATTCTGTCTTACAATACAGTAGATAAAATCAGGAGTGAGGTAAAACCTATATGGACATATCTGGAATGATTTCCATGTCACATTAGTGAGGAAAGAATATTTCAGAACAATACACAGAGTACCATTTCTGACTATATCATCTAAAACAAAGCCATATACTTTAATGCCACATGTATATGTATATAATTATTTAAACAGAGGTTTTGAAGAACAAAGGTCTAGCTATTTATAGTGATCCTCTTTCAAAAGAAAAATACATCTCTGAACCTTCCTCCCAATTTTGTTATAAATCTAAAACTGTACTAAAAAATAGTCTTAAAAAGAGAATTGCAGCTGGGGTTGAGGAAAGGTGGATGCTGTGTTTTTCACTTAACATATTTTTTGATAGTTTAAATGTTTACAAGGAAAAATTTTCCATATATTTTGTTTAATTTGATAAATATATTTATCATTTATAAGATCAAACATTCTAGTAATAACTGGAGACCCTCTGTTTACTTGAGGAACCTAGCTAAACTTCATAACACTTGAAATTATTTGAGAAAGTCTGCTTAATCCCCTTGGTCCTACCCTCATGGTGGCTTGAAAAGCTTCAGGCATCCTATCTATGTTAAAGGCAAGACAAAAGTAGAAAGGAATGGGACTAGCTGTATCTGTCACTATATTACTGAATAAGAAATTCTCAGAAACCCATCAAGAAAATTCTGCTTACATCTCACCATATATAACTATGTTGCATGGTAAAGGCAACCTGTAAGGGTGGTTGTGAAAATTAGTATTTAATTTTCCAAACTTTGTACTTAGTTGGAACAGGGGATAAATGTAAAGGGCAGGTGGGTCAACATCTATCATAACAGGTTTTGACTGTTTTACCTAATGATTGAAATTTTATATAGATTTTGTTGATTGTGTTTAACTGATAACAAAGTATCTGTACTCTAGATACTTGCCAGAGAATATAATGTCTAACTAACTGCCTCTAGATAATTATGCATGATTGTGGCTGAGAGAACCAATATTAGGAAGACTTACCTGGAAGATATGGACTGTCCATTTCAAATACTTTAAGCTCTGTTCTGTAAGTAAACATCCAGCTTAGCACCATGCACTCTACTGTCTGTCTCCTTTTGCTTTAAATTGTCCTTAAATTGCTTTTCTTAAATTGGTCTTGGCAGTGGTACCATCATCCATTCATGAAGAATATTATAAGAAACCACACTGTGAAATTAATTGCTGTGTTTTCTTACAAATTATACATCTGCAGTGTTGCAGAATATAGAACTTCATCAATTAAACAATTACTATGTTTTGAAACCTTTTTTTAAATTGAAGGATAAGCACTATATATTTTTTTCTGTGAGATCATAAAGTTTCAACAACATGATTTTTAATACCTCATTTTTTGTTGTATTGATGTGCTCAAATTTATTTCACTAATTCTCTCCTACTCAGCATACCAAGGTTTCTGATGTTGTTGCTATTATAAAGTTTCAATGAACATCCTTGTCACTAAATCTTGTTGACCCTCATTGACTATTCCAAAAAATGGATCAATGAATACAGATGGGTTTAAGTCTTTTAATTTGCAATGAAGTGGTACTTTAAGGGAATTGAGTGACATGAGCTGGTAAAGAGGAGACTGGAGAATATTTTATTTGAAAGAATTGCAGTGATCAAAGAAACAGCAGTAAGCCTAATATACGACTTGGCACAGCAAACATTGGTTTGGTAGGAGTGATGATAATTTTGGAAAGTTGAGGATGTAAATGCATTCATGAAATACACAGACAAGTAAGAAGGTGGATCTGACAGGGTGATAAACAAAATCTTGCATCATAATTTGAATGTGTTTGACTCGATTTGCAGATGGTATAACACCTATGGTGCCATTCGCCTAAGAGGGGAGGGTAATGCAAAAATAGTTTTGGAAGAAGCTTAACCTGACTACAGTGCATGCGATGAAATTAAGTTGGATAAAGAGGCAGTTGGAATAATAGAGATATGACATGGTATCACTGGGATTTGTATTAAATTTCAATACTTTAATTTCAAAATAATTTAATTTCAAATTAAATTAAATTTATTTTATTTAATAATAAAATTTCAAATAATTTAATTTCAAAAATTAAATACAAAAATTAAATACAAAAACAGTCAATACTGTTTTTGTGGTTTCCTTTTTTTGGTGTGTGTGTGTGTGTTTTCCTTTTAATGTTTATTCTTTTACTTTAATTCAGAGAGATACATAAGGACAAAGTATATATGAATGTAGAAAGTGATTGTATGTTTTATTCTTAGAATAGTATTTTCTTTGACTCCCCCTCCATAGTTCCTACGTGAATATATTTTCCTTCCATATATAAAGAATCTTATCTATCTTCACATGTGCTCACAGCCATGTGTGTATACTCAGGTACTCACTTGTACACACTGTCCACATATAATACACGTCGAAGTTTTTTTAAATTGTTTTTCAAAAGGAAATCAAATTATACATAAATATTTGAAACTGTTGTTTTCTCATTCAGTAATACCTTATGCAAACCATTTGGGTTATCTATAATATTCCTAATTCTTTTCTTATATTATACAAATTTTCACATAATGGATATCCTAAAATTTATTTAACAATCCTTTTTTTCTGAACATTGGCTGTGTCTCCAGTTTTTTGCCATTGTGGACAATGGTGCATCACTCATTCTTGTTCATGGCTATCTATGACCTAATTATGGGACTTGCCAGCCACTCTTAGCCCCATCTATATGCCCACCTAAACAACTAGCTTTTTGCTACAGAGAAAGTCTAGTGACCACCATTATTTCATATCTTCATTACTGATTCTTTAATCCTACCTCTAGAGGTAAGCAGGATTTCTGTCACACCTGATACTAACTTCCAAAGTGATAACTTTCACTAGCAGCTGCCAGAAGAATTCAGAATACAGGTTCCATGGGTAGGATGGAAAACGCAGACAAGAGGTCGACAGGAAAATTCTTGCTCTCCCTGTCTTTCCCTTGATGACTGTTCAGAAGGCAGTAGTTTATAAAACTTTTCAATAGCCATCACTTATGATTGAGCAATGGACTGTATTTCCTGTGAAGCTGTAGTTACCTTGATTAAACAACATTTGATACACCCTTTCTCTTCTACCCTGATTTTCTATTGCATCTGAATTGCATCTCCACTAACCTGTTAGAAGCAAAATTATACCATATCCTCTGTTTGGGGAGGAAACTTAGCTAAGGCTGTATTATTTAATATGTTATTTTTTGTGAGAAAGATTGTGTGTATGTGTATGGGTGCATATAATTTTGATGTTTCCAGATTACAGTCTCTAAAGGTAGCTTATGTTTTCACCATCACTGGTTGGCCACCCTTTGTTCCACTTTTCTATTAACCCAATGGGTTATTATACCTTTCTAAAAAATATTTGCAGGACTGCTGCTGCTGCTAAGTTGCGTCAGTCATGTCCGACTCTGTGTGACCCCATAGACGGCAGCCCACAAGAGTTTATTAAAAAAAAAAAAAAAACCTGCCACTTTAATTTTGTTTTATCTGACTGCTAGTAAATCATAACATTTTAATGTTAGTTCAAGATAATCTTTTCCTGTGAAATATCCATTTATATTCTCCATATTTCAAATGAATATTTGTGGTCAGCTTGTCAATAGGCAAGATGTCTTTGTGTATCACAGATAGTAACAGTGGGCATTGAGTTTACATTTTTTTCTATTTATGAGCTTTTTTAATCATAGTTTTGGTCAATTAACATTTTTGATCTTTATATTTCCATACTTGGCTCTAGTTATTTTGTGGCTTTTGAAATTCCAGAAATCACTTATATTCTATGAACCATGAGATAACCCGTGATTGTACACACAGTCTTGATTACTTTCGAAGAGCTTAATGTTTTATATTATTTGATTTAATATATCTATAATATTTAATTTTATAAATGTGAGTATCTGGGGATTTTTTTCCAGAAGAATTAGTAGCTTTGCTAGCACTATTTTACTGAGACAGTTTCCCATTAAATGGCAGCCTTTACCATAGCTCATGCACATCCATACACAGGGGTATACTTCTGGATTAGCTACTCAGTTCTGATCCTATATGTAATTTTCTATACTAATACCATATTGTTTTGATCACAGTGACTTTATAGCATATATTGTTGCTGGCAAGGTATTTTTCTCCCTCACTGTTCTTTCATTTGAAATGTAAAGTTATTTTATCTAGTTCTTCACACAAATCATCTTTCTTTGGTGTTCTGATTAGAATTGCAATTAACTTTTATATTAAATGTGGAAGAATTGACATTTTATGATATATTTATATATAATTTTCCATAATATATTCCTTTACACATATTCATATGAATTAAATTTTTCTTATGACTGTAAATGAGATCTCTCTCTCTTTGGTTTATTACACTTATTAGAGGAGTAGAGAAAATCGACGCTCTTACATTTGACTTTTATCCAGCCATATTACAAAATTTCTTATTAAATCTAGTCACTTTCACTAGATTCCGTTGGGTTATCAGCCCAAAAAAAAGAACTTAATATATTTTCCAGTGATTAAGTTTCTGTCTGTTGCATTTATGAAAATTTTCAATACAATATTAAGTAAAAACTGTACTAACGGGCATCACTCTTTAGTATCTGATTTAAAATAAGAAAAGATTAGTGTCTTGGCACTTAGAATAATATTTGCTGAAGGTTTGGAGTAATTGGTCTTTTTTCTTCTTTAATATTAAAGCCGTTTCCCTCTATTTCCACTGTCACAAAGAATGGCTGCTGAATTTGATCTGAGCCCTTTCAATGATATGATCCAACACATTTTCCAAAGTTTTAAAACAAATTTTTCAATTAGACTTGAGCACTAGTACAATGAACACATGCATAATTTCTACCTATATTCAACAGCTATGAACATTTGACCATACTTGCTTAATATCTGTATTTCTGGCATTGTACATATGTACAATATATATTATATATAGAAAGAGGGAGCCACTTGAAAGAAAGTAGCAGACATCATAATACTTCATCTCATGGATATCTTGAAAATAAGCATTTTTTATTCAAAACGTAATATAATTATTGCACTTAAGAAAATTACTATTACCCTAATACTGTCTAATATTTGGTATACATTCTGTTTTCTGTATTTATTTTATATATACTCTTTCAGATAGCTTTAATGAGATATACTTTATGAACCATTTATTTCATTCATTTTAGATACACAGTTAAATGCTTTTTAGTAAATTAACAGAGTTGTACACTACCACCACAATTCAATTTTAAAATATTTCCATCACATCAAAAAGATCCCTTGTGCCAATAATCTGTTAGTATCTGACCCTTAATTTGCTTCCAGCCCCACTAATGTTTCTCTATAGATTTATTTATTCTGACCATCTGATATAAGTGGAATCATATAATATGAAGTAGTTTGTGACCCGCTCAGTTTACTTAGTGAAATACTTTTGTCGCTTATCAATGTAGTAATAAGTATTAGCAACTTACTCATTTTATTAACAAATAGTATTATATTGTATGGATATACCATAATGTATTTATGTATTCATCAGTGTGCGATTGTTAGGGCTCTTTCCACATTTTGGCTACTGTGAATAATGTTACTGTGAGCAGTCACATACAGCCTTTATGTAAGCATGTATTTTTAATTTTCTTGGGTAGATACCTAAGAGTAGAATTCTTATTTTATTTGGTGATAACATAAAAACATAAAATATTTAGGGCTAAATATGTCCAAATATGTAAGACTTGTAGGCCAAATTTATAAAAGAGTGCTGAGAGGAATGAAATGAATGGAGTGATATATTGTATGAGAGATTCTACAATATTGAATGAGAAATTCTACAGTATTTCAGAAGTCAGTTATTCCTGGAATTATATATAGATTCATTCCAACCCTGATCAACGTTCAAGCAGAGTTTACATAAAATTGACAAGTAATTTATACAATTTATATGGAAATACAAATGACTTAGGCAAAGCAACTTTGAAAAAGAATGGTTCTGGAGGATTCACAGTTCAAGTTTATTTTAAAGTTTCCTTGAAAAAGGCTGTGTTGGTTACAAGATAAACAGTTTAATGGAAGAGGATAGAGTCCAGAAATAGACCCTTACTTACGTGTTCAATAGATTTATGTCAAAAAAAAAAGCATTTCAATTCAAACTTGTACCATATACATTGCTGTTATTCACTCACTAGTTGTGTCTGACTCTTTGTTACCCCATGGACTGCAGCACACCTGGCTTCTCTATCCTTCACTGCCTCTCAGAGTCTGCTCAAACTTATGCCCATTGAGTCAGTGATGTTATCAAGCCATCTCATCCTCTTTCATCCCCTTTTCCTCCTGCCTATCAGGGTATTTTCCAAAGAGTCAGCTCTTTGCCTCAGGTGGCCAAAGTATTGGAGCTTTAGCTTCAGCATCAGTCATTCCAATTAAAATTCAGGGTGGATTTCCTTTAAGATTGACTGGTTTAATCTCTTTGCAGGCCAAGGGACTCTCAAGAGTTTTCTTCAACACCACAGTTTAAAAACATCCGTTCTTTGGTGCTCAATCTTCTTTATGGTCCAACTCACATTCATACATGACTACTGGAAAAACCATGGCTTTGACTATATGGAGCTTCATTGGAAAAGTGGTGTCTCTGCTTTTTAATAGTCTGTTTAGGATTGTCATAGCTTTCCTTCCAAGGAGCAATGGTCTTTTAATTTCATGGCTGCTTTCACCATTCACAGTTATTTGGGAACCCAAGAAAATAAAGTTTGTCACTGTTTCCATTGTTTCCCCATCTTATTTGCCATGAAGTGATGGGACCAGATGCCATGATCTTCGTTTTCTGAATGTTGAGTTTTAAGCAAGCTTTTTCACTCTCCTCTTTCACCCTCATCAGTAGGCTCTTTTGTTCCTCTTCACTTTCTGCCGTAAGGGTGGTGTCATCTGCATATCTGAAGTTATTGATATTCCTCCTGGAAATGTTGATTCCAGCTTATGCTTCTTCCAGCCCAGCATTTCACATGATGTACTCTGCATATAAGTTAAATAAGCTGGGTGGCAATATACAGCCTTGACATAATCCTTTCTCAATTTTGTACCAGTCCATTGTTCCATGTCTGGTTTTAACTGTGGCTTCTTGACTTGCATATCCACGATGGTGGAGTAGAAGAATGTTCTCTCAAAATCACAAGTAGCTGCTGAGGAACCCACCAAAAAAGATCAACCTGTGTCCAAGAGCAAAAAAGTAGCTGCAGCAGGGTGGTAGCTGCAAAAAATGTAATCACATTTAAAATCAAACCTCATACTGACAGAGATGCTAGGAGGGTGCAAACAAATCCTTGTGCTCACCAGGATCCGGGGGAAGGAGCAGTGATGTCCCCAAGAGACTAAGCCAGACCTGTCTGCCGGGGACCAGCCCCGGCTGATCCAGGGAATTCGAAGCAGGGACGGCGTCGGCGAAGATCAGGAAACAATTGCTTAATTAAACGTTAATTAAGGATATAAAGAGTAATAGAATGAGGATAGCTCAGTAGGAAAATTCAGTGGAGAAAAGAGGCTGAAATAAGGATAGCTCAGTGAGGAAATTCAGTGTAGAAAAGAGGCTGAATAATTCAGCCAGAAGGTAAGAGAAAGAACGACATGGTGAGACCAAGTTTCGGTGAACAAGGCCCGTACTTTATTTTCCAAAGTAGTTTTTATACCTTAAGTTATGCATAGAGGATAATGGGGGAAGGGGTAGAGTCAGGCAGCAAGCCAGGCTTTCTTCCTGCAAACTTATCATATGCAAAAGCTTAGGTGATTTGCATCATCTTCTGGCCCAGAGGCCTGTTAACATTTTAAGACCTTTTCTTCAGAAAACTTATTTTTCTCTAAAGGTGATTGGTCAGGAGCCACCCTCCAAAAGCATTAGATAAAGTTGCATTCCTACAGCGCAAAGGTGTGGTGGGCTATAACAAGAAAAAGAATTAACTCAAGGGTCCCAGGTTACAAACATTAAAGCTACTATTTACACCAATTATATTAATCAATACACTGCCAGGGACACAGCAGGTAAGGGATATGGAAACTTAGCAGCAAACATTGGCCCAACAAGTGAAAATCCCTTCACCAATACAATTTCTAATCAATCTTTTAACTACTCAAAAGAATCTGTGTTTAGACAGTTTAGAACATCTCCTGCCTCTCACAGTTGGGAGGCTCTGAACAATCACATGTGGCCGGAAAAACCTATTCAGGCAGGCTAGAGGATTTCCAAAGGAGTTTGTAGGTTAAACACTGTCACACCCAGGAATTATTAACTGGAGCTGTAAGCTAACTCTTTTTTCAGAGAGGTAGTGGGGGACAGCCCCCCATAAAGTCAGAGGTGTAGGTGAAAGCACAAAGCAGAAAGTAGGCAGACTCTGGTTTTGGGGGTAGATTGCTCGAGAATTTCCAGGGAGACTCCTGAGGCTTGATCCCGCCTTTGCGTATGCCAAGCCTCCTTCCTCATGACCTTTGTCATGGGTGGAGTTCCTCACACTGGCTACCGGCAGTGATAGAATTCCAGTTGAGCTATTCCAGATCCTGAAAAGTGCTGCACTCAATATGCAATATGCACTCAATATGCAATATGCCGGCTCCCGGCACCTGTCTTTGACTGTGAATCTCCTTTAGAGATATAGGTCAGCAGTACCCTGCTGCAGGAACAGGGGCTCTGGCATCAGCAGTCCTTGGAGGCGCATTATATAGCATAAGTCCTCTTGTAGAAGGTTGCCATTACCCCCTCTATAGCGCCAATGGGCAGTTGATCCACAAACTGGAGACCAATTATACCAAAGAAGTTCTCACACTGTTGTGAAAGTTCTAGGCTCCACAAAAGTTTTGCCAACCTGGGGATCTGACAAAGGGACTAAGAACCCCCAGGAAAGTTGACTTTGAAGGTCAAAGGGATTTGATCACAGAACTTCCACAGGACTGGGGAAACAGACTCTTGAAAAGCATAAACACAAACTTGTGTGTACCAGGACCCAAGACAAAGGAGCAGTTAACCCTCAATAGACTGAGCCAGACTTACCTGTGTGTGCTTGGGAGTCTTTGGCAACAGATTGGGTCGACAGTGGCCTGCCATGGGGTCTGGGGCACTGACTGCAGCAGGCCTGGCAGGCAGTGTGCTGGCATAAGTCCATTTGGAGTCAGTCACCATTACCTCTACTATAGTGTGGCCTCAGGCAAAACTACAGGGAGGGAACATACACTGGCAGGGAGTTGAACTAAAGATTTACTAGACTTAGCCTTGCTCACTAGAGGAAGACCCAGTTTTTCCCACCGCCAATCCCTCCCATCAGGATGTTTCCACAAGCCTCTTAACCTAATCCATCAGAGGGCAGGGAGAATGAAAAGCACAATCACAGAAAACTAACAAACATATGATCTTGTCTAACTCAATAAAATTATGAGCCTTGCCATGTATGGCCACCCAAGACGGACGGGTCATTGTGGAGAGTTCTGAATAAATGTGTCCCACTGGAGAAGGGAATGGCAAACCACTTCAGCATTCTTGCCTTGTGAACCCTATGAACAGTATAAGAAGGCAAAAAGATATGACACTGAAAGATCAACTCCCTAGGTTAGTAGGCGTCCAATATGCTACAGGAGAAGAGCGGAGAAATAGCTCCAGAAGGTGTAAAGAGGCTGAGCCAAAGCAGAAACAATGCCCAGTTGAGGATGTGTCTGGTGGTGAAAGTAAAGTCCAATGCTGTAAAAAACAATTGCATAGGAACCTGGAATGTTAGGTACATGAATCAAGGTAAACTGGAAGTGGTCAAACAGGAAATGGCAAGAGTGAACCATATGCATACATTCACTCATAATGAATCATAAACATAAGAGCTAAAATTATACAACTTAAAGTTGAAAAATACAAGAGAAAGTTTTTATGGCCTCTGTTTAGGCAAATAGGTATATTTGGTATAACAAGAAAAGGTTTCTCTTTTCTTGTTAAAAAGAAAAGCTTGGTCTATAATGTTCTTTTTTTTTAATATTTGGACTTAATCAAAATTAATATCTAGTCATTAAAAAAGAGAACTGAAAGATAAGTAACAAGCATGGACTTGTACCAGAATATATAAAATACTCTGAAAACAACAATAATGTACCAAACAAATTTTTAAATATGTATAAATATTGAACAGATGCTTCACCATTGAAGATATTTGAATAGAAAATAGACATTTTCAATTAATTAATGCTCATTAATCATTAGGAAAATAAAAATTAAAAGGACAATGAAATATCATGAAGTACCTATTAAAATGTCTCAAGTTTTAGAATGACCATACCCAATGTTGACAAGGACATGAAGCAGCTGATAACCCCATGTATTTAGTGGAATGTAAAATGATTTAATCGCATGGAAAACAGTTTGGTAGTTTCCTTAAAAGTTAAGTGTACATTCACCATATGTCTTGATTCAGCAGCCCTATTCTTTTCCCAAATGAAAGTATGTGTTTATGCAATACTGTACACCTATATTAAGAGAAGCTTGTTTATAATTACAAATACTTTGTAACTTATAAGCAAAAATTGCAAATGACCCAGATATCCCTAAATAGATGAACGAATAAATGACATATGGTAAGTACAATGGAGAAGTACTTATCATTAAAAAGTAATGACCATCAACTATTCAGTTCAGTTCAATTCAGTCACTCAGTCATGCCCGACTCTTTGTGACCCCATGGACTACAGCATGCCAAGCCTCTCTGTCCATCACCAACTCCTGGAGTTTACTCAAACTCATGTACATTGAGTTTGTAATGTCATCCAACCATCTCATCCTCTGTCTCATCCCCTTCTCCTCCCACCTTCAATCTTTCCCAGCATCAGGGCCTTTTCTAATGAGTCAGTTCTCATCTGGTGGCCAAAATATTGAAGCTTCAGCTTCAACATCAGTCCTTCCAATGAACACCCAGAACTGATCTCCTTTAGGATGGACTGATTGGATCTCCTTGCAGTCCAAGGGACTCTCAAGAGTCTTCTCCAACACCACAGTTCAAAAGCATCAATTCTTCGGCACTCAGCTTTCTTTATAGTCCAACTCTCACATTCATACATGACTACTGGAAAAACCATAGCTTTGACTATACAGACCTTTGTTGGCAAAGTAATGTCTCTGCTTTTTAATATGCTGTCTATGTTGGTCATAACTTTCCTTCCAAAGAGTAAGTGTCATTTAATATCATGGCTGCAGTCACCATCTGCAGTGATTTTGGACCCCAAGAAAATTGTCACAGTTTCCATTGTTTCTCCATCTATTTGCCATGAAGTGATGGGACCAGATTCCACGATCTTAGTTTTCTGAATGTTGAGTTTTAAGCCAACTTTTTCACTCTCTTCTTTCACTTTCATCAAGAGGCTCTTTAGTTCCTCTTTGCTTTCTACCGTAAGTGTGATGTCATCTGCTGAAGTGGGTTGCTGTTCCCTTCTCCAGGGGATCTTCCCAACTCAGGGATCAAACCCAAGTCTTCTGCATTGCAGGTGGATTCTTTACCATCTGAGCCACCAGGGAAGCCCCTGGGAATGGTGAGAAGTGGTAATTCCTACTACTACTACTACTACATCGCTTCAGTCGTGTCCAACTCTGTGCGACCCCACAGACGGCAGCCCACCAGGCTTCCCCATCCCTGGGATTCTCCAGGCAAGAACACTGGAGTGGGTTGCCATTTCCTTCTCCAGTGCATGAAAGTGAAAAGTAAAAGTGAAGTCGCTCAGTCGTGTCTGACTCTTCGTGACCCCAAGGACTGCAGCCTACCAGGCTCCTCCGTCCATGGGATTTTCTAGGCAAAAGTACTGGAGTGGGGTGCCATTGCCTTCTCTGGGTAATTCCTAAGGGGCATGAAATAACTTTGGGGGGTGATGAACATATTCATTTATTTACTAATGGTGTTAGAGTCCCTGGTGTATACTTAACAAATCCTGCACTTTAAATGTATTCTATCTATTGTATATCATTCCCACCTCAGTCATTTCAGTCCAGTTGCTCAGTCATGTCCTACTCTTTGCAACCCCATGGACTTGCAGCATGCCAGGTTTCCCTGTCCAGCACCAACTCACAGAGTTTACTCAAACTCATGACCATGGAGTTGGTGATGCCATCTCATCCTCTGTCATCCCCTTCTCTGCCTGCCTTCAATCTTTCCCAGCACTAGGGTCTTTTCAAATGAGTCAGTTCTTCACATCTGTATCACAATCCAAAGAACTGGAGTTTCAGCTTCAACATCAGTCCTTCCAATGAATATTCAGGACTGATTTCCTCTAGGATGGACTGGTTGGATCTCCTTGCAGTCCAAGGGACTCTCAAGAGTCTTCTCCAAAACCACAGTTCAAAAGCATCAATTCTTTGCCACTCAGCTTTCTTTATACTTGAATAGTGCTATTAAAATATATAAAGATCGAGGTGGATAAAATGAGGAGGTGGAGGAAGTTGTGTGTGTGTGTGTATTTGCTACATTTTAGTCTTTTAAATTACTCCTTATGTATGTATAACATGGATACACATATATGCTGTTGCTGCCAATAGGTGTTTATCTTGCTCCTCCAACAGTCCAGCAGTTTGTTTCCCTGAATACTATAATGATTTTACCTTATTTTTTATTTTGATGTTAGGATCCCTGAGATTGGCTGGTATTGTTATATTGTTCACTGGGCTCAGTTCTTGTTGCAGTGTTTTATATTGTAGGTATCCTTTCGACGATGAGAAGCAAAAAGGTCTTCAAAGGACTGATTTTTGTAGAGAGTCTAGAATACCCTAGAGTGGATCCTTCTCGGCTCCAAGAAAGGGAGATGTGGCAGTCTTGGACTTTTGGAGTTCAAGGAGATCCTTGATCCTTTTGAAGGTCAAGCATACTCACACATACTCAATGGTGACCACTCTATAAAAGGTTCATAGTCTCTAATTTCAGAATATACCTGAATGTATTGCCTTCTCATCCTCATTTCTGTGACCTGATGTTCTCCAGTGTCCCTCAGACACTTCTGGGAAGGAAGCCCTTTATTACATCTCTGACAAGATCCCAGCAGAACCCAAGACATGACGACACCTAATTTCCTGTGTGTCCAACAGCTGGCTGGCACCAGAATGTGTCAGTTGTTGTAGATAACTGCAGTGTTGTCTTAACCTCTCATGTGTTTCAAAAGATTTATTTTCAGCAAAGACAGTGGTCCTGTTTATGATGGCCTAAATGGTTTGGAAACTCCTAAGATCATAACAGACAGAGCAATGCTGCCTATGTACTCCTCTAAGATTTTTCATTAGTGCATTATTTTTAAAATATAATTAGTCTTCTTAATGTATAATGGAATGTGGGCTCACAGGCTGTTGGCTATTAAAATTAAAACTTATTTGTCTTTTAACATAGTGTTATATTCTTGTATAATTGAATAAGGATTGATGCCAGTTATGTGATGGACAGTAAGTTTATCCGATATGACCAAGATAGATTTCCAAGAAGACAGGCTCTGCTGTTTTTGTGTACAAGGGATATGAGTAGACCATATCAGCAAAATTTAATTATCTGTAGGTAATTATTCATTCGAGGAACACAATTTTTCAGAGAAACAGAAGACAGACCCATACAATTACTATTTGTCTGAGTACAGTGTTTGGTGAGAAACCATAACTAGTTTTTCATTAACTTGGCTTGAAGTGATTTAAAAAAAAATAACAAAAAGGAGTTAAATGTGTATGTCTAAAAACAAGGGAGGTACAGGGAGGCCTGTACCTCCCTGGCCCCCTCGGCCACTGTGGGCGCCTGGACGTCCGGGGCCCTGCACCCAGGGCTCCACTGGCAGCCAGTCTGCCTCCACTCCACACGCCCCACCCCACCCTGACTCTCCTCCAGCACATTCCAACTTTCTATTTAAAAGTAAAGCTACCCACCCACTCCCTGATCCCCCTTTTTCTATGGAGAGCATTGCCTTATACTCTACTTCCGATGATGAACACTGTGTAGTGTGTGTGCTTTAAAGACGTTTATTTAATTGCTCCCTTCTTCCTGTCCTTGCTACTCACCTCCCCCATGCCTGCTTTTAGTTTAGGGTTTTTGGGGGGCAATGATGAGTATATGAATTTTTTTTCTCACTTTAGCAATTCTCTTTTCTAAATGACACAGCATTTCAACTCAAATCTGGATTCAGATGAAACACCTTCCCATCCTGAACCTCCTCCCTCTCCCCACCATCTCCCCCACCCTGACCAGCCCGAGCCCTACTTGTGTACAGTGTATATTGTATAATAGACAATTGTGTCTACTACATGTTTAAAAACATATTGCTTGTTATTTTTGAGGCTTTTAAATTAAAACAAAAATCCAACTTTATTTTTAGTTGTACCTGCTTGAGGTATGTTTTATGAATTAAGTGACAGATTTGTTATCCTTCATTAACGATGTACTTTGTTGGTCAGCGCTGGGCTGACAAAAATTTTTTCTTGCTAATAAATTTAGTTGCCTGAGGCAAAATCTGCAAAAGAAAAAATAAATAAAAACAAAAAGTTTGAATGTGAGTTAACTTTATATTATAGGCTGATTTTTGTAAGGCAAAAGTACAAGTGGTAATTTCTCAGATTTGAATTAAAAGCTGATTGGAGTTTTATGATAAAAGTCACTTAAAATGCAGTTTCATGAAATATATTCTGAAAACCCAGTAGGATATTCCATTATGGATATGTTTTAGTCTTACTTGTGGGCTAAATTTTAAATGTGTATTTGTATATGTGGCTTTAATTGCAAGAGCTCAGTTTTCTGAGTTTAATATTATACCTCTAGAACAATGTGTAATTATCTATGTTTTGCTTGCTACACCAAGTTTATTAGTATACTTCTACCAGTGTTAATGGAGAAGAAAAATCAGCATTATTGTGAAGTGTACATATAGGCTCAGCCCAGAAGATGTGTCTTTAAGTAGAAAGATTGCCATTATTTCATTTTACAAAGCAGACAATCTTTTTTTGAAATGCAGATTGAATAATTGAAATGAAAAGATGGATTACTCCACTCATACATTTCAATTTTGGCTTGAATTAGCTTTTTCTAGGTTAAAAAAAAATTCTTATCATTAATAATTTTCTCAACCTTAATGCCAAACTCTGAAGTCTGTTTTCTTTGAACCACGCAGATATTTGTCCTCTATTATACTCATCTGGCTAAACTATGACTCTAGTTAAATTCAACCTGCTGCTTATATCACACCCATACCTGCACAGTTGAACACAGCAGGAGACACACAGTCTCTGCTTTCCTACCTTCCCGACTATTATAGATCTCTGCTTTTTTCAAATCTCAATCCTTGCTTCCAATAGAAGCATTCAGAAGAGACATTTTATAAACACTACCCACCATGAATCCTGAATACACATACACTTCATTAGCGCCAGTACTCTGTCCTCTCCAAATACTGTTCTGAATGAACAGCCATCCTAGCTAAGGCCAACATCTTTGTGCATAGGATCCCTTCTTCTCTAGCACGTGTGAATATTGATCTTTAGCAATTCTTCCCTCTCTGTTCTATTTTATCATTCTTCAGAGTTAAGAAAAATTAACACAAACTTGGAAATAAGGTAATATTATTTTGTGCTTTCCCAAAATTATACTAGAGTATTTTAAGAATCATCTCACACCTGAGAATGCATTTTCCTAAAAAACCCTGGTGTCTCAGACAGTAAGGAATCTGCCTGCAATGCAGGAGACCTGGTTCAATCTCTGGGTCAGGAAGATCCCCTGAAGAAGGAACGGCAACCCACTCCAGAATTCTTGCCTGGAGAATTCCAGGGATAGAGGAACTTGGCAGGCTATAGTGCCCATGGGGTTGCAAAATGTTGGACACAACTGAGCAACTAACACTTTTACTTCACTTCACATGAAGCATATTGCAAATTAGAATAATTTTACAGTGTTAATACATTTATAACCAAAATCCTATAATTAATATTTTACTATACTTGTTTATTTCTCTGAAGAAGGAAATGGCAACCCACTCCAGTATTCTTGCCTGGAGAATCCCATGGATGGAGGAGCCTGATGGGCTGCAGTCTACGGGGTTGCAAAGAGTTGGACACGACTGAGAAACTTCACTTCACTTCACTTATACTTGTTTATTTAAACATGAACCAGTCTTTTTACCCAGTATCCATCCATTTACTTATCTTCAGTGCATTTTAAAATAGATTATTAAAAATGATATAATTTTGTTTGATGTACTATTTACTATTGATTATGGTCCCACACTTATAAAGTTTGATGTTAATTTGCAAGAAATTGATAAATTTTAAATTATTTTAATCTGGAAAAAACAATTCTATCCAACAGGGGGAAAAATGATGCCAAAGATTATAGTTTAATTACTATAAGATATCAATCTATTTTGTGTGTAATTTTGCAGTCTTACCCCATATATTTTATACTTTACAATTTCACCACATATACTTTTTTTTCCAAGCTCACCTTTTACTGAATCTTCTTTGCCATTGTTCAGGTTCTCTCATTATTTAGTTAAATAAAGAACTGATAATAACTATGTTTGTATGAGATTAACATTTTTAAACTATTTAATATTTATATTTTCACACCCTCAATCAAATCTTTTTGACTATCAGATGAATATTCAATTGTTTCTTTCTAAAATAACCTTCTCTTGACCGCACATGCCTTTTTAACAATTACTTCATTTCTTTCTGCTTTATAGCAAAACTCATCAAAAAAATTGATGTTCTCTATATTCCCTTGAATTCCCATCAATCAGGTTATCTCCCTCAACTCCATCAAATTATCTTGTCAAGATCCCCAGTCCTCTCCACAATATTTTATTCAGTTATTTCATCTCACATTTTACCCAGAAGCTGCATTTCACAACATTTATCTTCTGATTGCCTTTGAAAAGCTTTCATCCTTGACTTGTAGTCCACCATTTTCTCCTTGTATTCTTTCTCTTTCACTGGATGCTTTTCTTAATCTCCTTTGCTGCTTCTTTCTCTTTTCCCAGACTCCTTCATGATGATGGTTTCAGAGTAAGTCTGAGATATACGGATCTAAGTGGATTTTGTATGCGCTATACTTTAAAGTTGTATGTAATCAAATACAATGATTCTCTTACAAAAAAAAATCAACCAGCTACTGGCTGTTTTAGAAATGTGCAGTTGGTCTGTTGCATTCTGCATTTATAAGTGCTTCAGTCCAGTCACTCAGTCATGTCCGACTCTTTGCGACCCCATGATCCGCAGCATGCCAGGCCTCCCTGTCCATCACCAAATCCCAGACTCCACCCAAACCCATGTCCATTGAGTCGGTGATGCCATTCAACCATCTCATCCTCTGTCGTCCCCTTCTCCTCCTGTCCTCAATCTTTCCTAACATCACAGTCTTTTCAAATGAGTCAGCTCTTTGCATCAGGTGGCCTAAGTATTGGAGTTTCAGCTTCAACATCAGTCCTTCCAATAGACACCCAGGACTGATCTTCTTTAGGATGAACTGGTTGGATCTTCTTGCAGTCCAAAAGGACTCTCAAGAGTCTTCTCTAACACCACAGTTCAAAAGCATCAATTCTTCGGTGCTCAGCTTTCTTCACAGTCCAACTTTCACATCCATACATGACCACTGGAAAAACCATAGCCTTGACTAGATGGGCCTTTGTTGGCAAAGTAATGTCTCTGCTTTTTAACATGCTGTCTAGCTTGGTCATAACTTTCCTTCCAAGAAGTAAGCGTCTTTTAATTTCATGGCTGCAATCACCATCTGCAGTGATTTTGGAGCCCAAAAATATAAAGTCAGCCACTGTTTCCACTATTTCCCCATCTACTTCCCATGAAGTGATGGGACCAGATGCCATGATCTTCATTTTCTGAATGTTGAACTTTAAGCTAACTTTTCCACTCTCCTCTTTCACTTTCATCAAGAGCCTTTTAGTTCTTCTTCACTTTCTGCCATAAGGGTGGTGTCATCTTCATATCTGAGGTTATTGATATTTCTCCCAGCAATCTTGATTCCAGCTTGTGCTTCCTCCAGCCCAGCATTTCTTATGATATACTCTGCATGTAAGTTAAATAAGCAAGGTGACAATATACAGCCTTGACATACTCCTTTTCCTATTTGGAACCAGTCTGTTTTGCCATGTCCAGTTCTAACTGTTGCTTCCTGACCTGCATACATGTTTCTCAAGGGGCAGGTCAGGTGCTCTGGTATTCCCATCTCTTTCAGAATTTTCCAAACTTTATTGTGATCCATACAGTCAAAGGCTTCAGTATAGTCAATAAAGCAGAAATAGATGTTTTTCTGGAACTCTCTTGCTTTTCCCATGATCCAGCGGATGTTGGCAATTTGATCTATGGTTCCTCTGCCTTTTCTAAATCCAGCTTGGCCATCTGGAAGTTCATGGTTCACATATTGCTGAAGCCTGGATGGAGAATTTTAAGCATTACTTTAGTCACGTGTGAGATGAGCGCAATTGTGCGGTAGTTTGAGCATTCTTTAGCATTGCCTTTCTTTGGGATTGGAATGAAAACTGACCTTCTCCAGTCCTGTGGCCACTGCTGAGTTTTCCAAATATGCTAGCATATTGAGTGCAGCACTTACACAGCATCATCTTCCAGGATTTGAAGTAGCTCAATTAGAATTCTATCACCTCCACTCACTTTGGTTGTGGGCCAAAAGGTTGTGGGCTTTTCCTAAGGCCCACTTGATTTCACATTCCAGGATGTCAGGTTCTAGGTGAGTGATCACACCATCATGATTATCTGAGTCATGAAGATCTTTTTTGTACAACTTACAAGTGCTTACCTCTACACAAACAGTAGTCAAGTAGCAGTGAATTTAAATAATATGACTCCGCAAGATATATTTATTGTGTTATTGTTCTCGTTTAGTTGCCCAGTCATGTTTGACTCTTTGTGACACGTGGATTGCAGCATACCAGGCCTTGCTATCCCTCACCATCTCCTTAAGTTTGCCCAAGTTCGTGTCCATTGCATTGGTGATGCCATCCAGCCATCTCATCCTCTGATGCCCTCTTCTCCTTCTGCCTTTAATCTTCCCCAGCATCAGGGACTTTTCCAATGAGTCAGCCATTTGTATCAGGTGACCAAAGTATTAGAGCTTCAGCTTAAGCATCAGTCCTTCCAATGAATACTCAGGGTTGATTTCCTTTAGAATTGACTGGTTTGATCTCCTTGCTGTCCAAGGGCCTCTCAAGAGTCTTCTCCAGCACCACAGTTTGAGAGCATCAGTTCTTCAGTGCTCAGCATTCTTTATGATACAACTTTCACATCTGTACATGACTACTGGAAAAGCCATAGCTTTAACTATATGGACCTTTGTTGGAAAAATGATATCTCTTCTTTTTAATATACTGTCTAGGTTAGTCTTAGCTTTTCTTCCAAGGAGCAAGCACCCTTTAATTTCACAGCTGCAGTGACCATTCACAGTGATTTTGGAGTCCAATAAGATAAGTAATACAATAAGTAATGGCAGTTTCTATTTCATCATGACCATAATAATACCAGTAGACTGCATGTGCATTTTTCCATGTAGCTCTAAACTAATGAGGGATTAAACTATTCTTATATTTGAGTGTATATATACAAATGAAACATGTGCTTCAGAAAAATAACAATGATCAGGTTTAGATGTTTTCCGGTTTTGCTGTAGTTATCCCATACATTCAAAAAATTATTCTTGTACAGTTGTCTTTGATTTAATCTTAAATAGGGCTTCCCTGGTGGCTCAGATGGTAAAGAATCCATCTGCAATTTGGGAGACCTGAGTTTGATCCTTGGGTTGGGAAGATGCCCTGGAGGAAGGCATGGAACCCCACTCCAATATTCTTGCCTGCAGAATCCCCATAGACGGAGGAGCCTAGAGGGCTACAGTCCATGGGGTCACAAAGAGTTGGACACGACTGAGCGACTAAGCACAGTGTCTAAGTATGCCTCTTAATTCATATAGATTTCTGATTATTGGTCTATTTCTTCTAAGAAGGCATGCTATTGATTGGTTTTGAAACTGAGTTTGTCAGGTATGTTATACTCTCTTTGAATTTGAGAGAGTGGATAATGGGTTCATTTCCCATTTATTATTTCTAGGCCAAGGCAAAACTTAGTTTATTGGCTAGGTAAAGCCAACCACATAATTGGACCATGAGGCTGAGGGCTTCTAGATCATGATGCTCTTATCTTCACCCAAACAAATACCCACTGCATATCCTGTTTTAGATGCTTCCGTCACTAAGCGCCAAGTAGATGTGAGAGTAGGAAGGAATAGAGAAGAAAAGAAATCAGTCTCAGCTGTGTGTGAAGAAATATAGAATACTGAAACATTTCAGAGTAAGCCCTGAGAATTTGGGTTCCTTAACATCAGCTCTTTTCTTTAAAAGTATCTAGTCTTATGGACTCTGTGGGAGAGGGAGAGGGTGGGAAGATTTGGGAGAATGGCATTGAAACATGTAAAATATCATGTAAGAAATGAGTTGCCAGTCCAGGTTCGATGCACGATACTGGATGCTTGGGGCTAGTGCACTGGGACGACCCAGAGGGATGGTATGGGGAGGGAGGAGGGAGGAGGGTTCAGGATGGGGAACACATGTATACCTGTGGCAGATTCATTTTGATATTTGGCAAAACTAATACAATTATGTAAAGTTTAAAAATAAAATAAAATTTAAAAAAAAGTATGTGGAAGTTTAAGAAAATCAGATATTTCTACTTGTTACAGATAACTTCTCTAGTGTTCATTAATTCAGTTTTCTGCAAAAACATGACATCTCTTTGAAAAACCATTTGCTAACATCAGTATATCACTTTGGACAATGCATTTTTTAAGGACTTTGTGCTATATCGCCTCAGTTATGTCTTACTCTTTGCGACCCCATGAACCGTGTAGCTCACCAGGCTCCTCTGCTCATGGGGATTCTCCGGGCAAGAATACTGGAGAGGATTGCTGTGCCCTCCTCCAGGGGATATTCCAACCCAGAGATCGAACCCGAGTCTCTTATGTAATACTGTAAATGGTATTAATTAAATTTTGATTTCTAAATACTCATGGCTAGTATACTAAAATGCATGCCCTTTAGTCATTTTTATTGCCTTATGGTATTGGCTAAAATTTCCAGGGCAAATTTGAACAGTAATGTTGAAATCTAATATATTTGCAACTTTCTGTTATAGAAAAGGAAACATTTCTGTCTTTAATTATTGATACTGATATTACTATCCATGTGTCTGAGATTCCATCCATGACATTAATAAAGTTGCCTTCTATTCCAAGTTTACTAAGCATTTTTATTATGAATAGGTTTTAAATGATGTCAAACGGTTTTCTTTATGCGCCTATTGTGATGTGTTTTCTTTTCCAGTTTGAATGTTTTTTCTCCTTTTTTAATGTCTCTTTGGCTGTGCTGGGTCTTAATTGTGGCTCGTGGAATCTTTCATCTTCCTTGTGGCATGCCGGATCTTTTAGTCGAGGCATGCAATGTCTTGGTTGCACATGTGGGATCGAATTCCTTGACCAGGGATGGAACCCGGGCCCTTTGTGTTGAGAGTTCAGTGTCTTAGTCACTGGCCCACCAGGGAAGTCCCTCCTGATCTTAAATAGTAAAATATCTTTTCCCGCAGGAACTTGCTTTTCAACATACCTGAGACATGAAATAATTAATCATATATGTGTGCTAATCATATATGTGTGCTACCTATGTGTCCTAATGCTCAAGATCCACTGATTTTACTCACAAGAGTTAAGTCATTCAACCAAATTTCATCATTTTCATGGAAATGCCACTGATAATGTAAAGGCATATCCCCTGGTCACATCTGAGAGTTCTCTTTGGTCGATGTTCTATGTTCTTTGGCATCTGCTTCCCTGTGTAGTGCTGAAATGAATGAACAAATGCAATGCATAATGGAAAGTGAGCATCGCGATATTCATGGTGTGATTCCAACTCCCTTGGGACCTGTTGGTCAGCTCACCAGTTCTCTCACTGATGCAAAGGGGGCTGCCGTTTAGCAGTCTACATTTTGAAACTCTCCTATTGTGGATTTTGTTTTAATGTAAGAGGAATTCCTTTTCTGATACCAGGTATAAGAAATATTTTATTAAAGTAAACTCTGAGAATCTTTTGAAGGCATTTTATAGTTTAAACAAATATTCTGTCTTTTTCAATATTCAGATTATATTTGATCAAAAACAAATGTCTGTTGAAAGATCTCAGTATATAGTTCATGTTTTGTAAAAAAAAATTGGAAATGATAATGAAATAGTAATAACAATTCTAAAAAATTATTGACTTAATATGAACATCCAAACTATAGAGAGCCATATAATCAAGAGAAAAAATCTCAATAACTTATCTTTTTTTTAAAATTTAAGAACATTTTTATTAGTATTGATTTGGTTTGAAAAGTTGAAACTAAACAATTTTTTTTTGGTGGTAAACTTTCCTCTGGATGCCATTCATTTAACTGCATGGACTGAAGATGGAAACTCTGGGTGGAAACTGACAGAAATTTTGTAGAACACCATACTCAGCTTACAGGTTACTGGTCTAGAACAAAAAATACAAAAAATTCCAGGGACTCTGATAAATTATCAAAAATTTACTTTCAAGTTCAGAAAACTATTTTAGCCTCTTCAAGATCATGTGTCCAACCACAAAATAGATGAGAGTCAGGCAATCACTTTTTTATAATTGTCATAGAGTTTTGTGAGCAATAAAATGTTGTGTTACTTTTTGTGATATTGTCATTGTATATGTCAACATTAATTGATTTATTTTTTCAGTGGTAGGAAGTCCCCACCCAAAGAGGATTTTAAAAATTGATTATGAAACATGCAGCTTTTATTAGTAGAAGTTATTTCTTAAATCTTTTAAATAACCATAAAGTGAAAGCGTTATTGTTCAGTTGTGTCCAACTCTTTGCAACCCCATGGACTGTAGCCTGCCAGGCTCTTCTGTCCATGGAAGTCTCTAGGCAAGAATATGGAGGATACTGCCATTCTCTTCTTCAGGGAATCTTCCCAACCCAGGGATCAAACCCAGGTCTCCTGCATTACAGGCAGATTCTTTACTATCTGAGCCACCAGGAAAGTCCCAAATATTCATATTCCCTATTCAAATGTGACCTGTTAACTGATGCCAATCTAATAACTGCTTATTGCTGATCTGCAATGAGATGATATCAAAATTAAGAGTATCTATTCGGAAGCT
Source organism: Bos grunniens (assembly GCF_055505025.1). NCBI lineage: Eukaryota > Metazoa > Chordata > Mammalia > Artiodactyla > Bovidae > Bos > Bos grunniens. The sequence continues at coordinate 77,342,046 of NC_141171.1, forward strand.
TTTATATAAAGCATGTTGACATCGTTGCAGTATTCGTGTATGATAATTTTTATATTAATTTAATTATTTACAAAAATATCCCTCTGCAACTGGCAGTATATTAAAAAAAAAAATCAACAAGCTGGTGGTTTTTCACAGAAGTCAGAAGCAGGGCTCTGTGATCTTTGAATACTGCTGTGCAGTACAGATTCTGATCTTCATGGAAAGAATGAATCTCTTTTCTTGTCTTTTCCTTTGTCCCTCTCTAATACCAATAGCTTTGGGACAAGGACATAGGACAAGACTAAAGTTAAAGGAAAAGAAAGAAACTTGTTCTCTTAATTTTACTTAATAATTACATTATTTTCAATTATATCTCATAGTTTAAAAATCATAACTTTTAATCCTCCTAATTATAGTTCTCTCAGGCTCCCCATAGGAAAAGAGCTTAAATTTGTTAGATTACATTTTTTTCCCACAGTGGTCGTTTGATGAATCAGTGTCAAGTAATATTTGAAATTGAAATTCTTTAACTGCTAATTTAATTTTATTAAAATTGTTCCAGGTTTGAGAATATTTATAAAAATATAAAAATTTGTTGTTTATAACAGAAATATCTATGGTTTGATGTTTTCTGACTCTATTGAAAGGAGAACTCTGAATTCAATCTGATGAACTCTTCGGCATGGAGGAAGGCCTTGTTGAATGCCTGTGTAAAACCTATACCACCTACTGGGAAGAAAGAAAAAAAGAGTTCAATAACCATGTTAAAGTCAAGTTCAGTGAAAGAAAATAAGGAAGAAAGATCTCTGATAGCATCTCAGGGGAGGTGCAGAACATTGTGTATATCAAATTATCTACCGATTCTCATTCTGCCTGCTTCCCCCAAACTCCAAATGAGTAAAATCACACCAAAATACATACAGTGTCACATCACATAGGAAACCAAGGGAAATGGAACAAAGACGAAGCTGAAATTTGGAGATTTGTGGGAGGTGAGTTAAGCTGATGGATTGTAAAATGTTACAGCTACTCACTCAACTTACAGTAATCTTGAAACTAATTCAGAGGATAAATGTTTGCTAAAATGATTTCCCATAAGTTACATATAGTTTTCTACATGGTAATTTGTATTATAACTGTAATTGTGTAAATTAAGCCACCTCAAAAACATTTTTGGAAAGTGACGCAGACAATAAACAAGATAAAATTTGCATTGTTAAATTGAAACTGTGCCCAATCCTATATCTCAAAGTATATGTTTAAGTTTTTGTCATTATTTAGTATCAGTGATTTTTTTTTTTTTATCGTGAGTTTGTTCATGAATATCACCACTGAAGTCCTTAGCTCACTGTCTTACAGAGTTACCTGGGACATGTCACAACCATGCATGCATGCTGAGTTGCTTCAGTCCAGCTCTTTGTGACCCTGTGGACTGTAGCCCACCAGGAGTCCTTCGGCTCCTCTGTCCATAGATTCTCCAAGCAAGAATACTGCAGTGGGTTGCCATTCCCTCCTCCAGGGAATCTTCCCAACCCAGGGATAGAATCCACGTCTCTTATGTCTCCTGCTTTGACAGGTAGATTCTTTACTACTTGCTCCACCTGGGGAATCCCATGTCACAACCATCACCATGTAAATGAAAATGTAGTCTCTGGATCAGCTTATCTGGATAATAACACTGAAGAGCTTTTTGGCATGGTGGGGTCCATATTTACTTAGAAATTAATTATTTAATGAACATCTACAAAATATCGGTGGTTAATTCCACTATTCACTTTTGAGGATGTTAAACATTTTGAGGATAACTTAAACAAGTTTTCTAAGAACCAATCTCCTTTGTGAGTAATCTAACAATTATTAGAAGTTCTGATTACCTATAGGTCACAAAAGCAAAATAATAACAGTAAATATAATTAATAGCAATGATAATAATAACTATTATACTTTGAACATTTATTATTATTCAGGCAGTTTTATATGTGTATGTATGATATATATTTTATATATATTTATAGATATAAAAATATATGACCTATGTATGATGCAAATAAAAGCAGTTCCTTGATCATACAATTGTCGTGAAGAATAAATTAGATCCTATGATCAAAGATCTCTTATTCCCATTTTACAGATGAGTAAACTGTGTCATAGAGAGATTGAGTATCTTGTTGAAAATAAGACATGACAAAAAGGCAAAGATAGGAGGGTACATTATTTTGACCAGAGCTGGTCGTAATTTTCTCTATACAACTGGGGAAAGGAGAATAGATTTTCAAAGTGATGCCATGAGAAAAGAAAGGACAGAAAAGAAATAAATAACTAGAAGGAAGGAAGGAGGAAGGAAGAAAGGGAGGGAGGGTAGGAGGGAGAGTGGGAGCAAAGGGAGTTACTAGGAGTACACACTTATTATTTAATGTTGTCTTAAAATCTGTCAGAATTGAGTATGATATTTAAGGAATATCTTACCAGTAGATAATTTACTGTTGTTGTTATACTCCATCATCTTGACACCATACCTTTGTTTGAATCATCAAGATTCTGTTTAAATTTATTTCATTACATGTTTAGTGCAAATCAGCCTTTTAGGTACAGTGACAAATGAAGATTAAGTATGTGCTTTTAAAGCTATTTTGTTAAACATTGTATTTTGCTAATATTTATTCAAAAGAGTAAATGTGTCATTAGCTATGCTTCTAATTAAAAAAAAAAAAAATAGTTCCACACTATCTTTATACAGGTTGAGTTAATTAAAGCTAGATCAGTGATGTCATAGTGAATTATTTACCCAGACGGTTTGTGGATAAAATCAACCTACTATGGTAAACACAGTTTACAACTTTGAAGTGAGTACAAGCATGTTTCTACAACAAATATTTCAACAAACATACTTTCTTATGACAAATGTTCAGATACACTTATGAAGGAAAAGAACACACTTTCAGTACTTAAGCAAAGTATTGTCATTACAAACAAGCTTTTTTCCTTTCAGCTTAGTTGAGATATAGCTGACATCCAGCACTGCTTATGTCCAAGATGTACAGCATATGGTTTGACTTATATACATCATGAAATGATTAGTGTGATACCTTTAGTAAGCATTCATCTCATGTAGATTCAAAATAAAAGAAATTTTAAAAGAACGTAATTTTCCTTGTGATGGAAACTCTTTGGGTTTATTCTCTTAGCAAGGTTCATATACAACTTATGGCAGCGTTGGTTACATTTGTCATGCTATGCACTACCTCTCTAGTACTTATTCATCTTATAACTGCAAGCTTGTACATTTTGACTGCATTTATGCCATTTTCCCTCCCACAACCCCATCTCTGATAACCACACGTCTGATTTCTTTTTTCTATGCATTTGTCTTTTAAACTGTATTTTTAAATTGGAGGATGGTTGCTTTACAATGTTGTGCTGGTTTCTGCCAACAACAACATAAATCAGCCAGAAGTATACATAAGTCCCCTCCTTATTGAGCCTCTCTTCTATCCCCACCCCTCTAGGTTGTCACAGAGCACTGGATTGAGCTCTCTGTGTTACACAGCCACTTCTATTTAGCTATAGATTTTACATATGATAATGTATATATTTCAATATTACTCTCTCAATTTATCCACCCCCTGTTCACTGCAGCAATATTTACAATAGCTTGGATATGGAAACAATCTAGATTTACATTGATAGATGAATGGATAAAAGGTATGTTTCATACACACACACACACACACAAACACACACACACATGCACACACAAACAACAGAATATTACTCAGCCATAAAAAGGAACAAATTCGAGTCAGTTTTATTGAGGTGGATGAACCTAGAGCCTGTTATACAGAGTGAAGTAAGTTAGAAAGAGAAAAACAAATTCTGTATGTTAACACATATTTATGGACTCTAGAAAAATGGTACTGATGTACCTATTTGCAGGACAAGAATAGAGATGCATACATAGAGAACAGACTCATTTGTTTATTTTTTAAAGTATAACTGACCTACAGCATTACACTAGTTCCTGTTACACAACATGGTAATTAAGTATTTTTATATATTTCAAAACGAACACCATGAAAAGTCTAGTTATGCTATATCACTATATGAAGATGTTAGATGGTTATTATTTATTCCTCACATTGTACATTTTATACCCATGACTCATTTGTTTTGCAACTGAAAGTTTATAACTTTTAATCTCCCTCATCTATTTCTTTCATTCTCCTTCCTTGCTCCCCTCTCACAACCACCTGTTTGTTCTCTGTATCAATGACTGTTTCTGTTTTATTTGTTCATTTATTTTGTTTGATTGATATCACATATAAGTGAAATCATATAGCTTTAATCTTCTCAGTCTGATTTATTTCACTTTAGCATAATACCCTCTAGGTCCATCCATAGTGTCACAAATGGCAAGATTTTATTCTTTTTTATGGCTGTGTAATGTTCCATTGTTATATCCATTGTATGCATCACATCTTTTTTATTCATTCATCAACTGATGGGCCTTTAGGTTGCTTCCATATCTTGGTTATTGTAAATAATGCTGCAATGAACATAGGGGTGTATATACTTTTCTAATTAGTCTTTTCATTTTCTTTGAACAAATACTCTGGAATAGAATTGCTGGATTATATATTAGTTCTAGGGCTTCCCAGGTAGCTCAGTGTAAAAGAATCCACCTACCAATTCAGGAGACCCAGGAGATGCCAATTTGATTCCTAGGTTGGGAAGATCCTCTGGAGGAAGAAATGGCAACCCACTCCAGCATTCATGCCCAGCAAATTCCATGGGCAGTGGAGCCTGGTGGGCTACAGTGAACAGGGTTGCAAAGAGTTGAATAGGACTTAACAACTTAGCATGCATACATGTATAGTAATTCTAATTTATTTTTTGTGAATCTCCACAATGTTTTCCATAGAGGTTATACCAATTTATATTCTCAATAATGCATAAAGGTTACCTTTATTCCACATCCTCACCAATACTTATTTGTTGTCTTTTTGATAATAGCCATTCTGACAAGTGTAAGGTGGTATCTCATTGTGGTTTTTAATGTGCATTTCCCTGATGATTAGTGAGCATCTTTACATGTGCCTGTTAGCCATCTGTTGTTAGTCATTTTTGGAAAAATATCTATTCAGATTACTGCTCATTTTTTAAAAATTGAATTGTTTGTTTTTTGATGCTGAGTTGAATGAGTTCTTTGTATATTTCGGATATTAACCTCTCATCAATTTCAGTTTAGTTCAGTCGCTCAGTCATGTCAGACTCTTTGCGACCCCAAGGACCACACCACATCAGGCTTCCCTGTCCATTACCAGCCCCTGGAGCTTGCTCAAACTCATGCTCATCGAGTCGGTGATGCCATCCAACCATCTCATCCTCTGTTGCCCCCTTCTCCTCCTGCCTTCAGTCTTTCCCAGTATCAGGGTCTTTTCCAATGAGTCAGTTCTTCGTATCAGGTGGACAAAGTATTGGAGCTTCAGCTTCAGCATCAGTCCTTCCAAAGAAAATTAAGAACTGATTTCCTTTACTGGTTTGAACTCCTTGCAGTCCAAGGGACTCTCAAGAGTCTTCTCCAACACCACAGTTCAAAAGCATCAGTTCTTTGGCACTCAGCTTTCTTTATAGTCCAACTCTCACACCCATACATGACTACTGGAAAAACCATAGCTTTGACTACATGGACCTTTGTTGGCAAAGTAAGGTCACTTCTTTTTAATATGCTGTCTAGGTTGGTCATAGCTTTTCTTCCAAGGAGCAAGCATCTTTTAAGTTCATGGCTGCAGTCACCATTTGCAGTGATTTTGGAGCCTCCCGAATTAAAATCTCTTACTGTTTCCATTGTTTTCCCATCTATTTGCCATGATGTGATGGGTCCAGATGCCATGATCTTAGTTTTCTAAATGTATCATGGAATATATCATTTGTAAATATCTTTTCCCATTCAGTAAGTGATCTTTCTGTTGTGTTGATGGGTTCATTTCATGATATAATAACACAAAATAAAAGCAGACAACTTAAATAGTATTGTAGCTGATATGAACATATTTGCTTATCTCTCCTCTCCTTTTTTAATGTACCTAATGTGTATCATAGGATTTTTCAACTCAAAGAATTGTGTCAACAAATAACTGTTCTTTAAAAATTATCTATTACCCCTGAGGTCAATTTGTTACTATTTCAGTTACTTTCTAACCAAACTCCTCCTGGTCACCTCTATATTTGCCTTTGTTCATCTAAAGTAATGCAGTCATATTTTCCTGGACTAATTCTGAAACAGTTGATATTTCTTGTCTTTAAATATATCCCATTTTACAGTTTAGTGCTATGTACTTGGTTTTAGCCTATCTATGGATTTAACTTTAAAAAGTAGTTGCTATGGTAGAACACTGACTTAAACCTGGCTGAATGGAGCCTCCATGCAAATGGGTGGGTGAGTGAGTGAGTGAAGTCGCTCAGTCGTGTCTAACTCTTTGTGACCCCATGGGCTGTAGTCCACCAGGCTCCTCCATCCATGGGATTCTCCAGGCAAGAATACTGGAGCGGGTTGCCATTTCCTTCTCCAGGGGATCTTTCCAACCCAGGGATCGAACCCAGGTCTCCTGCATTGCAGGCAGACACTTTAACCTCTGAGCCACCAGGGAAGCCTTTGCTTGTTTTTTTTAAACATAAACAGCAATTCCCTGGACACATTCATCTCACAGATATATTTTGGTGGTTTTTTATAATGTTAAAAAAGAGAATTACTTGTTAACATGTAGAAACTGGCTACTTGCATATGAAATGAGAATATCCATCTTATGCATAAGCAGAGTTGAGCCTACATTCCATTTCCATGTAGCAAATATTGACCAGAAATGGATTGTAGGTACTTCCTTTAAAGGGCAACTTCCACTGAATTCCTTTCCCTGCCTCTCCTCTTTAGCAATCATTCTTTACTCATTTAAGACAGTTGCTTTAGCTCTGTAAGAATTCAGAATCTTTGTGATTCTTTTATAAAAAGTTTGTGATTCTTGTATAAAAAACATGATACATTTTCTGAAAAAAGTTATATTTATATTCACATGGCAATAATGGGAACTTTAGAAAATATTCTGTGAAATAAGGCTATCCTGTGGTAGGTACAACTTCTATGAATCATTTAAGATCTTCCAAAGCATAAGTCACCAAAGAAGAGTAGTATTTAAAGCAGGAAGAAAAAAATAACCCCATATGTCAATTTTATTCTTGGTTTCAATATTATGTTGTTAAGTATAATTTGTGAAAGTGAGACTTTCTTTCTATTATAGGTTTCAGTATACTAGCAGTTCTGCATGTAACACTCAGCAAAATTTATGAAAGTCATACATATGGTAATTCACATTTATTGTCATTTGTTGTTAGGCAGCAGTGAAGATAAAGGCCATAATGAACAGTAATAGTAAAAGTAAAACAGAGAAATGAAACATGATATTAAACTTGCTCAATTACTGTTTTATTTATTGACTGATGTTATTCTTCATTTGCCCATTGTAAATTTTGATCAACTGTATACTTTCAAATGTACAAGTCTATAGACACATAGACCCATGTAACCCACTATATAGCATATCATTATTCTTTAAGAATGACTATATTTTTACAGTGAATTGTACATCAAATCTGCACTTAGGTATTTTCTAATCCTTTTTTTTTAGTTTAAATTTCACATAATATTAAAGTTTATAAACAGTGATATTTAGTACATGCATAACATCGTGTGACCACATCTAATTAGTTCCAAAGTATCTTCATCACTCCAAAGAAAATCCAATATTCATTTATCTAGCAATCTGTCTCCATATCCCTCCTTCCCCCAGCCACTAGCAACCACAATTTGCTTTCTGTCTCTATGCATTTACTTATTTTGTTGTTGTTGTTTAGTCACTAAGTTGTATTTGACTCTCTGTGATTCCCTGGACTGTAGGACTCCAGACTCCACTGTCCATGGGATTTCCCAGGCAAGAATATTGGAGTGGGCTGCCATTTCCTTCTCCAGGGGATCTTCCTGACCCAGGGATCGAACTTTGGGATTGGCTCTTTTCACTGAGCATCACGTATTCAGAGTTCAATCACACTGTAACATGAATTGGCACATCAATACTTTTTATGACTGAAAAATATTCCATCATTTGCACAGATCACATTTTATCCTGGGGCATGATTTTTCCCCAGAGTGTAAATATTTACTATATTGAACTCAACTCTTTCTCTCGGTTTTTTGGTTTTTTTTTTTTTTTTTGAGGTGTGGGGCTTCCTTTCCCTTCCTTTCCTTTCTTTTTTTTTCCTTTTTTCTGTTCCCCACTATTAACACCCTCCATCAGAGTGGTGCACTTATGCAAATATGCACTTCAAAACTGACAAACAGGGATTGTATTTTTACTTAATGCCAAAATTAAAAGCTGTGACGTCAGTATTCAATGTAGTAAAATTGCTTAAAACTAACAATTACTTGGTTACAAGTTGCATTCTTGTCCCAAAAGACTGAAAAACTGGAAATAATGAAATAATAAAACATGTAAAAATAATCTGTGATATTTATGAAACATGAAGTAAGAAGAATTTAATAGTATGGATTCTTAATAAAAACTATTAAGATGTGAGACAGTAAGCACAACTATTCCTCCAAGTAATTCTTTATTTAAGTTAGCTTCTATCAGGAAAAATATTAAATTTTGTTATAATTTTTTCTTTCCTTTACAATATAAGTTTAGTGAAATTTTTCTGTTTAAAAATACCAATTATCATTCCTATGATAATTTTTTTCTTAGTCCACAAATAGGGAGTTTAACATAGTACTCAAGAGAGCAGACACACATGAGTTGTATCTTAACATAGATGTATTCAGTTCAGTTGCTCAGTCATGTCTGACTCTTTGAGACCCCATTGACTGCACCACGCCAGGCCTCCCTATCCATCACCAACTCCCAGAGTTTACTCAAACTCATGTCCATTGAGTCGGTGATGCCATCCAACCGTCTCACCCTCTGTTTTCCCCTTCTCCTCCTGCCTTCAAGCTTTCCCAGTATCAGGGTCTTTTCAAATGAGTCAGTTCTTCACAACAGGTGGCCTAAGTATTGGAGTTTCAGCTTCAACATCAGTCCTTCCAATGAATATTCAGGACTGATTTCCTCTAGGATGGACTGGTTGGATCTCCTTGAAGTCCAAGGGACTCTCAAGAGTCTTCTCCAACACCACAGTTCGTAAGCATCATTTCTTTGGCACTCAGCTTTCTTTATAGTCCAACTCTCACATCCATGTATGACTACTAGAAAAACCATAGCTTTGACTCAATGGACCTTTGTTGGCAAAATAATGTCTCTGCTTTTTAACATGCTGTCTTTGGTTCAGTTCAGTCGCTTAGTCGTGTCCGACTCTTTGCGACCCCATGAATCGCAGCATACCAGGCCTCCCTGTCCATCATCAACTCCCGGAGTTCACTCAAAATCATGTCCATTGAGTCGGTGATGAAATCCAACCATCTCACCCTCCGTCGTCCCCTTTTCCTCCTGCCCCCAAATCCCTCCCAGCATCAGGGTCTTTTCCAATGAGTCAACTCTTCACATGAGGTGGCCAAAGTATTGGAGTTTCAGCTTCAGCATCAGTCCTCCAATGAACACCCAGGACGGATCTCCTTTAGGATGGACTGGTTGGATCTCCTTGCAGTCCAAGGGACTGTCAAAAGTCCTCTTCAACACCACAGTTCAAAAGCATCAATTCTTCAGTGCTCAGCTTTCTTAACAGTCCAGCTCTCATATCCACATATGACCACTTGAAAAACCATAACCTTGACTAGACGGACCTTTGTAATAAAAATATAAATTTTTATTTATAAATAAATATATATATTTATATATATATAAAATATAAATATAATAAAAAATAAAAACGGCAAAGTAATATCTCTGTTTTTCAATATGTTGTCTAGGTTGGTCATAACTTTCCTTCCAAGGAGTAAGCGTCTTTTAATTTCATGGCTGCAGTTGCCATCTGCAGTGATTTTGGAGCCTTGCAAAATAAACTTAGATGTGTACCCTTAAGCTAATTAATTAATTCCCCCTAGCTTCAGATTTGGAGAAGGCAATGGCACCCCACTCCAGTACTCTTGCCTGGAAAATCCCATGGATGGAGGAGCCTGGTAGGCTACAGTCCGTGGGGTCGCTAAAAGTCGGACACGACTGCGCTACTTCACTTTCACTTTTCATTTTCATGCATTGGAGAAGTAAATGGCAACCCACTCCAGTGTTCTTGCCTGGAGAATCCCAGGGACGGGGGAGCCTGGTGGGCTGCCATTTATGGGGTTGCACAGAGTTGGACACAACTGAAGCGACTTAGCAGCAGCAGCAGCAGCTTCAGATTTCTATCTCTTAGTTCAGTGTATACAAAGCACTTGGCCAGAAATCTTTTATATTTACACATGTACACTTTTAACTCTGTCTACATCTAAAACTATACTAGAGAATTCATATGGATGTACGGACATACATACATGCTATTTGTGTAAGCCAGTAAAATTTAAAGACTTATAAAATATTTTTATTTAATATGCTTTTTATGGTTGCTTTTTCTTTCATTGTGTGGATTTACCTTAATTTGTGTGGGTCTCCTGTTGTTGAACATTTAGACCACTTCCAATACTATGCTCAATTCAGCATTCAGAAAACTAAGATCATGGCATCCAGTCCCATCACTTCATGGCAAATGGATAGGGAAACAGTGGAAACAGTGAGAGACTTTAATTTGAGGGGCTCCAAAATCACTGGAGATGTTGAATGCAGCCATGAAATTAAAAGATGCTTACTCCTTGGAAGAATAGATATGACCAACCTAGACAGCATATTAAAAAGCAGAGACATTACTTTGCCAGCAACGGTCTGTTCAGTCAAAGCTATGGTTTTTCCAGTAGTGATGTATGGATGTGACAGTTGGACTATAAAGAAAGCTGAGTGCTGAAGAATTGATGCTTTTGAATTGTAGTGCTGGGAGAGGACTCTTGACAGTCCCTTGGACTGCAAGGAGATCCAACCAGTCCATCCTAGAGGAAATCAGTCCTGAATATTCATTGGATGGACTGATGTTGAAGCTGAAACTCCAATACTTTGGCCACCTGTTGTGAAGAACTGACTCATTGGAAAAGACCCTGATGCTGGGGAAGATTGAAGGCAGAAGAAGGGGATGACAAAGGATGAGATGCTTGGATGGCATCACCAACTCAATGGATGTGAGTTTGAATAAGCTTCACAAGTTGGTGTTAGACATGGAAGCCTGGCATGCTGCCGTCCATGGAGTCACAAAGAGCCCGACATGACTGAGTGACTGAACTGACTAATACTTTGCTCCTAGAAATGAAATTATGATGAACTCTCTTTTAAGTATATTTCTGTGCAATTTGGATTAAAAAGAGGGCATTTAATTTTATAAATTTAATAGTTACCACATTCACTGAGACTGCAGGATATAATATTTATTTAATATTGTTTTGTTAGTTGCTAAGCCATGTCTGACTCTGCAACCCTGTGGACTGTAGCCCTTCAGGCTTCTGTGTCCATGGGATTTTACAGGCAAGAATACTGTAATGGATTAGTATTTCCTTCTCTAGGGTATCTTCCCTGACCCAGGGATCAAATCCACATCTCCTGCATTGGCAGGTGGATTCATTACTGCTGAGCCACCAGGGGACCCCTATATTAAATATATACGTATTGTATTTTCACTTTTTCATAAAGTAGACCTTGAAGTGTTAGAAAAATAGAGTTCTCATATATATATATATATACATATATATATATATAGTGATCTAAGAAGTATCCTGTGTTTAACAAAATATATTATTCTCCTACCTTTTGGTTAATTGATTTTTTGAAATATAGGCAACATTTTGCGCACTGTGATTAGGCTTCTAAAATACTTAATTATTTTATTCTGATTGGAGTTAAGGTAATTTTATGTTATGTGCAGGACTACAACAACTCATTCATCCTCAAGAAATTCAATCACTGTTGCTCTTCTTGTGAGAATCCATTTTATAAGCTATCTCCATGACATTAATGTACTGTTAAAATTTCTAGAGTAGCTGTATTTCAAAATATTGAAAGGAATATTATTTTCCACAGAGAGAACAATTTTTGTGGAGAGCAACTGACATGGCATTTTTATATTTTAGCATTATATCATGCATTAGAAAAATATGGAAATCCCTGCATAATTTTAAATAGGGCATGTCAAACTTATCAGTTATTTGAGAACAAGAAACTAACCAAGCATGGGGGAAAATATCAGAAATTGAATCTCAAGTTGGAGAGAATTATAAAGGCTCCAGAAATGTTGACAGTTCAAGAGAAAAATAAAATGATTAATTGTATAATCCAAAGAAACCTTTTAATACAAACATTTGTTAGCCAAAATACAAATTTACTGTCATTTATTGTTAATAGTAATGACAAAGACAGAGGTCTTCAATAACATGGAGAGTGACAAAAGAAACATGTATTCTAACATTTTATGTTTATGGGATTTTGAAATAAATGAGTCTACAGTTATGGAGCTGTAGTCCATAACTACATGTCTGAGTATAAACATCGTAATTGTTTTTTTTTTTTTTTAACTTCATCAACATTGACAGATAACTTCAGTGGCAATTATAAAGAAAGATAAATACCTCTAACTTGATGAGATTTTATTTAAAGGAGCTAAAAGTAAGTACTGCTCAATAATAATAGCTAACACTTATGTAGCATTTATTGTGCACTAAATAGAGTTCTAAGCACAGTGACTAAATAATTGAATTAATGAATTCACATCATTAACCCTATGAAGTAGGTACGATAACTCAAAACAACCCTATGAGGTAGATACTATAATGGTACCAATAGTCTTTCCCTGTTTAGCCAATAGGGAATCTGAGGAAGAGAAAAGGTAAAATATCAGGCAGCAGGGTTGTATAGTACTATAGTATATCACATGGTCTCTTCCAACAAGTCACTTTATTGAGACACAAGAAACTGGAGATACTAAATTCAGACAATATTATTAAGTTTTCCTCTAGTAAAAGAAACTGAGGTCAAATAAGCTTATGAAATACAACATTCTCAACTCTTGGTTGAAAATTCCCATTTTGCACGTTTATCTTAAAAAAAAAAAAAAAGTCTGCCCTCTGTGGATGAAGGTTAGATGGTTGTGTAAACTTCCTTATGGGAGGGACTAGTGCTGGGGAAAATTGAGTCTTGTTCTGGTGGGCAGGACTATGCTCAGTCAAACTTGAATCTAATTGTCTGCTAATGGGTGAAGCTGCCCTCCTTCCCTGTTAGTTCTTTAGCCCGAGGCAACCCTCCCTGGAGTCTACAGCCTCTATGGTAGGACTAACAGTGACCTCCAAGAGGGCTAAGGCCAAGAAGCCTGCTGCTGCCTGTGCTTCTGTCCCTGCGGTGAGCCACTGCTGACCCACCCCTCCACAGGAGACCCTCCAACACTAGCAGCTAGGTCTGGTTCAGTCTCACTGTTCCTTCCCCCTGGGTCCTGGTGTGCACAGGTTTTTGTTTGTGTCCTCTAAGAGTGGCATCTCTGTTTTCCCCAGTCCTGTGGAAGTCCTGCAATCAAATCCTGCTGACCTTAAAAGTCAGATTTCCTAGGGATTCCCAGGCCATTTGCCAAATCTCTAGGCTGGGAAACCTGATTTAGGGCTCAGAACCTTCACAGTGGGAGAAATTCTTTGGCATTATTGATCTCCAGTTTGTAGGTTGCCCATCTGGTGGGTATGGGATTTGATTTTATCATGATTGTGCCCCTCGTGCCATCTGTTGTGGCTTCTCCATTATCTTTGGATGAGAGGTATCTTTTGTGGTTGTTGTATTCCAACGCACTCCTGTCAATGGTTGTTCAACACCTAGCTGCAATTTTAGTGCTCTGGCAGGAGGAGATGAGCACACATACTTCTAATCTGCCAGCACAAACCTCTTAGTCTCATCCACCAGAGGGCAGACAGACAAGCAAGAACTACAATCCTATAGCTGCCAGAAAGAAAACTACATCACAGAAAGTGAACCAAAATGAAAAGACAGTGGGTTATCTCCCAGATAAAGGAACAAGATAAAACCCCAGAAAAACAACTAAATGAAATGAAACTAGGCAACTTTTCAGGAAAAAAAAAAGTAATAATCATAATCAAAATAATGATAGTGAAGGTGATCCAGGATCTCGGAAAAAGAATGGAGAAAATACAAGGAATATTTACCAAAGAACTAGAAAAACTAAAGAGCAATCAAACAGAGATGAACAATACACTAGAAGGAATCAGTAGCAGAATAACTGAGGCAAAAGAACAGATTAGTGACTTGAAAGGCAGAATGGTGGAAATCACTGCCACAAAACAGAGTATAGAAAAAAGAGTGAAACACAAACAAAAAAATGAAGACAGCCTAACAGACTTCTGCATTAAGTGCACACTCACATTATATGGGGTCCCAGAAGGAGAAGAAAGAGAGAAAGAATCCAAGAAAATATTTGAAGAAATAATAGCTGAAAACTTTGTTAACACGGTAAAGGAAATAGTTAACTAAGTCCAGGAAGTTCAGAGAGCCCCAGCCAGGATAAAGCCATGGAGGAACACACTGAAACACATAGTAATCAAACTGATAAAAATTAAAGACAAAGATAAAATATGATCAAGGGAAAAATGACAAATAACATACATGGGAATTCTCTTAAGGTTGCTGATTGATTTCTCAACAGAAACTGTACAAGCTAGAAAGGAATATAACAAAATATTTAAAGCGATAAAAGGGAAGAACCTACAGCCAAGAATACTCTACCCAGCAAGACTCTTGTTCAGATTTAATGGAGAAATCAAAAGCTTTGCACCTAACCAAAAGTTAAGAGAATTCAGCACCACCAAATCAGCCTTATAGCAAATGCTAAAGGAACTTCTCTAGACAGGAAATACAGGGAAAGGAAAAGACCTGGAGGGGGTGGGGAACAATTAAGAATACAGTAATAAGATCATACATGTTGATAATTACCTTAAATGTAAATGGACTAAATACACCAATCAAAAGACAGACTGGCTGGGTAGATGAAAACCTGTGCATGTATGCACTTCTACTTACCACATTACTCTACTTAACTGCCCAAATTGTATGCAATTATTTTTTATGTTCTATGCTGTGCTTAGTCTCTCAGTCATGTCTGACTCTTTGTAAGTCCATGAACTATATAGCACACCAGGCTCCTCTGTCTATGGGATTCTCTAGGCAAGAATACTGGAGTGAATTGCCATGCCCTCCTCCAGGGGATTTTCCCAAACCAGGAATCGAACCCAGGTCTCGCACATTACAAGCAGATGCTTTACCACCTGAGCCACCAGGGAAGTCCATGAATACTGGAGTGGGTGGCTTATCCCTTTTCTAGAGGATCTTCCACATTGCAGGTAAATTCTTTACCAGCTGAGCTACCAGAGATGCCCAGTTATTTTTTTACTTTTAGGTCAATCATGTTTCCATTATGGCTTGTGATTGTAATTATCTTTTATTTTTTGTCTGACTGTTGATTGTGAAAACTGATAAACATCTTTTACTATTGTGATTATGTAACTATTATTTGTTTTAATACCATTGTATCATGAGTGGTCAACAGAAAATAATAGAATTCTGTATCACTAAAACTAACATTTAATAAAAAAAAAAAAAAACACCTTGTAATCACTTTTTAAAACCCAGATGCACATTAGAATTGTCTTGGAATTTTTTAAAAAATGTAAATGCCCTGGTATTGTATTTTTTCTCCAAATCCTCAGATATGTTTATAATGAGCACCCATGTTTAAAAACAACTGGACTGTATGATGGTCTTTTATTTTTATCTAATTTGTTTCACCGATTCTATTTCATATTCAGTACTCCCATTTCGTTAAGTTTAGGTTTTTCAGTTTCTGTCTATTTTTTGTTATTGTTGTTCTTTCTCAAGCCTTTATCAAGTGTTCAGTTCAGTTCAGTTGCTCAGTCATGTCCGACTCTTTGCGACCCCATGAATAGCAGCAAGCCAGGCCTCCCTGTCCATCACCAACTCCCGGAGTTCACCCAAACTCATGTGCATCAAGTCAGTGATGCCATCCAGCCATCTCATCCTCTGGCGTCCCCTTCTCCTCCTACCCCAAATCCCTCCCAGCATCAGAGTCTTTTCCAATGAGTCAACTCTTCACATGAGGTGGCCAAAGTACTGGACTTTCAGCTTTAGCATCATTCCTTCCAAAGAAATCCCAGGGCTGATCTCCTTCAGAATAGACTGGTTGGATCTCCTTGCAGTCCAAGGGACTCTCAACAGTCTTCTCCAACACCGCAGTTCAAAAGCATCAATTCTTCGGCGCTCAGCCTTCTTCACAGTCCAACTCTCACATCCATACATGACCACAGGAAAAACCATAGCCTTGATTAGACGGACCTTTGTTGGCAAAGTAATGTCTCTGCTTTTGAATATGCTATCTAGGTTGGTCATAACTTTCCTTCCAAAGAGTAAGCATCTTTTAATTTCATGGCTGCAGTCATCATCTGCAGTGATTTTGGAGCCCCAAAAAATAAAGTCTGAAACTGTTTCCACTGTTTCTCCATCTATTTCCCATGACGTGATGAGACCAGATGCCCATACCCATATATGAATAGTATGTATGATATAATTCAATATATTTTTTAGAAAAATTATGAATTTTTGCTTATCTAAAACATATATGATTTAGTCCATGGGGTCACAAATAGTCAAACATGACTTAACAACTGAACAAAAAATTTATAACATTTTGGTTCCACTTATTTGACTAAAATGAATAGAATACTAGACTTCTAATTTATATTCCCTGAAAACTTTGATATAGTTCCATTTATAACAGCATCTAGTATTACTGCTAAAAGTTTAGAAAGCTTATTATTTTAGTGATTTTTAAAAGAAATTAAATGAGGCTTAAAACTTCTAATCCAGTTATGAAAATATAAACAAATATTATGCTGTTTTAAAAAAAAGAAAATTGACATGTGATACTTTATTACTAACTAAAGTACAGATTGTGTTCAGATTTTTAAAAAGAGGATATTTTATGTATTTTAATAAGACCTATGGTTCTTAACAAAAAAATTGATGTACTACAATTTAAAGTACATATACCTGTGGCGGATTCATTTTGATATTTGGCAAAACTAATACAATTATGTAAAGTTTAAAAATAAAATAAAATTAGAGAAAAAAAAAATAAAGTACATAATGGCCATCCAAAAATAATCAATCTTCTTGAATGAATTGACTAAAGCAATCTAAACTAGCTATGTGACAAGAAAGAGAGAGAAATGCCATTAAATTAGTGGTACGATTTTTTTTTTTAAATTTTCTTAGGCTGATGACTGATGTGATCCTTCAGTCAGCAAGTTGCACAATTAACCTTAACCCGAGGACATATATTAACAAGCAACCATCTAGTTCAAGTTTCAGATCGTTTTCTTCAAGTAGCTCTGAAAAAAAATGTATGGATAAGAATAAAGAAGTTTATGTAACAACCTAAATGACAAAAGAATTTGAAAATGAATAGATGCATGTACATGTATAACTGAATTACTTTGCTGTACACCAGACGTGCAAAACATTTTTGATCAACTATACTCCAATATAAAATAAAAGTTAACAAAAATACAAAACCATTAAAAAAAAAGAGATTTTAAAAACTACAGCTGTACCATTGACCTTTGAACACCATGAGATTTAGGGGCACTGATCCTTCACATCATCAAAAATCTGTATATAGTTTATAGTCAGCCCTCTGTATCTGCAGATTCAACTAACTGTGTATGGTTGTAATACTGCAGTATTTCCTGTTGAGAGAAATCATTGTGTAAGTGGACACATACAGTTCAAACCCATGTTGTTCAAGGGCTAATTGTAATCATTACATATTCTTGTTATTGGCAATGATATATGACAAAATACAAACTGACAAGACTTGCCAAACTTCAGGATACCTGACTCTTTTTCCAATGCACATATTCTGAATTGTGTTATTAGTGGCTCATTTACAGTTCACTTCTGGTTTTCTGATTCTTCCCTTAAATTTTCACAATTCAAATTATGGTCAGATGTTTATTCCAAAGTGAAATAGGAAAAAGAAAATAGAGATAAGATTTTAATAGTGGAAAAATAAAATAAAGCTGCATTAATCTTCTAGGTCAGATATACTTGAGATCCATGAATATTTGAGAAATAATGTGGTGTATGAGCGTAGTCCATGCTGTTTCCCAGCACGAAAGTTCACGGTATTCAGGAGCGTTTTCCAGTTCCTATTGTCTCCAAAATGTTTGCTATTCAGACATTGAAGATATAGTCTGAATTAGATGCATGACATTTTGTTTTATGTAATTTTAATTTTAGCAAAGACACAATCTAACCTTGAAGCCAAACAAGAACAAAGGAGCATTTAAGAGAAAATATATGAGAAAAATAGCAAATATTTTTGATCAAAAATGAGTTTGTTTTTGGATAATGCTTTCTTAGACCTTATGAATTAAATTGTTTTATATATCATTATGAAAAAATGTAAGATTAATAGCTGACTTCTTCTGTATTATTTTTAAAATTTAATAATTGAAAAATATTTTATTTTATCAGCAAAAATTATAGACATTGTAGTTCGTTATAAAGCTGTTTTTAAATATTTGATTATTTTTGGTGTTTTCTATGTATTCAGACATATAGCACTACTTTGATGTCAGTCACTGGTGATTGAGGGATGAGGGTAAGGCAAATGACACTTGGTAAATCTAGAATATACTCTGAGCTGCATAAATGCTTTATAAACTGCATATGCAAAACCATCTGGATAAGTGGACATGGCAGCTTGATAACATTATATAAGCTCACCATTTACATAGGTAGCATGATCTCATCCTAAGGATTTCTATAGATGTCAAGAGGATAAAAAGCTCAGGAGGGTGAGGAAGAGAGGATATTTTCATTAAAGGGGGGAATAAAAGCTCTTTCATAGATAGTCACATTATAAGACTTTTTAAAAGCTCATTTGTCTGCCAGAGCATGTGAACATAATACCTGAGTCATTTTTAGTTGCTATAGTTGTGAAGAACCATTTTCCCTAAAAGGATTTTGCATAAAATCCTACCAGGTTAAGACTTCCTAGGACCTGCTTTGGATTTTTCTAAGTAATAGGACTTTCTGAAATTCTAGCTAAATATTAGATTTATGAAGATTAGTGTTTTTCAACAGTAATAGATTATGCAGTTTGGGGATGACCTGCTATGTTAGTTGACTTTCTAAGCTCAATTTTTAATTGAATCTTATTTTTCATATTCTCTTCTTTTCCCCATCTCTCTAATGTAAAAAATAATTCAAATACTAATAAAGGCTTTACAGCATTCTACAAAAGATTAGCAAAATCATCAGGTTAGGAGTTATATTAGCAAAGAGAAAACTTGTTGCCTCAGTATCTTTTTAGAGTCTCTCTATATTTTCCCTTTCAAGTAAATATTAAATATCCACATTTAATTAAAGTAGAGGAGTCTTGTAAGGGTGAGAAAGAACAATAGAAAAACAAACAAGAATAGCAAAATGATATGATAGGCAAAATAATTCTTCATTCCAGAAACTGGCCAAAATGAGGAAATAGAAGACAAGTAATATTCAGGAAGAGATATGCTGGATCCTGTCAAATATTTTAGGAATGCGTTAGTCAGTGTTATGACCAGTGGTGACACTTATAGAACAGACTTCAGATTTACAATGTATCTTTATATTTGATGTTACTGTGACAGTTTGTCTTAGGAGTCTTGTTGCTGAAAGACTGAAAATCAGTAACATAGGTAATGGCTACCTTCTAAAATCAAATTAAAAAATATGAAATATAAAGCTTCTCAATATCTATCACGTCAGTGACACTGTTTAAATTAGTAGCTTCCTAAACTAGATTGTTGAAACATCATTTCTTTCATCAAAATCCCTTTATGTTGAGACTAAAAATCGACATTTAAAAAAATAAAAATAATTCCTTACTTTCAGCAATGTATGATTTTTGAAAGTTTAATAAGGTACTTTTTGATGACTAATTTATTATATTGTCATGATTATCAAATGTTACAAAACTAATTAGGAAATTACTTAATTGTTGTCCATGCATCATTCTTTTATGAAAACTGAAGCAGGATGTTTATGAGGTATGTCCAATAAGTAGACTATGCATTAAAGCAAAGATTATAAACATTTGTAGTTACTTTCTACCAATTTTCCAAAGAAATCAGTTTGCCACTAAAATGGAAATGAAAGTCTATTTATTTTTGAAGGACCATTATTTATTTAACGAAGGTCCCAAAAGGAGAATCAAAGTCTTACTATTGGACAATAAGAAATGTACTTCTATGAACTAAGATAGATGGTATGGAGGGGTGCGAGGCAGGGACAAGAAAAACAAATCTAATAGGAAAAATTGTGAGTGGGTTCTTGGGAAGAAAACCGGGGACTGTTTATTAATATGCTTGTGTTTTAGCCCAACATGGTTCCATTAGTCAGAAAGAGGGCTACAAGTAAAAGTGAATGTAGCTATTTTTCTTAGTGACTGCAAAACCGGATGCCTAAGCTGAGATATTTGGGAGTCCAGTAGACAAAGATACAGTTCAAGAAATGGCCAAGTTTCCCAAACCTCTCTGCCTCATCCCCCTTTTCCATGAAATGTACTATGGTTCTGTCTTTAGAGAAATGAAAGGAAACCAGTGCCCTTTGTCAATTTAGCAAAACCAGGTGAATGAGACGGAAAGAACGGTATTAAACACAACAGAACCACATTTCTACATAACACAAGCAACTATGATCATCGGTTATAAAAATTGATTCACTTTTTCAACATGAGCATATGCTGCTTATAGCGCATATGTTGAAAACTTTATATTCAAAGGAGTGAAGGCTGAATTTCCTTATGTAGAAGAAATTGATTTTTGCTTGAGTAAAGATCAAACCCTCTTCTGGCACAACGGCACAGGTTCTGTAGTGGGTAAAGAGAGTCAGTAAAAGCACCTCCCATTAAAATGTGATAAGGTTTCCAATAAATCAGCTACTTTATTAGACTCGCCCTGTCATTCACAATGAAATAGCAGAGCTGTGTATCCTCACCAATATTTCAGTTTTGTTTTGAAAAGTATCTTCTCTAGTGTTCTGCCAGAATTGTATGATTTACTGTTCTAAACTCAGTTCTGAAATATCCATCCGCATCTCAGCTATTCTATTCTTGGCACCAGGAAAGATTCTGCTTCAGGTTTTATTTATTCAGCGCCTGTTAATGTTGTAATTTTACATCACTGTCATGTCATTTTGCTACTAATGTCATATATTTGATAAAAGAGCACAGGGAGAGGAGCAGTGTTCTTATTAATTAGAGAGGTCTGATAAATGGATTATCTTATTTAGTAAGCAAGTCTTTGACAAGCAAGTGAATACAGATGGGCATATTAATGCTGACTTCCTAATTTACTGCTGTGTTAACATGAGTTTTAATTTCTTTGGTGAATTTCTGAACATCTCCTTGAAATCTGCTTTAATAATAGCAACTAAAAGTTATTTAATGACAACCATAAATTAGTGTATATGCATTATTCATATGGATTATTTAATTTTAATCCCTTCAGCAGCTCTATGAGGGATGAGCTGCTTTGCAATATCCATTTTACAGATGTGGAAACTGAGGCAAAACAAGGTTATAATAACACAAGATTTCACGGCTAATGAAGGTAGAATTAAAATGATCCCTGGTAATTCTTCTATGAAGATGCTTTCCCTACTGTCTATGTAAGTGTTGACCTCCTATAATTCTCATACTGCCTTCTGATAAATATATACATATTTATATAAAATAACATAGTAGCTTTTTATCTGGATTTTATCTTATTATTTTCTCATTGAGAAAATATACAGTTTCTGCTTCCATCCTATAACATAATGCTAACTTGCTTATGATGCCCTTGATGAGGATTCTGAGTAATGTTGTATTTTAAAATGTAAAAGAATATTAGCAAAATTTATCTTGTTTTTATGTAGGAAAAAGTAATTTCCATCTAGGGCCATCATTCAGATAATTTCCACTTTGAAAATAAATCTGTTTTTCCTCTGAAATCCTCTTTACTTTTTTTGTTGGCCAGATTACTAACTAGCTTCTCATACAGAATGTACATAAAATGATTGGTTTCTTACGCCTGTGTCTTAGCTTTGCCGTTTTGATGTTAAGTTTCTGGAACCTTCCTTGAAACACACACATGCACCTAAATTGGGCTTTAAGTGTTGATTTTATGAACAGATATGTGAAATAGCAGGAAAGTGCTAGGAAAAAGTGTGATAATACCTGGATATAGCTTTATCATTGTTATGTGTAAGACTTATTCAAAAGGAATTTTAAGAAGAAAAGTGTATTTATTTTAAAAGCAGTATAACACAAAATTGAACTCATTTCCAATTCCAATGAAATTCAGCTGTGTTTTTCTTCTCTGTTGAGTGATTTTCATTCATCTGGTTATGACCCACTCTCTGCCAAATCTTGCCCAGGATTTGTGGGTTGTTGGGATCAACCCCTATCCAACTCAGACCAACTGGATTCCAACTGTTCCTAAAGACTTAGCCATATTCTGTTCCTTAGTCTCTCCCAAACAACTTAGGAAGTACTTTATGAGCTTCCACAGTCCATAAAAATGAGTCAGAGTGCCTTAGGAAGTGCCTTAGGCTTTTGCAGTTTCAGCACTTTTTTTTTTTTTTTGGTTTATTTTTTTTATTTATTTTTTTTTACTTTACTTTAATTTTATTTTTAAACTTTACAATATTGTATTAGTTTTGCCAAAATCGAAATGAATAGCACTTAGCACTTTAAATACCCCAAACTTGATGCTTGAATCCCAGTTTGTAGGACTGTTTTCCTACCTTGGTTTCCTGTCTCCCTCAGGAATTTAAGTCTCTCTCAAAGCCCCAACTTCCTTAGGTGGGGCCCTAACGGTGGTCTCTATTCTGTCAATTATCTTCTTGGATGCTTCTCTTTTTTTTCTCATTAAATTCTGTAACTCTGCCTGTCTCTGAAAGGTTATTCTGAGGTTTTGAGGGCTAGATTCCTTTGACTTTGAGTTTTATAACCTTACAGAAGCCCTCACTTTATTGTCTACCAGATAACATCCTCTTGGACATTGACCTTGGCCTGGATCAAATCTGAATGTATTAACTTCCTTAAGGTCAACACTGTGTGTTAGAGTGTTACCTATGGAGTTCCATCCTGGAGGATACTTGTTTAGCTGTGATCCTTATTATGATGACTTCCTCCCTTTCTTCACAAAGTTCCCAGCTTATCTGTGAACTAAACACATTTTGGGAGTTACAATAAATATATGGCTTTTCTTCTCAACTGGCTTCCCTGGCGGCTTAGACAGTAAAGAGTCTGCTTGCAAAGCAGAAGACCCAGGTTCAATCCCTGGGTCAGGAAAACCCTCTGGAGAATGGAATTGCAACCAACTTCAGTATTCTTGCTTGAAGAATCCCATGGACATAGGATGTGACCCTACGGACAGCCCATGGTGGGCTGTGGAATTGCAAAGACTAAGGCATGCCTGAGAGACTAACACTTTCATTTTCACTTTCTTTTCAAGCCTCTGGCTGTATCAAATTCATTACTCGCAAATGCATCCTAGATATTGAATATTGCTTTCACTTTGATTTTTTATTGTAAAGATTGAAGCAGGCTGGAAAAGGGCAATGCGGTCCAAAAATGTAGTTCTCTGCTCATGCAAAAGCTGGATATTAACTTGATAATATCCTCCTGTCTAAGCAATAGTACATAACACACGATATAATACACTGTTCATGACAGTCTGTAAGAGATTTCAACTTGCAAGTGCTTAACTACAAGGTGTACCCTTTTTATCTCCTATCACTACCTCACTTTCCATAACAGTGCTCAAATTAGCTGGGTTGGCTCATTGTCAGTCACTTAGCTCCCACAGCTTGATAAACTTTTTCATTAAATCAAGGAGGTGGACAATATGCTATCTACTTTTAGTTTCTGATGTAAGATGTCATGTGGGTATGTGTTAAGTTGCTTCAATTGTGTCTGACTCTTTGTGAGACCCTATAGACTTTAGCCCACCCGTAGGGCTTTTCTGTCCATGAGGTTCCCTAGGCAAGAATACTGGAGGGGGTTGCCACACCCTTCTCCAGGGGGATCTTCCTGACCCAGAGATCAAACCAGCATCTCTTATGTCTCCTGCATTGGCAGGCAGGTTCTTTGCCACTATAAGATGTCATGCTAAGTATCAAATCATAATTCCAGTGACTAATACCCTTATGTATGTGTGTGTGTTTGTGTGTGTGCATGCTCAGTCACTTCCAACTTTTTGTAACCCCCTGGACTGTAGCGACCAGGCTCCTCTGTTCATGGAATTTTCTAGGCTAGAATACTGGAGTGGGTAGCCATTTCCGACTGGAAAATATCTTCCCAAACCAGGGACAGAACCCAAGTCCCTTGCTTCTAATACATTAACCGGTGAATTTTTTTTACCGTTGGGCCACTAGAAATACCCTCATAGTAGCCTCTAAAAGACTAGAAATGAAAAGAGCAGGAACTGCTTCTGACTAGAATCTGGTTTTACTGAGAACTAGCTCTGGCTTGCATCAGTTTCATTGTGATTTGGTATTTTATACATTGTTATCCTTGCTATATATTGACTGACTTTAAGTTTGTTTATCTCAAATACTTAAAATTTTCTATCCAAACTTTATGAGAAATAGATTTATCTAACATCCCAATTTTACTCAATAAAAGTTTTTGCAATGTCTTTTAGTGGGAAAAAATGTATATTTTCATTAGAAACAACCACTTTCTTATTTCTTGTTTCTCATTTTTTATTTCACTTATTACAAAGAGCATATTAGGGATCACTCAACCCAACAGAGTTTACAAAAAAAAAAAAAAAACTTTTTAAAATAAACATGGATTCTCCTTTATTCCTTCAAATGGCACAGGCATAGACATATGGTGGGTAGAAATATTCTGAGGTAAATACTCAGAATTCTGAATTTTTTTTTCTGTAATAAAGTACCCCAATACTTTCTTACAGATTCAGCTCACTAGTTACTGCAGATTTGGTTGCAACCCAAGTCACTTTAGTACCTTAGGAAAAGTGAGATGCTTCAGGCAAGATTATCAGCATGAGAATAAATGAGTTAGTGAGCATTAATAAAACCTGGAGAACAACAGTGCTAAATGTTTAATGCATCATTTGAGTATGTGCCACTACAGAAAATTGAATGAACAGCTTTTTGGTTATGGGTATTGGGAGTAAGAAATTTTTAGCATTGTTTTGCATTTCTTTTGGGGCCAGACTTATCAAAATGAATAATTTCTGATAGAGAATGCCTAGTAGGCTTTCTCTCTTTAAGAACTTAGTGGTGTGCATAAAAACTCCAGTGAGTCACCTTTCCTTCTCTTATGAGGAACCATTTATCTGTAAAGCATTTGCTGAATGTTGACTCAGTGTCAGCCTCAGGGGTGCATTGTGCCCACACTTAGTGCTACAATGAGAGAGAATTATGTCATATACTCTAGACAGTCACTAAATTCCCCGTTGGTTCTGGAGCAATTCTTAGTATTCAAATTTTATTAGATTCTTGAATGATGAATGATAGTATAATCCTGGTTATTTTCTTAACAACAAAAATTTGTTGAATAGCTATCATGTGAATAATGAATGGTCTTTATTTCAGATATGACACAGTGCTTAGCCTCAGGGAGGGAATTCTAGTGGGTTCACATATAGATTGTCTGCTTTTATGTCATTCTAGTGATAGAAATGGAGAAAGAGGAAAATCAAGAGAAGTGGGAAGAGGAACGGGGGAGGAATAACAATAAAAAAAATATATTTTGTGTGTCGAATATTTGCTAGGAATTCATTAGGTTTCAAATGAAGCATAACATGATGTCTTTAAAATGACTTATCTATCTGGAGTAGAAACTAACATTTATTATGTCCTTCCTATTACATAGCTTCAGGGCCTCTGTCTAATAATAATTATCAATGTTTATTGAGAATAACTAGGTGTTTTACATAAATTAGCTTTACATGGATTGTTGTATCTACTCCTTTCCATGATTTTTCACTGTTGTTTTACATGAGCTATTTTATCCAGTCACCTCCAAAATCCTATGAGATGGATAGATACCAGGTCTGTCCCCATTTTAAAGATGAGAAAGTCTAGGCATAGAGAGATTGATAGATCACCCAAATATACATAGCTAACAAGATGTGAATCCAAGATTTAATTCCACTTTTACAGATTCTTTCCAAAGACTTAAATTGTAATTTTGAACTTTTCTTTTAAAAGCACCCTAAAATGTTTATAACCTTCAGACCCCAGGCAATTGTGCTTTCTACAACAACTTCAGCTTCCATTTAATGAAAATGTGAACCTATCTGCTTCTTGAACTGTCTTCTTCCCTCTTCTGATGGTAGAGAAAGTGGATTTTCTGGAAACAAAGACCGTTCTGCCCCTTTCTCAAACAGAGATCCTGTTTGCTGTCCATTTCAGGAATTGATCGGTCAGTCATATTTATTCTTGTTCTGTCTCCTTCATCTCTATTATCAATCTGTTTCTCTCTGCTCTGTTACTCACATCAGCATTCAAACATACACTTTTTTTCACCCTTAAAAAAGGGTGAAAAAAGGATTTAATAAAGAAAAAAAATTCCAAATATCCCCATTTCCATCTCAGCTGTTTCCAGACCACTCAGCTTGCTTTCCCAGCTAGTAAAAGCCTCTCCGCCTGGATGTCTTGACTATACTCCATTTTTTTATTTACTCAAAAAATGCTTATTGATACCTTCTAGATGCCAGGCTTTGTGCTGTCACAGGATTAAAACAAAGAACAGCACAGACTTCACAGGAATAGTAACTTACAGTAGAAGCTTGTATGTGATGCCTCCTATTATCACAGATGTATCTAAGAGATAATTCTAGAGATCTCTGCTTTCTGCCTTTAGTCCTGTCTCTTATCAAATATGTCTAGGTTTTAGATATGTTGACATTGTCTATACCCAAATAAACTAACCACTGCTTTGAAAAAATCATTGCAGAATGTTAGAGAAACTTTTAGAGTTCAAATCTAGCCTTAGTATCTACATTTATCAAGCTTCTTTGCCATCTAAGGGCATCTGTCTGCTTTTAAGATATTCACCTTACCTAATTATAATATTTAAATATTTGAATGACTAAAGTGAATAAAATCTCCCATTTCCATGTGCCCAAACAAGTGGGCCATTGGCCCATAACATCAGATTTTCCTGGGCATTTCTATTGGGAAGTTTTATTTATCCTCATTTTATAGATAAACCAATGAGCATTGCAGATATATGAAAAACTTGCCCAGACTTATCCAATCAATATACACACAGAATTCAAATACAGCTCTCTTTAATTACACAGCCTATAAGATCTTTTAAATATACATTATACATGTAGCAAAATCAAGAGATGGATGAGATTGGTTGAGGACAAAAGGGCCAGAAAGTGAGTTTTATAGAGCATGACCTTAAGGGGAGGAAACCAGAGAAAAAACTGTATAGGAAACCCTTAAGTAGAAAACATATACTCATTTGTGCTTGAGTAGAATAGAAAACCCACAGCAGGAGTGTCAACAGATTAACTATGTGTTCTTTGAAATTTTCCCTGTTGTGTCTCTGGCCACAGAAGACAGACATTTAACAAGTTTGGTCAAAGAGACCTCAGTTGACGAGTGACTGTACTATTGATAACTTATTTTATTATCATTTTCTATAAAACCAGATTCAGTGATTGTTTGTAAAATACTCACAAGCTCTTGCTATTTTTGCTTTCAAAGTATTGAATTCTTTTCCTGCTTTAGAAGAAACATTTTAAAGAGAGAATTTGGTCTTAGTTTCCTTTAGCTGATTTTATTTAAATTTTTGCATGATTTAGTGTTCTGCAGAGAGTTTTCCTCCCTTAGTTTTAACTTGAACAGCTTGATGAGAGTTTAATAGAATTTGTTTTAAAGTTATTGCTGACCTTGAATTAAGTCTGTCGCCACGCAGGTATGGGCTTCATTTATGGCAAATATGTTTGTCTTTACAGTCATGAATAATTTCCAAATTCTAGAAATTACTTCTCTTTTATAGCTGTACCTTCCAAACCCATCATAAGGAGGGCTCTGTCAGCATTTCTATTACATTCTTCACAGAGGTTGATAACATGGCCATAAAATCACCTCCAGGATCAGTTTTGTCAGAAAAACTCTCATCTAGGGAAGAAAGGTGATTTTTTGGTTGTTTGTTTTAACCTTTTCCATTTCCAACAGTTTAAAAACAATATACTGAATTGTCTGTTCTCATACAATTGGAGTTCATAGACTCTTTTTTTTTTTTTTTTGCTATAAAACATCTTTCTCTGAAAGATGTCCTAATTGGCTTTTATGTATGTATGCACTAGAACTGCTCTTCTCCTCAGAAGAGTTACAAAGCAGCACAGAGCTTGAACACAAGAGCTCATCAGACGGATGTCCAAATCCCTATCTATCACTTAAGTAAGAGATTGTGAGTTAGCTACTCACAGAATATGATAAGGACTTAATAAATCCTGGCTATAGAGTATAGGTTATTATTTTTAGTCCTGTTATCACTTTGGAAATTAACTCCTTAATCTGATGTGTATCTCTAAGTAATAAATTAATTTTGTTCCTTCATTTACTCATTCAATTCTTATTGAGCATCAGACTGGATGATAGAGATACAAAGACAATATAACATGACCCCTACCCTCAAGGAATATGTAGTTCAGTAGGAAGAGTCAGAATTGAGGAGACACAGTACAGAATATTTAATACTTCTGGCGAGTCTTGAATAGCTCAGTCACTTTTCTCAGGCTCAGATCAGATCAGTTGCTCAGTCGTGTCCGACTCTTTGTGACCCCATGAATAGCAGCATGCCAGGCCTCCCTGTCCATCACCACCTCCCAGAGTTCACTGAGACTCATGTCCATCGAGTCAGTGATGCCATCCAGCCATCTCATCTTCTGTCATCCCCTTCTCCTCCTGCCCCCAATCCCTCCCAGCATCAGAATCTTTTCCAATAAGTCAACTCTTCGCATGAGGTGGCCAAAGTACTGGAGTTTCAGCTTAGCATCAGTCCTTTCAAAGAAATCCCAGGACTGATATCCTTCAGAATGGACTGGTTGGATCTCCTTGCAGTCCAAGGGACTCTCAAAAGTCTTCTCCAACACCACAGCAGCCTTCTTCACAGTCCAACTCTCACATCCATACATGACCACAGGAAAAACCATAACCTTGACTAGATGAACCTTTGTTGGCAAAGTAATGTCTCTGCTTTTGAATGTGCTATCTAGGTAGGTCATAACTTTCCTTCCAAGGAGTAAGCAAGCGTCTTTTAATTTCATGGCTGCAGTCACCATCTGCAGTGATTTTGGAGCCCAGAAAAATAAAGTCTGACGCTGTTTCCACTGTTTCCCCATCTATTTCCCATGAAGTGATGGGACCGGATGCCATGATCTTCGTTTTCTGAATGTTGAGCTTTAAGCCAACTTTTTCACTCTCCTCTTTCACTTTCATCAAGAGGCTTTTGAGTTCCTCTTCACTTTCTGCCATAAGGGTGGTGTCATCTGCATATCTGAGGTTATTGATATTTCTCCTGGGAATCTTGATTCCAGCTTGTGTTTCTTCCAGCCCAGCGTTTCTCATGATGTACTCTGCATATAAGTTAAATAAGCAGGGTGACAATACACAGCCTCGACGCACCCCTTTTCCTATTTGGAACCAGTCTGTTGTTCCATGTCCAGTTCTAACTGTTGCTTCCCGACCTGCATACAAATTTCTCAAGAGGCAGATCAGGTGTTCTGGTATTCCCGTCTCTTTCAGAATTTTCCACAGTTTATTGTGATCCACACAGTCAAAGACTTTGGCATAGTCAATAAAGCAGAAATACGTGCTTTTCTGGAACTCTCAGGCTAGGGTATCACTAAAGGTTTTTTAGGTAATAGGTAGAAAGTTGGGTATTTCTGTACTAAATGCTAAAGGATGATGAAGAGATAGATAAACATGCTTGGGTCATGGAAGCAGCAATGTGCAGAGTATAAGGAGGCAAATCATGGAATAAACTGGGAGCTAGAATATACTGCAGTTAAGAGTATAGGGAACTGGAAGAATAGCAAGAAAGTATAATGGAAAGATATTTCTATTTATTCTTCATCATAATAAACCTGACTAGGTTCTCTCTTGGCTCAGATATTCTGCATGCCATATATTTCTCTAGTTTGGTTTACTACCTTTATTTTGATGAAGCACATTCTCCAATTACTTTAAAAATAATGGTATGGAAGGTACAATTTTTAAAGTTCTTATGTAACTTTAAATGACTCTTTTATGCTCTCCTCTTGATATATAACAGAGAAGGTGATGGCACCCCACTCCAGTACTCTTGCCTGGAGAATCCCGTGGATGGAGGAGCCTGGTGGGCTGCAGTCCATGGGGTTGCTAAGAGTTGGGCACAACAGAGCGACTTCACTTTCACTTTTCATTTCCATGCGTTGGAGAAGGAAATGGCAACCCACTCCAGTGTTCTTGCCTGGAGAATCCCAGGAACGGGGGAGCTTGGTGGGCTGCCGTCTATGGGGTCGCACAGAGTCGGACACGACTGAAGCAACTTAGCAGCAGCAGCAGCTTGATATATAATGTAGTACTGAATATGTAATTCTTAATTATAATTCTTAAATTTTAATTCTTAAATTAGAGATTATTTTCCTTTAGAATGTTGAAAGTATTGCCCCATTGTGTTGTAGCATGTGAAAGTGATGGTGATAGATCTCAAGCCCTTCTGACTGCTAATAATTTGCATTATGACCTATAATTTTTTCTTTGGACACTTCTAGAATATCCTCTTTGCCATTATGTTTCTGGAATTTT
This sequence comes from Bos grunniens, assembly GCF_055505025.1. Classification (NCBI taxonomy): domain Eukaryota; kingdom Metazoa; phylum Chordata; class Mammalia; order Artiodactyla; family Bovidae; genus Bos; species Bos grunniens. The sequence continues at coordinate 77,373,023 of NC_141171.1, forward strand.
CATATTTTTGCTAGTCATTTTAGACAATCTGTTGGACTTTTAATCCAGAAACTCATATCCTTTAGGGCTGAGAATTTTCTCAAAATATTTTACTTGTTATTTTTTATAATTTTTTTCTTTTCACAATTTTTTTAGCTTTTCCTATTCAAATGTGAGATAATATCATATGCTGTAATTTTCTTGTCTTTTGTCTTGTTATTGCATTTGATATGTTTCATGGATTTGTAAAGTTTAATTTTTAATTTATTGATATTTTCATTTTTTTTGTTGTTTTTAATTAACAAGGACCATTTTTGTTCTCTAAATAATCATTTGAAATTAACATCCACATCTATTAATCTGAAGGTAATTATAATAGTTTTCTTTTCTGCAAAATTTCTATTTCATTCATTTTTTTTAATTGAATTGACTGATTTTGGTATCTGCCTTCCCTATTGAGGATTTTTTCAGATGTTTGGTAATCTCTGTTGCTTTCTCATGATTAGATTAAGAAAGTTAAGAGGTGATTTGAAGCTATGAATAGGTAAGTGCCATTTGTTGACTGTATACTTAACTGGGCAGGTCATTTTTAAGGGATTTCTTAGATTAGCATTTTTTTATATCTCTTCTTATTTTGGTCAGATTATCCAAAAAAGCCTTTTCAAACTTCTACTAGAGAGTAACTAGAGAGTAGGTACTGATATTATAGGAGTTAGCAAAGGTATCTCAAAGTTAACATCGACAAAATTGAGCTCTTCATCACCTGCCCCCAAATCAGTTTGTTCTTTCTGAAATCTTCCCCATTACAGTAAATAGTACACACTTTCTCTCAATCACCCAAAGCTCAAGTTGTCGTTGACTTCTCTTTCTCAAACACTGCATCTAATCAGAAAATCTAGTTGACTGTACCTTTAAAATGTATCAGGAATCTGATATCTTTACTATTTCCATCATTATTACTCTTATTAAACTACTGTTTTCGTTCACATTGATTATGGTGGCCATTCTGCTATTTCTCTTGTCTTGCTTGCAAAAGAGCAGTCAAACTGATTATTTTCAAAGCACTCCAGTGGGTTCCCGTTTGCTCAGTGTAGAATCAGAATCCTTGTGATTGCCACCGGGTCCATGAATGATCTTTGTTTTACCTCCCATTCCAAATTACCTTTCTGATGTTTTCTATCTTTATTTCTGTTTTTCATTACTATAGCTACTATGCTTTCTTGGTAGTTCCTTGAACAGGTTCTCTGTCCTCCATCTGAGCAACTCTCTACTTTCTGTTCTCTCTGTCTGGAACATCCTTCATCCTTGCTCCTTCCCTCCACCAACATTTGCACCTCCTTCAAGTCTGTGGTTAAAACACACCCTTCTAAGGGCAACACCTGTCTAAAACAGAATTCCTTACCAACTCATCATTTTGTATTTACTTTGTTTTCACCTCCTATCAAGTAATAACACATTATATACTGTGTTTGTTTATTTAGCTTAGTAGCCACTAGATTGCATGATCCAAGTGAGTAAGGATTTTCATCTTTTTTCCTCACTGATTTGCTGCCAATATTTGCAACATGGCTTCACACAGAGTGGGATCTTGATAAATGTATGTTGAGTAAATAATTAAACAAGGTAGATTAGTTTCATTATCATTTTGCATTTGAGGAGACTGAAGCTCAGGATTAAGCAACTTGCCCAAGGCCTCAAATTCCTTAATGGGCGAAGCACAATTTAATTCAGATCTCTCTGGCTTCAGTGCCTATGCATTATCTAAGAATAAACTGCAATTGATAAGTTAAGTAAGATGAAGATTAGAAATTGTCTCTTGGACTTAAGAACAAAGAAATTTTCTGGTGGCCTTGTCAGCAGCAATCCCAGGAAAGTAATGAGATAGAAGCTATAACGTAATAGGTATAGGAATGAATGGAGACAAGGTTAGCTACTCTTTGAAGGCCACTGAAAAAGAGGAAAGGGGTAAATAGGGTGTTTTCTTGTTTGTTTGTTTTAATCATAAGGTTATTGATATGTAGAGGATATTAAGTGCCAGTGGAGAGTGAAAAAGATGCTAAGGAAGAGAGAGGAGAAAAGTGATGAGGAAAAACTAAACACTGAGTGGATGAGACAGAATGTGACAGGAAGTATAGAAAGCTTATAGGGAGAAAGGTTTACTTTCTTAATGATTTATTAATACTATCCAGAGTTATTAGGCTCATTCATTTATTCATCTGATAAATTTTTATCATGATGTTGAAGCTGTAACTCCAATACTTTGGCCACCTGATGCAAAGAACTGACTCTTTCGAAAAGACCTTGATACTGGGAAAGATTGCAGGTGGGAGGAGAAGGGACAACAGAGGATGAGATGGTTGGATAGCATTACTGACTCAATGGACATGAGTTTGAATGAACTCTGGGAGCTGGTGATGGACAGCGAGGCCTGGAGTGCTGTAGTCCATGGGGTCACAAAGAGTGGGACATGACTGAGCAACTGAACTAAACTGAACTTAAATATTTATCAAGTTATAAGGCCCTAGGCACTGCTATATGTACTGGGTATCTGATGGTGAATAATCACGAGTAACGTTATTATGATCTATGCATTACATCATTATATCTTCACAACAACCTTCTGAGATAGATATTATTATTATTATTATTCTTAATTCAGGAGGAGGCTTAATCTTAAGAGAAGGGAATGGTCTTGCCCAAAGTAATTCATCTAGGAAGTGTTGGTGTCTAAATTCAAACCATAGCAGTCTGACTCTACAACCCATGCCTTTAATTACTTTTCTCCACCACTTAAGACAGAATTTATATTCTGATGAGAGGGACAGAAACAAACAAACACCAAATCATTAAACATCCTACAAAGTCATTATACATTCCACAAAAAGATGTACCATAGACTATAAGATTTATAGTGACTGCATAGCTATTTTGAATGATCAGAGAAAGCTCCTCCAAGGAAATGGTGTTTAGGCTTAGATCCAGGATATAATCAGAAACTAGCCAATAAAAGGGAAAAGCATTTCAGGCCCATGAGAGAACTAGTTCCAGGCAATTTGTGGGTTTCAACGCTCTAACTGAGAATATAAAATTAGTGCATCTGGAGAATAGGGAGTAAAGATAAAAACAAAACAAACCAAAAAAAGGTGGGATTCAGATCAATTCAAACAGGTATTCAAACAAATTTCAAGTAGAAATTTGTGAAAATTTAACATTTGGGTCAAAAACTTGCCACAAGCAAGTTTTAAATATGCATTTAGTGGGATATAATTTACATTGTTGAATGATTACTTTGATTTCATCAAGACATAGTGATCATGTTTCTTAATGGTTAAAGTAAATTAGAAATTTAAGTTAAATTTGGTTTTCAGCATGTCTCTCAATCTACCAATTTATTACTGCAAAAATGGAGCACATAGAATCATCTCTGCTTTCTTCACTCAGTGATTTCCTCTTCCCAGCTTTGTGAAATGGAGGGTTGTTTTTAGAAAATATTGAGAGGGTAAGTGAATTCATCCCTTAATTTTATCAACATTCACTGATTACTTTTCAGTATTGTACTAAGTGCTGAAGGAAATGGAGCCCAATGGAAAACACGGCCTATGCCCACAGTGGCTTAGAAGTGCGCTATTGAATGGTCAGTAAAACAGTGACCAAATGTTGGTATTGTAGTCACTCAATATATTTACCAACTAAATAACACATGAGAGTTTAAGAAACTAATGAAAAGGAATTAAACTGGTTAAACTGAAGAATTTAGATGGACTAGTAATAGTCCGGAGAAGGCAATGGCACCCCACTCCAGTACTCTTGCCTGGAAAATCCCATGGATGGAGGAGCCTGGTAGGCTCCAGTCCAGGGGGTCGCTAAGAGTCGGACATGACTGAGCGACTTCACTTTAACTTTTCACTTTCATGCATTGGAGAAGAAAATGGCAACCCACTCCAGTGTTCTTGCCTGGAGAATCCCAGGGACAGGGGAGCCTGGTGGGCTGCCGTCTATGGGGTCACACAGAGTCGGACACGACTGAAGTGACTTAGCAGCAGCAGCAGCAGTAATAGTCAGTTTATAAAGACCAAGCGAAGAGAATGAAATTCCTTGCAGAATGACATTATACTATATATGGTCCCTGGTTGTAGCTGGTCAACATAACCTCTAAAGAGAAAAAATGAAACAGAGCAATACAGAATGATAAAAAGAAGAGGATGTAGAAGATAGGTTGTAGGGTGGTAGAACAAAATACCTAAAGCAAACAAACAAAATACCAAAGTGTCATTTAGAAGAATACTTCAGAAAGATAAAATGCAGAAATGATTATATTAACAAGAAATTTATTGAAAGCTTTAATTTTTTTTGGAAATTTTTCTCTTTGCTGGTTCTCTCTAGCAGGTTAGGCTCTGCACTCCTCAGAACAGAGAACACTCATGGAAAGTTATGTTGCATGGCTCTTAGGGGCATGTGGCATTAAACAACAAGCAACAATGACGAAATCCTGAACTCAAACCCTGCTGATACAATTTATTAGTTGTCTGAACTTGAGTAAGATAATCAGCAACAGAGTGATCTCCTTCCCAAATGAAAGAAAACATTTTAGAACTAGAAAGGAACTTAATTATTTAACTCAAAACACGTTTATTACTGATAAGGAAATGTGAATTCAAGGTTGGTAAGTTACATTCCCACTTGACCAAGTTCCCATAAATGGCTCATCTTCAGAGCTCCACAGTCACAACCATGCAGAGGACAGCTTTTCCTTCAGAACTGAGATGGCAGCCTGAAATGGCACCTGGAATGTTTAGTAAACTGAAGTATCCCCATAATAATTAAGGCACGTCCACAGAAAAAGTCCAGGGGTCACATTTTATCAGGTTTCCTTTTAATTTCTAGGTTTGTCAGTTCTTGAGTGCAGCTTTCTTCAAATCCCTGATTGAAATATATCTTGCAACTCCTTTCAATAGCCATGCAAACTTAAACACACACACACACACACACACACAGTCTACTTAATTTCTGTCTATATTTCCCATTTTTCTCTGCCATTCATTATGGGTCCACCTAGAGGTGGGAAGAATTTCTCAAAGAAAGAAAGAAAAGGAAGGAATGGGGAGAACTACAGCAGACAGATAACAGTAATGGACACTAAATTGCTCGGTATCTCTTCCTACACATGACTAGTGTTGGATGCATCCTAATATATTTATTTATATATAAACATAGTTATATCTGGGCTTCCCTGGTGGCTCAGATGGTAAAGAATCCATCAGAAATTCTGGGTTCAATCCCTGGGTTGGGAAGATCCCCTGGAGGAGGATATGACAACCCACTCCAGTAATCCTGCCTGGAGAATCCCCATGGACAGAGGAGACTGGTGGGCTACAATCCATGGAGTCAGACATGGCTGAGCAAATAAGCACAGCACAGCACATAGTTATATCTATAGCTATATTTGTATAAATGTGTATAGATACAGTATAGCTATATGCAGATAGATAGACCTACATTACATCTATAGCAATAGATATAGAGATTTACATAGATATATAGAAGCTGCTATACCTATATCTCCATTTAGGCTATTGCCAAGTATATATAGAATCCTAAGTAGGATACTCCGGTGATCCACAATACAATATCCATCTCAGTCGGGTTAATCTGAATACCCTTCATATCTGTTTGCTTCAAGAGAGAACTTGTGTTTGAATGGAAGCAGATAGAAGCGATTAAATTCGAGTCAAAATTTGGAGTTTTCTGATCCTCAAACATCAATGCTTTCTTCATACTCCAGTGATGTTTGTTGGAACATCAGTATGCAGAAAAGTATACTGTAAATGGCAAAACAACATATTTCTTGCTCTATGGCAAAGCCCCAACTATATTGGCCTTGTTTTTGTCATATCAGGCTTTAGTGCCAAAACATGGAAGTCTATTAAAGATACTTGCCATATCCATAGAGTGATGTGAACTCTTTTTAAATTCGCTCATCACTGATTTAATGCATAATAACTAGCCGATTAAAATGATTTTAGAATTGGCATATAAAATATGTGACCATTATAGCCATCTTTTCAAGAGTGGGGAAAACTCCTGCTGAAGCTACAGCTGGAAAATAATTTGCTGAAAAATAGGCTGAAGCGGGAGGTTCCAGCTCATTGAAACTCAATTTATTATATGCTTAAATGACTCCTGGAACAGTGGAATATGTAGGCAGTACAACTAGACAAGACAAATTCTGTGCTGATAACAAATGTGTAAAACTCCAATACCTATTGGAGAAGTGATAGCAGCCAAAATTCTGTACTTGCCAACTAGTAGAAAATGTGAACATGCTGTTAGATAATTAACATTTTCCATATTATGCAGAACTGTGTAGAGTGAATATGTAACCCAACTTTCCCTCCCCCACCCTCTGGATAAGTTACAATTTGAAAGAGCATATGATTAAAGCAAAGCACCCTTTTCTGAGAAACTTTGTATTATGTGCTATAAAGTTGTAATCTTTTAGCTTGTGATTTGGGTGTTTGGGGAAGCTACTTAACATCTTGATCCTCCTTTGTGTAAAGTATAGGTGGCTATATTTTTATGATGTGATCTGTAATCATGAGCCTCAGTTAATAAGATCAGAGTGGTAGCTTGACTTTTATCTTCCACAGTTCTGTTAAACTTGAAACTTGGTATTGAAGATTTGCTGTGCTAATACTGCAACTCATTTGCCATATAATTTATATATATAGATAACACTTTAATAGGAACTTTCAGAGCCACACAGTGTAGTGTAGAATTCGAAATGGTCAATATACTAGTTATTAATATTCTGACATTTTGAGCATTTGTGCTTTTAGATGAAATGCTTTTATAATTGGTTTGAATTTCTAGTATTTTTATGCTAAAATGAAATTTAACTACTACCTGATGATGCTTAAGCTATTGACAGGGTCATATGGTCCAAACCTTTCTAGATATTACAAGCACTAGACTTAATATTTGCCATACATATCAAGATAATTGAGAATATATTTGCAAACAGGAATTTTATTTTATCTGTCTCTTTAACCAAGATGAAATCTCACTTCAGACAATTCTTTGCATTCAGAGTGGTGGCCTTATATTCCAAATTGGTGTTCAGTGAGTATTTCTTGGAATCAATTAAATTTACACTTATTTTCATTGAATCAGTTTATCAAGACTGAATGATATCAACTATCAGATCCTATATTCTCTCTCCCCCTCTTTTCCCACTTCTTCTCTCTAAACTTAAAAAAACATAGTCGAGGGAATCATCAAGATAACTAACTACCCACCATGGCCGTGAGTTCAACCATTGATTTTAGTGGTTGCTTCCACTGTGATGATGGTTGGATCTGTCCTTACTTCCTTAGCTCAGCAGTAAAGAATTCGCCTGCAAATGCAGGAGACACAGGAAACATGGGTTTGATCCCTGGGTCAGGAAGATGCCCTAGAGTAGAAAATGGCAACTCATTACAATATTCTTGCCTGGGGAATACAATGGGCAGAGGACTCTGGTGGGCTACAGTCCATAGTATTGCAAAGAGTTGAGCTAGAGTGAGCCACTGACATACACACATACTTATACAAAGTGAAGATCAGGAAGTTAAGTAGCTAGACAAACCTAGAGAACATAGGATAATAAATTGTAACTTTACAGCATATATCATACAGGGTGATCTGTAGTTAATTTTTTTTCTGAGAATTGTTTTATCATTGGCATCATCTTCATCATCATTGTAATTTTTCTCTTTGTCCTCCGTATAATTTATTATCTAACACAGACCTGATCTCCTGCCCAAGAGTCCTCTGTACATTTTCTTATGCTTAACCGGCTGCTGCTGCTGCTAAGTTGCTTCAGTCGTGTCCGACTCTGTGCGACCCCATAGACGGCAGCCCACCAGGCTCCCCTGTCCCTGGGATTCTCCAGGCAAGAACACTGGAGTGGGTTGCCATTTCTTTCTCCAGTGCACGAAAGTGAAAAGTGAAAGTGAAGTCGCTCTGTCGTGCCCAACTCTTAGCAACCCCATGGACTGCAGCCTTCCAGGCTCCTCCGTCCATGGGATTTTCTAGGCAAGAGTACTGGAGTGGGGTGCCATTGCCTTCTCCGTATGCTTAACCTAGCCCCTCTCAATTCATCTACCTCCCTCCCTTCTTTCCTTCGCCTTGAGAATGCATTAGCCCTCTCTTGTGTATCACCCTGCTCTTCCTTTGATAAAACTCTCTCATACTCCATAACTTGTCCTTTATATTATTAGGAGAATATTCTACATTTATTTTTTTAAAAATTCAGACTCCTTGTACTCTTTATAAATAATCATATAATTATTTCATTAATACCTGTTTCCTTCATAGGAAGGTAGTTTCCTTAGAGTAGGGACTCTATCCAACTTATGTAATGTATCTCCTTTGACTAGATATTGCAAGGCATATAGTTTAAAATCATCTTAAATATATAAATGATTTCATTTAGTTTTCTCATTTAACCTTACCAGCAACCTTATCTGTTAAGCATGCTTATACCTAGTTGAAGACAAAGCAGTGGACAGATTGAATGTAGCCTACTTTATAAACAATAAGTCCAGGATTCTAATGTTGTTTTCTTGGTTCCAAATTTGAAGATCCTTAGCCTTATATCATTATTATTGAATCTTAGGTAAAGCATTTATTTATTCAGCTAACATATAATGAATAGCAGACACTATGTTAAGTGGCAGGAATTGAAAGATAGCCAAGACTTCATCCTTGGCTTCAAGTAGTGCAGAGCTAAATCAATAAAATAGAATAGCCTTCCCTAAAGGGAAATAATCCAAATTTTGATTCAAATTCCAAAGCTATTGTCTCTTGCATTATAGAAGATGAAATGCATTGTCAGAGGATCTCTGGAAGACTGGAGTTATCAAAAACAAGAGATGTTGTCAGTTTTGATCCTAAATAAGAAAAGTTAGAGATGTGTGAAAAAGAGAATTTTAATCACAATAATAAATGATTAGGAAGTAGATACCTCATTTCACTATGATAACCAGAGATGGCATTTCACTGAAGGATACAGCTTTTGTCATATAAATTTATAGCCCCTTGACCAGGATGGAATTTGTCAACTCAAGAATACTAAGTCAATTCATTATTAGCTTCTAAAATTTAGGGGTGACTCCTAAATACACTATTACCATTTTATAATCTCTCACTAACAATAATGATAATTAAAGATACTGAAAGATTGCTAATAGTTTTCTTTAATTCACATTGTGTCTTTATATTCCAAAATATTTTATTTGAAAAATAGAAAGGGAGCCATAAGAATGTTAAGCACCATAAATAAATTTTGGTATTCACAATTCATGTCTAAGCTCCCAGCTTATAGCCTGCTTCTTTTCAAAATTACAGTAAAATTCCAGAAAGATCTGAAATCTATTTTTTTTTAAATCACAGAAGTATTACTTAATAGTCTTCTTTTAATTAAAAAAAAAAAGTTAGGGTAAAAGGTGAAATATCTTCTTCACCCCACATCGCTGTAAGTTATAATTCTCTTCACAAGGGTTCTGGGAAGATCCCCTGGAGAAGGGAAAGGCTACCCACTCCAGTATTCCGGCCTGGAGAATTCCATGGACTATACAGTTCGTGGGGTCACAGAGTCAGATACAACTGAGAGACTTTCACTTCACTCACAAGGGTTAGATTTATTTTCTTGTGCATTTATTGTATCTTCTATGTTAAAACAACCTTTTTTACATTGCATTTATATAAATATACTTTCACAAATGTAGTTTGGAGTTGTGTGTGTGTGTGTGAATGTATGTTTTTACATAAATATTCTTGAATCATAGCTTTGCACATTTTTCAGTATAAATTATCTTGAAGAGAAATTCTGTTGATAGATAAGTAGTTAATATCTGTACATTTATTTCAAATCTATGAATACTATTCTGCATTGTAGACATTTTGTTAAAGCATTTATTGAAGCATTTTATATTCATGGAATTTAGAAGACTTCCTTTTCTACATAAATAATAAGAATAGTGACTGCCTTTGTACCTACCTAAACTATAAGACATGGAACAACAGACTGGTTCCAAATAGGAAAAGGAGTACATCGAGGCTGTATATTGTCACCCTGCTTATTTAACTTATATGCACAGTGCATCATGAGAAACGCTGGGCTGAAAGAAGCACAAGCTGGAATCAAGATTGCCAGGAGAAATATAAATAACCTCAGATATGCAGATGACACCACCCTTATGGCAGAAAGTGAAGAGGAACTCAAAAGCCTCTTGATGAAAGTGAAAGAGGAGAGTGAAAAAGTTGGCTTAAAGCTCAACATTCAGAAAACAAAGATCATGGCATCTGGTCCCATCACTTCATGGGAAATAGATGGGGAAACAGTGTCAGACTATATTTTTCTGGGCTCCAAAATAACTGCAGATGGTGATTGCAGCCATGAAATTAAAAGATGCTTACTCCTTGGAAGAAAAGTTATGACCAACCTAGATAGCATATTCAAAAGCAGAGACATTACTTTGCCAACAAAGGTCTGTCTAGTCAAGGCTATGGTTTTTCCAGTGGTCATGTATGGATGTGAGAGTTGGACTGTCAAGAAGGCTGAGTGCCAAAGAATTGATGCTTTTGAACTGTGGTGTTGGAGAAGACTGTTGAGAGTCCCTTGGACTGCAAGGAGATCCAACCAGTCCATTCTGAAGGAGATCAGCCCTGGGATTTCTTTGAAAGGAATGATGCTAAAGCTGAAACTCCAGTACTTTGGCTACCTCATGCGAAGAGTTGACTCATTGGAAAAGACTCTGATGCTTAGAGGGATTGGGGGCAGGAGGAGAAGGGGACGACAGAGGATGAGATGGCTGGATGGCATCACCGACTTGATGGACATGAGTTTGAGTGAACTCCAGGATTTGGTGATGGACAGGGAGGCCTGGCGTGATGTGATTCATGGGGTCGCAAAGAGTAGGACACGACTGAGCGACTAAACTGAACTGAACTGAAACTATAAGATTCTCTATTAGAAATTTACAAGCAGAATTGCAGAGTAAAAAGAAAACACTTTAAAATTTTGATAATTAAAAACTTGTTTATAAGAATACATGATAGTTTATTTCCTTACATCTTTGTCAGCATTAGATATTTTCACTCTTTCAGATATTTCATTGTTTAAATTTGCATTTTTAATGCTACTTATTAGTCATTTGTATTTTCCTTTTATAAATTTATTGTTCATTATATTTCCATATTTTATTAACACCATTGTCTTCTATTGAATTTTAGGAGTTCTTTATATATATGTGTGTGTGTGCATGCATGCATGCTCAGTACTTAATTATGTCCTACTCTTTGCAGTCTTATGGACTGTGTAGCCTACCAGGATCCTTTGTCCATGGGATTTTCCCAGGTAGAATTCTGGAGTGGCTTGCCATTTCCTTCTCCAGAGATCTTCCTGACCCAGAGATAGAAACTGCATCTCCTGCACCCCTTCATTGACTGGCAGATTGTCTACCACAGAGCCATGTATATGGGAATCCCATATGTAGGTGAGATATGTATATATATATAATAAGATATAATAATATATCTTATATTATTAAGATATTATAACATATAATATAATCTTATAGTATATATAAACATAATAATAAGATATATATAAGATATTATATATATATATACAAGAGAGGAAGAGAGAAATTTTGCAAGTATTTTGTTTTATGCACCTTGGTGCCACATTGCTCAGTAGAGGGCTGGTAAATTTTACAGTAGTAATATTATTTATCAGATATTGAATATGATACAAATTTTGAACTACTTTTCTTATATCTATTCCCATTTTTTCATTTAATTCTTCAGATAGGAACTCATATTTCCACTTTATAATCATGAAAACTGAACTCAGTGAGATGCTATGATTATCTAATGATAAACATTAGAAAATGTAAGAGTCAGAATACCAATCAGATTATGCTGATTCTCCATATTAAACTGTGCTACTGACATCTGTATAAATCTTGATATTATCTGTATCTATTTATCTGTGTTAGTATCCAAATCCACAGATGGAGCTCTTATTATACCAGTATTATTTTATTTAAATCTATTGTACAGATTAATTATAAACATTAGGTGTTCTCATAAAACACTTTATACCTGTTTGGTGTAATGTAACATAGTGTGTAATGTAACATATTGATTGTGTCCTTAAAACTTTTTAATTAGGTAGGAAATGAAGTATTTCACTTTGCTAAATGTTTAAGAGTACCAACTCGTTTTCATTAAAAAGTAGCTGATTTAAGAAGCATATGCTTTAGGCAAAACAGTTAAATAGGTATTGTTATGTCTGATTATTCTATGATTTGCTTTGTGACCCCTACTTCTCTTAAACACTAACCCTATCCCAAAAGCCTGAAACCTTCGTACTTTCCCTCAGAACCCATATGAATTCCTCCAATCTACTCCACATAATACTGCATCATGATAGAGTAGGTTTTCACAAACACTTGCTTTCTGAGGCATAATACCACAGTCCTAGACATGCATCAGTTTAGAACTTGGCTGGATGATCAAAGTAAAAAGCCAGACATATACTGGGTTTGGGTGTTTCCGTTCAGTTCAGTTCAGTCGCTCAGTCATGTCCGACTCTTTGCGACCCCATGAATCGCAGCACGCCAGGCCTCCCTGTCCATCACCAACACCCGGAGTTCACTCAGACTTAGCTTAATAATGTGATTCTTTTAAAAGATGTCAATGATGAAGAGTATACTTTTGGAGTTACTCAGGCCATGGTTTGAAGTCTGCGTTAGTTGTGTTACCTTGTAAACAGAACTGCATTAACATCTCTGCACCTATTTTCATCTGTTTAAAGATTGTTATAATTCATTTTAGTAATTAAGAAAGATAATTTGTATAGTGTGTTGCCAGACATATAGAAAACTTCAATTTGTGTTGATGATTATTATATATCACTTGAAAGTTAACAAAAAATTTCACTGTTCTTCTCTTTAAACCCACCCCTCATATTGGTTCCTGTCTAACCATATTCTTGGCTTGATCTTAGACATTGCTTCTCACGTAGTTCTACCCAGGGTTTTATGAATGACCCACATAAAATATCAATGCCCTGTATATCGCATTTCATTGAATATATCACTTTGTAATTTTCCCTTTAATAGCTGAATATTCTCCTATTTCCTTAGACTTTAAATTCCACGAGGGCAGGAGCTTTGTTTTGTTTCATCTTTTTTTTTTTCTTTAAATGATATATATCTCATTATACTAGCATATGTCACAATTTTTGCTGAATTTAAAAAAAGAATGGATATGTACATGAATAAATATTTCCTGATACAAATGTGTGCATGTCTGAAAGGGTGGTTGAACGGTAGGCTATGTAACTGGATTCACGGGTTGATGGATTGGTGAAGGCCTTATCGAGAAGGCTTAGGAATAATGGTAATGTCAATTACAATGATGGCAAGCAGAGAATATATTTTTAGATTGACTTTTTGAAATCATTTAAATTATACTAAATGTCATGTCTTCAGAGAGTGCTGACCTCAACTGCCTCAGTGAGTGCAAATCCAGGGAAGTTGGCAATATAATGCATTTTACTTGGTGTGTGGCAGAGCCTAGAGACTAAATAATATGTCACAATATGCTTAAGTTTTCCTCCCAACAAATTAAGAAAACACTTTCATAAATACATGTCCACTTCTACCTGCTATGTTCACTTAGCATAAAGTTAAAATATGAAATAGTTTATTTCATATGCTGTACATTTCATTATTCTATATTATAGAATCTCTGGATTCTTTGAAGCTGTTTCAGTACGCAATTTAATCTGATAGTGAAAATCCCCAAACAATACAGAACAACCTACAAACTTGCAATGAATTTTAAGTCATACATCTTGCTTAATGTGTGTGCTGCTTTATCCAGCACATCAAAATTAAACTTGTCAGATATGTATTCTATTTTATTGTTAGGAAAAACTGTAAATAGTCCACATGTGTTCTGCATATTTTCAGATACTAGACTATTATTCAACTTAATTCGATATCATTGAGATTTGACAATGGACTGTGTCTGCATCGTACCAGCTTAGTATGTACAAGAGTGATGGAAATATTGTCTGCCACAGCTGTGGTACTGACCCCTCTATACTAACCTTAGAAGATGGCAGGGAAAACATTTTTTCCCAAACTGACTTTTCCCAGATTAATTACTCACATCCAACTTGATTACATTTTACCTGTCAATCTCCAGCATTAGCTTTTTGTAAAACATGGTTGAATCCATGTGAACTTAATTAATGGTGATTAGATATATGCATTTTAACAATTTTGAATATGTTTTATGATTTAAAATATATTTTATAACATATAATTATTTTTTGAAACAACATTTTATGTTTCTCTCAAGAGAAACTTCCAAATTATATATATACCTAAACATATATATGTATGTACATCATATATGTACTGTAGATATAAAGGAATAAACCTGAAATTAAAAAAAAAAACTACTTGTCTCAACCCAAGTACTACAGGAGAGTTTTATATTACTTATTTTTAAGGGGAAACCAGGTTCAAATTAAACGTCAAACATAATTTTGTATTCAAAATTTGATATATGTGATTGTCCATAGAGAAATTCTTAAAACCCATGTCTTCTTGCCAAATTTGTATTTGCATAATAGTGAACTATAAGGTTTTAGATCACTTCACAGCAGAATGCCAACCCATAAACTGCTTGCTAAAGCTACTAAAAACTTCAATCTGCAATACATTTATCTCAGTTAGGATTTTGAATTCTTTGCATAAAAAATGAAATGCACCAGTCTCTTAGTTCTTAAAAAGAGAGAGAGCAAATTCTAAATTCTGTTTATTTCACCATTTCTTCCTTTAACTGCTGCAGACATAAATGCAAAATGAATGTTGACATATTTGTTTAGCATCCCTGAACAAATTAAACTGCTTTAGAAATTCTTCTATAATCAGGCTTGAAAAATAGAAACTAGCATTCACATCCCTGGATAGAATAAACTGTTTCAAAAGTTTCTCATTAATCAGACTTAAAAAATATATTCTAAAAGTAGCAATAGGTCCTTTGAAAAGTACTTGAGCTTTTCCTTGCAGCAAACTTTTTTACAGTTTCATTGTATATTGTTATTTTTGGTCATACACATATAAAATTACAAGTATACAATTTATCTGTTTTCTGTAGGTGAATTTCTAGGTAGGAATGAATATTGTTCATTGGGAAGCATGGTGTGTGTATATAATAAAGAACACTGGGCCTCACTGTAGAGCTGCTGATTACTTTTGATGTGTCTTTGGACAAATAAAATAGAAAGAAGATATAATTTTTAAAAATTTGAACTTTGGAGAATTACAAACATTTGAGTGTTATTCTCCATAATGATTCTGTAAGTTTAACAATGTTATACTCACTTTAGAGATGAGGAAACTGAACTTCAAAGATATTCATTAACTTGTCTCATATAATAGAGCTGTTAAGTAGTAGAGATTATATTCCATATTAGACCTATCTCATCCCAAAGTTCCCGTTCCTCCCATTCTGTGCTATTTCTCTGACATTCATTTTCTCCTTTGTGAAATGACAGGATTAGGTTATATTAATAGTACTCTATGTCTCATTCAAATTCTGTAAATTCTTTTTTTTTTCTTCTAATTTTATTTTATTTTTAAACTTTACATAATTGTATTAGTTTTGCCAAATATCAAAATGAATCTGCCACAGGTATACATGTGTTCCCCATTCTTGATGAACAATCATTGAGACTTTGGATAAGGAAAGATTCATTTGTTATGGAAATGGATATTAATCTAACATTGTGAATCCTTAACTTCATTTTCCTTATTCAGCCAGTGAGTATCAATGATTGACATTCCTAGACACCATGCAGGCAATAAAAACATATGAACAACAAAGTTTTTATTTCATTTGATAAATTTACCCAAAGGTTTGAAGATAGTTAACAATGAATCACCAGTAGTTACATTAATTCACCTAATAGTCTTGCCATTCAGATATTATTCTTTTTAAAGTTTGTATGGCATTGAGTTGTTTTAATTGCCAAATAGTTATCAGGAAGGACAGTCATCATGTTCTTTGTTTTTTGAGAATGCTTTGAAATTTAAAATCTATAAGAATTAAATTTTAATTTTTCTTTTCCTCTCATGCAAAAATCACTAGACTCAGTTCTTTCATTTTGAAGGGTATATTTACTGTGGCTTACTGACATTTTTTCAGCTTTATTTCAAAGAAGCAGTTATACTAAACAGTAGCGTGAGTAGTCAAAGAAGAGGTCAGAATTTTAGTCAAGTGCCTCATGACACAAAGAATGCCAAAATTGTTAGGATGTCATGGATATATTTCTTATTTCAACTATGATGGAATAATTTGTATCCCCAACTTGCCTCCATATACATTGTGGAATTGTTAAGATATACAAGGTTATAACATTCAGGTACTGGAAAATAGGCAATATTGGAGAAGGTTCTTCAAAAAGGAGAAATGTGAAAGATATGTTCTACTTCCATTCCGGATTTTTACATCGAGATGCTTTCTAAAATGTGATGAAAGAGAATGGAGCTCCAATAGAAACCAGGAATTCACTGGAGAGAGTAAAAATCACACTTTGTGATTGTTGAAGGGTGCTGGAATTTGTGGATAAGTGTCTTAGAGACAAGAGATCTGTGGGGAGGAATCTTGGGAATCTGCATAAGTTTCCACTTGAATATTTGGCCAAATATGTGCATGAGTAAAGCACTATACTTGGTAGAGAACAGCTGTTGAAGGTCTGTGAGATGGAAAAAAAATAACAAACAGGAATTACACAATGATGGGGCACACTGGTGATCATACAGTCAGCAGAGAAATGCTTCTAAACTCACCAAACATTCTATTTATTTCCCTGGGAAGCCCAAAGTTTGCAGTAAGTTATTTTAACTTCACTCTAACAAAGCTTTAAACAAGGCTTCAGTGGGATGAAACTGTACAACTCAATAACTGGTTTTAAAAAAAAAAGCAAACAAAGAAAGACAATTCAGACTCTAAAAATAGTGCCCATACCTCTAAAATAAGTAACCATTCCCTCTTCCCCCTAACTGAAAAAGGAAAATGAACCATAATTATGAAAAAAATCAGTCAGTAGAATATCACTAGAGGTTCCAAGTATATTGGATTTAACAGAGAAGAACGTTAAAGATGCTATTATGGCGATGTTCAGTGTTTTAGTGAAAATGTATACAAAAGAATGACAAATGGAGAAGTTCAGCTGAAAAATTATATAATATAGACCTATTAACAAGTGGACATTTAAGAAATGGAATTTTTCTGTACAGCTGAGCTGTAGATTAGACAATAAAAAAGAGAAATTTTAATAGACTTAGAGGCATATCAGAAGAAATGAAACAAAGCACATAAAAAGCCAGAAAAAACAAACACGTGTTAATGACTTATAGAAAAAAAAAAAAAAAAGTCATGTCTTTTAATGTATGTAATTGAACAAATAAGAAAGGAGAGGGAACTTCCAAACCTGACAAAATGTAAAATTCCCAGATCCAAGGAAAACTTATGTATAGTCAAGTTTTGAAAAGCAGAAACAAAGGGAGAATATTAAAAGCAGTCAGAAATTAAAGGAAGCTTTATATATGAGAGCCTCTTGATGAAGTGAAAGAGAAGAGTGAAAAAGTTTGCTTAAAGCTCAACATTCAAAAGACAAAGATTATGGCATCTGGTCCCATCACTTCATGGGAAATAGATGGGGAAACAATGACAGACTTATTTTCTTGGGCTCCAAAATCATGGCAGATAGTAACTGCAGCTATGAAATTAAAAGACACTTGCTCCTTGGAAGAAAAGTTATGACCAAACTAGACAGCATATTAAAAAACAGAGACATTACTTTGCCAACAAAGGTCCATATAGTCAAAGCTATGGTTTTTCCAGTAGTCATGTATGGATGTGAGAGTTGGACTATAAAGAAAGCTGAGTGCCAAAGAATTGATGCTTTTGAACTGTGGTGTTGGAGAAGACTCTTGAAAGTCCCTTGGACAGCAAGGAGATACAACCAGTCCATCCTAAAGGAAATCAGTCCTGAATATTCATTGGAAGGACTGATGCTGACTCTGAAGCTCCAATACTTTGGCCACCTGATGTGAAGAACTGACTCACTGGAAAAGACCCTGATGCTGGGAAAGATTGAAGGTGAGAAGAGGAAGGGACACAGAGGATGAAATGGTTAGATGTCATCACTGACTCTTTGGACATGAGTTTGAGCAAGCTCTGGGAGTTGGTGATGGATAGGGAAGCCTGGTGTGCTTCAGTCCATGGGGTTGCAAAGAGTCAGACACGACTTAGCACTGAACTGAGCTGAACTGATATGAGAGAACAGTGAAAAACTGCTGACTTCTTATCTGATACAATGTAAGACAGTGGATAATGGAATCCTATTTTTGAAGGCCATAGAGGAAAGAACCACATAGAAATCTAATCCTTTGAGTTATATTCTTTAAAGATAAAGTTGAAACAATGACGGTTTAACATAAGCTAAAGCTAGGAATATTTGTTATATGCAGAACTTCATTAAGGAAATATTAAAGGGTGTTTACTCCTCAAGATGAATTAAGATGTTATTAGAAGTAATCTAAGATTTACATGAAGGGAAGAAAAATAGAGGAAGCTATTAATATGTGGGTAAATCAATTATTTATTAAAAATTAACACCTAATATAGCAGTGATATGCTTGGATTTAAAATATGTATAAAATAGATTAGAGCAATAACACAGAACAGTGGATAGTGTTGAATGATATTGTTGTAAACTTCTAAGATTATATGTGAAGTTGTAAATATTATTTAAGGTATACTTTAATACTTACAGAAATCACAATGATTATAAAAAAAGTATACCTAATGAGTCAATAGAGGAGATAAAAGTTGAATGCCAAATGATAATTTAGTAATCAAAATAAGGCAGGAAAGGAAAGAAAAAGAAATGAAGAGAAGAAAAATGGGGAAATGTAACATGGTAGAGTTAAAATTAACCCTTTCAATAATTGTGTTAAATATTAATTGATAAAACCTTTAAAGGAGTAATTGTCATATTGAATGAAAGTGGTTAAGACTCAAATGTATTACAAGAGAATAAATTTAAATTTTAGGAGACATGCATAAAGTAAAAGGATGAAAAAAATTTCTATGTGAACAGTAAATCATAATAAAGCTGAACTGGATATATTATTATCAAAAAATTAAACCTAAAGGCAATGCATTTTATTAGCAAAATAGAGGAAATTTATTTAGGATTAAACCTACCATAAGTCAAGATATAGCAACCCTAAATATGTATGTACCTAATAAAAGGGACTATAAAACATGAAAATAGAATCTAACAGGAACTAAGGACAAATTTACCCTCAGATTTGAATTTGTACCTCTCTAACAGAAGTGGGTAAACCAAGGTGACAAAAAATTAATCATAATTTAAACAGTCTACTTGGATTATCAACCATTGTAAGCTAACTGACATTCATAAATCAATGCAATCAGCATCAACAAAATACATGTTTTTTTGAAAGTGCACTTTATATTTTTCATGATCATACTATATGCCATATAACATTTTTCAGTAAATATCAAAGGATTTAATTCATCCAAGATGTGTTCACTGATTAGAAAAGAATTATTTTAAAAGTCAATATCAGAACAAAATTTGAAAATCTTCAAAATTTAGAAATTAAACTGCATATTCCTAATGATTCTAAATTACCTTTGGATCAATGAAGAAGTTAGAAAATGAAGTAGGTAATCATTAGAATGGAAACAAAAGTAAAAGATATATCAAAATTTGTGGAATACAGCAAAGTGGTGCTCAGGGAATAACTTATGGCTTGACATGATTATATATAAAAAAAAAAAAAAACTAAACATAAATGATCTAAAATTCTAACTTAAGGAACCAGAAACATAATAATAAATTAAATTCAATATAAATGATAGAGTGCAATCATGTAAAATGTAGAAACCACTGGAAAATTACAGTGAATTAAAAACTGACATTTTAAAAATATTAAAACTTTGATATAATACCCCACTAGTCACAGTGAAAAAAATCAGAAAACAAATGCAGTCAAAGATAGGATTCATTAAATAGCCTACATTTACTATAAGGAAATTTATCAACAATTTTATACAGATACCTTTTACAATTTTGATTATGTTAGCAATTGAAATGAAAGGTATATGTTATCAAAATTGACAATGGAAGGGTTAAAGACTCTGAGTAGCCTTATTTCTATTAAAGAAATTAATTTGTATTTGTAAATAATAATTTTCCTACAAAGAAATGTTCAGGCCCAGTTGTATATAAGAAATAAGTAATACCAGTCCTCCATAAGTTCTTTCAGAAAATAGAGAAGAAGAGAGGGAACATGTTACACCTCGGCATAACTGTGCCATCAAAATGAGACAAGAACATTAGTATAAAAAATTACACTGAATATCTCTCATGACCATTCATGTAAACATTCTTAGCAAATCATTAGCAACTTGAAGATAGTAATATATGTATAAAGGATGATACACCATGGCCAATTCATTTTAATCCAGGAGTGCTAGTTTGTTCAATATTTAAAATCAATCACCAGACTAACAAAATGAAAAATAAAATTAATATGATCATCTCAATAATTGCAGAAGAAACATTTGATAAAATAAATTCCTATTTATGATAAAAACATCCAGAAAACTAGAACGAAAGAAGCACCTTCTTATTCAGGTAAAGATCATCTTAGAAAATCTTGCGGCTAACAAAATATTTAATATTGAAAGAATGAATAATTTTTCTTTCTAAGATTAGGAACAAAACAAATGTAAATCCTCTTACCAGTTCTTTCTTTAAAACTTTAAGCTCATTCCTATACTTCATGTAGGTTCCTTTTGCTCCTTCAATGGAGAATGGAGAGTTGGGTCTGATTGCGTTTTACTTCTCTAGAAAGTGTGTGTGTGTGTGTGTGTGTGTGTGTGTGTGTGATTCTTTGGAGGTATATGCACTACTAGTATCACACTCTTTAGTAGTTGATGAATTTTTTGTTGTTGTTGAAATAAAGCTTATAATGAGGTTTATACCATTATATATATATATATATATATATATATATATATATATATAAATGTTTACTAACAGCCAAACTTCTTGTATGGGCTTCTCTGGTGGCTCAGTGCTAAAGAATCCACCTGCTAATACAGGAGATCAGGTTCAATCCCTGGGTGAGAAAGATTCCCTGGAGAAGGAAATGACAGCCTTCTCCAGTATTCTTGCCTGGGAAATCCCATGGACAGAGGTGCCTGGGGGGTTATAGTTCATGGGGTCACAAAGAGTTGGACACTACTTAGCAGTTAAGACAAGCAACCAGCTCTTTCAACAAAATGTAATAGGGCCTACTTAGAAGTAAAACAAAAGACAGACCTTCGAAGGGGATAGTAAGACTGCTTTTATTTATACACAACATGAATGTTAGAAGTCCTAGTGCATTTGCCAAAAATATACTAGAGCTATTATGTTTAGGAAGTTCACAGTATAAAAAAATGTACAAATAATTCTTAGAGAAATGAAAGAATATCTAAATTAATTGGATTGATTAAATGAATTATTTAGAACACTTACTATAAATAAACTATCAATTATCTTCAAATTGATCTATAGATAAAATTACACCTCCATACAATTCCCATCAGATTTTAAATTTGTTTTTGGTGAAACTGATAACATAAATATAAAATTTATATAAAAATTCAGCCAACCTTAAAAAGTCAAGCAGTCTATAAAAATGAAAAAAAAAAAAATACTGGGAAGACTTTTACTATCTGGTTCAAACTTATTGTAAAGCTACATTAATCTAACCAATGTGGCATCGACACATAAGTTTAGGCCAATAAAGCAGAATAGATTACATTACCATCTGCAAAATAGACAGCTAGCAGGAAGTTTCTGTATAACACAGGGAGCTCAACCAGGTGCTCTGTGACAGCTTAAAGGGGTGTCACAGAGGGAGGTTTCAGAGAGAGGGGACATATGTATACTTATGGCTGATTTACTTTGTATGGCAAAAACCAACAAAACATTGTAAAGCTATTATCAGCCAATTAAAAATAATTGCATTAATTAAAAAAGGAAGAGAGAATACAGTCCTGAAGTAAATGCACTCATACATAGTAAGTATATTTTCAACAAAGCCATCAAAGAAATATAATGGGTGAAAAGCAAGTCTTTCAACCAATGATTATAAAACAGTTCAAGATCTATATAAAGAGATGATCCTTAACTTCTCCTATCTCATACCATTTACAAGCATTAAATCAAGATGGATGATGTACCTAAAGGTAAAGGCAAAAAAAAATCTAGCTCTAAATATAAACACCTGATAAATTTCTCATGACACAGTGAGGCAGGGGGGCTGGGGCGATATTTTTATAGATAAATATTTTTTAATTAGGAAGTAAAAAGCAGCCATTTAAAAAGGGATACATTTCACTTTCTGCCCTTTGATGACACAATTACGACAATGGGAAGGTAAGTCAGAAACAGAGAGAAAATAGTTTCAAAACGTATATACGACAAACTGTTATAACTGCATGTAAGTACAAACACCCAGAAGGGTAAGGCTAGGTGTCCTCTCCTCTCACTTTTCCTCAATAAATAGTGGAAATTTAAAATGATACGCCAGTGAAAATGGAATATTGTAGACCCACACAGGAAAAAAAATAATTTCTTATTAATTTAAGTATATACTTTTCATTTAAATCTTAGGTATTTACCCAAAAGGAATGAAAACATATCAACAGGAATTGTAGAATCTATAACTTGTACATTAATGTTAATAACATATTTTCATAGTAGTCTGAAACATGGGAGAAAAATATTCAGCAGAATGGAAAAATAAATTCTGTATTACTGCAATGAACAATACAGTACAGTTGTAATAACTAATCACTTATTAAAATATATAACAATGTGGATAATCCTAGAAACATACTATCTAATGGAAGAAGAGATATATTTATTTTTGTATAAACTGTATGATTATATAAATTCTAAACCATGACATGAGAAGTCAAAATGGCAGTTACCCTTTGAGAAGGCAGTTTGTAAAGAAGCATACTTCTGAAGTTCCAATAATACTCTGTTTTTTTACTTGGATATAGGATTCAGGGCTTTCTTAATTTTGTAAAAATCCATTCTGCCATAAACTGTGATTTGTGCTTTTATCATTGTCTGTATTATATTTTTTAAAAATTCCAAAACGTTTGTAGTATTTCAGGAATGGTTACATGAATTTAAGGTAAAACTAGTATTTAGTATGACTTTTGAAAATTGATTAGAATTACAGTATCCCAAATATTTTTATTCTAATGGTCATAATTTTATATATAATATCTAATGTTTGGGACATAGTAGGCACATAAAGAACTGCATTCATTTTTGTTTCAATAATGAAATGGAGTGACTACTATCTATAAAACTGAGTATGATATTTATTACTATTTTGACAAATAGGAAAAATATAATGAGAATAAAGACACTTAATAGTGATGAGAGCAATATATTTTCCTTAGTGTATTAAATTCTAATATAAAAAGATATATAGATAATAAAACTTGCAGAAACTTCACACAATTTTTCACTTAGTTTTTGTTTTTTTGTTTTTGTTTTTTTGCAATAGCAACTCTTTAAAAGTTGAACCATTTATTGACAATGGCTTCTTTTTTCAGTGCAATGAATTTTTAATCCTAAAACATTCTAAATAACTATACTACGAAAAGTGGTATTTCCACATGACAATTCCAGGCAATGAAACACTCATTAATTTTCATGATACAATAGTTTATATTCAGAACATATCCTATAGAACAAAATTGAACTGTATACCATTCAATTCCAAATGATCCCAACATGCTTTTCTTTGTGTATGATAAGTGAGAAGGATGCAGA
Organism: Bos grunniens; assembly: GCF_055505025.1. NCBI lineage: Eukaryota > Metazoa > Chordata > Mammalia > Artiodactyla > Bovidae > Bos > Bos grunniens. The sequence continues at coordinate 77,397,018 of NC_141171.1, forward strand.
GATAACTTTGTCTATAAATATTTATCTGTTTTACGTAGTTTCTGCACTTGTTTTGAAGTATCCAGATATTTGTCTGTAATTTTGCACCAAAAATACATGAACTTAATATTTAAGTATAAATTGAGTGCAAGACTAGTTTTCTGTGATTATGAGTTGGTGATGGACAGGGAGGCCTGGCGTGCTGCGATTCATGGGGTCACAAAGAGTCGGATGTGACTGAGCGACTGAACTGAACTGAACTGAGGGCAAGATGACTGTGAGCCTGTGAAGTTAGTAAAACTGGTGAAGAAAATGCAGCAAAAAGAGTGAATTTTCTTTCTGAAGAATGACTCCCTTACACACATTCTCTGCCAGTCACCAGCCACTATGACACATCCAGCTTTGGCAAGTGTAATACGTATTCACTATGTTACATGTTAATTTATATAATTTCTACCTATAAAAGTGTGTATCTTGGATTAGGTTGGACTGCATTGTAATTTTTCTCATTAGAATTAAAGAAAGATATTTTCATGTTACTCTGTTTTTTCATAACAGTAAGGTTTCTAGGAATAAATTGAAGCAAGCAAGGGAATGGGTATGTTTGATCTTTTAAGCAGACAGGTAACATTAATTACAATACAAATTTTAAGGAAATAGTTTTTTTTTTTTTTTTTTACAGATGAAGTACTACATTTTTCCTTAAAATGGATGTATCAGCTATTTCAGACTGTAGATTCTCCTTAATTTCTGCATTTGTTCATTTAAATCTTCTTAGAGTTTCCAAATTCTGCATGTTCAAAAATAAACTTATGAGCCGTCCTCAAAAGGCAAACGCCCCCTCTTTTGTGTTTCCTATCTTATTTAATTTAATAACCTCAAACTCATTTAGCACCTTAAAACCATGATCAATCCTCACCCGCCTCTGTGAAATGCTTCCTTCAAAGTGTTGTTGTTTTTTTTTAATCTCACCAGCAGTTCAGACGTCTTTATAAATGAGTCTGACTTTTCCTCTGATTCATGAATGTACATTTAATATGCACACACTCAATGGCCAATACAACATATGCTTATATTTTCTATTCTCTGGGAAGTCACTGTCTAGTCAGATAGAGGGGTCTTTTGCTTTCTTCATCTCTGCATATTCTTTTTTCTTTCATTAATATTCTCATCATTAGAGAACATAGAATTATGGATCCTTCATCATTATTAAAAAACCTCATGGGATGTGTCCTGGAAAAGCCAACATTCCCCTTAATTTATGCATTTCTTCCCAAACAGTGAATTTTGTGTGTGTGTGTGTGTGGCTTATCAGGCTCGGTATACCAGGGGTATCATACAGTGATGATTAAGATGCAGGATATGCCCTGCAGAAACCAATTGTCCATGAGAAGAGAAAAAGTATTAAACAAATGAGTAAATAAAATATGATCAGGTCAACATATGACTTTGTGGGAATATTGTGGAGACCTCTAAACTTGTCTTTGACAGGACAAAGAAGTTACCCTGGACAAATTGACTTTTAAACTATGAATAATCTGAGTTATCGAGTGAAAAACTGAGGGGAATATGCCTCACTTGAAAAATGTGAAAAGAATTGAATGCAAAAGGAGAGGACTGTTTTGTTTCTCTTACTCCCTTATGGAGCATTATAGATGCTGTTTATCAAGGGCCCAGCATTCAACACCTCAGAGCTGAATCCTCCTTTCAAACAGTACTTCTGTTAGTACTACACAATCCTACTCAATCCTCCCTTTCTAAAAGTAGTCAGATTTTCCTTTGGCCTTGCTCCCTTTCCTCAAAGCAACCGAGGGGAAGGTGACCCCATTTCAGGCTCTTGGGTTGGGCACTCATTTATTTAAGTGAATTAGCACTTTCTGACCCTCAACCTTAAATAGTCCAATCACAATGAACTTCATTTAGAGTCTCCTTCTGGATGGAATGATGTGCAAATGTGAAGACTGGAAATGGTGTAATGATTTTGCCATCATTGCAAGAAATCAGCCATGGAATGAAGCTGGCACTGAAAGGAAGAATAGGAAAATTAATCCTAGCCTCCTAATCAAATGAACTTTGAAGGCAAAGTTATCTCTAAACTTTCAATTATGTGAGCCAGTAAATTCCCTTTATCATGCATGTTGAGCTTTCTGGGAAGTAAACTTTTAGTTGGATATCAACCTGTAAGAAATTTATTATGGTGTATTCATGGGATAAACATCTATGGAAAGGAAGGAAAAAGGCAGGATTGAGCAGAGGAAGAAATTAAGCTTCAATGCTAATTGCTAATTTTTCTGAACTGACTATGTTCCTTCGGATCAGTCCTAAGTTAAGACAAGTAGACTGGATGTGGCCTAAGGTGATGTCATCTGGGTCACAGCAACTTGGTTGGTCAAGGCAATTCCCAATTCCCAAAGCATTCCTAGCAATTGGGAGACTGAGTCATTTGATCCTAAAGGGGATTAGGTGGTCCATTATAGTGGCTGCTACACTGTTGAGGTCAGTTTGTGTTTGGCTTTCTTTTTTATCAGCTATAAACCAAAAGAATCCCCACTGATATAGGCAGCCATTGTGACTTAGAGGAAAGACCAAATATGTGTGTCGATGGACAACTTACTGAATCTCCTGGAACTTTATCTTTTATTATAAATAGAAAATTTTGTATAAGTTAAATAATACATTATTCAGCATATACCTTGACAAAGCTATGAGAGTCTTTTTTTTTCCCCTCTTTTTTTTTTTTTTTTTTTTTTAGGTGGGGTGAGGTGACAGAGTGTATGTAATGGATGAAAGTGTCAACTGAGGAGACATTTCAGTTCAGTTCAGTTCAGTTCAGTTCAGTCACACATTCATGTCTGACTCTTTGAGACCCCATGGACTGCAGCACACAAGGCCTCTCTGTCCATCACCAACTCCTGGGGTTTACTCAAACTCATGTCTATCATGTCAGTGATGCCATTCAACCATCTCATCCTCTGTTGTCCCCTTCTCCTCCCACCTTCAATCTTTCCCAGCATCAGGGTCTTTTCAAATGAGTCAGTTCTTTGCATCAGGTGGCCAAAGTATTGGAGTTTCAGCTTCAGCATCAGTCCTTCCAATGAATATTCAGAACTGATCTCCTTTAGGATGGACTAATAGGATCTCCTTGTGGTCCAAGGGACTTTCAAGTGTCTTCTCCAACACCACAGTTCAAAAGCATCACTCACATCCATACATGACCACTGGAAAAACCATAGCTTTGACTAGATGGACCTTTGTTGGCAAAGTACATTTGGCCTGATGTCAAATCTCATCTCCACACACTTACTTGCTCTGTCATCCTGGATGTGCTGTTTACCATCTCTGTGGCTCAATTTCTTCATCCTTTAAATAGCAATAACAAAAAAACATAAAATTTAAGGCCATTAACCAGCTAATACAGGCAAACAATAGTGCGTGGAAAATAGTAAGCTCTTTGTGGTGGTGGTGGTTTAGTCGCTCAGTTATCTCTGACTCTTGTTACCCCATGACTGCAGCCAACTAGCTTTCTCTGTCCATGGAATTTCCCAGGCAAGAATATTGGAGTAGGTTGCCATTTCCTACTCCTGGGGATATTCCTAGCCTAGGAATCAAACCCATGTCTCCTGCATTGGAAGTACAACTCAAGCTTCCCTGGTGGCTGAGTGGTAAAGAATCTACCTGCAGTTCAGGAGACCTGGGTTTGATCCCTGGGTTAGGAAGATCTGGAGAAGGAAATGACAACCCACTCCAGGATTCTTGCCTGCAGAATCTCACGGACAAGAGGAGCCTGGTGGGCTACAGTCCATGGGGTCACAAGAGTCAGACCTGACTTAGTGATTAAAGAAACAATTTTCTCTGACATATTTTGGCCCATCTATGCAGTTTCAGTAAAGCTATAAAGTGACAATTGCCCAACAGTCATGCTTAAGGTTTTATTCCATAAGTGTGTCTCAGAGATAGTAATCAAATAATAAAACATGAAATAAATTTGTACATTAAATTTCAGTACTTTTGGTAGATGTTTCAAAGCTTAATATGGAAATTGAATCACTATGCATGTGAATCTGAAGGGATGGGGGGAAACTTAGTGGGAAAAAAAAAAAAAGAACTGAGAATCTCTACTATTTCAAATGTGAATTTCTAGATTTGCCCATGGCAAATTGTTGATCAGATTCTTTAATGGCACTTGAAATATCAATTTTTGAATATATTATGAAAATATTCATTGCATTGACAGTTGGTCAGAGAGAGAAACAAGAGTAAATTACATGGAGGTAAAATTTATTCTTAAAATAAATCACAAAGCAGTTTCTGCACATTCATTAAAACTCTTGACAGTGCTAATTTAAAGTAGCACTTTATCAAAAACCAAAATAAAGACTGATATATGTGTATATGAATGGTGATCCACATATGTCCACATAAATCACATTGCTAACATAATGATTTAAAACTGACACTGCACTGCTACAGAAAATCGGTCACATTGTTAGATTAATGAGAATATCTATTTTATTAAGAAGTGAAGACACTGTGTTATAGTTCTAAAACTTAAGCTGTCTAAAAGAAATGAAATATAATTAATTGAGTTTGTTTCTATCTTAGTTCTTATTTTAAAGATTAAAATTTTCCCTAAAAAAGCTACTATTACTGTATCTCCTGGATCTGTAAGGGATTAAGTTTCCTGTGCTTCTTAATCTTTAAAAATTTGATTTAAATTTGACTTTGGTATAAAATATAATTGTCAGAAGGAGATGCTGTGGAAAATTCTTTGAACAAGATTAATGCAATTCTATATTTATTATTCCTGCCTTAAGCATAAAATCCAGAACTCCATGATGACATGTACTATCTCAGAACACACTTTTTAATACATCTATTTTGAGTTATTTCAAAGTTTTCAAAGTATGAGTATTAAAGTAGGAATCTGATTCAAAGTGCAAGTCTCAGAAGTAAGATTTCAAACCGTTTTCTTATAAGGCAGAGATCAGAAGTGGTATGGACAAACGCGGATTCGGCTCAGAACATCCCTTGAGCTTTCTAAAACAAATGTTGTTCAATTAAGAAAGTACTGGGCTTGACAGTCCAATATATTAATGAAATGTACTGTATTTTTCAGTTTCGATTCCTCTTTGAAACTTGCTTTGGATAATTATTTTGCTTGTTATCTCTTTTCTTGAGGATAGTTAATTTTTTTTTCTCTTGTCTGCTGTATCAGATGAGATTCTTTTGGTTACAAGCAATAGACACCTCAATCAGACTAGCTTGTGCTGAAAGAAAAAGACAAAGAATAGAATTTACAAAATAATAAGGGCCATCTCAGTCAAAGGTGGTGTAGTATAGTTCTTCTGAAAAGGAACACACAAAAGAACTGGAATGATAGGAAAGTATCTTAGTCTCTCTGATGCTATATGCTCTTCAGTCTCTTCTTTGGACATGTGCTCATTTCATTCTCTACACACTGTTTTTTCTCTGCTTTGGTGCCCTGGTTTTAGAAAAATAAAGGCTCTTGTCACTACACAGAATCTCTTAATTCTAATTCCAAATAACAGGTAAGGAGACTACAATGATTTCATTTGAGTTAGGTGTTCATTCAGTGCAGGGAAGAGTGCTATTATTCATTCAACAGAAGTAATAGGATCAGAATTGAAGCAGGGCACTTGGGGGCAGTAGCTGTAGGTAAGGGTAGGTAATAAGCAGTTCTAAGGAAAGGAGACCACAGATCCAATATGCACACAGAAACATTGCCTACACTCACACTGAGAGTGTTCATTTATCTCTATACTTTCACACTAAGAATTCCTTGATTCCAAAATTTTACACTTATAATAAAAACTTACCCAATATGAAAACCTCATTCATATGAGGTTTTAATATGAATATGAATTATATCTTACTTATCATGAATTTTTATTATACATTTTATTTATTATGAATTTTATCATGACATTATAATTTGATTCTATAAAATTTAAGAATTCTGAGACCTGTCAACATAAGTTCCTTAAGTACTTTTAATCATAACTGACATGCAAAAAATAATCTTAAATATTTATGAAATGATTAAGAGAAGGTAGTCTTAAAGTCACTGGGTACAAAATATAATTGACATAATTAAATATTATGGAAAAATATACAGGATATTATATAAAGTAGTGAAGAGGCTTGTTTTTGTTTGACTTTTATGAACACCCTAAAATACTTTTTTCAAGATGAATCCAGACGCACTGGCATGGATCACCCAGGCTTCACTCAAATGTAACTTTCCATTTTTCCTTACTAGAAGGAGAACAGCAAAAATCCAACCTGGATTTGTTCAACTCCCTCTTCGCCTCCTGAGACATTCAAAATGCCTCCAGGATCTCAGCAATAGGCAGAATGTTGCCAAATGAAAATGTCCGCAGGATTCTCATTCTCATTTTAGCTACTGGTTTTGAGGAGGCAGGTCCAGTGCAAATTCCCTGTTGCTTTCCCTGTGAGTTTTTCATTCTAAGGTAGTTGTGGGTCAAAAGTGGATCCAGCCCTCAGTGATGACAAAAGCAAGATAACAGTCTTTGGAGGATTGAATCAGGACTCTGCAGATTATATCATCTTCCCCAACTACTCAATTTAAATCTTGAATCAAGAAACAAAAGGATAAGTGTTCTGTATTATTTTCCCTTTTACCATTAAGTGGTCAGAACCGAATATGCCTTGCTGGCTTCATCTTAAAATGCCATTAGAAGCAATAGGTTTCTTGCTCAGTAATTGTCCAAGGATGAGAGGTGCTTCTCAAAGATGAAATTCTAAGTCCTGGTGACAGGAAAGAATATGATTGTGTAGGGCACTTTATTTTTCTTTCCTTTTCCTGACACCTGCAAATAATTCTGAATAGCATGTTTATCTAATTTGAAAGAAGCATTTTATTCTTTTTTAAAAGCAATACAGTTAGCACCTGAAAATATTATCTTGGTCTATGGCTGATATAGTTTCTCAGCTCAACTAGTAATTAAAGAGCATGAAATAATTCCATATATCATATATACAGCATATCAAATATAACTATTTTTCAGCAAGTGAAGGGAATATGAGCAAACATTTGACAGTTTTGAAAAATTAAGTTCTACCATCTAAACAATGCAACTCCTAAGTGAACTCCTATTTCTAACCATAAAAAAAAAAAAAAATATCACTCAGTATGTGAAAGCAAATCTACTTTGGCCAAATCTCTGTCTTATTAACACCAACCATCTTGGTAAAAGAGATACTAAAGAAAATAGCAAGTTTGTTTATACATTATGAGTAAGTCAGAAAAGGTGACAAAATTCAGGACAGCTTAATGCATGAGAGAAGGAATTTATATAAAGACCTATAAATCATATAGGATCATCATGTTGGAGGGTCAAATGCAATTAAAAAAAAAAAAAGAAAACTAGTCAAATTTCCCTGCTTTTGCAAATAAGGAAGCAAAAAGGTTAAACATCTTGCCCTTAGTCTATTGTTTTCTCCTCTATTCCATATGCTTTTAGTTAATCCTACTCTAGGTATATTTGTATAAGGATTTGGGCAGAGTCAAAGCACTTGACCTCTCTAATAGTCAAGTTCTCTTAGTTGTCTAGAATTATGTGTCTCTTCTCATTTCCTTCCAAGTGGGAATCATGATATTCAAAGTAGTAGAATGCTTGTCTCTGTAATAAGTGAAAGCTCCCAGTTAAAGTTATGTTTCACAATAATTACTTCCTAAGATGAAATCAGACAACAAGGGGGCTTAGAAAGAGGGGAAAAAACAGCTTTCAAACTCTTTACTTGACTAGATTTCAGTTATTTTCTAAAGGTTGTATGTACAGTGCTTGGGTTTTACTTTATTTTTTTTTAATGACATAATAATATTGAAGTAGAACCCTGATGATCTTGAATAAAGAAACTCAATATCACCCTATATGAAAAGGAATTTGACAAACAGAATCATCTTGTTCATATGGTGATATTTTAAACTCTTTCTTGAGTGAAGCTTTAAAGGAAGCACCAATTTATCTTTCAGTTTCAATGCTATGTACAACAAGTCAACAGGCATTTATTTAATTCAAAGAAGCTAAAACTGTAATACAATTACCTTTTCTAGAAGACTTTCCATGAGTTTGTTTTTCTTTTTAGGTAAATTCTTACTGAGTAACTATGATATTACTAAATCTGTCTTTGTTTCTTTAAATTGAAAAACTAAATGCAAGTAAAACTAATGTAAAGGTACATGGATTTTTTTTGCAAGAACTATAAATCAGTTGTTTAAAAAGCAAGCATATATTAGATTAGACATTTGAATCCACTACAAAGATTTTCCTACCCCAATAATCAATATTTTAAAAATCAATGAACATTTTCTTAACATTGATGACACTAGTTTTATTAGTTAAGACATTCCTGGAAGTTTATGAACCTTCATTAAAATTTATTTTTGTCACCTCCTAGAAAAATGCTTTTGCAAAACTGCCAGGTCTTTCTATGGCATCCTGGTAAGTCAGAGACACAGGTTGTCTCATTCTAATCATGACTATTTTCAAATAAAAGCTTCTTCCAGATGTGCTAAAGGAAACAGTAATCAAACCCAAGCCTCACCATCTCTAATATATGCTACTCCACTTGGAGTTTTTGCCTTTGAATTCTTAATTAAAAAACATCTTTTAATGAGAAGCAGCCTGAGTGGGAAGCTGACAGATCTACCCCTGTCCTTGATGCATACCAAAAAAAAGGAGATTCCACTTTTAAAAGAAGCTCCAGTTTCTTGAGACATTTGTATTCAAACATGACTCTCTCTTTCTCCTTCTTTCTCCTGGGAGAACAGCTCTACTCTTCAAATGAAAAAGAAATAATAAAACACATCAGGAACAGCGGACCTCAGACCTAACGTTTCTCTCCTTGTCTTGGAATGTTATTTCCATATAGAAAGCTACTCTAATGGGACACTTGTAAATGGCAGGGAATTTAGCCCTTGTGGAGTCCTCTCCAGAAATTGGATTTTTGCTTAAGCAAACAGCAAACCATGCAGCGGGGGAAAAGCTATTTATTTGGCTGCCTATTGAAGAGCCTTACAAAAATACAATTCAGTCTGTGCTGACCGTTGAGTCAGTCAGCATACATTGGAAAACAAAATCCAGTTACTCATGTCAGATAATAGACGAGCCCTTTCATGTAACAGTTAATCTCAAATACACTTTAATGATATTTTTCTTGATTACCCTGTTCTTAGACATAACAGCGTTTGCAGTTTACTTTCACATTAAGGAAGGTTAAAAGGCTTATACAAGCTGCCAACGTCTACCCGGTCTTTTGAGAGATTATTTAGAATCTTTGCGGTTCAGAAACAAGCAAATTTGTACAGAGGGAAGTTAATCTCCAGTTTACGACATTTAATAATGTCATTCAAAATGCCTCATGACAACACGTTTACCTTCTTAAATCTGATTCAGTTTCTAAACAGTTCTTATGATTTATATGATAAATGTTTCATAATCTTTTCCCTTGCTCTGTCATTTAAGTATCAGACATCCTTCCACACATAGTGATGCTTTTCTTCTTTAAGCAAATAAATTCCCCCACCAAAAAATATTTTCTAATGTCTCCGAGTGTCCTTCTAAAGGGTAAGAGGACATATCTCTACTGAAGGATCTTTTATTAGGGATAAGAAAGATAAAGGTAATTCTTAAGAGGTGACAGATCTGCTAATTTAAGTTTTGCAAATATCCACTTATACTTGCTGACATTTTGGTGTGTCCTTTGCAGCAGGTAGAGCTTCTTTCACTGTATTTCCCAGAAACAGCTTTTTTATCCTAAAATGATTTCCTCCTTTCTACCAACAATTTCTATAGTCAAATATCAATGAAGAAAATGAACACTTCTGCCTGATTTTTCCTTCTCCTCACCTCCCAGCCTACGAAAACTTGATATTTCACTCTGCACTCTGAAAAGTATAGAACAGTGACAGCTTTCTAGTCAAATATGTTTGTGATTTAGAGAGTGGAAGAGCCAGCTCTCTCCTGTAAGTCCAGGAATAATTTGCTCTCGCAGAGTTCTTTGTTAGCAAAATGTGTTAGAACCTAGATCATTTTGAACCAGTATGGTTGGTCATTGCCTAAGCATTATGGTAGAATTTCCCAGGCAAATTTTTAGTTCAGACTCCTTTGATTGTAGACATGTCTTAAGTACTTGATATCATTGACGAACATATAAATCATTGTACAGATATTTTGCAGTAGTTTATATTATTTTCTCATTTTAAAGTACATGCATTTTTTTCATTGAAATGTTCATGACTATCCTAGTTAACATGCAAAAATCATAAAAAGTCTGCATAGGAGTATACATTTATTTAACATTATAGCAAGAGCCATAGTTTGAATTGGGAAAGGCAGGAGAAATAGTTCCATCTACTTCTTTCTTTCCTCCCTTAGAAATAAATAATATCAAGCCTAAGCCTTCACATAATGTTTAAGAAATTTAAATAATTTCTTGTAAACAATTTCTGGCATTTCCAAATTATAATTAGTCTGGTCTAAATTATATGGAATGTAACAAGAATTGTTGTCCTTGTTTTTAAAGTTGTAATTTTATTTCTGAGATAAAGTGTATAAACAATAATTGATTGCAGAAAAATTATTTGGTAACAAAGCAATAATACATTCACATTTGCTTAGAAATGTTTATTTGTAATTACTGGACTTTTACTTGTTCATAGTAGAGATAATTAAAAGAACAAAACATTATAAGGAAGCAAATAAAAATTACTTATAATCCTGTTTCACTCTTTATCAAAAATATGCTAATTAAAACTACAAAAAAAAAAAAATACTCCTACATGCCCACTAGAATCAAAGAACTAAAAAAAAAAAAAGCAGAACAATGTAAAATGCTGATCAGGATGTGGCAAACAGGAAATGTATTGATGGTAGCTGGAAAACCACTTTGAAAACACTTCTGCAGTGCTTAATAAGGTTGATCATAGTTGAGTTCTATGACTCCATTCCTAAGACTCTAACCTATAGAAATGTATAAATACATGCTCTGGAAGAAAGGAACCTTGAGGATCTTCATAGCCTTATTTGCAATAACTAATATTGGAAACTGAGCAAATATTTATCAATAGTAGAACTGATATAAATATACTGTGATGTAGTCATAGGATGAAATATAATAAAGTGATGAAAATAAGTAAATTGTAGTTCCACAAAACATAGATACATTTCATGAATATAATTTTGACCCAGTGAAGCCAGACACAAGAACTTGTACATATTATATTATTCTATTTATAAAATTCCAAAGCAATTAATGCCAATTCATGGTATCAAAAGTAATGATACTAACTTTTTTTTTTTTTTTTCTATGTAGTGACTGAAAGGGCATAGTTGGTTTCAGAGGGTTTATTAAATTTTATGCTTAGGATTTGGGCATTTTCCAACAAAAACAAATGTATTATTTTCAGCCATTTAAACTGTTAAAAAATTTGAACTTTTAACAATATTTTGACATAATCATTGGAATCATAGCATGAATTTTATTGTATTTTTAATTTAATAATGTAGTGTGCATTTATCTTTGTTTTTTTAAGGACATCATTTCTAATGGTTACATGGCATCCAAATATATAAGTAAAAACCAATTAACTTAAAATAATTTTTTTGTGGGTAGTTTTTGCTGTGCAGTTTCAGTAGCATAAACAATGCTGCAGCTGTCATTCTTCTATATTGCTGATTTTCTTCAGGATTAAATCTAAATAGTGTGATAACTAAGTCAAATAATATGATCACATTTGGGGCTTTTGATACATTTATCAAATTTATCTTAAAATATTCTATCAATTTTCACTCCCATTGACTGATAGGAACAAAATTATAAAATTTGAAGATCTTTTGTCAAATGGGCAAAATAATTTCATTATTTTAATTTGAATATTTATTTTCATATAGTTTGACTTTTTAATAAGCTTCAATAGATAATTATGCTTTTTCTGTAGCTAACTTCCATGCTTAATCCACTTCCATTTTAGTTGGGAGATGCTTGTTTCTTTTTTACTTTTTCTTTTTTTTTTAAATTTTATTTTATTTTTTAAACTTTACATAATTGTATTAGTTTTGCCAAATATCAAAATGAATCCGCCACAGGTATACATGTGTTCCCCATCCTGAACCCTCCTCCCTCCTCCCTCCCCATACCATCCCTCTGGGTCGTCCCAGTGCACTAGCCCCAAGCATCCAGCATTCTTTATCAATCATAGTAACACTTTGCTTCTTGCACATATTCTTTCAAGTTACTTTATTGCCCTTTCCTTTTGTAATTTTTTTTTTAACTAGAAGAGTTTAAAATGTATAGATATAGTTTGCTGAATTTTTCTTTAAAGTTTTTAAAATTTATTTTGACAACATGTGCGTTAGGTTTATCTGTTACAGTTGTTTCCCAATTGCATATTGCTTAAATTAAGGTATGCATTCTTGGCACATAATTATCACACTGGAGAAGGCGATGGCACCCCACTCCATTACTCTTGCCTGGAAAATCCCATGGACGGAGGAGCCTGGAAGACTGCAGTCCATCGAGTCGCGAAGAGTCGGACACGACTCAGCGACTTCACTTTCACTTTTCACCTTCATGCATTGGAGAAGGAAATGGCAACCCACTCCAGTGTTCTTGCCTGGAGAATCCCAGGGACGGGGGAGCCTGGTGGGCTGCCGTCTATGGAGTCGCACAGAGTCAGACACGACGGAAGCGCCTTAGCAGCAGCAGCCGTGTATTACTGAATGAAAGAACTGAATGTTTTAAATAATGAACAAAGAATTTTATTCAGGAGCAAATGCAATTCCTAATAAGATCTGCAGAAGCTGAGTTTGAATGGAAATTTTATAATTATAAATTTTAATAATTTTTGAAATTACATTTAAGGCTTAGAAGCAAATTTATCTAGTTAAATCAATCACACGATGATTGAATCACTAGGTAGTATTCTTTCATTTGTCTTTACTTGAATTAGATTCAGAATCGTAAATAATGCTTCAGGCGTGCTCTCTGGCTTTACACATGTCTAGATCCTAGTTTCAGACGTTGCTGTCAAGAGTAAGTGACTTTCCATTTCCCAGTTAGGCTTTCCTCTGTGCTGGTTGATTCTCAGGTAAGTTGTTCCCAAAGGTCACTAAAGTAGCTGCAGAAGCTCCGGGCAGCTCCAAGCAACCTTAGTAGAAAGCTAGTCTTCTTTTTAATAGTACTTGTAAAATCTTGGAGATTATTTAATTCATTCAGCCTGGTTGCTTTCCTATGTCTGAACCAGTCCTGTGGCTACAGGGATGCAGATTTCTCATTGCCCACACCTAAATTACACGCAAACATCCAGAAGTCTGGAAGTGGGATCAGACATTAAGAGCCAGATCATGGCTTGAGAGTTGAGAAAACTGGTTCTTTAATGGAAGCCATGTTGCTGTTACGTGAGGAGTGAATGAGTTTAGGCATATAAAAAAGAAAAAGACCATGTGTTTTTTATGTATATGTACAAACACATATATCTATGTAATTTAAACTATACGTATACAATTTTAATGAAATAAAATGCATTATAAATATGTTTATATTTGTAGAAAAATATTTTAAATTAACCCAAGCAGCTAAGAGTCAGACATGACTTAGTGACTGAATAACAAGAAGCCTCATCTGCTCTTTACTTTTATAGTTGCCTACTAAATAAATCAAAATGCAAAAATTACATTTACTGATGAAGTATCGTCATTAGATTTGGTCTATCATCCTTAATATTTTAGATCTTTATGGGTCATATCTTCCAAATTAGGGTCATATGCAAATTTAGATAATCAGCATTAGATTAATGTCCCCACGCGAGTCATCCAGAAAATGTTGAATGGTACAAGGTTAAGTTCATACAAACTTTAGATGTAGAGCTATATGCCACATCACTAGAGAATTTTCTCCAGGTTGTCACCTATCCTTTCATCAGGACCTCAAGATAAGGATTTAGTACCAATTGTAAATACATCTATATCATTATTAAAGCATACTTCTTCATCATGTCCTATAAGAATACCATGAAATATGTTGTTAAATGCTTTCTCAACTCCAGATTTACTGTGTTTAAATCATCTTTTAGTAGTCTAGTTCTATTACCAAAAACACCCTAAGCCAGTCGTGATGCAAGCATTTGGTATTGAATACCATTTCTTGCTTTTCTAAATACTCATACATCATGCTTTTTGACATTTTCACAGAGTAAATTACAAGCTCCCTGGCCCACAGTTTATTTAATCCTAACTTATTCATATTTTAGAAAGAAAAGCCTTGTATATAATTCTTTAAATATTACCTACCTACCAAAAAAAATCACATTTTTAAGTTATTTCAGGACCTTGGAATGCAGCTCATCTGTATCTGAATCCATTTTAGATAGGCTCTTAAGAATAATTTATTCACTTAATTGACTTTCAATTATTCTACATTTTTTATTTGAAAATCTGTTTTGACAAAGAATATTGAGCAAAATTAGTATTGACTGTATCATACCGTATACCCTTCATAAAGCATCAGTTCTTTGCCTAGTTATTAGTCCTATTCTAAATACTACAATATTTCCAACTGTTACTTGTATTATTATTTACCAGCTTAATTCATTTAAAACTTTGGTTTCCTATTGCCATTTTTACAATCTAGCCAAACATTTCTTTTCATTCCTGAAGATTCTAATCCTTTTGTACCCTGTTGTGAATTTCTTTTTTACTGAGTTCCTGATTTCTTCCTCATTAGGACTTCTAATTGTACTGTCGAATGTTATCAGTAATTTTGTAAGTCTCTCAAAACTCTTGCAGTGGCATCCTTGTCTGAAAAAATGTTATCACTATTTTGTGTGTCTGTAATTTTTAAGAAATCAGATTTAAAATATTGATAAATGTAGCTCTCCCCCAGGTTCCCTTACTTGAATACCATAACCTTAAGGTAACAAGTTTATTTGACGATGTACACTAAAGAAAAAGCTTATAGTGCAGTGTTTCAAGACCTAAATTCAAATTTTTGGTGGGTTTCCTCTTGGCTCTGTGTTCAGGGATATATTGCTGAATAACTAACTCCAGGTCTCAAGTGTTTTTCTCAGTTAAAGTTAAATCATGTAGATAATGGAGTATGACAAAAATCCTGTGAGTACCAAAAAAATAAATAAATAAAAGAAAGAAAGAAATAAAGAAAGAGAACAAACATGATGTAGGAAGGGATTGAGAGCTAGATGAACTCTATTTGCTTCCCCAGCTAGTTCTGCATTGCTCAGAATAGGAGTTAACTGGTCATTTTCTCTTTATTCTAAAAGGTAGAGTGGTTGGCAAGTCGATAGTTTATTATAAATGCCACTTTATTAAATTTAAAGTAGTTTTACTTCTCTGATCACAAAGTAACATTCTCGTGGTGCAAAATAAATGTAGACATTTCAGAAATACAATGCAGAAATTCAAAATCCTCTGTAATCTCACTACCTGAGACAGTCATTGCTAATTATTGCTGAAAACTCCCATGTATATTTTGCCTTATTTTTACCCTGTATATTCACTAATAAACATGCTTTCATAAAAATTAGACCAAGTTTAACCATGTACTTATTTACTTGCTTTGTTTAATATACCTTGCATATTTTCCCATATCATAACTTGTTAATACACCCAGTCTTTTAAACAAGATTGTTTGCTGCTAGTAACAGGTATCTGGAATGTTGAAGTACTCTATTCCACTGGCCAGTTTAGCCCCATGACAATTTAATGACATGCCCTATATAATGTTCCCATGTAAATAAAATTTCTGTTTCTCTATTCTTTATTCTGGTGTTTCTTTTCAGTAAAACCACCTGCAGTTGCTAATAGTGATTTTGGATCCACTACATAGCAGTTTCTTATACTTTGAACTAATATTACCAACTTCAGAGCCCATTTATGACTTCCTAAGACATTGCTGAACTGATCTCCAGTGTCTAATCACACGGTGGTAGAATAGGCAGCGAGAAGAGAGGATGCTCAGACCTAGTTCTTTAAAAATCCAATCTCATAGAAAACGGCTGAGTTAATTTGTCCCCAAATTGAGATACTCTCTCCCTCACCAGTTACATCACTTCATAAAATTCAATGTTAGGAAGATGTATTCTTTTTTCTTTCTCTTGCCTGCCCTCTCACCTCTTACAATAAGCTGATTTTTTTCACTTCAACAAGCCACGCAACTTCAAAGTCTAAAGCTATTGGTCTCAGAGGCTCTGTTCAGTCACAGGTCACAGATCCTTCCACCCTGTCCAGGCTTGTACAGATCAGCTTCTTTGTAGGATTCCATTGCTTTGATCTTTGATGGATTACTGGCCAGATCAGGATTTCCATGGAAGCAGCCTTTTGCTGTGGGGAGAGAAATTGGGCAAAGTTTTCTTTAAAATGTTGTTATGATAGACGGACATATCTACACTTGATAAAGTATTATGCCATATATCATTGGCTTCAGTAAATGCCATCTAGATTATAATTTAATAATAATAATGAAAGTGAATTCTATATATTTAGAGAGAAAATACAGTATAGATCCTCATGCCATGCTAGTGTTACTTGACATAGAAAGAGAGTGTTATACCCAGTACTTCCTGACTGAGTGGAATAACTATTACTTATCTGTCTCTATCAAATCACGTCAACACTCCAGTGTCCTATACGTGCAGAATTTGCTAATTCTTTTATAGTAAAAAATAGATTTAGCCTTTCTAGAACACATTTGTTTACTTCAGTCAAAAAAAGTAATTGACATTTTATTTGACTTTAAATTGCATTTCTTTTATAATTCTTAGTGTTACTATGTTTTAATTTCCTGGTGGTCTTTTGATTTGTTTTTAGTAGAGCAGAAAACTTGCTTCTTTGTATATTATGCTAGTTTGAAAAACATAATTAAAAATTCATTTCATTCATTTTTCATTGTTTTATATTAAGCATCTCCTTTGGATTTGCATTTTGCGTTTCAAAACAGATTAGTGGAATGAGAATAATGGCAAAAATCTCGTTACGTTTCCAACTGTCCTTAAATTACTTATATTTCTGCCTTAAACATTTGTTGCAGTGGTGAGAAACCACGACATCCTTTATATTTCGTAGTTAAAACGGAAAATATTTTAATGGTTGGGATGAAGAAATACGTCCAAACGTTTCTGCCAGTTGTGGTATTTAAGTGCTGATTCAATTAGAGCTAAGTGAATATTCACCAAGAGAGTAAATGAACTTTATAAACTTAACCAAGAGGCAAGTGATGATTAATTCTTTGACTTCATTCTCTCTTGCTTAATATTAAAATAATTCATGTGCAGTATAGAAGAAGAAGCAATCCATTGGAATTTCCTTTCTTTATGGAAGGTATGGTTAAAAAAAAAAAAAAAAAAAGGTAGTATTCTCTAACCACTGGAGTCAAAAAGCATGATTTTGGCTCTTTTTGTTAGCATCCACTACTGGTCTTGGGGGAATAAATTACAAATGGTCACTGAGCATGCCTATTAATTTGAAGACTGAATTTGGAAATAGCTTTTATTATGCTATTATCCATAGTATTGAATATGAGAACACCTTTATAATTTTTTACAGCATTTACAGAGAAATCTAAACTTTAAGAATGTGTTCTCAGTCATTTCAGTTGTATTCGACTCTGTTCGACCCTGTGGACTGTAGCCTGCCAGGCTCCTCTGTCCATGGGATTTTCCAGGCGAGAACACTGGAGTGGGTGGCCATGCCCTCCTCCAGGGGATCTTCCTGAACCAGGGATCGAACCAGTGGCTTCTCCTGTGTCTTCTACATTGCAGATGAATTCTATACCAATAAGCCACCCGGGGAGCCCAAATTTAAGTACAATATTTAATAAATGAAGTATTCCTAGTGTGGAGAAGTATATTTATTTTTTCTTTCAACTAGTTTCCCTGGTAGTTTTCCATGGAACCT
The DNA here is from genome assembly GCF_055505025.1 of Bos grunniens. NCBI lineage: Eukaryota > Metazoa > Chordata > Mammalia > Artiodactyla > Bovidae > Bos > Bos grunniens. Next base: position 77,414,948 of record NC_141171.1, read on the forward strand.
GGATCATTGTACATATTATACCTTAGCCTGGCTATAATCCCTTAAATATCAAAAATATTTTAACTGCATCATATGTTTCATGAAAAAGAAAGAGAGGTTTCTAGATAGTAAAATGCTAAGCCAAATTGCCTCAAGTCACTGTTTCTTTATACATGTTCAAACCTAATGAAAGGGCAAGTTCATGTTCAAACTCTCTTGAAAGGGCAAGTTGTGTTCTTTTCCTTTCTTCTTTTCAACTGAAGTAACACTGGTCTTTAGCATAAAAAGTTTCATGTGTACACATTGTGTTTTGACTTTTGTATCTGCTACACCATACGCACACCAAAAGTGTGGTTTCTGTCTGTCGCCGCACAGTAGACCATTTTCACCAATTCTTCCTTCCCTGCCCCTTGTCCTTTGGTAACCAGTACTCTGTTCTATTTATTTGTTTTGGTTTGTTAATGTATGTATGTTTCCATATTTCACATGTGAGTAACATCGTATGGTATTTCTCTTTTTCTGTCTGAATTATTTGGCTTAGCATAATACCCTCAAGTCCACTCATATTGTCACAAATACCAGGATGTCATTTTTTTATGACAGAGAAGCAGTGTTCTGTTAGATATTTGAGGGGTTGGCAGTCAAATTTGACCCAGTAACAGTAACAGTGAGTGGGTGTGAGGTACTTAATATATACTGTGCCCCTTTGCTAAGTGCTATATGTCCATCGTCTCCTTTAATCCTTACAGTAACTTTATGCAGTTGATGTCATTTTATATTCACATGTCCAACTAAAAGACTAAAATATAAAATAAAATAAAATACAGCATTTCCAAAGATGATAAGACTAGTTTACAATGGATCTGGGATTCATATCCAGGAAACGTGATTCTAGATCCTGGATTCTTAACTACTATATTAAAAGAGGCCTCCCCACCCAGATTGCTCCATATAAAACAGTATCACTCCCTACAGAGCATGCCATCAAGTCGGCATTCTACATCCTCTTATTCTGTCTTTTTCCCTACAGCCTTTATAAGCCCTTGCATGTACTATATTATATATTTAATACTTTGCCTATTTTATCCTCCCTCTGTTGAGTGTGGGTCCTTATGGGTAGGAGCATTGCCTCTTTGGTTCTTGGTTATAGCCCATGTTCCTAGAACAATGTCTGACTGAAGTAGCCCCTCCTCCCTCAAATCTTTGGGAAATTCCAGCTGGAATAAAACTGAGATGATTCAAGGAGAATTCAAAGCTCTCAGAATGAGGAGGATGGCATGGATAAAAAGATGATGAAGTGATACAAGAGAGGAATTTCAAGACTAATATCATATGCATGGCCAGCAAGTAGGATCAGACCAAAAAAAGGCAAGGATCTTGAGCCAGAGCTAAGAAGTGAGAGTGATAGCTGATGTGGCAGGCTAGAATTCTGCTTCTTTGGCAAGCAGTATAGATGTTCTAGGAAATCCCTTTGCTTGCACAAGATCTGAAGTTAATGATACTCTTTATCCTAGGTCCTTGTAATCTGTTTGGCCAGCTCTAAGCTAGACAAATTCTTCACCATCCTGAAGAGCTCCCTCTTAGCAAAGCTACACCTTCAGTAACAAGGGCCTCTTGTTTTACACTGGAAAAATCAGAGTTAATCTTCAGTATCCTCTGGTTCTTCTTCTTGAAGTCCTCCTTTGCCAAGGGTCTGACATGCTTCCAGGAATAGATTTGGGTCAGTCACATTCTTTCTTTTCTACCAACACTATTAGTTCATTTCTACAAAGCAAGGTAGAAAGTATCTGTGGCAATCAGCAATTAGGCTACAATATTTGTCTGAGGTTATAGATTGAAGGACTGATTGCTCTCCAGTTAATATACTTTACACAGTTCCTATTCCAGATATTGACAGGAACTTGAACAAGGACACAAGAGACTATCTTGACTTGCTCTCAATAATGTTATACGTTAAATTTTCAAAGAAAGTATAGGCAATATATAAATTAGTCACTCCATGATGAAATAGAGCATAATTTCTCTAGGAATATTCAGTGTAAAAATTTTGTTTTGACGGGAGTACCCTTTCAAGGAAATAAATTCCTGGAGTTTGAAGTAGGCCTTTAAAAATAGGGTAGAAATCAATAGACAGAGAACAAGGAGGGAGGCAGTCCAACTGACAGAGAGCAAGAACATAGTATGAGGGTGTGGATGTTTACTGGCAATTCTTATTAATAATGTCTGCATTTGTTTTAAATGGCAGTGACATAAAGGCATGGTATGGTCCCTTTTTGTTTTTTATACCTCTAAACTGGTATTGTATATATTATACAAATTAAACACTCAATAAATAGCTGTTGAAAGAATTAACAATGAAAGAAATTTTTGAAAAGCTTAAGAAATATTACATAGTATTTCATAGACCAGTTTGATTGAAACTGAGAAAATAGTTAATAATACTAATAAATTTTGTTGAGTCCTTGTTTTGTGTCATACACTAATCTGAACACTTGACATTTATTAACTCTTTTAACTCTCATAAAATTCCTCTATGGTAAGTACTTTTATTATCTCTATTTCATAGTAGAGGCAATGAAACAGAAAAATGAAGTAAATTGACCAGGGTCACACAGCAATTACTCGTAAATAGGCAATTCCAACCACTCTATCTTTGTGTTATGTGCTTTCAACCCTGTAGTATACCTTCTATTTTTTAAATTAATTTGTAAACATGGCTTGGAAGTACTTTATTTTTTGAAAGTCATTGGATGCCAAGTTAAGAGAATTTCAGGGTTTATTGTATTCCTTTTTAAAATTTTATTTCTCTAGCTTTATTGGGATATAATTGATAAATAGAAATTGTTATATATGCACAAGCTGGAATCAAGATTGCCAGGAGAAATATCAATAACCTCAGATACACAGATGACACTACCCTTATGGAAGAAAGTGAAAAATAACTAAAGAGCCTCTTGATGAAAGTGAATGAGAAGAGTGAAAAAGTTAGCTTAAAGATCAGCATTCAGAAAACTAAGATCATGGTATCTGGTCCCATCACTTCATAGGACATAGATGGGGAAAGAGTGGAAACAGTGACAGACTTTATTTATTTATTTATTTTTGCTCCAAAATCACTGCAGATGGTGACTACAGCCATGAAATTAAAATACACCTGTTCCTTGGAAGAAAAGTTATGACCAACCTAGACAGCATATTAGAAAGCAGAGACAGTACTTGACCAACAAAGGTCCATCTAGTCAAAGCTATGGTTTTTCCATCTATGGATGTGAGAGTTGGACTGTAAAGAAAACAAGCACTGAAGAACTGATGCTTTTGAACTCTGGTGTTGGAGAAGACTCTTGAGAGTCCCTTGGACTGCAAGGAGATCTAACCAGGCCCTCCTAAAGGAAGTCAGTCCTGAATATTCATTGGAAGGACTGATGCTGACACTGAAGCTCCAATACTTTGGCCACCTGACACAAAGAACTGTCTCACTGGAAAAAACCCTGATGCTGGGAAAGAATGAGGGCAGGAGGATAAGGGGATGGCAGAGGATGAGATGGTTGGATGGCATCTCTTACTCGATGGACATGAGTTTGAGGAAGATCCAGATGTTGGTGATGGACAGGGATGCCTGGTGTGCTGCAGTCCTTTGGGTCACAAAAAGTTTGACACAAGTTGGCTACTGAACTGAACCGAAGATGAACAACCTGATGTTTTTATGTACCTGTGCACTGTGAAGTAACTACCATATTAAACCAGTCAGCATTTCCAGAACCTCACATAGTTACCTGGTGTGTGTGTATGTGTGGAAATGCTTTTTAAAAAAACATTTGTTTATTCCCTGTTTTTACTGGAGGAAATTCCATAAAAAGATGAAGTGGAAAGGTATCTTGCAGCAGCATGTACAGTGGGGTCGGGGGCAAAGAATGGCTCCTTGGTTTCATAGGCACCATAGATGAGGTGCATGATCCCAGGTGATGACGATAACTGGAAATGCATGAAGGAAAGTGTGATGTGATAAAAGTGGAAGAATATGACTCCAAAATGATTCTTGCTCTCAAAATTGATTGTCAGGGAAAATAATGATACTCTTCTGATCTAGGCAATGTATTTCTTGGGGCCAATTTTAGGAGAAATATTATAGGTGGATAAGACCGTGAGTCTGCAATACCTTCATAAAATCTAAGCAGATGTGAATAGCAGGTAGTGCATAAGGAGAAGATTATTCCCATAGATAAAAGGGAAATTCCTGTTCCTTCAGGGAACCTAATTCTTATTTTTAGGAAACTGATCATTAGACCCCAGACACAAGAATTGCAGATTAACTAAACAATTTGTTTGTGGAGAGAAAAAAGAAATTATTCTAGGGAGAAAATTCTGGTTATTGAACCATAATTTAAAAAGTGACAGTCCACCATAAAGACAATCTGGTCCACAACACAGATTTTACTAATGAGATTCGTGAGATCTAAAAAAGTTAAGAAACATTTAATGAAAGAAAATATTAGTATTGGACTTGAAGAAGAAGCTAGTTTCATCCTCTAGATTACAGGTAGTCTCACTGGAAAACCAAGTACGCTGAAGATGTCATGTTTCAACCAGACTCCTATCTTCTCTTCCTCCCTATAGAAGGCACTGTCATGCCCTTCCCACATCCTGTTTGCTGGACAGGACAACTTTTCCCCCAGCTACTGTGATTATTACTGAATGGCTCATAGAAACACTTTTCTCTGGAGAATTACCCTTGCCCAATGGGAGTCACTACACACAGAGATATCTGCAAGTATACTCCCCTCCCTACCTCCCTCACCCCCAACCATGGTGCCCGGTAGTCAATATGACTGTTAATGCCCAGCCCCCTCCTGTCAAGGTGGAAAAACTATGGTATTCCTTGTGCTCCAGAGCTCCCTCTGGAATCAGTTCTGAGATGAGATTTTCATAATTTCCATATCTTTACTTGGCTTTATTCCTTGCTTCTTTTTTTCTGCTTCTCCCTTTTCTCTATCGGTCTGTGGATGATGGTTTTGCTCTCAGAGCACTTCCTCAGTAGATCACCTACAGAGGCACCTTGTCTTAGATGCTACTTCTCAGAAGCCCCGTCTAAGACAGTAACCAACCCTGAGACTCAAAGCATCACTCCTAGCTGCCAAATTCAAACACAGAACCATTTGGTGATACAATTTGAGCTGTTTTTGTTGGAGTCTGAACAGCTGATCATGGAGTCTCCCCAGAGGCAGCTTGGCTGAAGAGTTCCCTGAGAGCTTGAGGTCAGATGGGAGTAAGTGTGGGTTCAAGTTCCAGTGGGAACAAATTAGCTCTGTGTTTAAAATAATCTACTTGACTCAAATAATTTGTATGAGGATAATTAATAGAAAAAAAATAAACAACAGCAATATAGTTTAGCCATATAATATATATAGTTTAGCAATATAGTTTAGTGACTTTGAGCAAAAAACTAAGTAACAAAAAGTAACATTTCTATCTAGGTTATAATATTAACAAAATAACTATAGCACATTTCAGTCAGTTCAGTTTAGTTCAGTTGCTCAGTCCTGTCTGACTCTTTGTGAACCCATGAATCTCAGCACACCAGGCCTCCCTGTCCATCACCAACTCCCAGAGTTCACTCAAACTCACGTCCATCAAGTCGGTGATGCCATCCAGCCATCTCATCCTCTGTTGTCCCCTTCTCCTGCCCCCAATCCCTCCCAGCATCAAAGTCTCTTCCAAGGAGTCAATTCTTCACATCAGGTGGCCAGAGTATTGGAGTTTCAGCTTTAGCAACAGTCCTTCCAATGAACACCCAGGACTGATCTCCTTTAAAGTGGACTGGCTGGATCTCCTGGCAGTCCAAGGGACTCTCAAGAGTCTTCTCCAACACCACAGTTCAAAAGCATCAGTTCTTTGGCGCTCAGTCTTCTTCACAGTCCAACTCTCACATCCATACATGACCACTGGAAAAACCATAGCCTTGACTAGATGGACCTTCGTTGGCAAAGTAATGTCTCTGCTTTTCAATATGCTATCTAGGTTGGTCACAACTTTTCTTCCAAGGAGTAAGCATCTTTTAATTTCATGGCTGAAATCTCCATCTGCAGTGATTTTGGAGACCCCCAAAATAAAGTCTGACACTGTTTCCACCATTTCCCCGTCTATTTCTCATGAAGTGATGGGACCAGATGCCATGATCTTCGTTTTCTGAATGTTGAGCTTTAAGTCAACTTTTTCACTCTCCTCTTTCACTTTCATCAAGAGATTTTTTAGGTCCTCTTCACTTTCTGCCATAAGGGTGGTGTCATCTGCATATCTGAGGTTATTGATATTTCTCTCAGCAATCTTGATTCCAGCTTGTGCTTCTTCCAGCCCAGCGTTTCTCATGATGTACTCTGCATATAAGTTAAATAAGCAGGGTGACAATATACAGCCTTGACATAGTCCTTTTCCTATTTGGGACCAGTCTGTTATTCCATGTCCAGTTCTAACTGTTGTTTCCTGACCTGCATATAGGTTTCTCAAGAGGCAGGTCAGGTGTTCTGGTATTCCCATCTCTTTCAGAATTTTCCACAGTTTATTGTGATCCACATAGTCAAAGGCTTTGGAATAGTCAATAAAGCAGAAATAGATGTTTTTCTGGAACTCCCTTGCTTTTTCGATGATCCAGCAGATGTTGGCAATTTGATCTCTGGTTCCTCCGCCTTTTCTAAAACCAGCTTGAAAAACTGCAAGTTCACGGTTCATGTATTGCTGAAGCCTGGCTTGGAGAATTTTGAGCATTACTTTACTAGCGTGTGAGGTGAGTGCAATTGTGCGGTAGTTTGGACATTCTTTGGCATTGCCTTTCTTTGGGATTGGAATGAAAACTGACCTTTTCCAGTCCTGTGGCCACGGCTGAGTTTTCCAAATTTGCTGGCATATTGAGTGCAGCACTTCCACAGCATCATCTTTCAGGATTTGAAATAGCTCAACTGGAATTCCATCACCTCTACTATCTTTGTTCGTAGTGATGCTTACCTAACTTAAAAAAATAATCCTATAAATATTAGTTGATGATTTTATTTTTAAGACATTACCCTGATGGAATAGGGAGATTTAACGGAGTGGGGAACAACAGAAAAAAGTACTTTCTTTATCACTCACTCCACCAAAAAAAAAAAAAAATTTGCTTGCCTTTGATGAGTGAGTAGGTTGATATTTTCAAGCATAGCTTAAGTATAAATTTTCCAAAAGCAGCTCAATTGAAAACTGAAACACTTCCAATTTTGGAGAGCAGATTTTATAAATGCAAGTACATGTTATTTTGCTTAATTGTTTTATTTTTCCCAATCTACTAAGTAAGAAATTTTCACCCACAACTAATGGATATTTCTGTGTTTAAGATTCAGAGATGAGAAAACAAAAGAATTGGCAGTAAGTGACCTAAAATGTTAACTTCTGATTTGTACATCGGTGCTACCATGGTGATTTTTACAGACATGAATAATTTTCTAGCTTGAATTGAGATACACAAATTTTTTTTTAAAGGAAAAAAAAAAAGAAAGCAAAAAAAAACTATCAATGAATATGATATAAGTACTCATCTGGTCAGAAGATTAAATAAAATGTATTTAGAAAAATTGTCATCTAATCAGCTCTCCCAGGTGATTTATTTTTAGTCACCCTATGCCTTTACTACATGGTACCTGGTGCCTGATCAATTATTAGTTTGAACGTGGAGTGCTGCTTTTTAGAGAGCTATCAACCCCCTTGAAGTAAATTGTATCCTGTGGCTAAAATTTGACATGGTTCAGGAAACACATACATCGTATATTCTTCAGCGGTGGGTTGCTAGTTCTCAGACCCCTCAGAGGCATTTACATCCTCAGTGTTTGAGCCAAACTTTTCAGGGCTTGAATTCTTTGAAAACTTCAAATGCTCTGTACTGTTATCAGACCAGTGGTGAAGCTGATCTCAAAGTCCACTATTAAAACTCCCCTCAAGGACATTTTCATTAGAACTTTGTACATGGGCAGTTCAAAAGATCCAGCTATTGATTTTTGTTCAGAAGTCCTGTCTCCACTTTCATATTACGCAACTTTTTTGACAGACTTTCAAAAACCACAAACTGTAGGCTGCCTGCGATTCCAGCCAGGATTTTATGCTGCTCATTTGATTTCCTCAGGCCACATCCTTCTCGTGTCCTTGTCAACACTGCAAGGAGAAGAGCCGTCTTAGAAGATTTGCTAAAAAGCAGAAGCAATTTCACAGCCATGGAAGAAAAAAATCTGACCTTTCAATGCACACAAAAAATCTCACTCAAGTAAATAACCTTTTGAGCTGTAAAATTTTGTTGCAGCATTCATTTATCAGACACATAGATAATCAGAGTGTTTATCTCTTTTTGCCATTTAAATTTCATAAAGGAAGTCAGGAGCCAACGTGTGTAAATTGCAGCAAAGAGCCTCTAACATATGCGCTCAGCACATATTTAATGGAATTATCTATTGGAGAGTAGGTGGCAGAGGCAGCTGAGGAATTAATTATTCGGATAGATATTTTGTATCTATCTGCCAGTGCCATGTGAAATAAGACTTGTCTCCATATTACTTCTGTCACTTTGTGTGGCCTTTCAAAAGTGGCAGTTTCTCAAAAGATAAGAGAATTTAATCATGTGTTTGGTCCTGAACCACACTGTGAACATTTCATGGCCCACCAGTTCATTCCAAACAGAACAATTTTGCTAGAGTGTGTGTAGAGTTCAGTTGTGAGGCAGCCAAGGGAAAGCAGTGAAAACAGGTAGGACCCTTGTTGATTTCAGCTTTCACAAATCATCCCAATTGAGCTTTCTTCATCAGAATAAATGGCAGACTCTGTAGGAAAATCTCTGTCGTGTTTTTTCCCCACATATGTGAGTTTTCAAATAATATTACTGTTACTTATTATTAGAGTAAGCTTTTTACTGAGTATTTACTCTTGTTTGGCATTACCCAATGGATTTCACCTACATTATCAGATTTAGTTCTCATAGCAACCCCTTGAAATAAGTGGTATTAGATATTCCCATTTTATGAATGAGGAAACCATGACTAAGAGAAAGGAAGAAAAGTGTTCATAGAGAATAGACTTTGGACACAGCAGGGGAAGGAGAGAATGGGGTGAATTGAGAGAGTAACATTGAAACATATACACTACCATATGTAAAACAGATAGCCAGTGGGAATTTGGTTTGACACAGGGAGCTCAACCCTGTGCTTTATGACAACCTAGAGTAGGTGGGATGGAGGTTCAAGACCGAGGGCACATATATATACTTTGAGGTATGGCAGAAACCAGCACAACATTGTAAAGCAATTATCTTCCAATTAAAAATATTTTTTAAAAAGAAAATCATTCAAAATCTAGTAAATTTTGAATGTGAGGCAAGGTGAAAATTTTGCTCTGCTCGTTCTGTTTAAAAGAAAGAGCCAGAGGATGTGTGCCATCCAAAGATGGATTCCAGCACAAGTGCAGGAATTCCAACTCCGAAAGGAGATCCTGGTTTATAATATTGCATTCCACTAGGGGGCAACATAGACTCTTCATCTATTTGAGCCCCTTTGTTCCAAAATGTCTAAAAGACAAGTGGAACAAAAACCAACCAAACAAAAAAAGACTGATAAAAGCACATAAATCAAGCACTTCAGTATTTAAAACAGATATAATACTTTATTAAAATATAATTGTCCCTTATTAATGATAAAAAGTCACTTTATATATCAAAGAAAACTAGTCTTTTCTTATCGATATGAGTGCTTTCATCAAATGCTTTATCTTTTTCTTTCCTGACCCCATTCCCCCCACAAACTCAACTTGCAGTCTGTTGTACAGTGACAACCAGACGATGAAACATGGTCTCATTTGGGTTTTCTTGTCAACCTTTTCAAGGAAGGATTGGGAGTACAGTAGGTTTGCCTCACACAAAACATTGGTATCCAAGGCCAGTTTTTAAATGTCAGACAGTGAAGAGTTCCATGCTGCCACAATTCAGGATGCTAGTGGACACTGGTGAACACTCAGATATGTCTCTTTTAGATCAAATGTAGAAAGCACACTGTTCCTATAAAAAGCTGTTAGCAAGTTCATGAACCTGACAGCTCAGGGCAACAGCTTCCTATTGTAGGAGGAAATGAAAGCGTACGATACTTGGTTTCCCTGATACTTCTCTCCTATTTGATCCTTTTGAATTCATTTTCATACTCCCCCTGCTGGATTTAATCAGGCCTAAACAAATGAGTTTGGGTGGTTGCAGTCTGTTGACCTGTGGATGACACATTTCATATCAAGTTGCCCAGGAGTTCTGTTCCTTTATGCCTTGTTGAGTAGAAATCAGTCGTTTGAGGCCAACAGCCATCTCACCCCTTCAGTACTGTATGCTGAAACATAAAAGAAGGGCTAAATTCAGTACTCTGTGAATTAAGCTAAGTTCTGATAAAATGTCAGAAACAAATGAACTACTCCTGTAAAATATCACAACAGCACTCAGATGGAAGAAATTTCTGAAATGACTGGTTCTGTTGACATTGGGGGACCAAAAATTGACACAGAATATATGAAAGATAGGATTATGTGATAACTAAAGAAAAGTGGTATCTAGCATACTTATAGTGCCTTAAAATACATATTAACACATCTCTCTCTCTCTCTCTCTATATATATATATATATATATATATATATACACTTACACACACATATATATCTTCAATATTGAAAATGAGCACAAATAGAGATATCTTTATTCCTGAATTACGATAATTACTAGCTTTTTATTGAATAGTCTCTGGGAGTCAAGCTCTAAACTATGCCTTCAAAAATAAAGAGCTGCAAAGCTTGTAAGTAGAAGTTGGGAAGATGGTTTTTTCATGGTATGGTTCTTGGACATCTCTTGCCCTAGATCAAGAATAGATCAAGAATGGACAAGTTCATGGTCACGTTTGAGTCCTTCTAGTTCCCACAGCTTCCTGGCAGAATGATGACAAGAGAATTGGGAGGCAGGGAGTCATCAGCTTGCCTCTGCTGTTTTCACTCCTTATTTAAAACTTTTCCCTTGAAAGCCTCCTATCTCATCCTCATAAACCTGTGGCACCATATTTATATACTCATACAATGATTGATGGATTTTAGCCTATTTCTTGTGTTCCTCAGATTTTGGGAGGTCCTCATTTAGCTTCAGTGAGTGTGGCAAATGCCAAAATCCCTTTGATCCTATGTATCAACTAGAAAGAACAAGACTAAATATTATAAGACAAATAGAGTACAGTTTATCCAGGTTTTTCTGTTTCAAAAATTAGTAATACAGAAAGATAGAGAACTTAGCACTTGGAGAGGGAGGAGAAATGTGATATTAATAGAAAAAACTTAGACTTAATGCCCCTCTATTAAATGGGTCTAGATTAGCTCTCTCCATTTTCCTGAAGACAAGATCAACACATTGCCTCATGTAATCTTCAAGCACATTTTATAGGACTCATATTCATTGGAATATCAATATCTATCCTCTTCAGAATGCCTCAAAGAGACACCTCCTGGCCATTCTATTTGAAAGACCACTACTTTCATGTTTTAAGTGTTTTAAATTGTTTGACATGATTCAGATATTGTTTATAAATTGTATGGTTAGACTAGTTCTGAAATAGAGTGTTTTTGTTTGCTTGCTTTTTTATGTTTTCTTGGATAAGTTCTATCTTTTTTCCCCTTTGTTTTCTCTAATTTTATTTAGATATAAGTAACACATAACTTCGGAGAAGGCAATGGCACCCCACTCCAGTACTCTTGCCTGGAAGATCCATGGACGGAGGAGCCTAGTGGGCTGCAGTCCATGGGGTCATGAGCGGTCCATGGGGTTGCGAGCGGTCCATGGGGTCGCTAGGAGTCGGGAACGACTGAGCGACTTCAGTTTCACCTTTCACTTTCAGGCATTGGAGAAGGAAATGGCAGCCCACTCCAGTGTTCTTGCCTGGAGAATCCCAGGGACGGGGAGGCCTGGTGGGCTGCTGTCTCTGGGGTTGCACAGAGTCGGACACAACTGAAGCGACTTAGCAGCAAGCAGCAACACATAACTTTGTATTAGCTTAGGTGTGCAAAATAATGAATGTGTATATGTGTGTGTGTGTGTGTGTGTGTGTGTGTGGTCTTCCCAGGTGGCACTAGTGGCAGGTAAAGAATCTGCTTGCCAATGTAAGAGACACAAGAGATGTGGGTTGGGTCCTTGAATTAGAAAGATCCCCTAGAGTAGGAGATGGTAACAGACCATAGTATTCTTGCCTGGAAGATTCCAAGGACAGAGGGGATTGGTAGGCTACAGTCCATGGGGTCATGGACATGACTGAGCATACACAACACAGTATATATACACGTATACACAAATATACAATACAGCATACACACCAACATATACATATATAAGTATACACACACACACACACACACACATATATATATACTGTATACAGTATATATTACCCCAGAAAACTAACTAAACTGATCACATGGACCACAGCCTTGTCTAACTCAATGAAACTATGAGCCATGCCATGTAGGGCCACCCAAGACGGATGAGTCATAGTGGAGAGTTCTGACACAACATGGTCCACTGGAGAAGGAAATGGCAAACCACTTCAGTATTCCTACCTTGAGAACCCCATGAACAGTATAAAACAGCAAAAAGATATAACAATGAAAGATCAACTCTCCAGTCGGTAGGTGCCCAGTATGCTACTGGAGAAGAGTGGAAAAATAATTCCAGAAAGAATGAAGAGACGGAGCCAAAGCAAAAACAACACCCAGTTTTGAATGTGACTGGTGATGATAGTGAAGTCTGATGCTGTGAAAACAATATTACATAGGAACCTAGAATTTTAGATCCATGAATCAAGGTAAATTGGAAGTGGTCAAACAGGAGATGGCAAGAGTCAACATCAACATTTTAGGAATCAGTGAACTAAAATGGACCAGAATGGGCAAATTCAATTCAGATGACCATTATATCTACTACTGTGGCCAAGAATCCCTTAGAAAAAATGGAGTAGCCATCATTGTCAACAAAAGAGCCTGAAATGCAGTATTGGGAGCAATCTCAAATTAACAGAACGATCTCTGTTCGTTTCCAAGTCAAACCATTCAATATCACAGTAATCCAAGTCTATGCCCCAACCACTAATGCTGAAGAATGTAAAGTTGAACGGTTCTATGATGACCTACAACCTTCTAGAACTAACACCAAAAAAAATGTCCTTTTCATTTTAGGGTACTCGAAGTAAAAATAGGAAGACAAGAGATACCTGGAGTAACAGGCAAGTTTAGTTTTGGAGTACAAAATGAAACAGGGGAAAAACTAACAGAGTTTTTCCAAGAGAACACACTGGTCATAGTAAACACCCTCTTCCAACAACACAAGAGATGACTCTACACATGGACATCACCAGATGGTCAGTACCAAAGTCAAGTTGATTACATTCTTTGCAGCCAAATGTGGAGAAGCTCCATACAGTCAGCAAAAACGAGTGGGAGCTAACAGTGGCTCAGATCATGAACTCCCTATTGCAAAATTCAGATTTAAATTGAAGAAAGTAGGGAAAACCAGTAGACCATTCAGGTATGACCTAAACAGTTATACAGTGGAAGTGACAAATAGATTCAAGGGATTAGGCCTGATAGACAGAGTGCCTGAAGAACTACGGACAGAGGTTCATGATCTTGTGCAGGAGGCAGTGATCAAGACCATCCCCAAGAAAAAGAAATGCAAAAAGGCAAAATGGTTGTCGGAGGAGGCTTTACAAATAGCTGAAAAAAGAAGAGAAGATAAAGGAGAAATATAAAAGGAGGGATATACCCATTTGAATGCAGAGTTCCAAAGAATAGCAAGGCGAGATAAGAAAGCCTTCCTCGGTGAGCAATGCAAATAAATGAGGAAAACAATAGAATGGGCACAAGTAGAGATCTCTTCGAGAAAATTAAAGATACCAAGGAAATATTTCATGCAAAAAAGGGCACAGTAAAGGAAAGGAACAATATGGACCTAACAGAAACAGAAGATATTAAAACGAAGTGGCAAGGATACCCAGAAAAACTACACAAGAAAGATATTAAGACCTAGATAACCACAATGGTGTGACCACTCACGTAGAGTCAGACATCCTGGTCTGCAGTGTCAAGTGGGCCTTAGGAAGCACCACTACAAACAAAGCTAGTGGAAGTGATGGAATTCCAGCTGAGCTATTTCAAGCCCTAATAGATGTTGCTGTTAAAGTGCTGTAGTAAATATGCCAGCAAATTGGAAAACTCAGCAGTGGCCACAGAACTGGAAAAGGTCAGTTTTTATGCCAATCCCAAAGAAGGGCAATGCCAAAGAATGTTCAAACTACCATATAGTTGCACTCATCTCACAAGCTAGCAAAGTAATGCTCAAAATTTTCCAAGTGAGACTTCAATAGTATGTGAACTGAAAAATTCCAGATGTTCAAGCTGGATTTAGAAAAGGCAGAGGAACCAGAAATCAAGTTGCCAACATCTGTTGGATCATAGAAAAAGCAAGAGAGCTCCAGAGAAACATCTACTTCTGCTTTATTGAGTATACCAAAGCCTTTAACTGTGTGGATCACAACAAACTGTGGAAAATCCTTCAAGGGATGGGAACACCAGACTATCTGATCTGCCTCCTGAGAAATCTGTATGTAGGTCAAGAAGCAACAGTTAGATACAGACATGGAACAATGGGCTGGTTCCAAATTGGGAAAGGAATACATCAAGGCTGTATATTGTCATCCTGCTTATTCAACTTATATTCAGAGTACATCATGTGAAGTGCTGGGCTGGATGAAGCACAAGCTGGAATCAAGATTTCCAGGAGAAATATTAACCTCAGCTATGCAGATGACATCACCCTTATGGCAGAAAGTGAAGAGGAACTAAAGTGTGTCTTGATAAAAGTGAAAGAGGAGAGTGAAAATTTGGCTTAAAACTCAACATTCAAAAAACGAATATCATGGCATCCAGTTCCATCATTTCACTGCAGTTAGATGGGGAAATAACAGAAACAGTGAAAGACTTTATTTTCTTGGGCTCCAAAATCACTGCAGATGGTGATTTAGCCATAAAATTAAAACACACTTGCACTTTGGAAGAAAAGCTATGACCAACATAAACGGCATATTAAAAAGCATAGACATTGCTTTGTCAACAAAGATCCATCTAGTCAAAGCTATGGTTTTTCCAGTAGTCATTTATGGATGTGAGAATTAGACTATAAAGAAATCTGAGCGCCAAAGAATTGATACGTTTGAACTGTGGTTTTGTAGAAGACTCTTGAGAGTCCCTTGGACTGCAAGGAGATCAAACCAGTCCATCCTAAAGGAAATCAGTCCTGAATATTCATTGGGAGGACTGATGCTGAAGCTGAAACTCCAGTACTTTGGCCACCTGATTCTAAGAACTGACTCATTGGAAAAGACCCTGATGCTGGGAAAGATTGAAGATGGGAAGAGAAGGGGACGACGTAGGATGAGATGGTTGGATGGCATCACTGATTCAACGGACATGTATTTGAGCAAACTCTGGGAGTTGGTGATGGACAGAAAACCTGGCAGGCTGCAGTCCATGGTGTTTCAAAGGGTTGGACCAACTGAGTGACTCAATTTACTGATATTATCTATATCTATATAGTGTTATGATTGCTACATAACAATAAGTAAGTTTAGTTAACATTCATCAGTTCATCTGGTTACACTTATTTTTTTTTTTTTTTTTTGCTGTGGTAAGGGCTTAAAAGATTTATCCATTTAGCAATTTTCAAATATATAATACAGTATCTTTAGCTATTGTCAACTTGTTGTGCATTACATTCCAAGAACTCATTAATTCTGAAACTAGAAGTTTATACCTTATGACGACTTTCACTCATCTCCTTCATCCCCCGCCTCCCACCTGTTGCAACCACCAAGCTGCCCGTTGTTTCTATGAGTTCTTTTTTTTCTTCCTTTTAAGATTACACATATAAGTGAGATCACATAGTATTTGTCTTTATTTCTCTCACTGTAATGCCCTCAAAGTCCATCCATGTTATCACAAATGACCGGATTTCCTTCTTTGTTGTTGTTGATTAGTATCTCATTGTATAGTATACATATATACCGCATTATCTTTATTCATTAATTCGTGGATGGACTTTTAGGTTGTTTCCATGTTTTGAGTACTGTATATGATGCTTCAGTGAACTTAGGCATGTGCATATCCCTGCAACAGTGATTTTGTTATGGATATACACCCAAAGTGGAATTGCTGGATCATACAGTAATTTTTAATATTTTGAGGAATCTCCTTGCTGTTTTCCATAGTTGCTGCACCAATTTACATTCCCACCAAGAGTGCACAAGTGTTCCTTTTTTCCCACGTCCTCAACACTTGTTATCTCTTGTCTTTTTGCTAATAGCGATTTTAAGAGGTGTGAAGTGATAACTCACTGTGGTTTTGATTGTATTTCCCTGATGATTAGTGATATTGAACACATTTTCAGGTACCTGTTGGCCATGTGCATGTCTCCCTTAGTTTTAAAAAAAAAGTCTATTCATTTTCTCTGTCTTTTTTTTTTTTTTTTTGAGTCTTGCCCTTTTAATGTAGGTGTCCTGAAAAGGGTACCAGACATGTATTTGGAATTGAGTAAATATTTGTTAAATCCACTACAATCCCATCATTTGGAACAATAAAGGAAGGAGGATTGTTATGTGCATGTCTAGATAGTCACATCTAATATACTGGAAAAGAAAAGGTCAACCCGTTGGCATAAAGAATGGGGGATCTTATGACTTTACATAAAATATTGGCCTCTGAGCCAATAATGATAGTATTAAAGGTTTAATGAACACTTAATAGTGTGCCAGATACTATACAACACATTTTAAGACATTTGAGTACTCACAAAAACATTTGTTTTAATCAGGAGACTGGGTCTTAGAAAGGTGAAGAAACATGTCTATAATTACTTGACAGGTGCTTTGTTTGCAAATATTTTCTTCTGTTCTGAGGGTTGTGTTTTTGTCTTGTGTATGGTTTCCTTTGCTGTGCAAAATCTTTTTAAGTTTAGTTATTTCCCATTTGTTTATTTTGGTTTTATTTTCATTACTTTAGGAGGTGAATTAAAAAAGGTCCTGCTGTGATTTATGTCAGTGTTCTGCCTATGTTTTCGTCTGAGTTTTATAGTGGTCTTACATTTGACTCTTCAATCCATTTTAGGATTATTTTTGTGTGTGGTATTAAAGAGGGTTCTAACTTCATTCTTTTACCTGTAGCTGTCCATCTTTCCCCTGGAGAAGGCAATGGCACCCCACTCCAGTACTCTTGCCTGGAAAATCCCATGAACAGAGGTGCCTGGTAGGCTGCAGTCCATGGAGTCACTAAGAATCGGACACGACTGAGCGTCTTCACTTTCACTTTTCACTTTCATGCATTGGAGAGGGAAATGGCAACCGTTCTTGCCTGGAGAATCCCAGGGATGGGGGAGCCTGGTGGGCTGCCGTTTATGGGGTCGCACAGAGTTGGACACGACTGAAGCGCCTTAGCAGCAGCAACAGCAGCAGTCCAGCTTTCCCAGCACCACGTGTTGAAGAGATTGTCTTTTCTTCATTGTATACTCTTGCCTTCTTTGTCATAGATTAAGTGACCACAGGTGCATGGTTTTATTTCTGAGACACGGGTTGGGGAGTGGGGTGAATTGGGAGATTGGAATTGATGTATGTGTACTGCCACATGTGAAACAGATAGCTAGTAGAAACCGACTATATAGCTCAGGGAGTTTAGCTCAGTGGTCTGTGGTAACCTAGACAGATGGGATGGGAGCGTGGGAGGGAGGACCAAGAGAGGGGGGTGTTTGTATACATTGAGCTGACTCACTTCATTGTATAGCAGCAACTGACAACATTTTAAAGCAGTTCTGCCCCAATAAACATAAATTTTAAGAAACCACTTGAGTAGCAAATGAGATTGAGTCAGTGTACAAACCTAGGTTTGTCTCCTAAATCACTCTCTATCGCCTCTCTGTGACCCTGCAGGATTTCCTTTCAAGTGAGATTACTTAAAATCATGCTTTTCTCATCTTTGCTACTCACAACCAGTCACAAATTTCTATATAACCTGTTTCAGAAATTGCTCATCAGTTTATTTTGCATTCCGTACCCTTATGGTACACTTCTTATGATCTAAGGCCTCATTAATTCTCATCTGTGTAATTTTCAGTTTTATATGGTGCCCTTAACATAAAACCTAACAAAGAACTCTTCTATCTCCCAGTTCAGTGTTGGGTTACTTTTTTTTTTTTCTCTCTCTCTTTTTTCTTTCATAGTATTCTTAAAACCTACATTTCTTCAAAATATGCCCCCACAAATTACCTTTTCAAATGTATTTCTTTCAACATAATATCACATATTCTAGAATTTGGCCACAGGGAATTTTTCACAATCTGTCCACGTTCTTCAACATGAATTGTTCGTCTTCAACTATGTTCTTTTCGTGAATTGGTCTTAAATAGCCTTGCATACTGTCTCTACTTTGAAGTCCTCTATTTATCCATCAGAACATGCTCAGATTTGAAGTTTTTAGTTATTTTTCCAAGGCAGCATTATTCCTATATTTCCACAGCACTTTGCACATAATAACTCTAATATATCAATGAAATTTACATATGTGTCTCCTATTTTCAACAGTCATGTTTTATTCATCTTCTATTCCTGTTAAGTATCACATTACTAGCCACAAAATTTATGTTTATAAACACTATAGGAAAGAAATAATGAGTTTAAGTATTTAATCAAATATTTGAAAGAAAAGAAAGTTTAGTAGCTCAGTCTTGTCTGACTCTTTGCGACACCATGGACTGTAGCCTACCAGGCTCCTACGTCCATGGGATTTTCCAGGCAAGAGTACTGGAGTGGGTTGCCATTTCCTTCTCCAGAGGATCTTCCTGACCCAGGGATCAAACCTGGGTCTCCCACATTGTAGGCAGACGCTTTACTGTTTGAACTACCAGCAAAGTCAAATATTTAATTTCTCTCAAATCTTTTAGAGGAAAAAAAAAACATAGATTAGTGGTAGAAACTCTTTACCAAGAAAATTTTTACATTTAAAGTTCAGTATAAAAAAAAAAAGATGAAAATATACTAGGAGGAGTAAGACCACCTCACTGAGTCCTTCTCTTATACCCTAGAGTGGTCTGCAAATAACCCTGAGATTCTATGCAACTTCGTTTAAAAAAGCACAGGCACATGATGCCAAAATCTTGCATGAATTTTCATTTTTTTTGTTATTGTTTTGGCAGCTCATATTTGAAACCCAGTTCACTTAAAAGAAATACTCCCATTCTTGGCAAAATGCATTCCTGTGATATTCTTAATTTGAATTTCTGTACAATGTTTTCTTTTCATTACTGACTTTATCATCTTCTTCTGTGTGGACACTTTATCATGGGAATTCCAAGCAATGTACCTGAGAAAAGACTAAAACAATGTTGAAAGGATCCTTCTAACATGTACTTGCATCCAACTAGAAAAGTCGAAAGCAATTTGGGAAAGATTTTATGAAAGAAAGAAACCACCTCTGGTGAGTTAACAAAAAAAAAAAAGTGTTTGTCTTTATTTTCATAATTTACTAGTTCAAACACAGTCATTTCTATGGGGGCTCTGGCTGTTTTCATTAAACCTATTTGAGTTTTAATTATCTTTCACTTAAAAGCAGCTGTTGTAATTAAAATACTTCAAAAAAGTTATTTTAAACATGTATAAATATTTTGTCACCTATCAATGTATACAAGTTTTATCTTCATTAATGAAATTAAAAATTATGATTTGCTAAATATGTACTAGGCACTAGGAATCCACTATTGCAGGTGCTTCTGGTTACTGTGATGAGCAAGAAAGCTATCTTCCTTTCTTCAGAATGATTAGAATCTTTTAGAAAAGACTGATATTAAACATGTAACATCTAAAAACACCAAAGTAGTGGGAGTACCTAATTGTGGGAGTCACCTATAATGGAGAGTCTCAGAGCTGGGCTCCCTAAGGAAGTGATATTTTAGGCTCAGGCTTAGAGAAAATTTTCAAGTTAGATTAACTAAGAAAAATGGGTCTAGGAGT
Organism: Bos grunniens; assembly: GCF_055505025.1. NCBI lineage: Eukaryota > Metazoa > Chordata > Mammalia > Artiodactyla > Bovidae > Bos > Bos grunniens. The sequence goes on from NC_141171.1 coordinate 77,435,043, forward strand.
GCACCAGGGAGAGGGAAAAACAAGTGATAATTCATGACTACATGGATTTGTAATTACTTTAGATGTATGCACAATTTCATTATCTAGAAATGAAAATCATCTTATATATAGAAAAAAGTTTCTCAGACTTGCTAATTGAACCAACTTTTTATTAATAAATTGTTGTAAACCTTCTATATGTCCAACACTATGAAATAAACTAGAAAATGTGGATAGTTCCTCTTGATAATTACACCATTTTAACATTCCCTGGTGGCTTAGACGATTAAGAATCTGTCTGTAATGCAGGAGACCTGGATTCAATCCCTGGGTTGGGAAGATCCCCTGGAGAAGGGAATGGTTACCCAGTCCAGTACTCTGGCCTGGAGAATCCCATGGACAGAGGAGCCTGGTAGGCTACAGTCCACTGGGTTTCAAAGAGTTGGACAGGACTGAGCAAATTTCACTTTCAACCATTCAAATAGTAATTGCATTGAGGATTGTGAGGCAACATAGAAAACACTTAATTCATAATATGTGGAAATATGAAATGATAGTATACAGTTCCTCATGATTGTATTGGAGAAGGCAATGGCACCCCACTCCAGTACTCTTGCCTGGAAAATCCCATGGACGGAGGAGCCTGGTAGGCTGAAGTCCATGGGGTCGCTAAGAGCCAGACATGACTAAGCAACTTCATTTTCACTTTTCACTTTCATGCATTGGAGAAAGAAATGGCAACCCACTCCAGTGTTCTTGCCTGGAAAATCCCAGGGACGGGGGAGCCTGGTGGGCTGCCATTTATGGGGTGGCACAGAGTCAGACACGACTGAAGCAACAGCAGCAGCAGCAGCATGATTGTATATAAAATGGATATGAAAGACACTGGAAAATACATTAAAATTATTTTTGCATTTGTACTAAAATTGTGGGTTTCCATGCCCCCAAATTTATTTTCCAACTTTCCACAGTGCAGTAATATAAACTTTTTTTAAAGATTAATGAAAGAAAACATTGAGTTAAGGAAGTTCTGCTTTAAAACTAACTACAACAAAGCAAAGTAAATTTCATTTTCAAATGAACGTCATGAAAGATTTTTTCAGAAACTAAAAATTCCAGCCTCAATAAAAAGAGTAAAAATGATTTATCATGTTCTTTATAATGAATCCAAATAATGGCATATACTCTATTTTATTGATTTGATAGAGCATCTCATAGAACGGTAGAGCTGGAAGTTTACCTTACGTTAATCTCACTCTCCTCTCTTTGCAGTTGAGAAAACAGAGAAGGTCATATATGCATACTGAGCAGGCATTATGAACCTCTGTTTTGGGTTATCAATGAGCCAGACATATTAAATGGAGGAATGCAAAACTGTAAACTCCTTCTCCTATCCTCTTTGAGATTAAAATTTATAACAAGAGGGAAGATATAACACTTATCTCCTAACTCTCATTTCCTAGGCTCTTTTCACTTTCATTTCCATCATGATTGTAAAAATGCATGAGTTTTTAGAAAGCAAGCCACACATTTTCTATTTGTCTAACTACCATTTCTCTCGTCATAGGACAAACTGACAATCTGTGCAGAGTGTTACAGATTCCTCACTGCCACAATAACAAATGGCTCTAAAAATGCCATACGAGTCTTCTTCCTGCTCTCCTTGTTGGGAACAAAACTGATACAGAAGGTTTGGGCTGTGAGTCAAGAAAGTAGATAAACAAACCAAACTAGCAGTTGGGAGTAGGATTAGAGAAAATGTTCTCCTGAGATTTCTATTGTAAGAATGGATAAGGCTGCTAACAATAACGGGAAATAAAGGAATACATACACACAAAAAGGCAAAACTCTAAACATGTTGCCAGCAAATAGGGCAAGAGACAAAATTGGGTTCAGCAGGGATGGACAGGTTTGTTTTTTACCCCTTGAAAAGTATCGGCTCGGCTCGTATTTTTTTTTTTTTTTCCTATTTTCCTCTTTTAAAGTTATATGTTAATTTGGTTTACAGAGTCACTATTTATTCATGGTTTTCCCTCGACATCTAGTTGTTTATGGAGTCACATATTGTTCAGACACAATTTTTTTCCTACCTTTGGCCCTTTTTGAGGCAGGTTAAATGAAGTGGGAAGTTATCATTTACTGGAGAGATTGATAAATCTGAGCCAAAAAAAAAAAGATAATTTAAGCTCAGTGAACATTTTCTGCAAGATCTCTTTTAGATGATGATAGAGTAATTGTTGATATGTTTTTCCAGATTTGTTTGAATATTGACTACAAATTAGTCAATTCAAATAGGTGGTTGAATGTAGAAAAATCAGTCAAATAAAATATTTGGAATCTTGTAAATATCAATACCAGCACCTGCTAGATTAACATGTAAATTGTATTTTGCAAGAGGTAAGATTCTGATCATTGAAGGTTTTTGTTTCCCATTCTGTCAAATGATGTTGTGGGGTTAGATTATCTGCAAGGTCTTTCACACCCCTAAATTTTGTAATTTTTTAATTAAAACACATTTTGACTACTGCTAGGATAAGAAAATGATTTGAATAGCAAAACTGGATTTCTCACAGCAGGATTTGACATATTCCTCAATGAGTAGCCTTACAAATTTGACCACACTGCTAAATTTGTAATTTATAGTGCATTTCATGCTATAATATATTATTTCTAATTTAATTTCGTAGTTCACTTACTGTTTTAATGTTTGCAAATACATACTCCTAAGATGTCTTTGTCTTCCCTCTTCCAAAAAGGAACAATTCAGCCATAAATCAGTTAAAATATCAGCTAAATGTAATTTAAAACAGCAATAGGGAAAAACACAAATTCTGCTTCTTCAGTGAAATGCTCTATAAAGTCATAAATTTATGTCAAAATGCTGAATATTTTAACCAAATGTGATTTTAAACTTCAGAATAATACATTTCTACTACAACTTACAAGGAGTTAAAGAAGTACTAGACCTAATTTATTGCCTAAGTTTCTGGTTCTAAAAAGCTCCTGGAAATCACTCAAGACTAACTGTAAAACTGCCCCGAGGGTTTTAATTTCTGTCCTTATAAAGCCTAATGCCATCTTTGCCTTCCATATCCTTTCACTTTCTGAAAGGAAAAAGAAATTTTGCAGATTTCATGAAATAGAAAAACACCAATAAAAGGAAAATAGTTGGCAATGTTAAGTCTAAGCAGAAAGCCAAACATTTGCTCTTTTACTTTATCATAGGACTGAATGGGATAAATCAGTCTCTGAAAAGTGAATCTTTGTTTTTTATTTAGAAAATGAGAAAGCCAGCTTGTTGGTAGGAAAAAAAAAATTTAGTAACTTAAGGGGTTATATGGATTATGGGTCATATGTATGTGTGTGCAGTGACCTTTCTTCCCTCAGTAATGTGGCAACCTGTACTTTTGAACTGAAAGGGAATCCCAAGTTGTTAATGCCTGATGGAGTGTTTCAAGTTTTGCAAACAGACATAAGAAGAGAGTTACGGTTTAAACTGAACATTTCATACTTTTGAGGGTTTTATCCAGATCCTTCACCTTTCTATAATGCAGCTTTCCAAGTGTCAATATAATTGATGCTTCTCCAAAATAATGTTCTTGTTATTGCCTAAATTACCATCCATTTGCCATCTAACTCTCAAACATGTTACTTGATCACCTAATTGTCTTATCCTTTTTTCTGATTTTCTTTCACATCAAGGAGGAAGTGGGCTCAGTTTTATAGACTCCTCTTTGCTTGTCAAAGATATACCTCATCAGCATTTCTTGATGTATTCTCCTTGGTAAAATTGTTAAATTTACTTGTCTCCTTTTTATTATGTAGATCTATCATCTGTTTTAATTTGACAAGATAAAAATGTGCTTCTTTCTCATCTTCAAAATATTATTTATTAATCCAAGTCCAAGCACACCACATTTTTTTTTATCAGCCAGTATGTGAAGCACCTGAATTAATTTTAATGGGTTAAAGTGTAATCCTATTGAAAATTAACATCTACTTTATAGCGAAAAGCAAGGTAATATGTTTCATAAAAAGACATTGAACAATCCAAGGATGATAGAAGTGGAACTCTCTGATACTATTCTGATATGTAATTTTTTACTGTGATCATTTTCATCTATTATACTTTATTTGTTTACAAGCTGGAAAAATTTAAGACTTTTTCTTTATTCCTTCTTTTCCTGATATTTCCTAATAACATGCTTTAGCATATGCCTTTTTCAATTCAATCTGTAAGTCTGTATCCTTTGCTTCTGACAAATTACATTTTATTATTATTTTCTCTTAATTTACTTCATTCCCATTCTAATATTAATAGCTATCCCTTTCGATTTGGCATAGACCTTCCTTGTTAATCCTTTCCTTTCATAGTGTTGTTTTTTTTTTTTTTTAATGAGACTTTGGGGCTCTCTTATTTTCTATCTCTTTGGCTTTAAGTTCTATTTGGGAGTAACTTTCTATTTTGCTTCTAAGCCTTTAATCTACTTAGATTATATTTATGCTATTATTTTAATTCATACAAAACTCCTTGTGTTGCATTCATAATGTTCTTCTCTATAAAGTTATTTTTGTTGTCATTCATATGGAATATTTTGTCTGTGTGTTTCTCTGAGTAAACTGGTTTTAAAGTATTTAGCTTACCCTACTTTATTTGCTTCCTCCAGTGTCTTTGAATTTGCTTGTTTTTCTTGTGTTTTCTTTTCCCAAGTAGGAGATTTTAAATTTTGATTATTGATTTACACTTAACAGTGAAAAACTATATAAAAAGTTGAATCTGCTATGTGCAGGTACAACCCTTATTTACTGGCATGGATTCATGTGGAGACACGGCCACTTTCTTGGGAATCATCCATGCTTTGGTCTCTGAAAAGCTTGTATATGGGGCTTCTCAGCTTCCAAAGAGAAGGAAAGTACAGTGTCCTTCCTTGAGGCTAGGGGGGATGTGAAAGCCAGTGTTCCAAGTGTCCCCTGTGTTTCAGAGGTCTTTCTTTGGCAGAAATCTCCCCTTTAGGTCTTGGGCCACTTGGGGCTAGTAGAATTATCCAGAAAGATTCAGGAATGGGTAAAGTCCTGAGCCTAAACTTTATATATATATATATTCCATTTCTTCACTTCGGGGCACTTTCCTTACCCACTGACGTGAGGTCAACCAGGTATACTGTGGAAGTCTTTGTGGCTGACTTCAATTCCAAAAGAGCAATGAGTCTGTGACTCATTCCCACTGAGATATTTCATTATTTTTAAAATCATGTGAGTTCAGGCCACCGGAATGTTACCAAAATATTACTTTGTGGCGACTCTTACTCATATCAGACACAAGATGAGATCATATCTCTTGGCTACTGATGATTTATCACTGACCTTTGAGCTTGAGCCTGTGGGTGAGCCCATGTGTTGCCTGCGGTCATCCATGTTCCCCCCAGAGCCCTCCATCTGTTCTATGGACTCCGATGGTGTTAGGGTGGCAGAAGGTATTCTTTATTTTATTCATACTTTGTCAGTGTCATCAGCTTGCTGCAGAAACTACATCTCATGTCTGGTGGTCTTCTAGTGTCTGTGTCTATTTCCTCCCAAAATACTTAAGGCCTTTTTTTTTTTTTTTTTACAGTTCTAATCTTTCGCCTCTATCTAACATGGTGAGGTTGCATTGCCCTAGTTTGGTGTTCAACCATATTGAACAGAAGATGGACATTCCTTTGGCTGATAGCTCTTCTCACTCTGCACACGGGCCCCAACCCTCTCCTTTTTAGTGATTGGGATGGTATGGTAATATCATGACCATGAACACAGTGATTATAGCCAATAGAGCCCAAGAGAAGACAGAGTTGAAAAGAGTGTTTTGTTACCTTTATGCTAAAATTCTAAAATGATGAGAAAAAAATATCATTCACACATTCCAATGTGCTCTGGTCAGACTTATACTTGTGTTCATCATCAACAAAGTATAGTTATAGCCTTTGAGAAAGTCAATAATATCTGTTATTCCTGAGCAACACAGTGGGCATGAGAAATGGTCTAACCTTAAATAAACGATAGTAGTAACTTCAGAAGCCAGATGATTTATATTGTTTTAATAGAAAAACAACAACATTGCTACATTTTTCACTCAGTGAAATATATGAATTACCCAGAAATGATGTATTTGACAGTCTAGAATACGAATATATGATTCTGGAGTTGAAGATGAAAAGGTAGTGCCTTAAGGCTATGAAGAATCTTCATGTGTACTGAATGGATAATAAACAAGTATGTACATGTATTTTCTATACTCCACTGTTCAAAATATTAATCAATCGATCAATATGGCCTACTTGAGTTCATACAGCTCTATTAAAAATATTGCCCAGGCCCCACTCATATGAGAGCACAAAAACTTACCTCCTTTCCTGAAGGGGAGAAAACTCTGTTGTGACATTCACACTACAGCTTTCTATGGGATCAGGCTGAGATTAGATTTCAGCAAACCACATTTGGTTCAGCTTCTTCCTCTGCTCTATCCTGCTTCCCTTGTATCCTTATAGATTTCTCCTGAAAATGTTTCTCAATGAATCACCCGCATATGAATCCTCATCTTATAACCAACGGAAATGTACTGTATGACTCAGGAAACTCAAACCAGGGCTTTGTAACAACCTGTGCTGTGCTTAGTCACTCAGTCATGTCCGACTGTTTGTGACCCCATGGACTACCTGCCAGGCTCCTCTGTCCATGGGATTCTTCAGACAAGAACACTAGAGTGGGTTGCCATTGCCTTTGCCAAGGAATCTCCCTGACCCAGGGATCAAAGCCAGGTATCCCGCATTGCAGGTGGATTCTTTACCATCTCAGCCAACAGAGAAGCCCACCACCTAGAGGTGTGGAAAAGGGTAGAAGGTGGGAAAGAGGTTCAAGAGGGAGGGGACACATGTACATCTATGGCTAATCCACATGTTGAGGTGACAGAAATGAAACCAATATTGTAAAGCAATTATCCTTCAATTACAAATAAATAAATTAAAAAAGGAAGAATCCTCATCTTAGGTTATTCTCCTTAAAATTCGTCCTTGCCTAAGGCAGGGTCTAACCTCTCTTTTACTCAGACATTCAACCAATCCCTCTGTTTTCACCTCTAATCCAGATTTGCCTTAAGCTTTTGGGTCTTGAATCCAGAGTCTTGTCATAGCTCTGCAACACATTTAGCCCACTACTTAGCTCTTCCCACTCTCTTGACACACTTGAAAGAACTTCATTTTTAGCCTTCTTCACTCTGTTACATCAGATATCAATCCATATTGATATCTCTCAAAATTTGTCTAGCTTCTATCATCTGGTTTTGCTTCCTCTCTATTATTTTTCTGTGATTAAAAAAAAAATCCCTTATTTTAGTTCATCTAGTCCTATTTGATTCCAAACATCTCTGATTTTTTAAAAATATATAATTGTTAAATTTATGTAGATCTTTTCTAGTTGTTTCAACACAAGTCTTCCATCAGTTCAGTTCAGTTGCTCAGTCGTGTCCGACTCTTTGCGACCCCATGAATCGCAGCACGCCAGGCCTCCCTGTCCATCATCAACTCCCAGAGTTCACTCAGACTCACGTCCATCGAGTCAGTGATGCCATCCAGCCATCTCATCCTCTGTCGTCCCCTTCTCCTCCTGCCCTCAATCCCTCGCAGCATCAGAGTCTTTTCCAATGAGTCAACCCTTCGCATGAGGTGGCCAAAGTACTGGAGTTTCAGCTTTAGCATCATTCCTTCCAAAGAAATCCCAGGGCTGATCTCCTTCAGAATGGACTGGTTGGATCTCCTTGCAGTCCAAGGGACTCTCAAGAGTCTTCTCCAACACCACAGTTCAAAAGCATCAATTCTTCAGCACTCAGCTTTCTTCACAGTCCAACTCTCACATCCATACATGACCACAGGAAAAACCATAGCCTTGACTAGGCACACCTTTGTTGGCTAAGTAATGTCTCTGCTTTTGAGTATGCTATCTAGGTTGGTCATAACTTTCCTTCCAAGGAGTAAGCGTCTTTTAATTTCACGGCTGCAGTCACAATCTGCAGTGATTTTGGAGCCCCAAAAAATAAAGTCTGACACTGTTTCCACTGTTTCCCCTTCTATTTGCCATGAAGTGATGGGACCGGATGCCATGATCTTCATTTTCTGAATGTTAAGCTTTAAGCCAATTTTTTCACTCTCCTTTTTCACTTTCATCAAGAGGCTTTTTAGTACCTCTTCATTTTCTGCCATAAGGGTGGTGTCATCTGCATATCTGAGGTTATTGATATTTGTCCCGGCAATCTTGATTCCAGCCTGTGTTTCTTCCAGTCCAGCGTTTCTCATGATGTATTCTGCATATAAGTTAAATAAGCACGATGACAATACACAGCCTTGACGTACTCCTTTTCCTATTTGGAACCAGTCTGTTGTTCCATGTCCAGTTTAACTGTTGCTTCCTGACCTGCATACAGATTTCTCAAGAGGCAGGTCAGGTGGTCTAGTATTCCCATCTCTTTCAAAATTGTCCACAGTTGATTGTGATCCACACAGTCAAAGGCTTTGGCATAGTCAATAAAGCAGAAATAGATGTTTTTCTGGAACTCTCTTGCCTTTTCCATGATCCAGCGGATGTTGGCGGTTTGATCTCTGGTTCCTCTGCCTTTTCTAAAACCAGCTTGAACATCAGGAAGTTCACGGTTCACGTATTGCTGATGCCTGGCTTGGAGAATTTTGAGCATTACTTTACTAGCATATGAGATGAGTGCAATTGTGCAGTAGTCTGAGCATTCTTTGGCATTGCCTTTCTTTGGGATTGGAATGAAAACTGACCTTTTCCAGTCCTGTGGCCACTGCTGAGTTTTCCAAAGTTGCTGGAAACTGAAAGTTGCATTTACTGTATTTTAGCAACAATTGCTTTCCATCTTAAACAAAATGTTTTAGAAGTTTAAAAGCTTATTTTAAGACTGGTAAGGAAGAGCTTACTAAGAAAGTGACCTTTAGCCGAGTTCGAAAATGAGGGATAAACTGTTACTACCTGGGATAGGAGACTTGCAGATAGAAGGAACAGCAAGTGTGGATTTCTGAGGTGACAGTGGTCCTCGAATTTTGTAGGAATAGCCAGTGGAGAGTGTGCCTGGAGCACAGTAAGAAAAGGGGAAATATAAAGATATGTATGGTCAGACATGACAATAATGATAATGGGGTTAGTATTGGATGGCACAAATAGCCTCATAGATCTCAGGAACACCAGAGTCCTAAGGCTTTTTGAAATAAACCTAATCTAACCTAACCATTTTATAGCACTGCGATATAGGAACAAAGAGGAAAAGACTGTCATACGGTTTTGTTTTTCTTTTTTCTTGAAAGATGTATTAAATATAACTAACTTCACTTCCACATAGGATTCCCAACAAAATCACCTCTCCTATTTAATTTAGTAAGGAGCCTCCTTTGACTGAGCTTCCCTGGTGACTCAATCAGTAAAGAATCCACCTGCAATACAAGAAACCCAGGTTCAATCCCTGGATCAGGAAGATCCCCTGGAGGAGGGCTGGCAACCCACTCTAGTATTCTTGCCCAAGAAATCCTGTGGACAGAGGAGTCCTGGAACCTGTCAGACAGGCTTCAGCCCATGAGGTTCCAAAAGTCAAAGATGACTTAGCAACTAAACCACCACCACCACCTTTTTTTGACTATTCAGAAACAAATTTATCTGACAATCTAGCTACAAAACATATTTGCTTTTTGCAGTTCACTTTAATTTTTAGTACAGTGGGCTTTTTCAGCAAGAGCAAAACCATATAATGTGCACAGTCTAATGAGCACTGATAAATATTGCATTCCCTTACAGTGAACAAAATCTTGCCCCCTGCTGTTTCCTTAATAGCTTACATTAGCAGGCCATGATTACTGCAGTTTCATTGCTCTTCATCAAAGAAATGGCTGTGATTGTCTTTTTCCCACACTCTGCATTCATTCATCACAGAGACTCTGAGCTGTAAATATAAGGCATTTCTATTACTAATGGCACAGTCGATCTTATATTAACTGTCTTCCAATTTAGGAATGTATCCTGAGGTCTTTTTTACTGAGATCATTGGCAATGGTATTGTGTACTGTGACAGTCTCTACAGTACATGCTTTATATGCTTTAATTCTTCATTTAATTCTCACAACCGATCTACAAGTTACACATTTTCATACTAATTTTGCAAATAAGGAATGTAAGGTCTTAGAGAAGGCTGAATGCCAAAGAATTGGTGCTTTCAAATTGTGGTGCTGGAGAAGACTCCTGAGAGTCCCTTGGACAGCAAGATCAAACCAGTCAATACTAAAAGAAATCTACCCTGAATATCCATTGGAAGGACTGATGCTGAAGCTGAAGCTCCAATACTTTGAGCACATGATGTGAAGAGCCGACTCATTGATAAAGAGGTGGGCAAAGATTAAGGGGTAGCAGAGGAAAAGATGGTTAGATAGCATCACTGACTTGATAAACACGAGTTTGAGCAAACTCTGGGAGATAATGAAAGACAGGGAAGTCTGGGATGTTGCATACAGTACATAGGGTCGAAAAGAGTCAGACAAGACTTAATTACTTAACGATAACAACAGCAAAAACAAGGTCCTTAGAGACTTAGTTTGGTACAAAGTCACAAAGATTTTACTCTTTCTCCAAACTCACACTTTCCTGTCCTCCATATTGCCGTATCCTATTCAATTCTCAAGACTTTCTTCTTTAGGGGGTGAATTCTTTAGAATAGGAAATGTCAATTCTAAAGTATCCCATTCATCTACATCCTGTCATTTTGGGTCATATCATTACTCTATGGGAAAATGGTTGTGGAATCCTAATTTGGGCCCAAGAGGCTAAGGGAAAGGGGTATCATATTCAAAATTAGATTGATATTGATATTGAAGCAAAAAACTAAAATAATTAATGTACTATGTCAATCAAATGTACTATGTACTATGTACATAGTACATAATGTACTATGTCAATCAAAAACTTTTCTTCAAAAATTTTTTTTGTGAATTATACCAAAAATAGTGAGTTTTTCCTTTTTATCTTTACTTGTGGAAAATCCTTTCTGCTACTCTTCAGGTTGTTTCCAGAAATAGTTTCTCTATATTTAGTCATAAATTTTGGTATCTATAGAAGGAGACAAAACTGGGATTTTTCTTACTCCACCATATTGCCATGCCCTCTGTCATGATCAGTTTCTGAAGTTCACTTTCTCTAACTCACAACTGGAATAAAACATTTCTCCAAGAAGAATCGATTCCTCTTAACTTTGTGTGGTATGTAGAAAACAAGACCTGGGCACTCAGTATATTCACTGATACTGAGCTGTCATTGCTCTGGGCTTTTTCAATCAACAGGAGGAAAAATAAAATACATTGCCAGCACTATGATTATCTCTATCTATATGTAGACTGTTTGATGAGGACAAAGTGTTTAATTTTGATAAGATTTAATTTAAGGTTTTCTTCTCTGTGTCCTGTCCAAAAAAGTATATTACTCACAAGTCATGCTGACATTTTCCAGTATATTGTTCTAATAGGTTTATGATTTTAGACCTTATGTTTAGTCTATATCCATCTCTAATTAATTCATGTTTGTATATGGAGTAAGTAGAGTTGGAGTTTATTTTCTTACAGATACCGTTATTCTAGAATAATTTCTTGTAATTTTGTTGTTGTTGCTGTTCTCCATTGGATTGCTAATGTAGTTTTATTAAAATACACATATATATAAGGGAAGTTCTATTTTTGAACTTTTCATATTGTGTCATTGATATATTTGTCAAAACTTGTTACAGAGTCACACTACCTTGATTACTCTAGCATTATAAGAAGTCTTGAAATCAAGTAGTGCAAATTCTCAAACTTTATTCTTTTAAAGATTACTTTGGATAGTCTAATTTCTTTGCATTTACATATAGATTTTAGAGTGAGATTTTTCACTTTTAAAATAAAGGCTTGAAGGGATTCTAGTTAGAGTTGAATCAAATCTACACATGATTTTGGGAATATATGATATCTTAACAACACTGAGTTTTCTTCATTAACAATCTCTCAGGAATGATTTTTAATCTTCATTGTAGAATTCTTCCATGCCTCTTGAAATTTCTTTCTTATTCTTTTGTTTATTTATTAACTTTTAAAAATAGCACCTTTTAAAAATTTAATTTTCCAAATTTTTGCTGCTTGTATATAAAAATACAGTGGATCTTGTATATTCAATGTGTATCCTGCAATCTTGCTGAATTTCAGTTCAGTTCCGTCACTCAGTTTTGTCCAATTCTTTGTGACCCAGGGACTACAGCATTTGAGGCTTCCCTGTCCACCACCACTCCAGGAGTTTGCTCAAACTCATGTCCATCAAGTTGGTGATACCATTCAACAGTCTCATCCTCTGTTGTCCCCTTCTCCTTCTTCAATCTTCCCCAGCATCAGGGTCTTTTCCATGGAGTGAGTACTTTGCATCAGATGGCCAAAGTATTGGAGCTTCAGCTTCAGCATCGGTCCTTCCAGTGAATATTCAAGACTGATTTCCTTTAGGATGGCCTGGTTGGAACTCCTTGCAGTCCAAGGGGATATAAAGAGTCTTCTCCAACATCATAGTACAAAAGCATCATTTCTTCATTGCTCGGCTTTCTTTATGGTCCAACTTCTCACATCCATACATGGCTACTGGAAAAACCATAGCTTTGACTAGATGGACCTTTGTTGGTCAAGTAATGTCTCTGCTTTTTAATATGCTGTCTAGGTTGGCCATAGCTTTGCTTTCAAGGAGCGAGTGTCTTTTAGTTTCATGACTGTATCAACATCTGCAGTGATTTTGGAGCCTAAGAAAATAAAGTCTTTCATTGTTTCCATTGTTTTCCTATCTATTTGCCATGAAATGATGCGATCAGATGCCATGATCTTTGGTTTTTGAATGCTGTTTTAAGCCAGCTTTTTCAATCTCTTCTTTCACTTTCTTCAAAAGGTTCTTTAGTTCCTCTTCACTTTCTGCCATAAGGATTGTGCCATCTGCATATCTGTGGTTATTGATATTTCTCCTGGCATCCTGATTCCAGCTTGTGTTCATCCACCCTGGCATTTAGCATGATGTACTCTGCATATACAGAGAAGGCAATGGCATCCCACTCCAGGACTCTTGCCTGGAAAATCCCATGGGCAATGGGAATGGAGGAGCCTGGTAGGCTGTAGTCCATGGGATTGCTAAGAGTCAGACACAATTGAGTGACTTCCTTTCACTTTTCACTTTCATGCATTGGAGAAGGAAATGGCAGACCACTCCAGTGTTCTTGCCTGGAGAATCCCAGGGATGGGGGAGTGTGGTGGGCTGCCATCTATGGGGCTGCAGAGTCAGACACGACTGAAGTGACTTAGCAGCAGCAGCAGCAGCAACTCTGCATGTAAGTTAAATAAGCAGGGTGACAACATACAGCCATGATGCACTCCTTTCCCAATTTGGAACCAGTCTGTTCCATGTCCAGTTCTAACTGTTGCTTCTTGACCTGCATACAGATTTCTCAAGAGGCAGGTCAGGTGGTCTGGTATTCCCATCTCTTTCAGAATTTTCCACAGTTTGTTGTGATCTACACAGTCAAAGGATTTGATATAGTCAATAAAGCAGAAGATGTTTTTCTGGAACTCTCTTGCTTTTTCTGTGATCCAATGGATGTCAGCAATTTGATCTCTAGTTTCTCTGCCTTTTCTCATCCACCTTGAACATCTTAAAGTTCTCAGTTCATATACTTTTGGAGCCTGGCTTGGAGAATCTTGAGCATCACTTTGCTAATGTGTGAGATGAGTATAATTGTGCAATAGTTTGAACATTGTTTGGCATTGCCTTTCTTTAGATTTGGAATGAAACTGATGTTTTCCAGTCCTGTGACCACTGCTGAGTTTTCCAAAAAAAAATGGCATATTGAGTGCGGAACTTTAACAACATCATCTTTTAGGATTTGAAATAGTTCAACTGGAATCCCATCACTTCCCCTAGCTTTGTTTATAGTGATGCTTCCTAAGGCCCACTTGACTTCTCATTCCAGGATGTCTGGCTCTAGGTGAGTGGTCACACTATCATGGTTATCTGGGTCATGAAGATCTTTTTTGTATAGTTCTTCTGTGTAATCTTGCCACCTCTTTTTAATATCCTCTGCTTCTGTTAGGTCCATACCATTTCTGTCCTTTATTGTGCCCATCTTTGCATGAAATATTCCCTTGATATCCCTAATTTTTTTAAAGAGATCTTTAGTATTTTCTGTTCTTTTGTTTTACTCTATTTCTTTGCACTGATCACTGAGGAAGGCTTTCTTATCTCAACTTGCTATTCTTTGGAACTCTGTATTCAAATGGGTATATCTTTCCTTTTCTATTTTGCCTTTAGCTTCTCTTCTTTTCTCAGCTATTTGTAAGGGCTCCTCAGACAATCATTTTGCCTCTTTCATTCTTTTTTGAGAGGTTGGTCTTGATCCCTGCCTCCTGTACAATGTTACAAACCTCTGTTCATAGTTCTTCAGGCACTCTGTCTATCAGATCTAATCCCTTGAATCTATTTGTCACTTCTACTGTATAATCATCAGATCAGATCAGATCAGTCGCTCAGTCGTGTCCAACTCTTTGCGACCACAGGACTTACAGCACGCCAGGCCTCCCTGTCCATCATCAACTCCCAGAGTTCACTCAGACTCACGTCCATCGAGTCAGTGATGCCATCCAGCCATCTCATCCTCTGTCGCCCCCTTCTCCTCTTGCCCCCCAATCCCTCCCAGCATCAGAGTCTTTTCCAATGAGTCAACTCTTCGCATCAGGTGGCCAAAGTACTGGAGTTTCAGCTTAAGCATCATTCCTTCCAAAGAAATCCCAGGGCTGATCTCCTTCAGAATCGACTGGTTGGATCTCCTTGCAGTCCAAGGGACTCTCAAGAGTCTTCTCCAACACCACAGTTCAAAAGCATCAATTCTTTGGCACTCAGCCTTCTTCACAGTCCAACTCCCACATCCATACATGACCACAGGAGAAACCATTGCCTTGACTAGATGAACCTTTGTTGGCAAAGTAATGTCTCTGCTTTTGAATATGCTATCTAGGTTGGTCATAACTTTCCTTCCAAGGAGTAAGCGTCTTTTAATTTCATGGCTGCAGTCACCATCTGCAGTGATTTTGGAGCCCAGAAAAATAAAGTCTGACACTGTTTCCACTGTTTCCCCTTCTATTTCCCATGAAGTGATGGGACCAGATGCCATGATCTTTGTTTTCTGAATGTTGAGCTTTAAGCCAACTTTTTCACTCTCCTCTTTCACTTTCATCAAGAGGCTTTTGAGTTCCTCTTCACTTTCTGCCATAAGGGTGGTAGGGGATTTGATTTAGGTCATAACTGAATGGTCTACTGATTTTCCCTACTTTCTTTAATTTAAGTCTAAATTTTACAGTAAGGATTTCATGATCTGAGCCACAGTAAGCTCCTGGTCTTGTTTTTGCTAATTGTATAGAGCTTCTCCACCTTTGATTGCAAAGAATATAATCAATCTTATTTCAGTATTGACCATCTGGTGATGTCCATGTGTAGAGTCATCTCTTGTGTTGTTGGAAGAGGGTGTTTGCTATGACCAGTGTGTTCTCTTGGCAAAACTCTTTTATCCTTTTCCCTGCTTCATTTTGTACTACTAGGCCAAACTTACCTGTTATTCCAGGTATCTTTTGACTTCCTACTTTTCCATTCCAGACCCCTATGATGAAAAGACACCTTTTTTTTTTTTTTTTTTTGGTGTTTGTTCTAAAAGGTCTTGTAGGTCATCATAGAATCATTCAACTTCAGTTACTATGGCATTAGTGGTTGAGGCATAGACTAGGATTACTGTGATGCTGAATGGCTTGCCTTGGAAATGAAGAGAAATCATTCTGTCGTTTTTGAGATTGCACCCAAGTACTGCATTTTGGACTGGTTTTTGACTATGATGGCTACTCTTTTTCTTCTAAGGGACTCTTGCCCACAGTAGTAGATATAATGGTCATCTGATTTAAATTTGCCCACTCTGGTCCATTTTAGTGCATTGGTTACTAAATGTCAAAGTTCACTCTTGCCATCTCCTGTTTGACCACTTCCAATTTACCTTGATTCATGGACCTAACCTTCCAGATTCCTATGCAATATTGTTCTTTACAGCATCGGACTTCACTTCCATCACCTGTCACATCCACAACTGGGCAATGTTTCCGTTTTGGCTGCGTCTCTTCAATCTTTCTGGAAGTATTTCTCCACTCTTCCAGCAGTATATTGGGGAGTTTACCTTTCATTGTCATATCTTTTCGCCTTTTCGTACTGTTCATGAGGTTCTCAAGGCAAGAATTCTGAAGTGGTTTGCTATTCCCTTCTCCAGTGGACCACATTTTGTCAAAGCTCAGTTTCATTGAATTAGACAAGACTGTGATTCATGCTAAATTTAGATGGTGGCTAGTTTTCCTAGTTATTTTGTAGATTGCTTAGGATTCTTAAACAATGAAATCATAGACAGATAATGGTGATGGACAGGGAGGCCTGGCATGCTGCGATTCATGGGGTCGCAAAGAGTTGGACACAATTGAGCGACTGAACTGAATGATATCTTTCTTTTTTCTTTCCAAACTATTATATTTTATTTCTTTATCTTGTTAGAAATTCATTTTCTGTCACTTCCAACAATGATGAATCAAGATAATTAGTGTGGGGATTCTTTGTTTCTAATCTTAGGAGAAGACTGTATACCATTATCTATAAAAACTTTGGTATCTACCTGTATGGGATGTATTACAGAATAACTTCTTTTTCTTCTTCTTCTTCTTTTATTTTTTAAATTCTTTATCACCAGGATTTGTATTTGGATGATACTCTTTCATGAATGAAATGTCTTACATAGTTTAAGATTAGTATCATTTCCTCTTTAAATATTTAAAATAATCCACCAATTAAGAGAATATTTAAAGAATCTGCCTGCAATACAGGACACTCGGGTTCGATTCCAGTGTTGGGAAAATCTCCTGGAGAAGGGAATGGTAACCAACTCAAGTTTTTGCCAGAGAATCCCATGGACAGTGGAGCCTGGCAGGCTACAGTTGATGGGGTTGCAAAGAACCAGACAAGACTGAGCAACTAACACTTAACTAGTTAAACCGAAAGGACTTGGCTTTTTCCTTTTGTGGCTATTTTGTTGTACTTTGGGAGGAAGTTTTTACCTTCAGTTCAGTTCAGTCACTCAGTCATGTCCAACTCTTTGTGACCCCATGAACCGCAGCATGCCAGGCTTCCCTGTCCATCATCAACTCCTGGAGTCTACCCAAACTCACTTCCATTCAGTTGGTGATGCCATCCAACCATCTCATCCTCTCTTGTCCCCTTCTCCTCCTGCCCTCAATCTTTCCCAGCATCAGGGTCTTTTCCAGTGAGTCAGCTCTTCGCATCAGGTGGCCGAAGTATTGGAGTTTCAGCTTCAACATCATTCCTTCCAAAGAACATCCAGGACTGAGCTCCTTTAGGACAGACTGGTTGGTTCTTCTTGTAGTCCAAGGGACTCTCAAGAGTCTTTTGCAACACCACAGTTCAAAAGCATCAATTCTTCATCACTCAGCTTTCTTTACAGTCCAACTCTCATATCCATACATGACTACTGGAAAAACCATAGCCTTAACTAAACAGATATAGTTAAATTAAGTATAAAATTCCTTATTACTTCCCTAGTATATAAAGGATTTGTAATAAGAACAATTTTTTTTTGTTCCTTATTTGATAATCTGTGTTCTAATTTTTTTATTGATAAATATGGAGATTTGTTGATTTTATTGATTTTTTTCAAATATTTTCACTTTTTATTTTCTTACTGTCAAATATTTCACTGATCTAGTGTTATCTTTTCTCCTACTGTGCATTTACTGTGCTGTTTTCTTTCTGGCTTATTAAGATAGGCTCTTAGGTGATTGAGTCTAGACCTTTCATTTATAATAAAAGCCCATAAAACTATATATTTCCCCATTGCTACTTTAAAGTAATCCCTTATTTTGCATATGTTGCATGTTTTTATTTTTCAATTCAAAGTATTTTCCATGTTCCCTTGAGATTGACTTCATAGTGTTTATATTTAGAGGTCTGTTGATTTATTTCCAAATACATGTTTTTTTTCTAAAAAAAAACTGTTTTTTTTACTGTTTTTGTTTTTTTTAATTTCTAACTTTACTCTATTGAAAACCTTAGGATATACTCCCCATGAATTTATTCTTAGTAGTCTTATTGAAGTATAATTAATATTCAGTAATTATATACATTGAAATTATGTGGTTTGATATGTGTTTGGCATAGGTAAAAACTAGGAAACCATTGATAAAATTAAGACAGTGAGGATTCTGAGGGGTTCTTAGCCCCTAACCTCAACCCATCCATAATCCAAGATAAACATTAGCATACTCTGTCATTATAGATGAAATTACATTTTTTAAAAGAATTATATAAAGACTATATAGTATATACTTTTAAAACTCTGGTGAAAATCTGCTTTACTCATATTTTATTCATCATTTACTAATTATTGAATCTTATATCTTATTTATATATTCTGGATATAATTCCTTTATCACCTTTATGATGCAAATGTTTTCTACTACAGTTTGGCTCTTAACAGTATCCTAAAAAACAAAAATTGTGTGTATACAATTTTAGCAAAGTCAAATTAATCAATTATTTTTAGATTGTGTCTGGGTATTTTCTTTGAGATATATTTGCCTAATCCAAAGTTATAAGTTTTCTCCTGTTTATTTTTACTCTACTATACCATACCATACCATACTATACTATACTATAGTCTTTCAAGTGTCTCTGCAGTAAAGAATCCACCTACCATTGCGGGAGACATGGGTTCCATCCTTGGGTTGGGAAGATCCCCTGGAAGGAAATGGCAATCTAGTTCAGCATTCTTGCCTGGGAAATCCCATGGACAGAGGAGCCTGATGGGCTTCAGTCCATGTGGTCCCAAAGAGACACAATTTAACTACTAAAAAACAACAGCATATTATATTATTTTGCATTTTATAACAGTATATTATATTAATCATGGTACTATAGAAGTTTTGTAGTTTTAGATTTTCCATGTTAAATACCACTGCTTAATTTTGAGTAAATTTTTGTACGTAGTTGAAGAATGGATCAAAGTTTATATATTTGCATAGCACTGAAGAATTGATGCTTTTGAACTGTGGTGTTGGAGAAGACTCTTGAGAGTCCCTTGCACTGCAAGGAGAACCAACCAGTCCATTCTAAAGGAGATCAGTCCTGGGTGTTTTTTGGAAGGAATGATGCTAAAGTTGAAAGTCCAGTACTTTGGCTACCTCATGCGAAGAGTTGACCATTGGAAAAGACTGTGATGCTGGGAGGGATTGGGGGCAGGAGGAGAAGGGGACGACAGAAGATGAGATGGCTGCATGGCATCACCGACTCTATGGACATGAGTTTGAGTGAACTCCGGGAGTTGGTGATGGACAAGGAGGCCTGGCGTGCTGCAGTTCATGGGGTTGCAAAGAGTCGGACATGACTGAGCAACTGAACTGAACTGAACTAACAGTTATCCCAGACTATTTGTTTAAAAGGCTATATTTTCTATCTAGATAGGACTAAAAATATATAGGTGTAGATTATGCATATAGATGTGTATACACACACACACACAGATAGAAGACAGACCCATTTACCAAAGAGAAATAGATAAGAAAGCACTATATCAATAAATAACAGCAAATATTTTTTGGTGGTGAGATTATGGTTGAATTTTCTTTTTTTAATATTTTCTTCTATTTTAGAAATGTTTTATAGTGAATAGAGACTATAATCAGAAAAAGATAAGGATTCATTGTCAAGAACATTGTTTTCTCAAATAGTGGCTCGAATACAATTATATATATTTGCATTTAGTTCAGGCTTCATTAATCCAGTTTGATCCACAATTTTGGTATTTTTATTTTTTTCCAGTTTTACTGAGATACAGTTGGCATACAGCACTGTTTTTTGTCATTCTTTCTAGTGTATCTTTCCAAAAGTATTTGTATTATTATGCTTTTTTACTATGTTAACTTTACTCTACCTATTTTTGACACTTTTTTAAAAAGAACAAGCTTTTAAAACTTTTTTATCCCATTTACTTATGTTTATCATTTATTATTTCTACTTGTATATTTATTGTTTCCTTCATTTCTCCTGTGTACTTTGCTCTTCTTTCCACACTTTTGAGATGAATAATTTTTTTGGCATCAAACATTTTCCATTACGTGTACTTTTAAGGGTCTATATTTTCCTATGATTTTTGCTTTATTTATGTATACAAGATTCTGATGTAGGGATTTTTAAAATTATCATTAGCTTTAATAAATATGCAATTTTGTTCTGTACTTCTTTGGGATAAGTTATTTAGTGGAGCATTTAAAAGTTTACAGGTATAATGTTGTTTATAAAAATTTTAATTCACTTCTAGTTTTACTGCATTGTTGTCAGAAAATATTATTCATATTATTCCAATGTTATAGAACTTATCATGATTTTTAGAATTATATAAAATTTGGTTAGCTTTAATAAATTCCTCATATATCCCTGAAAAAGTTGTATTATCTACATATGATTGGTATGCCATATTCTCTCCCTATATAATTATCTTCCCCCCAATACATCCATATATATCCAAAATATTTTTGCTGTCTAGTTCTCTATATTCTTAATAAAATGTGTCCTATTGATTAATCAATTTAAAAAATGAATCTAACTCTGCCCTTACATGATATTCCTATTTCCTGCTTGTCATACTTTTACTGGTTTTTTTCTACAGCCTATATTCAGCACTTACTATGTTCTACAAACATGCCAGAGTCTGAGAACATAGTTATTAAAAGACCATCATTTTCCCTTCTTTTCTGGGACTTTTCTGGGACATCAGTCATGTGATTCTGTGGCATCTGCATCTTCACAGTGATGGGTGACTTTCTTTTTCTAATAAAAAGCTGTCAGAATAATGGATCTTAAGCAAAAGTCTTCAGTCTAAGAACTATTGCAATCTCCATGAAACAGGACCACAGAAAAATGGAAAATATTCTCCATTTTATTCAAACCTCAAAACTTGTCCCACAGAAAGCATATGAGCAGTTTGCAAAATGCTAATTATTAAACAGTTTGATAACATTTTATAAGCTGAAAATGACTTGGAAACAATACTTTAGAAAAATATTAGGGTTCATAAATCCTGATCTCTTTGATATAATTTATCGCTCCTACTTATTTGTTGTTTTCTGATTTTATGAATGTTACACAGCTACCATTGAAAAAAGAGACTTTACTCCAAAACTCTGTAACGAGAGATGCTTAAATATGAAACATATTGAGCGTGTCATTGTCATTTAATCTTTGGATTAAATCCCAGGTCATCGTTCATTTTTGAAATGTCATTGATTACATCATTAGATTCTAATATCATTACACCATCATAAAACCTAATTAAATTTTTAAAATGTAGAGTACTTCCTCCATTTTTAAATCATATCAGCACCACAAGATTATCTATAGACCTACCAGTTTTCTAGAAATTTGATGATTTTCGTAATTAAAGCCTGCAAGAAAATATATGTTGAGCACAATCAGTCTATTTATTTGATTGATAATAAGTTTCCATTTCAAAATCAGTTTTGCTTATGATGTAGTTCATAATGTAAGAACATCTCACAATTGTCATCAATGAGGGATCAATGATATCAAATCAGATATCATTGATCAAAATGGCTTTGGAATTTACATTAAGAAAAAATTTAAAACAATTTTCAGAGAAGTTGCATGTGTGTGTGTGCATGTGTGATATTAGATATTCTTACTTGGAATATATAAAAAATGTAATACTATAAGTGGTCAGTACATAGATTTGTCATTGAAGCCTCTTCAATCTGGATAAGAGCAACCATGTAGCATGCCCAGATAATGGGAGTCTCTAATGATAATTTCTGACTTTATAATTGTTCTCTAAATTTCCATTTGGTGACAACCTTTGTGAGATAATTACACATCATCAATGTTCTAATGAACTATGAGACACTTAATGCCTGGACATGAGGCAGAGTAGCTAGGAAACATGTGTCACAGACAGTTCTGCAGGAGCTAACATACAAAAATGTAGGCTTCATTAACAGTGCTCTGAAAGACAGATGAGTCTCCATCCTGCCTAACCTAGTGGTTAATTTATTGACTGACTTTAACAGTGACGTCCCTTTGGAGGGTTTTTAATAGTTTCTAAGTTGCTTGCTGAGGTTTTAATAGACATTTGCCTCACTGAGCTCAATAAATATAGAGTGCAGTTTGAAATCTTGCAACGTAAAATGTAAGCAACTGACTGAATGAGGTTAGAAAGGATTTATATTTCTTCTAAATATACTTCTGAGCCGAAGTTCAAGTGAAAATGAATTCTAAAATATCTACCTACTTTTTGGAAAACTTTCTCCTGTTTTATGTTAAGACCTTTGGTGCTATAAAACAGAGAGAAAAATGTGTCAGGGATAGAAATAAAGAATGACTAAGCAATTCCTTTCAGTTGGCTCTAGAATGGATGTTGGAAAGCTGTATAGAAATTCAAGGCTTAGATGTAACCATTCAGGTTAAGTCAAAATAAGTGGCAAATAATTCATTTCCCAGGTTTTAATTGCTTGGAATCAGAGGCATTCTATTATACAAGGATACTCCATCATTTATGCAATGCTGCAGTTTACCTATTTGGTCATTTGCAAAGAGTGGTTTTGGCTACAATATTTTTAAGTACATGAAAAATAATAATAGTTAATGGGCATTAGATAATTTCTTTGCTAGGCACAGTATGCTACTTACAAGATTATAAACTCACTGATACCTCAGAAGAATCCTACAAGGCAGTTTAGGTATATTTTGCAAGATCATAGAACTAATAAACTTCAAAATTTAGGGTTGAAACTACATAATTTATCTTCAGGACCAGAACTCCAAAACATCAAATTACTATGTGGAAATATCTCCTTTTCAGGAAAAAAGGGTGGGTTTTTTTTTTTTTTTTTTTTTTTGGTTTGGCATGGTTTTTATTAAATCCAATCAGTTTTGCATATAGTTCTCAGGTACCTTTCGATAATAATGTGTGTGTTAGTCACTAGGTCATGTCCAACTTTTTGTGACCAATGGACTGTAGCCCACCAGACTCCTCTGTCCATGGAATTCTCCAGGCAAGGATACTGGAGTGGGTTGCCAGTCCCATCTCCAGGGGATCTTCCCAAATCTGGGATTGAATACAGTCCTCCTGCATTGCAGGCAAAGTCTTTACCATCACAACTACCATAAACTGGACTTCCAAATATAAGTGAACCTGAAAAACTATAAACCAGAGATCAAATCTTTTCATTGCTTGTAATTTTAATGTGTTGTACATTTTAAGATATTAATTTCTGATCATGATTTTTTTTTATTTTTACTAATGCAATATATAAAATCAAAGCTTTAGCAAATAAAACAATATAACTTTATAGTATAACTATCTCAGATATTGTATATTCTCTATTTTTATTATTAATTTCCAGAAATTAAATTGTCATAGCCATTTATATATCATATCAGCCAGGGATTTCATGATAAAAATCATGAAAATATCATTGTCAGATTTTACTTTACCTATATGGAGAAAGAGACTGTGAGTTATAATTTTAAAATAACCAAAAATAATGTATGTCAATGAAATGATTAATTTTGAGATGATTGGACTACTACTTGGAGAAAACAGAAAAAAATGTGATTACCTTGAAACTGTTAAGTTACAATCAATGTTCTCTAGACTAATCATTATAAATCAGGTCTGTATTTAAATAGCAGCATCTATCTAATATTAGAATTGTACTATAAAATTATAATTTTGATATTCATGGTTATAACTGCACTTTTAAATTTGTGTAGAATGTTTTCAAGTTTAAGACTTCAGAAGTCTGTGATTTGGTCTATATTCTGGAACTTCATGTTATTAATATACTGACTATATGAACTACCATTTTCTTGGAAAATACTTGGACTATCTTTTTGACTCTATCATGTGCGATTATATTGAATATTTTTTGGATATTTTCTTGGTAAGTTCTTTATAGTATACTGGCAAAATGAAGAACATACATTAAAACAGGAGATTTTGTAGCCTATTTCTTCAGAGGTTTATTCAAAGTACTATGTGTGTCTTGGTCAAGCTACCTAATCTAATAGAATTATTGTGAAGAGTCAGTGACTCAATCCAGGTAAACCTGTTGTCCCAGTTCCTGGCATACTCTGAACATTCAGAAGTGGTTTGGTGGTATAGTTGCTAAGTCATGTCTGACTCTTTGCAACCGCATGGACTATAGCTTTGCCAGACTCCTCTGTCCATGGAATTTCCCTGACAATACTGGAGTGGGCTGCCAGGACCTTCTCTGGGGGATCTTCTTGACCCAAGGATCCAACCCTTGTCTCCTGCAGTATAGGCAGATTTTTATTGCTGAGTCACCAGGGAAATGATTGCTCGGTATCAGGGTAAAATGTCACTTCTCTCTCATTCCTTTGCTCTGCCTACCAAGCATTCCATAGTTTCCAAAATTTGAGAAAAGCTGTCTCCTCCTCAAGCCTATTTAAGTAAAGTCACACATTTATGATGTATGTAACTTAAAGACAGAATATCCCTTCTTCTCAAACTAATATACATTTCCAGTACTATGAGTTTTTCTCTGGGAATACATCTAAAAAGAATCAGAATTTGATGTTTATGTTCGAATACTCAGGTCTTGGAAATATAGCCAGGGTCTTTTTCCTCTATTTCCCTAGAAATCTAGCACATCTTAAAACATGATGTGGGGAGAACATAGCTATTTAATCCTTCTCATTTTTTTTGTTAAATATTTTCATGTATATTGCCTTTTGTACTCTTTATAGCAACCTGAAAGCAAACTATTATCCACTGGAGAAGGGATAGGCTACCCACTCCAGTATTCTTGGGCTTCCCTGGAAGTTCAGCTGGTAAAGAAACTGCCTGCAACGTGGGAGACCTGGGTTTAATCCCTGGGTTGGAAAAATCCCCTGGAGAAGGAAACGTTACCCACTCCAGTACTCTTGCCTGGAGAATTACATGGACTGTGTAGTCCATGGGGGTCGCAAAAAGTAGTACAAGACTGAGTGACTTTCACTTTCACTTCCCACACTCACCTCCCCCTCCCCTTCCCGCATGAGTGACTGAGCAAAGAAAAAATGTTGGTTCAGAGAGATGAGCCAACATCCTGAAAATCACACAGCTGAAAACAGTACCAGGGTATTTTCTCTATATTGCAACATTGAAAACAATGTTTGGCACATAGAAGTTGCTCATAAAATGATTACTAAACTAAATTGAACATCTAATGAAAGAGAGTAATTATTCTATTAGATATACCTAGGTAAATATCTATTTAACTTTACAAAAAGTCTATTATTATTACTATATGTGAGCATGTAGTAATAATATATCAACCACTTATACAAAGATTTACAAAGTTCTTAAAAACAATGAAGAAATGACAAATAGGTTACCAATACAGTTCATAAAATTAGCCTTTCAACCTCAACTGCATCTCAGTTTTTAGAGCCAACAATTCATGGCAACATTAACAAAATTATCCTTGGGCAGTACTCACAAGGTGCTTGAAGTTTGCTATGCTATGAAACTATGTATTTCGGAGTTCTCATCCTCAGATCCTTTCCTCAGTGGCATGTGGTGATATCACTAGGCAGACTCTCCACACTATACAATCCTTGCATAATTGTCATTTTCTTCTAAATGCTAATATGCATACACCTGCTGCTGACACAGATCCTCTATGTATCTTTCTCATTATCTATCTTGCCTTGTCTACTCGTGTTCCTGTGCTTAATGTCCACA
Source organism: Bos grunniens (assembly GCF_055505025.1). Taxonomy (NCBI): domain Eukaryota; kingdom Metazoa; phylum Chordata; class Mammalia; order Artiodactyla; family Bovidae; genus Bos; species Bos grunniens. The sequence continues at coordinate 77,460,949 of NC_141171.1, forward strand.
CTGTGTTTCTGATACACTATATGATTTTAACAAAGAAGATGCATGGGACAAAGTCTCTTGTTCTCTAATAGACAATTTTCTGTGTACTCCCTCATACTTAACCCCACGGATTAAAGGATCTTACACAATAATAACAACCATCACAAATGCATAGCATTGCAAATTATATGAGTTCATTTCTACCAAACAAAAGTGGAGGATTTCATCCCAACCTTGGCCTCCAAGGATAAGTCTCTTGAAAGTTATAGCCGCAGCGTGCACTGGTGACCACATTCACCAATAACAGGAAAACAGTCATTCTTCCTTACCAAATGGTACACATAATCAGGTTGCCAAAGGAGAACAATTATCTTTCATACTAATTGGCAACTTGTGTTTAACCTTTAATTAGCTGTGAATTTATAATGGCTCTACATGGCCTTTTTCTTTTCTTGCAGAAGGTCGTAGAAGCACTCTCTGTTCTTTCTCTGCTCTCACTCTCAGCCTCCCAAGATAGGATAATAACAGTTTTAATGGAAAACAGAGGCTCTGCAGCTTCAGGGTTGTTGTCCTTGTGTGCGCTCTGAGCTGCCACATGCATGACAAACTTAAATTGTTGAAAGGCAGGAATCCCTTGTTACTTCTGGCTTCAAAGGGAAATTCAAATAGATTTTTCTTTTCCTTTTGCTTTTTTCCATTTGTTTCTCTTGGCACAGTTTGATGCAATCAGTTTTCTTTTTTTTCCACTTGAAAGGTGTAGGACTGATTAGCATAGAGACTGTCTTCTTTGAGGGTCATTCTGTTCTTAGTTTGGCAAAGATTACTCTGGTTGAAAGAAGCAGGGCGGCATTTCCTTCTTCTGTGATGAACACTTCAAATATTGTGTAGGGTATGCTACTTTCTTTTGGGGTGAATAATTTATCTTTTGATGTCCAGGGTCCTATAAAGAAGGAACTTAGTAGTGATGAGTGCACTACTTTTTCCTTGTTAAAATGTTTATGAGTAGAAATACGCTTTGGCTCTTACAGAAAAAAATGCCACAAAAATCCTCAAAGGAAGGAGATCTTCTTCAACCTGCTTCTTGCTGTAGTGACCCTGCAAGATATTACTTGCCATTGTTTGATTGAAGACTGGTTTTTGTTTTTTTGTGTGTGAACTAATTTTATATGCTGGCTGGCTAAACTACTGTGTGATTGAATAATTGAATATTATGAAAAGTGAAAGAAATTAGAAAACATATAGCTTAAAAAATCATAAATCAATTAAACATAAAAATAATATAAATGGCTGAGCTACTATTTTCTCTGAAGAGTGTTAGATCTGTTCTCAGAAAGCAATGAAAGTATTGTTATTTACAAAGATAAGCCATTCTTCTAGTGGAATTTATAAACAGTCCTAAAATAATCCTACAGTTCTAATCTTCTTTTATTTTCCTTTTGTGGTCCATCCCTTCAGTTCCAACTAACTTCTGCTACAGATAGGTTAGCTCTGTTTCTCCAAAGCCATCCGTCCCCTCTGAGTTGTGGTAATATGCAAAGATCTCTGTGGCAAACATGGGTGATGCTCTTCTATATCCCCAGCCCTTTCAGTTTGGTTCAGTCACACAGTTGGGTCCAACTCTTTGTGACTCCATGAACTGTAGCACACCAGAGACTTCCCTGTCCATCACCAACTCCTGGAGCTTGCTCAGACTCATGTCTATTGAGCCAGTGATGCCATCCAACCATCTCATCCTCTGTCGTCCCTTTCTCCTCCTGCCTCCAATCTTTCCCAGTACCAGGGTCTTTTCCAGCTAGTCAGTTCTTCACATCAGGTGGCCAAAATATTGAAACTTCAGCTTCAGCATCAGTCCTTCCAATGAATATTCAGAACTGATTTCCTTTTGGATTGACTGGTTTGATCTTGCAGTCCAAGTGACACTCAAGAGTCTTCTCCAACACCACAGTTTAAAGGAATTCATTGGCACTCAGCTTTCTTTATGGTCCAACTCTCACAAGCATACAGGACTACTGGAATATCCCCAGCTCTTAGCACTTAAGAACTAACTAGCCAGATTTTTTTTTTTCCTTGCTGCTGGAGGCTGCTTTGTCATAATCAGTCCAGATTGCAGGAAATTTACATAACAACATCCTAGGAGCAGCCCTCAACCAGTGACATGTGGAGACTTGAGGATTAACTACCCTAGATCCTCACCCAAGTAAGAGCACTCTTGGGTCTGAGTTTTACAGTGACTCCCAGGTTATCTCTAGCAAACAGCAATCCTTTGTTCATTGTTACATCTGCCTTGATAATGCCTTTCCTGGTAGTCTTGTTTTTGTTTTAACTCTTCATTCAACTAGCTGTAGTTTTTTCACCTTCCAAATAAACCACTGAATTGGAATCATTTTTTCAGGGCATATTCTTATGTAATGCCAAACTAACTTTTTTCCTACTCATCTTTATTATAATTTCTCTATTCGGATTGAGAAGCAAAATTATGGAAAATTTATATAACATTTAAAACTATGGGCTCATAAAACACTTAAAAAACACTTTAAACTGGGGTTTCCAGGTGGTGCTACTGGTGGAGAATCTGCCTGCCAATGCAGAAAACTCAAGAGACGCAGGTTCAATCCCTGGGTCAGGAAGATTCCCTGGGGTAGGAGATGGCAACCCGCTCCAGTATTCTTGCCTGGAAAATTCCATGGACAGAGGAGCATGAGGAGCTACAGTCAATGGGGTCACAAAGAGTGGAACACGACTGAGTGAGCTGAGCTGAGTCTGTATCTATGACAAATGAGCTAAAACTATTGGACACAATTACTTTGAATACTAACTTAGAGCCGTGTAACCTTACACTTTCTGGATCTCAGTTTCTCTTCCGTAAAATGGCTAGCACATGGTCAAATCTCCCATGTAACAAGAGTTTGTGAAAATTAAATGAGATAATGTGGAAATGCCTGGAATATTGTGGGGAAAAAAACAAACAGTGAGCTGGTAAAGTTTGCAACCTGATAAACTAGGACATTTTACAGCAGGCTACACATTCTTTGCCTCATCACTCTGGTATACAGTAGGCACCTCACAGAAGGATAAGGACATCTGCTTACTTTTCCTCTGTGCCTATGACAAGTATATAAGGTGCACTTATGGGAGAAAATTTTCTGATACCATCAGTTATTGAAGTTTTTAAGGGAATCCATTTTCTTATTCCTTTTGTGCCCAAATGAACACATTGTTCGCAAATGCAGAGGTGGCAATTTATGCTCATTTTAAAGTCTGTGTTATAGGTTTCTAGGATCCTATAACATGTTTTGGGGCTTCCCAGGTGGTTCCGTAGTAAAGAATCCACCTACAAATGCAGGAGACACAAACGTTGATCCCTATGTCAGGAAAATCCCCTGGACTAGGAAATGACAACTGACTCCGGTATTCTTACATAGGAAATCCTACAGACAGAGGAGCCTGGTAGGCTGCAGTCCATGGGATGCAAAGAGTTGGTGGATTCCAAGTTCAAGACAGTAACATAAGAGCCTACTGACCTCATTTTTCATGGACACACCCATTCTAAATGTACACACAAAACAATTCCCTCTCAAAGGAATCCTGAAATTAGCTGAGTGACTCCTACACATCTGGAAGAAGAAAAGCAACTCATCAAAACAGGCAGGAGAGGTGGAGATATAGTCTCATCACAAACCCCACCCCATCCTGGCACAGGATCAGAAGACACAAGATCAGAAGGAGTAAATCCCAGCTTCTCCCTGAATAGTAAAGTGTTTGAACCTAATATCTAGTGCCTGAATGTTTAAAACTTCTATCTATCTGAAAGATGAACCCCCAAAACTCCTAGCTCTGAAAGCCAACAGAGTTTGTGTCCATGACCTCCTCCCAAGACAAAGAAACAATTCTTAATAGGCTAAGGAGGACTCTCTATGACTATATAACTGTCCCTGTAGTCTCACTGCAGAAGCAGCAGATGGAAATGCCTATCTTCTAGTCTTTCCGGGAAAGACTTCTATTTATGAATCTTAAAAGCTGCAACCTGGGGCTTTCTTCGTGGTCCAGGGGCTAAGGCTCTGTGCTCCCAATGCAAGGGACCTGGGTTCAATCCCTGGTCATGGAACTACATCCCACATGCTGCAACTAAGGATACTGCATGTTGTGACTGAGACCCGTGCAGCCAAATATATATATATATATATATATATATATATATATATATATATATATATATATATAAGCTGTAGCCTGAGAGTCAGGCTCCAGATTTAATAAAAAACTATGCGGTAACTGCAAGGCTCACCAGATACTGAGAAGGCGATAGGTAGCATTATTGCACTAACTCTCTGCTGTGCTCTGACTCACTGGTATCTCACTGAAAGAAGCTTGTATACACATCAGGCACCCCAGCTTTTCCATTCACAGGTCCAACAGGATTTTAGTAAACAAAGACAATGTTTTTAATAAACTGTCTCCCCAAGAGCACAATATAGAGGAAACAGACAGAAACACCTATCTTCCAGTCTTCCAAGAAAGAGGCAGATTTGCATAAAAGCTGCAGCATGACTATCAATATTCTACTATAACACACAGTTAGGATTTGAATCCATTCCTCTTTGGAGCCAAGGGAAGTTAGCACAGCCTCCATGTTCTCCCACTGGCCCGCTTTAAGACATCATTTTCTCGTTCAGTTCAGTCGCTCAGTCATGTCTGACTCATTGCGACCATGTGGACTGCAGTCCACAAGGCTTCCCTGTCCATCACCAACTCCTAGAGCCTACTCAAACTCATGTCCATTGAGTTAGTGATACCATTCAACCATCTCATCCTCTGTTGTCCCCTTTTCCTTCTGCCTTAATCTGTCCCAGCATCAGGGTCTTTTCAAATGAGTCAGCTATTTCCATCAAGTGTCCAAAGTATTGGAGTTTCAGCTTCAGCATCAGCCCTTCCAATGAATATTCAGGACTGATTTCCTTTAGGATGGATGAGTTGGATCTCCTTGCAGTCCAAGGGACTCTCAAGAGTCTTCTCCAATACCACGTTCAGAAGGATCAATTCTTCGGCACTCAGTTTTCTCTGTAGTCCAGCTCTCACATCCATACATGACCACTGGAAAAACCAGAGCTTTGACCAGACAGACTTTTGTTGGCAAAGTAATGTCTCTGTTTTTTAATAGGCTATGCATATTGGTCATAAATTTTTTTCCAAGGAACAAACGTCTTTTCATTTCATGGCTGCTGTCACCATCTGCAGTGATTTTGGAGCCCAGGAACATAAAGTCTGTCACTATTTCCATTGTTCCCCCATCTATTTGCCGTGAAGTGATGGGACTGGATGCCATGATCTTTGTTTTTTGAATGTTAAGTTTTAAGCCAACTTTTTCACTCTCTTCTTTCACTTTCACCAAGAAGCTTTTTAGTTCTTCACTTTCTGCCATAAGGGTGGTGTCATCTGTGTATCTGAGGTTATTGATATTTCTCCCGGCAATCTTGATTTCAGCTTGTGCTTCATCCAGCCTTGCATTTCGCATGATGTACTCTACATATGTGAAAAGATGGGAAGCAAAAATCAAAGGAGAAAAGGAAAGATATACCCAATTAAATGCAGAGTTACAAAGAATAGCAAAGAGAGATAAGAAAGCCTTCCTCAGCAATTAGTGCAAAGAAATAGAGGAAAACAATAAAATGGGAAAGACTAGACTAGTTTCTCTTTAAGAAAACTAGAGATACCAAGGGAACATTTCATGCAAAGATGGGCTCAACAAAGGAGAGAAATTGTAGGGACCTATCAGAAGCAGGAGATATTAAGAAGTGGTGGCAAGAATACACAGAAGAACTGTACAAAAAAGATCTTCACAACCCAGATAATCACAATGGTGTGATCACTGACCTAGAGCCAGACATCCTGGAATGTGAAGTCAAGTGGGCTTCAGGAAGCATCACTATGAACACAGCTAGTGAAGGTGATGGAATTCTAGTTGAGCTATTTCAAATCCTGAAAGATGACACTGTGAAAGTAGTGCATTCAATATGCCAGCAAATTTGGAAAACTCAGCAGTGGCCACAAGACTGGAAAAGGTCAGTTTTCATTCCAATCCCAAAGAAAGGCCATGCCAAAGAATGCTCAGACTACTGCATAATTGCACTCATCTCACATGCTAGTAAAGTAATGCTTAAAATTCTCCAAGCCAGGCTTCAGAAATATGTGAACCGTGGACTTCCAGATGTTCAAGCTGGCTTTAGAAAGGCAGAGGAACAAGAGATCAAATTGGAAACATCCAATGGATCATCGAGAAAGCAAGAGAGTTCCAGAAAAACATCTATTTCTGCATTATTGACTATGCCAAAGCCTTTGACTGTGTGGATCACAATAAACTGTGGAAAATTCTGAAAGAGATGGCATACCAGACCACCTGACCTGCTTCTTGAGAAATCTGTATGAAGGTCAGGAAGCAACAGTTAGAACAGGACACAGAATAACAGACTGGTTCCAAATAGGAAAAGGAGTATGTCAAGGCCTGCTTATTTAACTTATGTGCAGAGTACATCATGAAAAACGCTGGGCTGGAGGAAGCACAAGTTAGAATCAAGATTGCTGGGAGAAATATCAGTAACCTCAGATATGCAGATGACACAACCCTTAACGGCAGAAAGTGAAGAGGAACTAAAGAGTCTCTTGATGAAAGTGAAAGAGGACAGTGAAAAAGTTAAATAAATTTAAATTAAAAAAAGTTGTCTTAAAGCTCAACATTCAGAAAACTAAGATCATGGCATCTGGTCCCATCACTTCATGGCAGATAGATGGGGAAACAATGGAAACAGTGGCTGCCTTTATTTTTCTGGGCTCCAAAATCACTTCAGATGGTGATTGCCACAATGAAATTAAAAGAAGCTTTCCTTGGAAGGAAAGTTATGACCAACCTAGATAGCATATTAAAAAGCAGAGACATTACTTTGCCATCAAAGGTCCATCTAGTCAAGGCTATGGTTTTTCCAGTGGTCATTTTTGGATGTGAAGTTGGACTATAAAGAAAGCTGAGCACCGAGGAATTGATGCTTTTGAACTGTGGTGTTGGAGTAGATTCTTGAGAGTCCCTTGGACTACAAGGAGATCCAACCAGTCCATCCTAAAGGAGATCAGTCCTAGGTATTCATTGAAAGGACTGATATTGAAGCTGAAACTCTAATACTTTGGCCACCTGATGCGAAGAGTTGACTCATTGGAAAAGAATCTGATGCTGGGAAAGATTTAGGGCAGGAGGAGAGGGGGACCACAGAGGATGAGATGGTTGGATGGCATCATCAACTCAATGGACATGGGTTTGGGTGGACTCTGGGAGTTGGTGATGGACAGGGAGGCCTGACATGCTGTGGTTCATGGGGTCACAAAGAGTTGGACATGACTGAGCAACTGAATTGAACTCTACATATAAGTTAAATAGCAGATTAACAATATACAGCCTTGACGTACTCCTTTTTCTATTTGGAACCAGTCTGTTGTTCCGTGTCCAGTTCTAACTGCTGCTTCTTGACCTCCATACAGATTTCTCAGGAAGCAGGTAAGGTGATATTCACATCTCTTTCAGAATTTTCCACAGTTTGTTGAGATCTATAGTCAAAGGCTTTGGCATAATCAATAAAGAAGAAATAGATGTTTTTCTGAAATTATCATGCTTTTTTGATGATCCATAGGATGTTGGCAATTTAATCATTGGTTTCTCTGTCTTCTCTAAATCCATCTTGAACATCTGGAAGTTCACGATTTATATACTGTTGAAGCCTGGCTTCGAGAATTTTGCACATTACTTTGTTAGCTTGTAAGATGAGTGCAATTCTGCAGTAGTTTGAACATTGTTTGGCATTGCCTTTCTTTGAGATTGGAATGAAAACTGACTTTTTCCAGTCCTGTGTTCACTGCTGAGTTTTCTAAATTTGCTGGTATATTGAGTGTAGCACTTTCACAGCATCATCTTTGAGGATTTGAATTATTTCAACTGGAATTCTATCACCTCCACTAGCTTTGTTCTTTGTAATGCTTCTTAAAGCCCACTTGACTTCACATTCCAGAATGTCTGGCTCTAGGTGAGTGATCACACCATTGTTGTTGTCTGAGTAATTAAGATCTTTTTTGTATAGTTCTGTTTTTTCTGCCACCTCTTCTTAATATCTTCTGCTTCTGTTATGTCCATATCATTTCTGTCCTTTATTGTCTCCATCATTGCATGAAATGTTTCCTTTGTATCTAATTTTCTTTTTTTTTTGATTGATTCTTCCAATCCATGAACATGGTATATTTCTCCATCTATTAGTGTCCTCTTTGATTTCTTTCACCAGTGTTTTATAGTTTTCTATATATAGGTGTTTAGTTTCTTTAGGTAGATATATTCCTAAGTATTTTATTCTTTTCGTTGCAATGGTGAATGGAATTGTTTCCTTAATTTCTCTTGAAGAGATTTTAGAACTTTCCATTCTATTGTTTTCATCTATTTCTTTGCATTGACTACTGAGGAAGACTTTCTTATTCACCTTGTTTTTCTTTGGAACTCTGCATTCAGATGGGTATATCTTTGCTTTTCTCCTTTGCCTTTTGCTTCTCTTCTTTACTCAGCTATTTGTAAGGCCTCCTCAGACTACCACTTTGCCTTTTTGTATTTCTTTTTCTTGGGGGTGGTCTTGATCCCTGCCTCCTGTACAGTGTCATGAACCTCCGTCCATAGTTCTTCAGGCATTCTGTCTATCAAATCTAATCCCTTGATCTCTTTGTCTTGAATCCCTTGAATCTCTTTGTCTCTTCCACTATATAATCATAAAGGATTTGATTTAGGTCATACCTGAATGGTCTAGTGGCTTCCCCTACTTTCTTCAATTTGAGTCTGAATTTGGCAATAAGGTCTTCATGATCTGAGCTACAGTAAGCTCCCAGTCTTGTTTTTGCTGACTATATAGAGCTTCTCCATCTTTGACTAGAAAGAATATAATCAGTCTGATTTTGGTATTGACCATCTGGTGATGTCCATGTGTAGAGTCATCTCTTGTGTTGTTGGAGGACAGTGTTTGCTATAACCAGTATGTTCTTTTGGCCAAATTCTGTTAGCCTTTGCCCTGCTTCATTCTATACTCCAAGGCCAAATTTGCCAGTTACTCCAGGTACTTCATGACTTTCTACTTTTGCATTCCAGTCCCCTATGATGAGAAGGACATCTTTTTGGGGTATTAGTTCTAGAATTTCTTGTAGGTCTTCATAGAACCATTCTACTTCATCTTCCTCAGCATTATTGGTTGGGGTATAGACTTGGATTACTATGATGTTGAATGGCTTGCTTTGGAAATGAACAGAGGTCATTCTGTTGTTTTTGAGATTGCCCCAAAGTACTGCATTTCAGACTCTTTTTTTTATTATGAGGGCTACTCTATTTTTCCTAAGGGACTCTTGCCCACAGTAGTAGATATAATGTTCATCTGAATTAAATCTTCCCATTCTAGTCCATTTTACTACACTGATTCCTAAAATGCTGATGTTCATTTTATCCCTGGAAGGAGGTTGTACAGATATCTGGCACCCTGACTTTTGTGGCTGACACACAGGGAACACACCAGTTTGATCACCTGACCCTGGTAGTCGGGGGGCTAGCACTTAGGAGTTCCACAGGATTATAGCAAACAAAGAAACAGTTCTTAACCAAAGATCCCTGTAGAACTTAGCAAACCATGAACAGACAAATACCAATTGCCCAGCTTTCCCTGAAACAGGTGTATTATACTTCTAAAGCTGCTGCCTGAAGGTGTGACTTCTAAACATGCTGAATTTAGTTATGAGCTGAGATCCTACCTTTTGGGATGCTAACAGGTCTTGGTATACCCTCAACTGCTGGGAACTACTAAGAACAAGGGAGATAGCTTGAATAATCACAGATAAACAGCTAAGAACTAGGGCCAGGCTACACAGTAAGATTCTTTTCTTTCTTTCTTTATTTTTTTTTTTTTTTACAAGAGACCCCTCTTTAAAGGGACTTTCTTGGTGGCTCAGATGTAAAGAATTTTCTTGCAGTGCAGGAAGTTCCCTTGGAAAAGAGAATGGCAACCCACTCCAATATTATTGCCTGGAAAATTCCATAGACAGAGGAGACTGGCAGTTTACAGTCCATGGGGTTGCAGAGTTGAACAGGACTGTGTAACTACACTTTCACTTTAACTTTCTAAAGACTAGGAAAAGTGGCTCTTTTATTTAATGCACAAAAATAAACACCAGAGAGTCAAGGATAATGAAGAAATAGAGGACTATATCCCAAATGAAAGAAAAAGATAAAACCCCAAGAACACACTTTAGTGAAAAGAGACAAATGATTTTCCTGATAAAAAGTTTAAAATAGAAGTATAAAGATCCTCATTAAACTTATGAAAACAATGTGTGAACAAAGCAAGGTTTTCAAAAAGAGATAGAGAATATTAAAAGATACTAAACAGAAATTATGAAACTGAAGAATACAATAGCTAAGCTGAAAATTCAATAAGGAACAGAAAACTAGATGAAGTAGAAGAAAAGGATCAACATCCTCAAAGACAAGAGTCACAAAAAGAAAAAAAAATGAAAAAGAGTTAAGATAACTTAAGGGGCTTATGAAATGGACCATTATTCATATTTTAGAAATCCCACAAGGAGAAAAGAGCAATCAAGGGGCAGAAAGCTTATCTGAAAAGATAATGGAGGCTAAAAAATTCCCAACCCTGAAGAAAGAAATAGACATACATATACAGGAATTCCAGGAAGTTCAAAATAAGATGAAACCAAAGCACCTCACACGAAGAGTATTTTAATTAAATTATCAAATGTTAAAGATAGAATCTTAAAAGCAGCAGAGAAAAAAAAAAAAAAAAAACTTCTTATGTTCAAAAGAATCCCCATAAGAGTAGCAGCATATTTTTCAGTAGAAATTTTGAAGGCCAGAGGGAAATAGTGTAATAGATTCAAAGGGCTAAAAGAAAAAAAGAAAAGAAAGCAAAAAATTTCCCAGCCACGAATATTCTATCCAGCAAAATTTTCATTCAGAACTGAAAGAGAAAGAAACAGTTGCAGAGTCAAGCAAAAACTGAAGTCGTTTATCACCACTGGACCAGCTTTAAGAAATGTTAAAGGGACTTCTTTAAGATGAAACGAAAGAGCACTAGTCAATAACAGGAAAACGTATGAAAGTATAAATCTCAGTTGAAAGTAGCTATATAGTTACATTCAGAACACTTTAGTGCTGTAATGGTGGTGGGCTAATCACTTGCTAAATCTAGTAGGAAGGTTAAAATGGAAAGTGAAAAAAATAACTATAAATATAGTAATTTGTTAGTGATGTACAATGTAATACAAATAGGCTTTAAGGCAAAGAGACAAAGGGATCAATTCAATAGAGTAAGTAATATTTCCAATTATTTATGTATCCAGTGTAGAAACACCTAAATATATAAAGCAAATATTAACAGACATAAAGGGATATAACAGACATAAACCTTAAAAATGCAATAAGAGCAGGGGACTTTAGTACTCCACTTTCGATAATGAATAGAGCATACAGACAGAAAATCAATAAGAAATCTTGAACTTAAATGACATAATAGACTGGTTGGACTTAGCAAACATTTACAGAACATTCCATCCAAAAGCAGAAGAAAGCATATTCCTCTCAAGTACACATGGGGCATTCCTCAGGATATATCATATGTGTTATACCATGAAACAAATATTAATAATTTTAGGAAGATGAATATCATATGAAGCATCTTTTCTGACTATAGTGGTATGAAACTAGTAATCGGTTACAAAAGGAAAACTGGAAAATTCACAAATATGCGGAGATTAAAACTACATACTTATGCATAGCCAATAGGTCAAAGAAGAAATCAAAAGAGAAATCAAGTAATATTTTGAGACAAGTGACAATGTAGTTACAACAAACCAAAACTTACAGGATGCTACAAAAGCTGTTTTAAGAGGAAAGTTCGTGGCAGTGATATACAGTCAATATAGAATTCTAGTCATTTGTATATACTAACAAGCTATCTGAAAAGGAAATTAAGAAAACGATTTCATTTACGATTTCATAAAAAATAGACTATCTTGGAATACATTGAATCTTGGAAATGAAGGATATGTACGATGAGAATTTTGTAGGTCTTTAAGATGGGATGGAGAAATGTGACAGTTACCAGAATAGGCCAAGAGCTCATAGGATCACTATGTCTATCAGGGCTCACCAGAGGAATGAAACTGATAGGATATTTAAGGAGATTCATGGGAAATAGATGGGGAAACAGTGGAAACAGTGTCAGACTTTATTTTTCTGGGCTCCAAAATCACTACAGATGGTGACTGCAGCCATGAAATTAAAAGACGCTTACTCCTTGGAAGGAAAGTTATGACCAACCTAGATAGCATATTCAAAAGCAGAAACATTACTTTGCCAACAAAGGTTCGTCTAGTCAAGGCTATGGTTTTTCCTGTGGTCATGAATGGATGTGAGAGTTGGACTGTGAAGAAGGCTGAGTACTGAAGAACTGATGCTTTTGAACTGTGGAGTTGGAGAAGACTCTTGAGAGTCCCTTGGACTGCAAGGAGATCCAACCAGTCCATTCTGAAGGAGATCAGCCCTGGGATTTCTTTGGAAGGAATGATGCTAAAGCTGAAACTCCAGTACTTTGGCCACCTCATGCGAAGAGTTGACTCATTGGAAAAGACTCTGATGCTGGGAGGGATTGGGGGCAGGAGGAGAAGGGGACGACAGAGGATGAGATGGCTGGATGGCATCGCTGACTTCGATGGACGTGAGTCTCAGTGAACTCTGGGAGTTGGTGATGGACAGGGAGGCCTGGCGTGCTGTGATTCATGGGGTCGCAAAGAGTTGGACACGACTGAGCGACTGATCTGATCTGATTGAAAGGAATTGGCTTACATTATTGTGGGGGCTGCAAGTCCAAATCCACAGGTCAGGTTGGCAGGTTGGAAAGTCTGTCAGAAGTTGTTGCTGCAAACTTTGGATTTTACTATCATAAAGGCATCAATCCTATTGGATTTAGGGTCTACCCTAATCCAGCATATCCTCAATTTGATTACATTTGCAAAGGCTGTATTTCAAATACACATATTTCAGGTAGACATGAATTTTTCAGGGTGATGTTATTCAGCCATGCACAATCATTTTGTCATTGTCTGCTGATTATTGTTGGTTTAAGACAAAGAAAAAAGAATAGAATAATGAAAAAAGCAGAGAGCTTTGACACAGAAATACCTGGGCTAAAATTCCTTTACTGTTTAATTATGTGACCATTTATTTAACCACTCTTAGAATATATTTTGTATTCTGTAAAATATGAACATAATACCTGCATTATTTACATGGTTATCATATCAAATCCAATTACATATGTGAAATGCCAAGAACGTAGTTGTATGTAGGCAATAGTAGATATAGTTATTTGTTAAAATTAACTAGAAAAAAGATAAATTCACATTAAATAATATTCTGTCATTATGGATATTGACAGCATTCCTAGAAAAAACTGAAGCAAATCCATGGAAACTTACAGAATTCTGTATGTTTCTTATGGACTATGTCATGGCTTCCCTGGAAGAAAATGAAGAAAGTCAGTTTGAGCAGGTATCTAGCCACTTCTTAAAGGTAGATTTTTGGAAACGGTGGTATGTTCTACGTGTGTAAGAGAGGTAGAGACACAGAGAGAGAGAGAGGTGTGAAGGAGAGGGAGATGGAGAGAATGATCCTTTATTGAATTATGAGTGCTAATTATGTGTTAAACACAATGGCAAATTATCTTTGAAATATAATATTCATGAGAGAGCATGTGTGCATGCTAAGTTGCTTCAATTGTGTCTGACTCTTTGTGACCCTATAGACTCTTTACAACCCTATGGCCGGACTGGCTGTTCTGTTCATGGGACTCTCCAGGCAAGAATATTGGAGCAAGTTGCCATGCTCTCCTCCAGGGAACTTTGTGACCCAGGGATCGAACCCATGTCTCCTGCAGCTCCAGCACTGCAGACAGATTTTTTTACTACTAAGCCACTGAGGAAGCCCCCCATTCATGACAGTACTAAGAAATGAATATAATTATTGAAAATCTCTATAGAGAAAGCAACAGAGAGAACAGATCCCTGTTTCCCTTCAGGACAAAAATCTGATATAAGGCAGATTATATAAATAAAGTTAAATCCTGTTTCTGCTGCTGCTACTGCTAAGTCGCTTCAGTCATGTCTGACTCTGTGCGACCCCATAGATGGCAGCCCTCTAGTCTCCACTGTCCCTGGGATTCTCCAGGCAAGAACACTGGAGGGGTTGCCATTTCCTTCTCCAGTGCATGAAAGTGAAAAGTGAAGTCGCTCAGTCGTGTCCGACTCTTAAGATAGTAATTTTTGGAAACATAAATGGATAGGGGGCAGTATTGAGGACGTTGGAGCAAAATTCTTCAAGGATGTATTCATTATGGGTTGAATCATGTCCCACCAAAAATCATGATTGAAGTCTTAACCCACAGTACCTCAGAATGTGACCATATTTTGAGATAGGGTGTTTCTACAGATAATTAAGTTTAAAATAAAGATATTAGGTGGACCCCAATCTAACTGGCATCATTATAAAAATAGAAAAGTAGAACAGAGAGGGAAGGCCATATGAAGACACCACACAGCCATCTACAAGCCAAGGAGAGAAAGAAGCCTTGGGAAAGAACAATTCTGCCAACACCTTGATCTCGGGCTGCATGGGTGTTCAGTCGCTAAGTCATGTCTGCCTCTGTGACCCCACAGATTATAACCTGCCAGGCTCCTCTGTCCATGAGATTTCCCGGGCAAGAATACTGGAGTGGGTTTCCATTTCCTTCTCTAGGGGATCTTCCTGACTCAGGGGTTGAACCCATGTTTCATGCACTGGTAGGTGAATTCTTTACCACTGAGCCAACAGGGAATCCCAGTCTTGGGCTACTAGACTCCAAAATCATGAGAAAATATTTTTCAGCTGTTTAAGTCACCCAGTCTGTTACACTATTGAAGAATCCATGGCAAATTAATACAGTGACCTTCCAAGATAGATGTCTAAGGAAAGGGGACAATTTGTAAGGATTCTAAATAGAAATATTTCTCCAGATTAATTTAAGTATTAGGGGAATTTATATGGCTTATCAAAGTTAGTTAAATGATGCCAATTTCCAGTGTCATCTTTAAAGCTACCAAGGTACTTTTGCTTCAGTCTATAATTCATAGCTTTGAATCAATTTTATGAAACCTAGGGATGAGGCATGGAGAAGGCAATGGCATCCCACTCCAGTACTCCTGCCTGGAAAATCCCATGGACAGAGGAGCCTGGTTGGCTGCAGTCCATGGGGTCGCTAAGAGTCGGATACGACTGAGCGACTTCACTTTCACTTTTCACTTTCATTCATTGGAGAAGGAAATGGTAACCCACTCCAGTGTTCTTGCCTGGAGAATCCCAGGGATGGGGGAGCCTGGTGGGCTGCCATCTATGGGGTTGCACAGAGTCGGACACGACTGAAGTGACTTAGCAGTAGCAGGGATAAGTAAGAAAAGGTAGTAAGCCATTTTGTGGTAGAAATATAAAGATAGCTCTTATATTTTCTTGTAATTCCTTTCAAATAATCCACAGGCACTCTAGATCTACACTATTTGAATCAAAATCTGGGAATCCATAGTTGGAACCTGGGTTGGAGCACTGTATTTTCACTAGATCCTGTCTCTCTTATGCATATCCTTATGTGACTTATGAATCAAATGTCAAATGTTAGCCACTTGAATAAAGTGAGGGCCTCAAGCCCATTTTAACCTATAATTTAAGAGTAATAGTGTTAATCATTTTCTTAATGTGTCACAATAAAGATAATATAATGTAGTGACTTGATAGATTTTATTCTCCTCCACCCCCATGCAAAATTTTCAATCCATAGTAATTATGTTTCTTCCTATTGCATTTTCCCATGCATTTTTCATGATGCTTCAGTTTAATGTAGATTTATCTTTTGAGGACTGGTCTTATGCTGCTTACTACAATTGTTGTAAGCGTAGTGTATTTAAAATTATAATTTTATTCATACAAATGTGTTCAGATTATACAGTTTATTAAAAATTTAAAGTTATTTATAATTTATAAAACAAATATAATAATCTTGCAGAAAAAATAAAGGAGAAATATGACCTTTTTAGCGCTCTCAAAAAAGTACATTTAAACATTGCTGAATATCTGGATGACTGACAATAAATCTTAAGGGGAAGGAATTAATGTTCCTGTGCCCAATATTCAATAACTTCCTCTATATTAATATGGTTGGGGAATTAACAAAAAGACTCAACTTTCCCTCAAGATATATAACAAGCCAATTAAGAACACTTTATGAATATACTTCTTTTAATACAAATGACAGGGAAAACATTAATTTATAACTATTTAGAAACAAAGCACTGAGTAAATAAAAACATCAGAAAATAGAATAATAAATTTTACTCAGTTACCAAGCATTCATCAAATGTCTCCACAGTGTAGAAGGCATTAGAATAGGCAAAAGGGGATACATCAGACATGAATTTTGCATGGAACTTAACTTCTGATCTAGTAAAGGAAATAAGATATTTGTAAGTATTCAGTCATACTCACATACCGCCACATACACACACAAAACACACACTTTCCAACAAAAAAAGTACTGAGTGGAGTAAACAGAGGACCAAATTAAAAGAATTGTTATTTCAGTTCAATTCAGTCACTCAGTTGTGTCCAACTCTTTGTGACCCCATGGACCACAGCACGCCAGGCCTCCCTGTCCATCACCAACTCCAAGAGTTTACCCAAATTCATGTCTGTCAAATCAGTGATGCCATCCAACCATCTCATCCTCTGTCATCCCCTTCTCCTCCTGCCCTCAATCTTTCCCAGTATCAGGGTCTTTTCAAATGAGTCAGCGCTTCACATCAGGTGGCTAAAGTATTGGAGTCTCAGCTTCAACATCAGTCCTTCCAATGAACACTCAGGACTGATCTCCTTTAGGATAGACTGGTTGGACCTCCTTGCAGTCCAAAGGACTCTCAAGAGTCTTCTCCAACACCACAGTTCAAAAGCATCAATTCTTCGGCACTCAGCTTTCTTTATAGTCCAACATACATACGTAACTAATGTCAACATACATACATACATAATAACAACATATATACATAACATCACATCCATATATAACTAATGGAAAAATCATAGCCTTGACTAGATGGACCTTTGTTGGCAAAGTAATGTCTCTGCTTTTTAAAGTGCTGTCTAGGTTGGTCATCATAACTTTCATTCCAAGGAGTAGGCATCTTTTAATTTCATGGCTGCAGTCACCATCTGCAGTGATTTTGGAGCCCAAAACAATAAAGTCAGCAATCTTTAGATGTTTCTCCATCTATTTGCCATGAAGTGATGGGACCAGATGCCATGATCTTAGTCTTCTGAATGTTGAGCTTTAAGCCAACTTTTTCACTCTCCTCTTTCACTTTCATCAAAAGGCTTTTTAGTTCTTCTTCACTTTCTGCGATAAGGGTGATGTCATCTGCATATCTGAGGTTATTGATATTTCTCCAAGCAATCTTGATTCTAGCTTGTGCTTCATCCATTGTTATTTATATGTTACCAAATTTATAGCATTACATCTTTATGGAATCTATAGTTATATATCCTCATTGTGAATCATTTTTATTTTACAAAAGGGAGGAGAGTCAGATCACGAATGGAGAAGCAGTAATCAAAACTAAAGAGATTTGGAAATTCTCTATGAAGAAGATGGCAATTGCCTTTTAGGCTGAGTACAATTTGGGCTTCCCTGTCGGTTCAGACAGTAAAGAATCTGCCTGCAATGCAGGTGACCTGGGTTTGATCCCTGAGTTGGGAAGATCCCTTGGAGAAGGTAATGGCAACCAACTCCAGTATTTTTGCCTAGAGAATTCTATGGTTTGAGGGCAATAATCCATGGGGTTACAGAGTCAGACACAATTGAAGCAAGAATGGCACCCCACTCCAGTACTCTTGCCTGGAAAATCCCATGAACGGAGGAGCCTGGTGGGCTGCAGTCCGTGCGGTCACTGAGGGTCGGACACGACTGAGCGACTTCACTTTCACTTTTCACTTTCATGCATTGGAGAAGGCAATGGCAACCCACTCCAGTGTTCTTGCCTGGAGAATCCCAGGGACGGGGGAGCCTGGTGGGCTGCTGTCTATGGGGTCGCACAGAGTCGGACACGACTGAAGCGACTTAGCAGCAGCAGCAGCAGCACTTGTACTTGAGTAATATTTACATCCGTGTAATAACACAACATTTGAGACAAACGACTTAGAACAGAGCTTTGTGGAAAAAAGTTAATGCAATATTTTCTGAGTATAACACATAAGACACAATTTAGGAGGTCCCAGTATGGCTATTGAAGTCTTTGAAAGTTACAGACTGACAGAAAATCAGATGCAGGGAAGCAGGTTAGATTAAAAGACTAGTGTAGCAGTTTCATTGAGAGGATTGAGGCAAGGAAATTGGAGAAAAGTAAATAAATTTGCAGAGGGTTGGTGTGCATAGCATCAGTTCAGTTCAGTTGTTCAGTTATGTACAACCCTTTGTAACCACATGGACTGCAGCACACCAGACCTCCTTGTCCATCACCAACTCCGAGAGCTTGCTCAAACTCTTGTCCATCGAGTCAGTGATGCAATCCAACCATTTCATCCGCTGTCATCCCCTTCTCCTCCTGCCTTCAATCTTTCCCATCAGGGTTTTTCCCAGAAGTCAGTTCTTCACATAAGGTGGCCAAAGTATTGGAGTTTCAGCTTCAGTATCAGTCCTTCCAACGAATATTCAGGACTGATTTCCTTTAGGATTGACTGCTTTGATCTCCTTTTAGTCCAAGGGACTCCCAAGAGTCTTCTCCAACTCCACAGTTAAAAAGCATCAAATCTTTGGCACTCAGCTTTCTTTATAGTCCATCTCTCACATCCATGCATGGTGGTTTAGTAACTAAATCCTGTCTGACTCTTGCAACACCATGGACTCTAGCCTACCAGTCTCCTCTGTCCATGGGATTCTCCAGGCAAGAATATTGGAGTGGGTTGCCATTTCCTTCTCCAGGGAATTTTCCCAACCGAGGAATCAAACCCAGGTCTCTTGCATTGCAGGCAGATTCTTTATCAACTGAGCTCTGAGAGAAGCCCTATCCATACATGACTCCTGGAAATCCATAGCTTTGACTAGATGGACGTTTGCTGGCAAATTAATGTCTTTGCTTTTTAATATGTTGCCTAGTTTGGCCATAGCTTTTCTTCTAAGGAGCAAGTATCTTTTAATTTCTTGACTGCTGTCATCATCTACAGTGATTTTGGAGCCCAGGAACATAAAGTCTGTCACTGTTTCCATTGTTTTCCCATCTATTTGCCATGAAGTGGTGGGACCAGATACCATGATCTTAGTTTTTTGAATGTTGAGTTTTAAACCAGCTTTTGCACTCTTCTCTTTCACTTTCATCAAGGGGCTCTATAGTTTCTCTTCACTTTCTGCCATAGGGTGGTGTCATCTGCTTATCTGAGGTTACTGATATTTCTCCCAACAATCTTGATTCTAGCTTGTGCTTCATCCAGCCCAGCATTTTGCATGATATACTCTGCGTATAAGTTAAATAAACAGGGTAGCAATATACAGCCTTGATGTCCTTCTTTCCCTGTTTGGAACCAGTCTGTTGTTCTATGTCTGGTTCTAACTGTTGCTTCTTGATCTGCATACATATTTCTCAGGATGCAGGGAAGGTGGTTTGGTATTCTCATCTCTTTAAGCATTTTCCACAGTTTGTTGTGATCCATACAAAGGCTTTAGCATAGTCAATGAAACAGAAGTAGATATTGTTTTCCAGAATTCTCTTGCTTTTTCTATGATCCAACAGATGTTGGCAATTTGATCTCTGGTTCCTCTGCCTTTCTAAATCCACCGTGCATAGCATAGATGTAGCACAAAGGATGAAGCAGGGGTCCAAGACAACTGAAGATTTAGGAACAGAGAGGAAATGCAGAAGACCAACTAACTACTCCATATGGAGGCTGTGATCCTGCCTTCGTATATCACTCCAGAGAGGTATTTTTGGTCCATAATATGCAAGTGCTCAGAATCACAACCAGTAGTTAGGAGAGAGGATTTAAATCCAAGTCTTTTCTTTGTACTCAATCCTACAGAATCCATGCGCTTTATGTTTTAGAGATAAAAGAATCTGAAATAATTTTGACTTATTTCACTCTGAATCTGTTATTTTCCTTTATGCATTTTAATGCATGTTACTTCAACATTATATTTAAAAATGAATAGATGGAAGTTCAAGGACAATTCTGAAGTTTCAGATGTTTTAAACCATCCAGTTCTTAACTGTGCCCTTGCATGTAGATCATTTGGTCTGTTTTTGTCTGTTCCTTACCACATGATAAATGTGAAGCAGAATGCCAACATCCTTAGGCAAGATCTTACTTTTCAAATATATACAGGAAGTTGTTGCTGATAGAAGCTTTTGATGAGGCCAGAAAACAGAATCAACAGAAATCATGATATACTACACATAATATACTATATTAGTGACCTCAATGGAGTGCTTTATTAACCTTGCTGTTTTATATTTGAATTACTGTTGGTTCCTTAAGGAAGAATTGAGTACATATAATTATTATTATATGTGAAAATAATCTGGAACACTTCCTGATTTGCTTTTTTACAATTAGAGAACTGTAATATAAAAGCCAGTAGGCTATTAAGACAGACCTAATTGTTTTGTTTTGATTTAAAAAAAGAACTACATAACCTAAAAATTATGTCTCAGTAATGTCATAATTACACACTATAAAGAATTGCAACAACCAACAGCATAAAAGCAGACTCCATCTTAATAACTGGGGTATAAATTTGAAGTTTGCTTTTCTTATCAAATTTCATAATCAACTTTAAAGTTGATTAGTGTCATGTGAATAGACAAAAACCACTCCTACAATGCCCTTTCTAGTGGTTTTTTGATATGATAATGTATCTATTATTAATGTTTTGCAAAGGACATAGGATTATGTGATTCTTACAAAAAAATACAATATGAACCATATTAACTGTAATAATAATAATTTTTAACAAATTACCCCACTAGTCTTGTCTTTCTTGTCATTCATCTAATATGCACAAATAGATGAAAAAAGTCTTTATCTAGAAGTTAACCAGTATTTGTCATGAAAATTTTACCCTGCTCTCTTTGTGATATGCTTTGGTCCTCAGGAAATTGACACATAAAATGAAAGAAAACAAAAGTGAAACCCACTTTTTAAGAATTTCTAGTGTTAACCTTTCCTCTAAAATAGAGTTTTAAGATATTAGTATTAATATTTTTCCATTTCAGAAATTTAAAAACTATATAACTAAATGTAATCAGGTGCTAAGGCTGAGGGCATGGTTTGTAAAGTTCTAGTTTCAAACTCTCCATTTTCAAGGTATAAACAGACCAAATTTAGAGTCAACACACTAACTTGGATGAATTTCAAAGTTTAAATGCCATTTTATTCTCTATAAAAAGATAACCTTATGTAGTTTTGGAAAGGTTTTTGAAATTTGCTCTATATGGGTTTGTAACCCAGGCTTTTTCAGTTACTTGCTATATAAAGTTTTCCCCTTTTAATTGACTTCTCAGCCTTTCCTTCCCTTATGTGTAATGGTACTATTGACATCCACCTTGCAGGTTTCTTTTGAAGTTAAATGAAATATTGTGTATATGAGTCCAGAATTTAAAAGTGCCCAATAAACGGTAGATTTTGTTCCACCTATCAATTTGATGATGTATAATACAGCCACATTACACAACAGAATTTATGATTCATATGATTTATGAATTTCCTCTTAACTTTATCTACCCCTGCTCTTTTCAGTAACTTGCAGATCTTTCTATTCTCACCATATATGGATTTCTTTCCTTCTTCTTTGGCTGTTTTCCTCTCTTAAATTGATTCATGGACCGTGGTGTCCATGTGAAACTGTGTTAAAGACATTTTTTGGGGGGGATCAATACCATGTTGTATTTTATAGCCATTTTAAAGGTCTGTAGGCTTTAACCTAAGAAAATGAGAAATTCCTGAAAGTTTTTAAGGAGGATGGGAGGGATTTACATTGTTACTGTTCAGTCTCTCAGTCGTGCCCGACTCTTTGCAGCACACCAGGCTTCCCTGTCCATCACCATCTCGTGGAACTTGCTCAAACTCATGTCCGTTTAGTCAGTGATGCCATCCAGTGAAGTTGTTCCCTTCTTCTGCCTTCAATCTTTCCAAGCATCATGGTCTTTTCTAATGATTCGGCTCTTTGTATCAGGTGGCCAAAGTATTGGAGCTTCAGCTGCAGCATCAGTCCTTCCAATGAATATTCAGGATTGATTTTCTTTAGGATTGACTGGTTTGATTTCCTTGCAGTGTAAGGGATTCTCAAGAGTCTTCTCCATATCTATATTTTAAAAATAAGTGAAGTAGGGCCAGTGCAAGTAGTTTGCATTGCACAAATTTAGGGAATATAAAAACACTTTCATTTTGGCTTTAAACTTCTGTGCAGTGTAAGTATGATAAGTTCCCCTTTTGTTGAATATTTAAAATGTCTATAGATAGTAGAAAGTCTGAGTGCATTCTCAAAGGCCATCAACAATGACACAAAATTTCTATAGAACATTACCGTCCAGGTTGAGAGTTACTTGTTTTATGTGTCCCCCAAACAAATAAAATGTAAAGATAAACCATATAAAGGGTAAAATGTGACCTAAAAAGGGTGATACTCCATATCATAAGTTGTGTTTGGAATTTAAAACTGAAGTTTCTGTGAATTAATTACTTTTTTCATAATTACAAGTTAAGAGAATGATTTTAAAAGAAAATTATTTGCAAATTATCAACTGCATGTGGCTGTCAATCTAATGGAGGCACTGTTTCTCCTCCTGTTGGTGATATTAGAGTATGTTGTCCACTCCTCCTTAGCTGTGAAACCCCCTTCTACCCAGGTACCCATTCACCAGCCAATCTTATAACCATCCCTGCCCTCCCATATGTCCTTATCACTGTTGCTTCTTTATTCTTATGAAAATTGGAGTTATTCTATCGGGCTTCCACAGGTTTAGAAAATGAATTTCTTAAAATGTCTGTCAAAAAATATTTCCAAAATTCAAGGGATTTACAAAGAATATTAAATTTCTTAGAGCATTAGGCAAAGGCAATAAAGATGTGTAAATAAATTATAATCAGCATTAGTATTAGCTACATGTTGAGCAAACTGGGCTATCTAATTAATATTTAACATATTTGTATTTCCTGTGGTATACGCCCCAATAGAGGGGAGTTTTTAACAGGTACACTTTGTGCTTCTTGGGAGCACCATTGCTATTAGGTTTTTCCATGTGACTTTCTCTGGCCAGTGAGTATGTGTGGAGGTGACACATACCGCTTCTGAGCAGCTACTTTAAGAGCCGTTACTTGACCCCTCATGTGAAGAGTTGACTCATTGGAAAAGACTCTGATGCTGGGAGGGATTGGGGGCAGGAGGAGAAGGGGATGACAGAGGATGAGATGGCTGCATGGCATCACTGACTCGATGGACGTGAGTCTGAGTGAACTCCGGGAGTTGGTGATGGACAGGGAGGCCTGGCGTGCTGCAATTCATGGGGTCGCAAAGAGTCAGACACGACTGAGCGACTGAACTGAACTGAACTGACTTGACCCTACCACTTTTTCCCTGTAAACCCAACCACTTCCTCAGTAAGGAATCTACTTTAAATCTTGGTCCCAGAATAAATAAGATGGCAGGGAAGGGGGTGATTACAGCCATTCTACAAAGTATATATAGTAATACTGATAAATCAGTCTCTGTAATTGCAAGCTACCAAGATTTTGAAATCATTTGTTACTATATTATAACTTAAAGAGAGCTGACGAATTTAAATTGTTATTAAAGGTTCTCTATGAGACTGGTCTATAGCCAATTAAAACAAAACAAAACAAAAAACTCAAAATGCCCAAACAACAAAATATGTTCTATATGTAGTTGGTAAGAACATTCATTTTTCTTTATTCCTCATATATATGTATTAGTCATCCTTCATAACCTACCTGAAAAGTCATCATTTCTACCAAATCTTATTGATTCTCTCCTTATTAATTGATCTTTGCATATATTTCTCAAATCCTTAAGAGGTTTATCTCATTGATTTTTATTTGTGTCCCTCACTAAATGAGAAGCATGTATTACACCTTGGCCCTTAGCATAAGTACTTTACATGCACTGACTGCTCAGTGAATAATTGCAAGGAGATTGAATGAAACTCTTGATGAGAAGATCTGAGTTCTTTCATTCTGCATGCTTAACAGTCACAAATTGCAGTATAAATTTTCAGCAATTTGAAATGTTCCAATAATACTCTATTAATTGTGCCAATGGTCAAAAAAAAAAAATCATTCAAGGTGGCCAGACTGTCTCTGCCCTTCTTAATACTCTGTTTACTTTAGTTTGTTTGTTTGTTTACTGGTAAAATAATTTAGTCTCTTCTGAAGCTGACTGTGGTCTGGGAGAATAATTGTCAAGGGAAAATTTTGGAAACATAGAAAGGGGAGAGAAAATAGGAGCTTTAAAAATAAACTAATAAATGGAAATTATTTGTTTAGTTTAGAGGTTATTTAATACTGAAAGTGAAAGTTGCTCAGTCATCTCTGACTGTTTATGACCACATGGACTATACCGTCCATGGAATTCTCTAGGTCAGAATACTGGAGTAGGTATCTTTTCCCTTCTCTAGAGGATCTTCCCAACCCAGGGATTGAACCCAGGTCACCCACATTGCAGGCAGATTCTTTACCAGCTGAGCCACAAGGGAAGCCCAAGAATACGGGAGTGGGCAGTTTTAATATTAGTAGGTATTCAAAAGGCTCTTAAGAGATGACTTCCTTTGTTTATTTGTTGGTTTCCTAAAAGAATATTATCACAAGGCTATATCTGCCAGAATAGGATCATTTCATAGAGTATCATCAGTAGAAGTAAAACAAATAACGATCAGTTATTGATCACTTAGGATGTGTCAAGTATATAGCTATATACTCTGTGAATATTATTCAATGTGCACAATAGTCTGTTTGAGGGAGATACTATTATTTGAAACAATATGGACACATTTATTTTTAAATAATTTAAAAGTATTTATTTAGCAGATGTTGTGTGTGTGCCAAAAGCACTGCTAACTGATCAGTAAGCATTGCTGAAGGAACCAGACAAGGTCCTTGCCCTCAAGTAACTTGCAGAATAAAAGATGCTTGAAACAAGATCTGAAGAAACATAATTACAAGTTGTGGTTTTAGAGGCAAGTGAATAGGGACTCTACCTAGGTAAGTTGGCAAGAGGCCTCTCTGAAAACATGCCACCTAAGGTAAGAGCTGAAAGATGAGGAAAAGTAAAGGAGATGATGAGCAAAGTCTCTAAGGGGAAAAAAAAGTACATTGGAAAAATTGCCATAAAATCAGTGTAGCTGGTACACACTGATTTGAAGACAATGGCATGAGATGCAGTGAAAGAGATAGACAGTGACCAGCAGAGTTATGATTTTTTAAAGCACATAGGACACAGCAAAGAGCTTATTTTTCATTCATGGTGCATCAGGAAAAAAGTAATTAAAGTACGGTTGCCAGATAAAATGCAGGGTTAGGGTTAGTGGTTACTTTGGCCACCTCACGCGAAGAGTTGACTCATTGGAAAAGACCCTGATGCTGGGAAAGATTGAGGGCAGGAGGAGAAGGGACAACAGAGGAGAGATGGTTGGATGGCATCACCGACTTGATGGACATGAGTCTGAGTGAACTCCGGGAGTTGGTGATGGACAGGGAGGCCTGGCATGCTGTGGTTCATGTGGTCGCAAAGAGTCGGACATGACTGAGCAGCTGAACTGAACTGAAAATAGAAACACCTCCTTCGTAGACTGGCCATAATAAAATTTCTAGCCAAGTGCTCACATTACCCACTTCATAGGTGGAACATTTTATTTTGTACTATCATAAGGTCTTTTCTCTCCTTTGCTAATACCTATCAGTACCCACTGAGCAAATGGTAGATGTAGAACTGAGATATAGCCTGATTCACTCTTTCTAAAGATATCCAAAAATATACTGAAATTTGGGGTTATCAGGATGAAAAATACTCAACACATTCACTATAACTTTGGGAATAACAGATTAGCACATTGAACACAATTTTCAATGCAAGCTATTTTTCTAGATCACTCTGGGAATATAGTTCTGAATAACTTTACCTGAAAGAGTAGAATCAGGCTGACTTTGTTAAATTTTCAAGTAGGGAAGTTTTGTCTTTTGGTATTTTCCCAACTTCACTTCTATATTCTGCAAATCTCTACCTCTCTTCAAAGAATTCCCTTCTGAACAATAGGTCAAACATTTACAGGTGGCTGGTTTTGTTTTCTGGGTTTGGAGTCTGAATGTTATGAACTTGGATAGAGCTCATTAAAGCTTCCTTTCTGACTTTCATTATAAAAAGCCCAAGTGACAGCACTTGAAAAACAGCCTCTGGCTAAATATTATTGAAATCCAAAGGCCAGTAAGTGAAGAATCATTTGCTGGTCAAATCTATATTAATCTAACTTGTTATATTGTCTTAACAACATTCTCAAGGGTGTTTTTTCTCCTACTGAAAAGATTCATTTCAATAAACCGAACATACTCTATCTACTTAAATTAGTGTACTTATGCTATGCCAATTTGATAATTGTTCTAAAAAAATTATCTCTCAATAGTCCATCTTGGCCAGACTACTGTTTATCAAACAAGGCAGTAGAGTCAATTTAACTGTGAATATCACTTGATTTGAAAATCATGGCCTTTCCATTAATTAACACTGACTTGGTGGCAGAGGTGACAGTGATTTAATAAGGGTCAGAATCATTATATAAAAATAATTTGTAATAAAATCCCCAAATTACAGGAAACTCTCTAAATTCCACTTAAATTCAGACTATTATAATTTGTTATAACCCAAATCCAATGTCAGCCAAGGAGTGTTTTTGAATCAGATGACTTTTACTACCCATCATGGACAATGATCATGGAACTTGTGCCATGAAATCTCTTAAGTTAGTGAAACCATGCATCTTTTCCTCTTCCACGTACCCACCACAACACCTTCATTTCAACCTATTTAGCCTTTTTTTCATTCTTCATGTCCCAGCTTAAACCACACTTCCCTGAAAATCCTGGGTACATAAAAGTGCCTTGTCCTCTCATAGTCTCTTAATATCCTGAAGTTTTTCTCTATAATTTTCACTCAGGGAAAACTAACTATATTTTATGCAATTACTTAAATATGCCTCTCCTACTGGCCTTTAAGTTCTTTGAAGGAACTGAGTCAGTGTTTTGTTCTGAATCCTCTGGTAAAACATTGCCATGTAAACCTGATAAGATTTTGGATTTTTTTTTTTTAATAATGAAAGATTGATAAGTATCACCTCACACTGGTCAAAATGGCCATCTGAAAAAATCTACAAACATTAAGGGCTGGAGAGGGTGTGGAGAATAGAGTTCTCTTCTATTACATTGGTAGGAATATAAATAGGTACAGTTACTATGGAGAGTAGTATGGAGACTCTTAAAAAAACTAAAATAGACCTACTGTATGATTCAGCAATTCCACTCCTGGACAAATATTAGGAGAATACCATAATTTGAAAAGATACAGGCAGTCCAATATTCATCATTGTACCATTTACAATAACCAGGACATGGATATCCTAAACTAATGTCCGTCATTGGAGGAATGGATAAAGATGTGGTACATATATACAATGAAATATTACTCAGCCATAAAAAGAACAAAATAATGCCATTTGCAGCAAATGGATGGGCCTAGAGATTGTCATCGACTGAGCGACTTCACTTTCACTTACTTTCATTCACTGGAGAAGGAAATGGCAACCCACTCCAGTGTTCTTGCCTGGAGAATCCCAGGGATGGGGGAGCCTGGTGGGCTGCCGTCTCTAGGGTCACACAGAGTCGGACACGACTGAAGCGATTTAGCAGCAACAGCAGAGATTGTCATACTGACTAAAGTAACTCAGAGAAAGACAAATATATGATATTGATTATATGTGGAATCTAAAACAAGGACGGGTACAGATGAACTTATCTACAAAATAGAGATGTAGAAAACAAACTTATGGTTACTGTGGGGATAAGGGGGCGGTAGATTGGGAGACTGGGATTGATATGCACACCTACTATGTATAAAATAGATAACTAGCAAGGACTAGTAAAGCACAGGCACTCTACTCAATACTTGGTAATGGCCTATGGGAGAAAAAAGAAAATCTAAAGAAGAGTGGGTATTTGTACAACCGATTCACTTTGTTGTACACCTGAAACTAACACAACATTGTGAATCAACTATACTCCAATCAAAATTAAAAAAAAAAAAAAAATTGAATGTTTTGTTTGCTTTCTTGGCGCCAGTCACACTGAAGGTGTGAGACATTCTGGTCCTAATCTCATCTTGGTTCACATGGTAACTCAGCTTTCAAGGTAAAAAAGAAAAGATACCTAATGCATGGCTTTCTAAACTTTTCTTCTGGTTTCTACTTCTGAAAAGGAAAGATCCTGTGATTTTTGTCCTCTTCTAGGGGCTTGACACATTGAGTCCTTCTACTCAATCTCATTATCCAGTATTTTCACAATTTAAAGCAGAACTGCATTAAGAACTCATGAAATAATGAAATTTTAGACTAGGAAAGAAATATTCACATGTCCGTCCATCTCTCTAAAATTATCCTTCTGTTTGTTTATTCACTGAATGAAGACTTAAAGATAATCCACAACAGACTGGTTACAAATAAGAAAAGGAATATGTCAAGGCTGTATATTGTCACCCAGCTTACTTAACTTATATGCAGAGTACATCATGAGGAACACTGGGCTGGAGGAAGCACAAACTGGAATCAAGATTGCCAGGAGAGTGAAAGTGAAACTGGGCTAGTTGTGTCTGACTCGTTGAGACCCTATGGACTGTATAGTCCATGGAATTCTCCAGGCCAGAATACTAGAGTGGGTAGCCTTTCCCTTCTCCAGGGGATCTTCCCAACCCAGGAATCGAACCCAGGTCTCCCACATTGTAGGTGGGTTCTTTACCAGCTGAGCCAAAAGGAAGCCCAAGAATCTTCCCAACCCAGGAGTCAAACCGGGGTCTCCTGCACTGCAGGCCACTTTTTTACCAACTGAGCTATGAGGAAATCCCCAAGATCACTAGGAGAAATATCAATAACCTCAGATATGCAGATGACACCACCCTTATGGCAGAAAGTGAAGAAGAACTAAAGAGCCTCTTGATGAAAGTGAAAGAGGAGAGTGAAAAAGTTGGCTTAAAGCTCAACATTCAGAAAACTAAGATCATGGCATCTGGTCCCATCACTTCATGGCAAATAGATGAAGAAACAGTGGCTGACTTTTTTTTTTTTTTTTTTAGCTCCAAAATCACTGCAGATGGTGATTGCAACCATGAAATTAAAAGACACTTACTCCTTGGAAAGAAAGTTATAACCAATCTAGACAGCATATTAAAAAGCAGAGACATTACTTTGCCAACAAAGGTCCATCTAGTCAAGGCTATGATTTTTCTAGTAGTCATGTATAGATGTGAGAGTTGGACTATAAAGAAAGCTGAGGGCCGAAGAATTGATGCTTTTGAACTGTGCTGTTGGAGAAGACTCTTGAGAGTCCCTTGGACTGCAAGGAGGTCCAACCAGTCCATCCTAAAGGAGATCAGTCCTGAGTGTTCATTAGAAGGACTGATGTTGAAGCTGAAACTCCAATACTTTGGCCACCCAATGGGAGTAACTGACTCATTTGAAAAGACCCTGATGCTGGGAAAGATTGAGGGCAGGAGGAGAAGGGGATGACAGAGGATGAAATGGTTGAATGGCATCACTGACTCAATGGACATGAGTTTGAGTAGGCTCTGGGAGTTGGTGATGGACAGGGAAGCCTGGTATGCTGCAGTCCATGGGTTTGCAAAGCACTGGACATGACTGAGCGACTGAACTGGACTGATTATTTATCTAAGCATTGCAAGTGGGCATAAAACTGATAGAAACTAGTGGGATAAAATACACAGAAAGTGAAGTGAGTGTTTTGCATCTATTAGTACTGTGTACTATGTGCAGTCCAAGAGACATGCGTATGCCTATATGGAAAATCAGCAAATGTGGCATACAAAGCAACAAGTGTATAAATTGGGTTTCCCTGGTGGCTTAGTGGTAAAGAATCTGCCTGCCATGCAGGAGGTGCAGGTTCCACCTCTGCGTCAGGAATATACCCTGGAGAAGGAAATGGCAACTCACTCCAGTATTCTTGCCTGGGAAATCCCATGGACAGAGGAGCCTGGAAGGGTACAGTCTATTGTGTCGCAAAGATTTGTTGACTAAATAACAAGAGCAACAGCACTTAAACTATTTCAACAAGAGAAGAATGACATTCTAGGAAGAAAAAAGAGTGTAAACATAGAGGTAAGTCACTCATGAATCATAAGTTTAGATAAAGTGCTCAAGTTAAGGGGATACTGAATAAAAAAGTAAGAAGACTGAAGTTACCTAGAAAAAAGATGATGTTGATATGATGACTCCTAATCATCATTATTTGACTAGTTACTAATTTTGAATTACCCTATGGATCACAGTCCATTGAAGGTTTTAAGTACAATTTATATTGCAGAAATGTGGATTTGGAAGAAATGTGATGAATCATTGGGAAAATGGGAAACTGGAAAACAAGAAACTGAATTAGAGTTGAGATGGCTTATGAATGGAGCAAATGAGGCAGGTCCTGAAATGTGAAGTAAATAGAATTAATAGGATGTGACTAGGCCTGCTAGGACTTCAGTTGGCAAAGAATCTGCTTGCAATGCAGGAGATCCTCGTTTGATTCTTAGGTTGGGAAGATCCTCTGGAGAAGGGATAGGCTACTCACACCAGTATTCTTGGGCTTCCCTGGTGGCTCAGATGGGAAAGAATCCACCTGCAATGTGGGAGACCTGGGTACCATCCCTGGGTTGGGAAGATCCCCTGGAGGAGGGCATGGCAACCCACAACGCACTACAGTTTCTTGCCTGGAGAGTCCCCATGGACAGAGGAGTCTGGTGGGCTAAGTCCATGGGGTCACAGAGCCAGACGTGACTTAGGGATTGAACACGGCACAGTAAGGCCTGCTAAGTTTCCACCTTGGTCAGCACAGAGTCTGGTTGTGCATTCTTGAAAGGAGAAATATTTGGGGGGGAATGGTATATTGCATTTAATTTTGAACATGTTGCATTTAAGATACTACTAGAGATACACCAACCCATACAGAAAGCATCTTTTTAGTACTCAAATAGTTGATGCATATCCAGGATGTCTGCCACATCCTGTTTGTCTGTACTTTGTATTTATTTGCCTTGCAAATTAACTCTATGTTCCATGTACCTTACCATCTCGAAAATGCTCATAGAAATTCCTTTGTTATGTAGTCTGATCTTAAAGGCGTTTCTCCATCAAGCTGTAAAACGTATCATAGGTTTAAACATGACATAAAAAACAATGCAATTTTGAGCAATTTCCAAAGTGATTTCTCCAAAGAAGCCATTAATTATAGAGCTTGGAAACGAGGTATGTCTTAATGAAATTTGTTATTTTAGAAAGATGTCTTTGCTAGTGGGACTGAATAGACTGACATCAAGAAGGTCTGAAATCAGAAGTATACTGAAGAAATTTAGGCATGAAGTAACTCAGAGATTGAGGGTTGTGAGAATGAAGGGAAAGGAATAAACTCAGAGGTATTCAAGAAGGAAGAAACAACAGTACATTGCTAAATTGTATATAAAGAAGAAAGATATAGAACTTTCTATGATGTTCATAATTTATGACTTTTCCAAGAGACAGAATCATATTATAGATTGTTGGCAAGTTTCCTGATCAGCAGGTTGCCAATTACAGTGTGTGTTTGCGTGTGTGTACACTTGCATGTGTTTGCTGTCTCGATG
This sequence comes from Bos grunniens, assembly GCF_055505025.1. Classification (NCBI taxonomy): domain Eukaryota; kingdom Metazoa; phylum Chordata; class Mammalia; order Artiodactyla; family Bovidae; genus Bos; species Bos grunniens. The sequence goes on from NC_141171.1 coordinate 77,493,012, forward strand.
TGTGTAAACCTTAAAAGAAAAGAAGGGTAATGTTCATTTACCTATTCTCAAATGAGTGAGCTCATCTTTCATTTAGTTTCCATTTTTAATCTTCAGGGACATGTTTTTATAATAAAAAATTTAAAGGCCTCAGCATTTCTGGTGGGTTTAATTTGGTAATAGGGAATACATTGCCAGCTCCTTCAGGTTTCATATGCTCTCTCTATCATAAAAAAAAAAAGATATCACAGTCTTGTTTATTATTCCAACCTGCATCCTTTGGTCCCTCGTGTACCTTCTCTGTCTTCTGCTGGCAGTCAGGAACAGATTGAAAGGAACTCTCTTTGGCAGACCGCAACGATGAATTTCACTGATTTCTGTGATACTCTAAATAGCAACGACTACAAGGCAATGATCCCATTGTGGGTATCACTAGGGGGCCCTGTACAAAACACTTTTAAAGCTCTTTCTTTTCAGGGTAAAAAATAAGGGAAATCACATTTCATTCAAAGCAGGAATTATGATTTTAAATGTTCATTCATTAATTACCTGATAAACCTGGAAATTTTATTCTTCTCCAGAAAATATTTATGGGAATTTAGATGCTAAAATAGAAATTTACTTTACCACATGTAAAATAGATAGCTAACAGGAATTTGCTGTATGGCCCAGGAAACTCAAACAGGGGCTCTGTATCAATCCAGAGGGTTGGGATGGGACAAGAGATGGGAGGGAGGTTCAAAAGGGAGGGTATACACGTGTACCTATGGCTGATTCATGTTGAGGTTTGACAGAAAACAACATAATTCTGTAAAGCAATTATCCTTCATTAAAAAATAAATAAATGGGATAAAAAATAAACAAAAGTTAGAGGCCATAAATGCATTCCTCTCAGAATATATTTCATAGAATTATTTTCCAAACTTTTGCTGATGTAATAGAACTGTATTTTGCACCAAGTAAAATGTTCCTATTGTGTTGGAAGTGGCTAGAAATATGTAACCTATCCCTGTAAGAGTCTAGAAGTGACAACAAGAAAGAGGCTCCTGAAATCCTTCAAGCCTATATACCTTCAGTTCCTGTTCACCCAAGTCACTGAGCTGCTGTTCCAGAGTTCTGAGGGTAAAGACAAAAAGCTTTGAATCAAGTGTAAGATTGAGGTTTAAATGAAGATAACACTACTGTCTATAACAAACACTAAAATATTGTCTCAACTCAACAGACCTTCTTCTTGCTTTCATAAACTATTAGCATGCCATAAGGAAACAAGAGGGTGAAATACTCCAACTACTGTTCAGGAACCAAGGTTGGCAGAGGTTTTGCCATCTGTACTGCCTGGTGTCCTAGAGCACCATGGACTCTGATATTACTGGTGTTAAGGATTCTGCATGAATGCTTTTTATAAGGGTTTATCCCATAAGTGGAAGAGATCAGTTCCATTAGCCAGAAATGTCACATTTATTCACATCTAACTGCAATGGAAACAGTGTCAGACTTTATTTTTGGGGGTTCCAAAATCACTGCAGATGGTGATTGCAGCTATGAAATTAAAAGACACTTACTCCTTGGAAGGAAAGTTATGACCAACCTAGATAGCATATTCAAAAGCAGAGACATTACTTTGCCAACAAAGGTCTGTCTAGTCAAGGTTATGGTTTTTCCAGTGGTCATGTATGGATGTGAGAGTTGGACTGTGAAGAAAGCTGAGCGCCAAAGAATTGATGTTTTTGAACTGTGGGGTTGGAGAAGACTCTTGAGAGTCCCTTGGACTGCAAGGAGATCCAACCAGTCCATCCTAAAGGAGACCAGTCCTAGGTGTTCATTGGAAGAACTGATGTTGAAGCTGAAACTCCAATACTTTGGCCACTTCATATGAAAAGTTGACTCATTAGAAATGACCCTAATGCTGGGAAGGATTGGGGACAGGAGGAGAAGGGGACAACAGAGGATGAGATGGCTGGATGGCATCACTGATTCAATGGACATGGGTTTGGGTAGACTCTGGAAGTTAGTGATGGACAGGGAGACCTGGCGTGCTGTGATTCATGGGGTTGCAAAGAATCAGACATGACTGAGCGACTGAACTGAACTGAAGGGAACTGCAAGGGAATAAATAAATAAATATCTATTCTAGCCACATGCCCTAGGAAACTAGTGAATGTGTTTCATGAGGAAGTAGGTAGCCTATGCTCCAAACACCAATTCTTCAGTATTAGAATACAATCATTCTAACAACTGAACTTAGATGAAGAGTTACAGAATCAGGACAAAATGAGAGTAAGAAACCAGTTGCCATCAAGAGAATGTACTTTAATATAGGAAATTAGGAGGTAATCTTTAGGAAAAATAAAGTAATTCCATGTTGATACCCCTACATTGACATTCCTTTAAACAATCAGGTCTTCTCAATTATGTTTTAATATTTTTCTTCATTAGATATTTTCATTTACACAAAAATAGATTGGAGAAGGAGGTGACAACCCACTCCAGTGTTCTTGCCTGGAGAAGCCCAGGGACAGGGGACCCTGGTGGGCTGCCGTCTATGGGGTCGCACAGAGTCGGACACAACTGAAGCGACTTAGCAGTAGCAGCAGCAGCAGCAGCAGCAGCAGACCTTGAATAGATCAAATATAGATGACATGACATTCAAATCTACAGAAATGTCTTATTTAGTAATTTTTGTGCCAAATATAACATCAATACAGAAAAAGGTACAAAATAGAAATATAAATTTCAATGAAATGTTACACAAGCAATTTGTGGTCATCATGAACATTAAGATATAAGATATTTGTAGACTCCTGAAGCCTGCCTCATTCACTCTTAAAATACCTCTCCTTTCCCCACAAAGTAATCACTCTTCTTTTATGGTAATCCTTTCTAGGTTTTTTTTGTTTGTTTGTTTAGTCATTATTATATTTTCCTGGTAGCTTGGATGGTAAAGCATCTGCCTACAATGCGGGAGACCCAGCTTCAATCCCTGGGTCCGGAAGATCCCCTGGAGAAGTAAATGGCAACCCACTCCAGTATTCATGCCTGGAAAATCCCGTGGACTGAGGAGCCTGATGGGCTACAGTCCATGGGGTCGCAAAGAGTCGGACACGACTGAGCGACTTCTCTTCTTATTATATTTTAACCACTTAGGCATGTATCTATCTCCAGACATTACAGTTTAGTACCTCAGCTTTTTCTTCATACTTATAGAAACAAAACAATATATATTCTTTTGTGATTGGCATCAGTTACTCAGTATTATGTTACTAGATTCATATTATACAGTTGTATAGTTTGTTTTCATTGCTATATAATAGTTTATAGATGTATCCCGGTTTATTTATATATTTTACTGTTGATAAATATCCGAGTTATTTCTAGTTTTACTCTATTCTTAGTTAACATTGCTGTTACAAGCATATTTATATATATCTCTTCATACAGGGGTGTACACACTTTTAGGAAATAGATATACTTGGATGGAGGTGGTGTATCTCCAACTTTCATCAGATCAGATCAGTCACTCAGTCGTGTCCAACTCTTTGTGACCCCATGAATCACAGCACGCCAGGCCTCCCTGTCCATCACCAACTCCCAGAGTTCACTCAGACTCACGTCTATCGAGTCAGTGATGCCATCAAGCCATCTCATCCTCTGTCCTCCCCTTCTCCTCTTGCCCCCAATCCCTCCCAGCATCAGTGTCTTTTCCAATGAGTCAACTCTTTGCTTCAGGTGGCCAAAGTACTGGAGTTTCAGCTTTAGCATCATTCCTTCCAAAGAAATCCCAGGGCTGATCTCCTTCAGAATGGACTGGTTGGATCTCCTTGCAGTCCAAGGGACTCTCAAGAGTCTTTTCCAACACTGAAGTTCAAAAGCATCAATTCTTTGGCACTCAGCCTTCTTCACAGTCCAACTCTCACATCCATACATGACCACAGGAAAAACCATAGCCTTGACTAGATGAACCTTTGTTGGCAAAGTAATGTCTCTGCTTTTGAATATGCTATCTAGGTTGGTCATAACTTTCCTTCCAAGGAGTAAGCGTTTTTTAATTTCATGGCTGCAGTCACCATCTGCAGTGATTTTGGAGCCCAGAAAAATAAAGTCTGATACTGTTTCCCCATGTATTTCCCATAAAGTGATGGGATCAGATGCCATGATCTTCGTTTTCTGAATGTTGAGCTTTAAGCCAACTTTTTCACTCTCCACTTACACTTTCATCAAGAGGCTTTTGAGTTCCTCTTCACTTTCTGCCGTAAGGGTGGTGTCATCTGCATGTCTGAGGTTATTGATATTTCTCCCGGCAATCTTGATTCCGGCTTGTGTTTCTTCCAGCCCAGCGTTTCTCATGATGTACTCTGCATATAAGTTAAATAAACAGGGTGACAATATACAGCCTTGACGTACTCCTTTTCCTATTTGGAACCAGTCTGTTGTTCCATGTCCAGTTCTAACTGTTGCTTCCTGACCTGCATACAAATTTCTCAAGAGGCAGGTTAGGTGGTCTGGTATTCCCATCTCTTTCAGAATTTTCCACAGTTTATTGTGATCCACACAGTCCAAGGCTTTGGCATAGTCAATAAAGCAGAAATAGATGTTTTTCTGGAACTCTCTTGCTTTTTCCATGATCCAGTGGATGTTGGCAATTTGATCTCTGGTTCCTCTGCCTTTTCTAAAACCAGCTTGAACATCAGGAAGTTCACAGTTCACATATTTCTGAAGCCTGGCTTGGAGAATTTTGAGCATTACTTGACTAGCGTGTGAGATGAGTGCAATTGTGCAGTAGTTACATAGATCATACTAAATACTTTTCATTGTGATTATTCTACTTTAACACTTCCACCAACAGTTGTATGTGAATTCCACTTATTTCATACCCTCACCAACACTTGTTCTTGGTCACTTGATTAATTTTAAGTTTTCTAATTTATACATACTCTTTTTTTTGTTTTAATTTGTATTCTTTAATTAGTAATGATATTTTAAAAACACCTTCTTAATTGTTTTTTGGGCACTGTTTTGTACTCTTTGGTGAACTGTCTTTTCAAAGCTCTCTTTTGATAATTATCACAAATACATCTGTAACTTATATGTATTATATGTTTTTTGAGTGTACTGTTCTAAATATGCCAATAGGTCACATTATTTAAATGTGATGTTCAGCGTTTTTAAATCTTATTGGGTTTTGTCTGTTTTTTATATTATTTAGGGAGATTGTTTATCATTTTCCTATAGAATTACGAATTTGTCTGTCTCAGTAGTTACATTCATTTTTATTGCCATTCTTTTAAAGCTAAGTTATCAGGTGTACAAATATGTAGAATTATTGTCTCCCTATCCAGTTATTTCTTTATCATATTAAAGCACCCCTCCTTATAACACTTCATTTACTACTTGCCTTAAAGTCTACTTTATTTATGTTAATACTGCTATACTTTCTCTTGGTTAATGTTTGCATAAATATGCTACTTTTTTCAACTTAATGTGTTCAACCTCTGTCATATTTCAAGTATGTTTCTTAAAAGCAGGATATAATTATTTTTAAATCCACTATAACAATATCTGTGTCTCAATTTAAGTGCAATAATGTAGGACTTCCCTGGTGACTCTTCCTGCAATGCAGGAGACACAGGTTTGATCCCTGAGTCAGGAAGATCCCCTGGAAAAGAGAATGGCTACCTACCCCAATATTCTTGCCTGGATAATTCCATGGACACAGGATCCTGATAGGCTACAGTCTCTGGGATAGCAAAGAGTCAGACACGACTGACTGAGCAACTAGTATTTTCACATTTTCACTTTCATATTTAATGCAATTGTTGATATAATTGACTTTTTCTATACCTTCTGTTTTCTGTGTTCCTTGATCTCACCTTTGCCTCCTTTTTATATTGATCAGATGTCTTTTAGTATTCCATTTTATATGTTCCATTACCTTGCTATTGCATATTTTCTATTATTTTGTTATGGATTATCTTAGAAATTATCAGATGCATTTTTACCTATTAAAATATTTTGTAATTTTTTTAATATTTTAAAATATTTCCACATAATGTAAGAACTTTATGACAGTTTAACTGTTTTTATTCTCCTTCTTTCATTTTTGACATCAGATTATTTTCCTGCTGTGTATAATATAGCCCCACAGACAAACAGTTATTATTATTTTAAATAGTAATTATAGGTCTTTCTACAGTTTTACCTTTTCCAGTAATCCTTGTTTATCTTGAAGTTTCATGCTCTTCTGCAGCATCATTTTGCTTTAATCTAGAGAAATTTATTTTTGTCTTTTATTGTGTAGGTTTCTTGGTGACAAATTCTCTCATTATTTTAACCTTAATATATTTTTCTATCACTTTCACTTCTGAAGAATTGTTTACCATATGATAGAATTCTAGTTTGAAATTCTTTTTTTTTTTTTACTTTCTTTCTTCATTTTATAGTTGTCATTATTGTTTCTGATAAATACAGTAACGGTTGAAAAGCAACCACCAGCCATATTATTGCTCCTTTGAACAAAAGATGTCTTTTTTTTCTCTCTAGCTGCTAATATTTTACTTTGATTTTTAGCAGTTTGACTAAGATGCGCATAAATATGGTTTTATGTTTATTTTTCTTGCTTAAGGTTTGCTAAACTTCTTGAATATCTCTATGCTCCTGTTTAGCTATTTCTTTTTTCCCTTGAGGTCACTGAGCATACTTTCTGATGTAAAACTAATTATCTTTTCAATTCTAGAGTTCTATTTTCATTCCATTTTTAGGAAGCCAATTTCCTATTGGAATTCTCACTCTTTTTATCAATTCCATTATTCTTTCACTTGTGTTTTTAAGCAGATTTATAATATTTGAAAGTCTTTGTGTGAAAATGTCAATACCAGGAATATCTATGAGTCTCATTTTTTTACATTAAACAATAAACAAAGTATGTTTTGCCCCTTTTCTGAATGCCTTGTAGTTTTTATTGCAATCTGGAAATTGCACAGTGGTCCCCAATCTTTTTGGCACTAGGTACTGGTTTTGTGGAAGACAGTTTTCCCATGGACGGGTATGGGGGATAGTTTGGGGATGATTCAAGAGCATTACATTTATTGTGCACTTTATTTCAAATCTAATGCTGCCCCTGATCCGACAGGATGCACTAGTTGGTGGCCCAGAGGTTGGGCACCCCTGGTAGGAGAACTATAGAATTTACAGATGATTTTTCCCCTTCAAAGAAGTTTCCCCTTAAGAGATATGAGGTTCTAATCACTCCAATCAGGTAGGAGTTGGGTCTGGGTGGCAATTTTAATAACTCTTAATCCATGTGCAGTGTGTCCCCTGTTCCTCAAAGTCTTTCTTGCAGACTCTTGATTGAGAATCTCACCATCCTTTGTTTCTTTAGCTCTGAAAGATGAAAAGCAATACAGTTCTCCTATTTAGAGATTTTGAATCAAGATCCTTACACTCCTGCCCAGAGAAGCTTATGCTGTGGCATTTGTGGAGAAGGAGATCTAGCCTCAGGCACACGATAGCTTTCCAGTATGACTCTGCCTCCTAAGTACTGTGATAAAGGTAGAGATTTCTTTATGCCTTTTATTAGTTTCTGATGAGCACCTTAATTTCCCATGTGGCTTCAGAACTGAGCCGGTTTCAATTAGGGAAAACTGACCATGCTTTAGGAACTTTTCTCGATTTCAATCTATCATGCCAACCTGTCAGACCACCAGTAATTAGCTAGTTTTCCTTTTCCTTTAGTTTAGTTGTTCTGCTCAGCCCAAGCCTAACCTTTAGCTTAAAACCAGAATTAGCAAAGACCCACAATATTCCCTGTTGACTCAGACAGTAAAGAATCTGCCTGCAATGCAGGAGACCTGGGTTCAATCCCTGGGTTGGGAAGATCCTCTGAAGGAGGGCATGGCAACCCACTCCAGTATTCCTGCGTGGAGAATCCCATGGACAGAGGAGCCTGGTGGGCTACAGTCCATTGGGTTGCAAAATGTCAGACACGACTGAGTGACTAAGCACACAGCACAATAATTATCAGTCTTCCTAGCAAGGGCTATTTCTTCTCTCAAATATTTTTCCATCAAATATTTATTTTTTTCCTTAGAAATATAATCTCCTTAAAATTGTTATTACAAATTATCCAGTTTTCTTTCTGATCCTTACAGTACAAATGTTAACCTAGTATCTCCTTGCCAGAGGACAAACCTCAGAATAATCACTTTTTCAAAGTGCATTATCTCGTTTTCTTGATCTTCAATTGTCAGTTTACCAAGTATTTCAATTTACTTTTACAAAAAGCTTATTCTTGTCTAGATACAGTTTGGTTTTTAAATCATATTAAAGCATAAGTCTTTTTCTTATGATATTCACTCCTGATTTTCTGTTCTATCATGCCCAGATAACCCATTCCATTTTGTGCAAAATATAGTTTCTAGAAACACTAACACTCATTTGATTATTCTTTGTGGCAGTGATCTGAAGTTTCAGGGGAACAAAAGTCCATGAAAAGAACAGAGAAAATGCCCAGTGAAAAGAGGCCGGGTGACATAGACTTTAAATGTGCAATTGTTCTGATGCCAGATTTCCTCCCAAGCAGTGCCAATTGGCAGACACAGAAATCCTCACCTCCTCCCAGTGTTAAACTCAGCAGTCAAAAACTAGATGGAGTGGGAAGTGTTGATTTAACACCAGGGAAGAAACATAGTCTTATGCTAGCTTTAGTAAACATTTAAAAGAAGGTTTTTAAGAGTGTTAACTTAAAAGGCAGACAGAGGGACAGAGAATAAGAGCTGAGGAGCAAAGATGAAGGAATTACAGGCGTGTGGGGAGAGGCTCCCTGACTGAGAGAGGAAGAATGAGACTTGTGATATCTAGAGTGTGTGTGGGTATGCTCAGTTGCTTCAGTTGTGTCCTATTCATGGGTTTCTCCAGGCAAGAATACTGGAGTGGGTTGCTAGGCCCTCCTCCAGGGGATCTTCCGGACACAAGAATCAAACCTGCCTCTCTTAAAGTGAAAGTGAAGTCGCTCAGTCGTGTCCGACTCTTTGTGACCCGTGGACTGTAGCCCACCAAGCTCCTCCGTCCCTGGGATTCTCCAGGCAAGAATACTGGAGTGGGTTGCCATTTCCTTCTCCAGGGGATCTTCCCGACCCAGGGATCGAACCCAGGTCTCCCACATTGCAGGCAGACCCTTTAACCTCTGCGTCACCAGGGAAGCCCTTAAATACAGTCTCTCAGAAAACCTCCTATAGAGACACAGAACTTCAGATCCAAGTGCTAACATCAAAGATTTCAAAGGGAGGAAAGGAAGCCAGGTTGAAAGAAGAAGGGGGAGGAGGCGGTAGAGGAGGGCAAAAGGGTGGCCTTACAGACATCTCCTGCCACCTACAGATACCCAGGCATTATGGGACTTTTCCCTGGGCCTCCAGAGAAGGGAGGACTGGATCTCGGCCCTACCAGAAATCAGAACCAGAATTCGAGTTCTCTGCAAAGAGGAGGTGATCAGTCTCCAATCCTCAGCTCAGGCTGAGGGCCCTTCGACCAGATTCCTGCATCCGGGACCGGGGGACTAGAAAAACGGGGAAGGATAGGAAGGGTTAAGGAGAAGAAAGAGAGAGGGAAGGGGAGAGAGGTTAATAAAGTCTCTTGTTCCTTACCGGTCGGGGCACTCTGGCCAGCTGTCAGCGTCAGCAGGAGACCAGGGACAAAAGGGTCCCAGTTGCGGCTGCTGGGTCTGGTCCATTGGCAGGCAAGCTGGCCCCTGAGTACCCCGAGTGGTCAGGATGTCAGTCTCAGCGAAGAGTCCTGCCAGAGTCGCTATTTGTTGCAGGAAGGTGGACCCCTTCCAGGGCCTGAAACTGGGCTCTTGTCTAACAATCGGAAATGAATTGTCCGAGGAGATGCATGTGCTGACAAAGCAAGAGATTTTATTGGGAAAGGGCACCCGGGTGGAGGGCAGTAGGGTAAGGGAACCCAAGAGAACTGCTCTGCCATGTGGCTCACAGTCTCGGGTTTTATGGTGAAGTCTCCTGCATTGGCAGCTGGGTTCTTTACCACTAGGGCCACCTGGGAATTATTAAAAATTCCTTTTTAAATAATATTGATATTAGATTGGATCAACTGAGATTTTTTCTCTATGTAATTGTGTACAGAAACACCTACACGTGCATAAATGTCTGCTTAACGTATTAAGTAAATACATGTATGTGCATATACGTATATAAAATGTGTATGCAAATGTATCTAAAAATCTATTACTGGGTCTGTAAATGTCTTTGTTGTTTTTTCTCCTTATGAGAAATACAGATAATAAATACATCAGTTCAGTTCAGTTCAGTTGCTCAGTCATGTCCGACTCTTTGCGACCCCATGAACTGCAGCACACCAGGCCTCCCTGTCCATCACCAATTCCTGGAATCTACCCAAACCCATGTCCATCAAGTTGGCAATGCCATCCAGCCATCTCATCCTCTGTCGTACCCTTCTCCTCCTGCTCCCAATCCCTCCCAGCATCAGGGTCTTTTCCAATGAGTCAACTCTTTGCTTTAGGTGGCCAAAGTATTGGAGTTTCAGCTTTAGCATCAGTCCTTCCAATGAACACCCAGGACTGATCTTCTTTAGGATGGACTGGTTGGATCTCCTTGCAGTCCAAGGGACTCTCAAGAGTCTTCTCCAACACCACAGTTCAAAAGCATCAGTTCTTCAGCACTCAGCTTTCTTCACAGTCCAACTCTCATATCCATACATGACCACTGGAAAAACCATAGCCTTGACTAGATGAACCTTTGTTGGCAAAGTAATGTCTTTGCTTTTGAATATGCTATCTAGGTTGGTCATAACTTTCCTTCCAAAGAGTAAGCGTATTTTAATTTCATGGCTGCAATCACCATCTGCAGTGATTTTGGAGCCCCTCAAAATAAAGTCTGACACTGTTTCCACTGTTTCCCCATCTATTTCCCATGAAGTGATGGGACCAGATGCCATGATCTTCGTTTTCTGAATGTTGAGTTTTAAGCCAACTTTTTCACTCTCCACTTTCACTTTCATCAAGAGGTTTTTAGTTTCTCTTCACTTTCTGCCATAACGGTGGTGTCATCTGCATATCTGAGGTTATTGATATATGTATACACACACACATATATATATATAATATATACATATGCAAATGGTTCCAAATAGGAAAAGGAGTACATCAGGGCTGTATATTGTCACCCTGCTTATTCAACTTATATGCAGAGTACATCATGAGAAATGCTGGGCTGGATGAAGCACAAGCTGGAATCAAGATTGCCAAGAGAAGTATCAATATGCAGATGAATATGCAGAAATATCAATATGTCAGATATGCAGATGACATCACCCTTATGGCAGAAAGTGAAGAGGAACTAAAGAGTCTCTTGATGAAAGTGAAAGAGGAGAGTGAAAAAGTTGGCTTAAAGCTCAACATTCAGAAAACTAAGATCATGGCATCTGGTCCTATCAATTCATGGCAACTAGATGGGGAAACAGTGGCTGACTTTATTTTTTTTGTTGTTTTCAACTTCACTGCAGATGGTGACTGCAGCCACGACATTAAAAGACACTTACTCCTTGGAAGAAAAGTTATGACCAACCAAGACAGCATATTCGAAAGCAGAGATATTACTTTGCCAACAAAGGTCCATCTTGTCAAGCCTATGGCTTTTCCAATAGTCATGTATGGATGTGGTGCTGCTGCTGCTGCTAATTTGCTTCAGTCATGTCCGGCTCTGTGTGACCCCATAGACATCAGCCCACCAGGTTCCCCCGTCCCTGGGATTCTCCAGGCAACAACACTGGAATGGGTTGCCATTTCCTTCTCCAGTGCATGAAAAGGAAAAGGGAAAGTGAAATCTCTCAGTTGTGTCCGACTCTTAGCGACCCCATGGACTGCAGCCTACCAGACTCCTCCATCCATGGGATTTTCCAGGCAAGAGTACTGGAGTAGGTCACCAGTGCCTTCTCCAATGGATGTGAGAATTGGACTATATTCCAGGCAAGAGTACTGGAGTAGGTCACCAGTGCCTTCTCACATCTCCAATGGATGTGAGAATTGGACTATAAAGAAATCTGAGTGGCAAAGAATTGTTGCTTTCAACTGTGGTGTTGGAGAAGACTCTTGAGAGTCCCTTGAACTGCAAGGAGATCCAACCAGTCCACCCCAAAGGAAATCAGTCCTGAGTGTTCATTGGAAGGACTGTTGTTGAAGCTGAAACTCCAATACTTTGGCCACCTGATGTGAAGAGCTGACTCATTTGAAAAGATCCTGATGCTGGGGAAGACTGAAGGCAGGAGGAGAAGGGAATGACAGAGGATGAGATGGTTGGATGGCATCACCAACTCAATGGAGATGAGTTTGAATAAGCTCTGGGTGTTGGTGATGGTACAGGGAGGCCTGGCGTGCTGTGGTCCATGGGGTCACGAAGAGTTGGACACGACTGAACTGAACTGAATGCCTCAGTACCCTTACAGTTCCACAGGGTGGACTGTTTGGAAGGATGCTTTACTCTTTTTGTAGATTCCATGTGAGGCTTCATACGTGAACTTTTGAGAACTTTAGGCATTTGAAATCTCTATGACTAAAATTCCACCTAGGAATTTAATGCAAACATCTCTGCAGTATTCTTTCATGCTACTATGTTAGTGGCTGCATTTCAGAAGGACCAAGATTTTGTTGAAGATCATGTGTGTGTGTGTGCATGTGTATGTGTGTTAGTCAGTCGTGTCCAACTCTTTGCAACCTCATGGACTGTAGCCCACCAGGCTCCACTGTCCATGGGATTCTCCAGGCAAGAATATGGGAGTGGGTTGCCATTTCCTTTTCCAGGGGATTTTCCAGACCCAGAGATTGAATCCAGGTAGATCACTTGATGTAATAAATAATATAAGCTGTAAAGATATTTGTACAAAACAGTTGATTAAAATCCTTGCTGTCTGTGAAATCTCTTTGCCAAATGTGACAATAAAATCAACTTGGCCAAAGTGTATAGTAAAAATTGATTTTAATATCTCTAAATAATTTCTCTGATAGTTGCTGGGAAAATAAAAAACCAGTGATGGCATGAATAGTCTCTTTACAAAAATAATTTGAAGTTTTAAGTCATTTGATTTAATATGATAGCATATTAGTCCAGAATGTAAACTCTCTATGCACGATGATCTTGTCTAGCTTTTTTCATTGTAGCATTTTCCTCAGTATAAAAAACAGTACAAGGTATACAAGGGAACTTCAGTAAACATTTTATGAATAAATGAGATAATGAATTACATTCTCTTTTTATGTCACCCACTAGATTTTTAAGTGTCTTCCTTATCTGAAACATTCACCATAGTATAAATGTAGTTTTTCCCAGAATATTATCATAAAGATTGGATACTTTCTAACATGATAACCTCTGCAGGTGTGTGCTCCACAGACATTGTCTCTCTTAATCCCCACAACACTATAGTAAGTATTATGGCTATCTCTATTTTACTGCACTTCCCTAATAATTCAGTTGGTAAAGAATCCACAATTCCTCGGTCAGAAAGATCCACTGGAGAAGGGATAGGCTACCCACTTCAGTATTCTTGGGCTTCCCTTCTGGCTCAGCTGGGAAAGAATCTTCTTAACCCCCACAATACTATATTAAGTACTATGGCTGTCTCTATTTTACAGGTAGTTGAGGCTAAAGTATTCAAGTATTTAACCCCAAATCATTCAGTGAGAAGCAATGGACTCCCCAGGTGGCTTAGGGGTAAAGGATCCACCTTCCATTGCTGGAGACACAGGAGACATGAGTTGGATCCCTGGGTTGGAAAGATCCCCTGGAGGAGGAAATGGCAACCCACTCCAGTATTCTTCCCTGGAGGGTCCCATGGACAGAGAAGCCTTCAGGCTACAGTCCAAGAGGTCACTTAAGAGTCGGACATGTCTTAGCAACTGAGCACACACCTGTCTATTTGCTTCTGGAAACAGCTCTTTAATCTGTGTTCAGCCACCTCCCCCAATCCTGATAATCTGTCTACCATCATCTCTCAATGTCAGGGAAGAGAATTAAGCTTCCAGAAGTGAAAATGCTTGTGGTGTTTTTCATATAGCAGCATTTATTTTGGAATGTTTAGCTGCTTTTAAAAGCATCCATGAAAGTTTGCCAATTACCCAGAAGATAACAGCAACAGCAAAACACATTTTAAATTCTGAGGAGTAAATTTTTTCTTCACTTTCACTGCAGGCAGGAACCTGGAAAAAGATATAAATTTCCATTTAAAGATCACTGTCTCTAAATTCATCTCTCATGCATCCTGATGTTTCATTATTCATTCTTCAATTGTAAAATTGTAGGCAGTTTAGGAAAGTGATGAAGATGATTTTGAGATAAAAGACATGATTCACTGAAAGTAATATAACAAAGGGTCAGGAATTGGACAAAAGAGAAAATGACAATACACTTTATTTCATTACATCATTTACTGCTGGCAAAAAAATTGGTGATTAATTAAGACCTTGGTTTCTTTTTTCATGTTGAGATCACACAATCTCAGACTCATCCTTACATGTGATAGAGCATGTGCTCTGCCTCTCGGCTCTTTTGGATTACAATTTCTTTTATGGAATTCTGTGAGCAATCACTGAACTCTGATATTTTATTCTCTTTTTAAATCAAAGTTTTAATTCTGGGCAGGTGGCTCTTCTTGGCAAGGAGAGGAAGGAGGCACCGCTTAGTTGTTGCGGCCTTTCTCTGAAGGTCCTAATTGACAAGGGAACACTTTACAGGTGACTGAAGGAGTTCCCTTTGTACCGGAAATCTGTAATCTCTCTGCCGCTTTCTGCATGCAGATGACAAGCTTCTGCCAGCTTCAGAACTTCATATCCTCCAGCTTCAGAGACTTTTATGATTTCCATCCATTCGAACTGGTCCAAGCCAGTGAACTATTCCCATCTCCAGCATTCTTTCAGCCAGACCAATCCACCGTTATCACAACAGAGGTGCCAGAAACTTTGTGAATTACATGCTGTTTCTCGTGTTTACTGATGCACTGATATTTGGGAAAGGACTACAAAAATTTTATTTTACTGTTCAGCCCATTTCTGTTGAAACTGAATCACCCCTCCCAAGTTTTCCTTTCCACACAGAGCTCAGTTTCTGAGTGTGAAGCCTCTGGGAGAGGGAACTGAAGTAATTGAATCGGATTAGACAAGCCAGCAGAACAAAGTCACATTCCAGGAGGTGTTTCCAGCATCGAGTAGATGAATTGTAATTATTTAAGGATTAACACGAGCTTGAGATGAGGTCCATTCTGAATACTCTTCACTGTGTATAAACAAAAGCAAGAAGTAGTAATATAGGCTGTTTAAGCTTCTTTTTATCTTTAATAGATTTCTGTTAGAGCTACGTGAACTTGAAAAACTGCTGCCATAGTGAGCAAACTTGCTCATTGTTTTTCAATAAAATGTTAGGCCCAGCTAAGCCCTCAAGTCTAGGGAGAGAGCTTAATTAAGGCTGCTTCTTTTACCATAATTTACTGGGACCATGCTTTGCTTTATGCCATAGGCAAGGGGAATTGGCCTATCATTTGTAAATAAAGTTTTTTATTTTAGGAGAGTTAGATTTACAGAAAAGTCACAAAGATAGTATGGAGATTTCCTATACACCCCGTATATAATTTCCCATCTTGCTGATGTACTTCTGTAGTATATTTGTTACAATTAATGAATAAATATGGATATACAGATATTAAACTCCATACACTACTCAGACTTTCTTTTTTTTTTTTTTTTTATAGTCCCTTGTCTATTCCAGGATCCTATCCAAGATACTGTACTTGGATATCCAAGATATCCAAGACCATCATGTTTTCTTAGGCTCCTTTTGACTGGTAAATTTTTTCATAGTTTTCCTGTTTTTTGATTTCTTAACACTTTTAAAGCGTATTTGTTGGGTATTTTATAGAATGTCCCTCAATCTGAATTTGACTGCTATTTTTCTTATGGTTAAACTGATATTATGAGTTATTAGGAGGAAGATCAGAGAGGTACAATGCTATTCTCAACATAGCATCGAAGTGACTTAGCAGAGCAGAAGCAGCAGCAGCAGAATAACATGCATCTTATCATCATGACTTATTACTGGTGATAGTAACCTTGTCCACTTCTTTTTCTATACCACACTCTTTGAAAGCAAATTAAGTGTAGACCACAGTTGAGAGGTGAAGATTTATATTCCACTTTATTGAGTGAGGAGTATCTACATAAATTGTTTGCAGTTCTATACCAGAAATGTGTCACTTCCCATATTCATTGATTGATTAACTCAGTGCTTTTTTTGTATCAGTATGGATTCATAGATATTTACATTTTGAATTACAGTCCAATACTGTGATACTTATTTTGCTGTAACTTTGCCATTGAGAGTTATTTCAGTTGGTTCCTGTGTCCCTTTGACATATTTGTTTTTTGTTTGTTTTATCATTTAATTACTTTCTGGACTTCCCTGGTGGCTCAGATGATAAAGAATCTGCCTGCAATGCAGGAGACCCAGGTTTAATCCTTGATTTGGGAAGATTCCCTGGAGAAGGGAATGGCAACCCACTCCAATATTCTTGCCTGCAGAATCCCATGGACAGAGGAGCATGGTGGGCTATAGTCCATGGAGTTGCAGAGTCAGATGCGACTGAAAAATTAAGTGCACAGGCACGAGGTTGATAAATGCTTCAGGTTCATATTGTATATTCCTTGTCCCAGGTCCAGAAATTATCCGTTTCTTAAAGAATCTCAGGTTCCTTTTATTGGAGAGTTGCATGAGGTAAGAAAAAAAATCGGACCTTGGGTGCACTCATTGCTACTGGGGGATCATTGCTTTTAGAACTTTTCAGTGGACAAAGTTAGGAAATATATGTGTATCAGTCTCTATATTATGCTAAGTCTGAGTTTATACTGATGTCTCTAATTCTAAACCAGTATCACGGTTCACTTTGGTTCATTCTAGCCATGTCCCTTGCCCATCTGTAACTTCTCACTCCCACATTAAGAAATCTGATTTCCTCCAACTGACATTCATTTACATATTTGTTCAACCCTGGTATGAATTTACAGCAGTTTCAGAATTGCTAACCTACACTCCCATGAAAAATAACTTTATCAACTAAAGTATAGTGTGTACAGCTATATGTACAGCTCCTTTAGGCCTTTAATCTGCGTTCATTCATTTCTGAAGTGTCTTAGGTCAGCATGGCTTTCTCCTCATTAATTCCCTTCAGTGAGATTATGTCATATTTTTGTAATACAGTTAGATTCTTCTCTCATAGTTTTCATTCCCTCTTGTTACCTCTGTCTATCCTCTAGTTGATTTTATTGTTTTGTATTTTGCATAATTCTATGGGTTATGGCAAATGGTTAGTGTCATGAATCTTCAACTACAGTACTACACAGAATATTTGCATAGTTCTAAAAATATCTCCTATGTTCCCTCCATTTAATACTCTTCCAAGCCCTTAACAAGTAATAATCTATTTGAAGTTGGTATACTTTTCTCTTTTCCAGAATGTTATATAAATAGAGTCATACTCCATCAAGATCTCTCAAGCTGGCTTCCTTTACATAGCAATGTACATTTCAGATTTATGTATGTTTAAATGTGGATTAAGAGCTTATTCCTTTTGACTACTGCAGGGTTTGGACACATCACAATTAGCTTGTCCATTTACCTATCCAAGACCGTCTTGGTTGTTTCCATTTTTGTGGTTATGAATAAAGCTGTGAGAGTTTTCATGCAGACATACATTTTCAAATCATGTTCATAAATACCTAGGATGGCAATTAATGGGTTGTGTGTTGTCTTTGTTTAGCTTTGTAAGAAACAGCCAAACCAACTTTCAAAGTGACAGTACCATTTTTCATTCTCTAAAGAATGAGGATTCATGTTGCTCTGCATCCTTGTCAGCACTTGTTACCACCAGTTTTTTTTTTTTTGTTTGTTTTTGATTTTAGCTATTTCTAATCAGTTTATAGTGGTATTTATTGTTTTAAGTTGTATTTCTTTACTGACATTATGTTGAGTAATATTTATTTGCCTTCTGTACATCTTTTTTGGTGAGGTGTCTCTACAAATAGTTTGCTCATTTTTAAGTTGGGAGTGTTTGTTTTGTTGTTGTTGTTTTTTTTTTGCTTATTGTTAGGTTTTAAGTGATCTTACTAGTGAGTTTATTGGTCTTTTTTGTGTAGGTCAATGTTTCAGATTATACGTCCCACATGCATCAAAAATCCTCTAAGATCCTTATGAATTGCAGTATTTTGGGCACTATTCTAGGTCTGATAAATTGAAACCTCTTGGAATCATGACTCAAAATGCTATGTATTTCACAAATTCTGCAAGTGATTCTTACGTGCCCTACCATTCATGAACTACTGATGTATAATTTGGTGAGCCACTTCATAGTTGTAATTAGGTGTTGATGAGGCTCTTCTAAATCACTGGTTTTCAAAAATAGCTGTACATTTGAATCATCTTGGGACATTTTAAAGATCCAAATACCCACACCTCTTCTTAACCTAATGAATCAGATCGTATAAGAGTGAGATCCATTCATCATTCTTGCTTAAATTTCCTCAAGCAATTGTGATGTACAGCTAGTATTATCATATTCCAAATTTCTTAAGTATTCAACAAGCCCATTCATTGTACATATTTATTTTTAGCAAATAGGTTTAAAAAGCCCTATATATTTTTCATTTTACTCATTGCGTTTTAGTGAGATTAAAGTAAATATTCATAATTTACATGATACACATGACAGAGCTGCAACACACATATCAAGTTATGGAAACAGTTAATTCCGATGTTATATGATAAGATCTTATGTTTTACTAGAGGTCATATGCAGGCAAAATTCAATCTATTTAATTTTAAGAAGCATTGGCAGATGCAGCAATATCCTTTAAGTAGCCTATATTAGTGTTTCATACTGTTATTAGAAAAGTCACCCTTTAAATAATAAACATCCTCTGGTCTCAAACTTTTCTCCATTTATATTAATGTATGGTCTCGTAACTGTTCCATTATATCTCTCTACATTTGACAATATTTAGCTATTAGTAAAAGAATTATAAAAATCTATATTGCACTATTTAAGTGTTATTTAAAGAATGTGTATGGGTTTCCCTAGTGGCTCAGTGGTAAAGAATTCGTCTGCCAATGCAGGAGACATGGGTTTGATCCCTGTATCAGGAATAGCCCCTGGAGGAGGAAGTGGCAACCCACTTCAGTATTCTTGCCTGGGAAACCCCATAGACCAAGGAGAGTGGCAGGCTACAGTCCGTGGGGTTGCAAAGAGAGACGTGGCTTAGTGACTAAACAACAACAACAATTAGTTATGTATTGTTACGATAAAAAAATGCCTCCCAAATTTAGTGGGATAAAACAACAAACATTTATTACCTCACAATTTCAGAGATGAAAAAATCTTCATGTAGCATTAGTTCAGGGTCTCTCATGAATTTGCATTCAAGATGTCAGCAGGGCCTGCTGTTATCTGAAGGTTGAATTGGGGCTGGAATATTCACTTCCAAGATGACTCATTCACATGGCTGTTGGCAGGAAGCCTCAAGTTCCTTGTTGCATGGGTCTCTCCATAGACTGCTGGGTGTTCTCATTGACATGCAAATCACTTTCCTTAGAATAGGTGATCCAAGACAGAGAGCTAAGAAGGAAACCACAATGCCTACATGACCTAATCTTGAAAGTTGCACATTGCTATTTCATCACCTGTTATTCATCCAAAGCAAGTCATTAATTAAGTCCAGCTTATACTCAAGAGAAGAGGAATTAAGCTCTACTTCTTAAAAGCAATCAGATCAGATCAGATCAGTCGCTCAGTCATGTCCAACTCTTTGCGACCCCATGAATCGCAGCACGTTAAAAGGAATGGTATCAACTAATTTGTAGACATTTTAAAAAGCATCAAAGCATCCTCTCAGTCTTCATGTGAATTATTTTTTAAATCTTTTAAAACATTAATAACAGCATAAGATTTTATTCACTGAAAACTAGCAATAATTAAAAAATACTACTCAGTTCAACAATATTTATTGAGTAGCTCCTGTATGTCAGACATTGTGCTGGATTTGACAATAAATGGGAGAAATAAGATCCAGGAGTTTAAATTTATCTGGGGTCAGATTGGAGAAGATAGAAGTAAAAGCTATATTTATTTTGTGCCACATATTCTGTGAGTGATAGAAGTATATACAGAGCATGATTTAAGAACAGAAAAAGGAAACAGTCATGCTAGAGGGGCTGGTTGGAGATTGGTCAGGAGAGGCTTCCAAAGACAATGATGGCTGATATGTCCTGAGAGATAATTGAATAATTGTTCATCAGAATCATGAAAGGAGAAGACAGACTCTTGATAATAATATGACACCAGAAAACACTTAATGCTTAGAGGAACTCCAAAGTATTCGCTTTATCAAGTATTTTTATATTTAAGCAAAGAAGGAGGTAAGTGTAGAAGTAAAAGTAAAGTGAGCTTTGTATATAAACCATAATAAAGAATTCTACTTTATTATAAAGTAGTAAATACTAAACTAATTGCAACATTATTACTACTATAAGCAAAAAGCACCACAAGGAACTCTAAGCATTGCAGCAAAGTAATACTATTCTCATAGTAAGAATTACTTAAAATTAACTGTGCTGATCAAATGGTTAATTAAATGAATACATTCTACTTCAGAGTATGCTAATAATTATAATCTATTAGATGAATAATTTCTCCTTTCATTTTATTCAGCTAGATACAGAATGTCCTACTTATCACAATTTCAAATATATGGAAATCCAACATATTAAAGCAAACATTATGCCAATAAGAATCTACTTTGAGTTTTCTGTAATTGCCCCCACTGAGTTTGTTCACCTTTATACTGTTCAGAATATGAAACGCATTTTAAAATGTTGAATAACTACTATTGTTCTATCATACATTTGCTAACTTGTTAGGGGAGTTTGGTGGGGATGAGATGTAAAGCCATCCAGCAGGCTGGCTCTAGGAAGGATCCCAAATGCCAAGGCTCCCTTCGTGTGAGCTGCTTCTCTGAGTGTTCAGTCTAGGGATGAGCCAGAGTGTGAATTCAAAGGGGAAAAATAGGAAAGTCAAAACCAGGGAAATTTAAGCCAAGATCAAAAACGAGGTTTATTCAGGATTTGAAGAAGACACTAAAGATAATGAGGGAGCTGACCAAGGTGATTCAAAAACTAATTTCAAGAATAGAACCATGTACCCAAAAGTGCACAGATAGGCAACCATATGCTGTGTTAATGACGGAGGCAGGTATAATGATATAAGACCCATACTTTCTATAGTACCTCTTTTTCAAATCCTTAGAAAACTTATTTTTATATCTCCTTTTGTTTAATTCTGATAATCATGACTTATGCTATCTGAATGCCAATATTCAAAGAAAATTATGCTTTTCTGTATGTGCCCTCTTTTTTTATTTGTTTTTGTTGACTTTAAAGAACAATGTTAATTTAAGCAGTAATTCAGAACAGGGAAGAAAAAGACTCATTTAAAAGAGATGATGATGAAAATTAAAATGGAGATGTGGAGGAACTTGTTAAGAAGGATCAATTAATGCCATTTTCTTTTGCACTTATTTTCTTTAAGTGCATGGGGGTTGTTTCATTTTTCTTGTCAGATAGTGCTTCTTTGAATAAAAATAGGAAACTGTGTTCCAACACCATAAGCAGAGAATGGTTGTGATTCATTTCCAATAAAAAGGGAAGTGTGTTGCTTTTTCCAAGGCTCCTCAGAAATTGGTTGAGCATCAGGTGCATCTGTCTGACTCCTCCAATCACAGATGCACCCTCTTGCTTAGCTTTGTGAAAGCTTTTCTCCTTCCAATATATCCTGAATCTCTATATGGATTTTAAAATAGATGCCATATTTTCTGTCCAGTGTTTAAATTAGGCAAGAGTACAGAAGAGCTCTTTTTTTTTTTTTTTTTTTCCCTCCTTCCCAGGGAGAGAGAGAGAGGCAAAGGGACATGTTCTCAGTTGAATATAGGGGCAAGAAGGATTTGAAACTATTTTTTCTGAAAATGCCTATTATTCTCCCAGGCTTCTGGGCACTGATATTTTTGACTCTCACCACTGCTGCACTCCAGGTTGTGGTCTTCAACATAATCAACAGCAAGTGTTTTCCAAAATCATGATGGAAACAGACTCCATATTCTCAATGAGCCAGGTCATTTTAGTTTGAGTTCTGTGTCCACTTATCAAAAAGCTATAGACTTCAAGACTCCCAGTGACAGATCTGTAGAGTTAGTCTGGCTAGGACATAAGGGTGATGAAAAAGAAATGTAGACCTGGCAGGGCTTTTTGGTATTAGGCAGATGTTCCTGCTTTCTTTCTTTTCTACTGGAAAACATTGTATACTTCTTATTGTACACATCTGTTTTCTCAAACTGCAACTCTGCCTCCCTGTAGTTTAAACCTATTGGTATATTTCAATTTTTACCATGTTATAAAGGAGGTTCTGCATGTCTCATAAAATACATAAGCTGTTGCTATAGTTCATTTTAGTCTTAGCATTTAAGGTCTTAATAGTGATGCTATACGGAATTATCTAATAAGGGATCTCAATCCCCAAAGTATTTTACTGGAAAATAAGATACAGTGACCATTGACTTTTTCTTCATTGCTTACTTTTTTGTGTATCAGAGTTAATCATATGATAATTGCTCAATAAATATTGTGAATTGATTGAGAATATTTTTAAAACTTAAATGTCTAACCCCCATTGTTAGACATGAATTGAGATCCTAAGGTAAAGGGATGTCTTGCACACTGCAACAGTTGTATAAAACCCCTCAAAATTCTTGGCAAGATAAGAAAAGCATTAATTTTCTCTTTTAAATGTATCATTTTGAATGTACAGAAATAAAAGTAATTGAATTTTTATTCCTCCTTCTAAACACAGTTTATGAATTTTTTTCATAGATACTTTGTGTTCTTGCACTTACACCACTGCCATTATTCATGCAGAGTCAAGGGAACCACACATGAGAGATTAGATTAGAAAGTTTTAAGGATCTTTTAAATTATAAAAGTCCACGATTATACTCTTAAGGAATTAATTGTTCATTTTTTAAAGTGAACAAAATTCAAATCTAACTCAATGTATTAATGTTAGAGATTGTTCCCATGACAATAAATTCATTTCTAATGTTTTCTATTTTGCTCATTTCAATATGAATTCACTGATGATATCTACATCTAAGTAAAATGAAATTTTTGGAATTATTATGGAGGCTCAGTCAATCAACAGGAAACTGGAGGACAAAACTTTGAAATAAGCAGGAGCCAAGAACAAAGATGCCCAGTGTGGTCTTATAACTGAAACAATGTAGTCAGGATGTTCAATGGATAACACTCTGCTGAATGACCTGTGTGTATCACCTCCTCTTTACTTCCTAGTGCCTTAGAGATTAACAGTGTTTAAATCACAAACTGGCCCCCTGGATCGCCTCAGACAGGAGAGGATTAAAGGATCTCCGAATTACAACTTCAGTCCTTTTATCACCCAATCTGGGAAACTAGCAATGGATATAACCTTCCCACCAAGCCTATACACAGGGATGAAGATATAATCCCCAAGAAGAAAATAGAGGAGATAAAAGGAGAGACTAAACCCGAGTGACCCCAAATGATAAATCTTTACAACATTATGAAATGATTCTACAAGGGGTATGTGCAGTACTTTTCAGCTACACAGACTTATATTTCCTTCTTTGCATCTATACCTGAAGTGCATCTTGTTTGAAAAACTAATCAGGTATCTCAAACTTTTAAGTTAAGTCTCTCAGTTTGAGTCACATTCTCTTTCATTCTGCCCTAATCCCTAGATGTATACTGATTGTGCATGCAGGACTCCAGTTTCTCCTTGACTAATGGAAGGAAGGTGAACCTCTATGTCACCAATTAACTCCAGTATAGGTTAAACCCCTGGTAGAATAAGATGACTTGTTGCAACAGTGATTTGAAATGGACTAAGCAGCATTCCCTGTAGTCAACATTCAAAATCCCATTATCATCAGGTCTCCAAGGAGTACTGTTTGATAAATACTGTTGAAATAACAATTTTGTCATTACTTGTAAAGTGGCAAGATTCTTAAGTATGAATTGTGTGTTTTTAAGCCCGGTTGCACTATTTGAACTTTGGCAAAGATGGTTATGTCTGAAAGAATATGCTCATTAATCTTTACAAACAGGTTTTGGGGATATTTTTTAATACTGTTTGATATAGAAAGAGAATAAGAAGTTGGTCTTGTTAGCATTTTACCATGAATGCCAATAGTTATCTTTCTCATCTGACTCAGTAGTTCATGCCCTGAATCCATAAGAACATTGAAAACACAGGCAGTTTCAATGTCCTAATCTCCATTTTGATGGTGCTACGATTGCCTCTGGAAGAAGTGCTTATTTCTTTAGAACTCTCTTGATATTATCTTACTTGTTAAACAGGTGGAATAAATGTTCCACCTTCTGAATAGATGCACTGGGTTTTCCAGGCACTTCCTGTGTAAGTTTTTCTTTCTCATTTTCTGTTTTGTTTTTTTTAATTAACTCATTTATTTTTTCACTTTCCGATTGACTCCATATGTAATATAATCATCCAGTTTTATTTCACTTCTTATTAATTCAGAGCATTCATGTTTATTTTAAAAACTCTTATGAAACCCATTTGCACTAAATGACTAAATAAAAATATGATGTGTCTTTATGAATAAGGAAACAATAGTAGGAAGTCTTAAATGTGCAGCCTCTAATTCAGAATGACTGACACATTAAATCATATCATCCAGCTATACTGTTGTGCTTTAAGAAATTCTTATTCTCAGAAGTAACATAATTAATAGTTGAGAGAAATAAGACTATAATATTTAGTTTGGTTGAAACAGAAAAAGCACATTTGGGAAACATTTACTGGAATTCAAAGAAGATGGATAAAAATCAATTTTGCCTGTTGTCTACATTGCTGTTTCATTCTCCAGTTGCCAACACACCATAAATTGGTACTAGAATTAGAATTTTGACATATTATTAATCAGAGAAATAAATATGAAACAGCTTGATGAACCCTGGTATAAGAAACAAAAATTCAAATAAAAAGTCATCCCATATGTGTCATTTCTTGCAGGAGCTTAATATAATTTAGTAAATCATTTTGTAAATTTCAACAAAGGATACAAGCTCACTCTTCCTCATTTTTAATGGATTTTTTGAAGGGAAAACATTAGTTTAATATCATAAAATGTGTTTTCACATATCTTTGATCCATTTCTCATGACATTCACATCTACACTCTAATTAATATTAATTCTAGGCTAGTAGTTTATATCTGAATTAGAAAATTTTCTTTATGTAGAGAATTCTTATTACGCTGAGAACTATAACTGTTCTTGTTAGACTGTCTGAGATCTATAACCACTCTAGCTTATTAAATCATACTACATACATTGAACTTTTAATATATTAACAGAAAATAGGCTACACCTCATGTTGAATGCTGGTTGAAAGTGAAAGTGAAGTCGCTCACTCGTGTCCAACTCTTTGTGACCCCATGGACGGTAACCTACCAGGCTCCGTGGTCCATGGGATTTTCCAGGCAAGAATACTGGAGTGAGTGGGCTGCCATTTCCTTCTCCATGGGATCTTCCCGAATGCTGGTTGGTAGACTATTAAAATTATCCTGGTACGAGCTATTCTTAGCAGAGTAAAGACAGTGCTGATGATAAATGGATTTGGGAGCTCTCTAAGGGCAAAAATTATCAGTCCTGTGGGATGAACTTGGAGAAGGAAATGGCACCCCACTCCAGTACTCTTGCCTGGAAAATCCAATGGACGGAGGAGCCTGGTAGGCTGCAGTCCATGGGGTCACTAGGAGTCAGACACTACTGAGCAACTTCACTTTTACTTTTCACTTTCATGCATTGGAGAAGGAAATGGCAACCCACTCCAGTGTTCTTGCGTGGAGAATCCCAGGGACAGAGGAGCCTAGTGGGCTGCTGTCTATGGGGTTGCACAGAGTCGGACATGATGGAAGGGACTTAGCAGCAGCAGCAGCAGTGGGGTGAAATGGATATGGAAGCAGAGAGGAAGATGCCACATATGACTCTCATATTTCTTTTGCAAGAAATTGAATAGATGTTGGTAACATTAACAAAGATAAGAAACACTGAATTGATTATCCAGATTATTCCTTTCCACTTTTGTTCTCCTACTCCCTCTACTTTCTTTATCCTATCTTCAACCTCTACCTTTATTCTAAATAAGGCTTCAGGACCTACTTTCAGTGTCTCAAAGATTAAACCCAGGTTTTAAATCTCTTTCCCCATACTGTTTATTTTACCTTTTTTTTCTATCTCTTATTTTAGAGTGATTCTGTGTAAGTTTGCCTGACTAGATTCATGGAGTAATCCCAAATAGGATGCTCTTTTTTGATATTCCAAAACCCCATGCTTTGCAGCCTTAGATAGACAAGATGCCCTGGGCTAAGCCTTCTAGAAAGGAAATCCAGGTCCATGTTTCCTTTTTGTCTTGGAGAATTTGTCAAAACCCCCTTTTGTTAAGTTAACCCCCCCGATCTTGTCTCTTTACTAAGCACAAGATAAGAATTCACGAATCATTAGGTTTAGTTTCTTTCTAACTAACTGAAGAACACTGATTGTCATCAGTGTCATTAGAGTCTTAAATTAGATATGCACAAGCATGTAAGAGAATGTATTGTGTGGTAGGCCAGATAACGTCCATAAAGACATAAGGTCCTTCCTAATCCTCGGAACCGGTGAACATTACCTTATATGGAAAAAGGGTCTTTGCAGGTATGATTAAGTTAATAATTTTGAGATGGAGAGATTATCCTGGATAATCTGGTAGGCTCTAAGTATAATAACAAATATTCATGTAGGAAAGAGGCAGAAGGAGGTTTCTTGACAGATCTAGAAAAGGTAATGAGATTATTCAAGACTCATTGGAAAAGACTGATGCTGGGAGGGATTGGGGGCAGGAGGAAAAGGGGATGACAGAGGATGAGATGGCTGGATGGCATCACCGACTCGATGGATGTGAGTTTGAGTGAACTCTGGGAGATGGTGATGGACAGGGAGGCCTGGCGTGCTGCGATTCATGGGGTCCCAAAGAGTTGGACACGATTGAGCAACTGAAATGAACTGAAGTCACAGGCCTAGGAATGCCTTGAGCCACCATAAGCTGAAGACAAGGACTGGATTCTCCACTTGAGCCTCTAGAAAGAGCACAGCCCTGCTGACACCTCGGTTTTCAGTGAAACTAATTTCAGATTTTTGGCCTCCAGAACCATTAGGGAATGAATATCCATTGCTTTAAAGCACCATCTTTGTGGTAATTTGTTAACAGCAGTCCCTGAAAACGAATTCATATAAGAATGTTTATGCAAATAAGCTCTAAAGTCAAATTGTGTTCAAAAACTGAATACTGTCTGTAATGATGATAACTGGGCAAATCATGCCTTTCTCTGTATTTCAGAGTTTTCTTTTGTAATATGTGTGCATGCATGCTCAGTCGCTTTAGTCGTGTCCAACTCTCTGTGACCCCATTGACTGTAACATGCCAGGCTCCTCTGCCTTTGGAATTCTGCAGGCAAGAACACTGGAATAGGTTGCCATGCCCTCCTCCAGGGGATCATCTTCACCCAGGCATCGAACCCAAAGCCATGTCTCTTAAGTCTCCTGCATTGGTAGGCAGGGTCTTTACCACTAGCGCAACCTAGGAAATCCCTTCTTTTGTATTAAGTGAAGCCGCTCAATCGTGTCCGACTTTTTGCAACCCCACGGACTGTAGCCTACCAGGCTCCTCCATCCATAGGATTTTTCAGGCAAGAGTACTGGAGTGGGTTGCCATTTCCCTCTCTAGGGGATCTTCCCAATCCAGGGATCAAACCTGGGTCTTCCACGTTGCAGGCAGACACTTTACCATCTGAGCCACCAGGGAAGCCCATTCTTTTTAAATAAGAATTTATTAATAATAGTCCCTGGAGTAGGAAATGGCAACCCACTCCAGCATTCTTGCCTGTGAAATCCCATGGACAGAGGAGCCTGGTGGGCTATGGCCCATGGGATGGCAAAGAGTTGGACATGACTGAACATGCACGCTGGAATAGTAACCATCTCAGAATTGCATGAGAATTTAGAAGAATGATTCGTACATAGTGTTAACAAATTACACACAGATGTTAACTATTATTATTTATTTAACTTTGCAATGTTTTGTTATTACCAAGGATAGTTAAGGAATTTCCATTTTTCAAAGTCTTTATAAAAGCTAGTTTATTTTCTTGTGACTAGAAGTAGACAGGTTTTCATTTTGAGTTATATCAACCTCAAAGATTTTTTAAATTGTTTGACTGAAATATAGGAGATAGATAAAATGGTTCTAATAGCCAGTTTTAACTACGGTCTGATCATGAGCAACTTCCTTGGTGTCAAGAAGGACAAGGGGGAATATTTAAGGAATGAAGCCCCTCTAATTGCTGATAACTTAAGCTGATTTACCAGAGTCACAGCAGTGGTCAGTTCTGGGATTTCCTCATAGATGGGAGGTCAGACAACGTGGAATTATTTACACCGATGACAGCCACATTAGCAGACACAGGTCTGTAATGCTCAAGAGGGTGGCAAGGTCGCAGACTTTGTGAAATTCCCTTATAAACCACGATATCTCCTTTAAATTTGAACCAGTGTGCTTAGACATATTATCATGTTCATTCTTCATTTTATTTGATGTAGCAGTTTTCATTCTTCTATTGTTAATATCAAGAGGGAGCCTAGTAATTGAGGTAACTGGAAGTGTGTAGAGGAGGAAAAGTCTTTCTCTACTCATCTTAGGTTTCTTGGCTGGGATCCTATAAATGGGACTGATGAAAGATTAATAACAGAAAAGCACACACATTTATTTCATACGAATTTTATATGACACAAAAGCCTTAATGAGGAAATGAAGGCCTGCAGATATGGTTAAACCTGAACATTTTTATACCAGCTGTGACGAGAATGGAAAGTCATGGGAAAATGTGATGGAACAAAGAAGAATGAGCTAATGGTAGTAAACTGGGGGAAGCATAGTAGGCCTGTTTGTTCAGATTCCTCTGTTTTCCTTGTAACTTCAGATAGAAGGCTACTCTTTTTCTCCAAGCATAGGGAACTTCTCACATGAGGGTCTTTTGACTTCCTTCAGGAGAGAAGAAGAGAAGAGGTCAGAAAGCCTTTCCTCTATTTGCTAATTTTCAAATGTCTTCAGCTTAAAATACTCAGTATGGCAAGGTATCATATATTGAGCTAGCCTGTCCTGAACACCATCAATTACCACATTTGAAAATTGTAGTTGCGATTCCTACTCCATTTGGTCCACCTGGAACTCTCCACTCAGATCATTCATTCTTATGTTTAAAAGTATGTGGGCACACTAGTCTCGTTTTCACGACATTTGCCCAGAATTCAATGACTTATTATATTTTCCTTCTACCAAATAAACGTAATACTTTACCCTTTTCTGAGAAACATAATTTAACACTAACATAAGTTTTATTTATATGCTACTAACACTTAAAATAGTAGAGATATTAATAAAAGATTTCTGAGGCAAAGCATCTGGTGAAATTCATTTTTTTAATATAGTATTTTATCTAATTAATTAGTGGAACATTGAAGCTTTACTCTACATTATTTTGCCTTGTTTTTGATTTGTTTGAATGCCCCTATAGTTGTGGCTGAGGGAATAGCCTAGGTATTGACTTCTTCATGTATTAATAAGGGCGTCATTCTAGATCAGTGCCCACTGAGCGATGGGCAGCAGATGTCCTTCCACAAGTAGCTATCTTATGTCTCATGAAAAACCCATTCCATAATCAAATAGAACTGGCAAATATTTGGATAAAGTTGGGTGTTTGTTTTCTTAAAGACTCTTCAGAAAACCTTAGTATAGTGAATATATTCTGATTTTCCTCAAGAAAGTAGAATTCACTGAATCCCATACCTCTTTGAAAAGAGAA
Organism: Bos grunniens; assembly: GCF_055505025.1. NCBI lineage: Eukaryota > Metazoa > Chordata > Mammalia > Artiodactyla > Bovidae > Bos > Bos grunniens. The sequence continues at coordinate 77,523,054 of NC_141171.1, forward strand.
ATTGTATTTGGTTTTGCTTTCTTAACACGTTGAGCTCCACTCAAACTGTAACATTCTTAATTTTTCTTTTTTAATTAGAGACAATACATAAAATCACTTTTTAAATAGTTAAACAATTTATATTTTATTAATGTAGGCCTTGTGTAATTTCTTCTAGTCAAGTCCTGAGGTAAACGATAACTGGTTTGTTTATATTCAATTTCCTATTCTTCCCTGTAAACCACCCCCTCCACTTTTTATCACTATAAAATCTGAATTCAATTACTTTAGTAAATTATGTGCAGTCCTTTTTTAAAAAAATTTTTACCCTTTTAAAAAATGCACAAGGATGCCAAGGTCTTACATCAAAAATAAATATATTCCTGATCAGAAAGAAAAAGTGTGAGTGAGAATTATTTCATGAGTACAAAGACATAGATTATTGGTTTGCAATTTTTGGTGAAGAAACTTAAGGAAAATATGTCTCATACTTCTAAAATTTTGAAAAATGAAAATGGATAATTTTTGCTTCTACATCTCCAAGAACCCCCTGGGGCATACTCTGTGTGAGACAGTTGAAAATGTCATTTTTAAGGGTATGAGAAATGATAGCTTTTCTTCCATAATTGATCGAACCCTAGGTAGCAATTTTATATATGTAAGTATTTTCTTAGTAGTGGTTTTAGGACTATTTGGGCAAGTGGAAATCACCATGTAAAGGCAATTTCTAGTTAAAAAAAAAAATGAGTAGAAAGGTAAAAATGTATAAAACTCTAACCCACTCCAAATATAGTTTATCCTAGTTAAGAAGAAAGATTATTCTGTTTCTAAAATCTCTAAGTTACGGTAGGAGGAAGGATGGATAATATTGAAATATTTTCTCTCTTTCTTTGATCTTATAAAGGGGATCTTTTAATAACATTGGAATTCATGGTTCTGAAATGTTTTTTATCCACAAAATAACTAAGATTAGCCACAATACAAAGGGTTTATTTTAGAAGTTTCTTCTGTTCAGTGATGCCAATATTAATCTATGTCATATATTTACAGAGAATCCACTTCGTGTTTTGCTAAGGTGTACCAAAGGGCCAAAACAAATAAATAAATGATACGAAGTGCAGGCCTTAGCAAAGACAAAAGCCATGTCCTTGTTAGCCACTGTAAAATATATGCTCTCATGTTTTCTCCAAATCTTTGAAGATCCCTAATCTGCTAGGTAAGGCTTTTGGTGACTCCTTTTTACCCACTTCCCATCTACAGCTGCTGCTGCTGCTAAGTCACTTCAGTGTGTCCGACTCTGTGCGACCCCACCACTGGACAAAGAGGGGCTTCTTTACATGAGTCCATCCTAGTGTTTTTTGATCCTCCTTCAAGTTCAGAAAAAAAGACGAGAAGTTAGAGGGAAATCAGCTATTTTATTTATATTTTTCTTTTTGTCTTTGTTAGCTTTGAGATCAATTATACTGGTTACCTCTTTCATACAAAATCAGTGTACTGATGGAAAAAGTGACAGAAAAGCATCAAGGCTACATTTTCTATCTGCTTAAATATGTAGCTATTAAAATGTCTTATCTTTTCAAATAGTAAACTGAATAATTGTCTCCTTTCCCCCCTGCAAATTCATATGTTAATTTTAAGTATTAAAACAACAAATCATCACTTGGCAGAAGATTTCTTTTATGTAGAATGGTTTCCTTTTTGTCACATGAGCAAATCCTCCAAAATTTAATCTTATGATTATTTTAGATGTATCTTCTAATATAATAAAGCTTAGAGTCAAATCCCTATATATTCTGTAATATAATAATTTTTATATCAAGTAACAGATACAGAGACATTAAGAATAGTATTTGGCAAATAGTTAACACTCATAAATAATAGACATTTTGTTATATTATTAGAATTATTATTATCATCATCATTGTCATTATTATTATTACTATATTGAAACTTAACCATCTACAATATCCAAATGCAAGGGATGGATTAATAACACATATTTGGAAAATTAAAGCACAGCCATATTTGAAAGTTTTTATAAAAATTATTAAACGGTAAAGTACTTACAGAAATATATTTGAAATATTAATATATAAATTAGCATTCATATGCCAAGCTAGAAAATGTTTCTTATATATAATAAAACTGATCCTGAGGAAGTCCTTATAAAAAGATACCAGCATATATATTTGCATGATGAGACTATGAGTAATTTTTTATTTTTATTTAATTCTACATTTTATTTACTAATGTTTTAAAAAATAAATGCTATTAAAGTGAAAAATATAAAAAATAGACTCTCTAAGATTAACTACTTATCCTAAGTTTTCAAAGACCCAATTTCAGTTTGCCATCATATCTTCATCAGAACAATTTGAAAAGTTGTGACACCTTCCCTATACTTTTAAAAATGTATCTTACATTTTAGTGTTTAAACTTTCAACTTGTCACAGTAACCTTTGTATTTCTTGTAATCTTTGTACTTGGCACATCATTTAACATTTCTTTTGGTTCCTGTGTCCAATTAAGTGACAGAATTTTCAGTCTTGAAGGGCATCCATTTCTCACAATCTGAGAGAAGGGTGCCTTGATCTTTGAATACTTCTTCTTTCAGGAGGCCAGTGCTCTCATTCAGGTTTGCTACAAAGAAGAGGAATATGCTCCCGTGCTCCTTCTCCTCATTAGAATATTCAATTTCTGGTTGACTGAATAGAGTCTTGAGGAAGCCTGGGGAAGTTAACTCACCTCTCCCTGGAATGTTAACACACCTCTCCCTTTAGCTTAGCCAAGCCCTAGGCAAGAAGGCATCTGGTGAGGGACTCCCTTAGAATCCTTCAGGTACAAAGAAACAAGTTAATGTCTACATTACTCTAAGGCAGTGTTTTGCAAAATATGGTCCTTGGAACATCTGTAACAGAATAATCTGAGGAGGTTGCTAAAAAGGCAGATGCCTTGGCTCTATCCCAAAACAATTAAAAATATATTTGATGATGGAGATCAAGTAAAACCATGTTTATAAATGTCTCAAGGACTTCTTTTGACATTTAAGATTATAGAATCAGTGGTGTGATTTCTATAGTTTCCAAGTAAGAATCAATCTAAGTAGAATCAAACTAAGTAGAATTGACCAAAAAAGTACAGAAGTAGGTAAAATGAACTCCAGGTGAGGCATGCAAAAGTAAAAGGTAGGATAAAAGCAATAATTATTTTCTATAATGAGGGACACACACACATCATAGGTTACTATTTGTGTGCCATATCATCTCAATGCTCAGGACCTAAGTCACCAGGGTATGCAAATTAAAGGTTCTGTTCATAGTGAAATAAAGCAACTTTGGCAAAATCTATAATTGATACATTTTTTTTTTTTGCTCATCTCTTCTCAAGAATATGTTTCTCATGTTATAAGTTGTTATATATTTTTATTATTTGTTTAAAGTCATAAAACTTAGGGGAAATGCATATAAGGATAATGTTGAAGAAAAATCATTAAAAGAAAAACCAATATGTTTTCATATGCTTATTTCATTGGATTGTCAGATTTACGCAATAAAATCTATTCAAAGTTTTCTGCTCTTTGGAGGTAAGAGTGAAAATACATCTTTGGAGGTAAGAATGGAAATATAAAACAATACATAGGTAGTATACACACACAGAAAACATATTTCCTAGTAAATTCAAGCATGAATTTGTCTTTTGAGTTACTTTAAAATGATTAGCAGAGGCACTGAAGGGAAAAAATATTGTCATTTTATAAGAGGTGATATTGATTGAGCAGCATAGTATGATTATACATAGGAATTAAATGATAAGGTACACTGGAATATTTTATTCTTAATGGCCTATATATAGCTTTTATAATTTACATACTCATATAAGATATGTAAATCAGAACTCCATAATGCCCTTTATATCTTATCAAGGAACAGTGCCATCTGATTCTTTCTGTTGAGGCAAATTTTCCTTTAGCAAAGGCTATATATAAACCCTTTCCCTGCCCCAAGTTATTAACTCAGAGTGAACTTCAAATCTAATTTGCTTTTTCTTCCTCTCTCAGAACATAAGACATAAGGAAGATTGTTTTAAATCAGGTAAAAAAGAAGAACAGGTGAAATTTTATGGTAGAGGGAAAAGTGTACAGTAGTATTTCTATTAATATTAGGGATAGGAGTAGAAAAGGATAAACTGGAAATTTTAAGTGTAAAGAATATTGCCTAAGGGCTATTTGTAAGAAAAGGCAAGCATCTTAATGATGTAAAGACAAGAGAGTATAGACTGAATGTTTCCTGCCAGCCATGTCTTAGTTAGAAGCAAAAAATAAATAAATAAACATTAAAGATGAGATATAAAATGTTTTCAATCCACTATGATAGGACATTCAAAAAGCAAATTAACTGTGTTCAGGTCGCTGTTCAGTTGCTAAGTCGTGTCCAGCTCTTTGTGACCCCATGGATTGCAGCATGCCAGGCACCTCTGTCCTCCAATATCTCACAGAGTTTGCTCAAACTCATGTCCATTGAGTCAGTAATCCTATGTAACCATTTCATCCTCTGTCGCTCTCTTTTCTTTTTGCTTTCTATCTTCTCCAGCATCAGTGTCTTTTCCAACAACTTGGCTCTTCACATCAGGTGGCCAAGTACTGCAGCTTCAGCTTCAGCAGCAGTCCTTCCAATGAACATTCGGACTTGATTTCCTTGAGGATTGACTCGTTTGATCTCCTTGCAGTCCAAAGGACTCTACGGGTCAGCACCACAGTTCAAAAGCATCCATTCTTTGGCACTCAGCCTTCTTTATGGCCCAAGCTTCTCCGTACATGACTGCTGGAAAAACCATAGCTTTGACAATGCATACAGACCTTTGTCAGCAAAGTGATGTTTTATAATGTGCTGTCTAGGTTTGTCATAGCTTTCCTTCCAAGGATTAAGTGTCTTTTAATTTCATGGCTGCAGTTACCACCTGTAGTGATTTTGGAGCCCATGAAAATAAAATCTGTCACTGCTTCCACTTTTTCTCCTCTATTTGCCATAAGGTAATGGGACAAGATGCAATGATCTTAGGTTTTTTTCATGTTCAATTAGAAGCCAACTTTTAAACTCTCCCCTCTGACCCTCATCAGTAGACTCTTTAGTTCCTTTTCACTTTCTGGCATTACAGTGGTACCATCTGCATATCTGAGGTTGTTGATACTTCTCGCGGCATCCTGATTCCAGCTTGTGATTCATTCAGCTTGACACTTTTCAGAATGTACTCTGCACATAAGTTAAATGAGCAGGGCTACACAATATACGGCCTTATCATACTCCTTTCTCAATTTGAAACCAGTCCATTGCTTCATGTCTGGCTCTCTTGCTTCTAGACCTGCACACAGATTCCTCAGGAGACAGGTAAGGTGGTCTGGACTCCCATCTCTGTAAGAATTATTCAGTTTGTTGTGATCCACAAAGTCAAAAGATTTAGTGTGGTCAATGAATAATATTTAAATGTAAATATCACTTTTTCCATGAGATGGGAATAACAGACCACCTGACCTGCCTCTTGAGAAACCTATATGCAGGTCAGGAAGCAACAGTTAGAACTGGACATGGAACAACAGACTGGTTCCAAATAGGAAAAGGAGTACATCAAGGCTGTATATTGTCACCTTGCTTATTTAATTTATATGCAGAGTACATCATGAGAAACGCTGGGCTGGAGGAAGCACAAACTGGAATCAAGATTGCTGGGAGAAATATCAATCACCTCAGATATGCAGATGACACCACCCTTATGGCAGAAAGTGAAGAGGAACCAAAAAGCCTATTGATGAAAGTGAAAGAAGAGAGTGAAAAGTTGGCTTAAAGCTCAACATTCAGAAAACGAAGATCATGGCATCTGGTCCCATCACTTCATGGCAAATAGATGGGGAAACAGTGTCAGACTTTCTTTTTTGGGGCTCCAAAATCACTGCAGATGGTGATTGCAGCCATGAAATTAAAAGACAGTTACTCCATGGAAGGAAAGTTATGACCAACCTAGATAGTATATTGAAAAGCAGAGATATTCTTTGCCAACAAAGGTCTGTCTAGTCAAGGCTACAGTTTTCCCAGTGGTCATGTATGGATGTGAGTTGGACTGTGAAGAAAGCTGAGTGCTGAAGAATTGATGCTTTTGAACTATGGTGTTGGAGAAGACTCTTGAGAGTCCCTTGGACTGCAAGGAGATCCAACCAGTCCATCCTAAAGGAGATCAGTCCTGGGTGTTTATTGGAAGGACTGATGCTGAAGCTGAAACTCCAATACTTTGGCCACCTCATGTGAAGAGTTGACTCATTGGAAAAGACCCTGATGCTGGGAGGGATTGGGGGCAGGAGGAGAAGGGGATGACAGAGGATGAGATGGCTGGATAGCATCACCGACTCGATGGACGTGAGTTTGAGTGAACTCCAGGAGTTGGTGATGGACAGGGAGGCCTGGCGTGCTGCGATTCATAGGGTCGCAAAGAGTCAGACAGGACTGAGTGACTGAACTGAACTGAACTGAACTAAACCAATGTTAACAATTTGATCCCTGGTTCCTCTACCTTTTCTAAATCCAGCTTGTACATCTGGAATTTCTTTGTTCATGTACTGCTGAAGCCTAGCTTGAAGGATTTTGAGCCTTACCTTGCTAACATGTGAAGTGGGTACAATTGTGGGGTAGTTTGAACATTGGCATTTCCCTTCTTTGGGATTGGAATGAAAACTGACCTTTTCCAGTCCTGTGGCCACTGCTGAGTTTTCCAAATTTGCTGCCCTATTGAGTGCAGCACTTTCACAGCATCATCTTTTAGGATTTGAAATAGCTCAATTGGAAGCCCATCACCTCCATTAGGTTTGTTCATAGTAATGCTTCCTAAGGACTACTTAACTTCACACTCCAGGATGTTCAGCTCTAAATGAGTGACCACATCATCATGGTTATCCAGGTCATTAAGACCTTTTTTGCATGGTTCTTCTGTGTACTCTTGCCACCTCTTCTTAATCTTGTCTGCTTGTGTTAGATCCTTACTGTTCCTGTTCTTTATCGCACCCATCCTTTCAAGAAGTTTTCCCTTGATATCTCCAAATTTCTAGAAGAGATCTCTAGACTTTCCCATTCTGTTGTTTTCCTCTATTTCTTTGAATTGTTCATAAGAAGGCTTTCAATAGAACTGCCTTATGATCCAGCAATCCCACTGCTGGGCATACATAATGAGGAAACCAGAATTGAAAGAGACATGTGTATCCCAATGTTCATCGCAGCACTGTTTATAATAGCCAGGACATGGAAGCAACCTAGATGTCCATCAACAGATGAATGGATAAGAAAGCTGTGGTACATATACACAATGGAGTATTACTCAGCCATTAAAAAGAATACATTTGAATCAGTTCTAATGAGGTGATGAGGTGAATGAAACTGGAGCCTATTATACAGAGTGAAGTAAGCCAGAAAGAAAAATACCAATACAGTATACTAACACATATATATGGAATTTAGAAAGATGGTAACAATAACCCTGTATACGAGACAGCAAAAGAGACACTGATGTATAGAACAGTCTTTTGGACTCTGTGGGAGAGGGAAAGGGTGGGATGATTTGGGAGAATGGCATTGAAATACGTATAATGTCATATATGGAACAAGTCACCAGTCCAGGTTCGATGCACAATACTGGATGCTTGGGGCTGGTGCACTGGGATGACCCAGAGGGATGGTATGGGGAGGGAGGAGGGAGGAGGGTTCAGGATGGGGAACACATGTATACCTGTGGTGGATTCATTTCGATATTTGGCAAAACCAATACAATATTGTAAAGTTTAAAAATAAAATAAAATTAAAAAGAAAAAAAAAAAAGAAGGCTTTCATATCTCTCTTGATATTCTCTGGAACTTGCTCGCAGTTGAGTATGTCTTTCACTTTCTCCCCTGCCTTTCACTTCTCTTCTTTTCTCAGCTATTTGTAAAGCCCCCTCTGACAACAACTTTGCTTTCTTGCATATCTTTTTCTTTGGGGTGATTTTGATCACTGTGTCCTGTACAATGTTACAAACCTCTATTTATAGTACTTCAGGCATTTTATCAGATCTAATCCTTTGCTATTCATCACCTCCACTTTATAATACTTCCCTGGTGGCTCAGACAGTAAAGCATCTGCCTACAAAGCAGGAGACGTGGGTTTAATCCCTGGGTCAGGAAGATATCCTGGAGAAGGAAATGGCAATCAGCTCCAGTATTCTTGCCTGGAAAATCCCATGGACAGAAAAGCCTGGTAGGCTACAGTCCATGGGGTCGCAAAGAGTCGGACATGACTGAGCGACTTGACTTTCACTTTTTTTCCACTTTATAATCACAAAGAATTTGATTTAAGTCACACATAAATGGCTTAGTGGTTTTCTGCACTTTTTTTTTTCAATTTAAGCCTAAATTTTGCAATGAGGAGTTCATGATCTGAGCCATAGTCAGCTCCAGGTCTTGTTTTTGCTGACTGTATAGAGCTTCTTCATCTTCAGCTGCAAAAAACATAACAGTTTGATTTCAGCATTGATCATCGGTGATGTCCATGTGTAGAGTCATCTATTGTGCTGTTGGAAAAGGGTGTTTGCATGACCAGCATGTTCTCTTGACAAAACTGTTAGCCTTTTCCCTGCTTCATTTTGTACTCTAAGGCCAAACTTGCCTGCTATTCTTGAGTTCTTACTCTTGCATTCCAATTCTCTGTGATGAAAAGGATGTCTATTTTGGTGTTAGTTTTAGAAGTTGTTGTAGGTCTTCATAGCACTTGTCAACTTCATCTTCTTGGCATCAGTGGTTGGAATATAGACTTGGATTACTATAATGTGGAAACTTGACTTAGAAATGAACCAAGATCATTCTGTTGTTTTTCAGGTTCACCCATGTACTGTATTTCAGACCCTTTTGTTGACTTTGAGGGCTACTTCTTCTAAGGGATACTTGCCCACAGTAGCAGATATAATGATCATCTGAACTAATTCACCCATTCCCATCTATTTTAGTTCACTGATTCCTAAGATATTGACATTCAATCATTCCATCTCCTGATTGACCATGCCCAATTTACTTTGACTCATTGATCTAACATTTCAGATTCCTATGCAATAATGTTCTTTACAGCATCAGACTTGACTTTACCACCAGACACATCCACAATTGAGTGTCATTTCCACTTTGGCCCAGCTGCTTCATTCTTTCTGGAGCTATTAATAATTGCCATCTGCTCTTCCCCAGAAGCATAGTTGATACCATTCGACCTCAGAGGCTCATCTTCCAGCGTCATATCTTTTTGCCTTTTTTATAATGCTCACGGTGTTCTCAAGCAAGAATACTGGCATGGCTTGCATTCCAGTGGAAAACATTTTGTCAGAACTCTTCACTATGACCCAGCTGTCTTGGGTGGCCCTGTATGGCATGGCTTATAATGTCATTGAGTTAGGCAAGCCCCTTTGCCATAACAAGGCTGTGATCCATGAAGAGGTGTTCAAGTAGTTGTCACTTATAACTTAAAAATGAATTTATCTTCCGTGTAAAGGATTTACCAAATTGTAATTATCATTTAATCTTATTTCCAAATCCCGAGCAGGGTTAGATGCACATCCATTGACAAATTAGCCTGTGGCATATGCAGAGATGACTTTAATTTCACTAGTTTGAGTCATGTGGCCATTTATAAAGTAAACAAGGTCAAGTTTCTTAGTGTCCCACTGAAAAACACGGCCACTCCATATGAACTAAGTAAATGGAAGTGGGGAAAAAATCATTTCTGAAAAATTTGTAAGAGAAGATAGAGCCTGGCAGATAAAAATTTAGGTCTACAGGAGCCATTTGAAAGTGAATTATCTGATTAAATCTGGGCATATGATCTGGATGCATAATCTGAACATCCAATGGTGAAAAATTAAAATGACTGAATCAAATAAATATCAATGAGACCACACTGATATAAATATATACATAACATACACAGAAAGGATTTCTTTCCTTAATTGTAATGCCAACTAACACATCTGGAAATATTATGGACCTAGAGAATTACCAATGCTTGCTAATGATTCTCGTTAATTATAATAGGGAATGTGGAACTTTAAAAGTATTGTATAATTATCCAAATGTCATGGAGTGAGAGAGACTCCAGAAAAGTTATAGATTAGAAATAAATCCTGGAAAAATCTGTAAGTTTCTTGCTTGTTATTAAAGCCAGGAAACATAAGGGATTAATATTTTAAAATGTATTTTTTTCAAGTAACATAAAAAGTAACAGTTTTGTATTAAGCAATATTTTAAAGAAATTTTGTTATAATGGAAACTATACTGTTATTTCAGGTCATATGTATTAATATTTGTAATGTTTTTAACATTAAAGATTTGCTGAAATCGTATCCGATAAGTTGGAACTTGTGAGAATAATAATGGCCCTGGGAAACTTGGCTTGCAATTGAGCTATTGTCATTGGTTTAAAAGTCATATATTATTGTAACACTTAAAGTTTTTATTTTAAATAAGCTGGCTTTAGTTTTTTTTTTTTAGACCATAGAATCTTTAATGCAATTATTGAAGCACTAATCGTGAATTTTAACATAGCTTAGAATAAGTAATGTCTGCAATGGAGGATGGTGGAAACTATCTCGTCAAAATAAAACCTGATACCCAGAGAAGCTCAGGAAATTGACCCAGAAAGAGTTTGTGCTCAATATTTTTCTTAATATGTTCTTTCTTATTTCACTTTCACTATCTTACCCCTTATTAAAGGATCTCCTCAAAAATAATAGAAAGAAATAGTAATATTTTAAAACAAAGAAAACTTGATAAAACATTAAGCAGAAGAGAAATAGAAATATTGGACTGAAGTTAGAATATGTATTCTGTAACATTTTTTCTGTGCTATATCTAAAGTTCCTTTGCATTCTTTGCTGGTTGACTAAAGCAAGCATTTGCTAAATAATGCCCTTGGGGTTTGAATGAGTTAATAGAGATTTCTGAAGTAAGAACATAGTACAAATTAGCTTATTCTGAAACACAATCCTTAATAAACTGTCTCTCTTGTATAAAACATTTTAGGAAAGCTCTTCTAGACATTTTGTTGCAGATTAGATTAAAGGAGGAAAAAAGCTTCCTTCTTTCCTTATTTATGGTCCTTCTCTTTATCTGGCTAGTTCCATTACTGTGAATTCTGCATTTGTTTGTTTATCACAAAACTAGCTATAGCTGTAAATCTACATTTACATCTGAATTTGAGGGGAGGATGTCTCACATGAGGAAAGAATATTTTCACTTCAGGGCCATCTGCAAAAATAAAAATTAAGAAAAGGAGAGAAGTAAGGGAGGGATGGAAGGAGGAAGGAAAAGAAGTAGGATAGAGAAAGAGGGAAAAGGAAAAATTTAAAAAAAAAAATTTTTTTCTTTTAACTTACAATTTGTAAATGGCAAGGAATCTCCTGTTAAAATGGGTTGCTTGGAAATCCAGCATTCTGTTTTCTTGTTCTTTCTTTTGTTGTACCAGACCAATTCTATGTATAATTACCCACAGAGCAAAACAATCATAAATTGAATTTGATAAAAGTATATATGTGTGTTTATAAATGTAGTGTATGTATCTAAGTATATATATTATATAATTTTATAAAAGAATTATTGAACAGTATATTAAACTAGAATAAGGTCTCAATACCAGCAGTAACATTAGATTGCAGATAACCTGAAGTTTCTAAATATAATAAAAATTAGCAATAAATATGGTACTATGCTTTGGCCATCAGAGCATCAAGGGAAACCTAATCAATCTCTTAAGTGATATTTTGGGCTGAATAAAGGTCTTCCTTGGATTTAAAGAAAATTTTTCCAAGTAGGCTTCAAGGCTAGGGTGCTGCAGTAGAGTCAGAAAAGAAGACAGTTCTCAATAGTACTAACACAATAAATTAAGTAACAGATTCCTAATATGTTTCATGTTACAGCCTCTCAATGTAAATAGAGTTAATAATGCCAATGACAGAGCATGTAAATCAATTCTTAAGGAAGCCCCCAAACTGAGATCCTTATCTACAGTTTTCTCATTGTCAGACATAAAATGGCCCCAAAATAAAAGTTATGCCTCTTAGTAACAAAAGTGTTTTACTGGTCTTTGAAATCTTATGTAAGGCATTATTTGAACTTGGCTCTTGCAAATTGTTCTAAAAAGAAAAGCTCCATATTTCATAGACTATCTATATGTGTATATACATGTATATAATATATAATATATAATCTCATAGAAAATACTCTTTCATAGGATATATATGTGTATATACATATTCACTATGAAATATGAGATTTTCCTTTAGAACCCTCTGTATGTGTACACACATCTATACTGATATGAATATATATAAAGAGGGACAGAGGCAGAGAAAAATTATATATATATGTATATATATAGATATTTCAAAATCTATGAAGTTGTGGTTTTTCCATCACTTCATGGTATACTGAATTTGATAAACTATGGCACTTTTTTTTTAACAAAATGATCTTTTACCCTAAGACCCTATATAATTTGAACAGCCCTGGTGAAAATGTTATTTTGATGTGTTGATTTGCAGTTTTCATACAGAAGATAATTAATTGCTCCTTGGAGGTTTGAGTTTGAGAAGAATTTCTGTGAATAAATTAATCTTCTGCACCTTTTACTCTTGCAGAGGAAGGAATGTCCGAGGTCAGGACAAACTGTAGCATCACAAACAAGATGTATTTCCTTGGATGTGATTGCTTTCTTCAAGAAAATGATTAGAGAGATTAACATGCAAATAACAGACTAAGCCAGCTCTTATAAGGGGGAAAAAATAGCTCCAGATACATTTTGAAAATCACTGGGACCAAAATCTATTTCTATAAACGTCACTTTTATGATAATCAGAATACATTGTTTGGAGAAAAATATTAATTTAGGTAGGTCTGAAGAGTTGTCACCCAGTTAATTAATCCCATCTGCTATTTTTACTGTCAGAACTGCAGCAATCTGTTTGCCAGGAATTCAAAACCAGAAAAAAAGGCCCCATGAGCCCCACTAACAATCTTTGTCTACAACATCTTTCACCTAATATACATGAATTCAAATTTGAAAAGGTGACAAAGAAAAAAAAATATCTGGATAATCTGCTTTATTTCATTTATGTTCATGGAAATTTAGAAAATTAACTTTAAATATCATGACATTCAAGAAAAGCAAACTGTGAAATTACAGGAAAAAAGGGAGGGTACAAGAGTATGATTAGAAAATTTTACCCTTGTTCCCAAAATAAAATGCAGTTCTGCTTGCAATTAAAATATGTACTTTATTACTTATAAATTCTCCTTGATTCTTTGTGTCAAAAATTCATTGCTCTTCACTCTATTATGTTACCTTTGGAGTAGGACTTGAAAGTTGATTTTTTTCATAATAATTTTGTCTAGTTTTCCTCTTTAGATAATACTGAATTATGGGAGACCTAATATTAGACTTGTTATTGAGAAGTAACTCATATGTGACAATGTAATGTGTGTAATTATGTGCATTATAAATTTCCCAAATAGACATATGGTATCTTGTTTTCCCCAGTGAGTTTATCACTCAGGTGCTTAAGGAAGTGTATTAACTCTTCAAGACACCCATTTCCCTAAGTGTTTAGATTATGGCAGAGCATAGAATATAAATAAGCTGAGATATTTATCAGTAAAAAGAATGGATAAGCCTGTTTTATGGAGTCACGTGGCCACTGAACTCTCATATCAGATTTGTCATTAGAAATGTCCAGTCTCCTTTTCTAGTTCGCATGGTGGAAAGGCTGCTATAAAGTCATTAGAAAGTGACCAACCTCCAACATGATATTTTTAATTGTTTTATTTCATCCCATAGTCTAATGCTATTAATTACTCCTTTCTCTATTAAATCTGATTATAATCTTATCTTTATGTAATGTTTAGATTTTCTCTTTCATAAACCCTTCTCCTTTAACCCTTGTAACTTTTTTTTTTTTTTTTTTTGCTTTATGCCTTCTCCTAGAGCAATCTGTTTTCTTTTCTCTTGGTTTTGAAACCTGGGTACAAATTCCTAGAGCAATTGTATTCACAGCTGTGGTATGAACTGTCTATTAACTAGTGTAATATCAAAGTGTATTTTCATCTACGAGGTTCCTTTACCTATATGCATTTCACCCTTCTGTTCTGTTCAGTCACCCAGTTGTGTCCAGCTTTCTGCAACCCCATGGACTGCAGCACGCCAGGCCTCCCTGTCTCTCTCCATCTCCCAAAGTTTGCCCAAGTTCATGTCCACTGCATCAGTGATGCCATCCAGCCATCTCATCCTCTGACACCCTCTTCTCCTTCTGCCCTCAATCTTTCCCAGCATCAGGGACTTTTCCAATGAGTCATCTGTTTGAATCATATGACCATAATACTGGAGCTTTAGCTTCAGTATCAGTCCTTCCAATGAATACTTAGGGTTGATTTCCCTTAAGACTGACTGGCTTTATCTCTTTGCTCTCCAAGGGACTCTCAGGAGTCTTCCCCAGCACTTCAGTTTGAAGGCATCAATTCTTTGATGTTCTGCCCTCTTTACAGTACAGCTCTCACAACCGTATGTGAAACACTGGGAAGACCAGTGTTATAGCTTTGCCTATACGGACCTTTGTTGGCAGAGGTCTCTGCCTTTCAACACACTGTCTAGGGTTGTCATAGCTTTTCTGCCAAGAAGCAACCATCTTCTGATTTCATGGCTGCAGTTACCGTCTGCAGTGATTTTAGAGCCCAAGAAGAGGAAATCTGTCATTTCCACCTTTTTCCCTTCTATTTGTGATGAAGTATCAGAGAAGTCAATGGCACCCCACTCCAGTACTCTTGCCTGGAAAATCCCATGGACAGAGGAGCCTGGTAGGCTGCAGTTCATGGGATCGCTAAGAGTCAGACACAATTGAGTGACTTCACTTTCACTTTTCACTTTCATGCATTGGAGAAGGAAATGGCAACCCACTCCAGTGTTCTTGCCTGGAGAATCCCAGGGACAGAGGAGCCTAGTGGGCTGCCCTCTCTGGGGTCGCACAGAGTCGGACACGACTGAAGCGACTTAGCAGCAGCAGCAGCAGCAGCAATGGGGCCATTTTAATCTTATCCTTCCCCAAATTGATCACACTTTATTTTCCTTCAAACTTGACCTTCTTCTATCACTATCATTAAACTAGTAGTATCCTTATTAACTGTGTCCAGTTAATTCAAAACCTCAGTCATTTCCATCTTTCGTCATTATTCAACACTCATTGTCTAGGAATTCATGATGCCTGCCCCAAATTCTAAGTCCTTAGAGCACAGAAACCAATACTGCCCACATTGTTTGCTCAGTTTTAGCTCTGTTCTGGATTTATATTAGATACATACACAAAAAATGCTTGCTGATGAAAGAATCATTGTCCATATTATTTAGTTACACTTGCATTCTTTTGTTAGAATTTTCTTGGCATTGTTGGGTCATAGAAGGATTTTAAATTATTTTTTAATAAATCCTATTTTTGTGGTCCTAGCTATCAGAATAGGATTTTATTTTCTCCCATTCACCCATGCCACATGTAGGGAAAACCTATAGCCACAGGAAACATCTGATATTTTTATACATCCCTTTAAAGAAAAGATAGGTTATATCCTATGAAGCCTTTAATTCATCTGACTGTAGTCACTTTTCTAATATTCATTAATCTGTCAGTTTGTGGACAATGAGGATCTTACTTGACTCATAAATGCAATGGTGTGATTTGTTTTAAGAAAGATCTATTCATTCAACACATATTGTCCTAGATACTTGGCTACATTAATAAACAGACCCTTGATCCCAAGAAACTTAAAATCTAGTAGAAAATAAAAACAGATATTAAAAAACAGAAAAAAACAATAATCATAGTAAATATATACATATTTATATATATGAATGGTAAGTGTTAAATTACAGAAAAAGGAGAACAATTGTTTGTAGATGGTGGTTCTGGGAGGAGTAATATTGAAGTTTTAAAGAAAAAGGGAGCAAGAAAACAAATGAAAAATTTTGACCTTCCTCCAGAAATTGTGCCTGAGGAAGATAGATTACAGTCCTTTTCTCCTTTTCTCCTTGGGGGTTGTATTTCTTTTTTTTTTTTTTTCCTTTGTTCCCAATCAGTTCCCAGCCTAAGTAGTGTGATAGAAAATCTAATACGCTGAAGAAATAAGCTCTGAAATAGCCAATGAAAGAAGCCATTCCTAAAAAGTGAAGAGTTAATGAAGAATTTTTAACAGCCTATCGACTCAGCTTCACTCTGTTACCATTTAAATGGCCTCAAATGGGATGTGAAGCTTAACATATCACGGAATAGCATGTAGTTTCTGGTGGCTGCAAACATTTTCTCATTAATCCTGGTTGTCGGATATATCAGCAATGCCACGAAATTTGGAGAGTCTGTACCTTTGCTTCAAACTTCTTTTTTCTTTTCATTTAAAGATGGAATTTAAGAGAATTAAGCAAAGAGTGAAATCATGGGCATTTCCTTATTACTATTACTAAAAATAAATCTAAGTAAAATAATTAATATCCTGTTAACATGGGTGGATATGATTAGACCCAGTGTTCTCTTTTCAACCAAAAAAAAATTCAAAATATGTAACTTACAGACCTCTATCTTGCTGTATTACCTACTCATGTGATATCTTAAATGTTTATATTTCCTTGATTTCATGTTCTTAAGTCATCCAATATATACAAAGTTCTAAACATGCTATTTTGCTTATGTTATATTGGGAGTTATGAGGGATTTTTTTTAAATTATGAATCTATATTGTATATATCTACATATCTTACTCATAGAGGCTCTAGCATATCTTTGACTTCTTTGCAAGATGCCAACTTGGACAAAGTTTTATTTCTTTCCTTACTGACACAGACATTTACAAAATGTCTGTAATAAAATATAGATGTTTCCTATTTACTATTTCAAAACGTTCATAGGTAAACAAATCTTCAGTTCCTAAAAAAAATGACTAGATGTTCCTCCACTCTGTGATTAGGGTGCACAAATTCCAGTTTATGCCTGGTATCTCAGCATACTAATAATAATTCTCCTTGTCACTCAAGAAAGCCTCCTAATTTGTATGATAAATGGAATGGTTACCATATCCATGACTGATCTGAAATCTGGCTGTCATTAAGGACATCACTCTTTAATGTGACTTCTAAGACTCTCCTGCGTTTCTGGAGTAATCCCAGGTCCTTTGAGAATTATTGCCATCATCGGTTCTCTCTTTATTACTGTCATGAACATTTCATTTGTTCAAGGCTTTTGCAGTTGGTCTTAGTCCCCACCCCAACCCAGCTATCGCCTTTTATTTTTTATACTGTATGCTTTCAAACAGCCAAACACTGTGATGTCCCAGTTCTGTTTCACCTTTATCTCTGATCATATCACGTACATTCAGTTTCATATCCAAAGTGATTCCCTAGATCTTGTCTGGTTTACATTTGAAATCTGATATTCTGACATTCCTTTTTCTAACCAAACCTGTTATTTGCACATGCCCTTAACTTCATTACTAATTTCTTGCCCTGAGTCTATTCTTTAACCCCATCAGCACCTTAAAAATTTGACCTCTTACTATCATTCTGTCCTTCATTAATCTCTCTGAGCTTTAGTTTCTTCCCTATTTAGAATGGTTCCTCTTTCTTTTTACCCTATTTCCCCAAATAAATAAAACTTGATAGAACAGGAATTTTTATGTTTGTTTACTGTTGTGTCTCTAACATCTACAAGGGCATCTAGCATACATACAGTAGGCACTCAACAGAGGCTTGTGAATGGATAAAAAAAAAAAAGGGTTTGAATCAGTCAGATTACAATTTAAATTTCAACTCAGCATTACCTATTTTAATGACCTGAACTGAAAAAGCTTCCACTTCCACTCTCATTCATACTCTAAAAATATCCCTGTTTCACCTTGTTCATAGCAAGGGAACAGTTTCCAAAGTTTAGTTGCTTATTACTCACCCACTTTTTTTCACCTGAAAGGCGGGACTTACTCTGCATTGCTCACTACTCTATCCCTAATACCTAATGTATTGTGTAAACTTTAGGTCATCAGTAAATTACCTGTTCTTTTGCTAACCTTTCTATAAAATGCAAATAGCAACAGCATCTAGTTCACAGCACTATTGTAAGATCAATGATATCATATATAAGGAGCTTTGTACATGGCTTAGCAGTCAGCACACAATTTTTAGCTGTTTTTATTATGACACACAAAATAGCAGCGAGGGTAGGCTTCCAATAAGCAAATGATCATGCTGTTTACTTACCAGTATTTTATAGGCCAACCATTGTCTTGACGGTGCTGATCAAACTCCTTAACATGGCACAGAAGAACATTTATTACCTAATCTCTCTTGTCTCTTGTCTCATTTCATGCTATGCTCAAAGCACCTGAAAGACCATATTCTTACCCTACCGAGATACATGCAGGGCCCCATCACATACAGTCCCCTTTCTAGGCTTCTGCCAAGAGCTTTGGTTCCACTGTTTTAAACTGATCAATGCCTCTATAGTCTCCAGATCTCAGTTGAGATAATTTTTCTTTTAGAAGCATTTCCTGACTCAGTACAGCACTTTACGAATTGAAATGCCTTTTTTTTTTTTCTTTTTGGTCTCCTCCCCTAGACCACAGACTGCTCAAGGGCGGGGATAATATCATGTTCATCTTTCCATCTTTGGCACTTAATGAAGTAGCTTACATGTGGCAGGTACAGAAATTTCACACCCTCCCCTCAACATGTCCACCTCCTTCAGCAGTAACCACACTGTTCACTTGTCCTCCCTTCCAGCACCATCTTTGAAACATAAATGTCATGTCTAATCCCCACATGCAGTGTAGATTCTATCCTTTCAAGCCTGTTCAAGGACATCACTCCACTAGCTTTCTTTCACTTACTAGTACTTTTAATTTTCTAAAGAATAATTTGCTTATAACAGGCAACTTCTATTCCCAATTTTATGAAAACTTCTCTAAACTCTACTTCCACCTAACAGCTAAAATCCTTTTTTGTGCTCTGGTGATGGTGGTTTAGTCGCTAAGTCATGTCCAGTTCTTGCAACACCATGGACCATAGCCTGCCAGGCTCCTCTGTCCATGGGATTTCCCTGACAAGAATACTAGAGTCAGTTGCCATTCCCTTCTCCAGGGGATCTTCTGGATCCATGCATTGACCTGGGTTTCCTGCATTGCAGATGGATTCTTTACTGACTGAGCTACCAGGAAATCCTTTTTATGCTCTCAGTTCAGTTCAGTTCAGTGGCTCAGTCTTGTCCGACTCTTTGCAACCCCATGAATCGCAGCACGCCAGGCCTCCCTGTCCATCACCAACTCCCGGAGTTCACTCAGACTCACGTCCATCGAGTCTGTGATGCCATGCAGCCATCTCATCCTCTGTCATCCCCTTCTCCTCCTGCCCCCAATCCCTCCCACAATCAGGGTCTTTTCCAATGAGTCAGCTCTTGGCATCAGGTAGCCAAAGTATTGGCGTTTCAGCTTTAGCATCAGTCCTTCTAATGAACACCCAGGGCTCATCTGCTTAGGATGGACTGGTTGGACCTCCTTGAAGTCCAAGGGAATCTCAAGAGTCTTCTCCAACACCACGGTTCAAAAGCATCAGTTCTTTGGCGCTCAACTTTCTTCACAGTCCAACTCTAACATCCATAACTGACCACTGGAAAAACCATAGCCTTGACTAGACGGACCTTTGTTGGCAAAGTAATATCTCTGCTTTTTAATATGCTATCTAGGTCGGTCATAACTTTCCTTCCAAGAAGTAAGCATCTTTTAATTTCATGACTGCAATCACCATCTGTAGTGATTTTGGAGCCCCCGAAAAATAAAGTCTGACACTGTTTCCCCATCTATTTGCCATGAAGTGATGGGACCAGATGCCATGATCTTCGTTTTCTGAATGTTGAGCTTTAAGCCAACTTTTTCACTCTCCACTTCACTTTCATCAAGAGGCTTTTTAGTTCCTTTACACTTTCTGCCATAAGGGTGGTGTCATCTGCATATCTGAGGTTATTGATATTTCTCCAAGCAATCTTGATTCCAGCTTGTGCTTCTTCCAGCCCAGCGTTTCTCATGATGTACTCTGTATATAAGTTAAATAAGCAGGGTGACAATATACAGCCTTGACGTACTCCTTTTCCTATTTGGATCCAGTCTGTTGTTCCATGTCCAGTTCTAACTGTTGCTTCCTGACCAGCATATAGGTTTCTCAACCTCTACTGGGCAGCAAAAACTTCTTGAAAGATACCCTTATGGTTTCGACACTTTCAGTTTTTGTATTTTCAAAGCATACTTCAGTCTGTTTTCATCCTGTCACACCTTCAAAAATTACCATGACAGGATCATCAATAGCTTCTATGTTGCCAAATGATTGATGCTTTTTAAGTTTTTTAGTTTTTAATTTGGAAATGATTTCAAAATTTATTAAAGTTCTAACAGTAACAATAGTGCTAAGCATACCATGTACCCATGTTCACTTATTGCCAACTTTTTATTCCACTTGCTTTCTCTCTTTGTCACACACACATACACACACAGAAACCCTCTAATTTTTTCTCTGAAACATTAGAGAGTGGTTCACATGTATCATTGATGGCCCTTTAATCCTAAATATGTCATTGCATAGTTCCTAAATGTAAGAATATATTATTTTATTACTATACCACAGTTATTATCTTCATACATTTATATGCTACCATAAATTTATCTAATCTACTGTTCATATTCCACATTTGTCTGTTGATTCATAATGTCTTTATATCTCCCCACCCCTCGCTGCTACTGCCCAAGTACAGGATCTAGCCTAGAGTTAGTTATTCCATGTCATTGTCATATCTCTTTAGCCTACTTATTGGAGTAATTTCCACAGGTTTTTATCTTTTATGGCATTGATGTTTCATAAAAATAAAATATATCCCACTGCAGATTATTTTGGCTAATGAAAAAATAACCTTCCCTCTTTTTGACTGAAATAGCATTGCTTTCATCTTTCAGCAGCACATCTGGAGGAATGCAGTGTCCATCTGTCTTGCATTGGTAATTTTTAATTTCACTCACATATCCAATGTCTTCAGATTTCTCCATTTTATGATTACTGTTATTATTTTTTTTTCCTCCAAAAAACTAGTAAACAGTCTGTGAAGAGAAACATTAATGAAAATTTTCTGTTCCCTTTCAAAATTTCCCCCTAGACTTACCATCCATGATAATTTTGCCTGATGAAAGCTTTACCAGGATTGTTGCAAAATGATTGTTTTCCAACTCCAGCCTTCCTTCCACATTTACCAGCTGTCATTCAGCATTTTACTATAAGCAAAATCTCTTCCTATTTATGCATTTATTTATTTATTATGGGCCCAGGATTTCTTATACGTTTTTGGTTTACAGTCCACGCCTGTACTTCATCATTTTTGACTAACATTACCTATGTTTGGCCTTTGGAAATCCCTTCAGTCTGGTATTTGTATTCTTGTGATAGGCCCTTACAATTTTTTGAGTGCTTTCTTGTTTTCCGGCATAGCATGGTATTCCAGGCTCATTATGTACCTACCCTGAACTATCTATGAGCTCAACCATTCCTCAGAATGAACTCTGGTTCCCTTCAGTGGGGACTGAATGTAGTGATCAAGATTTGGGCACAAAATGTGCTCATTGCTACTGAGGTGTCTGTGCTTCTATAGACCTTTCAGCCATCCGAACTAGGAAATATACGTACACACACACACACACAGAGTATACGTGGAGAAGGAGATGGCAACCCACTCCACTATTCTTGACTGGGAAATCTCATGGACAGACGAGCCTGGTGGGCTATGGTCCATGGGGTCACAAAGAGTCAGACACAACTTAGCGAGTAAACAACAACAACACACATATATACATACGTATGCATACAGATATAAATAATTATACTTATACACATGCATAAATACATATTCATTGCATGTAAACATTAATTTGCATGTATACATATTTTTAAAATTATGTATTCATAGCAATACTTTTAATTCTAATGCATTAAAAGTATTGTGCACATTCTAATGCACAGTGTTCTTTCTTCCTTACACTATTCCTCTTTTTTCCCCATTCTTCCTTAGTGAGAATCCTGACTCTCTACAACATTGAACACATTTACTCTTCTGCTCAGTAGTATAATACATCTAAAATAGTGGATATAATTTAAGATTCTAAAACAGTTTTATAATTTTTATGTGCAAACTGCTATAATAAGCAAAACTACTAAAATAAAGTTTAAGCTTCCACTTGGACTTCCCAGTACAGAGGGTATATAGACAGATACTGTACTCATGAATTATTATTTGGATTAAGCTACATTTTCCTTCCTTCCCTTCCTTGCTTCTCTCCTTCTAGTCTATATGATTGTCATATTTTGTCATAAAATTAGATTCTTTTTTTTAGTTTTCTTTCAGTTTTAGAATATCTCATTCTTCCCATTCTTGTGGGAATTAAGCAAAAAAAACATTTTTTTTAATGTAAATTTAAAATGTATACTTCCAAGAAACACTACAGAATAATTTTAATCACAGAAATATCATTCCTCTTCTATCTCTTTCACCACATTTCTTAGCTTTTGGAGAGAGCCATCTATGTGGTCTTTTTTATTCTTTCTTTGCTGTATTCACTAATGAAAAGTAAATCTATGTATATGTTTTTCTCACACAAAAGGTAGCATACTATGTGTTTTTGCAGTTCTTTGAATTATCTCCTGGAGAGTACTCAATGCAATTTCTTTTTCATTCATTCACAGTTCTAGCTTCGGGGTACCACATTATAAGTACTATATGTACTATATATATTATATGTACTATAATTTCTTAAACCAATCTCCTATGCTTAAAAATTTAACTACTTTCAATATTTTGTGATTATAAAATGTATAATAAATAACTCTTATTTATGAATACTTATATTTATAGAGGTGAATCTTCAGGATAAATTCCTAGAAGTGGCATTAAAATATTGAAGTATAGGTAGATGTGATATTTTGCTAGATATTGACAAATTTTTGTCTATAGAAGCTATGTCATTTATATTCCTGTCATCAATGTATGAAAAAGCCTACTTCCCCACAGCACTGCCAACAGAAGTTATTGTCAGGTGGTGAATTTTGTCAAACTGATCTGAGGAAAAGGTGATAACCCATTGTCATTTAGATTTGCATTTATCTTATTCTAAGTTACATTTCTTTTTTTGAATAGCATAAACATGTATGTTCCTTTCCAATATACGGCTTTTGGTCCTATCAGCCTCAAATTTTTAAATTGTTAATATTAACCCTTCATTTATGATAGGTGCTACAATTGTATTCATTGTCTTTGAAGAGTGCTTATGGTTTTATTATTACCAACTTTCCTCTTAATTAATATAGTAAACTTTATCATTTTCTTTTGTTTCACATGGATTCTTAGGTATAGTTAGAAGGTCTGACTGTGCAACAAATGAATTTATTTGTATCTCTCTAACCCTTGTGTAAGTTTCCTTATATATTTAGAATGCTAATATGTCAAGAACTAATCCTTACGTGTGTTGTGACAATCAGTTCAGTTCAGATGCTCAGTCACGTCCGACTCTTTGTAACCCCAGGGACTGGAGCATACCAGGCTTCCTTCTCCATTAACAACTCCCAGAAATTACTCAAAACCACGTCCACTGAGGTGGTGATGCCATCCTCATCTCATCCCCTTCTCTGCCTGCCTTCACCCTTCTCAGCATCAGGGTCTTTTCCAGTGAGTCAGTTCTTCACATCAGGTGGCAAAATATTGCAATTTCAACTTCAGCATCAGTCTTTGCAAAGAATATTCAGGACTGCTTTCCTTTAAGATGGACTGGTTGGATCTCCATGCAGTCCAAGGGACTCTCAAGAGTCTTCTCCAACACCACAGTTTAAAAGCATCAATTCTTCGGCGCTCAGCTTTCTTTATAGTCCAACTCTCACATCCATACATGACTACTGGAAAAACCATAACTTTGACTAGACAGACCTTTGTCAGCAAAGTAATGTCTGTGCTTTTTAATATGCTGTCTAGGTTGATCATAGCTTTTCTTCCAAGGAGCAAGAGTCTTTTAATTTCATGGCTGCAGTCACCATCTGCAGTGATTTTGGAGCCCAAGAAAATAAAATTTCTCACTGTTTCCTTTGTTGCCCCATCTATTTGCCATGAAGTGATGGGACCAGATGCCATGATCTTAGTTTTCTGAATGTTGAGTTTTAAGCCAACTTTTAACTCTCCTTTTTCACTTTTATCAAGAGGCTATTAGTTCCTCTTTGCTTCTACCTTAAGGGTAGTGTCATCTATGCATCTGAGGTTATTGATATCTCTCCCTGCAATCTTGATTCCAGCTTGTGTTTTATCCAGCCTGGCATTTCACATGATGTACTCTGCATATAAATTAAATAAGAAGATGATAATATATAGCCTTGGCATACTCCTTTTCCAATTTGGAACCACTCTATTGTTCCATATCCAGTTCTAACTGCTGCTTCTTGACCTGCATGCAGATTTCTCAGAAGGCAGCTCAGGTGGTCTGGTATTCCCATCTCTTTAAGAATTTTCCACAGTTTTCTGTGATCCTCACAATAAAAGGCATTGGCATGATCAATAAAGCAGAAGTAGATGTTTCTTTGGAACTCTCTTGCTTTTTCTATGATCCAATGGATGTTAGTAATTTGATCTCTGATTCCTCTGCCTTTTCTAAATACAACTTTAACATCTGGAAGTTCACAGTTCATGTACTGTTGAAGCCTGGTTGGAGAATCTTGAGCATTACTTTCCTAGCATGTGAGATGAGTGCAATTGTGCAGTAGTCTGAGCATTCTTTGGCATTGCCCTTCTTTCGGATTGGAATGAAAACTGACCTTTTCCAGTCCTGTGGCCACTGCTGAGTTTTCCAAATTTGCTGGCATAATGAGTGCAGCACTTTCACAGCATCATCGTTTACGATTTGAAATAGCTCAGCTAGAATTCCATCACCTCCACTAGCTTTGTTCATAGTGACGCTTCCTAAGGCCCACTTGACCTCACATGCCATGATGCCTGGCTCTAGTCCAGTGATCACACCATCGTGGTTATCTGGTTCATGAAGATCTTTTTTTGTATAATTTTCGGTATATTTTTACCACCTCTGTTTAATATCTTCTGCTTCTGTTAGGTCCATACCATTTCTGTCCTTTATCGAGCCCATCTTTGCATGAAATGTTCCCTTGGTACCTCTAATTTTCTTGAAGAGACCTCCAGTCTTTTCCATTCTATTGTTTTCTTCTATTTCCTTGCACTAATCGCTGAAGAAGGCTTTCCTATCTCTCCTTGTTCTCTGGAACTCTGCATTCAAATGGGAATATGTTTCCTTTTCTCCTTTCCCTTTAGATTATCTTCTTTTCTCAGCTATTTGTAAGACCTTCTCAGACCTTCTTTTGCATTTTTTAATTTCTTTTTCTTGGGGATGGTTGATCACTGCCTCCTGTACAATGTCATGAACCTCTGTCCATAGTTCTTCAGGTACTCTATCAGATCTAATCCCTTGAATCTATTTGCCACTTATACTGTATAATCAAAGGCATTTGATTTAGGTCATACCTGTATGGTTTAGTGGTTTCGCTGCTTTCTTCAATATAAGTCTGAATTTGGCAATAAGGAGTTCATGATCTGAGCCATAGTCAGCTCCCAGTCTTGTTTTTGCTGACTGTGTAGAGCTTCTCCATATTTGGCTGCAAAGAATATAATCAGTCTGATTTTGGTATTGACCATCTGGTGATGTCAATATGTAGTCGTCTCTTGTGTTGTTGGAAGTGGGTGTTTTCTATGACCAGTGTGTTCTCTTGGCAAAACTCTGTTAGCCTTTGCTCTGCTTCATTTTGTACTCCAAGGCCAAATTTGCCTGTTACTCCAGGTGTTTCTTGACTTCCTACTTTTGCATTCCAGTCCCCTGTAATGAAAATACATCTTTTGGGGGTATTAGTTCTAGAAGGTCTTGTAGGTCTTCATAGAACTGTTCAACTTCAGCTTCTTCGGCGTTACTGGTTGGGGCATAGACAATGGGGTGCGACAATGGTCCAACCATATATTTTACCAAATGACTGTTCAATTGTTTTTTTTTTTTTTTTTTTCTAATTTTATTTTATTTTTAAACTTTACATAATTGTATTAGTTTTGCCAAATATCAAAATGATTTCAGCACTATTAGTGGAAAAGTTACACTCTTGCCTTTCTTTCTGTGTGTTTTGAAAATATGATGTCAATTTGACTCTCCAAGGAAAGTAATTGTGCATAAATATTTTAGCCTTGAGTCCCTGAGGATTTTTCTTTATGTTTAAAATCTAGCAGTTTTACCTAGGATATGTTGAAACATATTGATCATTTTGGTTGAATTTTCCTTGTACTCAGTGGATTTTTTAAATGTGTAGATTAAGATCTTCCCTAATTTCTAGAAATTCTTGATTTGTAACTTTAAATATTAGTTCATTTTAGTATTTTTAAATCTTCTTCCTTAGAGACACCAGTACATGAAGTCTGACATTCTTTACATGTTATTCACTTTAATCAATTTTTCTTCATCCCTTTTTCCTTATTTTTTTAACAAAATCTCATTATTATTCTTTTGTTTTTTATGGGTTTTTTGGTATGTTTTTTACTTAATTCTATTCTTTCTTGTGCATCTTCTAATTTCATCTTTATTTCTGATGAGATTTTATCTTTTTCTTTCATTTGTGTCATTAGTTCAAGCAACACTAATTTTAATTCTTCTCATTTTATTTATTTATTTATTTTCTCTTTTAGATTTTTCTGTTTCTGAAACAAAGTGCTTTTATATTTTAAAAAAATGTTCATTTGACTGTATTTATTTCAAGTTAAGGTGCTGTATTTCAGATTTTTCCATACAATTGTTATTCTGAGAAAATGTCTTTTCATCTTCTATTTGCATGGCTAGCATTTATAATTTCCTGTGTATATGGTCTACTTTTTAAAAATTTTTATTTCGTGTATTTAGTACCTAGTTCAAGAATGTCTTTGATGTTCAGGTTTTTTACATTTATTGTCTTGCTTCCTTTTTCTGATAGTGATTTAACTATGCTTCCTATGACCTCAGTTCTGCTAGTTTTCAGTCTTTTCAGTCATAGTCTTGGCCCATCTGTTTGCCATGAAGTGATGGGACCAGATGCCATGATCTTCGTTTTTTGAATGTTGAGTTTTAAGCCAGCTTGTTTCACTCTCCTCTTTCACTTTCTTTAAGAGGCTCTTTAGTTCCTCTTCACTTTCTGCCATAAGGGTGGTGTCATCTGCATATCTGAGGTTATTGATATTTCTCCTGGCAATCTTGATTCCAGCTTGTGCTTCTTCCAGCCAAGCATTTCTCATGATGTACTCTGCATATAAGTTAAATAAGCGGGGTGACAATATGCAGCCTTGATATCCTCCTTTCCCAATTTGGAACCAGTCCATTGTTCCATGTCCAGTTCTAACTGTTGCTTCCTGAGGTATCCGGCAGCAACAATAACTCCCTCCTTCCAGGTGTAAGTCCTTCATTTGATGTGTAGAACAGTACAGTCTTGATTTTCCTTTTAAACTCGCCATTATTTCTTTAATTTCCTTTGCTTGTTTTTCCTCTTATCCCAGACCTCTCTTACTTTATACTTACCACCTAGACCTCCCCTCTGAAATTCTAGCATTCTATATTAGGTTTTTACTTAAAATTTGTGCTTGTATTTCTTTTTTTTTTAACTTTTTATTTTGTATTGGGTTATAGCTGATTAACAATGTTAGATAGTTTCAGATGAACAGTGTGTACTTTTGTTCCTAATACACATCTCAAAATTAACATGTTCTAAATTGATCTCCTAATCTATCTTCTTCTAAAGCTGTATACACACACCCACATACTCATATCCCTTAAGACAATCTCCAGTGATGACAATTGCATTATTTTTATTGTTAAGACTCAAAATGGTGGGTTTTTTTTAATCTTCTTTTAAACCACCCAACCTACTCATTAAGAGTGCTAAAGTTCTTAATGAGAAAATATTTCCAAATTGATCATTTTCTAGTATAACCATCCTGGTGAGATTTCCCATCCGAACCAGTTACATAACCTCTTCAATGCTTCTTTCCTTCAAGTAGCTAGAGTAATTATCTTTAAATTTCACATTTATATCATCATTACCTTGCTAAAAATTATCCAGTGACTCTCCATTTACATCAGAATATAAACATAATTCATTATAATAGACTACAAAGTTGTCCTTGATAATGTCTTTGCTCTGACATCAACTTTGCCTAATACTATAGTCACACCTATTTATTTGTTTGGCTTTAAATGAGTATATATTGTATCTTTTTCATCTTTTCATTTATTATATCACTATATGTAAACTGAGTTTCTTATACAGATAATATATATGGTATGTATAATTTTTAATCCATGCTGGTAATATCTGTCTTTTGACAGAGGCATTTGAAGCATTTGCATTTATGACTATTAATATGTTTTGATTTCATTCTGCCATCCTGTTATTTGCTTTCTATTCATTTCCTCTGCTTTTTGTTCTTTTGTTTTCCCTTTCTTACTTTATTATACGTATTTCAAAATCATAATATGTCATTCTAGCCTGTATGTTACATTTCATTGTTTTAATGTTTATTTATTTGACTGCATCGGGTCTTAGTTGCAGCAGATGAGATCTTTCATTGTGGGGCATCGGCTCTCTAGATGTGGCACGCAGTGGCTTAGTTGCTCTGAAGCATGTAGGATCTTAATTCCCCTACCAGGGATTGAACCCATGTCCCTTGCACTGCAAGGCAGATTCTTAACCACTGGAACACCAGGGAAGTCCCCTCTATATTGTGTTTTAAATTAAAATATGTGTACATGTTTCTTGTTGTTGTTTTAGGGATTATAGTGTACATACACAAATTTTCTCTATTTTAAATAAATACTTTAGCACTCCAAGTGAAATGTAGAAATTTCACTACCTATATAGTAGTGTTATTATTGCCCTCCTTCATCTTCCCTGATGGCTTGATGGTAAAGAATCTAGTGCAATGCAGGAGACCTGAGTTCAATCCCTTGGATAGGGAAGAACTACCCACTCCAGTATGCTTTCCTGGAGAATTCTGTGTGCAGAACTCCATGATGAGCTTCATTGGATCATATAGAATCAGACATGACTGGTCGACTGACTGAACCTTTCACTTTTCTCTTTATCTTAGAGTTGCTTTATATATCGTATCTACATATATTGACAGTCACATCAAAAAGTGTTACAACTTTGCTTTTAATTGTGAGATAGTTTTTGTTTTTTTTTTTTTAATTGAGAAGAATAGATTAGTCTATTCAGTTCAGTTCAGTCACACAGTTGTGTTTGACTCTTTGTGACCCCATGGACTGCAGCACACCAGGCTTCCCAGTCCATCACCAATTCCTGGAGCTTGCTGAAACTCATGTCCATTGAGTCAGTGATGTCATCCAAACATCTCATCCTCTGTCATCCCCCTTTCCTCCTGCCTTCAATCTTTCCCAGCATCAGGGTCTCTTACAATGAGTCACTTCTTCACTTCAGTTACCAAAGTATTAGAGCTTCAACTTCAGCATCAGTCTTTCCAATGAATTTTCAGAACTGATTTCCCTTAAGATTGACATGTTGGATCTCCTTGAAGTCCAAGGGATTCTCAAGAGTCTTCTCCAACACCACAGTTCAAAAACATCACTTCTTCAGTATTCAGCTTTCCTTATGGTCCAACTCTCACATCCATACATGACTACATGAAAAACCATAGGTTTGACTAAACAGACCTTTTGCAGCAAAGTAATGTCTCTGCTTTTTAATATGTTGTCTAGGTTGGTCATAGCTTTTCTTCCAAGGAGCAAGCATCTTTTAATTTCATGGCTGAAGTCACCATCTGCAATGATTTTGGAGCCCAAGAAAATAAAGTCTCTTACTGTTTCCACTGTTTCCCCATCTATTTGCCATGAAGTGATGGGACCAAATGCTATGATCTTTGTATTTTGAATGTTGAGTTTTAAGCCAACTTTTTCACTCTCCTCTTTCACTTTCATCAAGAGTCTCTTCAAGTTCTTCACTTTTTGCCATAAGGGTGGTGTCATCTACATATCTGAGGTTATTGATATTTGTCCTGGCAAACTTGATTCCAGCTTGTGCTTCATCCAGCCTGGCATTTCACATGATGTACTCTGCATATAAGTTAAATAAGCTGGGTGACAATATACAGCCTTGATGTACTCCCTTCCCAATTTGGAACCAGTCAATTATTTCATGTCCAGTTCTAACTGTTGCTTCTTGACCTGCATACAGATTTCTCAAGAGGCACGTCAGGTGGTCCTGTATTCCCATCTCTTGAAGAATTTTCCACAGTTTGTTCTAATCCACACAGTCAAAGGCTTTGGTGTAGTCAATAAAGCAGAAATGGATGTTTTTCTGGAACTCTCTTGCTTTTTTGATGATCCAACGGATTTTGGCAATTTGATCTCTGATTCCTCTGCCTTTTCTAAATCCAGCTTGAACTTCTGGAAGTTTTTGGTTCACATACTGTTGAAGCCTCACTTTCAGAAGTTTGAGCATTACTTTGCTAGTGTGTGAGATGAGTGCAATTGTGTGGTAGTTTGAGCATTCTTTGGCATTGCCTTTCTTTGGGATTGGAATACAAACTCACAATTTCCAATCCCGTGGCCACGCTGAATTTTCCAAATTTGCTGGCATGTTGAGTTCAGCATTTTCACAGCATCATCTTTTAGGATTTGAAGTAGCTCAGCTGAAATTCCATCACCTCCACTAGCTTTGTTTTTAGTGATGCTTCCTAAAGACAGCTTGACTTTGCATTCCAGGATGTCTGGCTCTAGGTGAGTGATCGTACCACATGGTTATCTAGATCATTAAGATCCTTTCTGTATAGATTAGTCTATTATAATATATTTATTCAGATATTGATTATCTCTGTTGTTCTTGATTAACTTTGTTCAGCATTTCCTTCTAAAATTATTTCTCTTCTGTCTGAAAAAAAATTTTAGCAGTGCTTTTAAAACAGGTTTACTGGCTATGAATGCTCTTAATTTTTCTTCATTGAGGATGTCTTTATTTCACTTTCCTTCCTTTAATATGTCATCACTGGATATAGCATTTGGGGATGAAATACTTTTCTCCCATCACTTTAAAGCTGCTGTGACTCTTTCTTCAGAATTTCTTAGTTTCTGATGAGAAATCTACAGCTTTTTTTTAAGTTCTTGTTTCTTACTGTGAAATTCACATGTTTTTCCCTAATTTTGTTGTTATCGTTTCCTTTAGTTTTTGACAGCTTTCTTTTGATGTAGCTGGGTATAAATTTTAAGTTTATCCTATTTGGCATTTACTGAGCTTCATGAATCTGTTTGAGGGGGTTGTTGTCGTTATTGGACTTCCTTAGTGGCTATTATTTGCTAAATATGTGTCCCATATACTACATTCCTCTCCATCTCAGATTCCAATTGCACAAATATTGAACCTTTTATTATTATCCTATAAATGACCAAGACTGCTCCCCCCCCAACATTCTTCCCTTTTTTTCTTGAGAGTACTTAGTTTCTGTTGGTCTATCTTCAAGTTTAGTGACTTCTCTATTATGATGTCAAACCCATTCAGCCCATTTTTGTTATTGAACTTTTCAGTTCTAAAATATTCATTTAGTTCTTACTTATATCTTTGACTCCTTTCTTGAGAAGTTTTATTTTTCTTTGGTTTCAGCAGTTGTCCCAGTTACTTACTCAGCATAGTTTAAGTCTTTGTGACATCTGTATTATCTCAGCTATGGCATCATTTTTTTTTAATGTGAATTTATATTGTTCTGATTTTTAATACACTGAATAATGTTGAATTATATCCTGAACATTATGAA